>NW_024037054.1:3956922-5313345 GCF_015706575.1 Patiria miniata
AGCACAAATTGGGTCAAAAGTCCAAACAAATCAAAATAATATCAAATCCAATGATTTTCTTTAACAATTTTTCTTCACGTTTTGTGAAACACCTCTCTAGCTATGTTTATGGTATGTACCTAGCACGAGTAGTACTGAGAATCTCCATATGGAGCTTGCATGCCCGTTGGAGGATTTGCAGGATTGAGGTTGCATCCTAGCAAAAATGCCTAGGGAGTAAGGGTCAAAGGAAAAATAAAGTCCGAAAAAAACATTCAAGTGACACTACTTTCCTTTAGACCCCTCTCACACCAATACGTGAAGCCATTTCGTGGCCACTTCGAGGTGTCAGTGGGCGCAAAAATTAAAAAATCGAAGTAACCACGAAATGGAATCGGATCTCATGGGTTGCCACGAACTAACCACGAATTAAGGACGTGTCGATTCCTTCCGTGTGCCGATTTTCAATATCGGATATGTTGAAAAACTGAAACGTGTGCACTTCAGAAATTTATTGAAGTACTTATTTGAAGTACTCTCGTAGTGTTCTTGAGGTTGGGCTGAAGTAACATCGGATTTTACGGGATGGCCTGGGATTGATTGTTGGCCTGTTTTACGGCCCTTTTCATTACGTGGTACTCGATGGTACTACGAAGTGTCCACGAGTTGGCCACGAAGTGTTCTTGGACTACACATAGTGCTCTCAAGCTGGCGCCAAAGTCATCACGGGACGGGATGCAATTGGGATGGCCATGAGATGTCGCCGGCATGCAGTCCGTGAATTCCAGGAAACGGACACGAGTACCGGTTGGTCCTGCGGTGTTTCCGAGGTGGCCACGGATTATTCACGAAGTAAAAATGGGTACCACGAAATAAAAACGTGCTGGCCTAAAAAAAAAACAGACAAAAAAATGGAGACTTCGGATACTGTTGAAGAAATTGCATTTCCGAAGTGACCTCGCACTGGTCTTGGATTGGTGTGGGAAAAATGCACAGCTTAAGCCATATTTTACCTTTTTATTTCTTTCCGTTCTTTTTCTCCCTTCCCTGTTTTGTATTAACAGGTGGCATCTGGTGGTACGTGGAGGAACTGAAGCAACAGGGAAATGACATCATCCACCACAATCCGAGAGAGGCGGTCGGTCTGTACACCAAAGCCATGGAGATTGATGAGAATCCAGAGCATCCGTTTGATCTACTGACGCCGCGAGAGAAGGCCATGTTGCGCAGCAATCGCTGCACGGCGCTGATGAAACTCCAACAGCTTGGTCCGGCCTTTGAAGATGCAATAGAGTGCATTAAACTCGACCCCTCATTCCAAAAGGTGAGGTCATGGAATATACATGTCGATGTGCATATTCGAATTTTCAAATTTAGAGGGCCTGCCAATTTGATCCAAGCACAATTTTTCATTTTTGAAAGGCCGGGCCAATGTTTATAATTATAATCATGTATAAAGGTTATTACAGTAGGTAAGCAGTTCTAATTAAATAGTATTGCATGGCTTTGAGGGGGATACAAGAAATATTGCATGAGTTATAACAATGTTGCATGAGTCGAAATATGTATTGTTATAGCGAGTGCAATATATTCTTGCATCCCCGAAAAAAAGCCATCCATTATTATTGTTTATATTAGGCTGACTTGATCCACAAGAAATAAATTTCAGGACCGTTTTATTTCTTAAATTTCTTCAAATTATTCTTCGCTTACCGAAAGCAAATTTTGCGCCGCTCAAGGCTGCTATTGTAGTTGTTGACAACAACAGCCTGCTGTGCACTTTGTCTGCCTTCAGGCGCAACGGTACCACGCACTACGCTCTGTTGACTGGTTGACAACTGTCAGTTTCTATGCTCTAGATTGTGCTAGATAAAGTTTCTTCTGTTACAGAAGAAACTTTATTTAGGGTAATCCTTACTTTTAGGACACCTCTATTTTTTACAAGTTCTGTTCAAAACTGACTTTTGCAGATATCTGTCCAGTACCAAAGTGACTTTTGCAGGCTAAAGCAGTCTTTTTTTCTTTATATAAACTTATGTTAGTTGTAATTTTGAAAGCACTTTCAAAGAAAATGTGACTTTCCTACCTTTGTTCGCAGTCAGACGTGCATGTTGTAGTTCTCACAACACAGTGAAAGCCCTACATAATGAAAGCCCGATGCTGATTGGCTGCTAAAAAAAATAAATAAGATGTTTATTTTTTATCAGCCAATCAGCAACGAGCTTTCATTGCATCAAGCTTTCACGTTTGCCATCTTGGTTTTTGGGTCTGTTTTCTGGTTGTCATCGTCGTCTTTTACCCCTGAATTTCCCTCATAAATCAAAGCCCTGCCCTCTTTCCACAAAATCAAACCTGCTGATATTCAAGAAGGTGTCATTGCCAATTGTTCAGATGTGCCAAGAAGTATCAGAATGTCAAATTTGAGTGTCATTTAGTCAACTGTTTTGGTGAGTCTTTCCCATCCTATAGAGGAACGGGGTCCTAAAAGTAAGGATTACCCTATTTTGTTTCGATCAATGCGCATGCGCATTTATTTTGCATACGAAGTGAGTTATTCCCATACCTCAAGGTAAAACCTCCAGGTAACCTTTGTTTAATTTGCATTCTTCCCTTATAAGTGCTCAGACGCAAGGTACTTGTATGTCATAAATCCACTACTCATAAACCAATAGTCAATTGGTTGGACTTGCTCCTTATTATCAGGGTTACTGGCGTGCTGCTACTGTCATGAAGCAGATGGGCAAGGAGGATGAAGCTTTGGAGGCCCTCATCGACGGCTATCCCAAGATTCTAGGTGACAACAAGGAGGCTGTTGACTTCCGCTTCAACTTTGTCTATGAGATCACATTTCTGACTGTTCAACTGTGGGGTGAGTATTGCTCTGGTAGTGCCACAGATCTAAGTTTTTGTGTGCAATCCAATGATTTCCATGGCTTTCAAATGTAAATGTACTTCACATATTTAACCATAACTCCCTAGGCATTTTTGCTAGGATGTAGCCTCAATCCTGCGAAATCCTCCAATTAGCCTCATTGAAAAATATCAAAGGCCGCAATCCTGCAAATTCCTCCATTATTTTTTGAATATGTTCCGTGGACGGGCGACCACTGCCTGAATCCAGCAAAATCCTGTGGCAGTGACTGTCAATATGTTGAGGCTTGGCCAGTGACATCCTGGAGCAGTACGGAGGATTTCAAGCATAATCCAGGCCTATATTTATGCATGGCTGAGCAAAGACAACACACGGTCCGGCCCAAGACCTTGACAAAGTGCATTCTATGAAATCAGTAACGCACTTTTGCCATGTAACCTCAATCCTCCAAGTTCCTCAAAGAGGATTTTGAAGGATTCAGGGCAGTTAGGGATAAAGGTACCGGGTAATGAAAAACATTTGCTTTTGCTGTAATTTTCATAAACGGACGGATTTGGGGGTTAGCATTGTATACCACATTAGCATTCCAGTGAGCGTTTTAAAGTTTTGCATTCATCTAGACAGCCATGCGGTTGCGAAGGGCGATTTCTAAAGGTTATGTAACACTTTATTTTGAATGAAACTACATGTACACACACATGTTCACGTTGGCGGGCGAAATCTTGGAAAATTAATTTCTCCCGTTTGGAAGACCGTATCTGCATGCAACTTTCAGGGTTTATTTCCCTTATAATGATCCAAGTGTGTGCTAAAAATCGTTGTGACATGTTCTTTACTTTCCGTTGAAATGGGAAAAATAGGCCTGTCTACGTATTTGAAAGCCGTAACACTGGTGTTAGCAACGTCTGTCAATCTTTTCAAGCCTCCCAAATATTATTAAGGTTCCTACCCATTATGGTGTGCAGTAAAAATTTGCATAAAAGCCTCCTTCACAAGTTATTAATTGATAAATATCAGCCTTTTTGCCGGCTTCCATTGGTCGATACCGAGACCCACGCCAAGTCACTCCAGGTGACGTTAATGAATATGCAAATATACCCGTCATTATTGTGCTGTGCCAGGCGAAAATTGGTCAACCGTAGCACCTACGGCGTTATGAAAACCATGCAAGTGAGTTGGGTCGAAAAAATACTTGTCAAGATTTTCCTCAGATATATTTTGAGCTGTTACACAAGCATTAGCACCAACAGATTAAGCTGAAATGCAGAATTTACTTAGATGACATAAGTGTTCAACTACTCGTGAAATAACAACTTTCGTAATTTCCTAGAAATTGATATAAATACATAGATTTGGGGACATTTTCGAACGATTTCTTCCAGACTTTGAAGGTTTGCTTTACCAGTAACCAGTGTTGAGGTTTCGGCATGGATGACGGAGATTTTTTCACTGACATGAAGTTTAGCATTACTCTTTCCGTTATAATGTAATATTTCAATCATACTGAGCATATTTTTTGAGAAATACAATGTTCAAATGGCCATGTTTTGGGGGGTTCACGAATTTCACTGCTGTGTTACAGCGTCTAAGTACGTAATCGGATTAGCATTACTTGACAACCAGCCAAGCTTCACCCGCGCAACCATATATGGCTGTAGATACCAGGGGAAAAAACCCCAAGAAAACAGGCTGTTCTCGTGATCTGGTTCCCTGATCTGACACTTCAGATGACACAGAACAATTTATAGACATCTGGGAATTGTCGGGCAAGGCAACCAGACTAGCCAGCTTGCCCCGTCCTGTTCACAGATATGTTATCGATTGCAAACAAAATGGGGACTAACTAAATTTGGTCCATTTGGGGCAGTATTTTTTCCCAATGATGGTTGGTAAAATTGATACAAAATTCCACTTTTCTTGCAAATGACAACATATTCCCAGGGTGCAACACTTTCACAGGGTGCTTGAGGCTATTATTTACCTACTTTCAAATAAGGTATTTTTCAATAACTTAGCAGGTTGGTCATCCAGGGGTCATTTTAGGTCGTCGTATAAAAATGCACGCAATTTAAATTAAATGCACACAAAACATAGGGATAAACCACGGTAAAAAGCGACACACACGATTTGCAGATGACTTGTTTTTGTCTATTGCATGCATAAATGGCACAAAGTCTGTTGAACAGATTCAGTCAAAGGATGACCTTGGAAGCTCTAGATACGGAAATTGTTATAATTTGCATGACTAGGGCTGTGTTGTTTGAGTTTCAGTTGGGAAACCGACCTAACAATTTACTTTCGAGAACATGTACATCACAACAATAAAAAGCCTATAGATAGAATTGTCCAGTTTATATTTTCATGGTTTTTAAAGGGAAGATACAACATTTGAAAACATCAAAAACACGAAATGATCAAATTATCACAAAATAGCTTACTAGATTGTTAGGGAATGACATTCTAAAGCACCCTGTAAAATCGTGGCTCCTGGTGTGCTGACATTTTCACGAAAACTGCTATTTTTCCAACGCTGGTCGGGCGACCAGCGTTGGAGGAAACTGGCTTTTTTTCAAAAACTGCTCTCAATTTTTCATATTTAGTTTTTCCACATTTTTTTTTGCAATTGATTACACACCTGTGAAGGGGTACAAGCCTGCCGGACGGATTCTCTGACCTTACAATTCCCCAAGTCGACAAACTGCTCCGTTTCATCTTAAGTGGGGTCAGGGAACCAGACTACAAGAACATGATGTTTTTCTTGGTTTTTCCAGCAGCTTTAAGCCCAAAATGTGAAACAAGTCAGTGTAACAATATTTGCTGTAACATTCTAATCAGCATTCGAATCAGCATCGGGGCCAAGTTCTCATGCAGCCGATTGCTGCTACTTGATGTAACGCACTGAACCAACAAATAATAGCGACTGTGCGTGTGCAGGCATCGCTACATTGCTTGTGCGCGCCCATTCATGGATTCTCCGAACTACAAACCAACTGGATGCATTTTTGGCAATGACCTTCTTTTATTGTTTTCAATATGGCAGCATGCTAGAAAGAACAATTCACAGGGAGTTTCTTGCCATCCCCATCTTGGAACTATAATTGAGTTTTTCAACAATAATTTCATCAGTTACTCTTTGGATAGCTGCAAATGATCTACTCTACCTTTAACAGAAAGCGGTCTTGGGTTCGATAAGAAAACTGCCACACACCTGTAGTATCCTGTTGCAACTTTTTTTCTTCTTTTTTTTGTGCAGATAAGTGGAAGAAATCACAGTTCCTCTTCAGACTTCTGGACGTCTCTACATCCGTGTGGACTGAAGTTGTGCAACGCCTGGCCAAGAACAAGGAGTATCAGGTATAAAACCAACCCTTCATTCATTTTGATCAGTGGATTCAAGCTGCGTTGCTAAGGAAGTTCAGACGTGCTGAACGCATTTTAAAGATATAGTTTATCATTTGTAATTTGTGCATTTTGTTTGTTTGAAGCAACAAAAGTGTTCAAAATCTAATGAAGGATACCGAACAACTAACCCGATGAAGTTTCAGCTAAGCTTCAGCTGTATATTCCGAGAAAAACAGCATTTTAGGATCTCAATTTCAAATCAAAAGTTACGGAATCATGTTTTGAATTGTTTTGAATTGCAGCTATACACGACGTCGCGCACTGATCTGACAAATTATAGCAACCACTCTCGCTTGTGCGTCGTGCCAATGCTTGCACGCGCTTCGCCGAATAACAAAACTAACTACTAATTTAAATTTTCCTACGGTGCGTCTTAAGACAAAGCGTTGGAAAGGCCTTCTTTCGTTGATTACTTCAAAATGACAGCTTGCCAGAAAGAATAATTTCACAGGGAGTTT
This sequence comes from Patiria miniata, assembly GCF_015706575.1. Classification (NCBI taxonomy): domain Eukaryota; kingdom Metazoa; phylum Echinodermata; class Asteroidea; order Valvatida; family Asterinidae; genus Patiria; species Patiria miniata. The sequence continues at coordinate 3,963,634 of NW_024037054.1, forward strand.
AGTTCCTATCTTTCAATCAAGTTTGTTTTTCAACAATAATTAAGCCAGTTACTTTTCGGATGGCTGCAAATGATGGACTATAGCTTCAAGTTTAGTGAAAACTGAACCTACTGGTACATGTAGAACGACTTTCCAGAGAAGACGAGTTTCCTTTCCTAGTCTTCGTAACCCATCTTGGCAGACATGTGGGTTGGGTTTTCAGTCCCTACATTGTATCTGATGCCATGGCTTTTCCCTAGAATATCCTCTCACCTCTAAAACTTAAGATATCTTTGTCTTCTCCCGATTTCTTCAGGAATTTGAGCTAGAGTGCTTGCACACTTTAGAAGAATCCGTGGTTTCATTTCTCAAAATAAATAATGTAATTGCAGAACAAAAATTCTCTATCCTCCTTTTTTTTAACAGGGTCTGCATCTGGTGTTCCTCCGAGGTGGTACTCAGTCGGGCAAGACATTTGAGATTGGGCAAGGCGGTGCAGCCAAAGGCTGTGACACATCCGGTATCGACCTCCGACCCTTAGTCCGGTAAGTTCCTTTTTGGGCCACAGAATATGAAACTGACGTTTTGTAGGCAGTTTACGTTAGATCTTGAAACAACAGTTTGGGAGATTTGATATAACCATTTGAGAAAAGTGAAAAATTTTCATGGTTATGAAACTTTAAAGAATAAGACACCAAGATCAACCGATTTGGTCCAGTATTTTTTGTTCTAGAACCTATTTTGTGAAACAAAGTCAAGAGTCATTTTGTACCGATGCATGACTAAACCGCAGCCTAGAATTGACTTATTTGGCTGGTGGGATCATTGACATGTAATAACACCCACATGCAAGATGTGTGCTTCACAAAATAGTTTCTGAAGCAAAAACTGCTGGACTGAATCGGGAGATATAAACGAAATCTCTGTCCATTGGCAGAGGTGGTTTGAGTCTCCAGGTAGTGGAGGTACCGTATGCCGCTCCGTTTCCGTTGTTGCTGCTGCTGCTGCTGTTCCTGTTGTTCCTGTTGTTCTTGTTCTTGTTCTTGTTGTTCTTGTTGTTCTTGTTGCTCTTGTTCTTGTTCTTGTTCTTGTTCTTGTTCTTGTTCTTGTTCTTGTTCTTGTTCTTGTTCTTGTTCTTGTTCTTGTTCTTGTTCTTGTTGTTCTTGTTGTTGTTGTTGTTCTTGTTGTTGTTGTTCTTGTTGTTGTTGTTCTTGTTGTTCTTGTTGTTCTTGTTGTTCTTGTTGTTTTTGTTGTTCTTGTTGTTCTTGTTGTTCTTGTTCTTCTTGTTCTTGTTGTTCTTGTTGTTCTTGTTCTTGTTCTTGTTGTTCTTGTTCTTGTTGTTCTTGTTGTCCTTGATGTCCTTGTTGTTCTTGTTGTTTTTTGTTGTTTTTTGTTGTTTTTTGTTCTTGTTCTTGTTGTTCTTGTTCTTGTTGTTCTCGTTTTTGTTGTTTTTTTGGACACCCTGTTTAGCAGACGCGGAAATTGACTTTGGACAACCAGCAGAGAGTGCGATTTTAAAAAGGAAACAAAATGGCTTATACCGCGTTTGGGAAATGAACTCTTCGTACATTCGCATATCTTTTGCAGTGACCTGTCCAGCAGGGAATACGACGGTTGGAGCATGCAGTTGGTCGTGGAGCTACTCAAACACGGCTCCAAGGTGGTAGGGCTTAGCCAGAAGGAAGGGGACACCCCCTTGCACTGTGCTGTGGAGAATGCCCTGAGAACTGGTACGTACACGTTGGAGGCCTGTTAAAAACAGCACCCCAAAAATAAAGATGAAAACTGTCAATGGGCGTGTTTCTGAAAAGATGGTTGATCATCTTGAGGGCAATTCCATGGTAACTCTTCTGTCAACTCTGTGCTCTTATTCTGTATACAGTCCAAGTAGTGTGGGTGGATTTTTCCTCACAGAAGATCCCTTGAAATTAAGTAACCAAACTGCAATAAGAAAGGGGCAACAAAATTAACTTCTGTTAAAAACTTTTTTGTTCATAACTCATGTTGCACAAAAATAACATGGACGTTATTGAAATACCTTGGATTTGAAAGTTTCCCTCATACTGTGCACTGGGTGAGTATTGTTACCTTCAAGCGCCTTGCATCCTTTGGTAATTTGGCGCTATATAAATTTAGTTATTATTCGACTGTTGCTAAATCTCGTGTGGATTTTTTTCCTCAGGATGGGTGGGCCTGTTGGAGTACCTTTTCATTCACCTTTACAAAACGAGCGAGCGGAGGAACCTGCCGGACAGATTTGGGGACTCGCTCTTCCATCTGGTTGCCAAGAAATCCGGCCCCGCTGCCCACGCCAAATCGGTCGTGGACGTCCTCCGGAAGTACGGGGTCGACCCGACCAGAAAGGACCGGCGGGGATGCAGGCCGGTGGAGCTGGTGCCGCTGACCAATCAGCAGATGGCTGAGAAACGAGGCTTGCTGAGCGACGTAGCCCTCGCTTGGGAACAACATGTTAAAGTGCAGCAGAAGCAACAGCAGCAACAACAACAGCAACAACAGTTCCAGCAACAGGCAAGGAATGTAAGAAGTGCTGGACCAAAATTTGAATGAGGAATGATGAATTCTTTTTGGACGTAACATCTTAAATCTTCAATTAATATCAGTTTCACCCATTAGATTGTGTGCCCCTTTAAACCCATGAGTCAATTTATTGCCTTAAACCACCAAGCCCATTAATACCTGTAGCCTGAAACTGCCCGAGCTCTCAATAGTTTCAATCTATTGATCAACAAACAAACGCAATGTGTTATTGATGTACCCTTACTTGGCGCGGCCCCCAACGTGGCAGACTTTGATTTTTCACCTGTAGCGCCTACCTATAGCAAAAGTTTTAACTAAAATTTCACAGAAAGTGAAAATTTCATCAAGTTCTAAATACTTCCATTCATTAATCACCAGTTCATCTTCCTGTTACAAAGAAGAAAAAATTATTTCGGCGTGATTTTCCAATTATATTGCAGTACCCCCTGCTACATCAGACTCGGCTGAGTATACAGTGTTTGTAAAATACGTCGACAAAGGGCAATACCTTATAGACCAGATTCCTATTTATTATCTTTGTTATGCAGATGCCGAGCCAACGCTTTCCTGGTCCCCACTTTGCATCTGGTAACCAGACTCAGGCGCGATACTTCCCCACAAGACCTCAGGCCAGGCCCCAGCCTCAACCCCAGCCTCAGCCCCGGGCCCAGTTCTTTGATCCTAGCAGGATATTCAGCGCCTCGGTAAGTGGTAGTACTCGACACGGGCCCTGCGCAGGAGCAGTCAATTGCCAACCTCGTTTCCATGGGTACCATGATGGTTTCCCATCATGCCTTGCGCGATCTTGACCCCTGGAATTATGTAATATAAATGTGCCACATAGTGGCACGCTTAAACTAGGACTGCAGTCAATGTATCTAACTTGCAGCGTGGTGCTTAAAATTGTGAAAGTTTTTTTTTGGTAGAATCAATCCTTCCAAACATGAGATTTGGATGACGGGGTATTAAGCAAGGATTTATCTTTTACCTCGTATTTATCTCGTACCTCTGTCGTCTGTTTACAACACAAGTTACAGGTTTTTTTGGGGGGGGGGGGTTTGGGAAATGATGCATCCAAAATCCATATCGTTCAGTCATCTTGCAGTTTTGAAATAAAATGTTCGTACGTGACGTGACACGCAGGAGATAATGCGTGAGCGCCTTAGGGAGTGCAGTCTTCGAAATGCGTACGCTCTGAATAGCCGGTCAGCGTGGTTTACGTATTCCTCACGGCCAGTCAATCGAGGCCGGTCAATTGCTCTTTCTGCGGGAACAAGTGACCGCTTTTTGACCACTTCCGAGAGCCCAATGGACAGGACTCACCGCCATATGGCGTGAAATACCCACGACTGATCTTATATTGTGAATGTGCGCAAAGCCAATGTTTCTTGGCTTGGGTGTCGTGTGCCAACGGTGATGCAATAGAATTTCATTCCAATCACGGACCCTACACACAAGGATGAACGACTGTTCTGAGCTCAAAGGCCAAAAAAAAAGTCTCCAGTTCCTGGTATGCACGCGCGTCGCCTTAGCCATGTGCATCGGCAAAATGAAAAAAAAAATTGTCAATGAAAGATGATGTCTCAAAACTGCCAAACTCACTGGTTTGACTGGATTCCTGCTGCTGCACAATTTTAACATTTTTCTAGATGGGGTTACGATCGAGAATAAGCTTTATGTGGTCTCTCTGGACCCCCATATATTTGCACTAAATTCAGTCGGGCACCATTTGCAGTCATCAGCTGACATTTGAAGAAAAAAAAAACAGTAAAAAATTTTAAAAGCCGCGTCGCCACTCCACTTTTTAGGCAAGCTAAAGATACTGTGCTCGGTGTTAACCATGTTAACATGGTTATGTAGTTATCACGTATCAGAATTCAATAATAATGGCCAAAAACTTAGGATCATGAATATTCAAAAATATAATTAGCTGGCTTGACAGACTTCGATATCAGATCATGCGCAGAGCCCTGCAAATTTGAAAGCCGCCACGCGCAGGGGTCTTTCTTGACAAGTTTCCATGGTATTTGCCACCAGTACTGGCTGTTATCATGCGTCTAACCAGGAGTTTGGCCAAGTCGTTAATCCTTATGTGTAGGATCCGTGCTCCAATGGTCCCCCAAACTCTCTGTTTGCAACTGTTGAGGGGGTACTGTGAACGGAATCCATACGATAAAATTCTGTATATTGTGAGAGTAACAAGCCAACTAGGCACCTCCCCTGATCAGGCATGCAACTTTTCCTCGGATTAGCTGATTTCCTCTTTTTTTTAACTTCCAATGTGTGCCATTGAAAATAGAAAAACACTGTACAAAGTCATGGAAAGATTTGAATTTCCTCTTTTTTTGTGACTTCCCGTCTGCATGCCTGCCTGATTGAAAATCTTCTTTTCTTTCAGCCAAGGCCGAGTGAGTCGACTCCGTTCTTTGATCACTCCAAACTATTCGGAGGCCCTCAGGTAAGCCCTTCATTCTTTTCCATAGCAAGGAAAATGGTCCACATGGGAACAAACAAACTCCCGCAGGAATGTTAATTTTGCACTTATGCAAAGGAGCTGTCTTTTTTGTACCCCACCAGCGAAGCCGAAGGGACACACTGTTTCCGTCTTGTCAGTCCTGTGGGCGTACACTACATACACCTCTAGAACAGACAGACAAGAGGGAGAACAACAGATTCTTTATTGACCACAATCGTTCATCTTTTATTTAAAACGGTCCTTGATCGTGCGTTTATGTGCCTATTCTATAGGAGAGTGTTATATTACAGAGACAAAGAAAAAGACAATGGCTTGTCCTCGAGAGTTATGGAAAACACAACTACATGTGTGTGTTTATGGTGTAAATTGAGGACACATCATCGATGAATTGAGGACAGGAACCAAATTGAGGACGACCTTGAAAAAAGTTAAAGAGTATAAACAAAGGAAAAGGGAAGAGGAACAACAGAAAAAAAACGTGCATGCATTTGTGGGTGTGTTCAGGCTCAGACCGTGGACGAAAAATGCCGGAGAACAAAAGAGAACAATATCGTCCGCGATTCCAAGCATACGTCCGCGATTGGGGTCATGTACAAAACATATGGGAGTCATCCTTAAAAGTTAAAGTACAAACAAAAGAGGGTCAATTGGAAGTCCACGATCAACGGTGTGAATACCACTGCGTGTGTGCGTGCGTGCATCCTTATTTTTGGTTGGACTTAATGTATGTCATGAACCTTGATAGCGAGCTGCAATCGGCTGAATGAGAAAGTGTCCCGGATGCTGATTTCGGGCACAATTCAAAACTTGACTCGGCAACTTTTGAATTGAAATCAAGATCCTAGAATATTGTTTTAGAATACGGAACATACAGCATTCGTTGAACTGAAACTTCATCAGGTTAGTTGTTAAGCACCCTTCTTTAGATTTTGAGCACTTTTGTTGCTTCGAACAAAAAAAATTGCACAAAGGACAATGATGTACTCTACCTAAAAGAACTTCACCTCCCTCCAAAAGCTTACATGTATGTTCTTTAAATGCAGGCCCATGGCCAGGGGGTCGGGGGTTGAACGACCCCCTCCCCCCACAAAAAACTGCCGGAGGTCCACCGTTTCTTCGCAATTGTGTATTTCCATGCCAATCTATATTTGTTACACATGAATAGGTCCACTTTATGGTGAAAAACGACACTCCCCTTCCTGTAGGAGCGCCTGCGCGATCGCGCTCCTTCAAAATGAAGGACTGCTTCTTTCACTGATTTCTTCAAAATGACAGCATGCCAGAAGGAATAATTTCACAGGGAGTTTAGTCCCCTTACTATTTAAACCAATTATGTTTTTCAACAATAATTACGTCAGTTACGTTTTGGGTAGCTGCAAATGATGGACTGTAGCTTTAACCCCTACATGGGTTGGCTACGGCCCTGAAATGCAAAGCACCAAATTTGTCATAATGTGCATGTAACTTGGGATAGGAACCGATCTTTTGCTGCCTTTACCATGGTTTTCACAGAATGAAAAACATACTCCCTTTCAATTCAGCAGGCTTTGCCCTTGGTGTACCTTCAATACTTTCTTATATTTAAGAAGACTTGTATTTTGTGTAAGTGTCGTGTTCTATTGGCTTTGGAAGAAAGGAACAAAACAAGGAAGCTGCGAGCTTGAATACCAAAAATAGGATACAACCCATCTTCATGTGATTTTGAGAGTTGCGTTTTCAGTTTTGATGTGGTGTTTCGTAGTTTGAAGTTTTTAACCAGAGCACTGTATCTTCAAGGTCATTTTGTCAGGGTGAAAGTGGCCACAAGCGTGTCAGTTTCGATGTGATCCACTTATGAAAGTATTTAAGTAGAACACCTGCTCTTGAAGATCATTTTGCGTTCTCGTGAAGATCATTTTGCATTGTCTTAGCAGCCACATCACAGTAAGTCGCCATTAACAAAGTATCATGTGTACAATCGACATTGAGCCTCAAACACTGATGCTTATACACTTTCTCAATTTCAACTAAACCAGCAATCAAACTTGGTAACACGTGCTGCCACTTGACTTATGAGGACACACGGGACAGATAGTTGAGTGCAGAGTCAAATCTTCTTTTCCTATTAAAGTTGAAGTGGTGAAATACAGAGAACACTGGCTTCAAACAGCTGTTGGTTGGAAACTGTACCCAAGTGGAACAGCAACTGCTATTTCAGATTGTCCTTCGTGCACTTGTTCAAATCTTTGTTACCTGTGTACTATTTGAGAGGCAGACTTTTCAACGAGTGCCCAATCTGAAAACTGGAAGGTGGCATCGTTCGTCTGGCCAGCTGTGACCCGATCACGACACGGTGGCTGTCGTACATGGACCTTGACGTTTGATTCAGCTACATGTACCTTGACTTTTGATTCAGCGCTGCATACAAGAGAGGGAGAGTTTGTTCTTTTTGCAACTGCGTTGCTGCTGAACAAACCTGCAGTTACTCTCACTAGTCAAACTTTTCTTTCTTGAGTTTGTCGTCATCTGCGAATCACGCTTTTCTTCAGCCCTCCATTCAGTGTGAGCAAACTTCTGCTGTGTTTCTCTACCCATCATACCGTTATCTGTACAGGACACAGAACAATCACATCTACTGTTGTTGACACTGCGTAAAATATACATCAGCAGGAAGACTCTGTGTCAATCATGTGGTTGTACCCTGCAAATGTCACCGTCTATGCCCAAGCTACAGCATCCCTTGCACAGCTGGACATTCTGGTCTGTACCTTCTTCACCTGTGTCTTCCAGAACAACAGCGACAACTGCTCCGTGGCCTATTCGCTTCCCCAGATGGATCATCCACTGATCTGGGATGAAACAGGACCATCTCCCTGGGCAGCGATGAATGAATCCTTTGATGCACCAAGCAATGAAAGATACAAACTGTTGAACCACTCGTTGCGAATCCTTGCTTTTGAGTATCCGGCAGAGGCTGACCCGTTTGTGTATTCCAACGCAGAGACTGTAATGTATGGTTTTGTCCTTCCTGTCCTCGAACTACTAGGGATCCTATCCATTCTGTCTTTTTTCTTTACCATTTGCAGGGTTCCCTCCATGCGGAATATCACTAATTTTTATCTGACTAATTTGGCTGTTGCAGATTTGATGGTCTTGATTTCAATTACTACTCATGAGCAATGTTTGGTTTTTACAACACAACATATATCGGATGTATCATATTTGGGGAACTCAGCCCAAGCAGTTCTTACTCTCTTATCGTTCACATGCAATGTGGGTGTTATTTCATCTATAGCCTTTGCAACTCTGCTGTCTTATGATAGATATTTTGCCATTTGTTACCCTTTCCAACACCGTAATCTCAATCTGAAGCGACGGGCAATACGAGCAGCAGTTTGCATATGGGTACTGTCTTTTTTCATGTATTTGATTGTTTTCTTTTATCGGTTTCTGGCCTTTAATGTACCACTAATCAAATGTGTTGTTTGGCCAACTGAAGAAAAGTATGAACATCTATCAGGTAATGTGAGGGTGTTTGGGAATAATGATGTAACTTTGCTCACTTTGAATCTGGTTTTAAGGTACGTGAGTTTCTGTGTATTCATGTTGAGTTTGATCCTCACGGTCACTTTCAATATCCTCCTAATTAAGGGACTGCATGCACCAAATCCAACCGGTGATCAGATCAGTGGTCCGTCAAAACATCTACGAAGAGTTACTCTGATACTTGGCATCAACACAGCCGTGGTATTTGTCTGTTTTCTGCCTCAAGCTATATGTGCCCTAATTGCAATTATAATGTATAGCAGGGAAGAAGTGGATGTAACTGATGATGTGGCATGGAAATTGGATCTGATGACTGCTTGCCTCTTAATCATGAACTCGTCCATTAATTCAGTCATATTCAATGCTGGTAGTGGAAGGTACAGGAAGGCCTTCAAGCAAGCCTTCTGCTGCAGAAAGAGGCAGCAAGTACCAACGAACAATATCCCTCTGCAGACATTACCAAGAGCAGATCCTGCAGATAGAATAAGATCATAGGATCCAAAAGCAAAACTCCCCTTTCAGAGAGAAAAGAAAAGAAAAGAAATACATGTAATGTTATCCTCATAGTGCTGTAGCTGAACCCCAAACCGAACTGAATATAGCCAAACATGGCATTCTGAACCGAACTGAACTGAACCGAAATTGTTGGTTCAGAAGTTTGGAAAAATTCTATTTTTTTGAAAGTGCTAGAAATGCTAAAATTGAAATGCATGGATGATTGAATTCACAGTGTTAACAAGTCACTATATTCATCTTCATTGTTTGGTGGGCTAAACTCTGCGATTTTTCGTCTTCGGTGTGCATAATCGGTACAACGTAGCATTGCTATAGTGTAGACCATGTGTACATAATGCATGCGTGTTGCGTGTGGTAAAGTAACATCACTGCGTCCTTTGATAAGCGACCCCCAAAATAGACAGAGCACATTCGTGCAGGCAAGAGGGGTTACTGGTGTTGCTCACAATGCAGTATTATTGCTAGTATTTGGGAAACCCCTTTTTGATAATACGCGCTGTGGTGGCACATGTTCATGTATTTTGTTACCGCAACCGTAGTGCAAGAAGTCGATGCCAGTGCGTGATTTTCTAAATGCCGATTTACACAAAGATTTCGTTGCGCTTTTTGTAGGGGACCGAGAGTAACACACCGACTTGAGCGAAATGGTGACTTTTTAAAAGCCGACTAAAAGCGCGATCCGGCATACGTATGTATGTACATATGTATGTATATATGATTTTCATTGTACATGTACTTCCGATCCGAACTGATGTTCGAGGGAAAAAATCCGATATGAACCGAACCTGGAGGATTAGTTTTAGCACTTAATCCTCCTTCCAAAAGTTTCTTTAAATTCCAAAAGCTGAATAGTAATTTATTTATCATCGAGAAACACAAATGAGAAACACTGGTATTGTATTGGGGGAGGCATGGCTTACTTTGTTTTAAAGAAATAACTCAACTCCTTCTACCACTGCATTTTCGATTTCCACAAATCAACAGATTTCCAATGTAAAATAAATTAAGTCTAAACACTCTTTTGATTGTCACATGTCTGTAAATGACACTGTACATAGAACTACCGGCATAGACAGATATTACTGACTGTTGTTTCCATGTAAAATTGAAAAGAATTGTATTACATTTGTACAAAGATTGTAATGGTATTAAACTTACTGTATCTTCCATGCTGTTTCCATTGTTATTCCACTTTGGGACTTGTTCTTGTTTTATACAATCCTTGTTTTCTATGGGTTCCCCCTGAATTTATTGCATTGGTAATGCCATGAATGCTAGTAATATAATTAGATCTCCAAGAAAAATAATGCTGGTAACATAATTTAAGAAAGATCTCCAAGAAAGCCTTTTTGTGACATTTTCATTAGTTAAATGATTTTTGTTGGCCGGTTTTAAACACTCCAGACCAGTTGGAGTCTGGATATTGATATTCGGCTCGGGTCATTATCAGCATACAGACTCCAACCGGTCATAAACATAGTGTTTAATACCGGCCAAACACATATTTATTCCCATTCATGAATACCTTTTCGGTCAAAAAAAATCATAACTTTTCGTCCCAAAAGTCGAAACAAGAGAAAAATTAATTATTTCCAACGATTTTGTTCAACAAGTTTACTTCATGTTTTTTTGGGACACCCCTCTAGCTATATTATGTCTCTTTCACGAATCATCATAAACAACTCCTTATATGGAAATGGCATGAGTGTGGCACAAAACACAGCTGTGCCGGTGCATTGTGAATTAATAAGACTATGATTGAAATACTGACACACTGGTAGTGTATTGTGCATTCCTACATGAGGATTGTGAACGTCCAACCAATAAAACTAAAAGGCACCGGATTTCCATAGGAGTCCAAATTTCAAAGTGTTAAAGACCAATAGGAATGGGTAAAAGGTGGCTCATGGGGGGGGGGCTTGCACAACCACCTCCTCAAGATAGGTACACGTAGGTGAGGGAAAATTAGCATATTCTGAATAAACCCTGCCTTCCCTGGTGTTCAGTCATTCTTAAATGTTACAGGATAAGTGTGAAATGGGAACCATTGAAATAGAGGAACCATCATATTTTTGTGGTATAATTAGGGGGTTGTTACTTTCTGTAAATAGCGCCCTCTTTTGTTAATGCACAGAGGAGTTTAATGAGTTGACAGAGCTACGGGCTATGACGAACTGGTTACAACCAACTGAAGTCAATCAACTTTCACATTACGAAAGTGAAGTATTTCTTTCAACTGAAGTCAATCAACTTTCACAATATAAAAGTGAAGCATTCCTACGTGATTGCAGGCCTAGCTGCATTTCCAATTGTTTCCCTTGTTTAGGAGACTTATTACTTTTTAATAGTGAAAGTTTTTCCAACATGCTATCGTTTTCAAAGCAAGTTTTGTGAGAAAATCGACTTTAAGAGCTCCCAACAATGAAACTTCTGGTTCCTGGTTTAGAAATCAAACGGGACGTCCCCATCATCATGTGATTCAAATAACCATCATTCAATTTTCATGTAGGCCTCATGCAGAATTCTGATGCCTCGTAGACAAAAACGTAAATCAGGTACCGCAGTAAAAAGGTTCACAAAAGGCAAATGGTAAATGCGATTAACTTCATTTTTCCACAAATGGTTACTAATGAACATGTCATTCTTACAAGGTTAAAAAAGTTCAAAACTTCAAGTTAGTTTGGAAAAAAACATGGAAGCTTCAGCTTGGAAGCTTCAGCTGGATAAAAACTAATGTGATGACCTCAATAAGTAGCCATTAATTTCACGTGGTAATGCATTTTGTATTAGTCATACATTGTAGTTCGACACAGTTGCAACTGCAGTCTAATTGTATTCATTGTGATACTTTATGAACGACAATCATACATCCATTAATGTGATACTTTATGGGCTTGAGCAATGATCGTACATCCATGAACCCTTACCTCACCTAAAGCTACAAAATACTACTGAGTAGTAACCTGTAGTATGCATTTCTTTCCATTCAAGTGTGCACAACCCATGTAGTATTCTGTGGTATTTTTGGTCCTTGACCCCCCAAAGAGCCCTTGGGACATTAGGGTTAATTAAAATCTAACTGCAATCAGTTAATGTACATGTAGGTCTTCATTTTTCATAGTTTGGTTTTGGTCTCTGTGTAATTGGTCTAAAGGATTTCAACGTATCCGTCTAAAAAGTAAAATTCTTGGACTTGGAAGTACAGCTCTTGGTCTTGGTCGCCGAGTTGGCAGTCTTCATGACTTGGGGTTAAATAATTACAACTGTTGCGAGATTTGTAGAATGACTAGAGTGCGGTCCAATATTTTTCTGGGGCCCGAAGTTTTTCTTCAAAGCCTTTTTAGTCACACATTTGGGAAGAGGAACAAAAGAAAAGTCTTGATTTACACCATACACAAACGTGTATGTCTGTGTGTGTGTTATGTTATGCTGTGGTCATCATGGATCGTCAGCAGTACATTGATGAGGCCCACCGTCAGTTGGATAATCGCACTAACTATACCCGCCTTGACTCTGACCCCACAGGCACTTTCTGTCGAGATATACAACAGGTACTTGACGATATGCGATCACGTGACCAGTTGTCCAAGAAAGCTCACAAATTTCTTTCTCCCTCTGATTGTAGGACTGCCAGATTTTACCTTCTACCCAAGATTCACAAGGCTGGCAACCCCGGTAGACCCATCATCTCCGGTAATGGCTCACCCGCGGAACGCATCTCCCTGTTCATTGACAGTTTTCTCAAACCCCTTGTCCCACAGATTTCGTCATACATTCACGACACCCCAGACTTCCTACGCAAGCTTGAAGGAATCAAGGACCAGATTCCCAGCACGGCCATCATTGGGACTTTCGACGTCTCATCTCTGTACACCAACATCCCCCATGAGGACGGTGTTCGTGCTTGCTCCTTGGCCATGGCCAAGGCAGGACACACGACTCCTCCCATCAGTGATGTTGGCACCCTCATGAGACTTATACTAACGAAGAACAATTTTTCCTTCCTTGGTGAACACTATCTACAGGTACACGGCACTGCAATGGGCACTCGCATGGCCCCATCCATGGCTTGCCTCTTCATGGGTGACCTCGAAGAACGCATTCTTGCCTCGGCCCCATGTCGCCCTTGGATCTGGTGGAGATATATTGATGATGTTTTTTTCATCTGGACCAGCGATGAGGACAGTCTCTTGACCTTCACTAACCACATCAATTCCTTCCACAGAACTATCAAATTCACATCGGAGTTCTCGGCTCACCAAACCCACTTTCTGGATGTCACCGTCCGCAAGCAAGGCAACTCACTAACCACTGACCTGTATTCCAAACCCACAGACACCCACCAGTACCTCCACTCCTCCAGCTGTCACCCCAGGCACTGCAAAACTGGCATAGCGTTTAGCCAGGCACTCAGACTCAGAAGAATTTGTTCTAATGATTCCGATTTCTCCCGCCATACACAGATACTGAGGAACAACTTGGTGGCCAGGGGTCACAGCTCTCGCCAAGTTCATCGTGCCATTGCCAGAGCTAAAGCTATCCCCAGAAATCTAGCTCTCACGGGAAAGGCCCCTGATGCCATGGCCAAACCCATGATTCCCTTGGTTACCACGTTTCACCCCAATCTCCCTCCCCTTCGCAAAATCACTAATGACAATCATCATATCCTCCATACTTCAGATCGCCTTGCCCGCGCCATCCCCAACCGCCCCACATTGGCTTACAGGCGTCCTCGAAATCTACGGGACTTGATTGTTCGAGCTGAAGTCCCATCCTTAGATGCATCCCCTCCCACCCAGCATGGTACTTTCAAGTGCAGTTCCAGATGTGTTGTCTGCCAGATTCATATCCAGGAGTCTGACTCCTTTTCTGGCCACTCTTCTGTCACTACCCACAGAACCATTGGTAACATCACTTGTAACACCCCTAATGTCATATATCTTATTTCTTGCAGGGTCTGTGGAGTGCAGTATGTAGGTGAGACTAAGAATACGCTCAAGAAGCGTTTCTATGCCCACCGGTCAACGGTCAACACCAAGAAACTAGACACCCCTGTTGGTCATCACTTCAACCTGCCTAACCACTCCATTTCTGATATGATTTTGCAGGGCATTGAATCTCTTGGCCATCGCAAGGACTCAGTTCGCCTCAGCAGAGAGAAAGTGTGGATGAATCGTCTTCGAACTATTCAACCACATGGTCTCAACATCCAACTTGGAAATGATTAATATTTTTCTTCCTCCATTGTCTTCTGTTACAGATAATCCACCTGGTCTTCATTGTTTGTGTTTCCCCATCTTTCCCCATCTTTCATCCCTTTCCACCTCCATACTGTCCCCCCCCCCCCCCCCCCCCCGCATAATCCCCCTTCACTCCCACACTCTTTTGTCCGTTCCCACTCCCTGTGACCTTTGATCCTTCCCCTTTCTGGTCCCTCCCCTGTTCATACCAGACCCCTTGTGGTTTGCCATCTCCCTTTGTTTCTTTGTTCTCTCATCCACCCTCCCCTGCATCTTTCCACACCTTTCGCACCTAATCCTCCTTTTGTGTTTCTTCTTTCATCCCTGCATGTTTGTGTGCACCCCCATGTTAATGTATGTACCTCTGTCATTTCTGTTTTAGCCTCTGAAGAAGAACTTGCTAAGTTCGCTACGTCAGGCCACATTAATTTTTAGATTTGTTATGTTTTGGTTAGGTTAACTCTTGTCAGCACGATAACTTGAGAAATACTTTAGTTAGGAACTTGAAATCTGGAGGAATTGTGAAGTGGGAGGAATATCATCGCTCGGTAAAATCTTGACTTTTCCATTTCACGCAGCTTTGCCTCCTGAAACAGAAAAATCCAGATATTACCTTGTGATAAAATTCCTCCCATTCCACTCTGAGCCGCTCAATATTTGTATAATAATACCCCCATGAAAGATGTGTGCTTCACAGTATTGGATCTGCAGCAAAAACTCCTGGACCGAATCAGCAGATCATGGTATCATATTTCTTCTAAGAAGATTCTCCATCCATTGGTACAGGTGGTTTGAGTCTCAAGGTAGTGGAAGTATGCCATTGGGGGCCACCCTGTATAGTAGACTGTGGACTGGCAATTCTCAAGAGTCAGTTTGTGGTCTGTGGTGGGCGTGTCCAACTAGAATCAATGAATGGAGGCTGGTGACCTGAGCTGTTAATCAAAAATTGTTGCATAAGGCTACCTCCGCGAAGGGGCCACGTACAGAGTAGTTCTACAATATTTAATGAAAACAGACTTTATTGATCAGTGATCCCAATTTGGTTAAATTGTTGACCAACTGATTTCATGAACTTGCACAATACAGAAGTGCAAAGTGAAAGGCCTACCGGAAGCTGTACTTTAAATATTTATCTGAATGCTAACATGTGAATTTATCTATGTAAATAACAAGGTATCAGTTTTGAGGCAACTTTATTGATAAAATAATCGAATTTCGAGAGAAAACAAATAAAAAACCCAAAAAAGCCACATGTTTAAAAATCAAAAGGGATCACCATCATCATGTGATTAGTTTCTTGTTATATAAAACATAATCAGGTTGAAAGTTTACTTTGTAAGTTTTGATTTGGCATTACGTCAATTAAAATATTTCAGTTTTAGCACTCTATGTTCAAGTTAACTTTGTACAGGGAATTTGACCAAAAGTATGTCAGTTTCGATGTGATGTGCCAATGAGAGTATTTAAATGGAAAATTTGAACGTCAAGATCATTTTGCATCTTCTCACCAGCCTCATCACAGTACATCACTGTTCCAAAGTCTGAACTTAACAATGCATGGTGTTCACTGCACCTTGAGCCTGTAACGCTTATGCACTCTCTCCATTTCAAGTCAACCAGCAATCAAACTTGACATCAGTTCTCATCTCAGGCTGTCCAGTTCACCAGAGCCATCAGATCTCTAAGCAAAATTGGCCGCACGTATTATGGACAGTCCTTGCTGTTGTCTACTCCAAACCATGAATGGGTGACAACTTTGCTTCACATTGGCTGTCTATAAATTGACTTAAGAGGACAAATAGTTCTTGTTCAGACTCCAATTCTTTTTCCTATTGAATTGGAAGCAGTGAAATACACAGAACACTGGCTACAAAAGTCTTTGGTGAGAAACTATCTGAAACTGTATTGTGGAACAGCAACTTCTATTTTAGATGTTACTTCATGTTCTTGTACAAAGTTTAGTTTTCGGTGTACTTTTTGAGAGGCAAACCCCTTGCTGCTGAACATACCTGCAGGTATCCTGCAGTCAAACTTGTCTTGCTTGATTTCGTCGTCATCTGCAAACCAATCTGTTGTTCAGCTATCCATCCAGCGAGCAAATTTCTGCTGTGTTTCTCCACCCCACGTTATCTGTACAAGACACTGAACAATCACATACTAGACACTGCAAAAGGCTACACACAAGCAGGAAGACTCTGTGTCAATCATGTGGGTGCTCACCGCAAATGTCACCGTCTATGCCCAAGCTGCAACGTCCCTTGCTCAGCTGGACATTCTGGTCTGTACCTTCTTCACCTGTGTCATCCAGAACAACAGGGACAACTGCTCCGTGGCCTATTCCTTTCCCCAGAAGAATCATCCACTGATCTGGGATGAAACTGGACCATCTCCCTGGGCACCGATGAACGAATCCTTTGATGTACCAAGCAATGAAAGATACAAACTGTTGAACCACTCGTTGCGAATCCTTGTTTTTGAGAATCCGGCAGAGGCTGACAAGTATGTGTATTCCAATGCTGAGACTGTATTGTATGGTTTTGTCCTGCCTGTCCTTAAAGTATTAGGGATCCTGTCCATTCTGTCTTTTTACTTTACCCTTTGCAGAGTTGCCTCCATGCGGAATATCACTAATTTCTATCTGACTAATTTGGCTGTTGCAGATTTGATGGTCTTGATTTCAGAGGCCTTCCATGAGCAATGTGTGGCTTTGACAACACAAATTGACTGGGATGTATCATATTTGGGGAACTCGGCCCGAGCAGTTCTTACTCTTTTAACGTACACTAGGGATGTGGGTATGATTTCATCTATAGCCTTTGTAACACTGCTGTCGTATGATAGATACTTTGCCATCTGTTACCCTTTCCAACACCGTAATCTCAATCTGAAGCGACGGGCAATACGAGCAGCAGTTTGCATATGGTTTCTGTCTTTTTCCTTGAATTTGATTCATTTCGTTTTTCTGTTTCTAACCTCTAATGTACCACCATTTAAATGTCTTGTTTGGCCAACTGTAGAAAAGTATAAACATTTATCAGGTAATGTGTGGATGTTTTTGAATAGTGATGCAACTTTGGGCACTTTGAATCTGGTTGTAAGTTGCATGCTTTTCTGTGTATTCATGTTGAGTTTGATCCTCACAGTCACTTTCAATATGCTCCTCATTAAGAGACTGCGTGCACCAAATCCAACTGGTGATCAGATCCGAGGTCCGTCAAAACATCTACGAAGAGTTACTCTGATAATTGGCATCAACACAGCCGTGGTATTTGTCTGTTTTCTGCCTCAAGCTATATGTGCCCTAATTGTAATTTTATCGCATAGCAGGAAAGAAGTGAATGTTAATGATGATGTGGGATGGGGGTTGAATTTGATGGCTGCTTTCCTCAGAGTCATGAACTCGTCCATTAATTCAGTCATATTCAATGCTGGTAGTGGAAGGTACAGGAAGGCCTTTAAGCAAGCCTTCTGCTGCAGAAAAAGGCAGCAAGTACCAACGAACAATATCCCTCTGCAGACATTACCAAGAACAGATCCTGCTGATCGGATCAGATCATAGGATCCAAAAGCAAAACTCAACCCCCCCCCCCCCCCCTATCAAGTATGAGTTCCATCCAGGAACCTGGGTGTGACAGCTTGAGGCTGACCATACTCTGTCAGCCCTGACCTGTGGCTCACCTCGACTGATCGGTTGGAGTGGGTGGCTCAAAGTCCCATAGCTGGATTTGGAGACTGATGATGAGGAAAAATGTGTAGTTCTGTTAATAATATATGGTGGCATGTAAATATGTGATTACATTCTCATAGGGCTTTGAATTATGACGTCACACGTCACGTGATGACGTCATGATGACATCACATCAATTTTCATCTATTATCATCTATAACAACCTTCCGCTAGAAGGATCTCTAACATTTTATGACATCACCGTTAATTTTTTTTATAAAAAAAACTTAGCCAGAGCATACATCGTTGAAAGCAAGTTCACATCTTCTACCAATTTTAAATTACAAAGCACATCCAGTTTTAACTGGAAGGAAGGGTCACATGATTTTGCACGTACTATCAAAAATGAAGACCAAGGATTATTCTATCAATTCCCAAAAAAAGAAGTCATGTTCAGATCTCTCACGGTTAATTTTATCTTGATTTTCTTAAACGTGATGTCACTTGACCCATGATGACGTCACCATGAAGTCACTTTATTTTGTCATCTATAACACACCCCGGTCTAGGTACAAACCAACTTTCAACCCAATTGGACCTGTAGTTCTGTACACATAGGCCTTCAAAATATTCACCTATAATGTGATGTCACGTGACACACGATGACCTCATGATGACATCAATGTTCGACACCTATCTGCAGGTGTTGGTCTCTAAGTGTGTGCCAAGTATAAACGCAATCAGATTGATTTTAGTGCCCAAAGTGCCGGAAACAAACAAATGACTGAAAAAGAAAGAAAAAGAAGAGAACAAAATTCTTAACGAAAACAAAGGCTGTTTCGTCATGTTTGCCGATACAGCCAATAATGCAATCCACTCTTCCAAAAGTTTCTATAACTTCCAAAAGCTGCATAGTAATTTATTGTTTAGAAACACAAATTAGAAATACTGGCATTCGCAGCACGTCAGTTTTGTGTTGGGGGAGGCTAGGCATACTTTGTTTTAAAGAAATAATTTAACTCCTTTTACCACTACATTTTTGATTTCCACAAAGCAACAATTTTCAAATGTAAACAAAAATAAGTCTCAACACTCTTGATCATTACATGTACAATGTATCTGTAAATTAAACTGTACATAAAACCATAGAACTCACAGTTGTTTCCATGTAAAAATCAAAAGAAATGTATTACATTTGTACAGAGATTGTAATGGTATTAAACACACTGTATCATCCATGCTGTTATTTTGTGTGTTTCCTTTGTTATCACAATACTTGCTTTCTATGGGTTCCCCCTGAATTAAGTGCATTTGTAACGCTGATAACAGAATTAAAGAAAGATCTCCAAGAAAGCCTTTCTGTTACATTGTTATTAGTTAAAAGTTTTTTCTTAAAAAATAGTACTTTTTCTGAATCCATTTCTGAAACTTACAGCAAAAGCAAATTATTGTATATTCCCTTTAACACACCCTTGCTACCTGAAATCTTTAAAGCTGAAATATCCCAACATTGATAAAACAATTTATTCCACTCAATTTTCTGACCGAAAAGGAAGGAGGTGGAGGATATTAGAGCTGATGTTCAATAAAATATCAATTAGTGTTTGGTGTATTGAATAATATATGGCTCATGGGGGCGGGGCTTGCACAACTACCTCCTCAAGATAGGTACACGTAGGTGAAGGAAAAATTAGCATATTCTGCACAAACCCCGCCTTCCCTGGTGTTCAGTCATTCTTAAATGTTACAGGATAAGTGTGAAATGGGAACCATTGAAATAGAGGAACCATCGTATTTTTGTGGTGTAGCTGGGGGGGGGGGGAGGGGTTACTTTCTGTAAATAGCGCCCTCTTTTTTAATGCACAGAGGAGTTTAATGAGTTGACAGGGCTACGGGTTATGACAAACTGGTTACTACCAACTGAAGTCAATCAACTTTCACATTACGAAAGTGAAGTACTCCTTTCAACTGAAATCAATCAACTGTCACAATACGAAAGTGAAGCATTCCTTTGGCAGGCCCAGCTGCAATTACAAGTTCCCCTTGTTTAGGAGATCAACTTAATATTTTTAATAGTGAAAGTTTTTTTTTCCCAACATGCTATCGCTTTTCAAAGCAAGTTTTGTGAGAAAATCAACTTTAAGAGCTCCCAACAACGAAGCTTCTGGTTCCTGGTTTAGAAATCGAACGGGACGTCCCCATCATCGTGTGATTCAAATAACCATCATTCAAGGTCTTGATTATTCAAAAATCTTATTTTCATGTAGGCCTTATGCAAAATTCTGTTGCCTCATAGACAAAAACGTAGATCGGGTACCGTATTAAAAAGGTTTACAAATGGTTAATGGGATTAACTTCATTTTTTTTACCACAATGTTTCTGATGAATATATTTCATTCTTACAAAGTTTAAATAAAAAGTTCAAAACTTCAACTTGGTTTTGAGGAAAGTATGGCTCCTTGGCATTATTGCAGGTTTTTTTACTCGCCTTGTAGGAGAATTTGAAATCTTCAGCTGGATAAACACTAATCTGATGAACATGGTGATGCATTTTGTATTAGTCATACATTGTTAGTAGTTCGACACAGTTGCTAGTGCAACTGCAGTCTAATTGTATTCATTGTGATAATTTATGAGCGACGATCATACATCCATTAACCCTCCTGCTGTCAAAAAGTCACAGGCAGTCAACAAAAATACACATGCCTTTTACACAGGCTAGACACTAACAGTCAGATCATATTTCAAGCAAGCACTGTAAGTAGTCAAATTCAGTCAGCAGACAAGTGGTAGGCACAGCTGGCTTATCAATCAGCTACAGTCAAAGCATAGCTGTACCAAGTTACATGAACAGTCATAGCCAGTCAATACTGCTTTATGTAGGCTGTGAGCTCTTGACTGTTGAAAACAGTCACTTGACTGAAAGAACAACTTGGCACAGAATGTATGTTTGCATAGGAGGGTTTAAAAATGTCATACTTTATGGGCTTAGCAACGATCATACATCCATTAATTAAAGTCTAACTGCAATCAATTAACCCTAACCGCCTAGAATTTTTCAAAATTTTCTTTGCCAAAGTGGAGGAATTTGGAGGATTGAGTTTACATGGCAAAAGTGCGTTACTGATTTTGTAGGATGCACTTTGTCAAGGTCTTAGGCTGGACCTTGTGTTGTTTTAGCTCACCCATGCATAAATGTAGGATTGATTATGCTTGAAATCCTCCGTTCTGCTCCAGGATGTCATTGGCCGAGCCTCAAAATATTGACGGCCACTGCCGCAGGATTTTGCTTGATTCAGGCAGTGGTCACCCCTCTGCGGACCATATTTAAGAAATAGTGGAGGAATTTGCAGGATTGAGGCTACATGTATATGCTATTTGTCTATGAGGCCAATTGGAAGATTTTGCAGGATTGAGGCTACATCCTAGCCAAAATGCGTAGGGAGTTAGTTAATAGTGCTGGTCTTCATTTTCATTGTTTGGTTTTGGTCTCTGTGTTGGTCTTAAGGATTTCAATGTATTGGTCTTTGAAGTAAAATTCTTTGCCTTGGAAGTACAGGTCTTGATCTTGGCCGCCGAGTTGGCAGTCTTCGAGACTTGGGGTTAAATAGTTACAACTGTTGAGAGACTTGTAGAGTGACTAGAGAGCGGTCCAATATTTTTCTGGGGCCCGAAGTTTTTCTTCAATGCCTTTTTAGTCGCACTTTTGGGAAGAGGTACAAAAGAAAAGTCTCGATTTACACCTGTACACAAACGTGTATGTCTGTGTGTGTGTTATGTTTTGGTTAGGTTAACTCTTGTCAGCACAATAACTTGAGAAATACTTTACTTAGGAACTTGACATTTGGAGGAATTGTGAAGTGGGAGGAATATCATCACTCGGTAAAATCTGGACGTTATACAATAAATCTGGTTATACAATATTTAATATTTTGATAACAATATTTAAGTGAAAGGCTTAGCTGTACTATAAATATTTATCTGAATGCTAACATGTGAATTTATATGTAAATAACAAGGTATCGGTTTTGAGGCAACTTTCTTGATAAAAACAAAAAATCAATTCTAAGAGCACACAGATACAAAACCAAGAAAAGCCACTTATGTTCGAAGTTTTTATATACAACATAATCAGGATGAAAGTTGCTTTGTCAGTTTTGATTTGGCATTTGGTCATTTTAAGTTAAGCACTCTATGTTCAAGTTAACTTCGTAGAGAGAAATTGACCGCAAGTATATCAGTTTCGATGTGATCCGCCAATGAAAGTATTTAAATGGAAAATTTGATCGTCAAGATCATTTTGCATCTTCTCACCACCCTCATCACAGTACATCACTGTTTCAAAGTCCGAACTCAACAATGCATGGTGTTCACTGCACCTTGAGCCTGTAACGCTTATGCACTCTCTCCATTTCAAGTCAACCGGCAATCAAACTTGACATCAGTTCTCATCTGAGGCTGTCCAGTTCACCAGAGCCATCAGATCTCTAAGCAAAATTGGCCGCACGTATTATGGACTGCCCTTGCTGTTGTCTACTCCAAACACATGAATGGGTGACAACTTTGCTTCACATTGGCTGTCTATAAATTGACTTGAAGAGGACAAATAGTTCTTGTACAGACTCCAATTCTTTTTCCTGTTAAATTGGAAGCGGTGAAATACAGAGAACACTGGCTACAAAAGTCTTTGGTGAGAAACTATCTGAAACTGTATTGTGGAACAGCAACTTTTATTTTAGATGTTACTTCATGTACAGTACTTGTACAAAGTTTAGTTTTCGTTGTACTTTTTGAGAGGCAAACTGCCTTGCTGCTGAACTAACCTGCAGGTATCCTGCAGTCTAACTTGTCTTGCTTGATTTTGTCGTCATCTGCAAACCAATCTTTTGTTTAGCTCTTCATTCAGTGAGCAAATTTCTGCTATGTATCTCCACCCCACGTTATCTGTACAAGACACTGAACAATCACATACCAGACACTGCAAAAGGCTACACACAAGCAGGAAGACTCTGTGTCAATCATGTGGGTGCTCACCGCAAATGTCACCGTCTATGCCCAAGCTGCAACGTCCCTTGCTCAGCTGGACATTCTGGTCTGTACCTTCTTCACCTGTGCCTTCTACAACCACAGCGACAACTGCTCCGTGGCCTATTCCCCACCCCTGATGGACCATCCACTGATCTGGGATGAAATGGGACCATCTCCCTGGGCACCGATGAACGAATCCTTTGATGTACCAAGCAATGAAAGATACAAACTGTTCAACCACTCATTGCAAATCATTGCTTTTGAGAAACCGGCAGAGGCTGACGAGTATGTGTATTCCAATGCTGAGACTGTATTGTATGGTTTTGTCCTTCCTGTCCTCGAATTACTAGGGATCCTGTCCATTCTGTCTTTTTTTTTTACCCTTTGCAGAGTTGCCTCCATGCGGAATGTCACTAATTTCTACTTGAGTAATCTGGCAGTTGCAGATTTGATGGTCTTGATTTCACTTGGCACTCATAAGCAATGTGTGGCTTTGACAACACAAACTGAATTTGATTTATCATATTTGGGGAACTCAGCCCAAGCAGTTCTGACTCTTGTAACGTACACTTCGGATGTGGGCATTATTTCATCTTGAGCCTTTGTAACACTGCTGTCTTATGATAGATATTTTGCCATTTGTCACCCTTTCCAACACCGTAATCTCAATCTGAAGCGACGGGCAATACGAGCAGCAGTTTGCATATGGGTACTGTCTTTTTCCATGAATTTGATTGATTTCTTTTATCAGTTTCTGGCCTTTAATGCACCACCCTTCAAATGTCTTGTTTGGCCAACTGAAGAAAAGTATAAACATCTATCAGGTAGTGTGCAGGTGCTTGTGAGTAATGATGCAACTTTGCGCACTTTGCATCTGGTTTTAAATTGCATTTTTTTCTGTGTATTCATGTTGGGTGTGATCCTCACAGTCACTTTCAATATGCTCCTCATTAAGAGACTGCGTGCACCAAATCCAACTGGTGATCAGATCCGAGGTCCGTCAAAACATCTACGAAGAGTTACTCTGATACTTGGCATCAACACAGCCGTGGTATTTGTCTGTTTTCTGCCCCAAGCTATAACTGGCCTAATTGCAATTATATTGTATATCAGGGAAGAAGTGAATGTAAATGAAGATGTGAAATGGAAGTTGATTTTGATGACTGCTTGCCTCAGAGTCATCAACTCTACCATTAATTCAGTCATATTCAATGCTGGTAGTGGAAGGTACAGGAAGGCCTTTAAGCAAGCCTTCTGCTGCAGAAAGAGGCAGCAAGTACCAACAAACAAAATCCCTCTGCAGACATTACCAAGAGCAGATCCTGCAGATAGAATCAAATCATAGGATCAAAAGGCAAACTCCCCCCCCTCCCACCAACAAAATAGTAGTCTGTATAATATACCATGGCATGGTCTATGATATGTGAGCAGATTTGCTGAGTAATTAGGCAAGACCCCGCCATTTGACATCCTAGATTTTAACCAATCAGCAGGCGCTTTCTAATATCAGTTCTTCAGTCATTTACATGTTGCGCGTCATAGACAATTGATTAAAAAAACCTGTCACGCGCTCAGTATCATGTTACGTGATATGCGCCGGCTGTTGTTGCATTACAAAACACTCCATTCGAATAGACCAATCAAACTATTAAGTCCTGCTTTGGTAATGAAATGACATCACGACTTAGTAAAGTTTATTCCAATTGGCTGGCGCACGGCTTGCATATATCTACATGTCAAGACATACCAGACGTTATACAGGAGACTTGCTCCGTGGATAACGGGTAATTCTCAGACTAGTTCCATAGCAACTTCCAAAACTTCCATGATAATATATCGTTCTGTCATTGTTCGGCTTTTCTACAACTTAAAAATAGTGCTATTGCAGCACTTCAGTTTTGAAAGGGGAGCATGGTTCACTTTGTTTTTAAGAAATAATTCAACTTCTACCATCGCATTTTTATATATTATTTACACAAGTGAACAGCCGTGCAGATTGAACTTGATTTAAGCCTCTACACTCTGTTGTGTGTTATCTGTAAAGTACACTGTACATAGAACTGAGAATTGTCTCAATGTAAAAAGAAAGGAAACATGTCACATTTGTTCAAAGATTGTAATGGTATTAAACAGTTTGTATCTTGCATGATGTCATTTTGTGTTTGGTTTGTCAGTATGCCAACAATCTTTGCATGCTATTGGTTCTCTCTGGATTCAATGTGAAGCTGGCAATAGAATGTAACAAAAAAGGGTCTCCAAGAAAACTTTGCTGTGACATTGTCATCTCTTAAAGAATTGTTATTAAGTATAATGCTTTAATGATGGATATGTGTTGTTAAAAATTATGTCTGCTTCCAGGAAATGGGGGAGGGGGGGGGGTTGATATAAAAGAAGGTTGAGTGTTGATTCTAAATGTTGCTGAAAAATGATGAAAAATGTAAATGTTCCAGGGGCGGATCCAGCTTTCAGGAAATGGGGGGGGGGGTGGATATAAAGGAGGTTGAGTGTTATGCATGCTGAAGGCACACCCTGATGTGGGAGGGCATAGCCTCTGAAAAATTTGAATTGTATGATGTTTTTTCCTTCATTTAAAGGCAATTCTACAACAAGATTAAAACTTTGGAAATGGGGGGGGGGGATTTTTAAGGGGTGGGGGTTTGATTTTTGGGGGTTCCCTGGTAATTTGTTATCTACGATATCTTCTCCTGCATTCTAAACCAATTCCAGAACAATTTAGGAACTTCAGCTTTCTGTACATAGGCGTAATTTTCTGAATTTTGCACATGTATCGCCCTGAAAAGCACCAAATATTGGCCCTTTGTGTGTATAATCTTTGGTTTTGAACAACGCCCCCATCGCGATGGTACCAGGGCCCCCCCCCCCCCTTTGGATTTTACGGAGGCCAAGTGTTCGGAGAAAAAAAATTGATGCCATTTTACCCCGGATGTGCAAGTGCCCTTTTCAAAAAATTTGTCCCCCAATAACAATGACCATGCTACGCCACTGCTGTATATTATTTTGACCCCATTTCATTAGTTTGATTAGTTAGCGACTGAATGGGGGAGTTGCAACACCCCAGCCCCCACCCCTTCTGCCCCCACCCCCTCCCCTCTCTAGATCTGTTACTGCCTCCCTACCCACCGGCCCTTTCTCCACCAACCCTGTAAGGGGGAATTTTCAAATAAATACACACAGTACCACCTCCAAGGGTTATCTGTTGGGCCTTAACACATCGCCGCTACCCCAAGTCTTGAAAGCTGAACTATTCCAACATCGATAACTCAACTTGAAAATTGTTCCCATCCAATTTTCTGACCTAAAATGAAAGAGGTGCAGCGGAAGGGCTGGTAACCATATAATTTGCAACTGGATATGGTGTATTGAAACATAGATGGCTCGTGGGAGAGGGGCGCGTAATTTTTATTCCTAGGAGAGTTAGGGGCAATGTCATGAATAATTCATGTTTATCCATGAGAACGGACAATGACATCAACAGCATTGTTGTTGTTAGTTACTCAACTAGTTACAATACATTAAAGCATTTTAAAGAACGGTTGTCGTCGAACTACCACACAGTAGCCCAGTGGATAGCGAGATGAGCTTATGGATACAAAGATCCCTGGTTCGAATCCACGTCATCGATGCTCATTTTCATCAGCTATTTTTCTTCTCCAAATTTATCACTGAAATAATTTTAAATTAAGGGGAAAATAGAACGAGAACCTAAGTCTTGCAATGATTCAAAGGAAAAACTGAATTATTCATGACATTGCCCCTAACACTCCTAGGAAAACAAATTACGCGAGAGGGGCTTGCATAACTGCCCCATTTTGTTAGGGGAGGGAACATTATCACCATCTTTGCCATATTCATAATATAATGACTCTGGGTTCATTGATATGCAAGGATTCTTCAATGTTGTGGATGTTGTTGTGGATGTTGAGTTGTGGATGGGAACCAGTGAAATGTAAGAGCCATCACTTCCTTCTGGTTCATATTGTAAACAGTGCCCTCTTATTATAGCCACTTTCAGAGTGGTTCTACAAAAGTCCTTAAGGGGCACATTCAAAAGTTTGGATGTTTTCAAATTTTGATGTTTTTTTCTCCAAAATGTGGGTGGGTCAAATTGATTTATTGAAATTTTTGTAAATCGAAATTCACTTTTTCCAATTAAAAAGATAGAAAATAGCTCTTTTGACTTGCCAATTCAACTCTCTGCATTCCGATTTGTAAACCCTTTGCCCGTACCGTACGGATACAGTATGCATCCGGTACATGTACAATGTACCGTGTATTACGTCCATCGGAGCACCATATGCATGGGGACCAGTGAAGTTAGACTTAAAGCATGCGTAAATTCAGTGCGTTGTGCAAAGGGAGCAGGATACCACGTTCATTTTGTCTTAATACATGCCACGAGTGTCGGTTGGAAATCGTGACAATGAAATAAACCTACTTGTGTTCAAGATTACTTAGGCAACCTGCATGCATATTGCATGAGCGTGGTATATATGCATGCAATGAACATGGCAGCGCCCCCACATCTGGAAAGCGCGAGTTTAGAGTTCCAATTTTTTTTTCTATTAAACACGACGGAAATTTCTAAATAAACTTCATGAATAATGGGAGTCAATAATACACCTCTTTACACCAAGACAAAAGTTTTTTTTGTAAGCGAACTGACACTTTTTATTACCGTTTAGAATTGACTAGTTGTACATGTACGTGTTTCCAGGTGGATTCCTTATACGTACGGGAATGCCAGTGGGCCGTGTTGTTGCAAAGGTACTGTATACGGACTGCAGCTGCATATCGCCGTCAATGAAATGAACATTCGTTATGTTTTTTATTGAATGGAAAATCAAAAGTTTAAGATCGAAAATTGGGGTGGGTGGGTGGGTGGGTCAAAACAATTTGAAAATTTAAAAACATCGAAAATTTGGAATGGCCCCTTTACAAGAAAAAATTGACTGATCAGCAATCTCAAGATAGTTACACTTTCAACCGACTTATTTTAAGAACTTCACAATACAAAAGTACACATTGAAAGGCCTAGCCGTACTTTCAATATTTTTCTTTCAATATTTGTCTTAATGCTTGTAAACGTGTGAATTTATTAATAACATGGAATCGGTTGTGAGGCAATGTTCTTGTGAGAAAATCTACTCCAAGAGAACGAAACAAAGAAGCTAACAAGTTAAGATATAAAAAGAATACCACCCATCATCATGTGATTTTTTCTTTTTATAAAGCACTGTATCTTCAAGTTAAATTTGTGGAGTGAAAGTGACCACATACATACATGAACATGTCAGTTTCGATGCAGTGCACCTGTGAAGGTATTTAAATCGAACACTTGCTCTTCAAGATCATTGTGCATTTCCTGAGCAGCCACATCACAGTGCGTCGTTGGTCCAACTTGCTATAAGTACACAGCGCATGGTGCCTTGATCCTGGAACACTTGTCCGTGCACGTATGCACTCTCTCAATGACAACTAAACCAGCAATCAAACTTGAAGTCGGTTCGCATCCCAAGCCAGCCAGTTAACGGGGCCATCACTTCTCTCTGGAAATTGACGTCCCATGCTATGGACATGTCTTGCTTCCTCTGTTGCTTCCTCCAAGAAAACACGAAGCAGTGACAACTTGGTGTCACATTTGCCGTTCGTTGATTTGAGAGGGCCACTAGATCTGACAATTTAGTCTTCGAACACAGATTCCAACTTCTTTCCTACCATAGGAAGTCAAAAATATCTAGAAGTACCTGGCTACATCTCTTGGGTCATAACCTACGGAACTGTAAACTGTACCAAAGTAAATGGTCCTTTGAGCAGTTGTCAGTTACAATTGTACTTCTGGTGCGTTTTCTTCGGAAAAAACTTTGTTCCGTGTACTATATTTGAGAGGCAAGCTGTTAGCTTGTAATTCCCAACTGTACTGCTGCTGAATAAACCTTCAGTCTTCCTCACCATTCATACTTGATTTCGTTGTCATCTGCGAACCACTTCTTTGTTCAGCTCTTTATTCAGGGAGCAAACTTCTGCTGTGTTTCTCTACCCAACTTTATCTGTACAAGACACTGAACAATTGGATTTACTAGTATCAGACACGGGTAGCATCAAGACTCTGTGTCAATCATGTTGTTGTACCGTGGAAATGTCACCATCTATGCCCAAGCTACAACATCCCTTGCTCAGCTGGACATGCTGGTCTGTACCTTCTTCACCTGTGTCTTCCAGAACCACAGCGACAACTGCTCCCTGGCCTATTCCCCACCCCTGACGGACCATCCACTGATCTGGGATGAAACGGGACCACCTCCCTGGGCACCGATGAACGAATCCTTTGATGTACCAAACAATGAAAGATACAAACTGTTCAACCACTCGTTGCTAATCCTTGCTTTTGAGAATCCGGCAGAGGCTGAAGGGTCTGTGTATTCCAATGCTGAGACTGTGTTGTATGGTTTTGTCCTTCCTGTCCTCAAACTATTAGGGATCCTATCCATTCTGTCTTTCTTCTTTACCCTTTGCAGAGTTCCCTCCATGCGGAATATCACTAATTTCTATCTGACTAATTTGGCTGTTGCAGATTTGATGGTCTTGATTTCAGAGACCACTCATCAGCAATGCGTGGTTTTGACAACACAAACTACATGGGATATATCATATTTGGGGAACTCAGCCCAAGCAGTTCTTACTCTCTTACCATACACTAAGGGTGTGGGTGTTATTTCATCTATAGCCTTTGTAACACTGCTGTCGTATGATAGATATTTTGCCGTCTGTTACCCTTTCCAACACCGTAATCTCAATCTGAAGCGACGGGCAATACAAGCAGCAGTTTGCATATGGTTTCTGTCTTTTTCCTTGGATTTGATTAATTTCTTTAAACAGTTTCTGGTCTTGAATGTACCACCAATGAAATGTCTTGTTTGGCCAACTGAAGAAAAGTATAAACATCTATCAGGTAATGTGCTGGTGTTTTTGAGTAATGATGCAACTTTCCTCACTTTGAATATGGTTTTAATGTACATGTATTTCTGTGTATTCATGTTGAGTTTGATCCTCACAGTTACTTTCAATATACTCCTTATTAAGGGACTGCATGCACCAAATCCAACTGGTGATCAGATCCGAGGTCCGTCAAAACATCTACGAAGAGTTACTCTGATAATTGGCATCAACACAGCTGTGGTATTTGTCTGTTTGCTGCCTCGAGCTGTAATTGCCCTAATTGCAATTGTATCGCTTAGCAGGAAAGAAGTGAATGTAAATGATGATGTGGCATGGAAGTTGAATCTGATGCTTGCTTGCTTCAGAGTCTTGAACTCTTCCATTAATTCAGTCATATTCAATGCTGGTAGTGGAAGGTACAGGAAGGCCTTCAAGCAAGCCTTCTGCTGCAGAAAGAGGCAGCAAGTACCAACAAACAATATCCCTCTGCAGACATTGCCAAGAACAGATCCTGCAGATAGGATCAGATCATAGGATCCAAAGCAAAACTCCCCCTCCCAGAGAGAAAAGGAAAAAAATAATGTAATCCTCATAGTGCTGCAGCCGAACCCCAAACCGAATTAAACATAGCCAAACATGGCATTCTAAACCGAACTGAACTGAACCGAAATTGTCGGTTCAGAAGTTTGGAAAATTTCTTTAAAATTTTTTAAAGTGGTAGAAATGCTAAAATTGAAGTGCATGGATGATTGAATTCACAGTGTTAACAAATCACTATATTCATCTTCATTGTTTGGTGGGCTAAACTCGGTGATTGTCCGTCTTCGGTGTGCATAATCCGTACAACGTAGCATTGCTATAGTGTAGACCATGTGTACATAATGCAGGTCGCACGTGGTAAGCAAAATCAATGCATTGTTCAATAAATAAAAAGACCCCCAAAATAGACAGAGCGCATTCATGCAGGCTAGAGGGGTTACTGGTATTGCTCACGATGTGGTATTGCATGTATTGGAGAAACCGCTTTTTTATTGCGCGCGCTGTGGTAGCAATGTTCATGCATTTTGTTATCGCAACCGTAGTGCAGGAAGTCGATGCCAATGCGTGATTTTCTAAATTTACACAAAGGATTTCGTTGCGCTTTTTGTAGGGGACCGAGAGTAACACGCCGACTTGAGCGAAATGGCGACTTACCAAAAGCCGATTTACAGCGTGATCTGGCAAACGTACAGATGTATGTATGTACATTGTACATGTACTTCCGATCCGAACCGATGTTTGAGGAAAAAAATCTGATATGAACCTAACCGAACCTGGAGGATTAGTTTCAGCACTAAATCCACCGGTATTCGCTGACGTCAGTTTTATGTTGGGAGAGGCATGGCTTACTTTGTTTTAAAGAAATACCCCAACGCCTTCTACCACTGCATTTTTGATTTCCACAAATCAACAGATTTCCAATGTAAAATAAATTAAGTCTAAACACTCTTTTGATTGTCACATGTCTGTAAATGACACTGTACATAGAACTACCGGCATAGACAGATATTACTGACAGTTGTTTCCATGTAAATTGAAAAGGAAATGTATTACATTTGTACAAAGATTGTAATTGTATTAAACTTACTGTATCTTCCATGCTGTTTCCTTTTTCATTCCACTTTGGGACTTGTTCTTGTTTTCTACAATCCTTGTTTTCTATGGGTTCCCCCTGAATTAATTGCATTTGTAATGCCATGAATGCATAATATAATTAGATCTCCAAGAAAAATAATGCTGGTAACATAATTTAAGAAAGATCTCCAAGAAAGCCTTTCTGTGACATTTTCATTAGTTAAATGATTTTTGTTGGCCGGTTTTAAACACTCCAGACCAGTTGGAGTCTGGATATTGATATTCGGCTCGGGTCATTATCAGCATACAGACTCCAACCGGTCATAAACATAGTGTTTAATACCGGCCGAACGCATTTATTCCCATTCATACATACCTTTTCGATCAAAAAATCATAACTTTTCGTTCCAAAAGTCAAAACAAGAGAAAACTTATATATTTCCAACGGTTTTGTTCAACAAGTTTACTTCATGTTTTTTGGGACACCCCTCTAGCTATATTATGTCTCTTTCACGAATCATCATAAACAACTCTTATATGGAAATGGCATGAGTGTGGAACAAAACGCAGCTGTGCCGGTGCATTGTGAATTTAAGACTATGAAATACTGACACACTGGTAGTGTATTGTGCATTCCTACATGAGGATTGTGAACATCTAACCAATAAAACTAAAAAGCACTGGATTTCATAGGAGTCCAAATTTCATGTAACACTGGAAAAGTGTTAAAGACCAGTAGGAATGGGTAAATTGTTTTAGGTATTTATGAATGAAAAATGAATATACAATGGTGAATATCATGTCCCCTTTCTTTCCCCCTCTGCCCCGCCCTGTAAGGGGGAAATTTGTAATGTAAAGACAGAGTAGCACATCAAATTGTTTTCTGTTAGGGCTCAACATCCTTGCTACCCCAAAGCTTAAAGCTAAAATATCCCAATATTGATAAAACACTTAACAATTTATCCCACTCAATTTTCTGACCTAAAAGGAAGGAGGTGGAGGAAAGTAGAGCTGATGTTCGATAAAATATCCAGTAGTATTTGGTGTATTGAATAATAGGTGGTTCATGGGGGGAGGGGCTTGCACAACCACCTCCTCAAGATAGATACACGTAGGTGAGGGAAAATTAGCATATTCTGCACAAACCCCGCCTTCCCTGGTGTTCAGTCATTCTTAAATGTCACAAGATAAGTGTGAAATGGGAACCATTGAAATAGAGGAACCATCACATTTTTGTGGCGTAGCTAGGGGGGTGTTACTTTCTTTAAAAAGCGCCCTCTTTTTTCATGCACAGAGGAGTTTAATGAGTTGACAGAGCTACGGGTTATGACGAACTGGTTACAACCAACTGAATTCAGTCAACTTTCACATTACGAAAGTGAAGTATTTCTTTCAACTGAAGTCAATCAACTTTCACAATATAAAAGTGAAGCATTCCTACGTGATTGCAGGCCCAGCTGCACTTCCAATTGTTTCCCTTGTTTAGGAGACTTAAGATTTTTAATAGTGAAAGATTTTTTGAAAAAAATCAGCTTTAAGAGCTCCCAAAAGAAGACACAAAGAAACTTGTGCTTCCTGGTGTAGAAATCAAACGGGACGTCCCCATCGTCGTGTGATTCAAATAACCATCAGTCAAGGTCTTGATTATTAAAAAAAAAAATATTTTCATGTAGGCCCTATGCAAAATTCTGATGCCTCGAAGACAAAAACGTAAATCGAGTACTGCAGTAAAAAGGTTCACAAAAGGCAAATGGTAAATGCGATTAACTTCATCTTTTCACACAAGGTTTCTGATGAATATATGTCATTCTTACAAGGTTTAAATAAAAAGTTTAAAACTTCAACTTGGTTTTGAGAAAAGTATGGCTCCTTGGCATTATTGCAGGTTTTTTTACTCACCTTGTAGGAGAATTTGGAATCTTCAGCTGGATAAACACTAATCTGATGAACGTGGTGATGCATTTTGTATTAGTCATACATTGTAGTTTGACACAGTTGCCAGTGCAACTGCAGTCTAATTGTATTTATTGTGATACTTTATGCGCGACGATCATACATCCTTTAACCCTCCTGCTGTCTAAAAGTCGCAGGCAGTCAAAAAAAATACACATGCCTTTTACACAGGCTAGGCACTAACAGTCTGATCATATTTCAAGCAAGCACTGTAAGTAGTCAAATTCAGTCAGCAGACAAGTGGTAGGCACAGCTGGCTTATCAATCAGCTACAATCAAAGCATAGCTGTACCGAGTTACATGAACAGTCATAGCCAGTCAATACTGCTTTATGTACGCTGGGAGCTCTTGACTGTTGAAAACAGTCACTTGACTGAAAGAACAACTTGGCACAGAATGTATGTTTGCATAGGAGGCCGGTTTAAAAATGTGATACTTTATGGGCTATAGCAACGATCATACATCCATTAATTAAAGTCTAACTGCAATCAATTAACCCTAACAGCCTAGAATTCTTTAAAATTTTCTTTGCCAAAGTGGAGGAATTTGGAGGATTGAGTTTACTTGGCAAAAGTGCGTTACTGATTTTGTAGGATGCACTTTGTCAAGGTCTTGGGCTGGACCTTGTGTTGTTTTTGCTAAGCAGTGCATAAATATAGGCCTGGATTATGCTTAAAATCCTCCGTTCCGCTCCAGGATGTCATTGGCCAAGCCCAGAGTTGTAATGACTCGAGTCAATGACTCGACTCGAGTCCGACTCGAGTCACATTTTTTGGCGACTCGACTCGACTCGAGTCCCGACGGGTAAATGACTCGACTCGACTCGAGTCACTGCGAGCAAATGACTCGACTCGACTCGAGTCCCTCATCAGAATGACTCGACTCGACTCGAGGAAGGCTAATAAGACTCGAGTCCCAAAATAAAAGCAAAGCTTACTTGCGAAAAATATTTGCAATGACTTACGCTGCGCCGTTCGCGTTGCTAGTTTTTGTTCACGTCACGTTAATGTTCGCGAATAATGTACGTTTATATACAGCGGCAGTCTGTTTCCTTCCTCCATAATGAAACAACAAACATACACCGTGTCGCGGACTCCCACCTTGTGGTTCTATAGCATGTAATGCTAAACCCGGAACCAGACTTAAAACGCATTTCTCAATCCGTGGTTTCATCATTGGTTTCGGGCGATTTTGAAGTTCTTGGTGAAACGCTGGCTAAATTCATGTCCCGATTTCACACACAAAAATGGATACGGACGGGCCCACCTTTAAATAATCAGAAACAGTTTTGTATAATGCAATTAGGTTTTAACGTTGTCAGCGATCAGCGAACAACAAAATCTAGACCCGAAGCCAAACCAGTTACAAGACCGAAGTTTCACATCTTCTTATCTGTGACGTGAGCTAGCAATGGAAACTGTTGGTTGGGTACCATACAGCATACTTTATGTCTTTGGATTTCCGTAATAGACTGGTGCCTTGTATTCTTTCTCTCTTGTGTTTGTTGCTTTTTATTGTAATTTAGTGTTCAAATATTT
The DNA here is from genome assembly GCF_015706575.1 of Patiria miniata. NCBI lineage: Eukaryota > Metazoa > Echinodermata > Asteroidea > Valvatida > Asterinidae > Patiria > Patiria miniata. The sequence continues at coordinate 3,998,665 of NW_024037054.1, forward strand.
GTGACTCGAATTGACTCGAGCTAAAAACTTGACTCGACTCGACTCGACTCGACCACACTCTGTGACTCGACTCGACTCGACTCGACCTTGTTGACCTAATGACTCGACTCGACTCGAGTCACTTCTTTAAAATGACTCGACTCGACTCGAGTCACAAAAATCAGTGACTCGTTACAACTCTGGCCAAGCCTCAAAATATTGACGGTTACTGCTGCAGGATTGGGCCGGATTCAGGCAGTGGTCACCCCTCTGCAGACCATATTTAAGAAATAATGGAGGAATTTGCAGGATTGAGGCTATATGCTATTTTTCTATGAGGCCAATTGGAAGATTTTGCAGGATTGAGGCTACATCCTAGCCAAAATGCCAAGGTATTTTGTTAATAGTGCAGGTCTTCATTTTCATTGTTTGGTTTTGGTCTCTGTGTTGGTCTTAAGGATTTCAATGTATTGGTCTTTGAAGTAAAATTCTTGGCCTTGGAAGTACAGGTCTTGGTCTTGGTCGCCGAGTTGGCAGTCTTCATGACTTGGGGTTAAATAATTACAACTGTTGCGAGATTTGTAGAATGACTAGAGAGCGGTCCAATATTTTTCTAGGGCCCAAAGTTTTTCTTCAAAGCCTTTTTAGTCACACATTTGGGAAGAGGAACAAAAGAAAAGTCTCGATTTACACCATACACAAACGTGTATGTCTGTGTGTGTGTTATGTTTTGGTTAGGTTAACTCGTGTCAGCACAATAACTTGAGAAATACTTTACTTAGGAACTTGAAATTTGGAGGAATTGTGAAGTGGGAGGAATATCACCGCTCGGTAAAATCTGGACTTTTCCATTTCAGTCAGCTTGGCCTGGTGACACAGAAAAGTCCAGATATTACCTTGTGATAATATTCCTCCCATTCCACTCTGAGCCACTCAATATTTGTATAATAACACCCTTATGAAAGATGTGTGCTTCACAGTATTGGATCTGCAGCAAAAACTACTGGACCGAATCAGGAGATCATTGTATCATATTTCGTCTAAGAAGATTCTCCATCCATTGGTACAGGTGGTTTGAGTCTCAAGGTAGTGGAAGTATGCCATTGGGGGGTCACCCTGTATAGTAGACTGTGGACAGGCAATTCTCAAGAGGCAGTTTGTGGTCTGTGGTGGGCGTGTCTAACTAGCATCAATGAATGGAGGCTGGTGACCTGAGCTGTTAATCAAAAATTGTTGCATAAGGCTACCTCCGCGAAGGGGCCACGTACAGAGTAGTTCTACAATATTTAATGAAAACAGACTTTATTGATCAGTGATCCCAATTTGGTTAAATTGTTGACCAACTTATTTCATGAACTTGCACAATACAGAAGTGCAAAGTGAAAGGCCTACCGGAAGCTGTACTTTAAATATTTATCTGAATGCTAACATGTGAATTTATCTATGTAAATAACGAGGTATCAGTTTTGAGGCAACTTTATTGATAAAATAATCGAATTTCGAGAGAAAACAAATAAAAACCCCAAAAAAGCCACATGTTTAAAAATCAAAAGGGATCACCATCATCATGTGATTAGTTTCTTGTTATATAAAACATAATCAGGTTGAAAGTTTACTTTGTCAGTTTTGATTTGGCATTACGTCAATTAAAATATTTCAGTTTTAGCACTCTATGTTCAAGTTAACTTTGTACAGGGAATTTGACCAAAAGTATGTCAGTTTCGATGTGATGTGCCAATGAGAGTATTTAAATGGAAAATTTGATCGTCCAGATCATTTTGCATTTTCTCACCAGCCTCATCACAGTACATCACTGTTCCAAAGTCTGAACCCAACAATGCATGGTGTTCACTGCACCTTGAGCCTGTAACGCTTATGCACTGTCTCCATTTCAAGTCAACCAGCAATCAAACTTTACGTCAGTTCTCATCTCAGGCTGTCCAGTTCACCGGAGCCATCAGATCTCCAAGCAAAATTTGCCGCACCTATTATGGACAGCCCTTGCTGTTGTCTACTCCAAACACGTGAATGGGTGACAACTTTGCTTCACATTGGCTGTCTATAAATTGACATAAGAGTACAAATAGTTCTTGTACAGGCTCCAATTCTTTTTCCTGTTAAATTGGAAGCAGTGAAATACACAGAACAGTAGCTACAAAAGTCTTTGGTGGGAAACTTTCTGAAACTGTACTGTGGAACAACAACTTCTATTGTACTTGTACAAAGTTTAATTTTCAGCACACTTTTTGAGAGGCAAACTGCCTTGCTGCTGAGCAAACCTGTAGGTATCCGCACCAGTCGAAGTTGTCTTGCTTGATTTTGTCGTCATCTGCAAACTAGTCTTTTGTTCATCTCTTCATTCAGCCAGCAAATTTCTGCTGTGTTTCTCCACCCCACGTTATCTGTAAAAGACACTGAACCATTACATCTACTGTTATAGACACTGCAAAAAGCTATACAAGCAGGAAGACTCTGTGTCAGTCATGTGGTCGTACGACGCAAATGTCACCGTCTATGCCCAAGCTACAACATCCCTTGCTCAGCTGGACATTCTGGTCTGTACCTTCTTCACCTGTGTCTTCCAGAACCACAGCGACAACTGCTCTGTGGCCTATTCCTTTCCCCAGAGGGATCATCCACTGATCTGGGATGAAACGGGACCATCTCCCTGGGCACCGATGAACGAATCCTTTGATGTACCAAGCAATGAAAGATACAAACTGTTTAACCACTGGTTGGGAATCATTGGTTTTGAGAATCTGGAAGACGCTGACCAGTTTGTGTATTCCAGTACTCGGACTGTGTTGTATGGTTTTGTCCTTCCTGTCCTTAAACTATTAGGGATCCTATCCATTCTGTTTTTTTACTTTACCCTTTGCAGAGTTGCCTCCATGCGGAATATCACTAATTTCTATCTGACTAATTTGGCTGTTGCAGATTTGATGGTCTTGATTTCAGAGTACACTCATCAGCAATGTTTGGCTTTGACAACACAAATTGACATAGATGTATCATATTTGGGGAACTCAGCCCAAGCAGTTCTTCCTCTCTTAATGTACACTGGGGATGTGGGTGTTATTTCATCTATAGCCTTTGTAACACTGCTGTCTTATGATAGATATTTTGCCATTTGTTACCCTTTCCAACACCGTAATCTCAATCTGAAGCGACGGGCAATACGAGCAGCAGTTTGTATATGGGTACTGTCTTTTTCCATGAATTTGATTGTTTTCTTTGAACAGTTTCTGTACTTTAATGTTCCACCAATCAAATGTCTTGTTTGGCCAACTGAAGAAAAGTATAAACATTTATCAGGTAATGTGTTGGTGTTTGGAAGTAGTGAAGCAACTGTGTTCACTTTGATTATGGTTGTAAGTTATGTGTATTTCTGTGTATTCATGTTGAGTGTGATCCTCACGGTCACTTTCAATATCCTCCTAATTAAGGGACTGCATGCACCAAATCCAACTGGTGATCAGATCCGAGGTCCGTCAAAACAACTACGAAGAGTGACTCTGATACTTGGCATCAACACAGCCGTGGTATTTGTCTGTTTTCTGCCTCAAGCTATAGGTGCCCTAATTGTAATTTTAGTGCATAGCAGGAAAGAAGTGGATGTAAATGGTGATGTGAAATGGGGGTTGAATTTGATGGCTGCTTGCCTCAGAGTCATGAACTCTTCCATTAATTCAGTCATATTCAATGCTGGTAGTGGAAGGTACAGGAAGGCCTTTAAGCAAGCCTTCTTCTGCAGAAAGAGGCAGCAAGTACCAACAAACAATATCCCTCTGCAGACATTACCAAGAACAGATCCTGCTGATCGGATCAGATCATAGGATCCAAAAGCAAAACTACACCCCCCCCAAAAAAAAAAAAGAGATAAGAAAAAAAACCTAGACTTATGTTCTGGACAAACAGTTGATTCCGCAACTTTTTTTGTGACATATATATGTGACATGGAAGGTATCAAGTATGAGTTCCATCCAGGAACCTGGGTGGGACAGCTTGAGGCTGACCATACTCTGTCAGCCCTGACCTGTGGCTCACCTCGACTGATCGGTTGGAGTGGGTGGCTCAACGTCCCATAGCTGGATTTGGAGACTGATGATGAGGAAAAATGTGTAGTTCTGTTTATAATATATAGTGGCATGTAAATATGTGATTACATTCTCATTGGCTTTGAATTATGATGTCACACGTCACGTGATGACGTCATGATGACATCACATCAATTTTCATCTATTATCATCTATAACAACCTTCCACTAGAAGGTTCTCTAACATTTTATGACATCACCGTTAATTTTTTTTGTAAAGAACAACTTAGCCAGAGCATACATCGTTGAAAGCAAGTTCACATCTTTTACCAATTTTAAATTACAAAGCACATCCAGTTTTAACTGGAAGGAAGGGTCACATGATTTTGCACGTGCTATCAAAAATGAAGACCAAGGATTTTTCTATCAATTTCAAAGAAAGTCATGTTCAGATCTCTCACGGTTCATTTTATCTTGATTTTCTTAAACGTGATGTCACTTGACCCATGATGACGTCACCATGAAGTCACTTTATTTTTTCATCTATAACACACCCCGGTCTAGGTACAAACCAACTTTCAACCCAATTGGACCTGTAGTTCTGTACACATAGGCCTTCAAAATATTCACCTATAATGTGATGTCACGTGACACGCGATGACCTCATGATGACATCAATGTTCGACACATATCTGCAGGTGTTGGTCTCTAAGTGTGTGCCAAGTATAAAGGCAATCAGATTGATTTTAGTGCCCAAAGTGCCAGAAACAAACAAATGACTGAAAAAGAAAGAAAAAGAAGAGAAAAAAATTCTTAACAAAAATAAAGGCTGTTTCGTCATGTTTGCCGATACAGCCAATAATGCAATCCTCTCTTGCAAAAGTTTCTATAACTTCCAAAAGCTACATAGTAATTGATTGTTTAGAAACACAAATTAGAAATACTGGTATTCACAGCACGTCAGTTTTGTGTTGGGGGAGGCTAGGCATACTTTGTTTGAAAGAAATAATTTAACTCCTTTTACCACTACATTTTTGATTTCCACAAAGCAACAATTTTCAAATGTAAACAAAAATAAGTCTCAACACTCTTGATCATTACATGTACAATGTATCTGTAAATTAAACTGTACATAAAACCATAGAACTCACAGTTGTTTCCATGTAAAAATCAAAAGAAATGCATTACATTTGTACAGAGATTGTAATGGTATTAAACACACTGTATCATCCATGCTGTTATTTTGTGTGTTTCCTTTGTTATCACAATACTTGCTTTCTATGGGTTCCCCCTGAATTAAGTGCATTTGTAACGCTGATAACAGAATTAAAGAAAGATCTCCAAGAAAGCCTTTCTGTTACATTGTTATTAGTTAAAAGTTTTTTTCTTAAAAAATAGTACTTTTTCTGAATCCATTTCTGAAAATTACAGCAAAAGCAAATTATTGTATATTCCCTTTAACACACCCTTGCTACCTGAAATCTTTAAAGCTGAAATATCCCAACATTGATAAAACAATTTATTCCACTCAATTTTCTCACCTAAAAGGAAGGAGGTGGAGGATATTAGAGCTGACATTCGATAAAATATTAAATAGTGTTTGGTGTATAGAATAATATATATGGCTCATGGGGGCGGGGCTTGCACAACTACCTCCTCAAGATGGGTACACGTACAGGTGAAGGAAAACTTGCATATTCTGCACAAACCCCGCCTTCCCTGGTGTTGAGTCATTCTTAAATGTTACAGGATAAGTGTGAAATGGGAACCATTGAAATAGAGGAACCATCATATTTTTGTGGTGTAGCTGGGGGGGGGGGGGTACTTTCTGTAAATAGCGCCCTCTTTGGTCAATGCACAGAGGAGTTTAATGAGTTGACAGGGCTACGGGTTATGACGAACTGGTTACTACCAAAGTTCTGAAGTCAATCAACTTTCATATTACGAAAGTGAAGTACTCCTTTGAACTGAAGTCAATCAACTGTCACAATACGAGAGTGAAGCATTCCTTTGGCAGGCCCAGCTGCGCTTACAAGTCCCCTTGTTTAGGAGATCGACTTAATATTTTTAATAGTGAAAGTTTTTTTCCCAACATGCTATCGGTTTTCAAAGCAAGTTTTGTGAGAAAATCAACTTAAAGAGCTCCCAACAACGAAGCTTCTGGTTCCTGGTTTAGAAATCAAACGGGACGTCCCCATCATCGTGTGATTCAAATAACCATCATTCAAGGTCTTGATTATTCAAAAATTCTTATTTTCATGTAGGCCTTATGCAAAATTCTGTTGCCTCATAGACAAAAACGTCAATCTGGTACCGCAGTAAAAAGGTTCACAAATGGTAAATGCGATTACCGGTAACTTCATTTTTTCACACAAGGGTTCTGATGAATATATGTCATTCTTACAAGGTTTAAATAAACAGTTTAAAACTTCAACTTGGTTTTGAGAAAAGTATGGCTCCTTGGCATTATTGCAGTTTTTTTTACTCACCTTGTAGAAGAATTTGGAATTTTCAGCTGAATAAACACTAATCTGATGAACGTGGTGATGCATTTTGTATTAGTCATACATTGTAGTTCGACTCAGTTGCTAGTGCAACTGCAGTCTAACTGTATTCATTGTGATACTTTATGCGCGACAATCATACATCCATTAACCCTCCTGCTGTCTAAAAGTCACAGACAGTCAACAAAAATACACATGCCTTTTACACAGGCTAGGCACTAACAGTCAGATCATATTTCAAGCAAGCACTGTAAGTAGTCAAATTCAGTCAGCAGACAAGTGGTAGGCACAGCTGGATTATCAATCAGCTACAATCAAAGCATAGCTGTACCAAGTTACATGAACAGTCACAGCCAGTCAATACTGCTTTATGTATGCTGGGAGCTCTTGACTGTTGAAAACAGTCACTTGACTGAAAGAACAACTTGGCACAGAATGTATGTTTGCATCTAGGAGTGTTTAAAAATGTGATACTTTATGGGCTTTAGCAACGATCATACATCCATTAATTAAAGTCTAACTGCAATCAATTAACCCTAACCGCCTAGAATTCTTCAAAATTTTCTTTGCCAAAGTGGAGGAATTTGGAGGATTGAGTTTACATGGCAAAAGTGCGTTACTGATTTTGTAGGATGCACTTTGTCAAGGTCTTGGGCTGGACCTTGTGTAGTTTTTGCTTAGCAGTGCATAAATATAGGCCTGGATTAGGCTTGAAATCCTCCGTTCTGCTCCAGGATGTCATTGGCCGAGCCTCAAAATATTGACGGCCACTCTGTGGACCATATTTAAGAAATAATGGAGGAATTTGCAGGATTGAGGCTATGCTATTTTTCTATGAGGCCAATTGGAAGATTTTGCAGGATTGAGGCTCGACCTAGCCAAAATGCCTAGGGAGTTAGTTAATAGTGCAGGTCTTCATTTTCATTGTTTGGTTTTGGTCTTTGTGTTGGTCTTAAGGATTTCAATGTATTGGTCTTTGAAGTAAAATTCTTTGCCTTGGAAGTACAGGTCAAGACCTGTACTTCCAAGGCAAAGAATTTTACTTCAAAGACCAATACATTGTCTTGGTCGCCGAATTGGCAGTCTTCAAGACTTGGGGTTAAATAATTAAAACTGTTGTGAGATTTGTAGAATGACTTGAGAGCGGTCCAGTATTTTGCTAGGGCCCGAAGTTTTTCTTCAAAGCCTTTTTAGTCACACATTTGGGAAGAGGAACAAAAGAAAAGTCTTGATTTACACCATTCACAAACGTGTATGTCTGTGTGTGTGTTATGTTTTGGTTAGGTTACTCTTGTCAGCACAATAACTTGAGAAATACTTTACTTAGGAACTTAAAATTTGGAGGAATTGTGAAATGGGAGGAATATCATCGCTCGGTAAAATCTGGACTTTTCCATTTCTGTCAGCTTGGCCTGGTGACACAGAAAAGTCCAGATATTACCTTGTGATAATATTCCTCCCATTCCACTCTGAGCCGCTCAATATTTGTATAAAAATACCCCCATGAAAGATGTGTGCTTCACAATATGGAATCTGCAGCAAAAACTACTGGACCGAATCAGGAGATCATTGTATCATATTTCGTCTAAGAAGATTCTCCATCCATTGGTACAGGTGGTTTGAGTCTCAAGGTAGTGGAAGTATGCCATTGGGGGGTCACCCTGTATAGTAGACTGTGGATGGTCAATTCTCAAGAGTCAGTTTGTGGTCTGTGGTGGGTGTGTCTAACTAGAATCAATGAATGGAGGCTGGTGACCTGAGCTGTTAATCAAAAATTGTTGCATAAGGCTACCTCCGCAAAGGGGCCACGTACAGAGTAGTTCTACAATATTTAATGAAAACAGACTTTATTGATCAGTGATCCCAATTTGGTTAAATTGTTGACCAACTTATTTCATGAACTTGCACAATACAGAAGTGCAAAGTGAAAGGCCTACCGGTAGCTGTATTTTAAATATTTATCTGAATGCTAGCATGTGAATTTATATGTAAATAACAAGGTATCGGTTTTGAGACAACTTTTTTGTGATAAAAAACAAAAATCGATTCTTAGAGCACACAAATACAAAACAGAGAAAAGCCACGTTTGCTAACATGCGAATTTATATGTAAATAACAAGGTATCTGTTTTGAGGCAACTTTCTTGATTAAAACAAAAAATCATTTCTAAGAGCGAACAAATGCAAAACCAAGAAAAGCCACATGTTTGAATTTTTTATATACAACATAATCAGGTGAAAGTTGCTTTGTCAGTTTTGATTTGGCATTTGGTCATTTTAAGTTAAGCAGTCTCTATGTTCAAGTTAACTTCGTAGAGGGAAATTGACCGCAAGTATATCAGTTTCGATGTGATGAGCCAATGAGAGTATTTAAATGGAAAATTTGATCGTCAAGATCATTTTGCATCTTCTCACCAGCCTCATCACAGTACATCACTGTTCCAAAGTCTGAACCCAACAATGCATGGTGTTCACTGCACCTTGAGCCTGTAACGCGTATGCACTCTCACCATTTCAAGTCAACCAGCAATCAAACTTGACGTCAGTACTCATCTCAGGCCGTCCAGTTCACCAGAGCCATCAGATCTCGATACAAAATTGGCCGCACGTATTATGGACAGCCCTTGCTGTTGCCTACTCTAAACACATGAATGGGTGACAACTTTGCTTCACATTGGCTGTCTAGAAATTGACTTAAAAGGACAAATAGTTCTTGTACAGACTCCAATTCTTTTTCCTATTGAATTGGAAGCAGTGAAATACACAGAACACTGGCTACAGAAGTCTTTGGTGAGAAACTATCTGAAACTGTATTGTGGAACAGCAACTTCTATTTTCGATGTTACTTCATGTACTTGTACAAAGTTTAGTTTTCGGTGTACTTTTTGAGAGGCAAACTGCCTTGCTGCTGAGCAAACCTGTAGGTATCCTGCAGTCACACTTGTCTTGCTTGATTTTGTCGTCATCTGCAAACCAATCTGTTGTTTAGCTACCCATCCAGCGAGCAAATTTGTGCTGTGTTCTTCACCCCACGTTATCTGTACAAGACACTGAACAATCACATACTAGACACTGCAAAAGGCTACACACAAGAAGCAAGACTCTGTGTCAATCATGTGGTGGTACTACGCAAATGTCACCGTCTGTGCCCAAGCTGCAACGTCCCTTGCTCAGCTGGACATTCTGGTCTGTACCTTCTTCACCTGTGTCACCCAGAACCACAGCGACAACTGCTATGTGATGGCGTATTCCGTAACCCATATGGACCATCTACTTATCTGGGATGTAACGGGACCATCTCCCTGGGCACCAATGAACGAATCCTTTGATGTACCAAGCAATGAAAGATACAAACTGTTGAACCACTCATTGCAAATCCTTGCTTTTCAGAATCCAGCAGAGGCTGACAAGTTTGTGTATTCCAATGCTCAGACTGTAATGTATGGTTTTGTTATTCCTGTCCTCAAACTATTAGGGATCCTATCCATTCTGTCTTTTTTCTTTACCCTTTGCAGAGTTCCCTCCATGCGGAATATCACTAATTTCTACTTGACTAATTTGGCAGTTGCAGATTTGATGGTCTTGATTGCAAAGGCCACTCAAGAGCAATGTGAGGCTTTGAAAACACAGAATGAATTTGATGCGTCATGTTTGGGGATCTCAGCCCAAGCATTTCATACTTTCATATCATACACTGGAGATGTGGGTACTATGTCATCTTTAGCCTTTGTAACACTGCTGTCATATGATAGATATTTTGCCATTTGTTACCCTTTCCAACACCGTAATCTCAATCTGAAGCGACGGGCAATTCGAGCAGCAGTCTGCATATGGTTTCTGTCTTTTTCCTTGAATTTGATTGGTTTCGTTTTTCAGTTTCTAGGATTTAATGTACCACCAGTTAAATGTCTTGTTTGGCCAACTGAAGAAAAGTATAAACATTTATCAAGTAATGTGCAGGTGTTTAGGAATACCGATGCAACTTTTGTCACTTTGGATCTGGTTTTATATTGCCTTTTTTTCTGTGTATTCATGTTGAGTTTGATCCTCACGGTCACTTTCAATATGCTCCTTATTAAGGGACTGCATGCACCAAATCCAACTGGTGATCAGATCCGAGGTCCGTCAAAACATCTACGAAGAGTGACTCTGATACTTGGCATCAACACAGCCGTGGTATTTGTCTGTTCTCTGCCCCAAGTTGTAATTGCCCTAGTTAGTATTTTAGTGCAAATCAAGCTAATCGTTCATGTAACTGATGATGTGAGAAAGAAGTTGGATCTGACAACTGCTTGCCTCAGAGTCTTGAACTCTTCCATTAATTCAGTCATATTCAATGCTGGTAGTGGAAGGTACAGGAAAGCCTTTAAGCAAGCCTTCTGCTGCAGAAAGAGGCAGCAAGTACCAACGAACAATATCCCTTTGCAGACATTACCAAGAGCAGGTCCTGCAGATAGAATCAGATCATAGGATCCAAAGGCCAAACTCCCCTCCTAGAGAGAAAAGACAAGAAATAATGTTATCCTCATAGTGCTGCAGCCGAACCCCAAACCGAACTAAAAATAGCCAAACATGGCATTCCGAACCAAACTGAACCAAACCGAAATTGTCGGTTTAGAAGTTTGGGAAATTTACTTTTTTGATAGTGCTAGAAATGCTAACGCTTGCAATGAAAGGGCAAAATTGAAATGCACGAATGATTGAATTCACAGTGTTAACAAGTCACTATATTCATCTTCATTGTTTGGTGGGCTAAACGTGATTTTCCGTCTTCGGTGTGCATAATCGGTACAATGTAGCATTGCTATAGTGTAGACCATGTGTACATAATGCATGCATGTCGCGTGTGGTAAAGTAACATCACTGCGTCCTTTGATAAGCGACCCCCAAAATAGACAGAGCACATTCGTACAGGCAAGAGGGGTTACTGGTGTTACTCACAATGCAGTATTATTGCTAGTATTCGGGAAACCCCTTTTTGATAACACGCGCTCTGGTGGCACATGTTCATGTATTTTGTTACTGCAACCGTAGTGCAAGAAGTCGATGCCAGTACGTGATTTTCTAAATGCTGATTTACACAAAGGATTTCGTTGCACTTTTTGTAGGGGACCAAGAGTAACACACTGAATTGAGTGAAATAGTCACTTTTCAAAAGCTGACTAAAAGCGCGATCCGGCATACGTTTCTATGTACATATGTATGTATATATGATTTTCATTGTACATGTACTTCTGATCCGAACCGATGTTCGAGGAAAAAAATCCGATATGAACCGAACCGAACCGAACCTGGAGGATTAATTTCAGCACTAAATCCTCTCTTCCAAAAGTTTCTTTAACATCCAAAAGCTGCATAGTAATTCATTTATCGTTTAGAAACACAAATGAGAAACACCGGTATTCACTGATGTCAGTTTTGTATTGGGGGAGGCATGGCTTACTTTGTTTTAAAGAAATACCCCAACTCCTTCTACCACTGCATTTTTGATTTCCACAAATCAACAGATTTCCAATGTAAAATAAATTTAGTCTAAACACTCTTTTGATCGTCACATGTCTGTAAATGACACTGTACATAGAACTACCGGCATAGACAGATATTGCTGACTGTTGTTTCCATGTAAATTGAAAAGGAAATGTATTACATTTGTACAAAGATTGTAATGGTATTAAACTTACTGTATCTTCTATGCTGTTATAATGTGTGTTTCCTTTGTCGTTCCATCTGGGGGCTTGTTCTTGTTTTATGCACTCCTTGTTTTCTATGGGTTCCCCCTGAATTAGGCCCCTCAAAAAAGTCTCTGGTTTCTGGTATGCGCGCGCGTCGCCGTAGCCATGCGCGTCGGCAAAATGAAAAAAAAAAATTCAAAGAAAGTTGATGTCTCAAAACCGCCAACCTCACTGGTTTGACTGGAATCCTGCTGCTGCACAATTTTAACGTGTTTTTTTATGGGGTTATGATCGAGAATAAGCTTTATTTGGCCTCTCTGGCACGTCTGGACTCTCATATATTTGCACTAAATTTAGTCGGGCACCATTTTGCAGTCATCAGCTGACACTTGAAGCAAAAAAAAAAAGGTAAGAAAAAAAATAGCAAGCTCCATACCAGAAACCGGAGACTTTTCTTTTTGGCCTTAATTGCATTTGTAATGCCATGAATGCTAGTAATATAATTAGATCTCCGAGAAAGTCTTTCTGTAACATTTTCATTTGTTAAAATATTTATGTTGGCCGGTTTTAAACACTCCACACCAGTTGGACTCTTGATGTTGATATTCGGGTCATTATCAGCCTACAGACTCCAATTGGTCTTATAGTGTTTGTAATACCGATCAAGTACATATTTATTCCCATTCATAAATACCTTTTCGGTCAAAAATGATGTTGATAAAATGTCCAGTAGTGTTGGGTGTATTGGGGAGGGGCTTGCCCAACTACCTCCTCAAGATAGGTACACGTAGGTGAGGGAAAATGAGCATTATTCTGCACAAACCCCACCTTCCCTGGTGTTTAGTCATTCTTAAATGTTACAGGATAAGTGTGAATTGGGAACCATTAAAATATAGGAACCATCATATTTTTGTGGTGTAACTGGGGGGTGTTACTTTCTGTAAATAGCGCCCTCTTTGGTTATTGCACAGAGAAGTTTAATGAGTTGACAGAGCTACGCGTTATGACGAACTGGTTACTACCAACTGAAGTCAATCAACTTTCACATTACGAAAGTGAAGTATTCCTTTCAACTGAAGTCAATCAACTTTCACAATACGAAAGTGAAGCATTCCTTTGGCAGGCCTAGCTGCACTTCCAATAGTTTCCCTTGTTTAGGAGACTTAATACTTTTTAATAGTGAAAGTTTTTTTCAATAATGCTATCAGTTTTCAAAGCAAGTTTTGTGAGAAAATCAACTTCAATGAGCTCCCAACAAAGAAACTTCTGCTTCCTGGTTTAGAAATCAAACGGGACGTCCCCATCATCTTGTGATTCAAATAACCATCATTCAAGGTCTTGATTATTCAAAAAAAATTCATGTAGGCCTTATGCAAAATTCTGATGCCTCGCAGACAAAAACGTTAATCGGGTACCGCAGTACAAAGGTTAACAAAAGGCAAATGGTAAATGTGATTAATTCTTGAGAACTTGGTCACTTGTCACATTTTGTTGGCATGAGTAGCGAGCTAGATGGAAAGTTCCGGTGAAATTGGATAACCATGATTCGGTTTGAAACAAAAATTAGGATAACTAGATTTTGAAATCTCCCAATTCTCCCACCACTTAATGAATTAGGTTTTAATAATTAAAACTGTTGCAAGATTTATAGAATGACTTGAGAGTGGTCCAATCTTCTTTTTCTAGGTACCAAAGTTTTCCTTTCAATGACTTAAAAAAAAAAATATGTTATTTTTTTAAATTTTTTTATTTGGGTGTTTTTTGCACATTTGATTTTCCCCAAAATGGCGGCCAGTAATCATAACATCGTTATGGTACGGTACATGCACACATACAATCATAAAGTAACTGACTGTAGATGGTCGGCCAAAAGTGGTTTATACTGTTGAGAAGACCGCATCACTTATGTTAACAATTGTTGACTGCTGTGATGTGGGATATGATGTTTTGAACGCCCGAGGGGCGCATTCGCCTCGGCTGCTGTGCGCCCTGAGGATGTTATGCACCCCGAGTGTGCTCAAAACGTCATATCCCACATCGAAGCAGTCAATAATTGTTTTGTTATACCTTTGTCTTGGATTCTTTGGATTTTGATGTAAAAATCATGAAAACAAACAGCATTAAGGGGGAGTGTGTGGCCTCGTGGTTAGGGTTCGTGACTCATGATCAGATGGTCCGGGGTTCAAATCCAGCTGCTGGTCATATATTGTGTCCTTGGGCAAGGCACTTCACCCCCACTTGCCCCTCTCCACCCAGGAGTATAAATGGGTACTGGCATTAGCTGGGGAGTGACCTGCGATGGACTTTGTATGACCTTAACACGTGATTGTTCTTGGCCAATGGAAATACGGTGTTCAGGACATAGGTATAACAATGCTTGTTGTTGGTTACCAACAGCAAAAGTTTCAGGTCCATGTACCTTACCAGATTATCAGTCATGACATTTACCAGCAAGAACATCTGTAACTTAATATTTTTTGTGGCCCTAATTTCTCCATCCCCAGAAACCGACTTGGCAACAGGAAGAGATGATGAAGCAAAAGCAGATGGAGGAGCAGCAGTGGCAGGAACAGCAAATGCTGGAACAACAGAGGGAAGAGCGGCAAAAGCAGGAACAGCGCCGGCAGGAGGAAGAGCAGAGAAGACGGGAGGAGCGGAGGAAACGGGAGGACCTTCGAAAACGGGAAGAGGTCCAGCGACAAGCTGAAGCCTACGTGATGAAACTGGAGGAGGATCAGCGCCAGACGGAAGCAGAGGAGCAGGCGAAGAGGCGGCTGCAGCAACTGGCCGCGGCCGAGCTGAAGAGGAAAGAGGAGGAACGCAGGAGGCACGAAGAGAAGATACAGAAGGAGAAAGAACGACAGGAGCGACTACGCTTACAGCGGGAAGAGAAGAAGAGGAAAGAAAACCTGAAGAGGAAGGAAAAGAGAGAGATGCAGAAAAAAAAGGGTGAGACGGTATTCTTATTTTTATTTAATTCTGGTAGTTAAACCAAGGATTCCTCAAAAGTGCCTTAGGCACTGTAGCTCACAAGCCCAAAGAAACCTGTAGAGAGAAGACAATGAGAAGAAATTACAGTTTAAAAGTTGGGAGGAAAACCCCAAATGAATATTGTGGGGAAAACCCAAGGAATCAGACTGGGACTGAAAACCCACTGAATCAGGCAGGGACTGAAAACCCATCCACATTTTTGCCCGGGCGGGATTTGAACCCAAGTCACACAGTGGTGGAAGGCGAGGAAAGTACCGCCATGCCAACCTTGACTATTCAGCGATCACCATTTATACTGAGGGCACCACACTCATGTGCATGTTGCATAAACGGTTCGTAATTGGAGGTGTGCTTGTAATTTGGAAATCTAAAAGGTCGAAGGAATACTGAATGCATGTGTCTGTGCACAAACACGAGAGGGCAATTATTTACCACATTCGAGAGCCCCGTGGACAGGACACACCACGTGCGCGTACTGGATCGCAAATTCCATTATTCCTACAAATGTACCATGAGGGAGACACGTTATCTTAATTTCTGCGACAATAGGGAGACACTGGTCATTAGGGAGACATTTTCATGTCTCCCTAATTCCACAGCCCCCTTTAGAGGCAAAATTTTACTGTCGCAAACATGTTATATTTGTTGCTCGTGGTCTAATTAGTCAAAAAGCCGAAATTCGTGAAAAAAAGGACAAGGGAATATTGGGTTAGGGCACATTTAAGTTTGACAAATTTTGTGCACAAGTCTATGGGAATGTCTCCCAAATGACCCATTCTCGGTAATTATTATTATTATTTTTATCATCATATGAATAGCTTGATTACGGTACCAGCTGCCTATCAGGTTTGAACCAGCCAGCCAGCCCCAGCAAGCTCGGTGGTCGAGTGATACTTGTAAGACCTCTGCTCTAGTAGGCAGGAGGTCATGGGTTCGAGTCCCACCCGACTAGTTTTGTGAATTTTTCTTTGCAATCACTTGGCACTACACTGAGCAAGCAGTATTTATAAAGTACGTCAGTGAAGGGTGAAACCCTGTATTGAATTTACAATCACCTTGATGAAAATACCATCAAATGAATTGTTTTACAGAGGCAGAAGCCAAGCTTAACACTTACCAGAAAGGCTTGCGCCTGCAGGGGCAGGGCAAGCATGACCAGGCCGTTTGTCTCTTCTTGGAGTTCATCGGCAAGGAGTATGAGAACACGGTGATTTACCGCGAAGTCCAGCGCTGCCTGACGGTTCTGCTGGAATCATTGGAACATTGCCAAGGTAACAGAGTTGGGATAAGTTTGCATTTATCCCAAAAGTAACCTACCGAATCATTATCAAAAAGCTTACTTGGATTTGAGACCGTACTGTTATTACACATCCTGTTAAATTGTTCTGTCTAGCTTGCTGTCATGAAGAAATGCGGTATGTTTTACAGGAGTCTGAATAAGACTCTTCCCACAATGAAGGTATCAGATTGTTAACAGTACTTATGACTCCACTGCAAGAATTTGTTCAAAATCTGCAAGTAATACCTGATATAGCATGATACACAGTGGAACATCACAATACCGAACACCGTTATACCGTATATTCGGATATACCGAACATCATTCCTTGGCTCCCAATTTTGCGTAAAAACGTACCGAACATGGTTGTTGAAAAATGTCAACAGAAGAGTGACAAGTGGCTGTTATCTCCCCAAGGAGTAGAAGGGGAAAGCCACCCATTTTTTGCTGAAGGTAGTAAGCTCAAAAACTGTGTAATTACATGAGTCAATAGTCGGCACGTGTTCAAAGTCGTCTTTCAGTAACTACCACGGTGTGCAGGGTGAAGTTCTGAATGGCGCTATTTATTGAAAAGTGAGTACCGGAGCACCAGCAGCTTAAAATTACTATACCAAACGATTGCTATTACGAACAAATTCTGTGGATCCCACAATGTTCATTATAGCGGCGTTTCACTGTGGTATGATATAACCAGACCTTGCATGAGATGTGTCATAACTACTCGTAGACGTCTTCATGCGATCCTGTTCGTAACCCACAGAGATCCCAGACACAGTCAAGTGTGGGGCCCCGCCCACCTTCTGGAACACCACGGTGCAAGAACTGGCCAACCAGAGCAAGTGGTGGAGCCTGTTCCTGCTGCTGGTCGGAGGGAGTTTCAGCGCTAACCGGAACGGCAATGGCGTGGCCCATGGCTGCGATGCCTCTGGGGTGTCCATTGTGACATTCTTGGACCAGTGGGAGAGCATCAAAATGGCCCCAGGACGTCTGACCATGGTGAAAGCCTTGTTAGAAGTGAGTGTTGAACTCTTTTATCAAATTAATGGTAGAACAGAAGCTGGTCTATGCCTCATGCATGTGAGGCGTTCTGGCACTATGAGACGGAACTGGGTACAGGTAAGAGCGAAGAAAATGAAAAAAAAAAGCAGTATCATGAAAATATTACAAAACACTTGGCTAATGTATGTAAAATCAGCTCTTGTAAAGGTTTGTTCCAAAATTGCCAACATGCCTAGGAACAGACCAACTGTTGTTGACGACAGATGATATGTTTTAATTTGTCTAAGTATGAAGCGATATTTGTAAGGCGTTCTAGCTAAATGAGACAGAACTGGGCACAGGCCATAGTTAAGAAAAATGTACACACAAAAAAAAACAAATGGGGATGATTTTGTCTCTTCGATTTTTAGATTGATTGCTATTTGTAATCTTTGATATGTCTACTACACATGATTTAAAGAAACAGTATAAAAGTTGTTGAATTAATGTGTATTTTTTAAGGAAAAACAATTGGCATCTTTCACTTTCTTAAATACAAAACTCGAAAAAAAATTTAGGCCTTTTTGTCAATATGTTACTTAATTTGACATAAAGTAAATGCGAACTTTAAAAGCCGTAACTTGTCAAATTGAATATCCGATTGAAGTGCAGCAAACAGTATTGTCAGGAGAATTGTATTCTCTTTCCTAATACTGGCAAAACCTCATTTGGACCTCTGCCCAGTTCTGTCTCATTTTGCCAGAATTGCTCACATATACCCACTTATCTGGGTTGAAAATAGCAATTGTGGTAAAGTGCCTTGCCAGAGAACACAAAATACCATATTCCTATCAGGATTCAAACTCGTTGCACATGTGTCGGACACTCTTAACATGGGACCACAACGCTCTGAACATTGGACCACAGCACTCCAGATAATTTTTGGTCATTTTTCCCTGCAGAATAAGGCCAAACCCGACGGCCTGCTGAATGACCCCGTGACCCCGTTAGTCCACTGTCTGCGGACGGAGAACTACGAGCTGGCTACTCTGCTCCTGACGTATGGCGCATCGCCCGCACTCCTAATCATTGACCCCGGAGACACTCCACTTCACTCTGCACTCAAGATTGGCTTTAAACAGGATGGTAAGGGACAACTCTTGAAAGCAAAATAGACTTACACTCAATTACCTAGATGTGTATCAATCAAATCTAGTTTTCAACTTGTAGTACAGCAAACTAAGCCCAGCCATATTATTATGGTTTATTTCTGGTAATGAAATCAAGGATTCCTCAAAAGCGCCCCAGGCACTGTAGCTCGCAAGCCTAAAGAAACCTGTTATGAGAGAAGACAATGAGAAAAAATTACAGTTTCAGAGGTGGGAGGAAAAACCCAGAAGAATATTTTGGGGGACAAATTGTAAACTGCATAAAAAGAAAAAATGTTAAGTGTTTTCTTTCAACAAAATGAAAACAATTCACACTTACTTTTTTGGGTCATCTGTGGACAGAACATTAAAACAATGTTTGTGTTCAAAATTCCGCAACTTGAAAACTCTATGAGTGATTTGAATGATTCTTTTACTAAAAGAAAGCTTAATGACTCGGCTTTCATATCCTACATTTTGAAAGTGCTACATGCAAAACGTCTTTCAAAAATAAGTCCTGCCATTTGGTTTTCGGTTTTTTACTCACCCTGTATATCTTTGGTAAAATTTTATTATAAGCTCCGTCCAGAAGTCTCTGGTTATTTTAACGTGCCACATTTTGGCTCTCTTGGTATAGATCGTAAATTTGCCGTGCTGGAGCTTCTCCTGACGAAATACTCCGCGGACCCCACCGGCACCACCTACCTGGACAAGAACGCCCGAGACCGGGCGGGGAACACGCTGTTCCACCTGGCCCTCACGGGGGGCTCCAAGAACCAATCATTTAACGCCATCAAGGTCCTGAGCCAGCACAAGGTCAACCCCTGGCTGCGGGACCATGGAGGCCGGGTACCACTCAGGATGGTGACCAACAAAGACCGGCGCTACATGTTCCTGGCCGAGGCAGCCAAGTACTACGACAGTACCAGTGAACCCGCACAGAGTTCATCCAGAGGTAAATATAATCCACAGACGGAACAAATCTGTGGAAAGCCTGAAATAAAACCTTTCTGGCTTTTAACAAAGTGTTAAGATTTAATAGTAAGAGGCCATTAAAATTTTGATGTTTTTAGATTTGGAATTTTTTTTCAAACTTTTTTTCAAAATTTTTGATGTTTTTAGATTTAGATTTTTTTTTCAAAATTTTTTTGACCCACCCACCCGCCCCAATTTTTGATCTTAAAATATTGACTTTTTAATCAATAAAAACATAACAAATGTCCAGTTCAGTGACGGCAGAATGCTGTATGTATACGGTACCTTTATACCAATGACACGGCCAACCCGTATTTCAGAACCGGTTCTTTTCAGAACCACACATACTCACAAAAGAGATTTTGCCACATGGTGCTACCACAACAACTTATCTTATCAACATTATTCATTTATAACATAACCTTTACTATAACTTTTCTCTTTTTTTTTTGTGGTTGCATAGAGTCTAACCAGAGTGGTTCCGATGGCATCCATGTTTCTGGCGTCCCAGACGATTGGTCCAAGGCAGACAGGGGACCGGGACGGGACGGCCACCACCAGCAAGCAACGGCGAGAACAGCCGAGCACGTGCCCCGCAAGGAGAAGCTGCGGCGCGAAGTAGAGCTGCTACTGAGTGCCATGCCAATATATGTCCCACAGCAAACAGGACTGGACCAAGCAGGAACCACTGTGACAGCGACACTGTCGAGAAGCGGCCCGCGACAAGTTGAGAACAGGGAAGAGGCCTCAAGGAAAGAAAAATTGAGACAGGATGTTGAAGATGAAGGTGAGATAATAGAGAGTCGTCCAAAAAATTGTGGCAGGTATCAATAATCTTTGGGTAGGGTGACTTCAGATGACTTGAGACATATGAGGTCAAAGGTCATCTAGGGGTCAAATGAGGTCATTGTTTTTTGTTATGTAAACTGAAAATTGCTGTCATATGAAAAGTCCGACTTCACTCTCAACCAAACTTTGTGACAATCTTTGGGTAGAGGGACTTAAGATGACTAGAGACATTTGAGATCAAAGGTCATCTAGGGGTCAAATGAGGTAATTGTTGATTTTGGTTCGGTCAACTGAAAAGTGTGCTTACTTATACTAACTGACTGCATAAATCGCAAGTTTTACTTGCAGTATTTTTTTAATTTTGCAATTCGTTTTGCAAATTTGTGATCCTAAATATGTCTAAAATATACTGTGGAAGTTTCAGACTGTAATTTTGGCTCTAGAAATGAATCATTTAAAGATGATTTGAACAGATTTATCAGTTTAACTCAAAATTGGTAACAGGCAATTTTTCTCTGTTTTCACTTTTGTATTGTAACAAATTCCGTATGGGCATAATTTTGCCAAGAAATTAAAGTATCAAAGATATGGTATATTGACATTGATATTATGAACATGCTAGTGCAATGAAATTATAATATGACCCTTCTAAACCAATGAAATTACTTTATCTGAGACATTGGTATCTGTGCACAAGCACCCCCACAATGGTAAGAGTGGGAGAGTTGGGGTAGACCTCTGGGAGAAAACATTCAAACGCTTGCCGACAACACCTGATGCTCATGTGAAGAAGCTGTGGCTTTGTGCACATTCAGACCGAAATGAGTCATGCATACTTTGTGCTATACTCTCGCGAACTAGTATGAATGTATAAACACTGCCTTATGGGGTACCGGAACAATGGGAGGTACCCCACAAGGAATGCCCACCGACTTGCGGGTACCGTTTTGGTACCCCACAAGTTTTTCACGAAATAGATATATGGATTTTACTCCAAAACTAGGAATTTCTAAGGTGGGTTGTTCAGTCGCAAATGGAAGAGTTTTAGAAAAGGGATATTAAGTCCGAATTTCAGCCCAGGAAATTAATTCTGGTTAAAATAAGAACATTTTGACATTAGTGTGCGACATTGCAAAATTTTAGTACACGAGAACAAAGGAAGTACCCCACTTCTATGCCTGTGTAAGCATGCATGCGCACATGGTGTGTCTCGTCCACTGGGCTCTCGAAAGTGGTCAAAAAGCATCCTCGCTTGTGTGCGTACGGAGCCCATTGAGTATCTCTTGTGTTTCTGTTGATTATCACAGAAGAAGAGATGGATGAAGAAGACGAAGAGGTAGATGATGATGACGATGATGATGAAGTAATGGGGGCCATTGATGCAACAATCTTTGATGATTTAACCTGGGAGGTAGAGTGCACTGCAAAGGTATGTGTCTAATGTGCTCTCTGCACAAAATTCTTCCTCAGTAGCACAAAAAAATGTGAACCAAACCAACAAAATAGTTGACAAGTCACCAGAGTTAGTTTTGAGTTGTTGAACCATCGCAAATCCTGCTCAATGGAAATTACTATGAGTAAGGAAAAGTGAATATTGCCACCTAAATAAAACGTTCATTTTTCAGTATAGGAAAATTTTATTTGTAGACAGCCCATAAATTATTAGCTAATAAAGCTAATGGTAATAAAGTAAGAAAAATCTTTAAAAAAAACACAGTCATGTAAATTTCCAATTTGCTTAAACAAAAACATCAAACCGCCCTCTCCACCAAAACAATGATTAAATCACAAAAAAACTACTTATACTAAGACGTCGAACTGAGTAATATATCAAAATATAGACTTAGATATCTTCTTTCCACTGCACAAGAAACCACAGTATATTTAACCAGTTGACGTCGGATGACGTGTATACATGCAAAGATTTTGCGATATTTGAAACGGATGACGGATAAACCCCTATCGAGCAAGGCCGGAAATATCTGTCAGTGACCCGCTGGCAGGGTGTGCTACCCGCAGATGACGGCCTGGGCAAGACATCGAGGTTTGTGAAAAACAATCCCACGTCTACGTCCAGTTGATGTCAAATTAATACCGACGCCAACTGGTTAAAAGACAACCCCAAGCTCATTTATTGTATTCCAATTACAAACATGAACCTTAGCATTGAGAACCCCATAGTTGTGGCTCTTAGTCTTAATTCCTACTACGTATGAGCTGCGACCATCAAATGGCAAAGCAGAGATACCCTTTTCTGATCTGTGTTTTGGGTCAGCATCTAGCTTTTCACTAATTAACGGTTTCCGGTTTTCCTCCATATCCCAAGGTCTGGAAGTTCCTGCGCGACAAGCTGGTCCTCCACAGCCTGAAGGAGATGGCCATCCGCAAGATCCAGATGCTGGGAAGCGGCGACTGGCGAGTGCGTCTCTGTAAACCCCTCGAGGGCCTGCCCAAGCAACACGACATGAAGCTGTACGAAGCCCGGCTGACTAAAGGCGGCCGCATTCTGTGGGAGTTGGCAATAGCGTTCTCGCCTCGCTGCAGCGAGGAGTCTGAAAAGAGGCTTGACTCGGGTACGGACAAATCTTGGGGGTTTTTATTTTTAATTCTAGGACAAAACTCAAGCAAGCAAAGTGGAAAGGTACTTTTTGGGGAATTAAATTACAGAGTTTATATTGGGAGCTCACAACACTGTCACGGTGTCTTTATCAACTGGTGTTGACCTGTCATGTGACCATGTTTGATCACATGACACATGGGCCAGCTCGTACCCTCCATCTTGGTTCACATGGGTGCGGTGCCTGCGGATTTCTACTGTGTCAGGGATTTTGCATTTCTTGAGTTTGTTGCTTGGCATTGGTGGTCGTCTTAGAGGCAGCTCCAGGTGTTGGTTTCTTTTTAGGGATCATGAACTCCCACGGTTGGTACCCCTTGGCAGTGAGAGCCCTTTTGATGATGTGGAACTCAGTCTTATGGTCCTCCTTCTCTGTGATAATAAGGTGGATCCGGTGGCAGAGTGTGAACCACTGACCTTTTGTGCGCTAGATGGGGATTGGAACCAAAGCTCAAATATTGGTCAGTATGGGTCGGCTTCACGTGACCAGGCATGGTCACGTGACAGGTCACGTGAGGGCCTCAACAACGCCAGTTGATAAAGACACCGTGACGGTGTCGCACGCTCCTGATACGAGCTCTGTACTTTTCAGTCCCAAAAAGGTACAGTTCCATTTACTTTATTCAGTAATGGTACTGGAAACAAACTTTCATGCTCGAAAACTTTAGCAGTTTCAATTTTTTGTGAGCACTTGTGCACTTTTTAAATGTGAATTATTGTCTGATTATTATTTCAGGAGACGGTGCTTCGGAGCCTACAGCAGTGGCCGGAGGACGAGTGTACTCAGAGATAATCCGCATCTGGGACATCGTACCGGACCACCCTAAGATTACGCATGCAATCAAGGTGATCGTCAAATCGGTGGAGCGAGGAGAAGAATGCATCATCCGCAAGAAACTGATAGGCATCAGCAACAAATCGCCCACGGGTAAGAAGTTTGATCCGACTGTGATGTGGTCTGATGGCATTTTGTTCACTGCAGGGTGCATCCCCAGTAAAAAAATTCCCATAGACACCAGTGACAAATCCACATACTTCAAAATTCTTTTAAAAATACTCAGGACTCTCGCAGGTGTTCAGGCTGCACAGAAAATTGATGATCAATATTTCCGATCTTTCATTTTCTGTTCCATTTTTGGTGGGCTGACCTTTAACTGTTTGGAGAAATTCTCAGCCAAAGAAGACCACCCCTAAAACGAACGATGTTTCCCAAACTGGAAAAAATAGCCATTTTGAAAAAGGATTCCTCCACAACATGGCTAAACAGCGCCACTTTCGGACCCAATTGCATCCAAAATGCTCAGAATTGCTAGCCCCAAGTCTAGGCTAGAGGTGCAGTGCCATTTGTCTTCAATTCTTCAAGTCCATGGCTCTCAGAAGTTTCTAATAGAGAATAATTTGAGTATATACCTTTTATTCATGAGCTCGTCGGACAGATTTTTGGCCTATTTACTGGAGTGTATACCAAGGGGCCAGGATAGATGGTACCTAGGTTGAATCTAGAGAGGCACTTCGACCTGAGGGTGTGCAAACAGACCACAAGTTAGACAAGTCATTTGATTGTACGATGCCTGCTGTGAAGTGCTTTGTGGCTTTTTGTACGCCGAAGGGAATCAAATCATCACATAATATGACAAGTACACAATATATCTGTCTGCCTTGGCTTCGCAGGAGGCACAGCAGCGCTTCGCCTGCCGACCTACTTCCGGGAGGTCACAGGAAGCTCACCCGATCGCCGCACCAAGGCCCTAGACGACTCCAAGAAGATCCCGAGACCCTTCTTCCCGCCGGCGAGCTCCAGGGAGAACGAGTACCACATCATGAAGTTCTACTCGGTCAACTCCACGCTGGTCAACGCCATGCTCAACGACAGCAACGTCAAGGTGGATTTCCCGTTCCGTGTGACGGAGCTGGAGCACGCCATCATCAACCTGCAGCCCAGGCCCCCGTCCTCCATCCTGCTGCTGGGCAGAAGCGGAACAGGTCAGGAAATTGTGAATTTCAGTTCCCACCTGTGGCTTGTGGGGTACTTGCACCTTGCTTGTTGCCATTTTTTTTTACAGTGTCTGGGGGAGGGGGGGAAGAAGTTGGCAACCTTCTCGCGGTCCCTCCTGTTAGTACTTGTATCATTATACCACCTCGATTTAGGAGCTAATGGCAACACACAAGGGATCTCATGATCACAGTCAGACTACAGTGTCTGAGTCATACTTTATTAAGAGCTCCCAGCCTAGATAAAGCAGTTTACAGCTATGCTTTAACTGTAGGTGATTGATGAGCCAGCTGTGCCTACCACTTGCCTGTTTTTTTTCTGTAGACTGAATTGGACTAGTCACAGTGCTTGCGTGAAACATGATCTGACTGTTGGTGACTAGCCTGTGTAAAAGGCAAGGCAGGGGAAGAGGATTGATATTTTTGACTGTCTGGGACTGTTCAGATAACAGGAGTGTTTATATATGTCTTTTAAAATCATGAATGTGTAGGTTCTTTTCATGTGTAGGCTCTTTTCATTTTTGTTTGTCTTTGCAGGCAAGACCACATGCTGCCTGTATCGCATGTGGACCAAATTCTTCAAATATTGGCAGCAGGTTTCCATGACTGGCGAGCCCTTGATTCCCAGAGATGTCGCCTTCATTCACCAGGACAGGCTTGAGGAAGAAGAAGGTAAGAATGCCAGGTCTCAAAAAGTCCCATTCCCCATGGCGAATGAGATTCACTATTCATTATCCTTGTTCCACTTTTTGTGGTAATTTTTTGTATAACGTTTTGTAGTGCAATGGAAATAGTTGAAGCTGAAATTCGCACACCACATTCAATCAGCACAGAAAAAAATTGGGCCCCCCCCCCCAAAAAAAAAACTTGAGCTACCCCTTGTATTCAAGGGTTCTGTTGCAATAAATGATATATATTCCCAAAAGTAAGAACAGGTCTATTGGTGGCTTAGTTCCCAAAGCTCCTTCCTTTAATCAAATAACTACACTGCAAATCTAAGGGACGCGACTTGCGAATATCTCCAACGGGCGTTTTGTGGATTTATCATTTTCCTCAAATCTCACCCCTGCCAATTCCGAGTCATTGTCATTGTATCACGAGTCTAAGTCTGAGTCCCAGTCACGGAAAACAAGTCTGAGTTATGAGTCGTACAAGTCTGTAGTAATCTAACAAAGTGTCTGTTTAAGCCAAGAGATTCAGTGTGTGCCGTCCCTAAAGAGTTTTGTTAATTTTGTTGAAATTAAACGGTTTCATTATTAGATGGAAGTGACACAGACAGTGACAGCGCCAGCGCATCCTACAAACCCAGGCAGGCCTACCGCCGCGGCTCAGATACCCGCCGTGGTTCTTACGACTCGCGGAGTGCCGAAGCCTACTCCTCGGCGTCGGTCAGCAGGACGGGTTGCCACGGTGACGCTGACGCGGACGAGAACGTTGACACCCCGACGATCATGGACCACCTGCACCAGATCTTTGTGACCAAGAACGCTGTGCTTTGCAGCGAGGTCCAGCGCAACTTCTGCGACATGAGCCACGCTTGCGAGTTTGCCGGCGAGCCCTTGGCCCAGCAGGACACGCCCATCCCTCACCGGTTCCAGGACGCTCACCAGGCCCGGTTCCCCTTGTTCCTTAGCTCCCGCCAGCTGCTTCTGATCCTGGACGCCTCCTTGCCCAATTCTTATTTCCCTCGCGCGGCTGACGGATCGATGAAGCGAAAAATACGGGGATGGGACGAAGGTAAGGAAAGATAAGATTATGTGAACAACGAATTGATGAGCTTTAGAATAATGCATTATAACACCTAACACAGTGACCTGTCCCCATAAAATGATCCTCAAGTTGTACATCGCCTTTGGTTGGTTGGTTGTTTCTTTAATTTGTAGTTATTTGATATTTGTTTGTTTTTTTAGGGCTTTGTGTTTGTCTTTCAAAAACCATTCATAAATACCTCAGACAGTTTAGCTATTCCTATTGGTCGAGAGCCCGTCACGTGGCCGGTCTTAAACGGATGATAAAGACATGGCTAGCTGGTCTTAAACACTTTTCCAGTGTCACAATAAAATGTGGACTCCTAAAAATCCAGTGCCTCTTACCGTTTCATTGGTTGAACGTTCACAATCCTCACGTAGGCATGCGCAACACTACAAGCGAGTCAGAATTTTATAGTTCTAAATTCAAAACGCAACGCCCCAGGTGCGTTCTGCGTGACATCGCGCAGAACATGTTACGCGCGCGTCAATCTCCATAAAAGGGTTGTTTACATCTTACTCGCCAGCTGAACACTCCATTATTTTGCTAGAGGGATGTTTCAAAAAGCATGAAGTGAACTTGTTGAACAAAATCGGGATTTTTGGAACGAATTATTTGATATTTTTTTACGGATAAGGTATTTATGAATGGGAATAAATATGTGCTCGGTCGGTATTTATCACTCTGTTTAATACCGCTTAGAGTCTGGGTGCTGATAATTACCCTCGCCTCCGGCTCGGGTAATTATCAGCACCCAGACTCTAAGCGGTATTAAACGAGTGATAAAAACCTCCGGAGCACACATTTATTCCCTTATTAATCCTGCGGTGTGTGATCGTACTGAAATGTACTGACATTGTCAGTACATTTTTTAATAATTTGTAATGACTCCGTAATTTTTTCGTCCAAAAATATCATACTCTACAAGTTACCTATTAGCTAAAAAGCATCATGAGTGCCCCTTTAACCCTGGGTGAACTTTTGACCCAGAATTTCTGAGGCAAAGATCAGAACCAGGCCAACTCCCATAGGATTTGTATGGTCCAGCTCCAACCACAAGGCTTGTGAAGTATAGCTGCTGTTATCACAAGGCCATCAATCATGCTGTCATTATGCCTAGTCTTGGAGCCTGGAAACAGGTGGTCTTCATCCTTGTTAGCTATATACATGTAGCCTCAGACTGTTGCGGTGGGGGGGAGGAGGGCCGGGCCAGTTAAAAATCAGTGAAATAAAACAATGGCGGCTCGCATGAGACCCTTTAGTGACCTAAACTGCCCTGCCTATTACTGCACTCTATGGTTTTGTGGCTTTTTTTCCAGGAATACATGTCAACAAAAGTGTAATTCACTGTAGTACAGGTGCTAATCCGTTAGGCTGACATTTTTTTTCCCAGAGGATGGACCTTTGACTTTTATCCCACTGATGGATGATGAGGATGAGGAGGACGAAGACCACACCCCAGCAGCTCTTGGCGAAGACGTGATGCAAGACGGTGAGGCCAACCCCAACGCACCGCGCGGCCTGGGCGGACAGCACGAGGCTCAGGGAGGCGGGGGACAGGCCGCCAAGTATGACCCACGACGTGAGGTCACGTACGAGGTCTTCGCCTACGAGCTGTGGCCTCGCATCAACAAGAAGAAGCTGCCATACCACTCTACGCTGGTGTGGATGGAGATCAGGTCCTTCATTAAGGGTAAGAGAGAGAGCGTGGGAAAATATTATCAGACAATGGAACTTCTTCAAACTGGCGATATCGATGTCAAAATACTATGAAATAATCAAGTAATATCGATATATCTAAGGTGCTTAGTATATAGTAGATGTATGGTTGGCCAAACATGCCAATGTGTCAGCTTTCTGAAAAGCAGTAAGTACATCTGTGTTGAGGGTGTTCTGTGTGTGGTTTCCTGGTCGACTAAAGCGCCTATAGTGAGCAAGGGGGGTAGTTCCTTGTCGACAAAAGTCGCCCATTGTAAGGAAAGGGTAAAACACCTGGCTTGTATTCCTGTGTTTAATGTGCTCGTCAGTTGAAACTCAGCCTTAGTCTTTTGTTTCCATATGCTGCAGGATCAGTTGAAGCACTCCACACAGAGTCAGGCTGCTTGTCCCTGGAGAGTTACTTGGCACTCGGCCAAAAGAGGGCCTCCAACTTCACTGCCGACAGAGAAGAGATCTACACTCTCTTCAAGACTTACGAGGTATCAGCCATCTTGTTTCTGCATGCTTATGCTTTATGCAATGAACTTCCAAATTGAAAGTTGATGAACAAGGAACTTGCTTTAGCAATTTGGGAGAGCTACAAACAATACATTAAAATAAAAATGAACAGAACATTAAAATAAAAATGAACAGAAATGAACAGCATTTTGAAAACTTATATAAGAATGCAACAAATGTATTCCTGCCATGACTGTCATAACCTAAATTAACATTCATAACTCCTAAGACAGTTTACCCATTCCTATTGAGCCTGTCACATGGCCGGTCTTAAACAAATGATAAAGATCGGCTGGCTGTTGTTAAACACTTTCCCAGAGTCACGTGAATTTTTGGACTCGGGTGCCTTTTACCATTTTATTGGTTGAACGTTGACAATCATCACTTAGGCATGCTGAATACTTCCAGTATTTCAGAGTCTTAAATTCACACCACAATGGCACAGCTGTGTTCTGCGCCACGTCGCGCAGTGCGTGATTGTTATTTTTAAAAAAAAAAGTTTATCATGCTCCAACAAAGTTATTAACTTGTTTATCTATATGCAGCACATGAAGAGTCAGAAGAACCTCTTTGATGAGGGGGATCTGGTGTTCCACGTCTACCGTCGGCTGCGGGACATCAAGACACTGGAGTGGGTCCTTCATGAGATCTACGTGGATGAGACACAGGACTTCACTCAGGCCGAGCTGTCGCTCTTCATTCGCTGCTCACATGATCCAAACTCACTCTTTTTGACTGGTGAGTTATTAAAAGGACTCTATATAACACTTTAATAGATCCTTGTCATTTGATTGGTAGAATTTAGTCACATGACATTGAATTATTGCATGCGCGCCTCGATATCAATCAGGGAGCATGAACTTTGCTTTTTGCTATGAGATTGCAATTCCTGTGGTTGCAGGTTTGAAGTCTTCGAATCCAGTCAAATTATCCGTTCAGGATAAGGTGAGGGGGGGGGGTGACAGCCCCCCCCCCCCCACCTTGTCTCCCCCTCACCTTGTCCCCCTCCCCCTCCCCAGTCGTCCCCCCCACTGAGATTTTGAGTTTCTAAAAAATTTATCATTGATCTACATGACGCCATGGGCGTCAATCCTGGGGGGACAGGGGGACTGGGTCCCCCCCCCCCCCCACTTTTTGAAGGGTGGGGGACACAATATCAAATGTCCCTCTCCCCAGATTTTTGAACTTTTGTCTCATTTATAGGGCCCTATTATGTACTACAATGTATCTTTTGCTTAGAAAATATTGGTTAAAGTGGTCAGAAATTGCCTCAGATAGCACCACAGAGCATTTAGAATCCAACATTTTTCGGGGCCCTTAAGCGGGCCCCGAACCCCACGCCTAGAGCTCAGAATTTTGGTAGCTGATTCAATGACTCCAACCTCGAAAACGATGTTCAAAAATTTTTCTTATGCCTTTAGCTGAGAAAACCTCGAAAATTATGTTTAAATTATTATCTTTTGTGCTAAGATAATTATTGGTTAAAGTGGTAAGAAATTGCCTCAGATCACACCACAGAGCATCGAGAATCCAATTTTTTCCGGGGCCCTTAAGCGGGCCCTGAAACCCACGCCTATAGCTCAGAATACCGATAGCTGATTCAATGTCTCCAACCTCGAAAACAATGTTCAAATAATTATCTTTTGCTAAGAAAATATTAGTTAAAGCATGGAGGAAGGTGGTAAGAAATTGCTTCAGATCACACCACAGAACATCTAGAATCCAATTTTTTCGGGGCCCTTAAGCGGGCCCCGAACCCCCACGCGGTAAGGGCTTCACGCTTCGCGCTCGCATCAGTTCTGATCAAGGTATGTCCCCCCCCCAACTTTTGAGAAGCGATTGACGCCCCTACATGACGCCCCCCCATGAAATGTTCCAGCCCCCCCAGCGCCCCCCCCCCTGAAAAATTCCTGGCTACGCCACTGACTAGAAATGTTGACTGTTTATTGAAGCTCGCTCTTAGAATATTCTTGCCGTCTTGTCACTTCAATTTTAATTTTTTTTTCATTGGCTTTATAGGAGACACTGCACAGAGCATCATGCGTGGCGTGGCGTTCCGCTTTGACGACCTGAAGTCCCTCTTCCACTATGCCAGCAAGTCAGTCAAGGCCCTGGGCAAGCACTCGGCAGTAGCTGTACCCAAGAGAGTCTACCAACTCACGCACAACTACCGATCGCATGCCGGTAAGATACCTTGGGTTTAGAGTGGTCAAAACATCAGTCTATTGAAGGCATATAGGATCATGTGCATATATCCCAAAAGAAACCTACCAAATTTTTAACAAAAAGCTTACTTGGAATATAGATAGAACTGGTACTAAACAACCTGTGAAATTATTTTGCCAGGTTTACAGTCAATGCAAAGAAATCAAGAAATGTAGGTATTTTCCAACAATCAGTCAATTGACTGATTTTCGGAACAAAGAGTGCTGTTGGCAAATTCGTGTTTCGTGATCGAAAAGTTGTCCATGGTTTCTTAATGTTTTCTTTAAAAGTAATATCCACTGAGCTGAAATTTCAAAAGGTTAGGTTTTAAAACTTTCTTCTTTGGTTTTTGAGTGGTGTAATCATCGGAAACGAACAAAATATTGCATGAAAAACAAAAAATAATCCTTACTCAAGTCTGACTCAAACCGCAGTTCTTAGTGTCTGGACTTGACTCAAGTAATTACAGGCAAATGTCACACTTGAAGTCAAAGGCTTGTATACTAGAATCCTTTAAAAAAAAGTGGAAAATGATTATTGTTCTAAAGAGCCCCAAATTCATGCCAAGTAAGCTGGTTTGCCTTTTCATGGTGCCTATAGTTAATATGTCATACAATAGGGCTCATTAAACAAAATGAAAACGTCTGCCAATAGCCCAAGGCCAAAGGCCACTCGAGGTGTTGACTACAGTGGAAAGTGTGGAAGAACCAGCCCCTCACACTGAAACAAGATAATCTAATCTCTTCACAATATAAATATTGGACCAAGTCAGTCACAAGTCCAGTGAAAATCCACCACAAGTCTGTTTTACCTACCGCTTACAGTCTTTAAAATGCCTGTCATTCCTCTGAAACCCACAAGTCCATAATGGGAACACTTTGGGACCGAACTTGAGAATCACTGTAGGCTTTCTGCTTTATGTGACCCCTTGCTGATTTTTCATCCAGAGTTAGATAGAGGTTGTATTTCTGACATGCTTTATACATCACGTTTTTACGTAACCTAACCTCTTACCCAGGGATTCTGAACCTGGCCTCCACCATCGTGGATCTGATGACCCATTTCTTCCCCAACTCCTTTGATCGTCTGGAGCGTGACCAGGGCTTGTTCCACGGCCCCTCCCCAGTGCTGCTAGAGTCCTGCAGCTTCAGCGACCTGGCCTTGCTGCTGTGTGGGAACAAGAGGAAGACATCTGAGATAGAGTTTGGAGCTCACCAGGTAAAGAACAACACACATCTTGCTGCCCTACTCCCCCGTACATTTTTCCTCGATTTCATCGCCGCATGATTGTTTTCCCAAATCTTTCAAGATGTTTTGAGGGTTTGTTGCCCTTTGAGAGTTAGCACACAGAATTGATTCTAGCAAAATTCAGTATTTTGGATGATTTTCTTGTGTTGGTTTCAGCGAAAAATAACAACAAAAGGTGGCAGTTCTGTCAGGCTAATTTTGATAAATCCAAAGAGATCCTGACGTCATAACTACGACTCTCGCCTCCAGCGACTGTTGTTTTGACACAGTAGGAAAGCCATAAACCACTGAAGCATAACTCCTTGCTATTGCTTTGATTGTTTGCCGCCCCCAGCGATGACTCTTAGTCATTCGAACAAATGGATGTAGATGGTTTATAAAAAAAATGCTCTCAAAAGTAATATTTTGTGATACAGTGCCAGAAATAATTCCTTTTTGTTTTTAAACATGCCTCAAGCTACCGGGTACTCATGACAAAATATTGACACAAGTATCCTTCTGCAAACAACAGCCTCTTTAAATTGTTGCTCAATGTCATGTCCATTTCCATAATTACTTGATAATGAAATTGTTTCTCGTCAGGTCATCTTGGTTGCCAATGAAGAGGCTATTGAGAAGCTGCCGGCTGAGCTTCGTCTTGGCCTAGTCATGACCATCTACGAGGCCAAGGGTCTGGAGTTTGACGACGTCCTACTCTACAACTTCTTCAAGGATTCCCCGGTGAGTTGACTTTGCAGAACTTTCGACAGATGACATTTTGTTTACATGAATTAGTCAGGGATGCAGTCTTGATTGACTTTTGACTTGTTATGATTTGTGACGACTTGTGATGACTTGCGATGACTTGTGATGAGTTGTGATGACATGTGATGACACTTGATGCCAAGTGATGACTTGTGATGGCTTGTGATGTCTTGTGATGACGTGATGACTTGTTATGACTTGTGATGCCTTGTGATGACTTGTGATATGTGATGACTTGTGATGACGAGTTGCGATGACTTGTGAATGATTAGTTATTGTCATGCGATGGCTTGTGAGGTATTGTGATGTAAAGTCAAGTAAAGTCTGTCACGAGTCAATGTGGCCCATCAGGCTGGCGTTTATCTCCAGTTTCAGTAGCATGAAATGACTGAGAATATTTCTATTCTCCCTGGATGGGATGCTAGTCCATCGCAGGTTACTCTCTAGCTAATGCCTGTACCCATTTACACTCCTGGTGGAGAGAGGCAAGTGGGGATGAAGTGGCTTGCCCAAGGACACGGCTTATGGCCAGCAGCTGGATTCAACCCTCTGATCATGAGTCACGAACCCTAACCACTAGGCCACACTCCCCATGCATTGTGATGACTTGGTTCCAACTCTGCTTCTTTGTCTCCTAGGCCGACAAGGAGTGGCGAGTGATCACCGACTACCTGAACGAGTTGATCGCTGAACAGCGCAACAGGTCCGAGGACCAACAAGAAGGATTGAAGGAAATAGATGTGGAGACCTTGACTGGGACAGTCCGGCCACGGCCTCTGAAATTCAACCCGGATGAACACAAGGTAAGGAATCTTGACTCACCTCATTCAACTCAAACCTTTGCAGTGACTCCCAGATACAGATTTTAAGTATTTAATTTCTCTCTTCTTCATGCATAAAATTTTAAAAAATTGTTTTTCTGTGGCTTTTTGTGATTCGATGTACTGTGATTCTGTTTCAGTTCACTCCAGCTTGCCACACTGTCTCTCTCTCAGATTCTTTCATATAAACATGATACAAAAAATTGAGTTTTAAAATTCTTGCTAAGTTTGATGCTTCAATGAACCTTAGCTTTTATGATTCTTTAAGTACCCTCCAATCTTAAGTTACCCAGAATGATTAGAAAAATGAATGTCGGTATTTGCAGCTGAAACAGACATGGAGAAAGAAACGTACAGTTTTTCAATGGGACGGGACTTAGAATTGCGCTGGGTAATGAATGTGAACAAGAATGGAGCATTTTCGCACAGGAATGCATTTGAGCACGAACACACAATGACAATTGCACTCATAAGCAGCCCTCAGGTCGAACTGCGATTTGCTTGCGTCGCGACAGAACTGTCGGCATGCAAGCATAAAAGTCATGCTCTGGTCACAAAACTGAGAAAACGTGATTATCGCTGGATCTCTACACAAAATGATTGCAACCATGCTCCTGTCACCCACGTTGGTGACTTCACATAGGTCGACTGTTATTGATTCCTGCCTATTGGGAACATGTTCCATCGTGGTGCAGAAGTTGAAATTTTTCTACTCTTGCGACTGTTGATTTTGTTCAAGTGCCTATTGTCTTAATATCGTCGCAGTTACACTCGGGTCATAAAAAATCGGTGCCTGAAATGTTCCCAACGGTCGAAGCTCAGTTGCCGACTGTTCTGTGTCGTCGCAAAGTCAACTTGAGGGTGGCTGTACATAATTCCTTGCTTCTAAATTTGGTCTCAGGCAAAGCTTTGCCACAAAACCTTTCGTATTGAAAACCTTGGCTAGCTACATACTTGTGGGTCATAATATACTGTGTTGTCTCTCTCAGGTGCTGAACTCAGAGCTGAAGTATCTCTACACGGCAATCACGAGAGCCAGGGTGAACGTCTGGATCTTTGACGAGGATACGACCAAGCGAGCGCCGATGTTTGAGCTGTTCCGTTGCCTGAAACTCGTCAAAGGCATCGGTCCAGAAACTGCCCCAGAAGCAGAGGGGCCTGGTGAGTCCAGTGCACAATTAACAGCAGTTCAACATTGTGATGTGAGACGTGGTGTTCTGAACACCCAAGGGGTGCCATGGCCAGGGGTACTGTGCATCATGAGGGCATTAAAATACCACACTGAGATAATCAGATAACTTCTTGGTGCTAATATTGTTGTTCTTAGGAACTTAACATTTTCTGGTTTGGATCAGTAAAAATTCTAGTATCCAAGACACAGAACAACAAATGCTGTTGTTTTCAAGTATGTGTTTGAATTTTCTTTTTTTAGAAACGTTTCATTGAGGTATTGTGTGCAACTTTGGAAGTGTTGCTCATTAAAATTGTAGTTTGAAATTCCAAGCATTCAAGTGACATGTATGAATATTGTACCTTGAATGAAATTTGGCATTTGCTTTGACAAACTTGCTGAAAAAAATGGTGAAATGTTCAAATTACGGCATCATGAGCTGTGAAGGGGTCTTATGCATATTTACTATTTAAAACCAAAAAAAAATTGCAGTATGGCATTTTGAAGACAACATTTTTCCTAAAACATGTGCTTGATCCAGTCTGCAACATGTTTTGTTGTGTGTCTGTTTTGTAAATTTTGTTGCTTGACTCTTGAGTAATTTTTAGGAATTTTGTAACATTTGATTGTTCCTACCACACAGAATAATTTCTGTATTTTCACAGGATCTGTCTGTGTACATTTAGTGTCTTTAGTCTTTGGATAACACCGTGGCCAAAATATTGTGCTTATTAGGTAACCCATGCAGGATGTTATGCATCTTGCCAGCAACCTCTGCAGATGGAGTGAATTACTTGAAACTTAAAACAATATACTGAATTCAACAAAACTCAATTATTTTTTTTGGGTCAGATTTGGACGCCATGTTTGTGGAGAAGTCCAGCCAATGGGAGTGGATCCAGCGAGGCCATTACTTCTTTGAGAACAAGCTGTGGATGGTGGCTGCCAAGTGCTACCAACGTGGTGGAGATGGTAGGCGTGCCTTGCATAATGTATAGTTACACCTCATTCATATTTATGAGTCTTATAAATATGCATGAGGCATTATTTCTTTGAGAACAAGCTGTGGATGGTGGCTGCTAAGTGCTACCAACGTGGTGGAGATGGTAGGCGTGCCTTGCATATTATTTATTTTACACCTCATTCATATTTATGAGCTTATAAATATGCATGACGCCATTACTTCTGCAGGAAAGGACACAATTTGAGACGGGATCCCACAAATGAGCCTTAATTCTTCCTCAGAAACTTAGAATCTTAGAAAGTTGACTGTACATCGCCGCTAGAAATCATCATCCAGTTCACATGCATTGGAAAGAGCATAGTCCACTTTTCATTTTGCTACATCACTCAGTTTGACATTGAAATACCATCAGATATTTTGTTGTCAAAAAGGTTGACCATTCCTGTTGTTTTCTGTAGTGTGAGATTGTTCCAAAGGGCCTAATACTTAACCCAATAGATGTGTCGACTTGTGACTCAATTTGTTGAGTTAAGTCACACTCGTACATATTAGGTCACTTCAGATTTTATATTTTATCAAGACAAATAAGAAATTTGCCCATCCCATGTTGTGCCCCTTCTAACAGAGATAGGGGTGAGACTTGTAAGGATGTTTTTCCTGATTTCTGGATATTTTGTCAGGTTTCATCCAAATTTCAGGATTTGTAGTCAGGATATATCCTGATTTCAGGTTATTTAAAGAATCCCTTGAGAAATCTGGAAATCATGAGGTTTTGCTGTAAAGAGTTTAAAGAAATGGGTATTGTAAGGGGTGTTTTAGGCAAAAACAAACATATGCCATAGACCCTACGTTGCTCTGGTTGCTCTACGTAGTGACCCTCAAATTCTCCCCAATAATTTCGTGGATATTTCAACTTTTCCCTATTCTTGCCCCTGCAGAGAAGCGAGAATTGCAGGCCAGGGCGCACCACCAGGCTGTGGAAGCGGACCGCATGAGAGACCAGCTACCAGCCATGAGGGAGAAGTTCCTGCAAGCAGCCGGCCTGTTCCTGCAGTGTGATAGCAGCCAGATGGCCGTCAACTGCCTCTACAATGCCAGGGAGTTTGGCCTGCTGGCTCAGCTTCTGGAGAAGCGGGGAGAGGTAAGACAGAAATGCACCTCATACATATTGAAAAATGTTCATACATTTTTGAAAAATTGAAAACAGAAATAGAACTTGGACTAGAAATAAAAACTGCTTTGCGGTTTAAGTTCAGTCTGTATTCAAAGTCTACATGCTGACATGTACGTGTAGTTATGTTCTTTTAAGTGCTCATGTAATCTTCAAGAAAATGTATAACCGTGACGAAAATTATGATTTTGTGACTTGTCCCTCAACCTCATTTGTGACAGAAGTTTACACATCTTTATCTTCATGGTATGTCTCGATATGCATCCCCCCTCAGAAATTAAAAATCTATGTCATAAACAAAGAGATTTTTTGTGAGAAAGAGACAAATGGTTTTTGTTGGAATGGTGGAGAGACTGAAAAAGGTAATCAGCGAATCTGCCTGGTCGGGATTTGAAACTGGGTCACGGGTGAAATACAAGGTAAAGCACTAAATGCTTTACGCCTTCCTCTTCATTCCACCTGTCCTGCTTTGTTAACCTCAGTTCTCAAAAGCGGCCAAGATCTACGAGAAGCGACTGAATCGTATTAGCGATGCCTGCCGCTGCCTGGAGCTGATGGGGGATTACGCCAAGGCCTTAGACCTCCTGTGCAGTGTGGGTCTGCACACCAAGGCCCTGGACCTCATCGATCGCTTCAACCGGTTAAAGCAGGAGCAGAAGATGAAGGGGATGCCCTTACCAAGACATGTCAGACCGCCAGGGTGAGTGTTCAGAGTTTTAGTCAAGAGGTCACAAGGCCTCATAAGTCATTCACAAGTCCTTACAAGTCAATTATATGTCCTCACAAGTCCTCACAAAAAATCATTTGGTCAATCACAAATGAGTTCCAAGTCCTCACAAGTCAAACACAAGTTCTTCGCCAGCCGTTGCAAGTCCTCACAAGTAACTTAAAAGTTCTCACAAGTAAATTACCAGTCCTCACAAGTAAATTACAAGTCCTCACAAGTAACTTACAAGTCTTCCCAAGTAATTATAAGTCCTAACAAGTAATTTACAAGTCCTCACAAGTAATTTACAAGTCCTCACAAGTAAATTACCAGTCCTCACAAGTAAATTTCAAGTCCTTACAAGTAACTTACAAGTCCTCACAAGTAACTTACAAGTCCTCACAAGTAAATTACAAGTCCTAACAAGTAAATTACAAGTCCTCACAAGTAAATTACAAGTCCTCTCAAGTAAATTACCAGTCCTCACAAGAAACTTACAAGTCCTCACAAGTAAATTACAAGTCCTCACAAGTAACTTCAAGTCCTCACAAGTAAATTACAAGTTGGCCAATCTGAAGCTGTGACAAGCCATTCGAATGACTTTAATAAAGGCATTCCTTTATCCGTAGACACATTCAGCACAAAAAAAAAAAATCACAAACCCATATGTTAAAGCACAACCATACATATTGTCTCGTTCAAATATTTTGGGCATTGCATTACATGTGTCGCCGCTGTGTGTTTGTGTGTATTTCAGGGCCACCCACACCCTGAATGAGTTGATCTACAAGTCAGCAGAGTACCACTTCAAGCAGGGAGACCGTGGGCAAATGCTGGATGCCTTGGAGCAATTGGGCCAGTTTGAAGCCAGAGTGGACTTCCTGCGTAAGAGGGAGCTGTTTACTGAGGCTGTGACAATGCTGAAGGGCGGTAGACGTCTTCTGGAAGCAGCCAAAATACTCAGAGAACAGGTACAAAGTTGAACTTGATGATCAGGCATTTTTTTAAGTGCCATCAGTCAGCTGCCAGGTAGTCAGTTAGAGGATTCTGCAAATATTATCCATCCTTAGCTTCTTATTGAATTTCAGCTGGGCCTAGGGTGACTACCTTGTTGATCGGCCCTGTCCGCTAGTTCCATGTTAAGAGCCTAAACAAACAAGTTAAACAACTTTTTTGCTGTCTTCGTCAAGCATGTCAAGAGAGTGTGATGTAATGTAGACAATCAATGTTTCTGTTGAATAAAAAAACAGCAAAAAACCTTTTTAATTAAGTTTGTTTGTTGGACCAAGAAATTGCTGGTTAATGTGAAATGAAAAAGTTAA
This sequence comes from Patiria miniata, assembly GCF_015706575.1. Classification (NCBI taxonomy): domain Eukaryota; kingdom Metazoa; phylum Echinodermata; class Asteroidea; order Valvatida; family Asterinidae; genus Patiria; species Patiria miniata. The sequence continues at coordinate 4,037,940 of NW_024037054.1, forward strand.
TAAAAAACCTTGCCTTTATCCTCGCAGGGTAAGCTGGAGGAAGCCTGCACCATCCTAGAATCATCAAGTTATCCTGAGTTTGTAGCAGAGTGTCGACTGAGCCAGGCAAGGAAGCTCCTACTAGAGCCAGACAGTGAGGCCAACCAGGCTTCTGCCGTCTCACTTCTCACCAAGGCAGAGAGCCTGTTCAGCAGATGCAGTGACTCTGTCATGAAAGCCGAGACGCTGCTTCTCCTTGGACAAGTGCAGAGGGATGCCGCCAAGATCCGCGATGCCAATCTCTCCTTCAATAGAATGTCTCACACAGCTGGGGAATCGGAAAGCACTGATCACCTGATCAAGCTCTCGCTACCCAACGCTGATAATATCAAGAGTAGGGTCTTCCATCAGCTGGAGAAGCTTGTGGAGCTGATCTGTGCTCTATTTGAGAGCACTAATCCTGGAGAAGAGCGGCAGAGACGATCCTGCGAAGTCTTTTTTGGTTTGCGTCCAGGGGAAGCTGGTCAGCTCCACATCCAGAGGTGCGAAGGAGCCAGAATCTTGTCTGCCCTGGATAAGAAGGTGTCGCTATTGAGTGAGGTTGAGGCTGTGAAGGCACGAGAAGCTATCGCCAAGTATTGCCTGATTCCAAGAGCCCTGGGGTGGGTGAAGGGGATACGTGAGCTGCTTCGTGGGGAAATAAAGAAGCTGACTCAGTGCGTTGATTATCAGATTGGGATGCCATGCTCGAAGGGCCTCGAAACCTGTCAACAGCTTCATTCGCCATACTCGTTTCACCACGTACTGAATCGGGTGAACTACCTTGTCCTGCTGATTGAGATTGACGACATTATCGGGAAGGCTTCCCGATTGTCCATCTTCAAGGCTGCAGACAAGCTTACCGTGGAGATTAAACGGAGTCATGTAAAGAGCGCCAAGAAGTGCAAGGCATTGTATAACATTTTCTTCCCCGAGCACTGCCACCAACGCTTCATTGGCGAATCAGTCCAAACAACGCAAAAGCTTCTCAGACTTGTACAGCATCCCTCCGTCGGAAGACAGCTGAAGGCCTTTGCTGAGAATGAGCGCAAGAAGGTTGACCGTAAGCATCAGAGGGCAGACACAGATTTATACCTGATGTGTCATGGTATTTACCAACTAATTGGTGAGCCACCAACAGTCATGAAACACTTGGTTACCCTAGAAGAAGATGACTGCTTAAAGTGGCAAAAGAGAGAAGGATGGAACCATCCTAATCCATTAGGAATGCACCCGCTGCGTTCTAATGATCCACGGAAGGGCTTCCTGAGCTACAAGCGCCGCCATTTGGACTCCTTTGAGGATCTGTACACAAAGCGTGACGCAATGCAGTCCCTCATTTCGTTCAATCGCTTCATGGGCACTCTGGTTAACAAGCCGGTGGATCCTCTTCTGCCATCCATTAGTAACACAGTGGCAATGATAGAGGCGAATATCACCATGATGTTAACTCTTGGAGCAAAGACACAGCCGTGTGCTGTTGCCATACCGGCGAGCTACCTCGCCCAGGCTGCCTTCCTTGATGCTATATGCGCTCCAGGAAAGGGACATGCAATGTATACTGCTGTGAATGTCACATCGACTAATAAGCACACCTTTGGCCAGACTTGCCGTCTAGCTCGTCTCATTTCTGGGACAACTACATTAGACAGGGAGTTTAATGTCTTGGTAGATGCCTTCTCCAGCGTTGAGTACATACAAACTGGAGAGGCTGAACGCACTCTGGTTCTGGTGCTTGTGATGCTGTGTAATGCTGGGATGGCTCTACCTGTACAGATCATCAGAGACACACGTAAAGCACTGCAGTCCATAGCTCCTTCTGAAGACCATCTGCCAAAGAGAGTCTACACCGCTCTCGGCAGAATCAGGGAAGCCCAGTGTCGTCATGATGCCCTCAGTATTCTGCAGGAGCTCCTGAAGGCTCGTGGCGACGAGTACCTCAGAGAATGCAGATGGAGTCCGCGCATGCCTCCCCGAGGATCGCCTGGGTTGGAATTCCGCAACTTGAACCTCAAGACCTTCAGCAATGTACAGTTTGAGGCACTTCCGGCAGTATCCCCGACTGTTTTCACTGAACTGATGGAAGGCAACAGCCGTCAGAGAGGGAGAGACTTGGACGAGGAGGAAGATGAAAGTGCTGGCTGGGAAAGGGGAGTGGAATTCCTCGACGATCCTGAAGTTGAAGGTGACCTTGACGTGTCTGAAGAAGAGGCTGCCAAGGCCCAGAGGGAACAGGAAACCCTGCAGAGAGAGCGGGCTACAAGGGTCATCATGGGATTCTTGAAATACAAGAGGCTTCTTCGCTTAGCCAGCCTCTTGAGATCATGCGGCTACACTACCATCAGCGTCAGACAGGAGGTCCAGTCCAAAGTAGAGACAACAGCCACCGCCTGGGTGTCCCAGCAGCTCTTGGAGTTCCTGCACACTCCCATAAGATGCACCATTTGCAGTGTCAGTCTGAGAGGGGTCGAAGAGACAAGACTTGAGCCAGAGGAACTGACTGAAGAAGGCCATGACAAAGATGAAGCAGGTTAGTGTTAACGCTATCAAATTAGTTTTCTTGTTATCTGTTAAACTGTCTTGAAGTCAAGCCGTCACATCAACAAATATGCTACCAATTGTGTTTTAAAGGTAATTTTTTAATATCCTGAGAGAACCATCTCCGAGACCACTCCGAGAAGCTTACATGCAGTGATTGTTTTGTTAAGGTAAATGTTGGCCCGCCTTGCATACTTTAGCTCTCTAATTTAGCTCATTGTAGCAGTTTATGCGTAAAGTTATGTACTGATTGATTGCTGCACACTAAACAACATAACAGGACTTGAACTGGCCAGGAATATGGGCGATTTCCAGTGCAGTGCGCCACCAAGAGTTTGCCACGGAGAGTCCACTTTTCAACTTCACGGTCAATAAAAACATTGCTGCGATTGCGACTTGCCGCGATTTGAACGAAATGTCAGTAGACTACTTGAGGGAATTTTTGATAGATCGGGGCATAGCATTATGCTGCCTTATAAAAACACATCTTGATTTAAAAAAAATAAATACTGAAATCATACGGTTACGAAACATACGCCGGACAAAGTATCAATTTTAAGCATCCTGCGCCATAGCGAATTTGTCTACCATCTCCCACAATGCACTGTGAAAAATGGACCTTAACACAGGTTACCAAGCTGTACACAGGTTACCAAGCTGTACACAGGTTACCCAGCTGTACACAGTTTACCATGCTGTACACAGGTTACCCAGCTGTACACAGGTTACCCTGCTGTACACAGGTTACCCAGCTGTACACAGTTTACCCAGCCGTACACAGGTTACCCAGCTGTACACAGGTTACCCAGCTGTACACAGGTTACCCAGCTGTACACAGGTTACCCAGCTGTACACAGGTTACCCAGCTGCACACAGGTTACCCAACCGTACACAGGTTACTGAACTGTTTTTATTGTTGCATGGAACTTTTTACAGGTGAAGCGGCCTCAATGCAATCAGATCCTGGGCCCATGTCGGAAGCAGACGGCAGGGATGATCTACCAACCCAGGAGGAGCACGAAGCGACAGCTCTTCATCGGCAGAGACATCAAGATTTCATTCAATATGGAAAAATGCTCCAGGATGAGGTGTATCCATTAGTGACAGGTATGGGCAGTGTTACCAACAAACAAGCCTGGGTTGCTGTTTGAGGCGCTTGTCTCCAAAACAGTTCAGAGGCTTGAAGTGACACCATCCACCTCCCTGTGTTTTTCTTAAGATGAATAATGTGGGAAACTTTCCGCATTAAGCACCCTGTTTCTCAGGCAAAATAATGATCTTCAAAGGAGTGTCATACTTGGACAATTAAAGACATCTTCCAAATTATCGTTTCGCAGTGAGAACTATCTCGATTCATCACATCTAGGTTTCTGAGAGAAAAAAAAAACACTGTAAGAAGGTACATCAAAGGGTACTAAAATGAACAAACAAAGGGTGGGAATGATCTTCTTAACAGGATAAAGATATGCTTTTTGGGGTGGCATGGGTGGCTAGTGCGTAAAACGCTCGCCTCTCACCACTGTGGCCCGGGTTCGATTCCCAGCTCGGACCATATGTGAGTAGAGTTGTGCATTGATTCTCTCCTGTGCCATGAGGATTTTTCTTCGGTTTTCCACCCTCCACGAAAATTAAACATTTTTTATCTCTGGCTGTGCTCCGTGGTTGCCTTTACATGCCTGCGGCTCGACCATGTTGTAGCCGCGTCCTTTGCAATTCAGCTTCTCAGCTGCTAGTAAAGCCCCCAAGTTATTATTGGTTTTGTATTTTCATCTTTGCATAATCTTGGGACCAGATAGAGTTTGTAAGGCTCTCAATCTTGTGGCTGCTTCTATGCGATCTAGAAGTAGCTTTTATTTGTGTCCATGGGCAGTATAATTTACCACAATTCATTTTGTTTTGCTATGTGGCTGAGAGTAGAGATTCCAAAACTGTAGAGTTGGTAATGATTTTTGTTCTAATTTAACATACATAAAATGGGTTCACTTTTGTCATTTTTAAAAATCTCTCACAGAGGTTGAAAAATTACTTCAGGAGCTTCGTTTCCCAACTCTAGCAGCAGGAAACACTGGATACTCAGATGAATTTAAATACTTTGAAGAGGTAGGTTTAAAGTTTGAAGGTTTTTCCTTCATATTCTGTCTTTTGAATGCAGTCGTTACATTGCCTACTGGCTCTCTGAAATCACATGACAAAACAAATGTGAGAATATCCTTCTTATATTAGCAATGATACTTGCACTTTTTGTTTGTCATATCTTACCAACTAAATACAATGTAGCTAAAGGACTAAAGGCCAGGCCTCATTACAAGGTGAGGTTTAAAAAAAACGAAACCCAAAATGTCGGGACTATTGTTTTGTGAAGTTCTGCATGTAGCAAATTTCCGATATGGAAGCCAAATTCATAAGCTTTCTTTCAGTACAAGCATCATTCAAATCACCCATGTACTCTTCAGGTTACGGAATTTAAAAACACAACCACCATTTTAAAGTTCTGTCCACGGATCACAAAAAAAGGTGTGCATTATTTCAGCAGAACGAAGCCAATTTGCACACATCCCTAAGCGATTTTTTTTCACTTTGCTGAAAGAACACTTGCCTTTTTGTGATCCATGGACAGATCTTTAAAAGCGTGGTTGTGTTTAAAACTCTTTAACTTGAAAACTGCATGAGTGATTTGAATGATTCTTGCACTGAAAGAAAGCTTACGAATATAAGCTTTCATATTCTAGATTTTGCTATTCACTAACTTCACTAAAATAATAGTCCCGACAGTTTGGGTTTCTGAGGTTTGTTTTCTCACCCTGTAAAGCTCAAGGCAAATTTTGTACAGTCAATTAAAGAAGACCGTGGTATGACATTCCATCAACGTTTCTTGGTTGACAGACTTTGTCTAGACGCAGGCAGGACCTCACTGACAAGATGGCGGAGATCCAAAGGCATCGGGCCTTTGAGAAGCTTGCCGAGGTCAGGCACACTGCAGAGCAGCTCACAAAGCAATACCAAAGGAGCAAGAAAAAGCTTGAGCAAACAAGAGCAGCAGCGCAACAGGACAAGACTGCTGAAGAAGGTAAGGGTAATATCCACAAATCAGGAGCCGAACTTAACACTGCAATCTTGGGCCGTCGGCCGGCTTCATGCGTAAAACACTCACAGCCAAGCCCTCGAATGGGTCCTCCATTCGTCACGATTCCTCATGCACACATCTAGCTCATTTGTCTCTTCCACCCCTGTGTCCCTCTTCAGTACATTGATGCATGATGCCTTTGGTCTGCCTCTGTGTCTTCTTCCGTTTGTCGGCTCCCAGAGTATTAGCTGGCTCGTGGGTAGCGCAGGATGACAGTGGCAATGTCCTGCTAGTTCCATCCTTTTGAAGGCAATTTTGTCCCCAACCTTAGGGAGCTCCCCACTAGGTCCTGAAATCCCCTAAAATTTCATGTTTTGGATCGTTTACTGAGCCTATTTCAAACATCTGGTTGAAAAGAAAGCAACCTAATGTCTTACTGTTCCTGAGAAAAGACAAAAAAAACCTGCTTGTTTATATCGGACATGACGGAGTACGAATACATTTTTCGTGTCGTTCTCAATGTACGATATACACGTTGTGTGTCTCGGGAACAGCAGTGACCAATCACCAATGCAAAAAGGTGGTTTCTTCAGCGTCCGCAAAAGGGGCGAACACTTTACGAATGAAATCACAACTAGCATCTAAACAGCTCGAATCTATGGGGTCGCAAAAGTGGACCCCAAAATTTGTTTTCGCACGCATAATACAGGAATAACACAAAAAAGCCCAGGTTTGAAAGGATAGTCGTGTGGATGTTTGTATCCTACTTTTAAATGTTATTTCCGATTAACATCATCTCGTTCAAAGTGCGTTTTGTAGCTGTTCCAGGACCTAGTGTCCCTTTAATATGATCTCTCCAGTTAATGTTGAGTACAGCTCTCAGCATACGAGTATAGGTGCCGTTAAGCGACTTCTCCAGGACAGATGCTAAAAGCCATGTTTCACACCCATACAGCAGCACCGAGTCAACTGTGGCTAGGAAAAAGATCAGCCTTACCTGTCTTGTTATGTTGGCGTTCCACAACCTTTTCATTTTGTTGAGGGCTGTCCAGGCTAGGGCCTTCCTGATCTTGATATCACCCAAGAGCCCAGATATTTGAAGTCTGTTACTTCCTTGAGAGGGAGAGAGCCCCAATCCCCAACGGTAATCGGGGGGGGGGGGGGGGGGCATATAACTGTGGAGTTGTAAGTGATGACCTCTGTCTTTTTGGCATTACAGGATAGCCCGACTTTGTGGCACTCTCTTTCCACCAGTTTGAGCAACTCCTGTGTCTGTTCGATCTTGTTGCTCAGCAGGCATATATCGTAACCATTGGTGAAAAACAAGCAGTTAAACAGATCGAACAACACCAAGGGACCGTTTCATTCAAATTCTCCCCCCCCCCCCAACTGACCCAAGATGTGCTTGTATTTGTTATATTAACCCTCGTACTATTTAAGAGGTCACCAATGGTCAAAATGTTTGTTTCTCACCTCCTGGCCTACTGTGTACAAACCAATGGGGGTTTTGACCAATATTGACCCAAGTAATAACCAGGCTGACAATGCATGTTTCCATAGGAGGGTTAATGTAGCTATCATAATTCAGTGATTTAAGTAGTCGACAAAACATTGAAAATCTAATACACACAATTAACCCTTTCCTTACCATGGGCGACTTTTGTCGACAAGGAACTACCCCACTGCTGCTTAGTTGGGGTCCAGACCAGTAAATAGGCCAAAAATGTCCTATGCCTGCCAAATCACGAATGGCATGCCCTCAAATTCTGCGCCGTTTTGAAAAGTGATACCTACGCTCCATTGCAAAATAGAGCACCTTTGGGGCCCAATTTCATCCAAATTTCACAGAAGCATGAGCTCACAGTCCAGTGCACGGCTTCCACCCTACTGCTTTACAAACTCTCAAGTTCATGGCCCACAAAATGCTCTAATACCGAAGAATTTGAGTGCATGCAAATCGTGATTTGGCCGGCGTAGGCAATTTCAGGCCTATATACTGGTCTGGACCCATGGGATACTGCCAACTGGTTGGAAGTTTGACTTTACTTCCCTTTCTTGTTCATGTTGGAACGTTGGCCAATAAATGGTGTTTTTCCACAATATGTATGAAGTGTTGTAACAACTCATATGTGTTATGTAATGCTCTTTTGGTGTGTTTTCAGATATTAAGGAGGCAGACGCCATACCCTTTGAGGAAGAAGAAGAAGCAGATGAGGACAAAATCCTGCCTGTGGCCGAGCAGCCAGACAAGCGAAAAGGGGGAAGGAACAAGGGGAGGGGCCAGAAGAAAAAGGGGAAATGGAGTGGGCGAATGAGCAGAAGGCGATAAGTGAATCGAACAGGAAACCAGAACGTCATCCTTCTTTCTTTGGGCTGCGCGCTTCTTGCTTAAAACCCCCTGGTGTAAACAGCGTAAAGACAGGCTGTAAAAATTTACTGTCCGTAGAGTTAGCAGATTCTGCAGAATATAAAGTACTTTCCCTTTGATAGTCTCATTTGCATTCGATTTCAACAAAAACAGGAATAGTTGGTTAGTCAGTTTGGAACGTAAAGTAACTAATGTTCTCCACCTATGACCGAGGTTGAAGGAGCGAATCTTGGTCGGAGAGTATGCAGAGTTGCTGGTCTTTTGAAACCAAAGATTTCGGCAGAATTCTGTATTCTGCAGACAGACCTGCAAACTTTGTTTCAAAGCTCGCCCTAAATATGTCACTTTGCTGGCCAAAAGTCTTAACTTCTAAACTAAACTTCTTGACTTAGTCAGAAGTCCTCGGAATTAATATGCATGTATTATACATGTGGTCACAATTAAAGGCTTTCGTCACCTAGCAAGAATCATTCAGAATAGATATAGCATCCACTGATGGGCAGCATTTTCACAACCCCCCCCCCCCCCCTTGTTTTTTTGAAACAACGAATGAAATTCTGAACACTCTTTGAAAGTCTGATCACACAGTCGTAAATTTCTATACGCCCGAGGACAATGCTTTGTGTTTCCCTTTGTCCCTGTAGTATAACGCTCTTCCATAGACTAAGCACATAACCGTACGATCGAGGACCGTTTTCAACAAAAGACCCAATGCTCGAGGACAGAACAGATCTTTTGTTCTCCCTTTGTGTGTCACTCTATCATAAAGCCATACATGTACACACGGTTCAGGTATTGAGATGTCAATAAAGACAGCAGCACCTCTTCGTTTGATGTATTATTTTCACATTTAAAACTTCTCTACAAAATGTGCTTAATTTTGGAAATTTCACTTGACATCTACTTTAAGCATTACACATGTACTTTACAATAGTGGGGTTATACTGCAATCTTGTTTCTTGTCAATTAGCTTGAAACACATAAATTGGAATCACTAAAAAATAATGAATAGTGTTTGCCATATTGCAAAGCACAAATGCAATGAGAGGGATGTTGACAAGAACAGATTTATTGGAATGAGGTTGATAAGTTGGGACTGATTAAGTGTATTGCCATAAATGTTTCATAAAGAAATTATTAATATTGTTGTTGTTAGAGAAAACTTTGTTTTCTTGTAAGTGAAATGAGAAAGAATTCCCCCCTGATTTTGAACTAATATGCTTTTGCAATTTTGTTTGGTGGTCGGAGACGTCTCCATTTACATGATCACTCACTTAGTTTTTCCTCGGAATGTTGTTTGCAGAGTTCTTGCAGAATAGTAACTAAATTCTAATTTGTAGTCATTTCCATTTGGTTCTTGCAGTTGTAAGTAGTAAGTAAAGTCTGTCCCGAGCCAATATGGCCCATCAGGCCAGCGTTTATCTCTGGTTTCAATTCCCCCTGGATGGGATGCTAGTCCATCGCAGGTTACTCCCCAGCTAATGCCGATACCCATTTATACTTCTGGGTGGAGAGAGGCAAGTGGGGATGAAGTAGCTTGCTCAAGGACACAACGTATGGCCAGCAGCTGGATTTGAACCCCTGACCCTCTGATCATGAGTCACGAACCCAACCCACTAGGCCGCACTCCCCTTCCCCTTGCAGTTGCTCCACCCAAATTTTGGCAGGGTGGTTTGTTCCATACTTTCATGATGTTTATTTCGGAAAAATGTGGGGTTTTTTGGTGTTTGTTGTTACGGGTTGTTAGGGGAATGGAATAACCAAGTGATATTTGTTGTTCAGTAAAATTGCATTTCCATAGTTTATTTTTCTGCCTTACAGTTAACGTGCCTACGTTTTTGCCGTGCTAGCGACACTTTCTGTTTGAAATTCAATTTGGCCTTGTAGATTTTATGCAGAAAAGTACATGACGTCTAATTTCTAGTCATTATCCATTTGATATATGCAGTTGCTTGCGCCCAAGATTTGACGGATTGGTTGTTCCATGCTTTCTGATGTTCATTTTGGAAAAATGTGCTTTTTGGTTTCTGTTGTTACGGGTTATTAGAGAGAAACAGAATAAGCAGTGAGATTTTGTCGTTCAGTAAATTGTTTTCCCATATTTTTTTTTTCTGCCGTACAGTAGACATGTGCCTGCGTTTTTGCCATGCAAGTGATACTTTCCGTTTGAAATGCAATTTTCCTTGCAGGCTTTATGCAGAAAAGTAAATGTCTAATTTCTAGCATTTTCATTCGGTACATGCAGTTGCTCGCGCCCAAATTTTGGCAGAGTGGTTTGTTCCACACTTTTGTGATGTTCATTTGGGAAAAATGTGGGTTTGGGTTTTTGGTGTTACGCGGGTTTGTTAGGGAGAAATGAAATAAGGGGATATTTGTCGTTCAATAAATTGCTTTTCCATTATTTTTTTTTTGTGCCATACAGTTGACACATACTTTTTTTTTCTGCCAAGAGCAAGTTCGCGCAAGAACTATTGTTAACCATAGTTCGACTAAGTTAGCTCGAACTCTGTCTAGTCAACGATGGTTGAACTATGCTAGTCGACTATTTGGAACCAGCCTACTGGGCCTGGTCGCATCGCTGGTTATCAGTAGTCTTGTTTCGTTACTTAAGTGGAGAAGGAACCATTGACAAAAGATTAAAAGAAGTGAATTGTACTACTACCCGCTGGTGGGCCTCTGAGATATCTTCCGGTTCATTCAACAGGTCGAAGAACATTAAAAATCCAAACATACCCGTGACCGCCCTATGTTGACGATGGTTCGACTAGAGTCGATCCCACTTCGTTACAGTGCATGTGCATTGTTTGACACCAACCAACCACTGGTTGACTAATGGTTGTTGCGCGAACTTGCCCCATGCTAGTGATAAATTCTGTTTGAAAATGTTGGCAGGTTGGTCGGTTCATACTTGTTTATTTAGGGAAAATGTGGTTTTGGTTTTTGTTGTTTACGGGTTGTTAGGGGGAGAGAATAAGTGGTGATAGTTGTTGTTTATTAAATTGCTTTTTCCATGAATTATTTTGTTTTTCTGCTAGACATGCAGTTTTGTGCCTGCATTTTTGCCACGCTGTTGATACTTTGTTTGAAATTCAATTTTCTTTGAGAATGCAGTGTCAAAGGGTACATTCTCAGTGCAAAAGCAGCAACTTACTGAAATGAACAAAGGATTAATTCTCACCCACAGCCACGGTAATACGGTGATGACTATGCTCTACAAGATTTTTTTTGTTTTTTCAGAATTATATTTTTTTTTCCAGCCAAATTTTGCCAACAGATTTATTTTTAACAGCCACACAAGGTGAGGGGGAAAAAAAACATTTATTTATGGAATTGTCAAGTACACAGAAATATTCCTGGCATTCCCTCTCCCCCCCCCCCCCCCCCCCCGCAAAAAAGGTTTTAAAGTCATTGATGAGCTTTTGCAACGTTTGACATTTATATCTGTACTTTAGGCCCAAAAAAAAGTCTCCGGTTTCTGGTATGGAGCTTGCCCAAAAAGTGGTGCGGCGACGCGGCTTTTTTTTTTTTACCGGTTTTTTTTTGCTTCAAATGTCGGCTGATGACTGCAAATGGTGCCCGACTGAACTTAGTGCAAATATTATGGGAGACCGGAGAGGCCACGTAAAGCTTATTCTCGATCATAACCCCATCTAAAAACACGTTCAAACTGTGCAGCAGCAGGATTCCAGTCAAACCAGTGAGTTTGGCGATTTTGAGACATCATCTTTTATTGAAAAAAAAACTTTTTCATTTTGCAGACGCGCATGGCTACGGCGACGCGCGCGTATACCAGAAACCAGAGACTTTTTTTTTTGGCCTTATTGGTTATTGTTTGGAAAGTGTTTGGGTTTTTTTTTTTTTTTTTAAGAAAGTCTTTGACGTTATTGAAAAAGCAAAAAAGCATGTTCCAACCAGAAGCCTTTTCCACCATCGTTAATCTTAGAATATCCTAACTTTATTGATTTTGTGGCTTGGTTACTCGTTTTGTTGGTAGAAATGAAAAACTTGGCCCCCCCCAAAGAAAACATAAATACATTTTTTTTTAGCATCTATAAACAACAAATTGGCACTTTCTTTTATTGTCTTTGAACCAGTTAATTGTCGCAGACAACTACCAAGAAAATGAATATTTAGCACCTCATTTTGGCTAGAGATAGGAGGAAGATAAACACATAGATTGATATCTCAGCTTAAATAATTTATTTATAATTGTTTTTTTTTAATGATCAGTCAATATGTGCAGCTTGATTTGTTTGCCTGAAACCTAAGAAAAACATTCCAATATGAAGTAATGGTTTGGTGGTTTTTTTCTTCATTTGTTGAGTAGTAACATAATTTCAAGCCTTTAAAGTTTTTAAAAAATTGTTCACTTAAATCCATCTGGATAAATAAAACAAGCTAATTAGAAGATGAAGTAGTTATGAAGTAGCTATAATATGTGCTAATTGGATGATAAGTTTGAGCTGTGTTGACATTCTTTTTTCCCCAGGATCTGAGCATGGACTCTGTTGAATAGTTCTTGTTTGATCAGTCACAGACAGTCAAAAAAAATCAGTTCTCTTTCCCCTACCATGCATTGTACACAGGCTAGTCGCCAACAGTCAGATCATATTTTGAGCAACACTCTGACTAGTCAAATTCCATCAACAGACATAAGTAACTGGTAGGTACAGCTGGCTCATCAATCTCCTGCAGTCAAAGCATGGTTATATCAGGTTCCATAACCATCACAGCTTTAGGAAGGCAGGGAGCACTCAACTTTGAAAACCAGTCACTTGATTGATTTTGACGTCTGGACTGGCCTTGCTGAAATTGCCAGCCAGAGAGAGAGATATTAAAGAGCCATCTGAGGATAGTCGAGTCTGTAGCTTGGTGATGTTTTTGTAGCTTGTGAAATATACAACAGAACCAAAACAAGGTCCTATGTTAAAGGAAAAAGACACTTTTTTAACCCACAAACTTCATCCCCTGCCCACTGAAATGTATAGATAGGTCTACGTCGTGTGTAACCACATCGCTCGCTACACGTGCACCATTATTACATGTACAACGGGGTATACAGACAGTCACACTGTACGACTGTCAGCACGTGCTGCATTACACAAGCACTATGCATGGACTGTGTAGCTGCTTTTGACTTGCAGTACAGGGCGGTATGACTGCTAAGTCGCTGGTCAAAGATCAGTAGTCGCGGCGCAACCGCTAGTCGCGACATACCGGAATGACTAGTCGCTGCATAACGACTAGCCGACTGTTTAGTAATTGATAGTCGGGCCTACCAATGCTTTTAGCATTGGCGACTAGTCGACTAGCACACTCGCCTAGTTCCTTCATACTTTAAGGTTTGGATAGTGCTATCCAATATGGTAAGGTACATTCTCGTTTATAGTAAGATTCCATTCTGACATCATTGAAACAACAGTCTGTAGGATCGGCTCCGAGAAGATAAAGACTGGCTGAACAAATTGCAGTTTGCAAAAAAGGTTGTCATTTGCTCAAATTTTAAAATGCTAGATATTATTTGCCATTTATATGCTACTCGGTAAACTTTTGAATTTGTGACAGTTTAAATTTGCTCCAACACATTGACGCTTTCTTAATAATTGAACAATTATTCATTATCTAGGATATGTGATGTGCTGGGCAGCTGGTTGAAAATAGGGTTTTTTTTTCTTAAAAATTGTTAAAAATCATAGGTCATCTCCTTTACACTTAAGATTTAGTGTGTCCGTTTCAACTCGGTGGCCTTAATTCTTGAACAACCAGCTTGATGACTAATTAAAAATTAATAGCCAATTCAATAGTTATAAAGAAATCTAAAAATCACAACTTTATTTAATCAGCACAATTCAGATAATAAAACACCATGTAAGTTAAATTTGGTTTGTGTCATCACAGTGTTATTTATTGTCAATAGTGCCTTCAAACTTAAAACAATTGATTAAATGAACGAGAGAGTTAATTTAATCAGCATATTTTACTTTAGGCTGAGATTCCATGATACATTGTGGCAACACAGAAAAAAGTGGAATCTATTGTAAAGCATAATTGTCCACTTTAGAAGCACATGTACCCTTAAATTGACAGTTGTTTTTTTTTAAATGTCACTCTTCAACATTTCATTGATACCCTAAAAATTCAATAAGGTTCAATAAGAGTATGTGGTTGCACAATGTAACAAATGCCTATTGTGAGGCTTTGATAAGAACCGGGGAAACCTCGTTTCATAAAGAATTCTCTGCCCATCAGAAACTTAAGTTTCGTTAACATCCCTGTTGCAATAAGCCAGTTCGGTATTCCAAAACAGTCTGGTACACAAGAAGATTCAGCTAGTCTTTTTTCGGGATAATTGCTGCAGATAAATGCACACAAGGCTATGAGGGACTTGGTAACCGAATCTGCATTCTGTGCAATTTTTCGTGCAATCGAAAAGAGATGGAAACTTTCATTCGCACAAAAGTTTGGACACGCAAGACATTTAAAAACACGTCGCTGTCCAGACGATTTTTTGCAAAATGTTACTTCAGAACACGACGATCTCTTTAATTTTGCTGGTACACCGCTATGCTTTTGCACGCATACGATGAAATGTTTATCCCGAAAGACAAATCTTCAAATCTTGATGTGCACATGGCAGTTGGAATACCGACCAGGCTTATTGGCACATTCCTTGCACCCTTCCAACTTTACCAAACCACTTTTGTCCAGCGTTACAATGAAACAACTTTTTGAAAAAAATTCACATTTTTTTCCAAGGAAAATAACCATGACACTCGTACAACCAGGTCGTGATTTTAGTGGCAGATCGGGATGGGCAATGCCAGCGTTTTGCTCCTGAAGTTTACCCAACACTTGAGATTTGAAAAGCAAGGGTAAGGCAGTCGTCATCCAATTGATATCATCTGGTACTACCGAGGCCCTGTTCATTGTTACCTCATTTGCTGACGGGAATATCCATTTTGCTGACATAAACAACACATGGATGTCGCACTTCCAACACCCCACACCTCCCCCACCCTCTCGCCACCCCCACACCACCACCCTCTCACTACCCCCACCCCATCCTACCCTCGCCCCCACCCCTTCCCTACCCTGCCACGTCCCTGACTGGGAACCTTGCTGTCACTCGTAATGTTTGTGCCTCCTCCCTACTGCTCATTTGCAGAAGATTCAAGGCCGCTGCTTTGTATCTCTCCAGCGATCGCGATTCGTGGCTCTCCTTCGTGTTCCGGAGGGCTGTCACGGCGTCCCGATACCCGCTGACCTCCGGTGACCTCAGGTAATCCAGCTCTTCCCCCGGGCTCAAGTCGCCGCCAATGTTATCCTGAAATAATCCACCACAAACAGTAAGTGTGCACAAAATGGAGTTGGCTGTAGATTTTGCAGATATACAATGAACATATAAATTGACTGCTGTATATAGTGGTGTTCCCTAACGTAGCGCACTTCGACGTTTCCCCCGACTTTCTTCATGCAGTTTTGCCAAATTTCTTTGTTGACAAACTTCAAATTCATTCAGTTAAATACTAATACTTTTACCTCAATAATGCTTGCTGTTGAACCTTTGTGAACAATTTCAGTGTCATGAAATTTAGTCTGAAATTCAAAATGGTGGCGTCCAGAAATTGGGCATAAAATTGGCCATAAAATTGGCCGAGTGTTGCCTAACGTGGCGCACTTGAACAAATCTCGGAAAACAGCAGTGACAAATTTTTTGAAGAACAGTACTGTGTCCATCCTAGTGTTAAGACAGAAAGGTAGGATTATCTAAGATGTTGATTTTTGGTAGAATTTGTTTGATAAAACATCAATCTCGTAGAATTTCTTTTTAGTGAGCACTTTTGTTACATATTTTACCTTGCTCTTCATCCTAGCCAGCGCAGTCATGACAGAGCGATGCACTGAATCCCATACATATTCCTCCATGTCCTCCTCAGTTATATCCGCTTCCCATGGCTCAGTAACCTGCAATGAACAAGCGTAAATTGTACATCAAGGTGCATACAAGAAGCCAGAAGCGAACAGGGCCGAAGTTTGTGGCTTTGCTTTGCAACAGCCAGTCCATTAAAGGTAGAGTATATCATTTGCAGCTATCCAAAAAGTAACTGACCAAATTATTGTTGAAAAGCTTACTTGGTTTAACCCAAATTCCCAAAAAGGCCGTTTTGCTAGGATGTAGCCTCAATCCTGCAAAATCCTCCAATTGGCATCATGGAAAAATAGCTTATAGCCTCCATCCTGCAATTCCTCCATTATTTTCTTGAATATAGTTCATGGAGGGGTGACCACTGCCTGAATCCTGCAAAATCCTGCGGCAGTGACTGTCAATATGTTGAGGCTCGGTCAGTAAAATCCTGGAGCAGTACGGAGGATTTCAAGCATAATCCAGGCCTATATTTATGCATGGCTGAGCAAAAAGAACACAAGGTCCGGCCCAAGACCTTGGCCCAAGACCTTGACAAAGTGCATTCTACGAAATCTGTAACGCACTTTTGCCATGTAACCTCAATCCTCCAAATTCCTCCACTTTGACAGAGGATTTTGAAAGATTCAGGGCGGTTAGGGTTTATAAAGATAGTAATGGCACTAAACTCCCTGTAAAATTATTTTTTCTGGCTTGCAGTCATTTGAAGAAAACAATAAAAGAAGGCGATTTCCAAAGATGCGTCAAGTGACGCATTTTTGGAAGTCTCTGTTTATAGTAGTTGGTTTGTAATTTGGCGAATCTGTGAATGAGTGCCCGCAAGCATTGACACGACGTGTGCTCGCGCGGTTGTTATTGTTCGTCGATTCAGTGCGTCACATCGCATAGCTGAAATCGGCTGAATGAGAACGTGTTCTGGATGCCGATTTTGGGCGCAATTCAAAACACGACTCGCCAACTTTTGAATTGAAATCGAGATCCTAGAATGTTGTTTTCTCAGAATATACAGCATTCACTGAGCTAATACTTCATCAGGTTAGTTATTACTTAAGCACCCATCTTTAGATTTTATGCACTTCTGTTGCTTCAACCTAAAAAAATTGCACAAATGACAAATGATATACTCTACCTTTAAATAAACCATTCATATTTTTTCATTTCTCTTCACTATGGCCATTGCCAAATTCCGTCTCATTTTGCCGGAACGCATTATATATGTGCATGATTAGTGCAAAATTTTCTGATGTTCATATAAATTATTCAAATTTTCTGAAGCAGATATTGATTACGGTAACTAAATTTGGTCCATTTGGGGCAGTATTTTTTTCCCAATGATGGTTGGGGAAATTGATACAAAATTCCACTTTTCTTGCAAATGACAACATATTCCAGGCGCAACGCTTTCACAGGATGCTTGAGGCTATTATTTACCTAGGTTCAAATAAGGTATTTTTCAATAACTTGGCAGGTTGGTCATCCAGGGGTCATTTTAGGTCGTCGACGGTATAAAAATGCACAAAATTTGAATAACTTATGAACACAAAACATAGGGATAGACCACGGAAAAAAGCGACACACGCGATTTGCAGATTACTTACTTTTGTCTATTGCATGCATAAATGGCACAAAGTCTGTTGAACAGATTCAGTCAAAGGATGACCTTGGATGCTCTAGATACGGAAATTGTTATAATTTGCATGACTAGGGCTGTGTTGTTTGAGTTTCAGTTGGGAAACCGACCCAACAATTTACTTTCGAGAACATGTACATCACAACAATAAAAAGCCTATAGACCTATAGAATTGTCCAGTGTTTATTTTCATGGTTTTTAAAGGGAAGATACAACATTAAAAAAACATCCAAAACACGAAAGGATCAAATCGCTCTTAATTTTTCATATTTAGTTTTTCCACATTTTCTTGGCAATTACCTACACACCTGTGAAGGGGTACAAGCCTACCGGACTGGTTCTCTGACCTTACAGTTCCCCAAGTCGACAAACTGCTCTGTTTCATCTTAAGTGGGGTCAGGGAACCAGACTACAAGAACATGATGTTTTTCTTGGTTTTTCCAGCAGCTTTCAGCCCAAAATGTGAAACAAGTCAGTTTAACAATATTTGCTATAACATTCTACTCCCCCAGATCCACTTACTACTGAAAATTGCAGCAAGAGCAAATGTTGTACATTCCCTTTAATGCTCATTTGGGTGGATATGTTTTTCTTCTTCGTCCCATAGAGGGTGGTGTGGTTTATGATGTCAGGTAACAAGGTTTCAAAATAACAATTTTTTTTGTGAAATAAATGTGGGTTTTTTCAATTGCTGGGTTGGAGGGGTTGGAGATGACATATCAATTCCTTTCCATCTTTTTTGAAGAAGTCGACAGTAGTACAGTTTACGTGCTGACTACAACATCCTGCTACTAATAGCCTTATGTATGCTAACTACAGGACTGCTCGGAATTCTCCTACATGAACATGTACATTTAGTACATGATACATTGTACAAAATGTACCACTCACTTCCCTAAATCTAAATTCAGAACCGTATAGACTTGACATTGGTATGAAGTCCCGATTTTGTTTCAGTGCCAAAAAAAATGTTCCTGGGTACGCAAACTTAAAGTGACCATCTGCGTTGCTACAATTCTATGATAAATTTTCATGGAAATTTTTTTTACACAAAATACTGAGATATTATGCATGTTAGGATATCTGTGTCATTGGGGCACAATACACAGTGTTAAATTTTGGTTGATTCAAGAACCTGCTTGCTTTGACGAAATGTTTTCGGATTTGCTTTGTCATAAAAACACCAAAGATGTAAAGGGCTTAAATGGCAGAAAAACTGATCTCCACCCAGAAACTTGCAGACTGTTTTTCATCCTGACTCAACAGTTACCAATGGTGCAATTCCAGCATCACAGACATTACAAGGCAAACATTTTATTGGACTTGAACAGCTCAGTGAATAAACCTGAAATATTATTTATCAAATCGACATCCATCATCTAGTAATGGTCGAGGAGATTACAGACTAGGAGTTTTGGACCATTTCTCTGAATCACTTCCAGAATGTATTTTTGAGGGTTACGTTAAAGGTAAGGTAGATCATTTGTCATTGGTGCATTTTTTTTCTTCGTTTTATGCAACAAAAGTGCTCAAAATCTTAATACGGTTGCTTAACAACTAACCCGATGAAGTTTTAGCACTGTGAATGCTGTATTTTCTGAGAAAACAATATTCTAGGATCTTGATTTCAATTCAAAAAGTTGCCAAGTCGTGTTTTGAATTGCGGCCAAAATCAGCATCCGGGCCACGTTCTCATGCAGCCGATTGCAGCTACTTGATGTAACGCACTGAACCGACAAATAATAGCGACTGTGCGTGTGTATACATTGCTTGTGCCCACTCATGGATTCTCCGAATTACAAACCAACTGGATGCAACTTTGGAAATGGCCTTCTTTTATTGTTTTCTTCAAAATGGCAGCATGCTAGAAAGAACAATTCACAGGGAGTTTCTTGCCATCCCCATCTTGGAACTATAATTGAGTTTTTCAACAATAATTTCATCAGTTACTCTTTGGATAGCTGCAAATGATCTACTCTACCTTTAAAAGAAAGCGGTCTTGGGTTCGATAAGAAAACTGCCACACACCTGTAGTATCCTGTTGCAACTTTTTTTCTTCTTTTTTGTGTGCAGATAAGTGGAAGAAATCGCAGTTCCTCTTCAGACTTCTGGACGTCTCTACATCTGTGTGGACTGAAGTCATTGTGCAACGCCTGGCCAAGAACAAGGAGTATCAGGTATAAAACCAACCCTTCATCCATTTTGAACAGTGGATTCAAGCTGCGTTGCTAAGGAAGTTCAGACGTGCTGAACGCATTTTAAGTTTAGTGAAATCGAACCTACTGGTACATGTGGAACGACTTGCGAGTGAAGATGAGTTTCCTTTCCTAGTCTTCGTAACCCATCTCGGCAGACATGTGGGTTGGGTTTTCAGTCCCTACATTGTACCTGATGCCACGGCTTTTCCCTGGAATATCCTCTCACCTCTAAAACTTAAGATATCTTTGTCTTCTCCCGATTTCTTCAGGAATTTGAGCTAGAGTGCTTGCACATTTTAGAAGAATCTGTGGTTTCATTTCTCCCAATAAATAATGTAATTGCAGAACAAAAATTCTCTATCCTCCTTTTTTTTAACAGGGTCTGCATCTGGTGTTCCTCCGCGGTGGTACTCAGTCGGGCAAGATGTTTGAGATTGGGCAAGGCGGTGCAGCCAAGGGCTGTGACACATCCGGTATAGACCTCCGACCCTTAGTCCGGTAAGTTCCTTTTTGGGCCACAAAATATGAAACTGACATTTACAGGCGTGTGAACGTTAGATCTTGAAACGACAGTTTGGGAGCTTTGATATATCCATTTGAGAAAAGTGAAAAATTTGCACGGTTATGAAACTTTAAAGAATAAGAACGGTATTACAGCCGTTTCTAAACTTCATATTTCATTTTATTTGTATTGTACTATTTAGGGTGGTCCAAATAAAAATGGAACGGCGTACTTCCGCTACCCTGAGACTCAAACAACCTTTACCATTGAATTCTGTTAAAAGAAATATGACACCAAGATCAATCGATTCGGTCCAGTAATTTTTGTTCTAGAACCTATTTTGTGAAACAAAGTCGAGAGTCATTTTGTACCAATGAATTACTAAACCGCAGCCTAGAATTGACTTATTTGGATGGTGGGATCATTGTTATGTAATAATACCCACATGAAAGATGTATGCTTCACAAAATAGTTTCTGAAGCAAAAACTGCTGGACTGAATCGGTAGGTCTTGGTATCATATTTCTTCTAAACGGAATCTCTGTCCTTTGGGAGAGGTGGTTTGAGCCTCCAGGTAGTGGAGGTACCGTATGCCGCTCCGTTTCCGTTGTTGCTGCTGCTGCTGCTGTTCCTGTTGTTCCTGTTGTTCTTGTTGTTCCTGTTGTTCCTGTTGTTCTTGTTGTTCTTGTTGTTCTTGTTCTTGTTCTTGTTCTTGTTGTTCTTGTTGTTCTTGTTCTTATTGTTCTTGTTGTTCTTCTTGTTCTTGTTCTTGTTGTTCTTGTTGTTCTTGTTCTTGTTGTTCTTGTTGTTCTTGTTCTTGTTCTTGTTGTTCTTGTTCTTGTTGTTCTTGTTTTTGTTGTTCTTGTTGTTCTTGTTGTTCTTGTTGTTCTTGTTGTTCTTGTTGTCCTTGTTGTCGTTGTTGTTCTTGTTCTTGTTGTTGTTCTTGTTCTTGTTCTTGTTCTTGTTGTTCTTGTTGTTCTTGTTGTTCTTGTTGTGCTTGTTGTTCTTGTTTTTGTCGTTCTGGTTGTTCTTGTTGTTCTTGTTTTTGTTGTTCTTGTTGTCCTTGTTGTTCTTGTTGTTTTTGTTGTTTTTGTTGTCCTTGTTGTTCTTGTTGTTCTTGTTGTTCTTGTTGTTCTTGTTGTTTTTGGTTCTTGTTCTTGTTGTTCTTGTTCTTGTTGTTTTTTCCTTTTTTTGGACACCCTGTTTAGCAGACGCGGAAGTTGACTTTGGACAACCAGCAGAGAGCGCGATTCTAAAAAGGAAACAAAATGGCTTATACCGCGTTTGGGAAATGAACTCTTCGTACATTCGCATATTTGCAGTGATCTGTCCGGCAGGGAATACGACAGTTGGAGCATGCAGTTGGTAGTGGAGCTGCTCAAACATGGCTCCAAGGTGGTAGGGCTTAGCCAGAAGGAAGGGGACACCCCCTTGCACTGTGCTGTGGAGAATGCTCTGAGAACTGGTACGTACACGTAGGAGGCCTGTTAAAAACAGTACCCCAAAAATAAAGATGAAAACTGTCAATGGGCGTGTTTCTGAAAAGATGGTTGATCATCTTGAGGGCAATTCCATGGTAACTCTTCTGTCAGTTCTGTGCTGTTATTCTTTATGTAGTCCAACTACTTAGGGTGGATTTTTCTTTCAGAGAATATCCCTTGAAATGAAGTATTAAAAAAAGGGCTAACAAAATTAACTTCTGTTAAAAACTTTTTTTTTCGTAACTCATGTTGCACAAAAATAACATGGACATTAATGAAATACCTTGGATTTGAAATTTTCCCTCATACTGTGCACTGATGGAAAAATAGATTTGAATTTTGGGGGTTGAGTTTCTTCTTTGGGTACCCTGGTACCCGTATTTTACTTTAATAGGGTACCCGGTTCCCGTACTGTGTGTTAATGCACACCACTCCAGTTCTCAAATCTAGACTTGAAAGCAGCTTATGCTTAAGTTAGATATGAAGCCGAGATTTCAATAAAGCCTTAGCCTCTTCCATTGGTAGTGCAAAAGTCCCTCATGAACGCAACGCTTCAAAATTACATCCATATCTCTCATGTTAGACTCAGTCGTGTCAGAAGATTTGTTGATTTCAATGCCTGCCACAATGCAGTCCGTGCTCTGATTCTGTCCAAGCTTGACTACGGGTGCTGTTTGTTGAATGGTGTATCCACGAAATACATGTACATATCTCGCCTCCAAAGACTCCAGAACAGATGTGCTAGGCTAATCTTTCAGATGCCAAAACACTTCCACACCTCACCACTTCTCGGACAACTACACTGGCTCCTAGTCGCATTGAATTCCACACACTAGTCCATGCTTACAATTCACTAAATCACACTGCTCCTGATTATCTAATCCTCTGTCCTTACAATCCATGAATGTTCATACTCCCTTCGTAGTTCTCATGCCATATCCCTTGTGGTTGACAAGTCTCGCAAAAAGGCCGTTGACAGGGCATTTCTAGTGCTGCCTCCCGCTTATGGAATGCTCTCCCCGTCTCCATCAGAAACACTGATTCAGTTCTATCCTTCAAGAAAGGACTCAAGACCCACCTCTTCTCCAAACAGTAGCTGGTTTTCCTTATTCATTTATTGTTCCCTTCAAGCACCTTGCATCCTTTGGTAATTTGGCGCTATATAAATCTAGTTATTATTCGACTGTTGCTAAATCTCGTGTGGATTTTTTTCCTCAGGATGGGTGGGCCTGTTGGAGTACCTCTTCATTCACCTTTACAAAACGAGCGAACGAAGGAACCTGCCGGACAGATTTGGGGACTCGCTCTTCCATCTGGTTGCCAAGAAATCCGGCCCCGCTGCCCACGCCAAATCGGTCGTGGACGTCCTGCGGAAGTACGGGGTCGACCCGACCAGAAAGGACCGGCGGGGATGTAGGCCGGTGGAGCTGGTGCCGCTGACCAATCAGCAGATGGCTGAGAAACGAGGCTTGCTGAGCGACGTAGCCCTCGCTTGGGAACAACATGTTAAAGTGCAGCAGAAGCAACAGCAGCAACAACAACAGTTCCAGCAACAGGCAAGGAATGTAAGAAGTGCTGGACCAAAATTTGAATGAGGAATGATGAATTCTTTTTGGACGTAACATCTTAAATCTTCAATTAATATCAGTTTCACCCATTAGATTGTGTGCCCCTTTAAACCCATGAGTCAATTTATTGCCTTAAACCACCAAGCCCATTAATACCTGTAGCCTGAAACTGCCCGAGCTCTCAATAGTTTCAATCTATTGATCAACAAACAAATGCAATGTGTTATTGATGTACCCTTACTTGGCGCGGCCCCCAACGTGGCAGACTTTGATTTTTCACCTGTAGCGCCTACCTATAGCAAAAGTTTTAACTAAAATTTCACAGAAAGTGAAAATTTCATCAAGTTCTAAATACTTCCATTCATTAATCACCAGTTCATCTTCCTGTTACAAAGAAGAAAAAATTATTTCGGCGTGATTTTCCAATTATATTGCAGTACCCCCTGCTACATCAGACTCGGCTGAGTATACAGTGTTTGTAAAATACATCGACAAAGGGCAATACCTTATAGACCAGATTCCTATTTATTATCTTTGTTATGCAGATACCGAGCCAACGCTTTCCTGGTCCCCACTTTGCATCTGGTAACCAGACTCAGGCGCGATACTTCCCCACAAGACCTCAGGCCAGGCCCCAGCCTCAACCCCAGCCTCAGCCCCGGGCCCAGTTCTTTGATCCTAGCAGGATATTCAGCGCCTCGGTAAGTGGTAGTACTCGACACGGGCCCTGCGCAGGAGCAGTCAATTGCCAACCTCGTTTCCATGGGTACCATGATGGTTTCCCATCATGCCTTGCGCGATCTTGACCCCTGGAATTATGTAATATAAATGTGCCACATAGTGGCACGCTTAAATTAGGACTGCAGTCAATGTATCTAACTTGCAGCGTGGTGCTTAAAATTGTGAAAGTTTTTTTTGGGTAGAATCAATCCTTCCAAACATGAGATTTGGATGACGGGTATTAAGCAAGGATTTATCTTTTACCTCGTATTTATCTCGTACCTCTGTCGTCTGTTTACAACACAAGTTACAGGGGTTTTTTTTGGGGGGGGGGTTTGGGAAATGATGCATCCAAAATCCATATCGTTCAGTCATCTTGCAGTTTTGAAATAAAATGTTCGTACGTGACGTGACACGCAGGAGATAATGCGTGAGCGCCTTAGGGAGTGCAGTCTTCGAAATGCGTACGCTCTGAATAGCCGGTCAGCGTGGTTTACGTATTCCTCACGGCCAGTCAATCGAGGCCGGTCAATTGCTCTTTCTGCGGGAACAAGTGACCGCTTTTTGACCACTTCCGAGAGCCCAATGGACAGGACTCACCGCCATATGGCGTGAAATACCCACGACTGATCTTATATTGTGAATGTGCGCAAAGCCAATGTTTCTTGGCTTGGGTGTCGTGTGCCAACGGTGATGCAATAGAATTTCATTCCAATCACGGACCCTACACACAAGGATGAACGACTGTTCTGAGCTCAAAGGCCAAAAAAAAAGTCTCCGGTTCCTGGTATGCACGCGCGTCGCCTTAGCCATGTGCATCGGCAAAATGAAAAAAAAAATTGTCAATGAAAGATGATGTCTCAAAACTGCCAAACTCACTGGTTTGACTGGATTCCTGCTGCTGCACAATTTTAACATTTTTCTAGATGGGGTTACGATCGAGAATAAGCTTTATGTGGTCTCTCTGGACCCCCATATATTTGCACTAAATTCAGTCGGGCACCATTTGCAGTCATCAGCTGACATTTGAAGAAAAAAAAACAGTAAAAAATTTTAAAAGCCGCGTCGCCACTCCACTTTTTAGGCAAGCTAAAGATATTGTGCTCGGTGTTAACCATGTTAACATGGTTATGTAGTTATCACGTATCAGAATTCAATAATAATGGCCAAAAACTTAGGATCATGAATATTCAAAAATATAATTAGCTGGCTTGACAGACTTCGATATCAGATCATGCGCAGAGCCCTGCAAATTTGAAAGCCGCCACGCGCAGGGGTCTTTCTTGACAAGTTTCCATGGTATTTGCCACCAGTACTGGCTGTTATCATGCGTCTAACCAGGAGTTTGGCCAAGTCGTTAATCCTTATGTGTAGGATCCGTGCTCCAATGGTCCCCCAAACTCTCTGTTTGCAACTGTTGAGGGGGTACTGTGAACGGAATCCATACGATAAAATTCTGTATATTGTGAGAGTAACAAGCCAACTAGGCACCTCCCCTGATCAGGCATGCAACTTTTCCTCGGATTAGCTGATTTCCTCTTTTTTTTAACTTCCAATGTGTGCCATTGAAAATAGAAAAACACTGTACAAAGTCATGGAAAGATTTGAATTTCCTCTTTTTTTGTGACTTCCCGTCTGCATGCCTGCCTGATTGAAAATCTTCTTTTCTTTCAGCCAAGGCCAAGTGACTCGACTCCGTTCTTTGATCACTCCAAACTATTCGGAGGCCCTCAGGTAAGCCTTTCATTCTTTTCCATAGCAAGGAAAATGGTCCACATGGGAACAAACAAACTCCCGCAGGAATATTAGTTTTGCACTTATGCAAAGGAGCCATCTTTTTTGTACCCCGCCAGCGAAGCCGAAGGGACACACTGTTTCCGTCTTGTCAGTCCTGTGGGCGTACACTACATACACCTCTAGAACAGACAGACAAGAGGGAGAACAACAGATTCTTTGTTGACAACAATCGTTCATCTTTTATTTAAAACGGTCCTTGATCGTGTGTTTATGTGCCTATTCTATGGGAGAGTGTTATATTACAGAGACAAAGAAAAAGATAATGGCTTGTCCTCGAGAGTTATGGAAAACACAACTACATGTGCGTGTTTATGGTGTAAATTGAGGACACATCATCGATGAATTGAGGACAGGAACCAAATCGAGGACGACCTTGAAAAAAGTTAAAGAGTATAAACAAAGGAAAAGGGAAGAGGAACAACAGAAAAAAATCCATGGTTTACACCATAAACAAACGTGCCTGCATTTGTGGGCGTGTTCAGGCTCAAACCGTGGACGAAAAATGCCGGAGAACAAAAGAGAACAATATCGTCCGCGATTCCAAGCATACGTCCGCGATTGGGGTCATGTACAAAACATATGGGAGTCATCCTTAAAAGTTAAAGTACAAACAAAAGAGGGTCAATTGGAAGTCCACGATCAACGGTGTGAATACCACTGCGTGTGTGCGTGCGTGCATCCTTATTTTTGGTTGGACTTAATGTATGTCATGAACCTTGATAGTGAGCTGCAATCGGCTGAATGAGAAAGTGTCCCGGATGCTGATTTCGGGCGCAATTCGCAACTTGACTCGGCAACTTTTGAATTGAAATCAAGATCCTAAAATATTGTTTTAGAACTCGGAACATACAGCATTCGTTGAACTGAAACTTCATTAGGCTACATGTAGTTGTTAACCACTGGTCTTGAGATTTGAGCACTTTTGTTGCTTCAAATGAAAATAAATGACAAATGATGTACTTTATCTAAAAGAACTTCGCCTCCCTCCAAAAGCAATGTTCTTTAAATTCTTTAAATGCTTCGCGAATTGTGTATTTCCATGACCATTCAATGTTTGTTACACAAGAAAAGGTCCACTTATGGTGAAAAGGACACTCCCCTTCAAACTGAAGGACTGCTTCTTTCACTGATGTCCACAAAATGAATATTTTCACAGGGAGTTTAGTCCCCTTACTATTTAAACCAATTGTGTTTTTCAACAACGTCAGTTACTTTTTGGATAGCTGCAAATGATGGACTGTAGCTTTAACCCCTACATGTACATGGGTTGGCTACGGCCCTGAAATGTACAGCACCAAATTTGTCATAAGGTGCATGTAACTTATCTTTTTCTGTCTTTAACATAGTTTCCACAGAATGAAAAATAGACTCCCTTTCAATTCAGCAGGCATTGCCCTTGGTGGGCATTCAATACTTTTTTATTTTTAACAAGACTTATATTTTGTGGATGTGTCGTGTTCTATTGAATTTGGAAGAAAGAACGAAACAAGGAAGCTGCGAGCTTGAAAACCAAAAATAGGATACAACCCATCATTATGTGATCTTGAGAGTTGCGTTTTCAGTTTTGATGTGCTGTTTCGTAATTTAGCGTTTTAACCAGAGCACTGTATCTTCAAGGTCATTTTGTCAGGGTGAAAGTGGCCACAAGCGCGTCAGTTTCGATGTGATCCACTTACGAAAGTATTTAAGTAGAACACCCGCTCTTGAAGATCATTTTGCGTTCTCGTGAAGATCATTTTGCATTGTCTTAGCAGCCACATTGCAGTAAGTCGCCATTAACAAAGTATGGTGTACAATCGACATTGAGCCTCAAACACTGATGCTTATACGCTTTCTCAATTTCAACTAAACCAGCAATCAAACTTGGTGTCACATGCTGTCACTTGACTTAAGAGGACACACGGGACAGATAGTTGAGTGCAGAGTCAAAACTTCTTTTCCTATTAAAGTTGAAGTGGTGAAATACAGAGAACACTGGCTTCAAACAGCTGTTGGTTGGAAACTGTACCCAAGTGGAACAGCAACTGCTATTTCAGATTGTCCTTCATGCACTTGTTCAAATCTTTGTTTCCTGTGTACTATTTGGGAGGCAGACTTTTCAACGGGTGCCCAATCTGAAAACTGGAAGGTGGCATCGTTCGTCTGGCCAGCTGTGACCCGATCGCGACACGGTGGCTGTCGGAAATGGACCTTGACGTTTGATTCAGCTACATGTACCTTGACTTTTGATTCAGCGCTGCATACGAGAGAGGGAGAGTTTGTTCTTTTTGCCACTGCGTTGCTGCTGAACAGACCTGCAGTTATCCTCACCAGTCAAACGTGTCTTGCTTGATTTTGTCATCATCTGGGAATCACGCTTTTCTTCAGCCCTCCATTCAGTGTGAGCAAATTTCTGCTGTGTTTCTCTACCCATCATACCATTATCTGTACAGGACACAGAACAATCACATCTACTGTTGTTGACACTGCTTAAAATATACATCAGCAGGAAGACTCTGTGTCAATCATGTGGTTGTACCATGAAAATGTCACCGTCTATGCCCAAGCCACAGCATCCCTTGCACAGCTGGACATTCTGGTCTGTACCTTCTTCACCTGTGTCTTCCAGAACAACAGCGACAACTGCTCCGTGGCCTATTCCCTTCCTCAGATGGACCATCCACTGATCTGGGATGAAACAGGACCATCTCCCTGGGCAGCGATGAATGAATCCTTTGATGCACCGAGCAATGAAAGATACAAACTGTTGAACCACTCGTTGCAAATCCTTGGTTTTGAGAATCTGGCAGAGGCTGACAAGTATGTGTATTCCAACGCAGAGACTGTAATGTATGGTTTTGTCCTTCCTGTCCTCGAAGTACTAGGGATCCTATCCATTCTGTCTTTTTTCTTTACCCTTTGCAGAGTTCCCTCCATGTGGAATGTCACTAATTTCTACTTGAGTAATTTGGCAGTTGCAGATTTGATGGTCTTGATTTCAGAGGCCACTCAGCAGCAATGTGTGGCTTTGCCAACACAATCTACATTGGATGTATCATATTTGGGGAACTCAGCCCAAGCAGTTCTTACTCTCTTAGCATACACTGGGAGTGTGGGTGTTATTTCATCTATAGCCTTTGTAACACTGCTGTCTTATGATAGATATTTTGCCATCTGTTACCCTTTCCAACACCGTAATCTCAATCTGAAGCGACGGTCAATACGAGCAGCAGTTTGCATATGGGTACTGTCTTTTTCCATGAATTTGTTTGTTTTCTTTAATCGGTTTCTGGCCTTTAATGTACCACCAATCAAATGTCTTGTTTGGCCAACTGAAGAAAAGTATAAACATCTATCAGGTAATGTGTGGGTGTATGGGAATAATGATGCAACTTTGTTGACTTTGAATATGGTTTTCACGTACCTGTATTTCTGTGTATTCTTGTTGAGTTTGATCCTCACAGTCACTCTCAATATCCTCCTTATTAAGGGACTGCATGCATCAAATCCAACCGGTGATCAGATCCGAGGTCCGTCAAAACATCTACGAAGAGTTACTCTGATAATTGGCATCAACACAGCCGTGGTATTTGTCTGTTTTCTGCCTCAAGCTATATATAGCCTAATTAAAATTTTAGTGGGAAGCAGGAAAGAAGTGAATGTAAGTGATGATGTGGAATGGGGGTTGAGTCTGATGACTGCTTGCCTCAGACTCATGAACTCTTCCATTAATTCAGTCCTATTCAATGCAAGTAGTGGAAGGTACAGGAAGGCCTTTAAGCAAGCCTTCTGCTGCAGAAAGAGGCAGCAAGTACCAACAAACAATATCCCTCTGCAGACATTACCAAGAACCAATCCTGCTGATCGGATCAGATCATAGGATCCAAAAGCAAAACTCCAGCCCCCCAAAAAAAAGAGATAAGAAAAAAACCTAGACTTATGTTTGTGGACAAACAGTTGTTTCCGCAACTTTTTTTGTGACATATGTGACATGGAAAGTATCAAGTATGAGTTCCATCCAGGAACCTGGGTGTGACAGCTTGAGGCTGACCATACTCTGTCAGCCCTGACCTGTGGCTCACCTCCACTGATTGGTTGGAGCATGGAGGAATAAGAATTCCTCCATGGTTGGAGTGGGTGGCTCAACGTCCCATAGCTGGATTTGGAGACTGATGATGAGGAAAAATGTGTAGTTCTGTTTATAATATATGGTGGCATGTAAATATGTGATTACATTCTCATAGGGCTTTGAATTATGACGTCACACGTCATGTGATGACGTCATGATGACATCACATCAATTTTCATCTATTATCATCGATAACAACCTTCCGCTAGTAGGATCTCTAACATTTTATGACATCACCGTTAATTTTTTTTGTAAAGAAAAACTTAGCCAGAGCATACATCGTTGAAAGCAAGTTCACATCTTTTACCAATTTTAAATTACAAAGCACATCCAGTTTTAACTGGAAGGAAGGGTCACATGATTTTGCACGTACTATCAAAAATGAAGACCAAGGATTATTCTATCAATTCCAAAAAAAGTCATGTTCAGATCTCTCACGGTTAATTTTATCTTGATTTTCAAAGATTAAATATATTAATCTTAAACGTGATGTCACTTGACCCATGATGACGTCACCATGAAGTCACTTTATTTTTTCATCTATAACACACCCCGGTCTAGGTACAAACCAACTTTCAACCCAATAGGACCTGTAGTTCTGTACACATAGGCCTTCAAAATATTCACCTATAATGTGATGTCACGTGACACGTGATGACCTCATGATGACATCAATGTTCATGACACATACATGTATCTGCAGGTGTTGGTCTCTAAGTATCTCTTGTGTGCCAAGTATAAAGGCAATCAGATTGATTTTAGTGCCCAAAGTGCCGGAAACAAACAAATGACTGAATTAAAAAGAAAGAAAAAGAAGAGACAAAAATTCTTAACGAAAACAAAGGCTGTTTCGTCGTGTTTTCCGATACAGCCAATAATGCAATCCTCTCTTCCAAAAGTTTCTATAACTTCCAAAAGCTGCATAGTAATTTACTGTTTAGAAACACAAATTAGAAATACTGGCATTCGCAGCACATCAGTTTTGTGTTGGGGGAGGCTAGGCATACTTTGTTTGAAAGAAATAATTTAACTCCTTTTACCACTACATTTTTGATTTCCACAAAGCAACAATTTTCAAATGTAAACAAAAAATAAGTCTCAACACTCTTGATCATTACATGTACAATGTATCTGTAAATGAAACTGTACATAAAACCATAGAACTCACAGTTGTTTCCATGTAAAAATCAAAAGAAATGTATTACATTTGTACAGAGATTGTAATGGTATTAAACACACTGTATCATCCATGCTGTTATTTTGTGTGTTTCCTTTGTTATCACAATACTTGCTTTCTATGGGTTCCCCCTGAATTAAGTGCATTTGTAACGCTAATAACAGAATTAAAGAAAGATCTCCAAGAAAGCCTTTCTGTTACATTGTTATTAGTTACAAGTTTTTTCTTAAAAAATAGTACTTTTTCTGAACGCAAATTATTGTATATTCCCTTTAACACACCCTTGCTACCTGAAATCTTTAAAGGTGAAATATCCCAACATTGATAAAACAATTTATTCCACTCAATTTTCTGACTGAAAAGGAAGGAGGTGGAGGATATTAGAGCTGACGTTCGATAAAATATCAAGTAGTGTTTGGTGTATTGAATAATATATGGCTCATGGGGGCAGGGCTTGCACAACTACCTCCTCAAGATGGGTACGCGTAGGTGAAGGTAAACTTGCATATTCTGCACAAACCCCGCCTTCCCTGGTGTTCAGTCATTCTTAAATGTTACAGGATAAGTGTGAAATGGGAACCATTGAAACAGAGGAACCATCATATTTTCGTGGTGTAGCTGGGGGGGGGGTTACTTTCTGTAAATAGCGCCCTCTTTGGTCAATGCACAGAGGAGTTTAAAGAGTTGACAGGGCTACGGGTTATGACGAACTGGTTACTACCAACTGAAGTCAATCAACTTTCACATTACGAAAGTGAAGTACTCCTTTCAACTGAAGTCAATCAACTGTCACAATACGAAAGTGAAGCATTCCTTTGGCAGGCCCAGCTGCACTTACAAGTTCCCCTTGTTGAGATCGATTTAATATTTTTAGTAGTGAAAGTTTTTTTCCCAACATGCTATCGGTTTTCAAAGCAAGTTTTGTGAGAAAATCAACTTTAAGAGCTCCCAACAACAAAGCTTCTGGTTCCTGGTTTAGAAATCGAACGGGACGTCCCCATCATCGTGTGATTCAAATAACCATCATTCAAGGTCTTGATTATACAAAAATTCTTATTTTCATATAGGCCTTATGCAAAATTCTGTTGCCTCATAGACAAAAACGTAAATCGGGTACCGTAGTAAAAAGCTTCACAAATGGTAAATGCAATTAACTTCAAAACCAGCAATCAAACTTGACGTCAGTTCTCATCCCAAGCCAGCCAGTTTACTGGGCCATCACTTCTCTCTGGAAATTGATGTCACATGTTATCGAAAAGTTTGTAAATCGAAATTCACTTTTTCCAATTAAAAAGAAAATAGCTCTTTTGACTTGCCAATTCAACTCTCTGCGTTCCGATTTGTAAACCTTTTGCCCGTACCATACGGATACAGTATGCATCCGGTACATGTACAATGTACCGTGTATTACGTCCATCGGAGCACCATATGCATGGGGACCAGTGAAGTTAGACTTAAAGCAAGCGTAAATTCAGTGCGTTGTGCAAAGGGAGCAGGATACCACGTTAATTTTGTCTTAATACATGCCACGAGTGTCGGTAGCAAATCGTGACAACGAAATAAACCTACTTGTGTTCAAGATTACTTAGGCAACCTGCATGCATATTGCATGCGCGTGGTATATATGCATGCAATGAACATGGCAGCACCCCCACGTCTGAAAAGCGCCAAGACAAAAGTTTTTTTTTTAAGCGAACTGACACTTTTTATTACCGTTTAGAATGGACTAGTTGTACATGTACGTGTTTCCAGGTGGATTCCTTATACGTACGGGAATGCAAGTGGGCAGTGTTGTTGCAAAGGTACTGTATACGGACTGCAGCTGCATTCCACCGTCAATGAAATGAACATTCGTTATGTTTTTTATTGAATGGAAAATCAAAAGTTTAAAATCGAAAATTGGGGTGCGTGGGTGGTTGGGTAGGTCAAAACAATTTGGAAATTTTAAAACATCGGAAATTTGGAATGGCCCCTTAACAAGGAAAAATTGACTGATCAGCAATCTCAAGATGGTTACACTTTCAACCGACTTATTTTAAGAACTTCACAATTCAAAAGTACACATTGAAAGGCCTAGCCGTACTTTCAATATTTTTCTTTCAATATTTGTCTTAATGCTTGTAAACGTGTGAATTTATTAATAACATGGAATCGGTTTTGAGGCAACGTTCTTGTGAGAAAATCTACTCCAAGAGAACGAAACAAAGAAGCTAACAAGTTAAGATATAAAAAGGATACCACCCATCATCATGTGATTTTTTCTTTTTATAAAGCACTCTATCTTCAAGTTCAACTTGCAGAGTGAAAGTGACCACATACATACATGTACATGTCAGTTTCAATGCAGTGCACCTGTGAAGGTATTTAAATCGAACACTTGCTCTTCAAGATCATTGTGCATTTCCTGAGCAGCCACATCACAGTGCGTCGTTGGTCCAACTTGCTATAAGTACACAGCGCATGGTGCCTTGATCCTGGAACACTTGATCCATGCATGTATGTACTCTCTCAATTACAACTAAACCAGCAATCAAACTTGACGTCAGTTCTCTTCCCAAGCTAGCCAGTTAACAGGGCCATCACTTCTCTCTGGAAATTGATGTCCCATGCTATGGACAGGTCTTGCTTCCTCTGTTGCTTCCTCCAAGAAAACACGAAGCAGTGACAAATTGGTGTCACATTTGCTGTCCGTTGATTTGAGAGGGCCACTAGATCTGACAACTCAGTCTTCGAAAACAGACTTCGAATGCAGCTTCAAATTTTATTCCTACCAAATAGGAAGTCGAAACTATCCAGATAGACGTGGCTACATTACTATCTTGGGTCATAACCTACAATACTGTAAACTTTACCAAAGTACATGGCCCTGTGAGCAGTTGTTAGTTACAATTGTACTTCTGGTGCGTGTGCTTCTGAAAAAAACTTTGTTCCATGCATCATATTTGAGAGGCAAGCTGTTAGCTTGTAATTCCCAACTGTACTGCTGCTGAATAAACCTCCAGTCATCCTCACCATTCATACTTGTCTCGCTAGATTTCGTTGTCATCTGCGAACCACTTCTTTGTTCAGCTCGTCATTCAGGGAGCAGACTTCTGCTGGGTTTCTCTGCCCCACGTTATCTGTACAAGACACTGAACAATTTACTAGTATTTGACACTTCTGCACAGACGCGGGTAGCAGCAAGACTCTGTGTCAATCATGTCGTCGTACTACGCAAATGTCACCATCTATGCCCAAGCTACAACGTCCCTTGCTGAGCTGGACATTCTGGTCTGTACCTTCTTCACCTGTGTCTTCCAGAACCACAGCGACAACTGCTCCGTGGCCTATTCCATACCCCAGATGGACCATCTTCTGATCTGGGATAAAACGGGACCATCTCCCTGGGCACCAATGAACGAATCCTTTGATGTACCAAGCAATGAAAGATACAAACTGTTGAACCACTCATTGCGAATCCTTGCTTTAAAGAATCCGGCAGAGGCTGACCAGCTTGTGTATTCCAGTACTCAGACTGTGTTGTATGGTTTTGTCCTGCCTGTCCTGAAACTATTAGGGATCCTATCCATTCTGTCTTTTTACTTTACCCTTTGCAGAGTTCCCTCCATGCGGAATATCACTAATTTCTATCTGACTAATTTGGCTGTTGCAGATTTGATGGTCTTGATTTCAGAGGCCACTCATGAGCAATGTGTGGCTTTGACAACACAGAATAAATTGGATGTATCATATTTGGGGAACTCAGCCCAAGCAGTTCTTACTCTCTTAGCGTACACTGGGGATGTGGGTGTTATTTCATCTATAGCCTTTGTAACACTGCTGTCGTATGATAGATATTTTGCCATTTGTCACCCTTTCCAACACCGTAATCTCAATCTGAAGCGACGGGCAATACGTGCAGCAGTTTGCATATGGTTTCTGTCTTTTTCCTTGAATTTGATTTATTTCGTTTCTCAGTTTCTACGATTTAATGTACCATTATTTAAATGTCTTGTTTGGCCAACTGAAGAAAAGTATAAACATTTATCAGGTAATGTGTGGGTGTTTGGGAATAATGATGATGCAACTTTGGGCACTTTGAGTCTGGTTTTACATTACATGTTTTTCTGTGCATTCATGTTGAGTTCGATCCTCACAGTCACTTTCAATATGCTCCTTATTAAGGGACTGCATGCACCAAATCCAACTGGTGATCAGATCCGTGGTCCGTCAAAACATCTACGAAGAGTAACTCTGATACTTGGCATCAACACAGCCGTGGTATTTGTCTGTCTTCTGCCTCAAGCTATATGTGCCCTAATTGTAATTTTATCCCATAGCAGGAAAGAAGTGGATGTAAATGAGGATGTGAAATGGGGGTTGAATTTCATGGCTGCTTGCCTCAGAGTCATGAACTCTTCCATTAATTCAGTCATATTCAATGCTGGTAGTGGAAGGTACAGGAAGGCCTTTAAGCAAGCCTTCTGCTGCAGAAAGAGGCAGCAAGTACCAACAAACAATATCCCTCTGCAGACATTACCAAGAACAGATCCTGCTGATCGGATCAGATCATAGGATCCAAAAGCAAAACTCCACCCCCCCCAAAAAAAAAAAGAGTTAAGAAAAAAACCTAGACTTATGTTTGTGGACAAACAGTTGTTTTCGCAACTTTTTTTGTGACATATATATGTGACATGGAAAGTATCAAGTATGAGTTCCATCCAGGAACCTGGGTGCGACAGCTTGAGGCTGACCATACTCTGTCAGCCCTGACCTGTGGCTCACCTCAACTGATCGGTTGGCATGGGTGGCTCAACGTCCCATAGCTGGATTTGGAGACTGATGATGAGGAAAAATGTGTAGTTCTGTTTATAATATATGGTTGCATGTAAATATGTGATTACATTCTCATAGGGCTTTGAATTATGACGTCACACGTTACGTGATGACGTCATGATGACATCACATCAATTTTCATCTATTATCATCTATAACAATCTTCCGCTAGAAGGATCTCTAACATTTTATGACATCACCGTTAATTTTTTTTATAAAAAAAACTTAGCCAGAGCATACATCGTTGAAAGCAAGTTTGCAAATCTTTTACCAATTTTAAATTACAAAGCACATCCAGTTTTAACTGGAAGGAAGGGTCACATGATTTTGCACGTACTATCAAAAATGAAGACCAAGGATTATTCTATCAATTCCAAAAAAAGTCATGTTCAGATCTCTCACAGTTAATTTTATCTTGATTTTCTTAAACGTGATGTCACTTGACCCATGATGACGTCACCATGAAGTCACTTTATTTTTTCATCTATAACTTACCCCGGTCTAGGTACAAACCAACTTTCAACCCAATTGGACCTGTAGTTCTGTACACATAGGCCTTCAAAATATTCACCTACATGTATAATATGATGTCACGTGACACGCGATGACCTCATGATGACGTCAATGTTCGACATATCTGCATGTGTTGGTCTCTAAGTGTGTGCCAAGTATAAAGGCAATCAGATTGATTTTAGTGCCCAAAGTGCCGGAAACAAACAAATGACAGAAAAAGAAAGAAAAAGAAGAGAAAAAAATTCTCAACGAAAACAAAGGCTGTTTCGTCATGTTTGCCGATACAGCCAATAATGCAATCCTCTCTTCCAAAGGTTTCTATAACTTCCAAAAGCTGCATAGTAATTTATTGTTTAGAAACACAAATTAGAAATACTGGTATTCACAGCACGTCAGTTTTGTGTTGTAGGAGACTAGGCATACTTTGTTTTAAAGAAATAATTGAACTCCTTTTAC
Source organism: Patiria miniata (assembly GCF_015706575.1). Classification (NCBI taxonomy): domain Eukaryota; kingdom Metazoa; phylum Echinodermata; class Asteroidea; order Valvatida; family Asterinidae; genus Patiria; species Patiria miniata. The sequence continues at coordinate 4,074,816 of NW_024037054.1, forward strand.
AACTACATTTTTGATTTCCACAAAGCCACAATTTTCAAATGTAAACAAAAAATAAGTCTCAACACTCTAGATCATTACATGTACAATGTATCTGTAAATTAAACTGTACATAAAACCATAGAACTCACAGTTGTTTCCATGTAAAAATCAAAAGAAATGTATTACATTTGTACAGAGATTGTAATGGTATTAAACACACTGTATCATCCATGCTGTTATTTTGTGTGTTTCCTTTGTTATCACAATACTTGCTTTCTATGGGTTCCCCCTGAATTAAGTGCATTTGTAACACTGATAACAGAATTAAAGAAAGATCTCTAAGAACTTACCTTTCTGTAACATTGTTATTAGTTAAAAGTTTTTTTCTTAAAAAATAGTACTTTTTCTGAATCCATTTCTGAAAATTACAGCAAAAGCAAATTATTGTATATTCCCTTTAACACACCCTTGCTACCTGAAATCTTTAAAGCTGAAATATCCCAACATTGATAAAACAATTTATTCCACTCAATTTTCTGACCGAAAAGGAAGGAGGTGGAGGATGTTAGAGCTGACGTTCGATAAAATATTAAGTAGTGTTTGGTGTATTGAAATATATATTGGTCATGGGGGCGGGGCTTGCACAACTACCTCCTGAAGATGGGTACACGTAGGTGAAGGAAAACTTGCATATTCTGCACAAACCCCGCCTTCCCTGGTGTTCAGTCATTCTTAAATGTTACAGGATATGTGTGAAATGGGAACCATTGAAATAGAGGAACCATCATATTTTTGTGGTGTAGCTGGGGGGGGGGGGTACTTTCTGTAAATAGCGCCCTCTTTGGTTCATGCACAGAGGAGTTTAATGAGTTGACAGAGCTACGGGTTATGACAAACTGGTTAAGTAACCAACTGAAGTCAATCAACTTTCACATTACGAAAGTGAAGTACTCCTTTCAACTGAAGTCAATCAACTGTCACAAAACGAAAGTGAAGCATTCCTTTGGCAGGCCCAGCTGCACTAACAAGTTCCCCTTGTTTAGGAGATCGACTTAATATTTTTAATAGTGAAAGTTTTTTTCTCAACATGCTATCAGTTTTTAAAGCAAGTTTTGTGAGAAAATCAACTTTAAGAGCTCCCAACAACGAAACTTCTGGTTCCTGGTTTAGAAATCAAACGGGACGTCCCCATCATCATGTGATTCAAATAACCATCATTCAATTTTCATGTAGGCCTTATGCAAAATTCTGATGCCTCATAGACAAACGTAAATCGGGTACCGCAGTAAAAAGGTTCACAAAAGGCAAATGGTATGCGATTAACTTCATTTTTCCACAAATGGTTACTTATGAACATGTCATTCTTACAAGGTTAAAAAAGTTCCAAACTTCAAGTTAGTTTGGAAAAAAACATTGGCTCTTTTGCATTATTGCAGTTGTTTTTACTCACCCTGTAGGAGAACTTGGAAGCTTCAGCTGGATAAAAACTAATGTGATGATCTCATTAAGTAGCCATTAATTTCACATGGTGATGCATTTTGTATTAGTCATACATTGTAGTTCGACACAGTTGCTAGTGCAACTGCAGTCTAATTGTATTCATTGTGATACTTTATGCGCGATGATCATACATCCATTAACCCTCCTGCTGTCTAAATAGTCACAAGCAGTCAACAAAAATGAATCCACTTCTCCTGTGCCTTTTACACAGGCTAGCCACATACAGTCATATCGTATTTCAAGCAAGCACTGTGCCAGTCAAATTCAGACAGTAGACAAAAGCAGACAAGTGGTAGGCACAACTGGCTTATCAATCAGCTACAGTCAAAGCATAGCTGTACCAAGTTTAATACATAAACAGTCACAGCCAGTCAATCCTGCTTTACTATGTAGGCTGGGAGCTCTTAACTGTTGAAAACAGTCACTTGATTGATTTTGACTGAAAGGACAGCATGACACAGAATGTATGTTTGCATAGGAGGGTTAATGTGATACTTTATGGGCTTGAGCAATGATCATTCATCCATTAATTAAAGTCCAACTGCAATCAGTTTATGTACATGTAGGTCTTCATTTTTCATAGTTTGGTTTTGGTCTCTGTGTTGGTCTAAAGGATTTCAACGTATCGGTCTAAAAGGTAAAATTCTTGGACTTGGAAGTACAGCTCTTGGTCTTGGACGCAGAGTTGGCAGTCTTCATGACTTGGGGTTAAATGATTAAAACTGTTGCGAGATTTGTAGAATGCCTTGAAAGTGGTCCAATATTTTTCTAGAGCCCGAAGTTTTTCTTCAATGCCTTTTTTATAGTCACACTTTTGGGAAGAAGAACAAAAGAAAAGTCTCGATTTACACCATACACAAACATGTATGTCTGTGTGTGTGTTATGTTTTGGTTAGGTTAACTCTTGTCAGCACGATAACTTGAGAAATACTTTACTTAGGAACTTGAAATTTGGAGGAATTGTGGAGTGGGAGGAATTTCATAGCTCGGTAAAATCTGGACTTTTCCATTTCACGCAGCTTTGCCTCCTGAAACAGAAAAGTCCAGATATTACCTTGTGATAATATTCCTCCCATTCCACGCTGAGTCACTCAATATTTGTATAATAATACCCCCATGAAAGATGTGTGCTTCACAATATGGGATCTGCAGCAAAAACTACTGAACCGAATCAGGAGATCATGGTATCATATTTCTTCTAAGAAGATTCTCCATCCATTGGTACAGGTGGTTTGAGTCTCAAGGTAGTGGAAGTATGCCATTGGGGGCCACCCTGTATAGTAGACTGTGGACTGGCAATTCTCAAGAGTCAGTTTGTGGTCTGTGGTGGGCATGTCTAACTAGAATCAATGAATGGAGGCTGGTGACCTGAGCTGTTAATCAAAAATTGTTGCATAAGGCTACCTCCGCGAAGGGGCCATGTACAGTAGTTCTACAATATTTAATGAAAACAGACTTTATTGATCAGTGATCCCAATTTGGTTAAATTGTTGACCAACTTATTTCATGAACTTGCACAATACAGAAGTTCAAAGTGAAAGGCCTAGCTGTAATTTAAATATTTATCTGAATGCTAACATGTGAATTTATATGTAAATTACGAGGTATCGGTTTTGAGACAACTTTTTGTGATAAAAAACAAAAATCAATTCTCAGAGCACACAAATACAAAACCAAGAGAAGCCACATGTTTAAAAATTTTTATATACAACATAATCAGGCTGAAAGTTGCTTGTCAGTTTTGATTTGGCATTTGGTCATTTTAAGTAAAGCACTCTATGTTCAAGTTAACTTTGTACAGGGAAATTGACCGCAAGTATGTCAGTTTCGATGTGATGCGCCAATGAAAGTATTTAAATGGAAAATTTGATCGTCAAGATCATTTTGCATCTTCTCACCAGCCTCATCACAGTACATCACTGTTCCAAAGTCCGAACTCAACAATGCATGATGTTCACTGCACCTTGAGCCTGTAACGCTTATGCACTCTCTCCGTTTCAAGTCAACCAGCAGTCAAACTTGACATCAGTTCTCATCCCAGGCGGTCCAGTTAACTGGAGCTGTCAGATCTCGATGTAAAATTGGTCGCACGTTTTATGGACAGCCCTTGCTGTTGCCTACTCCATAACATGATCGGGTGACAACTTGCATCGCATTAGCTGTCAAAAATTGACTGAAAAGGACAAATAGTTCTTGTAGGCCTACAGACTCCAATTACTTTTTCCTATTGAATTGGAAGCAGTGAAATATAGAACACTGGCTACAAACTCCTTGGTGGGAAACTATCTGAAACGGAACTTCTATTTTAGATGTTACTTCATGTACTTGTACAAAGTTTAATTTTCGGTGTTACTTTTTGAGAGGCAAACTGCCTTGCTGCTGAACAAATCTGCGAGTATCCTGCACTCAAACTTGTCTTGCTTGATTTTGCACACCAATCCTTTGTTCATCTCTTCATTCAGTCAGCAAATTTCTGCTGTGTTTCTCCACCCCACTTTATCTGTACAAGACACTGAACCATCACATCTACTGTTATAGAAGCTGCAAAAAGCTATACACCAGCAGGAAGACTCTGTGTCCATCATGTGGTCGTACAATGCAAATGTCTCCATCTATGCCCAAGCTACAACATCCCTTGCTCAGCTGGACATTCTGGTCTGTACCTTCTTCACCTGTGTCTACCAGAACCACAGCGACAACTGCTCCCTGGCCTATTCCCCACCCCTGATGGACCATACACTGATCTGGGATGAAACGGGACCATCTCCCTGGGCACCGATGAACGAATCCTTTGATGTATCAAGCAATGAAAGATACAAACTGTTTAACCACTCGTTGCTAATCTTTGCTTTTGAGAATCCGGCAGAGGCTGAAGGGTCTGTGTATTCCAATGCTGAGACTGTGTTGTATGGTTTTGTCCTTCCTGTCCTCAAACTATTAGGGATCCTATCCATTCTGTCTTTTTTCTTTACCCTTTGCAGAGTTGCCTCCATGCAGAATATTACTAATTTCTATCTGACTAATTTGGCTGTTGCAGATTTGATGGTCTTGATTTCAGAGACCACCCATAAGCAATGTGTGGCTTTGACAACACAAACTGAATTGGATGTATCATATTTGGGGAACTCAGCCCACGCAGTTCTTACTCTGTTATCGTACACATGCAATGTGGGTGTTATTTCATCTATAGCCTTTGTAACACTGCTGTCGTATGATAGATATTTTGCCATTTGTTACCCTTTCCAACACCGTAATCTCAATCTGAAGCGACGGTCAATACGAACAGCAGTTTGCATATGGTTTCTGTCTTTTGCCGTGAATTTGCTCATATTCTTTAATGGGTTTCTGGACTTTAATGTACCACCAATTAAATGTCTTGTTTGGCCAACTGAAGAAAAGTATGAACATCTATCAGGTAATGTGCAAATGTTTTTTAATATTAATGATGAAACTGTGATCACTTTGAATCTGGTTGTAAGTTACATGTTTTTCTGTGTATTTCATGTTGAGTTTGATCCTCACGGTCACTTTCAATATGCTCCTTATTAAGGGACTGCATGCACCAAATCCAACTGATGATCAGATCCGAGGTCCGTCAAAACATCTACGAAGAGTTACTCTGATACTTGGCATCAACACAGCTGTGGTATTTGTCTGTTTTCTGCCTCAAGCTATATTGGCCCTAATTGCAAGTTTATCGCAAAGCAGGGAAGAAGTGAATGTAAGTGATGATGTGAAATGGGGGTCGAATTTGATGATTCTTTGCCTCAGAGTCATCAACTCTTCCATTAATTCAGTCCTATTCAATGCTGGTAGTGGAAGGTACAGGAAGGCCTTCAAGCAAGCCTTCTGCTGCAGAAAGAGGCAGCAAGTACCAACAAACAATATCCCTCTGCAGACATTACCAAGAGCAGGTCCTGCAGATAGAATCAGATCATAGGATCCAAAGACCAAACTCCCCTCCTAGAGAGAAAATAAAATAAATAATGTTATCCTCATAGTGCTGCAGCCGAACCCCAAACCGAACTCAAAATAGCCAAACATGGCATTACGAACCGAACTGAACCGAACCGAAATTTTCGGTTTAGAGGTTTGTGAAATTTACTTTTTTGATAGTGCTAGAAATGCTAACGCTTGCAATGAAAGGGCAAAATTGAAATGCACGAATGATTGAATTCACAGTGTTAACAAGTCACTGTATTCATCTTCATTGTTTGGTGGGCTAAACTCCGCGATTGTCTGTCTTTGGTGTGCATAATCGGTACAACGTAGCATTGCTATAGTGTAGACCATGTGTAGATAATACAGGTTGCGCGTGGTAAGTAAAATCACTGCATCGTTCAATAAATAAAAAGACCCCCAAAATAGACAGAGCGCCTTCGTGCAGGCTAGAGGGGTTACTGGTAATGCTCACGATGTGGTATTGCATGTATTGGAGAAACCCCTTTTTTATTGCGCGTGCTGTTGTAGCAATGTTCATGTATTTTGTTACCGCAACCGTAGTGCAAGAAGTCGATGCCAATGCGTGATTTTCTAAATTTACACAAAGGATTTTGTTGTGCTTTTTGTAAAGTACCGAGAGTAACATGCCGACTTGAGCAAAATGGCGACTTATCAAAAGCCGATTTACAGCGCGATGCTGCAAACGTAGAGATGTATGTATGTACATTGTACATGTACTTCCGATCCGAACCGATGTTCGAGGAAAAAAATCCGATATGAACCGAACCGAACCGAACCTGGAGGATTAGTTTCAGCACTAAATCCTCTCTTCCAAAAGTTTCTTTAACTTCCAAAAGCTGAATAGAAATGTATTTATTGTTGAGAAACACCAATGAGAAACACTGGTATTCGTTGATGTCAGTTTTGTGTTGGGGGAGGCATGGCTTACTTTGTTTTAAAGAAATAACTCAACTCCTTCTACCACTGCATTTTGATTTCCACAAATCAACAGATTTCCAATGTAAAAATAAATTAAGTCTAAACACTCTTCTGATTGTCACATGTCTGTAAATGACACTGTACATAGAACTACCGGCAGAGACAGATATTACTGACAGTTGTTTCCATGTAAATTGAAAAGGAAATGTATTACATTTGTACTAAGATTGTAATGGTATTAAACTTACTGTATCTTCCATGCTGTTTCCATTGTTATTCCACTTTGGGACTTGTTCTTGTTTTATACAATCCTTGTTTTCTATGGGTTCCCCCTGAATTTGTTGCATTGGTAATGCCATGAATGCTAGTAATATAATTAGATCTCCAAGAAAAATAATGCTGGTAACATAATGTAAGAAAGATCTCCAATAAAGCCTTTCTGTGACATTTTCATTAGTTAAATGATTTTTGTTGGACGGTTTTAAACACTCCAGACCAGTTGGAGTCTGGATATTGATATTCGGCTCGGGTCATTATCAGCATATAGACTCCAACCGGTCATGAACATAGTGTTTAATACCGGCCAAACACATATTTATTCCCATTCATACATACCTTTTCGATCAAAAAATCATAACTTTTCGTTCCAAAAGTCAAAACAAGAGAAAAATTAAATATTTCCAACGATTTTGTTCAACAAGTTTACTTCATGTTTTTTGGGACACCCCTCTAGCTATATTATGTCTCTTTCACGAATCATCATAAACAACTCCTTATATGGAAATGGCATGAGGTGGCACAAAACGCAGCTGTGCCGGTGCATTGTGAATTTAAGACTATGAAATACTGACACTCTGGTAGTGTATTGTGCATTCCTACATGAGGATTGTGAACGTCCAACCAATAAAACTAAAAGGCACCGGATTTCCATAGGAGTCCAAATTTCATGTGACACTGGAAAAGTGTTAAAGACCAATAGGAATGGGTAAATTTTCTTAGGTATTTATGAATGAAAAATGAATATACAATGGTGAATATCATGTCCCCTTTCTTTCCCCCTCTGCCCCTCTCTGTAAGGGGGACATTTGTAATGTAAAGACAGAGTAGCACATCAAATTGTTTTCTGTTAGGGCTCAACATCCTTGCTACCCCAAAGCTTAAAGCTAAAATATCCCAATATTGATAAAACACTTAACAATTCATCCCACTCAATTTTCTGACCTAAAAGGAAGGAGGTGGAGGAAAGTAGAGCTGATGTTCGATAAAATATCCAGTAGTATTTGGTGTATTGAATGATAGGTGGCTCATGGGGGGAGGGGCTTGCACAACCACCTCCTCAAGATAGGTACACGTAGGTGTGGGAAAATTAGCATATTCTGCACAAACCCCGCCTTCCCTGGTGTTCAGTCATTCTTAAATGTTACAGGATAAGTGTGAAATGGGAACCATTGAAATAGAGGAACCATCATATTTTTGTGGTATAATTAGGGGGGTGTTACTTTCTGTAAATAGCGCCCTCTTTGGTTAATACACAGAGGAGTTTAATGAGTTGACAGAGCTACGGGCTATGACGAACTGGTTACAACCAACTGAAGTCAATCAACTTTCACATTACGAAAGTGAAGTATTTCTTTCAACTGAAGTCAATCAACTTTCACAATATAAAGGTGAAGCATTCCTACGTGATTGCAGGCCTAGCTGCACTTCCAATTGTTTCCCTTGTTTAGGAGACTTATTACTTTTTAATAGTGAAAGTTTTTCCAACATGCTATCGTTTTCAAAGCAAGTTTTGTGAGAAAATCAACTTTAAGAGCTCCCAACAATGAAACTTCTGGTTCCTGGTTTAGAAATCAAACGGGACGTCCCCATCATCATGTGATTCAAGTAACCATCATTCAATTTTCATGTAGGCCTCATGCAGAATTCTGATGCCTCGTAGACAAAAACGTAAATCGGGTACCGCAGTAAAAAGGTTCACAAAAGGCAAATGGTAAATGCGATTAACTTCATTTTTCCACAAATGGTTACTAATGAACATGTCATTCTTACAAGGTTAAAAAAGTTCAAAACTTCAAGTTAGTTTGGAAAAAAACATGGAAGCTTCAGCTTGGAAGCTTCAGCTGGATAAAAACTAATGTGATGACCTCAATAAGTAGCCATTAATTTCACGTGGTAATGCATTTTGTATTAGTCATACATTGTAGTTCGACACAGTTGTTAGTGCAACTGCAGTCTAATTGTATTCATTGTGATACTTTATGAACGACAATCATACATCCATTAATTTGATACTTTGTGGGCTTGAGCAATGATCGTACATCCATGAACCCTTACCTCACCTAAAGCTACAAAATACTACTGAGTAGTAACCTGTAGTATGCATTTCTTTCCATACAAGTGTGCACAACCCATGTAGTATTCTGTGGTATTTTTGGTCCTTGACCCCCCCCCCCCCCCAAAGAGCCCTTGGGACATTAGGGTTAATTAAAATCTAACTGCAATCAGTTAATGTACATGTAGGTCTTCATTTGTCATAGTTTGGTTTTGGTCTCTGTGTTGGTCTAAAGGATTTCAACATATCCGTCTAAAAAGTAAAATTCTTGGACTTGGAAGTACAGCTCTTGGTCTTGGTCGCCGAGTTGGCAGTCTTCATGACTTGGGGTTAAATAATTACAACTGTTGCCAGATTTGTAGAATGCCTAGAGTGCGGTCCAATATTTTTCTGGGGCCCGAAGTTTTTCTTCAAAGCCTTTTTAGTCACACATTTGGGAAGAGGAACAAAAGAAAAGTCTTGATTTACACCATACACAAACGTGTATGTCTGTGTGTGTGTTATGTTTTGGTTAGGTAACCTCTTGTCAGCACGATAACTTGAGAAATACTTTACTTAGAAACTTGAAATTTGGAGGAATTGTGAAGTGGGAGGAATATCATCGCTCGGTAAAATGTGTACTTTTCCATTTCAGTCAGCTTGGCCTGGTGACACAGAAAAGTCCAGATATTACCTTGTGATAATATTCCTCCCATTCCACTCTGAGCCGCTCAATATTTGTATAATAATAACGCATGAAAGATGTGTGCTTCACAATATGGGATCTGCAGCAAAAACTACTGGACCGAATCAGAAGATCATGGTATCATATTTCTTCTAGGAAGATTCTCCATCCATTGGTACAGGTGGTTTGAGTCTCAAGGTAGTGGGAGTATGCCATTGGGGGCCACCCTGTATAGTAGACTGTGGACTGGCAATTCTCAAGAGTCAGTTTGTTGTCTGTGGTGGGCGTGTCTAACTAGAATCAATGAATGGAGGCTGGTGACCTGAGTAGTTTCTACAATATTTAATGAAAACAGACTTTATTGATCAGTGATCCCAATTTGGTTAAATTGTTGACCAACTTATTTCATGAACTTGCACAATACAGAAGTGCAAAGTGAAAGGCCTAGCTGTACTTTAAATATTTATCTGAATGCTAGCATGTGAATTTATATGTAAATAACGAGGTATCAGTTTTGAGACAACTTTTTTGTGATAAAAAACAAAAATCAATTCTTAGAGCACACAAATACAAAACAGAGAAAAGCCACATGTTTGCTAACATGCGAATTTATATGTAAATAACAAGGTATCTGTTTTGAGGCAACTTTCTTGATAAAAACAAAAAATCAATTCTAAGAGCGAACAAATGCAAAACCAAGAAAAGCCACATGTTTGAATTTTTTATATACAACATAATCAGGTGAAAGTTGCTTTGTCAGTTTTGATTTGGCATTTGGTCATTTTAAGTTAAGCACTCAATGTTCAAGTTAACTTTGTACAGGGAAAGTGACCGCAAGTATGTCAGTTTCGATGTGATGCACCAATGAAAGTATTTAAATGGAAAATTTGATCGTCAAGATCATTTTGCATCTTCTCACCAGCCTCATCACAGTACATCACTGTTTCAAAGTCCGAACTCAACAATGCATGGTGTTCACTGCACCTTGAGCCTGTAACGCTTATGCAATCTCTCCGTTTCAAGTAAACAGCGATCAAACTTGACATCAGTTCTCATCTCAGGCTGTCCAGTTCACCAGAGCCACCAGATCTCGATGCAAAATTGGCCGCATGTATTATGGACAGCCCTTGCTGTTGCCGACTCCATAACATGATTGGGTGACAACTTTGCATCACATTAGCTGTCAATAAATTGACTTAATGAGGACAAATACTTCTTGTACAGGCTCCAATTCTTTTTCCTGTTAAATTGGAAGCAGTGAAATACACAGAACAGTGGCTACAAAAGTCTTTGGTGGGAAACTTTCTGAAACTGTACTGTGGAACAACAACTTCTATTTTAGATGTTACTTCATGTACTTGTACAAAGTTTAGTTTTCGGTGTACTTTTTGAGAGGCAAACCCCTTGCTGCTGAACAAACCTGCAGGTATCCTGCAGTCAAACTTGTCTTGCTGGATTTCGTCGTCATCTGCAAACCAATCTGTTGTTCAGCTATCCATCCAGCGAGCAAATCCAGCGAACCACTTCTTTGTTCTGCTCTTCATTCACGGAGCAAACTTCTGCTGTGTTTCTCCACCCCACGTTATCTGTACAAGACACTGAACTATCACATACTAAACACTGCAAGAGGCTGCACACAAGCAGGAAGATTCTGTGTCAATCATGTGGTGGTACTACGCAAATGTCTCCATCTATGCCCAAGCTGCAACGTCCCTTGCTCAGCTGGACATTCTGGTCTGTACCTTCTTCACCTGTGTCTTCCAGAACCACAGCGACAACTGCTCCCTGGCCTATTCAGCACCCCAGATGGACCATCTACTGATCTGGGATGAAACGGGACCATCTCCCTGGGCAGCGATGAATGAATCCTTTGATGCACCAAGCAATGAAAGATACAAACTGTTGAACCACTCATTGCTAATCCTTGCTTTTAAGAATCCGGCAGAGGCTGACCAGTTTGTGTTTTCCAGTACTCAGACTGTGTTGTATGGTTTTGTCCTGCCTGTCCTTAAACTATTAGGGATCCTATCCATTCTGTCTTTTTTCTTTACCCTTTGCAGAGTTGCCTCCATGCGGAATATCACTAATTTCTATCTGACTAATTTGGCTGTTGCAGATTTGATGGTCTTGATTTCAGAGTCCACCTATCAGCAATGTGTGGCTTTGACAACACAATCTGAATTGGATGCATCATATTTGGGGAACTCAGCCCAAGCAGTTTTTATTCTCTTAACGTACACATGCGATGTTGGTGTGATTTCATCTATAGCCTTTGTAACAATGCTGTCTTATGGTAGATATTTTGCCATTTGTTACCCTTTCCAACACCGTAATCTCAATCTGAAGCGACGGGCTATACGGGCAGCAGTTTGCATATGGTTTCTGTCTTTTTCCGTGAATTTGATCGTTTTCTTTAATCAGTTTCTGGGCTTTAATGTACCACCAATGAAATGTCTTGTTTGGCCAACTGAAGAAAAGTATAAACATCTATCAGGTAATGGGCATATGTTTTTTAATGATGATGAAACTTTGAATCTGGTTGTAAGTTACATGTTTTTCTGTGTATTCATGTTGAGTTTGATCCTCACAGTCACTTTCAATATCCTCCTTATTAAGGGACTGCATGCACCAAATCCAACCGGTGATCAGATCCGAGGTCCGTCAAAACATCTACGAAAAGTTACTCTAATACTAGGCATCAACACAGCCGTGGTATTTGTCTGTTCTCTGCCCCAAGCTATATATGCCCTCATTGCAATTTTAGTGCGAAGCAGGGAAGAAGTGAATGTAAATGATGATGTGAAATGGAAGTTGGATGTGTTGATTGCTTGCCTCAGAGTCTTGAACTCTTCCATTAATTCAGTCATATTCAATGCTGGAAGTGGAAGGTACAGGAAGGCCTTTAAGCAAGCCTTCTGCTGCAGAAAGAGCCAGCAAGTACCAACGAACAATATTCCTCTGCAGACATTACCGAGAGCAGATCCTGCAGATAGGATCAGATTGCAGGATCCAAAGGCCAAACTCCCCTCCTAGAGAGAAAATAAAATAAATAATGTTATCCTCATAGTGCTGCAGCCGAACCCCAAACCGAACTCAAAATAGCCAAACATGGCATTACGAACCGAACTGAACCGAACCGAAATTTTCGGTTTAGAGGTTTGTGAAATTTACTTTTTTGATAGTGCTAGAAATGCTAACGCTTGCAATGAAAGGGCAAAATTGAAATGCACGAATGATTGAATTCACAGTGTTAACAAGTCACTATGTTCATCTTCATTGTTTGGTGGGCTAAACGCCACGATTGTCCGTCTTTGGTATGCATAATCCGTACAACATAGCATTGCTATAGTGTAGACCATGTGTACACATAATGCAAGTCGTGCGTGGTAAGTAAAATCACTGCATTGTTCAATAAATAAAAAGACCCCCAAAATAGACAGAGCGCATTCGTGCAGGCTAGAGGGGTTACTGGTATTGCTCAAGATGTGGTATTGCATGTATTGGAGAAACCCCTTTTTTATTGCGCGCGCTGTGGTAGCAATGTTCATGTATTTTGTTACCGCAACCGTAGTGCAGGAAGTCGATGCCAATGCGTGATTTTCTAAATTTACACAAAGGATTTTTTTGCGCTTTTTGTAGGGGACCAAGAGTAACACGCCGACTTGAGCGAAATGGCGACTTACCGAAAGCCGATTTACAGCTTGATCTGGCAAACGTACAGATGTATGTATGTACATTGTACATGTACTTCCGATCCGAACCAATGTTCGAGGAAAAAAATCCGATATGAACCGAACCGAACCGAACCTGGAGGATTAATTTCAGCACTAAATCCTCCTTCCAAAAGTTTCTTTAAATTCCAAAAGCTGAATAGTAATTTATTTATCATTGAGAAACACAAATGAGAAACACTGGTATTCACTGACGTCAGTTTTGTATTGGGGGAGGCTTGGCTTACTTTGTTTTATAGAAATAACCCAACTCCTTCTACCACTACATTTTGATTTCCACAAATCAACAGATTTCTAATGTAAAATAAATTAAGTTTAAACACTCTTCTGATTGTCACATGTCTGTAAATGACGCTGTACATAGAACTACCGGCATAGACAGATATTACTGACAGCTGTTTCCATGTAAAATTGAAAAGGAAATGTATAACATTTGTGCAAAGATTGTAATGGTATTAAACTTACTGTATCTTCCATGCTGTTTCCTTTGTCATTCCACTTCAGCCAAAACAAAAAGTCTCCGGTTTCTGGTATGCGCGCGCGTCGCCGTAGCCATGCGCGTCGGCAAAATGAAAAAGTTGTTTTTTCAATGAAAGATGATGTCTCAAAACCGCCAAACTCACTGGTTTGACTGGAATCCTGCTGCTGCACAATTTTAACGTGTTTTTAGATAGGGTATGGTCGAGAATAAGCTTGATGTGGCCTCTCTGGACTCCCATATTTTTGCACTAAGTTAGTCGGGCACCATTTGCAGTCATCAGCCGACATTTGAAGCAAAAAAAATCAGGTAAAAAAAAAAAAAAGCCACGTCGCCGCACCACTTTTTGGGCAAGCTCCATACCAGAAACCGGAGACTTTTTTTTGGCATTAGGGACTTGTTCTTGTTTTATACAATCCTTGTTTTCTATGGGTTCCCCCTGAATTAATTGCATTTGAAATGCCATGAATGCTAGTAATATAATTAGATCTCCAAGAAAGTCTTTCTGTGACATTTTCATGAGTTAAAAGATTTGTTTTGGCCGGTTTTAAACACTCCACACCAGTTGGAGTCTGGATGTTGATATTCGGGTCATTATCAGCCTACAGACTCCAATTGGTCTTACAGTGTTTAATACCGGCCAAGTACATATTTATTCCCATTCATAAATACTTTTTTGGTCAAAAATCAAAACTTTTTGGTCCAAATGTCAAAACAGCACATCAAATTGTTTTCTGTTGGGGCTCAACACCCTTGCTACCCCAAATCTTTAAGGCTAAAATATCCCAACATTGATAAAACACTTTAACAATTTATCCCACTCAATTTTCTGACCTAAAAGGAAGTAGAGCTGATGTTCGATAAAATGTCCAGTAGTATTTGCAGTATTGAATAACAGGTGGCTCATTGGGGAGGGGCTTGCACAACCACCTCCTCAAGATAGGTACACGTAGGTGAGGGAAAATGAGCATATTCTGCACAAACCCCGCCTTCCCTGGTGTTCAGTCATTCTTAAATGTTACAGGATAAGTGTGAAATGGGAACCATTGAAATAGAGGAACCATCATATGCTTGTGGTGTAGCTGGGGGGGGGGACTTTCTGTAAATAGCGCCCTCTTTGGTTAATGCACAGAGGAGTTTAATGAGTTGACAAGGCTACGGGTTATGACGAACTGGTTACAACCAACTGAAGTCAATCAACTTTCACATTACTAAAGTGAAGTACTCCTTTCAACTGAAGTCAATCAACTGTCACAATACGAAAGTGAAGCATTCCTTTGGCAGGCCCAGCTGCACTAAACAAGTTCCCCTTGTTAAAAAGATCGATTTAATATTTTTAATAGTGAAAGTTTTTTTCCCAACATACTATCGGTTTTCAAAGCAAGTTTTGTGAAAAAATCAACTTTAAGAGCTCCCAACAACGAAGCTTCTGGTTCCTGGTTTAGAAATCGAACGATACGTCCCCATCATCGTGTGATTCAAATAACCATCATTCCACGTCTTGATTATTCAAAAATTCTTATTTTTATGTAGGCCTTATGCAAAATTCTGTTGCCTCATAGACAAAAACGTCAATCTGGTACCGTAGTAAAAAGGTTCACAAATGGTAAATGCGATTAACGTCATTTTTTCACACAAGGTTTCTGATGAATATATGTCATTCTTACAAGGTTTGAATAAAAAGTTTAAAATTTCAACTTGGTTTTGAGAAAAGTATTGCTCCTTGGCATTATTGCAGTTTTTTTACTCACCTTGTAGGAGAATTTGGAATCTTCAGCTGGATAAACACTAATCTGATGAACGTGGTGATGCATTTTGTATTAGTCATACATTGTAGTTCGACACAGTTGCTAGTGCAACTGCAGTCTAATTGTATTCATTGTGATACTTTATGAGCGACGATCATACATCTATTAACCCTCCTGCTGTCTAAAAGTCACAGGCAGTCAACAAAAATACACATGCCTTTTACACAGGCTAGGCACTAACAGTGAGATCATATTTCAAGCAAGCACTGTAAGTAGTCAAATTCAGTCAGCAGACAAGTGGTAGGCACAGCTGGCTTATCAATCAGCTACAATCAAAGCATAGCTGTACCAAGTTACATGAACAGTCATAGCCAGTCAATACTGCTTTATGTAGGCTGGGAGCTCTTGACTGTTGAAAACAGTCACTCGATTGATTTTGACTGAAAGGACAACTTGGCACAGAATGTATGTTTGCATAGGAGGGTTAATGTGATACTTTATGGGCTTGAGCAATGATCGTACATCCATGAACCCTTACCTCAACTAAATCTACAAAATACTACTGAGTAGTAACCTGAAGTGTGCATTTCTTTCCATACAAGTGTGCACAACACATGTAGTATTCTGTGGTATTTTTGGTCCTTGACCCCCCAAAGAGCCCTTGGGACATTAGGGTTAATTAAAGTCTAACTGCAATCAGTTAATATACATGTAGGTCTTCATTTTTCATAGTTTGGTTTTGGTGTCTGTGTTGGTCTACAGGATTTCAACTTATCGGTCTAAAAAGTAAAATTCTTGGACTTGGATTACAGGTCTTGGTCTTGGATGCAGAGTTGGCTGTCTTCAAGACTTGGGGTTAAATAATTAAAACTGTTGCGAGATTTGTAGAATGACTTGAGAGTGGTCCAATATTTTTCTAGGACCCGAAGTTTTTCTTCAATGCCTTTTTAGTCACACTTTTGGGAAGAGGAACAAAAGAAAAGTCTCCATTTACACCATACACAAACATGTATGTCTGTGTGTGTGTTATGTTTTGGTTTGGTTAACTCTTGTCGGCACGATAACTTGAGAAATACTTTACTTAGGAACTTGAAATTTGGGAAAATTGTGAAATGGGAGGAATATCATCGCTCAGTAAAATCTGGACTTTTCCATTTCAGTCAGCTTGGCCTGGTGACACAGAAAAGTCCAGATATTACCTTGTGATAATATTCCTCCCATTCCACTCTGAGCCACTCAATATTTGTATAATAACGCCCTCATGAAAGATGTGTGCTTCACAATATGGGATCTGCAGCAAAAACTACTGGACCGAATCAGGAGATCATTGTATCATATTTCTTCTAAGAAGATTCTCCATCCATTGGTACAGGTAGTTTGAGTCTCAAGGTAGAAGAAGTATGCCATTGGGGGCCACCCTGTATAGTAGACCATAGAGCTATGAGTAGACTGTGGACTGGCAATTCTCAAGAGTCAGTTTGTGGTCTGTGGTGGGCGTGTCCCACTATAATCAGTGAATGGAGGCTGGTGACCTGAGCTGTCAATCAAAAATTGTTGCATAAGGCTACCTCCGCAAAGGGGCCACGTACAGAGTAGTTCTACAATATTTAATGAAAACAGACTTTATTGATCAGTTTTCCCAATTTGGTTAAATTGTTGACCAACTTATTTCATGAACTTGCACAATACAGAAGTGCAAAGTGAAAGGCCTACCGGTAGCTGTATTTTAAATATTTATCTGAATGCTAACATGTGAATTTATAAGTAAATAATGAGGTATCGGTTTTGAGACAACTTTTTGTGATAAAAAACCAAAATCAATTCTTAGAGCACACAAATACAAAACCAAGAAAAGCCACATGTTTGCTAACACGCGAATTTATATGTAAATAACATGGTATCGGTTTTGAGGCAACTTTCTTGATAAAAACAAAAAATCAATTCTAAGAGCAAACAAATACAAAACCAAGAAAAGCCACATGTTTGAAATTTGTTACATACAACATAATCAGGGTGAAAGTTGCTTGTCAGTTTTGATTTGGCATTTGGTCATTTTAAGTTAAGCACTCTATGTTCAAGTTAACTTCGTAGAGGGAAAGTGACCGCAAGTATGTCAGTTTCGATGTGATGCGCCAATGAGAGTATTTAAATGGAAAATTTGAACGTCAAGATCATTTTGCATTTTCTCACCAGCCTCATCACAGTACATCACTGTTCCAAAGTCTGAACCCAACAATGCATGGTGTTCACTGCACCTTGAGCCTGTAACGCTTATGCACTCTCTCCGTTTCAAGTCAACCAGCAATCAAACTTGACATCAGTTCTCATCTCAGGCCGTCCAGTTCACCAGAGCCATCAGATCTCGATGCAAAATTGGCCGCATGTATTATGGACAGCCCTTGCTGTTGCCGACTCCATAACATGATCGGGTGACAACTTTGCATCACATTAGCTGTCAATAAATTGACTTAAAAGGACAAATAATTCTTGTACAGACTCCAGTTCTTTTCTCTGTTAAATTGGAAGCAGTGAAATACACAGAACAGTGGCTACAAAAGTCTTTGGTGGGAAACTTTCTGAAACTGTACTGTGGAACAGCAACTTCTATTTTAGATGTTACTTCATGTACTTGTACAGAGTTTAGTTTTTCGGTGTACTTTTTGAGAGGCAAACCCCTTGCTGCTGAACAAACCTGCAGGTATCCTGCAGTCAAACTTGTCTTGCTTGATTTTGTCGTCATCTGCAAACCAATCTGTTGTTTAGCTACCCATCCAGCGAGCAAATTTGTGCTGTGTTCTTCACCCCACGTTATCTGTACAAGACACTGAACAATCACATACTAGACACTGCAAAAGGCTACACACAAGAAGCAAGACTCTGAGTCAATCATGTGGTGGTACTACGCAAATGTCACCGTCTATGCCCAAGCTGCAACGTCCCTTGCTCAGCTGGACATTCTGGTCTGTACCTTCTTCACCTGTGTCGCCCAGAACCACAGCGACAACTGCTCTGTGATGGCGTATTCCGTAACCCAGATGGACCATCTATTTATCTGGGATGTAACGGGACCATCTCCCTGGGCACCAATGAACGAATCCTTTGATGTACCAAGCAATGAAAGATACAAACTGTTGAACCACTCATTGCAAATCCTTGCTTTTCAGAATCCAGCAGAGGCTGACAAGTTTGTGTATTCCAATGCTCAGACTGTAATGTATGGTTTTGTTATTCCTGTCCTCAAACTATTAGGGATCCTATCCATTCTGTCTTTTTTCTTTACCCTTTGCAGAGTTCCCTCCATGCGGAATATCACTAATTTCTACTTGACTAATTTGGCAGTTGCAGATTTGATGGTCTTGATTGCAAAGGCCACTCAAGAGCAATGTGAGGCTTTGAAAACACAGAATGAATTTGATGCGTCATGTTTGGGGATCTCAGCCCAAGCATTTCATACTTTCATATCGTACACTGGAGATGTGGGTACTATGTCATCTTTAGCCTTTGTAACACTGCTGTCATATGATAGATATTTTGCCATTTGTTACCCTTTCCAACACCGTAATCTCAATCTGAAGCGACGGGCAATTCGAGCAGCAGTCTGCATATGGTTTCTGTCTATTTCCTTGAATTTGATTGGTTTCGTTTTTCAGTTTCTAGGATTTAATGTACCACCAGTTAAATGTCTTGTTTGGCCAACTGAAGAAAAGTATAAACATTTATCAAGTAATGTGCAGGTGTTTATGAATACCGATGCAACTTTTGTCACTTTGGATCTGGTTTTATATTGCCTTTTTTTCTGTGTATTCATGTTGAGTTTGATCCTCACGGTCACTTTCAATATGCTCCTTATTAAGGGACTGCATGCACCAAATCCAACTGGTGATCAGATCCGAGGTCCGTCAAAACATCTACGAAGAGTGACTCTGATACTTGGCATCAACACAGCCGTGGTATTTGTCTGTTCTCTGCCCCAAGTTGTAATTGCCCTAGTTAGTATTTTAGTGCAAATCAGGCTAATCGTTCATGTAACTGATGATGTGAGAAAGAAGTTGGATCTGACAACTGCTTGCCTCAGAGTCTTGAACTCTTCCATTAATTCAGTCATATTCAATGCTGGTAGTGGAAGGTACAGGAAGGCCTTTAAGCAAGCCTTCTGCTGCAGAAAAAGGCAGCAAGTACCAACGAACAATATCCCTTTGCAGACATTACCAAGAGCAGGTCCTGCAGATAGAATCAGATCATAGGATCCAAAGGCCAAACTCCCCTCCTAGAGAGAAAAGAAAAGAAATAATGTTATCCTCATAGTGCTGCAGCCGAACCCCAAACCGAATTAAAAATAGCCAAACATGGCATTCCGAACCGAACTGAACTGAACCGAAATTGTCGGTTTAGAAGTTTGGGAAATTTACTTTTTTGATAGTGCTAGAAATGCTAACGCTTGGAATGAAAGGGCAAAATTGAAATTCATGAATGATTGAATTCACAGTGTTAACAAGTCACTATATTCATCTTCATTGTTTGGTGGGCTAAACTCCGCGATTGTCTGTCTTTGGTGTGCATAATCGGTACAACGTAGCATTGCTATAGTGTAGACCATGTGTACATAATACAGGTTGCGCGTGGTAAGTAAAATCACTGCATCGTTTAATAAATAAAAAGACCCCCAAAATAGACAGAGCGCCTTCGTGCAGGCTAGAGGGGTTACTGGTATTGCACACGATGTGGTATTGCATGTATTGGAGAAACCACTTTTTTATTGCAATGTTCATGTATTTTTTTACTGCAATCGTAGTGCAGGAAGTCGATGCCAATGCGTGATTTTCTAAATTTACACAAAAGATTTCGTTGCGCTTTTTGTTGGGGACCGAGAGTAACATGCCGACGTGAGCGAGATGGCGACTTACCAAAAGCCGATTTACAACGCGATCTGGCAAACGTACAGGTGTATATTACATTGTACATGTACTTCCGATCCGAACCGATCGTTCGAGGAAAAAAAATCAGATATGAAGTGAACCGAACCGAACCTGGAGGATTAATTTCAGCACTGAATCCTCTCTTCCAAAAGTTTCTTTAACTTCCAAAAGCTGCATAGTAATTCATTTATCGTTGAGAAACACAAATGAGAAACACCGGTATTCACTGACGTCAGTTTTGTGTTGGGGAGGCATGGCTTACTTTGTTTTAAAGAAATAACCCAACTCCTTCTACCACTGCATTTTTGATTTCCACAAATCAACAGATTTCCAATGTAAAATAAATTAAGTCTAAACACTCTTTTGATCGTCACATGTCTGTAAATGACACTGTACATAGAACAACCGGCATAGACAGATATTGCTGACTGTTGTTTCCATGTAAATTGAAAAGGAAATGTATTACATTTGTACAAAGATTGTAATGGTATTAAACTTAATGTATCTTCTATGCTGTTATTATGTGTGTTTCCTTTGTCGTTCCATCTGGGGGCTTCTTCTTGTTTTATGCAATCCTTGTTTTCTATGGGTTCCCCCTGAATTAGGCCCCCCAAAATAGTATCTGGTTTCTGGTATGCGCGCGCGTCGCCGTAGCCATGCGCGTCGGCAAAATGAAAAAAAAAAATTCAAAGAAAGATGATGTCTCAAAACCGCCAACCTCACTGGTTTGACTGGAATCCTGCTGCTGCACAAATTTAACGTGTTTTTTGATGGGGTTATGATCGAGAATAAGCTTTATTTGGCCTCTCTGGCACGTCTGGACTCTCATATATTTGCACTAAATTTAGTCGGGCACCATTTTGCAGTCATCAGCTGACACTTGAAGCAAAAAAAAAAAAGTAAGAAAAAAAATAGCAAGCTCCATACCAGAAACCGGAGACTTTTCTTTTTGGCCTTAATTGCATTTGTAATGCCATGAATACTAGTAATATAATTAGATCTCCAAGAAAGTCTTTCTGTAACATTTTCATTTGTTAAAAGATTTTTGTTGGCCGGTTTTAAACACTCCACACCAGTTGGAGTCTGGATGTTGATATTCGGGTCATTATCAGCCTACAGACTGCAATTGGTCTTATAGTGTTTGTAATACCGATCAAGTACATATTTATTCCCATTCATAAATACCTTTTCGGTCAAAAATGATGTTGATAAAATGTCCAGTAGTGTTGGGTGTATTGGGGAGGGGCTTGCCCAACTACCTCCTCAAGATAGGTACACGTAGGTGAGGGAATATGAGCATTATTCTGCACAAACCCCACCTTCCCTGGTGTTTAGTCATTCTTAAATGTTACAGGATAAGTGTGAAATGGGAACCATTAAAATATAGGAACCATCATATTTTTGTGGAGTAACTGGGGGGGTGTTACTTTCTGTAAATAGCGCCCTCTTTGGTTATTGCACAGAGAAGTTTAATGAGTTGACAGAGCTACGCGTTATGACGAACTGGTTACTACCAACTGAATCAACTTTCACATTACGAAAGTGAAGTATTTCTTTCAACTGAAGTCAATCAACTTTCACAATATAAAAGTGAAGCATTCCTACGTGATTGCAGGCCCAGCTGCACTTCCAATAGTTTCCCTTGTTTAGGAGACTTAATACTTTTTAATAGTGAAAGTTTTTTTCAATAATGCTATCAGTTTTCAAAGCAAGTTTTGTGAGAAAATCAACTTCAATGAGCTCCCAACAAAGAAACTTCTGCTTCCTGGTTTAGAAATCAAATGGGACGTCCCCATCATTCAAGGTCTTGATTATTCAAAAAAAATTCATGTAGGCCTTATGCAAAATTCTGATGCCTCGCAGACAAAAACGTAAATCGGGTACCGCAGTTAAAAGGTTAACAAAAGGCAAATGGTAAATGCGATTAATTCTTGAGAACTTGGTCACTTGTCACATTTTGTTGGCATGACTAGCGAGCTAGATGGGAAGTTCCGGTGAAATAGGATAAACATGATTCGGTTTGGAAAAGAAATTAGGATAACCAGATTTTGAAATCTCCTAATTCTCCCACCACTGAATGAATTT
This sequence comes from Patiria miniata, assembly GCF_015706575.1. Taxonomy (NCBI): domain Eukaryota; kingdom Metazoa; phylum Echinodermata; class Asteroidea; order Valvatida; family Asterinidae; genus Patiria; species Patiria miniata. Next base: position 4,097,130 of record NW_024037054.1, read on the forward strand.
GGTTTTAATAATTAAAACTGTTGCAAGATTAATATAGAATGACTTTAGAGTGGTCCAATCTTCTTTTTCTAGGTCCCAAAGTTTTCCTTTCAATGACTTAAAAAAAAAGAAATTTTTTTTTTTTTTTAGTTTTTTAATTTGGGTGTTTTTTGCACATGTTGATTTTCCCCAAAATTGCGGCCAGCAATCATAACATTGTTATGGTACGGTACATGCACACATCCATTTTACATACAATCATAAAGTAACTGACTGTAGATGGCCGGCCAAAAATGGTTAATACTGTTGAGAAGACCGCATCGCTTCAGTTAACAATTGTTGACTGCTGTGATGTGGGATATGATGTTTTGAACGCCCGAGATTATTATACGGCATTTGGCAAATTTGGGAAACATAGGGACCTAGAAAGGTTCCCAGGACTAGAATAATGATGACATCAATGTAAAAGGACATATTGTTGTTTAAAGTACCCCAAAAAGCAATGTAGGACGAGAGTTATGGCCAAATCAATATGAAAATCATATAATTAGTGGCTATTTTGAATTTATGCAAATTAAGCATATTTCCACCACTTGGATTTTTTGGTACTTTTTTTTCGGGACCATACAGAGATGCTCTGTGGTGTGATATTTATGTATACATACATGTAACTGAACTAGAAGTTATTAGGGAAAATTCAGTTGTGGTGTCAACACATGACAGCCATAATTGTAACTTTAATTTATGCAAATTAATATACAGCATTTGGCAAATTTGGGAAACATAGGGATCTTGAAATTTACCTAGGACTAGAATAATGATAAAATCAATGTAAAAGGACTAAAATTGTTGTTTAAAGTTCCTCAAGAAGCTAATAGTATGAGAAATATGACCAAATCATTGTGAAAGTCCTAAAATATGCGGCAATTTTGGATTTATGCAAATGAGGCATATTTCCACCACTTGGATTTTTTTGGACTTTTAGTATGTCATTTTAGGGACCTTAAAGAAATGCACTGTGGTAAAAAATTTCTGTTGCAATTTGTTTGAGGTCAAACCTTATATTGTCTGGACTACATCGGCTGCTGTGTACCCTGAGGATGTTATGCACCCCGAGTGTGCTCAAAACGTGATATCCCACATCGAGGCAGTCAATAATTGTTTTGTTATACCTTTGTCTTGGATTCTTTGGATTTTGATGTAAAAATCATGAAAACAAACAGCATTAAGGGGGAGTGTGTGGCCTAGTGGTTACGGTTCGTTACTCATGATCAGAGGGTCCGGGGTTCGAATCCAGCCGCTGGTCATATATTGTGTCCTTGGGCAAGGCACTTCACCCCCACTTGCCTCTCTCCACCCAGGAGTATGAATGGGTACTGGCATTAGCTGGGGAGTAACCTGCGATGGACTAGCATCCTATCCAGGGGGAGTAGAAATATTCTCAGTTGTTTCATGCTACTGAAACCGGAGATAAACGCCGGCCTGATGAGCCACATTGGCTCGCGACAGACTTTACTTATTTCACAGCATGTTGCGTGCTCGAAACAGCTGATCGTCTGCTAGTTCGCTGCTCCCACTGATGTGTGAAAATATGGTGAAAATAGCATGGGTACCAATGATACAAGCGTTTGACACCGTACGTACCGTACATACCGTATCTCAGGTATGTACATACGTGATACCCTACAGGGACTGTGCCATGACTTTGTATGACCTTAACACGTGATTGTTCTGGGCCAATGAAAATACGGTGTTCAAGAGAGAGGTATAACAATGCTTGTTGTTGGTTACCAACAGCTAAAGTTTCAGGTCCATGTACCTTACCAGATTATCAGTCATGACATTTACCAGCAAGAACATCTGTAACTTAATATTTTTTGTGGCCCTAATTTCTCCATCCCCAGAAACCGACTTGGCAACAGGAAGAGATGATGAAGCAAAAGCAGATGGAGGAGCAGCAGTGGCAGGAACAGCAAATGCTGGAACAACAGAGGGAAGAGCGGCAAAAGCAGGAACAGCGCCGGCAGGAGGAAGAGCAGAGAAGACGGGAGGAGCGGAGGAAACGGGAGGACCTTCGAAAACGAGAAGAGGTCCAGCGACAAGCCGAAGCCTACGTGATGAAACTGGAGGAGGATCAGCGCCAGACGGAAGCAGAGGAGCAGGCGAAGAGGCGGCTGCAGCAACTGGCCGCGGCCGAGCTGAAGAGGAAAGAGGAGGAACGCAGGAGGCACGAAGAGAAGATACAGAAGGAGAAAGAACGACAGGAGCGACTACGCTTACAGCGGGAAGAGAAGAAGAGGAAAGAAAACCTGAAGAGGAAGGAAAAGAGAGAGATGCAGAAAAAAAAGGGTGAGACGGTATTCTTATTTTTATTTAATTCTGGTAGTTAAACCAAGGATTCCTCAAAAGTGCCTTAGGCACTGTAGCTCACAAGCCCAAAGAAACCTGTAGAGAGAAGACAATGAGAAGAAATTACAGTTTAAAAGTTGGGAGGAAAACCCCAAATGAATATTGTGGGGGAAACCCAAGGAATCAGACTGGGACTGAAAACCCACTGAATCAGGCAGGGACAGAAAACCCATCCACATTTTTGCCCAGGCGGGATTTGAACCCAAGTCACACAGTGGTGGAAGGCGAGGAAAGTACCGCCACGCCAACCTTGACTATTCAGCGATCACCATTTATACTGAGGGCACCACACTCATGTGCATGTTGCATAAACGATTCGTAATTGGAGGTGTGCTTGTAATTTGGAAATCTAAAAGGTCGAAGGAATACTGAATGCATGTGTCCGTGCACAAACACGAGAGGGCAATTATTTACCACATTCAAGAGCCCCGTGGACAGGACACACCACGTGCGCGTACTGGATCGCAAATTCCATTATTCCTACAATATGTACCATGAGGGAGACACGTTATCTTAATTTCTGCGACAATAGGGAGACACTGGTCATTAGGGAGACATTTTCATGTCTCCCTAATTCCACAGCCCCCCTTTAGAGGCAAAATTGTCGCAAACATGTTATATTTGTTGCTCGTGGTCTAATTAGTCAAAAAGCCGAAATTCGTGAAAAAAAGGACAAGGGAATATTGGGTTAGGGCACATTTAAGTTTGACAAATTTTGTGCACAAGTCTATGGGAATGTCTCCCAAATGACCCATTCTCGGTAATTATTATTATTATTTTTATCATCATATGAATAGCTTGATTACGGTACCAGCTGCCTATCAGGTTTGAACCAGCCAGCCAGCCCCAGCAAGCTCGGTGGTCGAGTGATACTTGTAAGACCTCTGCTCTAGTAGGCAGGAGGTCATGGGTTCGAGTCCCACCCGACTAGTTTTGTGAATTTTTCTTTGCAATCACTTGGCACTACACTGAGCAAGCAGTATTTATAAAATACGTCAGTGAAGGGCAAAATCCCATATTGAATTTACATCACCTAGACTCAAATACCATCATGTGAATTGTTTTACAGAGGCAGAAGCCAAGCTTAACACTTACCAGAAAGGCTTGCGCCTGCAGGGGCAGGGCAAACATGACCAGGCCGTTTGTCTCTTCTTGGAGTTCATCGGCAAGGAGTATGAGAACACGGTGATTTACCGCGAAGTCCAGCGTTGCCTGACGGTTCTGCTGGAATCACTGGAACATTGCCAAGGTACCAGAGTTGGGATAAGTTTGCATTTGTCCCAAAAGTAACTTACCAAATTATTATCAAAAAGCTTACTTGGATTTAAGACCGTACCGTTATTACACACCCTGTTAAATTGTTCTGTCTAGCTTGCTGTCATGAAGAAATGCGGTATGTTTTACAGGAGTCTGAATAAGACTCTTCCCACAATGAAGGTATCAGATTGTAAACAGTAATTATGACTCCGCTGCAAGAATTTGTTCAAAATCTGCAAGTAATACTTGATATAGCATGATACACAGTGGAACATCACAATACCGAACACCGTTATGCCGTATATTCCGATATACCGAACATCATTCCTTGGCTCCCAATTTTGCGTAAAAACGTACCGAACATTGTTGTTGAAAAATGTCAACAGAAGAGTGACAAGTGGCTGTTATCTCCCCAAGGAGTAGAAGGGGAAAGCCACCCATTTTTTGCTGAAGGTAGTAAGCTCAAAAACTGTGTAATTACATGAGTCAATAGTCGGCACGTGTTCAAAGTCGTCTTTCAGTAACTACCAGGGCGTGCAGGGTGAAGTTCTGAACGGCGCTATTTATTGAAAAGTGAGTACCGGAGCACCAGCAGCTTAAAATTACTGTACCAAACGACCGCTGTTACGAACAAATTCTGTGGATCCCACAATGTTCGTTATAGCGGCGTTCCGCTGTGGTATGATATAACCAGACGTTGCATGAGATGTGTCATAACTACTCGTAGACGTCTTCATGCGTTCCTGTTCTTAACCCACAGAGATCCCAGACACAGTCAAGTGTGGGGCCCCGCCCACCTTCTGGAACACCACGGTGCAGGAACTGGCCAACCAGAGCAAGTGGTGGAGCCTGTTCCTGCTGCTGGTCGGAGGGAGTTTCAGCGCCAACCGGAACGGCAATGGCGTGGCCCATGGCTGCGATGCATCCGGGGTGTCCATTGTGACATTCTTGGACCAGTGGGAGAGCATCAAAATGGCCCCTGGACGTCTGACCATGGTGAAAGCCTTGTTAGAAGTGAGTGTTGAACTCTTTTATCAAATTAATGGTAGAACAGAAGCTGGTCTCTGGTCTCATGTATGTATAGCATTCTGGCACTATTAGACGGAACTGGGTACAGGTAAGAGCGGAGAAAATGAAAAAAAAACAGTATAATGAAAACATTACAAAACACTTGGCTAATACAGTGGTACGCCGCTATACTGATCACCGCTATACTGAACATTTGGCTGTACCGAACATCATCCTTTGCTCCCGGTTATTATGTACAAAACGTACCGAACGTTGTTGAAAAAAGTCAACGGATTAACAAAAAAATTACCAGTTATACACGTATTAAACACTATTTGGGCCACTTTTAATTCCCGAACATCAAACGACCCATAGTTACATCGTGTTTGAATGTTGAACATGTTGAAGAGCGATAGATGCCTATTTTTCCCAAGGAATAGGAGGGAAAACCACCCGTTGCTAAAGTTTCGTGACAAATCCTCTTGCAGCCGCAGGATGTGAGAAATGCCAGTTCACTATTGGTCAAAAGAGGGTACCACAGTTCAAAATCACTATACCGAACGATCGTTATTACGAACACTTTCTGTGGATCCCACGATGTCCGTTATAGTGGCGTTCCACTGTACATGTTAATTCAGCTCTTGTAAATGTTTGTTCCAAAATTGTCGACATGCCTAGGAACAGACCAACTGTTGTTGACGACAGATGATTTGTCTAAGTATGTAGCGATATTTTGTAAGGCGTTCTTGCTAAATGAGACGGAATGCACACAAAAATAACAAATGGGGATAATTTTGTTTCTTTGATTTTTAGATTGATTGATGTTATCTTTGATATGTCTACTACACATAATTTAAAGAAACAGTATAAAAGTCGTTGAATGAATGTATTTTTTTTAAGGAAAAACAATTGGCATCTTTCACTTTCTCAAATACAAAACTCGAAAACTTTTAAGGTTTTTTTGTCAATATGCTACTTATTTTTGACATAAAGTAAATGCAAACTTTTAACAGCCAGAACTTGTCAATTGAATATCCGATTGAATTGCAACAAACAGCATTGTAAGGAGAATTGTATTCTCTTTCCTAATACCGGCAAACCCTCATTTTGACCTCTGCCCATTTTGCCAGAACGCCTCACATATACCCACTTATCTGGGTTGCAAATAGCAATTGTCGTAAAGTGTCTTGCCAGAGAACACAAAATACCATATTCCTATCTGGATTCAAACATGGGGCCACAACACTCTGAGCATTGGACCAGAGCACTCCAGATAAATTTTGGTCATTTTTCCCGGCAGAATAAGGCCAAACCCGACGGCCTGTTGAATGACCCTGTGACCCCGTTGGTCCACTGTCTGCGGACGGAGAACTACGAGCTGGCTACTCTGCTCCTGACGTATGGCGCATCGCCCGCACTCCTAATCATTGACCCCGGAGACACTCCACTGCACTCTGCACTCAAGATTGGCTTTAAACAGGACGGTAAGGGAGAACTCTTGTAAGCAAAATAGACACTCAACTACAGAGTGAGTCAAAAAAGCGGAACCCAAACTCCAAAAATTATATTCCATATTTTAAAAAATATGTAGCACCAAACATAACAATGAATGGAAATCCACTTTCATAAGCTACTTTTTATTCAAAAAAATACTGAAGTTGCTCAATCCATTCAAAGAATATCACCATTTAATCGCAATGACCCTTAAACCTCTTTCTTCCAAATATGCGATTTCAAGAATCGTCGTCACAGTTATTTGTTCATCAAAAAGTAGCCTATGTATTGGCTTTCCAGTCATTATTATGTTTGGTGATGTTGATTATGAAATTTATTTTGGGGGTTTTGGGTTCAACTTTTTTTGACTCACCCTGTACTTAAGTGATACATCAATCAAACCTAGTGTTCAACTTGTAGTGCTACAAGCCAAGCCAAGATATTAGTATTATTATGATTTATTTCCGGTCATGAATTCAAAGATTCCTCAAAAGCGCCCTAGGCACTGTAGCTCGCAAGCCTTGAGAAACCTGTATGAGAGAAGACAATGAAAAGAAATTACAGTTTCAGAGGTGGGAGGAAAAAACCCAGAAGAATATTCTGGGGGACAAACTGAAAACTGCATCAAAAGAAAAAAATGGTAAATGTTTTCTTTCAACAAAATGAAAACAATTCACATGCATCCCTATGAGAATTGTTTTTATTTTGCTGAAAGAACACTTACTTTTTTTGTGTGTTCAGTGGACAGAACTTTGAAACGATGTTTGTGTTCAAAATTCCGTAACTTGAAAACTCCATGAGTGATTTGAATGATTCTTTTACTAAAAGAAAGCTTAATGACTGGGCTTTCATATCCTACATTTTGAAAGTGCTACATGCAAAACGTCTTTCAAAAATAAGTCCTGCCATTTGGTTTTCGTTTTTTTTACTCGCCCTGTATATCTTTGGTAAAATTGTATTATAAGCTCCGTCCAGAAGTCTCTGGTTATTTTAACGTGCCACATTTTGGCCTTACCGGTACAGATCGTAAATTTGCCGTGCTGGAACTTCTCCTGACGAAATACTCCGCGGACCCCACCGGCACCACCTACCTGGACAAGAACGCCCGAGACCGGGCGGGGAACACGCTGTTCCACCTGGCCCTCACGGGGGGCTCCAAGAACCAATCATTTAATGCCATCAAGGTCCTGAGCCAGTACAAGGTCAACCCCTGGCTGCGGGACCATGGAGGCCGGGTACCGCTCAGGATGGTGACCAACAAAGACCGGCGCTACATGTTCCTGGCCGAGGCAGCCAAGTACTACGACAGTACCAGTGAACCTGCACAGAGTTCATCCAGAGGTAAAAATAATCCACAGACGGAACAAATCTGTGGAAAGCCTGAAATAAAACCTTTCTGGCTTTTAACAAAGTGTTAATATTTAATAGTGAGGGGCCATTAAAATGTTGATGTTTTTAGATTTGGAATTTTTTTTCAAATTTTTTTTGACCCACCCACCGGCCCCGATTTTGATCTGAAAATATTGATTTTTCATTCAATAAAAACATAACAAATGTCCAGTTCAGTGACGGCAGAATGCAGTACGTATATGGTACCTTTATACCAATGACAAGGCCAACCCGTATTTCAGAACCACACATACTCACAAAAGAGATATTGCCACATGGTGCTTCCACACTTATCTTATCAACATTATTCATTTATAACATAACTTTTACTATAACTTTTCTCTTTTTTTTGTGGTTGCATAGAGTCTAACCAGAGTGGTTCTGATGGCATCCATGTTTCTGGCGTCCCAGACGATTGGTCCAAGGCAGACAGGGGACCAGGACGGGACGGCCACCACCAGCAAGCAACAGCGAGAACAGCCGAGCACGTGCCCCGCAAGGAGAAGCTGCGGCGCGAAGTAGAGCTGCTACTGAGTGCCATGCCAATATATGTCCCGCAGCAAACAGGACTGGACCAAGCAGGAACCACTGTGACAGCGACACTGTCGAGAAGCGGCCCGCGACAAGTTGAGAACAGGGAAGAGGCCTCAAGGAAAGAAAAATTGAGACAGGATGTTGAAGATGAAGGTGAGATAATAGAGAGACGTCCAAAAAACTGTGACAGGTATCAATAATCTTTGAGTAGGGTGACTTCAGATGACTTGAGACATATGAGGTCAAAGGTCATCTAGGGGTCAAATGAGGTCATTGTTGTTTTTTGTTATGTAAACTGAAAAGTGCTGTTATATGAAAAGTCCGGCTTCACTCTCAACCAAACTTTGTGACTATCTTTGGATAGAGGGACTTAAGATGACTAGAGACATTTGAGGTCAAAGGTCATCTAGGGGTCAAATGAGGTCATTGTTGATTTTGGACACTGAAAAGTGTGCTTACTAACTGACTGTATAAATCCTGCCAGCATGCCAAGGGGATCACGCACGTTTTACTTGCAGTATTTTGTAAATTTTGCAATTCGTTTTGCAAATTTGTGATCCTAAATATGTCTAAAATATACTGTGGAAGTTTCAGACTGTAAATTTGGCTCTAGAAATGAATCGTTTAAAGATGATTTGAACAGATTTATCAGTTTAATTCAAAATTGGTAACAGGCAATTTTTCTCTGTTTTCACTTTTGTATTGTAACAAATTCCATATGGGCATAATTTTGCTAAGAAATTACAGTATCAAAGATACGGTATATTGACATTGATATTATGAACATGCTAGTGCAATGAAATTATAATATGACCCTTCTATAAACCAATGAAATTACTGTATCTGAGACATTGGTATCCGTGCACAAGCACCCCCTCAACGGTAAGAGTGGGAGAGTTGGGGGAGACCTCTGGGAGAAACATTCAAACGCTTGCCGACAACACCTGATGCTCATGTGAAGAAGCTGTGGCTTTGTGCACATTCAGACCGAAATGAGTCATGCATACTTTGTGCTATACTCTCGCGAACTAGTATGAATGTATAAACACTGCCTTATGGGGTACCGGAACAATGGGAGGTACCCCACAAGGAATGCCCACCGACTTGCGGGGTACCGTTTTGGTACCCCACAAGTTTTTCAGGAAATATATATATGGATTTTACTCCAAAACTAGGAATTTCAAAGGTGGGTTGATCCGTCGCAAGCGGAAGAGTTTTAGAAAAGGGATATTAAGTCCAAATTTCAGCCCAGGAAATTAATTCTGGTTAAAATAAGAGCATTTTGACATTAGTGTGCAACATTGCAAAATTTTAGTACACGAGAACAAAGGAAGTACCTCACTTTTATGCCTTGTAAGTGTGGGTGTGCACATGGTGTGTCTCGTCCACTGGGCTATCGAAAGTGGTTAAAAAGCATCCTGACTTGTGTGCGTACGGAGCCCATTGAGTATCTCTTGTGTTTCTGTTGCTTATCACAGAAAAAGACATGGATGAAGAAGACGAGGAGGTAGATGATGATGATGACGATGATGATGAAGTAATGGGGGCCATTGATGCAACAATCTTTGATGATTTAACCTGGGAGGTAGAGTGCACTGCAAAGGTATGTGTCTAATGTGCTCTCTGCACAAAAAATGTGAACCAAACCGACAAAATAGTTGACAAGTCACCAGAGCTAGTTTTGAGTTGTTGAACCATCGCAAATCCTGCTCAATGGAAATTACTATGAGTAAGGAAAAGTGAATATTGCCACCTAAATAAAACGTTCATTTTTCAGTATAGGAAAATTTTATTTGTAGACAGCCCATAAATTATTAGCTAATAAAGCTAATGGTAATAAAGTAAGAAAAATCTAAAAAAAAAACACAGTCATGTAAATTTCCAATTTGCTTAAACAAAAACATCAAACCGCCCTCTCCACCAAAACAATGATTAAATCACAAAAAAACTACTTATACTAAGACGTCGAACTGAGTAATATATCAAAATATAGACTTAGATATCTTCTTTCCACTGCACAAGAAACCACAGTATATTTAACCAGTTGACGTCGGATGACGTGTATACATGCAAAGATTTTGCGATATTTGAAACGGATGACGGATAAACCCCTATCGAGCAAGGCCGGAAATATCTGTCAGTGACCCGCTGGCAGGGTGTGCTTCCCGCAGATGACGGCCTGGGCAAGACATCGAGGTTCGTGAAAAACAATCCCGCGTCTGGGTCCAGTTAATTGTCAAATTAATACCGATGCCAACTGGTTAAAAGACAACCCCGAGGCTCATTTATTGGATTCCAATCACAAACATGAACCCTAGCACTAAGAACCACATAGTTGTGGTTCTTAGTCTTGATTCCTACTACGTATGAGCTACGACCATCAAATGGCAAATGAGAGATACCCTATGCTGATCTGTGTTTTGGTTCAGCATCTAGCTTTTCCCTAATTAACGGTTTCCGGTTTTCCTCCATTTCCCAAGGTCTGGAAGTTCCTGCATGACAAGCTTGTCCTCCACAGCCTGAAGGAGACGGCCATCCGCAAGATCCAGATGCTGGGAAGCGGTGACTGGCGAGTGCGTCTCTGCAAACCCCTCGAGGGCCTGCCCAAGCAACACGACATGAAGCTGTACGAAGCCCGGCTGACTAAAGGCGGCCGCATTCTGTGGGAGTTGGCAATAGCGTTCTCGCCTCGCTGCAGCGAGGAGTCTGAAAAGAGACTTGACTCAGGTACGGACAAATCTTGGGGTTTTTGTTTTTAATTCTAGGACTAAACTTAAGTAAGTAAACTGAAAGGTACCTTTTCGGGACATAAGTACAGAGCTCGTATCGGGAGCTGTCATGGTGTCTTTGTTAACTGGCATTGTTGAGGCCCTCACATGACCTGTCATGTGACCATATTTGGTCAAATGACAGGAGGTAGTCGTTCACATGGGCCAGCTCGTATCCTTCATCTCTGTTCATATGGGGGCAGTATCTGCCGATTTCCACGGCCTCACAGATTTTGCGCTTCCAGAGGTTGTCCTTCATGGTGATGATCTTAACATTGTCCACGGAGATGCTATGTCCTGGGGTGGATATATGTTCACCAACTGCTGTCAGGGGAGCTGACCTACTGGTGTGTTCTCTGTAACGGTCCTACAGAGTGCAAACTGTTTCACCGAAGTGTCTTCACAGCCATCATACGATATTTTATACACAAGACCACATTTCTTGAGGTCTGCAGTCTTGTCCTTCAGGCTGATCAAGTGGGAGCGAAGGGTGTTCAACGGTTTGTGTGCTACCCTGACGCCATGTTCATGAAACACACACTCCAGCTGTTCAGACAGACTTGGATGTATGGGAGAATGGCCATAGGTTGTTGCTTGGCATTGGTAATGGTCTTAGAGGCAGCTCCAGGTGTTGGTTTCTTTTTAGGGATCATGAATGCCCACGGTTGGTGCCCGTTGGCAATGAGAGCCCTTTTGATGATGTGGAACTCAGTCTTATGGTCCTCCTTCTCTGTGATAACCAGGTGGATCCTGTGGCAGAGTGTGAACCACTGACCTTTTGTGCGCTAGATGGCGATTGGAACCAAAGCTCAAATATTGGTCAGTATGGGTCGGCTTCATATGACCATGGTCACGTGACAGGTCACGTGAGGGCCTCAACAATGCCAGTTGATAAAGACACCGTGACGGTGTCGCACGCTCCTGATACGAGCTCTGTACTTTTCAGTCCCAAAAAGGTACAGTTCCATTTACTTGATTCAATAATGGTACTGGAAACAAACTTTCATGCTCGAAAACTTAAGCAGTTTCAATTTTTTGTGAGCACTTGTGCACTTTTTAAATGTGAATTATTGTCTGATTATTATTTCAGGAGACGGCGCTTCGGAGCCTACAGCAGTGGCCGGAGGACGAGTGTACTCGGAGATAATCCGCATCTGGGACATCGTACCGGACCACCCTAAGGTGACGCATGCAATCAAGGTGATCGTCAAATCGGTGGAGCGAGGAGAAGAATGCATCATCCGCAAGAAACTGATAGGCATCAGCAACAAATCGCCCACGGGTAAGAAGTTTGTTCCAACTGTGATGTGGTCCGACGGCATTTTGTTCACTGCAGGGTGCATCCCCAGTCAAAAAAAATTCCCATAGACACCAGTGAAAAATCCCCATACTTCAAAATTCTTTTAAAAATACTCAGGACTCTCGCAGGTGTTCAGGCCGCACAGAAAATTGATGATCAACATGTCCGATCTTTCATTTTCTGTTCCATTTTTGGTGGGCTGACCTTTAACTGTGTGGACAAATTCTGAGCCAAAGAAGACCACCCCTTAAAACGATTGATGTTTCCCAAACTGGAAAAAGTAGCCATTTTGAAGAAGGATTCCTCCACAACATGGGTAAACAGCGCCACTTTCGGACCCAATTGCATCCAAAATGCTCAGAATTGCTAGCCCTAAGTCCAGGCAAGAGGTGCAGTGCCATTTGTCTTCAATTCCCCAATTTCATAGCTCTCAGAGGTTTCTAGTAGAGAATAATTTGAGTGTATACCTTTTATTCATGAGCTTGTCAGACAGATTTTTGGCCTATTTACTGGGGTGTACACCAAGGGGCCAGGATAGATGGTACCTAGGTTGAACCTAGAGAGGCACTTTGACCTGAGTGTGTGCAAACAGTCCACAAATTAGACAAGTCATTTGATTGTACAATGCCTGCTGTGAAGTACTTCATGGCTTTTTGTACGCCGAAGAGAATCAAATAATCACATAATATGACAAGTACACAATATATCTGTCTGCCTTGGTTTCACAGGAGGCACAGCAGCGCTTCGCCTGCCGACTTACTTCCGGGAGGTCACAGGAAGCTCACCCGATCGCCGCACCAAGGCCCTAGACGACTCCAAGAAGATCCCGAGACCCTTTTTCCCGCCGGCGAGCTCCAGGGAGAACGAGTACCACATCATGAAGTTCTACTCCGTCAACTCCACGCTGGTCAACGCCATGCTCAACGACAGCAACGTCAAGGTGGATTTCCCGTTCCGTGTGACGGAGCTGGAGCACGCCATCATCAACCTGCAGCCCAGGCCCCCGTCCTCCATCCTGCTGCTGGGCAGAAGCGGAACAGGTCAGGAAATTGTGAATTTCAGTTCCCACCTGTGGCTTGTGGGGTACTTGCACCTTGCTTGTTGCCATTTTTTTTTACAGTGTCTGGGGGAGGGGGGGGGAAGCAGTTGGCAACCTTCTCGCGGTCCCTCCTGTTAGTACTCGTATCATTATACCACCTCGATTGAGGAGCTAATGGCAACACACAAGGGATCTCATGATCACAGTCAGACTACAGTGTCCGAGTCATACTTTATTAAGAGCTCCCAGCCTAGATAAAGCAGGATACAGCAATGCTTTGACTGTAGATGATTGATGAGCCAGCTGTGCCTACCACTTGCCTGTTTTTTTCTGTAGACTGAATTTGACTAGTCACAGTGCTTGCTTGAAGTATGATCTGACTGTTGGTGACTAGCCTGTGTAAAAGGCAAGGCAGGGGAAGAGGATTGATATTTTTGACTGTCTGTGACTGTTTAGACAGCAGGAGCGTTTATATATGTCTTTTAAAATCATGAATGTGTAGGTTCTTTTCATGTGTAGGTTCTTTTCATTTTCGTTTGTCTTTGCAGGCAAGACCACATGCTGCCTGTATCGCATGTGGACCAAATTCTTCAAATATTGGCAGCAGGTTTCCATGACTGGCGAGCCCTTGATTCCCAGAGATGTCGCCTTCATTCACCAGGACAGGCTTGAGGAAGAAGAAGGTAAGAATGCCAGGTCTCAAAAAGTCCCATTCCCCATGGCGAATGAGATTCACTGTTCATTATCCTTGTTCCACTTTTTGTGGTAATTTTTTGTATAACGTTTTGTAGTGCAATGGAAATAGTTGAAGCTGAAATTCGCACACCACATTCAATCAGCACAGAAAAAAATTGGGCCCCCCCCAAAAAAAAAAAACTTGAGGTACCCCTTGTATTCAAGGGTTCTGTTGCAATAAATGATATATATTCCCAAAAGTAAGAACAGGTCTATTGGTGGCTTAGTTCCCAAAGCTCCTTCCTTTAATCAAATAACTACACTGCAAATCTAAGGGACGCGACTTGCGAATATCTCCAACGGGCGTTTTGTGGATTTATCATTTTCCTCAAATCTCACCCCTGCCAAGTCCGAGTCATTGTCATTGTATCACGAGTCTAAGTCTGAGTCCCAGTCATGGAAAACAAGTCTGAGTTATGAGTCGTACAAGTCTGTAGTAATCTAACAAAGTGTCTGTTTAAGCCAAGAGATTCAGTGTGTGCCGTCCCTAAAGAGTTTTGTTAATTTTGTTGAAATTGAACGGTTTCATTATTAGATGGAAGTGACACAGACAGTGACAGCGCCAGCGCATCCTACAAACCCAGGCAGGCCTACCGCCGCGGCTCAGATACCCGCCGTGGTTCTTACGACTCGCGGAGTGCCGAAGCCTACTCCTCGGCGTCGGTCAGCAGGACGGGTTGCCACGGTGACGCTGACGCGGACGAGAACGTTGACACCCCGACGATCATGGACCACCTGCACCAGATCTTTGTGACCAAGAACGCTGTGCTTTGCAGCGAGGTCCAGCGCAACTTCTGCGACATGAGCCACGCTTGCGAGTTTGCCGGCGAGCCCTTGGCCCAGCAGGACACGCCCATCCCTCACCGGTTCCAGGACGCTCACCAGGCCCGGTTCCCCTTGTTCCTTAGCTCCCGCCAGCTGCTTCTGATCCTGGACGCCTCCTTGCCCAATTCTTATTTCCCTCGCGCGGCTGACGGATCGATGAAGCGAAAAATACGGGGATGGGACGAAGGTAAGGAAAGATAAGATTATGTGAACAACGAATTGATGAGCTTTAGAATAATGCATTATAACACCTAACACAGTGACCTGTCCCCATAAAATGATCCTCAAGTTGTACATCGCCTTTGGTTGGTTGGTTGTTTCTTTAATTTGTAGTTATTTGATATTTGTTTGTTTTTTTAGGGCTTTGTGTTTGTCTTTCAAAAACCATTAATCCTGCGGTGTGTGATCGTACTGAAATGTACTGACATTGTCAGTACATTTTTTAATAATTTGTAATGACTCCGTAATTTTTTCGTCCAAAAATATCATACTCTACAAGTTACCTATTAGCTAAAAAGCATCATGAGTGCCCCTTTAACCCTGGGTGAACTTTTGACCCAGAATTTCTGAGGCAAAGATCAGAACCAGGCCAACTGCCATAGGATTTGTATGGTCCAGCTCCAACCGAAAGGCTTGTGAAGTATAGCTGCTGTTATCACAAGGCCATCAATCATGCTGTCATTATGCCTAGTCTTAAAGTTTGGAAACAGGTGGTTTTCATCCTTGTTAGCTTTACATGTAGCCTCAGGCTGTTGCGGTGGGGGGGGGGGGGGGAGGGCCGGGGCCAGTTAAAAATCAGGGAAATGAAACTCGAACTTTTTTTCACACAGGTACTGACTAAATACAGTGTGTAAACACAAGTAAACACACGCAAACACTTTTTTTGGATGGAAATTATTTGCTTGAGCAAAGAGAGCATCTATCCATCTATTTAGACACTATGAATAGGGATTATGTTCACCAAATGCCTCCTGAAGGGATTGTGTTAGACCGTAACACCCATGCACCATCATACTGAAAAGTTCAGTACTGTGGTGGATTACAGGTGAAATAGAACAATGGCGGCTTGCATGAGACCCTTTAGTGACCCAAACTGCCCTGCCTATTACTGCACTCTATTGTTTTATGGCTTTTTTTCCAGGAATACATGTCAACAAAAATGTAATTCACTGTAGTACAGGTGCTAATCCGTTAGTTTGACATTGTTTTTCTCAGAGGATGGACCTTTGACTTTTATCCCACTGATGGATGACGAGGATGAGGAGGACGCAGACCACACCCCGGCAGCTCTTGGCGAAGACATGATGCAAGACGGTGAGGCCAACCCCAACGCACCGCGCGGCCTGGGCGGACAGCACGAGGCTCAGGGAGGCGGGGGACAGGCCGCTAAGTATGACCCACGACGCGAGGTCACCTACGAGGTCTTTGCCTACGAGCTATGGCCCCGCATCAACAAGAAGAAGCTGCCGTACCACTCTACGCTGGTGTGGATGGAGATCAGGTCCTTCATTAAGGGTAAGAGAGAGAGCGTGGGAAAATATTATCAGACAATGGAACTTCTTCAAACTGGCGATATCGATGTCAAAATACTATGAAATAATCGAGTAATATCGACATATCGAAGGTGCTTAGTATATAGTATATGTATGGTTGGCCAAACATGCCAATGTGTCAGCTTTCTGAAAAGCAGTAAGTACATCTGTGTTGAGGGTGTTCTGTGTGTGGTTTCCTGGTCGACTAAAGCGCCTATAGTGAGCAAGGGGGGGTAGTTCCTTGTCGACAAAAGTCGCCAATGATAAGGAAAGGGATCAACACCTGGATTTTATTCCTGTGTTTGTTTAAACTCAGTTGAAACTCAGCCTTAATATTTTGTTTTCATGTACTGCAGGATCAGTTGAAGCACTCCACACAGAGTCAGGCTGCCTATCCCTGGAGAGCTACTTGTCACTCGGCCAAAAGAGGGCCTCCAACTTCACCGCCGACAGAGAAGAGATCTACACTCTCTTCAAGACTTACGAGGTATCAGCCATCTTGTTTCTGCATGCTTGTGCTTTAAGCAATGAACTTCCAAATTGAAAGTTGATGAACAAGTAACTTGCTTTAGCAATTTGGGAGAGCTACAAACAGTACATTTAAATAAAAATTAACAGAAATGAACAGCATTTTGAAAACTTATATAAGAATGCAACAAATGTATTCCTGTCAAACAGCTGCCATGACTGTCATAACCTAAATTAGCATTCATAAACACCTAAGACAGTTTACCCATTCCTATTGGTCGAGAGCCTGTCACATGGCCGGTCTTAAACAAATGATACAGACCGGCTGGCTGTTGTTAAACACTTTCCCCAGAGTCACATTGGAATTTTTGGTGCCTTTTACCATTTTATTAGTTAAACATGTTGAATACAACCAGTGACTCGGTATTTCATAGTCATAACTTCACACTTCACCGGCACAGCTGTGTTCTGGGCCACATCGCACAGTGCGTGATTGTTATTTAAAAAAAAAAAAAGGTTATCATGCTCCAACAAAGGTATTAACTTGTTCATCCATATTCAGCACATGAAGAGTCAGAAGAACCTCTTTGATGAGGGGGATCTGGTGTTCCACGTCTACCGCCGGCTGCGGGACATCAAGACACTGGAGTGGGTCCTTCACGAGATCTACGTGGACGAGACACAGGACTTCACTCAGGCCGAGCTATCACTCTTCATTCGCTGCTCACATGATCCAAACTCGCTCTTTCTGACTGGTGAGTTATTAAAGGGCCCATGTGATGGACTCTATATAACACCTTAATACAGGGTGAGTAAAAAAAAACGAAACCCAAATGTCGGGACCATTGTTTTAGTGAAGTTCTGCATGAAGCACTTTCAAAATCTAGGATATGAAAGCCCAATTCATATGCTTTCTTTTAGTACAAGAATCATTCAAATCACTCATGTACTTTTCGAGTTACAGACTTTTAAACACAAGCACCGTTTTAAAGTTCTGTCCACGGATCACAAGAAGGTAAGTGTTCTTTCAGCAAAACGAAAACAAATCACACAGGGATGTGTGTTTTCATTTTGCTGATAGAACACACACCTTTTGTGTGATCCATGGACAGAACTTTAAAACGGTGGTTGTGTTTAAAATTCGGTAACTTGAAAAGTACATAAGTGATTTGAATTATTCTTAAACTAAAAGAAAGCTTTTGATTTTGGGCCTTCATATCCTAGATTTTGAAAGTGCTACATGCAGAACTTTACTTAGACAATAGTCCCGACATTTGGGTTTCGTTTTTTTTTTTATTCACCCTGTAGATCCTTGTTATTTGATTGGAGGAATTTAGTCACATGACATTGAATATTTTGCCCCATTTCATTGACAAATATTCCATTGTATGATTTACGTCATACATCGTGCATTATGGTTCCATTTGTTTCGCTCCATTTCACGAGCGCCTCTGATATCGATCGCAGAGCATGAACTGTGAACTATTGCTATGCGAATGCAGCGTTAAGCATTGACAAGTCCCAATGCTTGCAAGATTAGAAGGGCTCACTCAAAGGAACGTTGCTATTCCAAGGGTTGCAGGTTCGAAGTCTTAGAATCCAGTCAATTTATCCGTTCAAATATATATGTGTATATACTAGAAATGTTGACTGTTTATTGAAGCTCGCTCTTAGGAAATTCTTGCCGTCTTGTCACTTCAATTTTATTTTTTTTCATTGGCTTTGTAGGAGACACTGCACAGAGCATCATGCGTGGCGTTGCTTTCCGCTTTGACGACCTGAAGTCCCTCTTCCACTATGCCAGCAAGTCCGTCAAGGCCCTGGGCATGCACTCGGCCGTAGCTGTACCCAAGAGAGTCTACCAACTCACGCACAACTACCGATCACATGCCGGTAAGATATGTCTGGCCTAGAGTGGTCAGAACATCAGTCTATTGAAGGCATATAGGATCATTTGCATATATCCCAAAAGAAACCTACCAAATTTTTATCAAAAAGCTTACTTGGAATATAGATAGTACTGGTACTAAACACCCTGTGAAATTATTCTGTCTGGTTAACAGTCAATGCAAAGAAATCAAGAAATGTAGGTGATTTCCAACGATCAGTCAATTGACTGATTTTCGGAATAAAGAGTGCTGTTGACAAATTCTTGTTTCGTGATCGAAAAGTTGTCCATGGTTTCTTAACGTTTTCTTTATAAATAATATCCACTGAGCTGAAATTTCAAAAGGTTGGGTTTTGAAACATTCTTCTTTGGTTTTTGAGTGGTGTAATCATTGGAAACGAACAAAATATTGCATGAAAAACAAACATAATCCTTACTCAAGTCTGACTCAAACCGCAGTTCTTAGTGTCTGGACTTGACTCAAGTAATTACAGGCAAATGTCTCACTTGAAGTCAAAGACTTGTATACTAGAATCCTTATAAAAAGTGGAAAATGATTATTGTTCTAAATAGCCCCAAATTCATGCCAAGTAAGCTAATTTGCCTTTTCATGGTGCGTGTAGTTAATATGTCATACAATAGGGCTCCTTTAAAAAATGTCTAGCAATAGCCCAACACAAGGCCAAAGGCCACTCGAGGTGTGGGCTACAGCCGAAAATGTGGAAGAACCAGCCCCTCACACTGAAACAGGATAATCTAATCTCTTCACAATATAAATATTGGACCAAGTCAGTCACAAGTCCAGCAAAAATCCACCACAAGTCTGCTTTACCTACCGCTTACAGTCTTTAAAATGCCTGTCATTCCTCTAAAACCCACAAGTCCATAATGGGAACACTTTGGGACGGAACTTGAGAATCACAGTAGGCTTTCTGCTTTATGTGACCCCTTGCTGATTTTCCATCCAGAGTTAGATAGAGGTTGTATTTCTGACATGCTTTATGCATCACGTTTTTGCGTAACCTCTTACCCAGGGATTCTGAACCTGGCCTCCACCATTGTTGATCTGATGACCCATTTCTTCCCCAACTCCTTTGATCGTCTGGAGCGTGACCAGGGCTTGTTCCATGGCCCCTCCCCAGTGCTGCTAGAGTCCTGCAGCTTCAGCGACCTGGCTTTGCTGCTGTGTGGCAACAAGAGGAAGACGTCCGAGATAGAGTTTGGAGCTCACCAGGTACAAGGGCGGATCCAGGGGGGAGCCAAAGGGGGCCATGGCCCCCCCCCCCCCCCCAAAACGAAACCAATTTTTTATTTTTTTTATGTGACATCGCAATAAAGGCAGGCAATGAGTACACCACCATCCTTTCCTCAAAAAAACATTGGATAAAGTGGTCAGAAATTGCCTCAGATCGCACCACAGAGCATCTAGAATCCGAACCCCACGCCGTAATTTTTTGACCCACTTTTTGGGGGACCAAAATTTTTTTTTGGCCCCCCCTAAAATTGTGTTCTGGATCCGCCCTTGACCAGGTAAAGACAAACACACAACTTGCTGCCCTACGCCCCCGTACATTTTTCCTTGATATCATCGCCGCATGATTGTTTTCCCAAATCTTTCAAGATGTTTTGAGGGTTTGTTGCCCTTTGAGAGTTAGCACACAGAATTGATTCTAGCAAAATTCAGTATTTTGGATGATTTTCTTGTGTTGGTTTCAGCGAAGAATAACAACAAAAGGTGGCAGTTCTGTCAGGCTAATTTTGATAAATCCAAAGAGATCCTGACATCATAACTACAACTCTCGCCTCCAGGGACTGTTGTTTTGACACAGTAGGAAAGCCATAAACCACTGAAGCATAACTCCTTGCTATTGCTTTGATTGTTTGCCGCCCCCAGCGATGACTCTTAGTCGATTGAGCAAGTGGATGTAGATGGTTTATAAAAAAATACTCTCAAAAATAATATTTTGTGATACAGTGCCAGAAATAATTCCTTTTTTGTTTTTAAACGTGCCTCAAGCTACCGGATACTCATGACAAAATATTGACACAAGTATCCTTCTGAAAACAACAGCCTCTTTAAATTGTTGCTCAACGTCATGTCCATTTCCATAATTACTTGATAATGAAATTGTTTCTCGTCAGGTCATCTTGGTTGCCAATGAAGAGGCTATTGAGAAGCTGCCAGCTGAGCTTCGTCTGGGCCTAGTTATGACCATCTACGAGGCCAAGGGTCTGGAGTTTGACGACGTCCTGCTCTACAACTTCTTCAAGGATTCCCCGGTGAGTTGACTTAGCAGAACTTTTGACAGATGACATTTTGTTTAGATGAATTAGTCAGGGATGCAGTCTTGATTGACATTTGACTTGTTATGATTTGTGACGACTTGTGATGACTTGCAATGACTTTTGACGAGTTGTGATGACATTTGATGCCAAGTGATGACTTGTGATGGCTTGTGATGGCTTGTGATGACTTGTGATGACATGTGATGACTTGTGATGACTTGTGATGCCTTGTGATGACTTGTGATGACTTGTGATGACGAGTTGCGAAAAAAACTGGCAACGCGAACGGCGCGGCGTAAGTCATTGCAAATATTTTTCGCAAGTAAGTTTTGCTTTTATTTTTGGGACTCGAGTCTTATTAGCCTTCCTCGAGTCAAGTCGAGTCATTCTGATGAGGGACTCGAGTCGAGTTGAGTCTTTTGCTCGCAGTGACTCGAGTCGAGTCGAGTCGAGTCATTTACCTGTCAGGACTCGAGTCGAGTCGAGTCACCAAAAAATGTGACTCGAGTCGGACTCGAGTCGAGTCATTGACTCGAGTCATTACAACTCTGGGAGAGAGGCAAGTGGGGATGAAGTGGCTTTCCCAAGGACACGGCTTATGGCCAGCAGCTGGATTCGACCCTCTGATCATGAGTCACGAACCCTAACCACTAGGCCACACTCCCCATGCATTGTGATGACTTGGTTCCAACTCTGCTTCTTTGTCTCCTAGGCCGACAAGGAGTGGCGGGTGATCACCGAATACCTGAACGAGTTGATCGCTGAACAGCGCAACAGGTCCGAGGACCAACAAGAAGGATTGAAGGAAATAGATGTGGAGACCTTGACTGGGACAGTCCGGCCACGGCCTCTGAAATTCAACCCGGACGAACACAAGGTTAGGAATCTTGACTCACCCCATTCAACTCAAACGTTTGCAGTGACTCCCAGATATAGATTTTAAGTATTTCATTTCTCTCTTCTTCATGCATAATAAAAAAAGTTGTTTTCCGTGGCTTTTTGGGATTCATTGTAGTGTGATTCTGTTGCAGTTCACTCTGGCTTGCCACACTGTCTCTCTCAGGTTCTGTCGTATAAACATGATACAAAAAATTGAGTTTTAAAATTCTTGCCAAGTTTGTTGCTTCTATGAGCCTTAGCTTTTATGATTCTTTAAGTACTCTCCAATCTTAAGTTACCCAGAATGATTAGAAAAATGAATGCTTGTATGTGCAGCTGAAACAGACATTCAAAAAGAAATGCGCAGTTTCTCAATGGGACGGGACCTGGAATTGCACTGGGTTATGAACGTGAATAAGCATGTAGCATTTTCGCACAGGAATGCATTTGAGCACGAACGCACAATGACAATGGCACTCATAAGCCCCCCTCCGGTGGACCTGCAATTTGCTTGCGCCGTGACAGAACTGTCGGCATGCAAGCATAAAAGTCATGCTCTGGTCACAAAATTGAGAAAATGTGACTATCGCTGAACAAGCTGGATCTCTACACAAAATGATTGCAACCATGCTCTTGTCACCCACAACGTAATGACGATTCACAATAAAATTAGATGGTCCAGATGCGCGTACGACGTAACTTCACACAGGTCGACTGCGATAGATTCCTGCCTATTGGGAACATGTTCCGTCGCGGTGCCGAAGTTTAATTTTTTCTTCTCTTGCCACTGTTGATTTTTTCGAGTGCCTATTGTCTTAATATCGTCGCAGTAACACTCGGGTCACAAAAAATCGGTGACTGCAATGTACCCGACGGTCCTAGCTCAGGCGCAGCTTGATCCTGAAAAGCCAGTTGCCGACTGTTCTGTGTGCTCGCAAGGTCAACTTGGGGGTGATGAACGCATTTGAGCACGGACGCATTAATGACAATGGCACTCGTAAGCCGCATTTGAGCCCGAACGCACATAGTCCTTATGTGGTCTCAGGCAAAGCTTTGCCACAAAACCTTTTGTATTGAAAACCTTGGCTAGCTTCATACTTGTGGGTCATAAAATACTGTGTTGTCTCTCTCAGGTACTAAACTCAGAGCTGAAGTATCTCTACACGGCAATCACGAGAGCCAGGGTGAACGTTTGGATCTTTGACGAGGATACAACCAAACGAGCGCCGATGTTTGAGCTGTTCCGTTGCCTGAAACTCGTCAAAGGCATTGGTCCGGAAACCACCCCAGAAGCAGAGGGCCCTGGTGAGTCCAGTGCACAATTAAGAGTAGTTCAACTTTGTCATGTGGGACTTGGTGTTTTGAACAACCGAGGGGTGCCATGGCCAGGGGTACTATGCATCATGAGGGCATTAAAATACCACACTGAGATAATTCAGATAACTTCTTGGTGCTAATATTGTTGTTCTTAGGAACTTAACTGGTTTGGATCAGTAAAAGTTCCAGTATCCAAAACACAAAACAACAAATGCTGTTGTTTTCAAGTATGTGTTTGAATATTTTTTTCTTTTTAGAAATGTTTCATTGAGGTATATTTTGCAACTTTGTAAGTGTTGGTCATTAAATCGTAGTTTGAAATTCCAAGCATTCAAGTGACATGTATGAATATTGTACCTTGAAGGAAATTTGGGGTTTCTTTGGCAAACTTGCTGGAAAAAAATGGTGAAATGTTCAAATTATGGCATCATGAGTTGTGAAGGGGTCTTATGCATATTGACTATTTAAAACCAAAAAAAAATTGCAGTATGGCATTTTAAAGACACCATTTTTTCCTAAAACATGTGCTTGATC
This sequence comes from Patiria miniata, assembly GCF_015706575.1. Taxonomy (NCBI): domain Eukaryota; kingdom Metazoa; phylum Echinodermata; class Asteroidea; order Valvatida; family Asterinidae; genus Patiria; species Patiria miniata. The sequence goes on from NW_024037054.1 coordinate 4,120,771, forward strand.
CAGTCTGCAACATGTTTTGTTGTGTGTCTGTTTTGTAAATTTTGTTGATTGACTCTTGAGTAATTTTTAGGAATTTTGTAACATTTGATTGTTCCTACCACACAGAATAATTTCTGTATTTTCACAGGATCTGTTTTTTGTACATTTACTGTCTTTAGTCTTTGGATAACACCGTGGCCAAAATATTGTGCTTATTAGGTAACCCTAGCAGGATGTTATGCATCTTGCCAGCAACCTCTGCAGATGGAGTGAATTACTTGAACATTAAAACAATTCAACAAAACTCGATAAATTTTTTTGGTCAGATTTGGACGCCATGTTTGTGGAGAAGTCGAGCCAATGGGAGTGGATCCAGCGAGGCCATTACTTCTTTGAGAACAAGCTGTGGATGGTGGCTGCTAAGTGCTACCAGCGCGGTGGAGATGGTAGGCGTGCCTTGCATAATGTATAGTTACACCTCATTCATATTGATGAGCCTTATAAATATGCATGAGGCCATTTCTTCTTTGAGAACAAGCTGTGGATGGTGGCTGCCAAGTGCTACCAACGTGGTGGAGATTGTAGGCATGCCTTGCATAATGTATAGTTACACCTCATTCATATTTGTGAGTCTTATAAATATGCATGAGGCATTATTTCTTTGAGAACAAGCTGTGGATGGTGGCTGCTATGTGCTACCAACGTGGTGGAGATGGTAGGCGTGCCTTGCACATTGTGTGTTTTTACACCTCATTCATATTTATGAATATTATAAATATTCATGACGCCATTACATCTGCAGGAAGGACAATCCACAATTCGAGACGGGATCCAACAAATGAGCCTTAATTCTTCCTCAATCTCAGAATCTGGACATCGCCGCTAGAAATCATCATCCAGTTCACATGCATTGGAAAGAGCATAGTCCACTTTTCATATTGCTACATCACTCAGTTTGATATCGAAATACCATCAGATATTTTGTTGTCAAAAAGGTTTACCATTCCAGTTGTTTTCTGTATTGTAAGATTGTTCCAAAGGGCCCAATACTTAAAAGTAGATGTGTCGACGTGTGACTCAATTTGTTGAGTTTGGTCACACTCGTACATATTAGGTCACTTCAGATTTTATATTTTATCAAGACAAATAAGAAATTTGCCCATCCCATGTTGTGCCCCTTCTAACAGAGATAGGGATGAGACTTGTAAGGATGTTTTTCCTGATTTCTGGATATTTTGTCAGGTTTCATCCAAATTTCAGGATTTGTAGTCAGGATATATCCTGATTTCAGGTTATTTAAAGAATCCCTCTAGAAATCTTGAAATCATGAGGTTTTGCTGTAAAGAGTTTAAAGAAATGGGTATTGTAAGGGGTGTTTTAGGCAAAAACAAACATATGCCATAGACCCTACGTTGCTCTGGTTGCTCTACGTAGTGACCCTCAAATTCTCCCCAATAATTTCGTGGATATTTCAACTTTTCCCTATTCTTGCCCCTGCAGAGAAGCGAGAATTGCAGGCCAGGGCACACCACCAGGCTGTGGAAGCGGACCGCATGAGAGACCAGCTACCAGCCATGAGGGAGAGGTTCCTGCAAGCAGCCGGCCTGTTCCTGCAGTGTGATAGCAGCCAGATGGCCGTCAACTGCCTGTACAATGCCAGGGAGTTTGGCCTGCTGGCTCAGCTTCTGGAGAAGCGGGGAGAGGTAAGACAGAAATGCACCTTTTACATATTGAAAAATGTTCATACATTTTTGAAAAATTGAAAACAGAAATAGAACTTGGACTAGAAATATAAACAGCTTTGCGGTTTAAGTCCAGTCCGTATTAAAAGTCTACATGCTGACATGTACATGTAGTTAGGTTCTTTTAAGTGTTCAAGTAATCTTCAAGAAAATTTATAACCTTGATGAAAATTATGATTTTGTGACTTGTCCCTCAACCACATTTGTGACAGAAGTGTACACATCTTTATCTTCATGGTAGCATAGCTGCCAACTAGTACGATTTTTTCGTAATTATTACGAATTGTTTGTTAAATTACGAAAATACGATTTGCCACTAAAACGTTACGAATTTCCCATTTTCTACCTAACGAAAAAAAAAAATGTAAAGTATCGTTTTTGACTGAAAACTTCTGGCGAAATGTCGCGATAATGGATGGACTGGTGACAAGTCTAATAAGAATGCAGTCAAGCACCTGATAGACATCAATGCAGAGTGCGCAGTGGAGTACTTGAGGACCAGACTAAAAATATTTTTCAATGGTGTGTCATTTGTGTGCATCTCGTGGATGTGTGGTTGTGTGGTTGTGTGTACTGTATGTGAGTACTTTTCAGTGACGATCGTGAGCACATTTAGTTGCTTATTGCCGGGATGAGACCCATCAGTTCGAGATTTTAATCATGGAATTTAATAAAAGTATGGTTGGAATAATTGGTAATAGAGTTTGAGTTTGTCACAACGGAGAGAAAAGATAAATCAGCATGCGTTTGCAAGGTAACATACCTTGGCAGGAATTTCTATTGCATACGGTGGCCATAGATCATTGTGCATAGCTGCCAACTGTTACGAATTTTTCGTAATTATTACGAATTGTTTGTTAAATTACGAAAATACGATATGCCACTAAAACATTACGAATTTCCCATTTTCTACCTAACGAAAAAAAAATACTTGTATAAAAGTATCGTTTTTGACCGAAAACTTCTGGCGAAATGTCGCGATAATGGATGGACTGGTGACAAGTCTAATAAGAATGCAGTCAAGCACCTGATAGACATCAATGCAGTGTGCGCAGTGGAGTACTTGAGGACCAGACTAAAACTATTTTTCAATGGTGTGTCATTTGTGTGCTGCATCTCGTGGATGTGTGGTTGTGTGTACTGTATGTGAATTGTGAGTACTTTTCAGTGACGATCGTGAGCACATTTGGTCGCTTTTTGCTGGGATGAGTCTATCAGTGCGAGATTTTAATCATGGAATTTAATAAGATTATGGTTGGAATAATTGGTAATAGAGTTTGAGTTTGTCACAACGTCCAGAAAAGATAAATCAGCATGCGTTTGCAAGGTATGTTGACGGGATATTTCTATTGCATACGGTGGCCCTAAATCAACGTGTGTAAAAACACACGAACTCGAAAAAACACACGAACTCGAAACTCCACATCGATAGCATGCATCTCAAAAAAAAAATATGCGCACGTTATTATTGTTATTATTTATTTGACTTCAACAAACAAATACCGACATTGAAACAAAATTAATTTAAAAATTTGCATCTAACCAAGGGCTCGTTTGATAAAACGAGCAGTTGAAAATGACCGCGCGGGTTGATTACTAATTGGGATTTTGAAAAGTTGGCAGCTATGTGGTAGTCTCGATATGCATCCCCCCTCAGAAATTAAAAATCTATGTTATAAACAAAGAGTTTTTTTGTGAGAAAGGTTTTTGTTGGAATGCTGGAGAGACTGAAAAACACAATCAGCAAATCTGCGTGGGTGAGATTTGAAACTGGGTCACGGGTGAAATACAAGGTAAAGCACTAAATGCTTTACGCCTTCCTCTTCATTCCACCTGTCCTGTTTTGTTAACCTCAGTTCTCAAAAGCGGCCAAGATCTACGAGAAGCGACTGAATCGTATTAGCGATGCCTGCCGCTGCCTGGAGCTGATGGGGGATTACGCCAAGGCCTTAGACCTCCTGTGCAGCGTGGGTCTGCACACCAAGGCCCTGGACCTCATCGATCGCTTCAACCGGTTCAAGCAGGAGCAGAAGACGAAGGGGATGCCCTTACCAAGACATGTCAGACCGCCGGGGTGAGTGTTCAGAGTTTTAGTCAAGATGTCACAAGGCCTCACAAGTCATTCACAAGTCCTTACAAGTCATTCACAAGTCCTTACAAATCCTCACAAAAAAGCATTTGGTGAATCACAAATGAGTTCCAAGTCCTCACAAGTCAAACACAGGTTCTTCACCAGCCCTTGCAAGTCCTCACAAGTTACTTACAAGTTATCACAAGTAAATTACAAGTCCTCGCAGGTAAATTACCAGTCCTCACAAGTAAATTACCAGTCCTCACAAGTAAATTTCAAGTCCTCACAAGTAAATTACAAGTCATAACAAGTAAATTACAAGTCCTCACAAGTAAATTACAAGTCCTCACAAGTAACTTACAAGTCCTCACAAGTAAAGTACAAGTCCTCTCAAGTAAATTACAAGTCCTCACAGGTAAATTACAAGTCGGCCAATCTGAAGCTGTGACAAGACATTCGAATGACTTTAATAAAGGCATTCCTTTATCCGTAGACACATTCAGCACACACAAAAAAGAATCACAAACCCATATGTTAAAGCACAACCATACATATTGTCTCGTTCAAATATTTTGGCATTGCATTACATGTGTCGCCGTTGTGTGTTTATGTGTATTTCAGGGCCACCCACACCCTGAATGAGTTGATCTACAAGTCAGCAGAGTACCACTTCAAGCAGGGAGACCATGGGCAAATGCTGGACGCCTTGGAGCAATTGGGCCAGTTTGAAGCCAGAGTGGACTTCCTGCGTAAGAGGGAGCTGTTTACTGAGGCTGTGACAATGCTGAAGGGCGGTAGACGTCTTCTGGAAGCAGCCAAAATACTCAGAGAACAGGTACAAAGTTGAACTTGATGATCAGGCATTTTTTTAAGCGCCATCAGTCAGCTGCCAGGTAGTCAGTTAGAGGATTCTGCAAATATTATCCATCCTTAGCTTCTTATTGAATTTCAGCTGGGCCTAGGGTGACTACCTTGTTGATCGGCCCTGTCCGCTAGTTCCATGTTAAGAGCCTAAACAAACAAGTTAAACAGCTTTTTTGCTGGCTTCGTCAAGCATGTCAAGAGAGTGTGATGTAATGTAGACAATCAATGTTTCTGTTGAATAAAAAAACAGCAAAAAACCTTTTTAATTAAGTTTGTTTGTTGGACCAAGAAATTGCTGGTTAATGTGAAATGAAAAAGTTAATAAAAAAACTTGCCTTTATCCTCGCAGGGTAAGCTGGAGGAAGCCTGCACCATCCTAGAATCATCAAGTTATCCTGAGTTTGTAGCAGAGTGTCGACTGAGCCAGGCAAGGAAGCTCCTACTAGAGCCAGACAGTGAGGCCAACCAGGCTTCTGCCGTCTCACTTCTCACCAAGGCAGAGAGCCTGTTCAGCAGATGCAGTGACTCTGTCATGAAAGCCGAGACGCTGCTTCTCCTTGGACAAGTGCAGAGGGATGCCGCCAAGATCCGCGATGCCAATCTCTCCTTCAATAGAATGTCTCACACAGCTGGGGAATCGGAAAGCACTGATCACCTGATCAAGCTCTCGCTACCCAACGCTGATAATATCAAGAGTAGGGTCTTCCATCAGCTGGAGAAGCTTGTGGAGCTGATCTGTGCTCTATTTGAGAGCACTAATCCTGGAGAAGAGCGGCAGAGACGATCCTGCGAAGTTTTTTTTGGTTTGCGTCCAGGGGAAGCTGGTCAGCTCCACATCCAGAGGTGCGAAGGAGCCAGAATCTTGTCTGCCCTGGATAAGAAGGTGTCGCTATTGAGTGAGGTTGAGGCTGTGAAGGCACGAGAAGCTATCGCCAAGTATTGCCTGATTCCAAGAGCCCTGGGGTGGGTGAAGGGGATACGTGAGCTGCTTCGTGGGGAAATAAAGAAGCTGACTCAGTGCGTTGATTATCAGATTGGGATGCCATGCTCGAAGGGCCTCGAAACCTGTCAACAGCTTCATTCGCCATACTCGTTTCACCACGTACTGAATCGGGTGAACTACCTTGTCCTGCTGATTGAGATTGACGACATTATCGGGAAGGCTTCCCGATTGTCCATCTTCAAGGCTGCAGACAAGCTTACCGTGGAGATTAAACGGAGTCATGTAAAGAGCGCCAAGAAGTGCAAGGCATTGTATAACATTTTCTTCCCCGAGCACTGCCACCAACGCTTCATTGGCGAATCAGTCCAAACAACGCAAAAGCTTCTCAGACTTGTACAGCATCCCTCCGTCGGAAGACAGCTGAAGGCCTTTGCTGAGAATGAGCGCAAGAAGGTTGACCGTAAGCATCAGAGGGCAGACACAGATTTATACCTGATGTGTCACGGTATTTACCTACTAATTGGTGAGCCACCAAAAGTCATGAAACACTTGGTTACCCTAGAAGAAGACGACTGCTTAAAGTGGCAAAAGAGAGAAGGATGGAACCATCCTAATCCATTAGGAATGCACCCGCTGCGTTCTAATGATCCACGGAAGGGCTTCCTGAGCTACAAGCGCCGCCATTTGGACTCCTTCGAGGATCTGTACACAAAGCGTGACGCAATGCAGTCCCTCATTTCGTTCAATCGCTTCATGGGCACTCTGGTTAACAAGCCGGTGGATCCTCTTCTGCCATCCATTAGTAACACAGTGGCAATGATAGAGGCGAATATCACCATGATGTTAACTCTTGGAGCAAAGACACAGCCGTGTGCTGTTGCCATACCGGCGAGTTACCTCGCCCAGGCTGCCTTCCTTGATGCTATATGCGCTCCGGGAAAGGGACATGCAATGTATACTGCTGTGAATGTCACATCGCCTAATAAGCACACCTTTGGCCAGACTTGTCGTCTAGCTCGTCTCATTTCTGGGACAACTACATTAGACAGGGAGTTTAATGTCTTGGTAGATGCCTTCTCCAGCGTTGAGTACATACAAACTGGAGAGGCTGAACGCACTCTGGTTCTGGTGCTTGTGATGCTGTGCAATGCTGGGATGGCTCTACCTGTACAGATCATCAGAGACACACGTAAAGCACTGCAGTCCATAGCTCCTTCTGAAGACCATCTGCCAAAGAGAGTCTACACCGCTCTCGGCAGAATCAGGGAAGCCCAGTGTCGTCATGATGCCCTCAGTATTCTGCAGGAGCTCCTGAAGGCTCGTGGCGACGAGTACCTCAGAGAATGCAGATGGAGTCCGCGCATGCCTCCCCGAGGATCGCCTGGGTTGGAATTCCGCAACTTGAACCTCAAGACCTTCAGCAATGTACAGTTTGAGGCACTTCCGGCAGTATCCCCGACTGTCTTCACTGAACTGATGGAAGGCAACAGCCGTCAGAGAGGGAGAGACTTGGACGAGGAGGAAGATGAAAGTGCTGGCTGGGAAAGGGGAGTGGAATTCCTCGACGATCCTGAAGTTGAAGGTGACCTTGACGTGTCTGAAGAAGAGGCTGCCAAGGCCCAGAGGGAACAGGAAACCCTGCAGAGAGAGCGGGCTACAAGGGTCATCATGGGATTCTTGAAATACAAGAGGCTTCTTCGCTTAGCCAGCCTCTTGAGATCATGCGGCTACACTACCATCAGCGTCAGACAGGAGGTCCAGTCCAAAGTAGAGACAACAGCCACCGCCTGGGTGTCCCAGCAGCTCTTGGAGTTCCTGCACACTCCCATAAGATGCACCATTTGCAGTGTCAGTCTGAGAGGGGTCGAAGAGACAAGACTTGAGCCAGAGGAACTGACTGAAGAAGGCCATGACAAAGATGAAGCAGGTTAGTGTTAACGCTATCAAATTAGTTTTCTTGTTATCTGTTAAACTGTCTTGAAGTCAAGCCGTCACATCAACAAATATGCTACCAATTGTGTTTTAAAGGTAATTTTTTAATATCCTGAGAGAACCATCTCCGAGACCACTCCGAGAAGCTTACATGCAGTGATTGTTTTGTTAAGGTAAATGTTGGCCCGCCTTGCATACTTTAGCTCTCTAATTTAGCTCATTGTAGCAGTTTATGCGTAAAGTTATGTACTGATTGATTGCTGCACACTAAACAACATAACAGGACTTGAACTGGCCAGGAATATGGGCAATTTCCAGTGCAGTGCGCCACCAAGAGTTTGCCACGGAGAGTCCACTTTTCAACTTCACGGTCAATAAAAACATTGCTGCGATTGCGACTTGCCGCGATTTGAACGAAATGTCAGTAGACTACTTGAGGGAATTTTTGATAGATCGGGGCATAGCATTATGCTGCCTTATAAAAACACATCTTGATTTAAAAAAAATAAATACTGAAATCATACGGTTACGAAACATACGCCGGACAAAGTATCAATTTTAAGCATCCTGCGCCATAGCGAATTTGTCTACCATCTCCCACAATGCACTGCGAAAAATGGACCTTAACACAGGTTACCAAGCTGTACACAGGTTACCAAGCTGTACACAGGTTACCCAGCTGTACACAGTTTACCATGCTGTGCACAGGTTGCCAAGCTGTACGCAGGTTACCCTGCTGTACACAGGTTACCCAGCTGTACACAGTTTACCCAGCCGTACACAGGTTACCCAGCTGTACACAGGTTACCCAGCTGTACACAGGTTACCCAGCTGTACACAGGTTACCCAACCGTACACAGGTTACTGAACTGTTTTTATTGTTGCATGGAACTTTTTACAGGTGAAGCGGCCTCAATGCAATCAGATCCTGGGCCCATGTCGGAAGCAGACGGCAGGGATGATCTACCAACCCAGGAGGAGCACGAAGCGACAGCTCTCCATCGGCAGAGGCATCAAGATTTCATTCAATATGGAAAAATGCTCCATGATGAGGTGTATCCATTAGTGACAGGTATGGGCAGTGTTACCAACAAACAAGCCTGGGTTGCTGTTTGAGGCGTTTGTCTCCATGAGGGAATCTTTCCGCATTAGGCACCCTGTTTCTCAGGCAAAATAATGATCTTCAAAGGAGTGTCATACTTGGACAATTAAAGACATCTTCCAAATTATCGTTTTGCAGTGAGACATATCTCCGATTTATTACATCTAAGTAAACAAAGGGTGGGAATGATCATCTTAACAGGATAAAGATATGCTTTTTGGGGTGGCATGGTTGGCTAGTGCGTAAAACGTTCGCCTCTCACCACTGTGGCCCGGGTTCGATTCCCAGCTCAGACCATATGTGAGAAGAGTTGTGCTTTGATTCTCTCCTGTGCCATGAGGGTTTTTCTCGGGTTTTCCACCCTCCGCAAAAATCAAACATTTTTTATCTCTGGCTGTGCTCCATGGTCGCCTTTACATGCCTGCGGCTCAACCATGTTGTAGCCGCGTCCTTTGCAATTCAGCTTCTCAGCTGCTAGTAAAGAGGAATAGTCCCCAAGTTATTATTGGTTTTGTATTTTCATCTTTGCATAATTTCTATCTTGGAACCAGATAGAGTTTGTAAGGCTCTCAATCTTGTGACTGCTTCTATGCGATCTAGAAGTAGCTTTTATTTGTGTCCATGGGCAGTATAATTTACCACAATTCATTTTGTTTTGCTATGTGGCTGAGAGTAGAGATTCCAAAACTGTAGAGTTGGTAATGATTTTTGTTCTAATTTAACATACATAAAAATGGGTTCACTTTTGTCATTTAAAAAAATCTCTCACAGAGGTTGAAAAATTACTTCAGGAGCTTCGTTTCCCAACCCTAGCAGCAGGAAACGCTGGATACTCAGATGAATTTAAATACTTTGAAGAGGTAGGTGTAAAGTTTGAAGGTTTTTTCTTCATATTCTGTCTTTTGAATGCAGTCATTACATTGCCTACTGGCTCTCTGAAATCACATGAAAAAACAAATGTGGGAATATTCCTTCTTATATTAGCAATGATACTTGCTTTTTTTGTTTGTCACATCTTACCTAATAAATACAATGTGGCTACAGGACTAAAGGCCAGGCCTCATTACAGGGTGAGTTTAAAAAAAAATGAAACCCAAAATGTCAGGACTATGGTTTTAGTGAAGTTCTGCATGTAGCACTTTCAAAATCTAGGTTATGGAAGCCCAATTCATAAGCTTTCTTTCAGTACAAGAATCATTCAAATCACTCATGTACTTTTCAGGTTACGGAATTTTAAACACAACTACCGTTTTAAAGTTATGTCCACGGATCACACGGATTGCTGAAAGAACACTTGCCTTTTTGTGATCCATGGACAGATCTTTAAAAGCGTGGTTGTGTTTAAAACTCCGTAACTTGAAAACTACATGAGTGATTTGAATGATTCTTGTAATGAAAGAAAGCGTACGAAATGGGCTTTTATATCCTAGATTTTGCAAGTTCACTAACTTCACTAAAATAAAAGTCCCGGCAGTTTGGGTTTCTGGGGTTTGTTTTCTCACCCTGTAAAGCTCAAGGCAAATTTTGTACAAGCAATTAAAGAAGACCGTGGTGTAACATTCCATCAACATTTCTTGGTCGACAGACTTTGTCTAGACGCAGGCAGGACCTCGCTGACAAGATGGCAGAGATTCAAAGGCATCGGGCCTTTGAGAAGCTTGCCGAGGTCAGGCACACTGCAGAGCAGCTCACAAAGCAATACCAAAGGAGCAAGAAAAAGCTTGAGCAAACGAGAGCAGCAGCGCAACAGGACAAGACTGCTGAAGAAGGTAAGGGTAATGTCCACAAATCAGGAGCAGAACTTAACACTGCAATCTTGGGCCGTCGGCCGGCTTCATGCGTAAAACACTCACAGCCAAGCCCTCGAATGGGTCCTCCATTCGTCACGATTCCTCATGCACACATCTAGCTCATTTGTCCTTTCCACCCCTGTGTCCCTCTTCAGTACATTGATGCATGATGCCTTTGGTCTGCCTCTGTGTCTTCTTCCGTTTGTCGGCTCCCAGAGTATTAGCTGGCTCGTGGGTAGCTCAGGATGACGGTGGCAATGTCCTGCTAGTTCCATCCTTCTAATGGCAATTTTGTCCCCAACCTTAGGGAGCTCCCCACTAGGTCCTGAAATCCCCTAAAATTTCATGTTTTGGATCGTTTACTGAGCCTATTTCAAACATCTGGTTGAAAGGAAACCAACCTAATGTCTTACTGTTCCCGAGAAAAGACAAAAAAACCTGCTTGTTTACATCAGACATGACGGAGTACGAATACATTTTTCGTGTCGTTCTCAATGTACGATATACACGTTGTGTGTCTCGGGAACAGCGGTGACCAATCACCAATGCAAAAAAGTGGTTTCTGCAACGTCCGCAAAGGGGTTAACACTTTACGAATGAAATCACAACTAGCATCTAAACAGCTCGAATTCATGGGGTCGCAAAAGTGGACCCCAAAATTTGTTTTCGCACGCATAATACAGGAATAACACAAAAACGCCCAGTTTTGAAAGGATAGTTGTGTGAATGTTTATATCCTACATTTAAATGTTATTTCCGATTAACATCATCTCATTCAAAGTGCGTTTTGTAGCCCAATTGGGCCGTTCCAGGACCTAGTGTCCCTTTAATATGATCTCTCCAGTTAATGTTGAGTACAGCTCTCAGCATACGAGTATAGGTGCCGTTAAGCGACTTCTCCAGAACAGATGTTAAAAGCCATGTTTCACACCCATACAGCAGCACCGATTCAACTGTGGCTAGGAAAAATCTCAGCTTTACCTGTCTTGTTATGTTGGTGTTCCACAACCTTTTCATTTTGTTGATGGCTGTCCAGGCTAGGGCCTTCCTGATCTTGATATCACCCAAGAGCCCAGACAGTTGAAGTCTGTTACTTCCTTGAGAGAGAGAGAGCCCCAATCCCCAACGGTAATCGGGGGGGGGGGGGGGCATATTCTGTGGAATTGTAAGTTGATGACCTCTGTCTTTTTGGCATTACAGGATAGCCCGACTTTGCGGTACTCGCTTTCCACCAGTTTGAGCAACTCCTGTGCCTGTTCGATCTTGTTGAGTAACCATTGGCGAAAAACAAGCAGTTAAACAGATCGAACAACACCAAGGGACCGTTTAATTCAAATTCTCCCCCCCCCCCCCAACTGACCCAAGATGTGCTTGTATTTGTTATATTAACCCTCCTACTATTTAAGAGGTCACCAATGGTTAAAATGTTCGTATCTCACCTTCTGGCCTACTGTGTACAAACCAATGGGGGTCTTGACCAATATTGACCCAAGTAATAACCAGGCTGACAATGCATGTTTCCATAGGAGGGTTAATGTAGCTATCATAATTCAGTGATTTAAGTAGTCGACAAAACATTGAAAATCTAATACACACAATTAACCCTTTCCTTACCATGGGCGACTTTTGTCGACAAGGAACTACCCCACTGCTGCTTAGTTGGGGTCCAGACCAGTAAATAGGCCAAAAATGTCCTATGCCTGCCAAATCACGAATGGCATGCCCTCAAATTCTGCGCCGTTTTGAAAAGTGATACCTACGCTCCATTGCAAAATAGAGCACCTTTGGGGCCCAATTTCATCCAAATTTCACAGAAGCATGAGCTCACAGTCCAGTGCACGGCTTCCACCCTACTGCTTTACAAACTCTCAAGTTCATGGCCCACAAAATGCTCTAATACCGAAGAATTTGAGTGCATGCAAATCGTGATTTGGCCGGCGTAGGCAATTTCAGGCCTATATACTGGTCTGGACCCATGGGATACTGCCAACTGGTTGGAAGTTTGACTTTACTTCCCTTTCTTGTTCATGTTGGAACGTTGGCCAATAAATGGTGTTTTTCCACAATATGTATGAAGTGTTGTAACAACTCATATGTGTTATGTGATGCTCTTTTGGTGTGTTTTCAGATATTAAGGAGGCAGACGCCATACCCTTTGAGGAAGAAGAAGAAGCAGACGAAGATAAAATCCTGCCTGTCGCAGAGCAGCCAGACAAGCGAAAAGGGGGAAGGAACAAGGGGAGGGGCCAGAAGAAAAAGGGGAAATGGAGTGGGCGAATGAGCAGAAGGCGATAAGTGAATGGAACAGGAAACCAGAACGTCATCCTTCTTTCTTTGGGCTGCGCGCTTCTTGCTTAAAACCCCCTGGTGTAAACAGCGTAAAGACAGGCTGTAAAAATTGACTGTCCGTAGAGTTTGCAGATTCTGCAGTATAAAAAGTACTTTCCCTTTGATAGTCTCATTTGCGTTTGATTTCAACAAAAACAGGAACAGTTGGTTAGTCAGTTGGAACGTAAAGTAGCTAATGTTCTCCACCTATGACCGAGGTTGAAGGAGCGAATCTTGGTCGGAGAGTATGCAGAGTTGCTGGTCTTTTGAAACCAAAGATTTCAGCAAAATTCTGTATTCTGCAGACAGACCTGCAAACTTTGTATCAAAGCTCGCCCTAAATATGTCACTTTGCTGGCCAAAAGTCTTAACTTCTAAACTAAACTTCTTGACTTGGTCAGAAGTCCCCAGAATTAATATGCATGTATTATACACGTGGTCACAATTAAAGGCTTTCGTGACCTAGCAAGAATCATTCAGAATAGATATAGCATCCATTGATGGGCAGCATTTTCACAAACCCCCCCCCCTTGTTTTTTTTAACAGCTCTTTGAAAGTCTGATCACACAGTCGTAAATTTCTATACGCCCGAGGACAATGCTTTGTGTTTCCCTTTGTCCCTGTATACTAAGCACATAGCCGTACTATCGAAGACCGTTTTCAACAAAAGACCCAATGCTCAAGGACAGAACGGATCTTTTTGTTCTCCCTTTGTGTGTCTCTCTATCGTAAAGCCATACATGTACACACAGTTCAGGTATTGAGATGTTAATAATGACGGCAGCACCTCTTCGTTTGATGTATTATTTTCACATTAAAAACTTCTCTACAAATTTGCTTAAAGGGAAAATACAACATTTGCAAACATCAAAAAATAAAACTACCAAATCATTTTGAAATACCTTGCTGGACTGTTAGTGAATGACCGTGTAAAGCATCCTGTAAAATCATGGCACCTGGTATACTGTCATTTTCAAGAAAAGTGCTATTTTTGTATCAATTTCCAACGCTGATCGGCCGATCAGCGTTGGAAAAAACTGGCTTTTTTTCAAATACTGGCCCCAATTGACCATCGCACTTGTTTGCAATTGATTACACACCTATGAACGGGTACAAGCCAGCTAGACTGGTTCCCTGACCTTACAATTCCCCAATGTATGTAAACTGCTCTGTTTCTTCTTATATGGAGTCAGGGAACCAGACTACAGGAAAATGATTGTTTTTCTTGGTTTTTATAGCATTTTCGAACCCCAAACCTCAAAAAAGTCAGTGTAACTATATTTGCTATATATTTCCAACCCCCCAATTCCATCCATTTCTGAAAATTACAGCAAAAGCAAATGATGTATATTCCCTTTAATTTTGGAAATTTCACTTGACATCTACTTTAAGCATTATACTTTACAATAGTGGGATTATACTTCCATCTTGATTCTCGTCAATTAGCTTGAAACACATTCCTTGTGATTTAACTGGAATCACTATAAATGAAAGTCACAGATAATAAATAATGTTTGCCATATCGCCAAGCACAAATGAGATGAAAGGGATGTTGACAAGAACAGATTTATTGGAATGAGGTTGATAATTTCGGACTTATAAAGTGTTTTGGCTTAAGTGTTTCGTAAAGATATTGTTAGCATTTTTGTTGTTGCTAGAGACAAATTGGTGTTCTTGTAGTGAAATGAGAAAGAGTTTCCCCTTGATTTTGAACTAATATGCTTTTACTATTGCATTTGGTGGCTAGAATCGTCCTTCATTACATGCCCACTCACTTCGATTTTCCTTGGAATGTTGTTTGCAGAGTTCTTGCAGAATAGTAAATTAAGTCTAATTTCCAGTTATTTCCATTTGGTACTTGCAATGTAAGTAGTAAGTAAAGTTTGTCCCGAGCCAATATGGCCCATCAGGCCAGCGTTTATCTCTGGTTTCAATTCCCCCTGGATGGGATGCCAGTCCATTGCAGGTTTACTCCCCAGCTAATGCCGATACCCATTTATACTTCTGGGTGGAGAGAGGCAAGTGGGGATGAAGTAGCTTGCTCAAGGACACAACGTATGGCCAGCAGCTGGATTTGAACCCCTGACCCTCTGATCATGAGTCACGAACCCAACCCACTAGGCCGCACTCCCCTTCCCCTTGCAGTTGCTCCACCCAAATTTTGGCAGGGTGGTTTGTTCCATACTTTCATGATGTTTATTTCGGAAAAATGTGGGGTTTTTTGGTGTTTGTTGTTACGGGTTGTTAGGGGAATGGAATAACCAAGTGATATTTGTTGTTCAGTAAAATTGCATTTCCATAGTTTATTTTTCTGCCTCACAGTTAACGTGCCTACGTTTTTGCCGTGCTAGCGACACTTTCTGTTTGAAATTCAATTTGGCCTTGTAGATTTTATGCAGAAAAGTACATGACGTCTAATTTCTAGTCATTATCCATTTGATATATGCAGTTGCTTGCGCCCAAGATTTGACGGATTGGTTGTTCCATGCTTTCTGATGTTCATTTTGGAAAAATGTGCTTTTTGGTTTCTGTTGTTACGGGTTATTAGAGAGAAACAGAATAAGCAGTGAGATTTTGTCGTTCAGTAAATTGTTTTCCCATATTTTTTTTTCTGCCGTACAGTAGACATGTGCCTGCGTTTTTGCCATGCAAGTGATACTTTCCGTTTGAAATTCAATTTTCCTTGCAGGCTTTATGCAGAAAAGTAAATGTCTAATTTCTAGCATTTTCATTCGGTACATGCAGTTGCTCGCGCCCAAATTTTGGCAGAGTGGTTTGTTCCACACTTTTGTGATGTTCATTTGGGAAAAATGTGGGTTTGGGTTTTTGGTGTTACGCGGGTTTGTTAGGGAGAAATGAAATAAGGGGATATTTGTCGTTCAATAAATTGCTTTTCCATTAATTTTTTTTTGTGCCATACAGTTGACATACTTTTTTTCTCTGCCAAGAGCAAGTTCGCGCAAGAACTATTGTTAACCATAGTTCGACTAAGTTAGCTCGAACTCTGTCTAGTCAACGATGGTTGAACTATGCTAGTCGACTATTTGGAACCAGCCTACTGGGCCTGGTCGCATCGCTGGTTATCAGTAGTCTTGTTTCGTTACTTAAGTGGAGAAGGAACCATTGACAAAAGATTAAAAGAAGTGAATTGTACTACTACCCGCTGGTGGGCCTCTGAGATATCTTCCGGTTCATTCAACAGGTCGAAGAACATTAAAAATCCAAACATACCCGTGACCGTCCTATGTTGACGATGGTTCGACTAGAGTCGATCCCACTTCGTTACAGTGCATGTGCATTGTTTGACACCAACCAACCACTGGTTGACTAATGGTTGTTGCGCGAACTTGCCCCATGCTAGTGATAAATTCTGTTTGAAAATGTTGGCAGGTTGGTCGGTTCATACTTGTTTATTTAGGGAAAATGTGGTTTTGGTTTTTGTTGTTTACGGGTTGTTAGGGGGAGAGAATAAGTGGTGATAGTTGTTGTTTATTAAATTGCTTTTTCCATGAATTATTTTGTTTTTCTGCTAGACATGCAGGTTTTGTGCCTGCATTTTTGCCACGCTGTTGATACTTTGTTTGAAATTCAATTTTCTTTGAGAATGCAGTGTCAAAGGGTACATTCTCAGTGCAAAAGCAGCAACTTACTGAAATGAACAAAGGATTAATTCTCACCCACAGCCACGGTAATACGGTGATGACTATGCTCTACAAGATTTTTTTTGTTTTTTCAGAATTATATAATTTTTTCCAGCCAAATTTTGCCAACAGATTTATTTTTAACAGCCACACAAGGTGAGGGAAAAAAAACACATTTATTTATGGAATTGTCAAGTACACAGAAATATTCCTGGCATTCCCTCTCCCCCCCCCCCCCCAAAAAAAAAGGTTTTAAAGTCATTGATGAGCTTTTGCAACGTTTGACATTTATATCTGTACTTTAGGCCAAAAAAAAAGTCTCCGGTTTCTGGTATGGAGCTTGCCCAAAAAGTGGTGCGGCGACGCGGCTTTTTTTTTGTACCTGTTTTTTTTTGCTTCAAATGTCGGCTGATGACTGCAAATGGTGCCCGACTGAACTTAGTGCAAATATTATGGGAGACCGGAGAGGCCACGTAAAGCTTATTCTCGATCATAACCCCATCTAAAAACACGTTCAAACTGTGCAGCAGCAGGATTCCAGTCAAACCAGTGAGTTTGGCGATTTTGAGACATCATCTTTTATTGAAAAAAAAACTTTTTCATTTTGCAGACGCGCATGGCTACGGCGACGCGCGCGTATACCAGAAACCAGAGACTTTTTTTTGGCCTTATTGGTTATTGTTTGGAAAGTGTTTGGGTTTTTTTTTTTGTTTTAAGAAAGTCTTTGACGTTATTGAAAAAGCAAAAAAGCATGTTCCAACCAGAAGCCTTTTCCACCATCGTTAATCTTAGAATATCCTAACTTTATTGATTTTGTGGCTTGGTTACTCGTTTTGTTGGTAGAAATGAAAAACTTGGCCCCCCCCAAAAAAGAAAACATTAATACAAATTTTTTTTAGCATCTATAAACAACAAATTGGCACTTTCTTTTATTGTCTTTGAACCAGTTAATTGTCGCAGACAACTACCAAGAAAATGAATATTTAGCACCTCATTTTGGCTAGAGATAGGAGGAAGATAAACACATAGATTGATATCTCAGCTTAAATAATTTATTTATAATTGTTTTTTTTAATGATCAGTCAATATGTGCAGCTTGATTTGAAATTTGTTTGCCTGAAACCTAAGAAAAACATTCCAATATGAAGTAATGGTTTGGTGGTTTTTTTTCTTCATTTGTTGAGTAGTAACATAATTTCAAGCCTTTAAAGTTTTTTAAAAATTGTTCACTTAAATCCATCTGGATAAATAAAACAAGCTAATTAGAAGATGAAGTAGTTATGAAGTAGCTATAATATGTGCTAATTGGATGATAAGTCTGAGCTGTGTTGACATTCTTTTTTCCCCAGGATCTGAGCATGGACTCTGTGGAATAGTTCTTGTTTGATCAGTCACAGACAGTCAAAAAAATCAGTTCTCTTTCCCCTACCATGCATTGTACACAGGCTAGTCACCAACAGTCAGATCATATTTTGAGCAACACTCTGACTAGTCAAATTCCATCAACAGACGTAAGTAACTGGTAGGTACAGCTGGCTCATCAATTTCCTGCAGTCAAAGCATGGTTATATCAGGTTCCATAACCATCACAGCTTTAGGAAGGCAGGGAGCACTCAACTTTGAAAAACAGTCACTTGATTGATTTTGACGTCTGGACTGGCCTTGCTGAAATTGCCAGCCAGAGAGAGAGATATTAAAGAGCCATCTGAGGATAGTCGAGTCTGTAGCTTGGTGATGTTTTTGTAGCTTGTGAAATATACCACAGAACCAAAACAATATGTTAAAGGAAAAAGACACTTTTTTAACCCACAAACTTCATCCCCTGCCCACTGAAATGTACAGATAGGTCTACGTCGTGTGTAACCACATCGCTCGCTACACGTGCACCATTATTACATGTACATGTACAACGGGGCATACAGTGTGTTGGTACAGTCACACTGTACGACTGTCAGCACGTGCTGCATTACACAAGCACTATGCATGGACTGTGTAGCTGCTTTTGACTTACAGTACAGGGCGGTATGACTGCTAAGTCGCTGGTCAAAGATCAGTAGTCGCGGCGCAACCGCTAGTCGCGACATACCGGAATGACTAGTCGCTGCATAACGACTAGCCGACTGTTTAGTAATTGATAGTCGGGCCTACCAATGCTTTTAGCATTGGCGACTAGTCGACTAGCACACTCGCCTAGTTCCTTCATACTTTAAGGTTTGGATAGTGCTATCCAATATGGTAAGGTACATTCTCGTTTATAGTAAGATTCCATTCTGACATCATTGCCACAACAGTCTGTAGGATCGGCTCCGAGAAGATAAAGACTGGCTGAATAAATTGCAGTTTGCAAAAAAGGTTGTCATTTGCTCAAATTTTAAAATGCTAGATATTATTTGCCATTTATATGCTACTCGGTAAACTTTTGAATTTGTGACAGTTTAAATTTGCTCCAACACATTGACGCTTTCTTAATAATTGAACAATTATTCATTATCTAGGATATGTGATGTGCTGGGCAGCTGGTTGAAAATAGGGGTTTTTTTTCTTAAAAATTGTTAAAAATCATAGGTCATCTCCTTTACACTTAAGATTTAGTGTGTCCGTTTCAACTCGGTGGCCTTAATTCTTGAACAACCAGCTTGATGACTAATTAAAAATTAATAGCCAATTCAATAGTTATAAAGAAATCTAAAAATCACAACTTTATTTAATCAGCACAATTCAGATAATAAAACACCATGTAAGTTAAATTTGGTTTGTGTCATCACAGTGTTATTTATTGTCATTAGTGCCTTCAAACTTAAAACAATTGATTAAATGAACGAGAGAGTTAATTTAATCAGCATATTTTACTTTAGGCTGAGATTCATACATTGTGGAAACACAGAAAAAAAGTGGAATCTATTGTAAAGCATAATTGTCCACTTTAGAAGCACATGTACCCTTAAATTGACAGTTGTTTTTTTTAAATGTCACTCTTCAACATTTCATTGATACCCTAAAAATTCAATAAGGTTCAATAAGAGTATGTGGTTGCACAATGTAACAAATACCTATTGTGAGGCTTTGATAAGAACCGGGGGAAACCTCGTTTCAGAAAGAATTCTCTGCCCATCAGAAACTTAAGTTTCGTTAACATCCCTGTTGCAATAATAGTCAGGTGGCTAAGATCTAATTTTCGTCAAGATCGTGACCGCCTGGTCCAAAGCACCAAACTTGGCAGATAGATTCTTATAGACCTAGAGAAGATATTTAGAAGGGTTGACACCCGAATTTATTTCGGGAAGGGTGCCTAATTTGCATAAATCGTTAATCCCTTCCGTGTAATATATTTATTCCCATATTTTGGTATATTTTTATTTTTTTATTTTTTTGAAAAGTGTATTTTGGGGATTTTACTTACATATCTTTACTTAAATAACATTTTCCAAAGCATAAGTGACTGAATAATTATGAGGACATAGTAACGATCCAAAATGGCTACTATTATGCCCTAAATTGCGCGCATTTACCTTGTCCCCAGATATCATCAATTAGTCTTGCCAAACATCAGCATTGATGAACTTCAAATTCACCACGTAGCTTACTGGTACAGTTACCCTATTGAAACCTTATGCAAAATCATGTGAACAATGAGAACATTGTGATATTTAGCCCAGAAAACAAAAACTGGGGGGAAAAACGAGGTGTCCATAAATTGGGCTAACAAGTAAGGTGAAGGGTTGCCTAACATGGAAGACTGGAACAAGTTCAAGGAAATTCCCAAAATTATTGTAGAGAAAACGGTTTGGCGTAGACAAAATTATTGTAAACAACAATAATCTCTTATTTGGGGGGATTTTGTTGAACTTGTTCAAGTCCCCACGTTACCCTTCCCGTAGTAGCCCAATTTACGGACACCACATTTTCTCCCCTTTTTTGGTCTTTTGGGCCAAACATCAAGATGATATCAATTTTCACATGATTTCCCACTTATTTTTGTTAGGTTAACTATGTCAGTAAGTACCTTTGTGAATTTGAAGCTCATCAATACCCACGTTTGGCGAGACTAGTTGATGATATCTGAGGAAAAGGTAAATGCGCGTAACTTTAGGGTAAAATAGTAGCAATTTTGGTGATTTACTATGTCCTCGTAATTATTCAGTCACTAACATGCTTTAGAAAATGTTATTGAAGTAAGAATATGCAAGTAGGATCACCAAAATACACTTTTCAAAAAAATAAAAAAATAAAAATATACCCAAATATGGGAAAAAATATATTACACAGCAGGGATTAACGATTTATGCAAATTAGGCACCCTTCCCAAAAGAATTTCAGGTGTCACCCCTTCTAAATATCTTCTCTAGGTCTATAAGAATCTATCTGCCAAGTTTGGTGCTTTGGACCAGTCGGTCACGATTCCGACCATATGCCACCTGACTATAAGCCAGTTCGGTATTCCAAAACAGTCTGGTACACAAGAAGATTCAGCTAGTCTTTTTTCGGGATAAATGCTGCAGATAAATGCACACAAGGCTATGAGGGACTTGGTAACCGAATCTGCATTCTGTGCAATTTTTTGTGCAATCGAAAAGAGATGGAAACTTTCATTCGCACAAAAGTTTGGACACACAAGACATTTAAAAACACGTCGCTGTCCAGACGATTTTTTGCAAAATGTTACTTCAGAACACGACGATCTCTTTAATTTTGCTAGTACACCGCTATGCTTTTGCACGCATACGATGAAATGTTTATCCCGAAAGACAAATCTTCAAATCTTGATGTGCACATGGCAGTTGGAATACCGAGCTGGCTTATTGGCACAATTCCTTGCACCCTTCCAATTTTACCAAACCACTTTTGTCCAGCGTTACAATGAAACAACTTTTTGAAAAAAATTCACATTTTTTTCCAAGGAAAATAACCATGACACTCGTACAACCAGGTCGTGATTTTAGTGGCAGATCGGGATGGGCAATGCCAGCGTTTTGCTCCTGAAGTTTACCCAACACTTGAGATTTGAAAAGCAAGGGCAAGGCAGTCGTCATCCAATTGATATCATCTGGTACTACCTAGGAGGCCCTGTTCATTGTTACCTCATTTGCTGACGGGAATATCCATTTTGCTGACATAAACAACACATGGATGTCGCACTTCCAACACCCCACACCTCCCCCACCCTCTCGCCACCCCCACACCACCACCCTCTCACTACCCCCACCCCATCCTACCCTCGCCCCCACCCCCTTCCCTACCCTGCCACGTCCCTGACTGGGAACCTTGCTGTCACTCGTAATGTTTGTGCCTCCTCCCTACTGCTCATTTGCAGAAGATTCAAGGCCGATGCTTTGTATCTCTCCAGCGATTCGTGGCTCTCCTTCGTGTTCCGGAGGGCTGTCACGGCGTCCCGATACCCGCTGACCTCCGGTGACCTCAGGTAATCCAGCTCTTCCCCCGGGCTCAAGTCGCCGCCAATGTTATCCTGAAATAATCCACCACAAACAGTAAGTGTGCACAAAATGGAGTTGGCTGTAGATTTTGCAGATATACAATGAACATATAAATTGACTGCTGTATATAGTGGTGTTCCCTAACGTAGCGCACTTCGACGTTTCCCCCGACTTTCTTCATGCAGTTTTGCCGAACTTCTTTGTTGACAAAACTTCAAATTCATTCAGTGAAATACTGATACTTTTACCCTAATAGTGCTTGCTGTTGAATAACCTTTGTGAACACTTTCACTGTCATGAAATTCAGTCCGAAATTCAAAATGGTGGCGTCCAGAAATTGGGCATAAAATTGGCCGAGTGTTCCCTAATGTGGCACACTTGGAACAAATCTCGGAAGATAGCAGTGATAATTTTTTTAAGAACAGTACTGTGTCCATCCCATTGTTAAGACAGAAAGGTAGGATTATCTAAGATGTTGATTTTTGGTAGATTTTGTTTGATAAAACATCAATCTCTTACAATTTTTTTTTAGTGAGCACTTTTGTTACATATTTTACCTTGCTCTTCATCCTAGCCAGCGCAGTCATGACAGAGCGATGCACTGAATCCCATACATATTCCTCCATGTCCTCCTCAGTTATATCTGCTTCCCATGGCTCAGTAACCTGCAATGAACAAGCGTAAATTGTACATCAAGGTGCATACAAGAAGCCAGAAGCGAACAGGGCCGAAGTTTGTGGCTTTGCTTTGCAACAGCCAGTCCATTAAAGGTAGAGTATATCATTTGCAGCTATCCAAAAAGTAACTGACCAAATTATTGTTGAAAAGCTTACTTGGTTTAACCCAAATTCCCAAAAAGGCCGTTTTGCTAGGATGTAGCCTCAATCCTGCAAAATCCTCCAATTGGCATCATGGAAAAATAGCTTATAGCCTCCATCCTGCAATTCCTCCATTATTTTCTTGAATATAGTTCATGGAGGGGTGACCACTGCCTGAATCCTGCAAAATCCTGCGGCAGTGACTGTCAATATGTTGAGGCTCGGTCAGTAAAATCCTGGAGCAGTACGGAGGATTTCAAGCATAATCCAGGCCTATATTTATGCATGGCTGAGCAAAAAGAACACAAGGTCCGGCCCAAGACCTTGACAAAGTGCATCCTACGAAATCTGTAACGCACTTTTGCCATGTAACCTCAATCCTCCAAATTCCTCCACTTTGACAGAGGATTTTGAAAGATTCAGGGCGGTTAGGGTTTATAAAGATAGTAATGGCACTAAACTCCCTGTAAAATTATTTTTTCTGGCTTGCAGTCATTTGAAGAAAACAATAAAAGAAGGCAATTTCCAAAGATGCGTCAAGTGACGCATTTTTGGAAGTCTCTGTTTATAGTAGTTGGTTTGTAATTTGGCGAATCTGTGAATGAGTGCCCGCAAGCATTGACACGACGTGTGCTCGCGCGGTTGTTATTGTTCGTCGATTCAGTGCGTCACATCGCATAGCTGAAATCGGCTGAATGAGAACATGTTCTGGATGCCGATTTTGGGCGCAATTCAAAACATGACTCGCCAACTTTTGAATTGAAATCGAGATCCTAGAATGTTGTTTTTTCAGAATATACAGCAATCACTGAACTAATACTTCATCAGGTTAGTTATTACTTAAGCACCCATCTTTAGATTTTATGCACTTCTGTTGTTTCAACCTAAAAAAAATTGCACAAATGACAAATGATATACCCTACCTTTAAATAAACCATTCATATTTTTTTCATTTCTCTTCACTATGGCCATTGCCAAATTCCGTCTCATTTTGCCGGAACGCATTATATATGTGCATGATTAGTGCACAATTTTTTGATCATATAAATTATTCAAATTTTCTGAAGCAGATATTGATTACGGTAACTAAATTTGGTCCATTTGGGGCAGTATTTTTTTCCCAATGATGGTTGGTGAAATTGATACAAAATTCCACTTTTCTTGCAAATGACAACATATTTCAGGCGCAACGCTTTCACAGGATGCTTGAGGCTATTATTTACCTACGTTCAAATAAGGTATTTTTCAATAATTTGGCAGGTTGGTCATCCAGGGGTCATTTGAGGTCGTCATATAAAAATGCACAAGATTTGAATTATCTTACATGTATGCACACAAAACATAAAGATAGACCACGGAAAAAAGCGACACACGCGATTTGCAGATAACTTGTTTTTGTCTATTGCATGCATAAATGGCACAAAGTCTGTTGAACAGATTCAGTCAAAGGATGACCTTGGAAGCTCTATACTTGTTATAATTTGCATGACTAGGGCTGTGTTGTTTGAGTTTCAGTTGGGAAACCGACCTAACAATTTACTTTCGAGAACATGTACATCACAACAATAAAAAGCCTATAGATAGAATTGTCAAGTGTTTATTTTCATGGTTTTTAAAGGGAAGATACAACATTTGAAAACATCAAAAACACCAAATGATCAAATTATCACATAATATCTTACTGGATTGTTAGTGAATGACACTCTAAAGCACCCTGTAAAATTGTGGCTCCTGGTGTGCTGACATTTTCACGAAAACTGCTATTTTTCCAACGCTGGTCGGGCGACCAGCGTTGGAGGAAACTGGCTTTTTTTCAAAAACTGCTCTCAATTTTTCATATTTTTTTGCAATTGATTACACACCTGTGAAGGGGTACAAGCCTGCCGGACTGATTCTCTGACCTTACAATTCCCCAAGTCGACAAACTGCTCCGTTTCATCTTAAGTGGGGTCAGGGAACCAGACTACAAGAACATGATGTTTTTCTTGGTTTTTCCAGCAGCTTTAAGCCCAAAATGTGAAACAAGTCAGTGTAACAATATTTGCTGTAACATTCTAATCAGCATTCGAATCAGCATCGGGGCCACGTTCTCATGCAGCCGATTGCTGCTACTTGATGTAACGCACTGAACCAACAAATAATAGCGACTGTGCGTGTGTATGCATCGCTACATTGCTTGTGCGCGCCCATTCATGGATTCTCCGAATTACAAACCAACTTGATGCATCTTTGGAAATGGCCTTCTTTTATTGTTTTCTTCAAAATGGCAGCATGCTAGAAAGAACAATTCACAGGGAGTTTCTTGCCATCCCCATCTTGGAACTATAATTGAGTTTTTCAACAATAATTTCATCAGTTACTCTTTGGATAGCTGCAAATGATCTACTCTACCTTTAAAAGAAAGCGGTCTTGGGTTCGATAAGAAAACTGCCACACACCTATAGTATCCCGTTGCAACTTTTTTCTTCTTTTTTTGTGCAGATAAGTGGAAGAAGTCACAGTTCCTCTTCAGACTTCTGGACGTCTCTACATCAGTGTGGACTGAAGTTGTGCAACGCCTGGCCAAGAACAAGGAGTATCAGGTATAAAACCAACCCTTCATTCATTTTGATCAGTGGATTCAAGCTGCATTGCTAAGGAAGTTCAGACGTGCTGAACGCATTTTAAAGATATTATAGTCCATCATTTGTAATTAGTGCATTTTGTTCGTCGTTTGAAGCAACAAAAGTGTTCAAAATCTAATGAAGGATACCGAACAACTAACCCGATGAAGTTTCAGCTAAGCTTCAGCTGTATATTCCGAGAAAAACAGCATTTTAGGATCTCAATTTCAAATCAAAAGTTACTGAATCATGTTTTGAATTGTTTTGAATTGCAGCTATACGCGACGTCGCGCACTGATCTGACGAATTATAGCAACCGCGCACGTGTGTGCGTCGTGCCAATGCTTGCGCGAGCTTCGCCGAATAACAAAACGAACTTGTAATTTAAATTTTCTTAAGACGCACCGTTGGAAAGGCCTTCTTTCGTTGATTACTTCTAAATGACAGCTTGCCAGAAAGAATAATTTCAGAGGGAGTTTAGTTCCCTTACTATCTTTCAACCAAGTTTGTTTTTCAACAATAATTACGCCAGTTACTTTTCGGATGGCTGCAAATGATGGACTATAGCTTTAAGTTTAATGAAATTGAACATACTGGCACATGTCAGAACGACTTTCCAGTGAAGACGAGTTTCCTTTCCTAGTCTTCGGAACCCATCTCGGCAGATATGTGGGTTGGGTTTTCAGTCCCTACATTGTACCTGATGCCATGGCTTTTCCCTGGAATATCTTCTCATCTCTAAAATTTGAAATATCTTTGTCTTCTCCCGATTTCTTCAGGAACTTTCGCTAGAGTGCTTGCACACTTTAGAAGAATCCGTGGTTTCATTTCTCAAAATCAATAACCTAATTGCAGAAAAAAAAAATTCTCTATCCTCCTTTTTTTAACAGGGTCTTCATCTGGTGTTCCTCCGCGGTGGTACTCAGTCGGGCAAGACATTTGAGATTGGGCAAGGCGGTGCAGCCAAGGGCTGTGACACATCCGGTATAGACCTCCGACCCTTAGTCCGGTAAGTTCCTTTTTGGGCCACAAAATATGAAACTGACTTTTGCAGGCGGTGAACGTTAGATCTTGAAATGACAGTTTGGGAGATTATATATCCATTTGAGAAAAGTGAAAAATTTGCACGGTTATGGAACTTTAAAGAATAAGAACGGTATTACAGCCGTTTCTAAACTTCATATGTCATTTTATTTGTATTGTACTATTTAGGGTGGTCCAAATAAAAATGGAACGGCGTACTTCCGCTACCCTGAGACTCAAACAACCTTTACCATTGAATTCTGTTAAAAGAAAAATGACACCAAGATCAATCGATTCGGTCCACTATTTTTGGTTCTATAACCTATTTTGTGAAACAAAGTCGAGAGTCATTTTGTACCAATGAATTACTAAACCGCAGCCTAGAATTGACTTATTTGGATGGTGGGATCATTGTTATGTAATAATACCCACATGAAAGATGTCTGCTCCACAAAATAGTTTCTGAAGCAAAAACTGCTGGACCAAATCGGGAGATCTTGTTGTCATATTTCTTCTAAACGGAATCTCTGTCCATTGGCAGAG
Source organism: Patiria miniata (assembly GCF_015706575.1). Taxonomy (NCBI): domain Eukaryota; kingdom Metazoa; phylum Echinodermata; class Asteroidea; order Valvatida; family Asterinidae; genus Patiria; species Patiria miniata. The sequence continues at coordinate 4,147,582 of NW_024037054.1, forward strand.
GTGGTTTGAGTCTCCAGGTAGTGGAGGTATGCCGCTCCATTGTTGGTTTGGTTTTTTTTGGCCACACTCTGTATTGTTTTTTTGTTTTGTTTTTGTTTTTTGTTTTTTTGGCCACCCTGTATTGGTTCCGTGTACCAACGAAAGAGGGCGCCCTTTTACCTAGCAACGACGTACCGTGGGCGGGACATGTAGCTGGTTGACGTGCACCGTTTTTTGTGTGTGATGTATGTACACCAGGGGATTTGTACTTTGTACACGGAGTGGTACCGCCGTGCGTCGAGGCAAAATTGCAGTCAGGCAAGATGGTGTCGGTCGGTCACTCCCAACTGTACTTTCGTTGCCGGTGAGGGGGGTACTTGTGAACGGAGCGGATAGCAGTCACGGAAATTGACTTTGGGCAGCCAGCAGAGAGCGGGATTCTAAACAGGAAACAAAATGGCTTATACCGCTTTTGGGAAATAAACTCTTCACACATTCGCATATCTTTTGCAGTGACCTGTCCAGCAGGGAATACGACAGTTGAAGCATGCAGTTGGTAGTGGAGCTGCTCAAACATGGCTCCAAGGTGGTAGGGCTTAGCCAGAAGGAAGGGGACACCCCCTTGCACTGTGCTGTGGAGAATGCCCTGAGAACTGGTACGTACACGTAGGAGGCCTGTTAAAAACAGTACTCCAAAAATGAAGATGAAAACTGTCAGATGGTTGATCATCTTGAGGGCAATTCCATGGTTACTCTTCTGTCAGCTCTGTGCTGTTATTCTTTATGTAGTCCAATTATTTAGGGTGGATTTTTCTTTCAGAGAATATCCCTTGAAATGAAGTATTAAAAAAAGGGCTCACAAAATTAACTTCTGTTAAAAACCTTTTTGTTCGTAACTCATGTTGCACAAACATAACATGGACATTATTGAAATACCTTGGATTTGAAATTTTCCCTTATACTGTGCACTGATGGAAAAATAGATTTGAATTTTGGGGGTTGAGTTTCTTCTTTGGGTACCCTGGTACTCGTATTTTACTTTAATAGGGTACCCGGTTCCCGTACTGTGTGTTAATGCACACCACTCCAGTTCTCAAATCTAGATTTGAAAGCAGCTTATGCTTAAGTTAGATATGAAGCCGAGATTTCAATAAAGCCTTAGCCTCTTCCATTGGTGGTGCAAAAGTCCCTCATGAACGCAATGCTTCAAAATTACATCCATATCTCTCATGTTAGACTCAGTCGTGTCAGAAGATTTCTTGATTTCAATGCCTGCCACAATGCAGTCCGTGCTCTGATTCTGTCCAAGCTTGACTACGGGTGCTGTTTGTTGAATGGTGTATCCACGAAATACATGTACATATCTCGCCTCCAAAGACTCCAGAACAGATGTGCTAGGCTAATCTTTCAGATGCCAAAACACTCCCACACCTCACCACTTCTCGGACAACTACACTGGCTCCTAGTCGCTCAACACATTGAATTCCACACACTAGTCCATGCTTACAATTCACTAAATCACAGTGCTCCTGATTATCTAATCCTCTGTCCTTACAATCCATGAATGTTCATACTCCCTTCGTAGTTCTCATGCCATATCCCTTGTGGTTGACAAGTCTCGCAAAAAGGCCGTTGACAGGGCATTTCTAGTGCTGCCTCCCGCTTATGGAATGCTCTCCCCGTCTCCATCAGAAACACTGATTCAGTTCTATCCTTCAAGAAAGGACTCAAGACCCACCTCTTCCCCAAACAGTAGCTGGGTTTCCTTATTCTTTCATATACATGTATTGTTCCCTTCAAGCACCTTGCATCCTTTGGTAATTTGGCGCTATATATTAAATCTAGTTATTATTAGACTGTTGCTAAATCTCGTGTGGATTTTTTTGCTCAGGATGGGTGGGCCTGTTGGAGTACCTCTTCAGTCACCTTTACAAAATGAGCGAGCGGAGGAACCTGCCTGACAGATTTGGGGACTCGCTCTTCCACCTGGTTGCCAAGAAATCCGGCCCAGCTGCCCACGCCAAATCGGTCGTGGACGTCCTGCGGAAGTACGGGGTCGACCCGACCAGAAAGGACCGGCGGGGATGTAGGCCGGTGGAACTGGTGCCGCTGACCAATCAGCAGATGGCTGAGAAACGAGGCTTGCTGAGCGACGTAGCCCTCGCTTGGGAACAACATGTTAAAGTGCAGCAGAAGCAACAGCAGCAACAACAACAGTTCCAGCAACAGGCAAGGAATGTAAGAAGTGCTGGACCAAAATTTGAATGAGGAATGATGAATTCTTTTTGGACGTAACATCTTAAATCTTCAATTAATATCAGTTTCACCCATTAGATTGTGTGCCCCTTTAAACCCATGAGTCAATTTATTGCCTTAAACCACCAAGCCCATTAATACCTGTAGCCTGAAACTGCCCGAGCTCTCAATAGTTTCAATCTATTGATCAACAAACAAATGCAATGTGTTATTGATGTACCCTTACTTGGCGCGGCCCCCAACGTGGCAGACTTTGATTTTTCACCTGTAGCGCCTACCTATAGCAAAAGTTTTAACTAAAATTTCACAGAAAGTGAAAATTTCATCAAGTTCTAAATACTTCCATTCATTAATCACCAGTTCATCTTCCTGTTACAAAGAAGAAAAAATTATTTCGGCGTGATTTTCCAATTATATTGCAGTACCCCCTGCTACATCAGACTCGGCTGAGTATACAGTGTTTGTAAAATACATCGACAAAGGGCAATACCTTATAGACCAGATTCCTATTTATTATCTTTGTTATGCAGATACCGAGCCAACGCTTTCCTGGTCCCCACTTTGCATCTGGTAACCAGACTCAGGCGCGATACTTCCCCACAAGACCTCAGGCCAGGCCCCAGCCTCAACCCCAGCCTCAGCCCCGGGCCCAGTTCTTTGATCCTAGCAGGATATTCAGCGCCTCGGTAAGTGGTAGTACTCGACACGGGCCCTGCGCAGGAGCAGTCAATTGCCAACCTCGTTTCCATGGGTACCATGATGGTTTCCCATCATGCCTTGCGCGATCTTGACCCCTGAAATTGTGTAATATAAATGTGTCAAATAGCTGAACATTTAAATTGAATTTAAATTTAAACGCAGTGCTTAAAATTTTGAAAGTTTTTGTGTGTGTGGTAGAATCAATCATTTCAAACATGAGATTTGGATGACACGGTATTAAGCAAGGATTTATCTTAAATGTACATACCTTTGTCGTTCCTTTACTACACAAGATACAGGGTTTTTTTTGGAGGGGGGGACGATGCATCCAAAATCCATATTATTCAGTCATCGTGCAGTTTAAAAAAAAATTTCGTACGTGACGTGACGTGACACGCAGGAGATAATGCGTGAGCGCCTTAGGGAGTGCTGTCTTTGAAATGCGTACGCTCTGAATAGCCGGTCAGCGTGGTTTACGTATTCCTCACGGCCAGGGGTCAGCAGAGGAATGTGCACATGCCCATGGAGTCGAGGCCGGTCAATTGCTCTTTCTGCGGGAACAAGTGAGGGCGCTTTTTGACCACTTCCGAGAGCCCAATGGACAGGACTCACCGCCATATGGCGTGAAATACCCACGACTGATCTTATATTGTGAATGTGCGCAAAGCCAATGTTTCTTGGCTTGGGTGTCGTGTGCCAACGGTGATGCAATAGAATTTCATTCCAATCACGGATCCTACACACAAGGATGAACGATTGTTCTGAGCTCAAAGGCCAAACAAAAAGTCTCCGGTTCCTGGTATGCACGCGCGTCGCCGTAGCCATGCACATCGGCAAAATGAAGAAAAAAAAATTTCAATGAAAGATGATGTCTTAAAACCGCCAAGCTCACTGGTTTGACTGGATTCCTGCTGCTACACAATTTTAACGTGTTTTTAGATAGGGTTACGATCGAGTATAAGCTTTATGTGGCCTCTCTGGACTCCCATATATTTGCACTAAGTTTAGGCGGGCACCATTTGCAGTCATCAGCTGACATTTGACACAAAAAAAACAGTAAAAAAAAACACTTTTTGGGCAAGTACAAACATTAATACCCGTTCGCATGTTAAATAGCAAAATGTTCCGGGTGTGCCATTTTGTCGGGTTTTTTTTTTTTTTTGCATGACATCTTAAACGGAAATATTCATTAAACTGTAAGCAAAACCACTCCTTATGTAAGATATGCTTGTTCCAAAATTGTTAAAAAAATAAATATGTCAGGATATAACAGATGGTATTGTGCAGTTTTTGTTTCATAGATGAGGTGTTTACCCATCAAATGTGACACCTTTTCCGAGAACACCGTTAACCCAAATCTCGTTTTGAATTAGGCTTTCATTAAAAAGTTTTAGAGAGATAGGGGCCCAAACGGATAAAACAAATACAACATTTCATACTTCATTTTAAAGCTAAAGATATTGTGCTCGGTGTTAACCATGTTAAAATGGTTATGTAGTTATCACGTATCAGAATTCAATAATAATGGCCAAAAACTTAGGATCATGAATATTCAAAAATATAATTGGCTGGCTTGACAGACTTCGACATCAGATCATGCGCAGAGCCCTGCAAATTTGAAAGCCGCCGCGCGCAGGGGTCTTTGTTGACAAGTTTCCATGGTACTTGCCACCAGTACGGGCTGTTATCACGCATTTAACCAGGAGTTCGGCTGAGTCGTTAATCCTTATGTGTAGGATCCGTGCTCCAATGGTCCCCCAAACTCTCCGTTTGCAACCGTTGAGGGGGTACTGTGAACGGAATCCATACGATAAAATTCTGTATATTGTGAGAGTAACAAGCCAACTAGGCACCTCCCCTGATCAGGCATGCAACTTTTCCTCGGATTAGCTGATTTCCTCTTTTTTTTAACTTCCAATGTGTGCCATTGAAAATAGAAAAACACTGTACAAAGTCATGGAAAGATTTGAATTTCCTCTTTTTTTGTGACTTCCCGTCTGCATGCCTGCCTGATTGAAAATCTTCTTTTCTTTCAGCCAAGGCCGAGTGAGTCGACTCCGTTCTTTGATCACTCCAAACTATTCGGACGCCCTCAGGTAAGCCCTTCATTCTTTTCCATAGCAAGAAAAATGGTCCACATGGGAACAAACAAACTCCCGCAGGAATGTTAATTTTGCACTTATGCAAAGGAGCTGTCTTTTTTTGTACCCCACCAGCGAAGCCGAAGGGACACACTGTTTCCGTCTTGTCAGTCCTGTGGGCGTACACTACATACACCTCTAGAACAGACAGACAAGAGGGAGAACAACAGATTCTTTGTTGACAACAATCGTTCATCTTTTATTTAAAACGGCCCTTGATCGTGTGTTTATGTGCCTATTAAATACTATGGGAGAGTGTTATATTACAGAGACAAAGAAAAAGATAATGGCTTGTCCTCGAGAGTGACGGAAAACACAACTACATGTGCCTGTTTATGGTGTAAATCACCATGCAACATCATCGATGAATTGAGGACAGGACTCAAATCGAGGACGACCTCAATTAGAAAACTTGTACAAAACCAATGAGAGCTGTTGTGAAAAGGTTTTGAAAATTTTTTAAAAATGCACAATTGTGCATGCATTTGTGGGTGTGTTCAGGCTCAAACCGTGGACGAAAATGCCGGAGAACAAAAGAGAACAATATCGTCCGCGATTCCAAGTATACGTCCGCGATTGGGGTCATGTACAAAACATATGGGAGTCATCCTAAAAAGAGTACAAACAAAAGAGGGTCAATTGGACGTCCACAATCAATGGTGTGAATACCACTGCGTGTGTGCATCCTTATTTTTGGTTGGACTTAATGTATGTCATGAACCTTGATAGCGAGCTGCAATCGGCTGAATGAGAAAGTGTCCCGGATGCTGATTTCGGGCACAATTCAAAACTTGACTCGGCAACTTTTGAATTGAAATCAAGATCCTAGAATATTGTTTTAGTACTCGGAACAAACAGCATTCGTTGAACTGAAACTTCATCAGGCTACATGTAGTTGTTAACCACTAGTCTTGAGATTTGAGCACTTTTGTTGCTTCAAATGAAAATAAATGACAAATGATGTACTTTACCTAAAAGAACTTCACCTCCCTCCTAAAGCAATGTTCTTTAAATTCATTAAATGCTTTGCGATTGTGTATTTCCATGACCATTCAAGGTCCACTTCATGTTAAACGACACTCCCCTTCCTGTAGGAGCGCCTGCGCGATCGCGCTCCTTAAAAATGAAGGACTGCTTCTTTCACTGATTTCTTCAAAATGACAGCTTGCCAGAAAGAATAATTTCACAGGGAGTTTAGTCCCCTTACTATTTAAACCAATTATGTTTTTCAACAATAATATTACGTCAGTTACTTTTTGGGTAGCTGCAAATGATGGACTGTAGCTTTAACCCCTACATGGGTTGGCTACGGCCCTGAAATGCAAAGCACCAAATTCGTCATAATGTACATGTAACTTGGGATAGGAACCGATCTTTTGCTGCCTTTACCATGGTTTTCACAGAATGAAAAACAGACTCCCTTTCAATTCAGCAGGCTTTGCCCTTGGTGTACCTTCAATACTTTTTTATATTTAAGAAGACTTATATTTTGTGGATGTGTCGTGTTCTATTGAATTTGGAAGAAAGAACGAAACAAGGAAGCTGCGAGCTTGAATACCAAAAATAGGATACAACCCATCATTATGTGATCTTGAGAGTTGCGTTTTCAGTTTTGATGTGCTGTTTCGTAATTTAACGTTTTAACCAGAGCACTTTATCTTCAAGGTCATTTTGTCAGGGTGAAAGTGACCACAAGCGTGTCAGTTTCGATGTGATCCACCTATGAAAGTATTTAAGTAGAACACTCGCTCGTGAAGATCATTTTGCATTGTCTTAGCAGACACGTCGCAGTAAGTCGCCATTAACAAAGTATGGTGTACAATCGACATTGAGCCTCAAACACTGATGCTTATACACTTCCTCAATTTCAACTAAACCAGCAATCAAACTTGGTGTCACATGCTGTCACTTGACTTATGAGGACACACGGGACAGATAGTTGAGTGCAGAGTCAAATCTTCTTTTCCTATTAAAGTTGAAGTGGTGAAATACAGAGAACACTGGCTTCAAACAACTGTTGGTTGGAAACTGTACCCAAGTGGAACAGCAACTGCTATTTCAGATTGTCCTTCGTGAACTTGTTCAAATCTTTGTTTCCTGTGTACTATTTGAGAGGCAGACTTTTCAACGAGTGCCCAATCTGAAAACTGGAAGGTGGCATCGTTCGTCTGGCCAGTTGTGACCCGATCGCGACACGGTGGCTGTCGTACATGGACCTTGACGTTTGATTCAGCTACATGTACCTTGACTTTTGATTCAGCGCTGCATACAAGAGAGGGAGAGTTTGTTATTTTTGCAACTGCGTTGCTGCTGAACAAACCTGCAGTTATTCTCACCAGTCAAACTTGTCTTGCTTGATTTTGTCGTCATCTGGGAATCACGCTTTTCTTCAGCCCTCCATTCAGTGTGAGCAAACTGCTGTGTTTCTCTACCCCACATACCGGTATCTGTACAGTACACTGAACAATCACATCTACTGTTGTTGACACTGCTTAAAATATACATCAGCAGGAAGACTCTGTGTCAATCATGTGGTTGTACCATGAAAATGTCACCGTCTATGCCCAAGCTACAGCATCCCTTGCACAGCTGGACATTCTGGTCTGTACCTTCTTCACCTGTGTCTTCCAGAACAACAGCGACAACTGCTCCGTGGCCTATTCCTTTCCCCAGATGGATCATCCACTGATCTGGGATGAAACGGGACAATCTCCCTGGGCACCGATGAACGAATCCTTTGATGTACCAAGCAATGAAAGATACAAACTGTTCAACCACTCATTGCAAATCCTTGGTTTTGAGAATCTGGCAGAGGCTGACAAGTATGTGTATTCCAACGCAGAGACTGTAATGTATGGTTTTGTCCTTCCTGTCCTCGAACTACTAGGGATCCTATCCATTCTGTCTTTTTTCTTTACCCTTTGCAGAGTTCCCTCCATGTGGAATGTCACTAATTTCTACTTGAGTAATTTGGCAGTTGCAGATTTGATGGTCTTGATTTCAGAGGCCACTCATCAGCAATGTGTGGCTTTGCCAACACAATCTATATTGGATGTATCATATTTGGGGAACTCAGCCCAAGCAGTTCTTACTCTCTTAGCGTACACTGGGAGTGTGGGTGTTATTTCATCTATAGCCTTTGTAACACTGCTGTCTTATGATAGATATTTTGCCATCTGTTACCCTTTCCAACACCGTAATCTCAATCTGAAGCGACGGTCAATACGAGCAGCAGTTTGCATATGGGTACTGTCTTTTTCCATGAATTTGATTGTTTTCTTTAATCGGTTTCTGGCCTTTAATGTACCACCAATCAAATGTCTTGTTTGGCCAACTGAAGAAAAGTATAAACATCTATCAGGTAATGTGTGGGTGTATGGGAATAATGATGCAACTTTGTTGACTTTGAATATGGTTTTCACGTACCTGTATTTCTGTGTATTCTTGTTGAGTTTGATCCTCACAGTCACTCTCAATATCCTCCTTATTAAGGGACTGCATGCATCAAATCCAACCGGCGATCAGATCCGAGGTCCGTCAAAACATCTACGAAGAGTTACTCTGATAATTGGCATCAACACAGCCGTGGTATTTGTCTGTTTTCTGCCTCAAGCTATATATTGCCTAATTGCAATTTTAGTGGGAAGCAGGAAAGAAGTGAATGTAAGTGATGATGTGGAATGGGGGTTGAATCTGATGACAGCTTGCCTCAAACTCATGAACTCTTCCATTAATTCAGTCCTATTCAATGCAAGTAGTGGAAGGTACAGGAAGGCCTTTAAGCAAGCCTTCTGCTGCAGAAAGAGGCAGCAAGTACCAACAAACAATATCCCTCTGCAGACATTACCAAGAACCAATCCTGCTGATCGGATCAGATCATAGGATCCAAAAGCAAAACTCCAGCCCCCCCAAAAAAAGAGATAAGAAAAAAACCTAGACTTATGTTTGTGGACAAACAGTTGTTTCCGCAACTTTTTTTGTGACATATGTGACATGGAAAGTATCAAGTATGAGTTCCATCCAGGAACCTGGGTGTGACAGCTTGAGGCTGACCATACTCTGTCAGCCCTGACCTGTGGCTCACCTCGACTGATCTGTTGGAGTGGGTGGCTCAACGTCCCATAGCTGGATTTGGAGACTGATGATTAGGAAAAATGTGTAGTTCTGTTTATAATATATGGTGGCATGTAAATATGTGATTACATTCTCATAGGGCTTTGAATTATGACGTCACACGTCACGTGATGACGTCATGATGACATCACATCAATTTTCATCTATTATCATCTATATCCTTCCGCCAGAAGGATCTCTAACATTTTATGACATCACCGTTAATATTTTTTGTAAAGAAAAACTTAGCCAGAGCATACATCGTTGAAAGCAAGTTTGCACATCTTTTACCAATTTTAAATTACAAAGCACATCCAGTTTTAACTGGAAGGAAGGGTCACATGATTTTGCACATACTATCAAAAATGAAGACCAAGGATTATTCTATCAATTCAAAAAAAAAGTCATGTTCAGATGTCTCACGGTTAATTTTATCTTGATTTTCTTAAACGTGATGTCACTTGACCCATGATGACGTCACCATGAAGTCACTTTATTTTTTCATCTATAACACACCCCGGTCTAGGTACAAACCAACTTTCAACCCAATTGGACCTGTAGTTCTGTACACATAGGCCTTTAAAATATTCACCGATAATGTGATGTCACGTGACACGCGATGACCTCATGATTACATCAATGTTCGACACATATCTGCAGGTGTTGGTCTCTAAGTGTGTGCCAAGTATAAAGGCAATCAGATTAATTTTAGTGCCCAAAGTGCCGGAAACAAACAAATGACTGAAAAAGAAAGAAAAAGAAGAGAAAAAAATTCTTAACGAAAACAAAGGCTGTTTCGTCATGTTTGACAATACAGCCAATAATGCAATCCTCTCGTCCAAAAGTTTCTATAACTTCCAAAGCCGCATAGTAATTTATTGTTTAGAAACACAAATTAGAAATATTGGCATTCGCAGCACGTCAGTTTTGTGTTGGGGGAGGCTAGGCATACTTTGTTTTAAAGAAATAATTTAACTCCTTTTACCACTACATTTTTGATTTCCACAAAGCAACAATTTTCAAATGTAAATAAAAAATAAGTCTCAACACTCTTGATCATTACATGTACAATGTATCTGTAAATTAAACTGTACATAAAACCATAGAACTCACAGTTGTTTCCATGTAAAAATCAAAAGAGATGTATTACATTTGTACAGAGATTGTAATGGTATTAAACACACTGTATCATCCATGCTGTTATTTTGTGTGTTTCCTTTGTTATCACAATACTTGCTTTCTATGGGTTCCCCCTGAATTAAGTGCATTTGTAACGCTGATAACAGAATTAAAGAAAGATCTCCAAGAAAGCCTTTCTGCTACATTATTATTAGTTAAAAGTTTTTTCTTAAAAAATAGTACTTTTTCTGAATCCATTTCTGAAAATTACAGCAAAAGCAAATTATTGTATATTCCCTTTAACACACCCTTGCTACCTGAAATCTTTAAAGCTGAAATATCCCAACATTGATAAAACAATTTATTCCACTCAATTTTCTGACCTAAAAGGAAGGAGGTGGAGGATATTAGAGCTGATGTTCGATAAAATATCAAGTAGTGTTTGGTGTATTGAATAATATATGGCTCTTGGGGGCGGGGCTTGCACAACTACCTCCTCAAGATGGGTACACGTACAGGTGAAGGAAAACTTGCATATTCTGCACAAACCCCGCCTTCCCTGGTGTTCAGTCATTCTTAAATGTTACAGGACAAGTGTGAAATGGGAACCATTGAAATAGGGGAACCATCATATTTTTGTGGTGTAGCTGGGGGGGGGGGAGGGGTTACTTTCTGTAAATAGCGCCCTCTTTTTTAATGCACAGAGGAGTTTAATGAGTTGACAGGGCTACGGGTTATGACAAACTGGTTACTACCAACTGAAGTCAATCAACTTTCACATTACGAAAGTGAAGTACTCCTTTCAACTGAAGTCAATCAACTGTCACAATACGAAAGTGAAGCATTCCTTTGGCAGGCCCAGCTGCACTTACAATTTCCCCTTGTTTAGGAGATAGACTTAATATTTTTAATAGTGAATGTTTTTTTACCAACATGCTATCGGTTTTCAAAGCAAGTTTTGTGAGAAAATCAACTTTAAGAGCTCCCAACAACGAAGCTTCTGGTTCCTGGTTTAGAAATCGAACGGGACGTCCCCATCATTGTGTGATTCAAATAACCATCATTCAAGGTCTTGATTATTCAAAAAAAATTATTTTCATGTAGGCCTTATGCAAAATTCTGTTGCCTCATAGACAAAAACGTCAATCTGGTACCGTATTAAAAAGGTTCAGAAATGGTAAATGCGATTAACTTCATTTTTTCACACAAGGTTTCTGATGAATATATGTCATTCTTACAAGGTTTAAATAAAAAGTTCAAAACTTCAACTTGGTTTTGAGGAAAGTATGGCTCCTTGGCATTATTGCAGGTTTTTTTACTCGCCTTGTAGGAGAATTTGGAATCTTCAGCAGGATAAACACTAATCTGTTGAACGTGGTGATGCATTTTGTATTAGTCATACATTGTAGTTCGACACAGTTGCTAGTGCAACTGCAGTCTAATTGTATTCATTGTGATACTTTATGCGTGACGATCATACATCTATTAACCCTCCTGCTGTCTAAAAGTCACAGGCAGTCAACAAAAATACACATGCCTTTTACACAGGCTAGGCACTAACAGATCATATTTCAAGCAAGCATTGTAAGTAGTCAAATTCAGTCAGCAGACAAGTGGTAGGCACAGATGGCTTATCAATCAGCTACAGTCAAAGCATAGATGTACCAAGTTACATGAACAGTCATAGCCAGTCAATACTGCTTTATGTACGCTGGGAGCTCTTGACTGTTGAAAACAGTCACTTGACTGAAAGAACAACTTGGCACAGAATGTATGTTTGCATAGGAGGGTTTAAAAATGTGATACTTTATGGGTTTTAGCAACGATCATACATCCATTAATTAAAGTCTAACTGCAATCAATTAACCCTAACCGCCTAGAATTCTTCAAAATTTTCTTTCCCAAAGTGGAGGAATTTGGAGGATTGAGTTTACATGGCAAAAGTGCGTTACTGATTTTGTAGCATGCACTTTGTCAAGGTCTTGGGATGGACCTTGTGTTGTTTTTGCTTAGCAGTGCATAAATATAGGCCTGGATTGTGCTTGAAATCCTCCGTTCTGCTCCAAGATGTCATTGGCCAAGCCTCAAAATATTGACGGTCACTGCCGCAGGATTTTGCAGGATTCAGGCAGTGGTCACCCCCCTGCGGACCATATTTAAGAAATAATGGAGGAATTTGCAGGATTGAGGCTATATGCTATTTTTCTATGAGGCCAGTTGGAAGATTTTGCAGGATTGAGGCTACATCCTAGCCAAAATGCCTAGGGAGTTAGTTAATAGTGCAGGTCTTCATTTTCATTGTTTGGTTTTGGTCTCTGTGATGGTCTTAAGGATTACAATGTATTGGTCTTTGAAGTAAAATTCTTTGCCTTGGAAGTACAGGTCTTGGTCTTGGTCGCCGAGTTGGCAGTCTTCAAGACTTGGGGTTAAATAATTAAAACTGTTGCGAGATTTGTTGAATGACTAGAGAGCGGTCCAATATTTTTCTGGGGCCCGAAGTTTTTCTTCAAAGCCTTTTTAGTCACACTTTTGGGAAGAGGAACAAAAGAAAAGTCTCGATTTACACCATACACAAACATACATGTCTGTGTGTGTGTTATGTTTTGGTTAGGTTAACTCTTGTCAGCACGATAACTTGAGAAATGCTTTACTTAGGAACTTGAAATTTGGAGGAATTGTGAAGTGGGAGGAATATCATCGCTCGGTAAAATCTGGACTTTTCCATTTCACGCAGCAAGCCCTTACCAAACTAGACTGCTATAATAGCATGTGCATAGCAGTTCAATAGCATTTAAACAGCATGTGCATGCTATTATAGCATCCACACAGCATTCACAGAAAATGATGACTGGATGACTGCTAACTTTAGCAGTCCATATAGCATTCTCAATAGCATGCAGAATGAAAATAGCATTCCAAATAGCATGCGAGCTTCAAAGCATTCTGCATAGCATGCAAGTGAAAGAGGGAGGACTGCAAATTGAGTATAGCATTCCAATTTAGCAGTCAATTGTAAAATAATTTTAAAGTATAGCATTCCGTGGCTAAACATAGCCTGCACAATAGCATTTCAATATATAAGCCAATCATATCATGGACTACAAGTCACATGATCAGTGATGGCCTTCAGGCGCGGATCCAGGATTTTTTTAGACGGGGGGCACACTGTTGGAGCAAAATTATTTGCTCCAAGAACTAATGCGAGCGCGGAGCGCGAAGCCCTTACGGCGTGGGGTCCGGGGCCCGCTTAAGGGGCCCGGGAAATTTTGGATTTTAGATGCTCTGTGGTGCAATCTGAGGCGATTCCTGGCTCCTTTCCCCTGAATTAGTTGAGCAAAAGTGTTTAAGATTTTAAGGATTTTTTTTAAAACATACTCTTACTTTTATACAATTTTTAAGTTACTGTGTGCTTGAAAGTCGAAAACCATTTTACGTCTTTATATTTTCTTGCTTTTTATTTTGGAAAAGAAATTGTATTGACTTCGTTTTGTAAACTGTTGCAACGGTGCGTTGTGGCTTTTGCTCCGAGGACTAATGCGAGGGCGGATCACGCCTGTCTTACGGCGTGGGGTCCGGGGCCCGCTTAGGGCCCGGAAAATTTAGAATTCTAGATGCTCTGTGGTGTATTCTGAGGGGATTCCTGGCCCCTTTTCCCCTGAGTTATTTGAGCAAAACGTTTTAAGATTATAAGGATGTTTTTCATTGGTTTATAATATACTCTTGCGTTTACGAGCCTTTTCAGTTTCTTCTGTTCTTCACTGTAACCAAACATTTTCGTCTGCATAGTTATTTCCGTGCTTATTTTTGAAAAGGAATTGTATCTTGCAAGGATGAGTATAAGGCATCTTTCCGAAGACCAATGCGGAGCGCGAACATCTTTCGGCGTGGGGTCCGGGGCCCGCTTAAGGGCCCCGGGAAATTTTGGATTCTAGATGCTCTGTGGTGCAATCTGAGGCAATTCCTGGCCCCTCTTCCCCGGAGTTATTTGAGTAAATTGTTTTAAGATTATAAGATTTTTTTCATTGATTAAAATATAATCTTGCTTTTACAAGCCTTCTCAGTTTCTTCTGTTCTTCACTTGATACCATGTATTTTCGTCTGCATGTGTCTTCGTGCATTATATTTTTGAAAAGGAATTGTAAAAACTTAGTTTGTAAACTGGTGTAAGGATGCTTTCTAATGTTTTGTTTCAAGTTGAAATTTTCAGTTTATCAACAAGAAGAAACCGCTTGAACATGTTAATTGAACTCAAGTTTAAAATTAGTGTAATTTAATCAAACTAAAACAGAGGAGCAATTAGCCTGCATTGTAACTTCACAGCTCAGTTTTATCTCATGACTACAGAAATTAATCATACGGTCATCCAAGTTTCTCCCTCTTTTTTGCATAATGTAAAATGCCCAAACATTTTAAAGAAATGTTCTTTTAATTCAATCCAGTTTCAATTTCAAGAATAGGGCCTATTACACGTGCATGTATTTGTAAATAAACCATCGGCAGATCGGCGGTGCAGCAAGACAAATTGTGTGAGACACTGCGTCTGGTCTTTACATTATAATAGACATCGGGTCTTTCGGCGCCATGATTGCAATTTCCACATGGTACAATTTTGAAGGTGGATTCGTCATTTAGTTATGTAAAAAAAAATACAGTATAAATAATTGTTGATGATAACGTTGAGAAATAGACATCGGGAATAGGTGTATACCTCCCGGTCCGGCACGGATGCCGGCCCGCGTCGCCACCGGCGAACTACGATCAAATGTATCTCGCTTGCAATTCAAAAAGCAACACACTTGCGTTCCGTCTAGCTTGCAAGAGCATGTCTTGAGTGCTAAACTTGCCTTTGGGCAATAACTGCTGATTGTTTTTGTCCTCAGACAAACAGATCTCTTTTATGTACCAAACTTATCAGATTTGTATTTTCTGCAACGCGTAGTAACGTCAAAACCCAACTTTTGGATCTCAACTTTCTTCGTTAAAAAAACGTTTTAGGGACGGATCCATGACCTTTAGGGGTGTTTCAATTTTTTCAGGGTTTTACATCGTTTCTCGAAAGGTCTTTACGAAAATTATATGATGACGTGACGTTGAAGAAGTCAATTTAAAACAAGGACATGTTTTGGACTCCGTGAAAAAAGTATAATTTGTAATTCAAAAGCGCGTGGAACAGCTGGCAAATTGTTCTTACTAAAACACACCCTTGACCAATGGTGTGGTCCAAAGAGCACTGCGCAACGTGTGTTTGTCGCGCACATAAAGCGCCATGTTCGTAGAGAATAAATCGTGTACGTTCGTATGAATCGCATTTAATAACGGTATATGCAGGGTAATACGTACGCACGAATGTACGGGGTACGTACGATGGGATCGCGGTTTATTTAATTCGAAGCTTCTCGAGTCGAGTACGCAATGTTTGCAAGCTCATGTTTAATATCGGCGCCGGTATTTTTGTAAGGAGGTTCCCTCCTCCTTCCCTCACCTCCCTTCTTTTTCACCCTTCTATTCCTTTTTTTTTGGGGGACTCAAATTTGACGGGGGGCACGTGCCCCCGCGGCCCTCCCCTGGATCCGCGCCTGGCCTTGTGCATTCCACAGATTAACAGTCAGTGTGGGAAATTTGAAAACTGCAGTCAGTTGAATATTGTCAGTGCAGAGTGCAGTAGGCTGCACATAGTTTTGCAAGAAATTGTAGAAAGCATGGACATTACCTTATGGCACGAATGCTTGTGGATATAATTTCATGTTCACATGCATGCACTCAACCTGTACATTGTTGTACATGTTGTACATGTACATGACAAAATACACTGGATGACTGGCTGAAAGTCTTTGGAATTGACAACTTAAAAGCAACAGTTGAACCAAGCAATATGGAGCCTCCATACACATGTATGCAACACACTCACAAACTGCTTGTATTTGGTAAGTCTACAGTTTGTACTACCAATGGGTCTACATTCCTACATGGTGGGTATTCAGTTTTTGGCTAGATGAAGACAATTTTATTCTGGCTTTGAGTATGTTAGTGTTCATGGTGTATGTGATGTTGAACATTCCTTCATCCAATTGATTGAATTTTTGAATCAGCTGGATATCGGATGATAACTGTTTTTAATTGTGATGCCAACTGGCATAAAAGTGACTACTGGTTGCTTCAAAGATAATTCAAATTATAAGCAGAGAATTGTTGCATTAAATTTCTGGCCATTGCTTTTATAAGCATGACAATGTTAAACAAAATCAAAGAGTGTCCCCATGTTTGTACAGCAATTCTGAGGCTGATAAAGTCTTAAAGAACAATATTCTTATTTCATATATTTTGATCACAGTCTGTATACATAGGTCTATTAAATTTCAAAATGGTGTTAGCTGTGTTCAATATGGTTCAATACATGAAATTATTAAAGCTGATATAACACAAGTAATTTTTGGTATAAATTGTGACATTGAAAATGTATGTTGTAGGATGCCCCTGTCCATGTCACGATATAGCAGTCATGATAGCATTCACATAGCATGCATCATAGCATGCGAATGCTATTCTCATAGCATGCGAATGCTATTCTCATAGCATGCGAATGCTATTCTCATAGCATGCGAATGCTATTCTCATAGCATGTGAATGCTATTCTCAAAGCATGTGAATGCTGTTATAGCATTCACGTTTGCATGCCTAAATAGCATTCTCCATAGCATGCGAATGCTATAGCTCATTTACATAATTCGGGCTTCTGACATGCTATAAAACTGCTATCTGATTGCTATCCTCAAGGAATGCTATGAAAAATGCTTTGGGAAGTACAGACATGGCTTTTTGTGAATGCTATCAAATGGCAGTTCTCATAGCATTTGCATGTTAATTGCATGCTAAAGGAATGCTAAATGACTGCAGTCAAGTTTGGTAAGGGCTGGCCTGGTGAAACAGAAAAGTCCAGATATTACCTTGTGATAATATTCCTCCCATTCCACGCTGAGCCACTCAATATTTGTATAATAATACCGTTTCGGTTTGCGGTAACACCATGTGGTAATAACTACTGCTTAGAAGATATTAGTTCTGAGAAGAACTTGTCCTGCTTATTATCAAGATTGTACATTGGCGAGACTGGCAGAGACCTCACTACCAGGCTTAAAGAACACATAGCTCACGGCCGCAGAGGGGAACTTGACAAATCGGCAATTGTCAAACACTCTGCTGATCTGGATCATGTTGTTGATTGGGAACAAGCGGAAATCATAGCCCCAGAGAAACACTGGTACACCCGTCGTATCAGAGAAGCTATTGAGATCCACAAACATGACACTGTCCCACAAGATATCGGCTACTTCATAAGCCACATATGGCATTCAGTTATTCCAAGTTGCAACACTCGTGGCTCACAGCCAACTGACACACCTGAGCGAGCAGGACGCTCAGCGGGCATCCCTCAACACAATGCCCATGGCTCACAACCAACTGACACACCCGAGCGAGCAGGGCATGCCCAGCAAGCACTCCTAATCCTAACAAATCCTACTTAAGGAGTAGCATCTCCAACTATCTTCAGTCTCCTGACGATGACTAGAGCAGGCTAGTCAAAACGTTGAGACCAAAGACAAGTTCTTTTAGAACTTACAGCTGGACTGTTCTAAACAGAACAAAAAACTACTTAGCAAAGTTGAAAATAAGCAGGACAAGTTCTTCTCAGAACTAATATCTTCTAAGCAGTAGTTATTACCACATGGTGTTACCGCAAACCGAAACGATACCGATACCCCACCATGCAAAGCCTCAAATCTTATATAATAATACCCCCATGAAAGATGTGTGCTTCACAGTATTGGATCTGCAGCAAAAACTACTGGACCGAATCAGGAGATCATTGTATCATATTTCTTCTAAGAAGATTCTCCATCCATTGGTACAGGTGGTTTGAGTCTCAAGGTAGTGGAAGTATGCCATTGGGGGGTCACCCTGTATAGTAGACTGTGAACTGGCAATTCTCAGTTTGTGGTCTGTGGTGGGTGTGTCCAACTAGAATCAATGAATGGAGGCTGGTGACCTGAGCTGTTTATCAAAAATTGTTGCATAAGGCTACCTCCGCGAAGGGGCCATGTACAGAGTAGTTCTACAATATTTAATGAAAACAAACTTTATTGATCAGTGATCCCAATTTGGTTAAATTGTTGACCAACTGATTTCATGAACTTGCACAATACAGAAGTGCAAAGTGAAAGGCCTACTGGTAGCTGTACTTTAAATATTTATCCGAATGCTAACTTGTGAATTTGTATGTAAATAACGAGGTATCGAGACAACTTTTTGTGATAAAAAACAAAAATCAATTCTTAGAGCACACAAATACAAAACCAAGAAAAGCCACATGTTTGCTAACATGTGAATTTATATGTAAATAACAAGGTATCGGTTTTGAGGCAACTTTGTTGATCAAAACAAAAAATCAATTCTAAGAGCAAACAAATACAAAGCCAAGAAAAGCCACATGTTTGAAATTTTTATATACAATATAATCAGGGTGAAAGTTGCTTTGTCAGTTTTGATTTGGCATTTGGTCATTTTAAGTTAAGCACTCTATGTTCAAGTTAACTTTGTAGAGGGAAATTGACTGCAAGTATGTCAGTTTCGGTGCGCCAATGAGAGTATTTAAGTGGAAAATTTGATCGTCAAGATCATTTTGCATTTTCTCACCAGCCTCATCACAGAACATCACTGTTCCAAAGTCCGAACTCAACAATGCATGGTGTTCACTGCACCTTGAGCCTGTAACGCTTATGCACTCTCTCCGTTTCAAGTCAACCAGCAATCAAACTTGACATCAGTTCTCATCTCAGGCCGTCCAGTTAACCGGAGCCATCAGATCTCGATGCAAAATTGGCCGCATATATTATGGACAGCCCTTGCTGTTGCCTTCTCCATAACATGATCGGGTGACAACTTTGCATCACATTAGCTGTCAAAAATTGACTGAAAAGGACAAATAGTTCTTGTAGGCCTACAGACTCCAATTCCTTTTTCCTATTGAATTGGAAGCAGTGAAATATAGAACACTGGCTACAAACTCCTTGGTGGGAAACTATCTGAAACGGAACTTCTATTTTAGATGTTACTTCATGTACTTGTACAAAGTTTAATTTTCGGTGTACTTTTTGAGAGGCAAACTGCCTTGCTGCTGAACAAATCTGCGGGTATCCTGCACTCAAACTTGTCTTGCTTGATTTTGCACACCAATCTTTTGTTCAGCTCTTCATTCAGTCAGCAAGTTTCTGCTGTGTTTCTCCACCCCACTTTATCTGTACAAGACACTGAACCATCACATCTACTGTTATAGAAGCTGCAAAAAGCTATACACCAGCAGGAAGACTCTGTGTCAATCATGTTGTCGTACTCTGCAAATGTCACTGTCTATGCCCAAGCTGCAACGTCCCTTGCTCAAGCTGCAACGTCCCTTGCTCAGCTGGACATTCTGGTCTGTACCTTCTTCACCTGTGTCTTCCAGAACAACAGCGACAACTGCTCCATGGCCTATTCCTTTCCCCAGATGGATCCTCCACTGATCTGGGATGAAACGGGACCATCTCCCTGGGCAGCGATGAATGAATCCTTTGATGTACCGAGCAATGAAAGATACAAACTGTTGAACCACTCATTGCAAATCTTTGGTTTTGAGAATCCGGCAGAGGCTGCCGGGTTTGTGTATTCCAGTACTCAGACTGTAATGTATGGTTTTGTCCTGCCTGTCCTCCAAACTATTAGGGATCCTGTCCATTCTGTCTTTTTTCTTTACCCTTTGCAGAGTTGCCTCCATGCGGAATATCACTAATTTCTATCTGACTAATTTGGCTGTTGCAGATTTGATGGTCTTGATTTCAGAGTACACTCATCAGCAATGTTTGGCTTTGACATTACAAATTGACATAGATGTATCATATTTGGGGAACTCAGCCCAAGCAGTTCTTCCTCTCTTAATGTACACTGGGGATGTGGGTGTTATGTCATCTATAGCCTTTGTAACACTGCTGTCTTATGATAGATATTTTGCCATTTGTTACCCTTTCCAACACCGTAATCTCAATCTGAAGCGACGGGCAATACGAGCAGCAGTTTGTATATGGGTACTGTCTTTTTCCATGAATTTGATTGTTTTCTTTGAACAGTTTCTGTACTTTAATGTTCCACCAATCAAATGTCTTGTTTGGCCAACTGAAGAAAAGTATAAACATTTATCAGGTAATGTGTTGGTGTTTGGGAGTAGTGAAGCAACTGTGTTCACTTTGATTATGGTTGTAAGTTATGTGTATTTCTGTGTATTCATGTTGAGTTTGATCCTCACGGTCACTTTCAATATCCTCCTAATTAAGGGACTGCATGCACCAAATCCAACTGGTGATCAGATCCGAGGTCCGTCAAAACAACTACGAAGAGTGACTCTGATACTTGGCATCAACACAGCCGTGGTATTTGTCTGTTTTCTGCCTCAAGCTATATGTGCCCTAATTGTAATTTTAGTGCATAGCAGGAAAGAAGTGGATGTAAATGATGATGTGAAATGGGGGTTGAATTTGATGGCTGCTTGCCTCAGAGTCATGAACTCTTCCATTAATTCAGTCATATTCAATGCTGGTAGTGGAAGGTACAGGAAGGCCTTTAAGCAAGCCTTCTGCTGCAGAAAGAGGCAGCAAGTACCAACAAACAATATCCCTCTGCAGACATTACCAAGAACAGATCCTGCTGATCGGATCAGATCATAGGATCCAAAAGCAAAACTACACCCCCCCCCCCCCCAAAAAAAAAGAGATAAGAAAAAAAACCTAGACTTATGTTCTGGACAAACAGTTGATTCCGCAACTTTTTTTGTGACATATATATGTGACATGGAAGGTATCAAGTATGAGTTCCATCCAGGAACCTGGGTGGGACAGCTTGAGGCTGACCATACTCTGTCAGCCCTGACCTGTGGCTCACCTCGACTGATCGGTTGGAGTGGGTGGCTCAACGTCCCATAGCTGGATTTGGAGACTGATGATGAGGAAAAATGTGTAGTTCTGTTTATAATATATAGTGGCATGTAAATATGTGATTACATTCTCATTGGCTTTGAATTATGATGTCACACGTCACGTGATGACGTCATGATGACATCACATCAATTTTCATCTATTATCATCTATAACAACCTTCCACTAGAAGGTTCTCTAACATTTTATGACATCACCGTTAATTTTTTTTGTAAAGAACAACTTAGCCAGAGCATACATCGTTGAAAGCAAGTTCACATCTTTTACCAATTTTAAATTACAAAGCACATCCAGTTTTAACTGGAAGGAAGGGTCACATGATTTTGCACGTGCTATCAAAAATGAAGACCAAGGATTTTTCTATCAATTCCAAAGAAAGTCATGTTCAGATCTCTCACGGTTCATTTTATCTTGATTTTCTTAAACGTGATGTCACTTGACCCATGATGACGTCACCATGAAGTCACTTTATTTTTTCATCTATAACACACCCCGGTCTAGGTACAAACCAACTTTCAACCCAATTGGACCTGTAGTTCTGTACACATAGGCCTTCAAAATATTCACCTATAATGTGATGTCACGTGACACGCGATGACCTCATGATGACATCAATGTTCGACACATATCTGCAGGTGTTGGTCTCTAAGTGTGTGCCAAGTATAAAGGCAATCAGATTGATTTTAGTGCCCAAAGTGCCAGAAACAAACAAATGACTGAAAAAGAAAGAAAAAGAAGAGAAAAAAATTCTTAACAAAAATAAAGGCTGTTTCGTCATGTTTGCCGATACAGCCAATAATGCAATCCTCTCTTGCAAAAGTTTCTATAACTTCCAAAAGCTACATAGTAATTGATTGTTTAGAAACACAAATTAGAAATACTGGTATTCACAGCACGTCAGTTTTGTGTTGGGGGAGGCTAGGCATACTTTGTTTGAAAGAAATAATTTAACCCCTTTTACCACTACATTTTTGATTTCCACAAAGCAACAATTTTCAAATGTAAACAAAAATAAGTCTCAACACTCTTGATCATTACATGTACAATGTATCTGTAAATTAAACTGTACATAAAACCATAGAACTCACAGTTGTTTCCATGTAAAAATCAAAAGAAATGCATTACATTTGTACAGAGATTGTAATGGTATTAAACACACTGTATCATCCATGCTGTTATTTTGTGTGTTTCCTTTGTTATCACAATACTTGCTTTCTATGGGTTCCCCCTGAATTAAGTGCATTTGTAACGCTGATAACAGAATTAAAGAAAGATCTCCAAGAAAGCCTTTCTGTTACATTGTTATTAGTTAAAAGTTTTTTCTTAAAAAATAGTACTTTTTCTGAATCCATTTCTGAAAATTACAGCAAAAGCAAATTATTGTATATTCCCTTTAACACACCCTTGCTACCTGAAATCTTTAAAGCTGAAATATCCCAACATTGATAAAACAATTTATTCCACTCAATTTTCTCACCTAAAAGGAAGGAGGTGGAGGATATTAGAGCTGACATTCGATAAAATATTAAATAGTGTTTGGTGTATAGAATAATATATGGCTCATGGGGGCGGGGCTTGCACAACTACCTCCTCAAGATGGGTACACGTACAGGTGAAGGAAAACTTGCATATTCTGCACAAACCCCGCCTTCCCTGGTGTTGAGTCATTCTTAAATGTTACAGGATAAGTGTGAAATGGGAACCATTGAAATAGAGGAACCATCATATTTTTGTGGTGTAGCTGGGGGGGGGGTACTTTCTGTAAATAGCGCCCTCTTTGGTCAATGCACAGAGGAGTTTAATGAGTTGACAGGGCTACGGGTTATGACGAACTGGTTACTACCAAAGTTCTGAAGTCAATCAACTTTCATATTACGAAAGTGAAGTACTCCTTTGAACTGAAGTCAATCAACTGTCACAATACGAGAGTGAAGCATTCCTTTGGCAGGCCCAGCTGCGCTTACAAGTCCCCTTGTTTAGGAGATCGACTTAATATTTTTAATAGTGAAAGTTTTTTTCCCAACATGCTATCGGTTTTCAAAGCAAGTTTTGTGAGAAAATCAACTTAAAGAGCTCCCAACAACGAAGCTTCTGGTTCCTGGTTTAGAAATCAAACGGGACGTCCCCATCATCGTGTGATTCAAATAACCATCATTCAAGGTCTTGATTATTCAAAAATTCTTATTTTCATGTAGGCCTTATGCAAAATTCTGTTGCCTCATAGACAAAAACGTCAATCTGGTACCGCAGTAAAAAGGTTCACAAATGGTAAATGCGATTACCGGTAACTTCATTTTTTCACACAAGGGTTCTGATGAATATATGTCATTCTTACAAGGTTTAAATAAACAGTTTAAAACTTCAACTTGGTTTTGAGAAAAGTATGGCTCCTTGGCATTATTGCAGTTTTTTTTACTCACCTTGTAGAAGAATTTGGAATTTTCAGCTGAATAAACACTAATCTGATGAACGTGGTGATGCATTTTGTATTAGTCATACATTGTAGTTCGACTCAGTTGCTAGTGCAACTGCAGTCTAACTGTATTCATTGTGATACTTTATGCGCGACAATCATACATCCATTAACCCTCCTGCTGTCTAAAAGTCACAGACAGTCAACAAAAATACACATGCCTTTTACACAGGCCAGGCACTAACAGTCAGATCATATTTAAAAGCAAGCACTGTTACTAGTGAAATTCAGTCAGCAGACAAGTGGTAGGCACAGCTGGCTTATCAATCAGCTACAATCAAAGCATAGCTGTACCAAGTTACATGAACAGTCATAGCCAGTCAATACTCTTGACTGTTGAAAACAGTCACTTGACTGAAAGAACAACTTGGCACAGAATGTATGTTTGCATAGGAGTGTTTAAAAATGTGATACTTTATGGGCTTTAGCAACGATCATACATCCATTAATTAAAGTCTAACTGCAATCAATTAACCCTAACCGCCTAGAATTCTTCAAAATTTTCTTTGCCAAAGTGGAGGAATTTGGAGGATTGAGTTCACATGGCAAAAGTGCGTTACTGATTTTGTAGGTTGCACTTTGTCAAGGTCTTGGGCTGGACCTTGTGTTGTTTTAGCTCACCCGTGCATAAATTTATGTAGGATTGATTATGCTTGAAATCCTCCTTGCTGCTCCAGGATGTCACTGGCCAAGCCTCAAAATATTGACGGCCACTGCCGCAGGATTGTGCCGGATTCAGGCAGTGGTCACCCCTCTGCGGACCATATTTAAGAAATAATGGAGGAATTTGCAGGATTGAGGCTGTATGCTATTTTTCTATGAGGCCAATTGGAAGATTTTGCAGGATTGAGGCTACATCCTAGCCAAAATGCCTAGGGAGTTAGTTAATAGTGCAGGTCTTCATTTTCATTGTTTGGTTTTGGTCTCTGTGTTGGTCTTAAGGATTTCAATGTATTGGTCTTTGAAGTAAAATTCTTTGCCTTGGAAGTACAGGTCTTGGTCTTGGTCGCCGAGTTGGCAGTCTTCAAGACTTGGGGTTAAATAATTACAACTGTTGCGAGATTTGTAGAGTGACTAGAGAGCGGTCCAATATTTTTCTGGGGCCCGAAGTTTTTCTTCAAAGCCTTTTTAGTCACACATTTGGGAAGATGAACAAAAGAAAAGTCTCGATTTACACCATACACAAACATGTATGTCTGTGTGTGTGTTATGTTTTGGTTAGGTTAACTCTTGTCAGCACGATAACTTGAGAAATACTTTACTTAGGAACTTGAAATTTGGGAAAATTGTGAAATGCGAGGAATATCATCGCTCAGTAAAATCTGGACTTTTCCATTTCAGTCAGCTTGGCCTGGTGACACAGAAAAGTCCAGATTTTACCTTTCTGTAATATTCCTCCCATTCCACTCTGAGCCACTCAATATTTGTATAATAACGCCCTCATGAAAGATGTGTGCTTCACAATATGGGATCTGCAGCAAAAACTACTGGACCGAATCGGGAGATCATGGTATCATATTTCTTCTAAGAAGATTCTCCATCCATCGGTACTGGTGGTTTGAGTCTCAAGGTAGTGGGAGTATGCTGTTGGGGGCCACCCTGTATAGTAGACTGTGGACTGGCAATTCTCAAGAGTCAGTTTGTGGTCTGTGGTGGGCGTGTCCAACTAGAATCAGTGAATGGAGGCTGGTGACCTGAGCTGTCAATCAAAAATTGTTGCATAAGGCTACCTCCGTAAAGGGGCCACGTACAGTAGTTCTACAATATTTAATGAAAACAGACTTTATTGATCAGTTTTCCCAATTTGGTTAAATTGTTGACCAACTTATTTCATGAACTTGCACAATACAGAAGTGCAAAGTGAAAGGCCTACCGGTAGCTGTACTTTAAATATTTATCTGAATGCTAACATGTGAATTTATATGTAAATAACGAGGCATCGGTTTTGAGACAACTTTTTGTGATAAAAAACAAAAATCAATTCTTAGAGCACACAAATACAAAACCAAGAAAAGCCACATGTTTGCTAACATGTGAATTTATATGTAAATAACAAGGTATCGGTTTTGATGCAACTTTCTTGATAAAAACTAAAAATCAATTCTAAGAGGAAACAAATACAAAGCCAAGAAAAGCCACATGTTTGAATTTTTTATGAACACCATAATCAGGGTGAAAGTTGCTTTGTCAGTTTTGATTTGGCATTTGGTCATTTTAAGTTAAGCACTCTATGTTCAAGTTAACTTCGTAGAGGGAAAGTGACCGCAAGTATGTCAGTTTCGATGTGATGCGCCAATGAGAGTATTTAAATGGAAAATTTGAACGTCAAGATCATTTTGCATTTTCTCACCAGCCTCATCACAGTACATCACTGTTCCAAAGTCCGAACTCAACAATGCATGGTGTTCACTGCACCTTGAGCCTGTAACGCGTATGCACTCTCTCCATTTCAAGTCAACCGGCAATCAAACTTGACGTCAGTACTCATCTCAGGCCGTCCAGTTCACCAGAGCCATCAGATCTCGATGCAAAATTGGCCGCACGTATTATGGACAGCCCTTGCTGTTGCCTACTCTTAACACATGATCGGGTGACAACTTTGCTTCACATTGGCTGTCTATAAATTGACTTAAAAGGACAAATAGTTCTTGTACAGACTCCAATTCTTTTTCCTATTGAATTGGAAGCAGTGAAATACACAGAACACTGGCTACAAAAGTCTTTGGTGAGAAACTTTCTGAAACTGTACTGTGAAACAACAACTTCTATTTTAGATGTTACTTCATGTACTTGTACAAAGTTTAGTTTTCGGTGTACTTTTTGAGAGGCAAACCCCTTGCTGCTGAACAAACCTGCAGGTATCCGCACCAGTCAAAGTTGTCTTGCTTGATTTTGTCGTCATCTGCGAACCAGTCTTTCGTTCATCTCTTCATTCAGCCAGCAAATTTCTGCTGTGTTTCTCCACCCCACGTTATCTGTAAAAGACACTGAACCATCACATCTACTGTTACAGACACTGCAAAAAGCTATACACCAGCAGGAAGACTCTGTGTCCATCATGTGGTTGTACCATGAAAATGTCACTGTCTATGCCCAAGCTACAACATCCCTTGCTCAACTGGACATTCTGGTCTGTACCTTCTTCACCTGTGTCTTCCAGAACCACAGTGACAACTGCTCCCTGGCCTATTCCATACCCCAGATGGATCATCTACTGATCTGGGATGAAACGGGACCATCTCCCTGGGCACCGATGAACGAATCCTTTGATGTACCAAGCAATGAAAGATACAAACTGTTCAACCACTCGTTGCGAATCTTTGCTTTTAAGAATCCGGTAGAGGCTGACAAGTATGTGTATTCCAACACAGAGACTGTATTGTATGGATTTGTCCTCCCTGTCCTCAAACTATTAGGGATCCTGTCCATTCTGTCTTTTTTCTTTACCCTTTGCAGAGTTGCCTCCATGCGGAATATCACCAATTTCTATCTGACTAATTTGGCAGTTGCAGATTTGATGGTCTTGATTTCAGCGGCCACCCATGAGCAATGTGTGACTTTGACAACACACACTGTATTGGATATATCATATTTGGGGAACTCAGCTCAAGCAGTTCTTACTCTCTTAGTGTACACAGGCAATGTGGGTATTGCTTCGTCTATAGCCTTTGTAACACTGCTGTCTTATGATAGATATTTTGCCATTTGTTACCCTTTCCAACACCGTAATCTCAATCTGAAGCGACGGGCAATACGAGCAGCAGTTTGCATATGGTTTCTGTCTTTTTCCATGAATTTGACCGGTTTCTTTTATCAGTTTCTGGTCTTGAATGTACCACCATTCAAATGTGTTGTTTGGCCAACTGAAGAAAAGTATGAACATCTATCAAGTAATGTGCAGGTGTTTGTGAATAATGATGCAACTTTTCTTACTATGAATCTGGTTGTAAATTATGTGTTTTTCTGTGTATTCATGTTGAGTTTGATCCTCACAGTCACTTTCAATATGCTCCTTATTAAGGGACTGCATGCACCAAATCCAACTGGTGATCAGATCCGAGGTCCGTCAAAACATCTACGAAGAGTTACTCTGATACTTGGCATCAACACAGCCGTGGTATTTGTCTGTTTGCTCCCTCAAGCTATAGTTTCCCTAATTGTAATTTTATCGCAAAGCAGGAAAGAAGTGAATGTAAATGATGATGTGATGGAGTTGAATCTGATGGCTGCTTGTGCCAGAGTCATGAACTCTTCCATTAATTCAGTCATATTCAATGCTGGTAGTGGAAGGTACAGGAAGGCCTTTAAGCAAGCCTTCTGCTGCAGAAAAGGGCAGCAAGTACCAACAAACAATATCCCTCTGCAGACATTACCAAGAACAGATCCTGCTGATCAGATCAGATCATAGGATCCAAAAGCAAAACTCCACCCCCCCCCCCCAAAAAAAAAAGAGATAAGAAAAAAACCTAGACTGATGTTTGTGGACAAACAGTTGTTTCCGCAACTTTTTTTGTGACATATATATGTGACCTGGAAAGTATCAAGTATAAGTTCCATCCAGGAACCTGGGTGTGACAGCTTGAGGCTGACCATACTCTGTCAGACCTGACCTGTGGCTCACCTCGACTGATCGGTTGGAGTGGGTGGCTCAACGTCCCATAGCTGGATTTGGAGACTGATGATGAGGAAAAATGTGTAGTTCTGTTTATAATATATGGTGGCATGTAAATATGTGATTACATTCTCATAGGGCTTTGAATTATGACGTCACACGTCACCTGATGATGTCATGATGACATCACATCAATTTTCATCTATTATCATCTATAACAACCTTCCGCTAGAAGGATCTCTAACTTTTTATGACATCACCATTAATTTTTTTGTTAAGAAAAACTTAGCCAGAGCATACATCGTTGAAAGCAAGTTCACATCTTTTACCAATTTTAAATTACAAAGCACATCCAGTTTTAACTGGAAGGAAGGGTCACATAATTTTGCACGTACTATCAAAAATGAAGACCAAGGATTATTCTATCAATTCCAAAAACAGTCATGTTCAGATCTCTCACGGTTAATTTTATCTTGACTTTCTTAAACGTGATGTCACTTGACCCATGATGATGTCACCATGAAGTCACTTTATTTTTTCATCTATAACACACCCCGGTCTAGGTACAAACCAACTTTCAACCCAATTGGACCTGTAGTTCTGTACACATAGGCCTTCAAAATATTCACCTATAATATGATGTCACGTGACACGCGATGACCTCATGATGACATCAATGTTCGACACATCTCTGCAGGTGTTGGTCTCTAAGTGTGTGCCAAGTATAAAGGCAATCAGATTGATTTTAGTGCCCAAAGTGCCGGAAACAAACAAATGACTGTAAAAGAAAGAAAGAGAAGAGAAAAAAAATTCTTAACGAAAACAAAGGCTGTTTCGTCATGTTTGCCGATACAGCCAATAATGCAATCCTCTCTTCCCAAAGTTTCTATAACTTCCAAAAGCTGCATAGTAATTTATTGTTTAGAAACACAAATTAGAAATACTGGCATTCACAGCACGTCAGTTTTGTGTTTGGGGAGGCTAGGCATACTTTGTTTTAAAGAAATAATTGAACTCCTTTTACCACTACATTTTTGATTTCCACAAAGCCACAATTTTCAAATGTAAACAAAAAATAAGTCTCAACACTCTTGATCATTACATGTACAATGTATCTGTAAATGAAACTGTACATAAAACCATAGAACTCACAGTTGTTTCCATGTAAAAATCAAAAGAAATGTATTACATTTGTACAGAGATTGTAATGGTATTAAACACACTGTATCATCCATGCTGTTATTTTGTGTGTTTCCTTTGTTATCACAATACTTGCTTTCTATGGGTTCCCCCTGAATTAAGTGCATTTGTAACGCTGATAACAGAATTAAAGAAAGATCTCCAAGAAAGCCTTTCTGTTACATTGTTATAAGTTAAAAGTTTTTTCTTAAAAAGTAGTACTTTTTTCTGAATCCATTTCTGAAAATTACAGCAAAAGCAAATTATTGTATATTCCCTTTAACACACCCTTGCTACCTGAAATCTTTAAAGCTGAAATATCCCAACATTGATAAAACAATTTATTCCACTCAATTTTCTGACCGAAAAGGAAGGAGGTGGAGGATATTAGAGCTGACGTTCGATGAAATATCAAGTAGTGTCTGGTGTATTGAATAATATATGGCTCATGGGGGAGGGGCTTGCACAACTACCTCCTCAAGATGGGTACACATACAGGTGAAGGAAAACTTGCATATTCTGCACAAACCCGCCTTCCCTGGTGTTCAGTCATTCTTAAATGTTTCAGGATAAGTGTGAAATGGGAACCATTGAAATAGAGGAACCATCATATTTTTGTGGTGTAGCTGGGAGGGAGGGGGGTACATTCTGTAAATAGCGCCCTCTTTGGTCAATGCACAGAGGAGTTTAATGAGTTGACAGGGCTACGAGTTATGACGAACTGGTTACTACCAACTGAAGTCAATCAACTTTCACATTACGAAAGTGAAGTACTCCTTTCAACTGAAGTCAATCAACTGTCACAATACGAAAGTGAAGCATTCCTTTGCACTTACAAGTTCCCCTTGTTTAGGAGATCGACTTAATATTTTTATTTTTTAATAGTGAAAGAGTTTTCCCAAAATGCTATCGGTTTTCAAAGCAAGTTTTGTGAGAAAATCAACTTTAAGAGCTCCCAACAACGAAGCTTCTAGTTCTTGGTTTAGAAATCGAACGGGACGTCCCCATCATCGTGTGATTCAAATAACCATCATTCCAGGTCTTGATTATTCAAAAATTCTTATTTTCATGTAGGCCTTATGCAAAATTCTGTTGCCTCATAGACAAAACGTAAATCGGGTACCGTAGTAAAAAGGTTCACAAATGGTAAATGCGATTAACTTCATTTTTTTTCACACAGGGTTTCTGATGAATATATATGTCATTCTTACAAGGTTTAAATAAAAAGTTTAAAACTTCAACTTAGTTTTGAGAAAAGTATGGCTCCTTGGCATTATTGCAGGTTTTTTTACTCACCTTGTAGGAGAATTTGGAATCTTCAGCTGGATAAACACTAATCTGATGAACGTGGTGATGCATTTTGTATTAGTCATACATTGTAGTTCGACACAGTTGCTAGTGCAACTGCAGTCTAATTGTATTCATTGTGATACTTTATGCCCAACGATCATACATCCATTAACCCTCCTGCTGTCTAAAAGTCACAGGCAGTCAACAAAAATACACATGCCTTTTACACAGGCTAGGCACTAACAGTCAGATCATATTTCAAGCAAGCACTGTAAGTAGTCAAATTCAGTCAGCAGACAAGTGGTAGGCACAGCTGGCTTATCAATCAGCTACAATCAAAGCATAGCTGTACCGAGTTACATGAACAGTCACAGCCAGTCAATACTGCTTTATGTAGGCTGGGAGCTCTTGACTGTTGAAAACAGTCACTTGACTGAAAGAACAACTCGGCGCAGAATGTATGTTTGCATAGGAGGATTTAAAAATGTGATACTTTATGGGCTTTAGCAACGATCATACATTCATTAATTAAAGTCTAACTGCAAACCCTAACCGCCTAGAATTCTTCAAAATTGTCTTTGCCAAAGTGGAGGAATTTGGAGGACTGAGTTTACATGGCAAAAGTGCGCTTCTGATTTTGTAGGATGCACTTTGTCAAGGTCTTGGGCTGGACCTTGTGTTGTTTTTGCTTAGCAGTGCATAAATATAGGCCTGGATTATGCTTAAAATCCTCTGTTCTGCTCCAGGATGTCATTGGCCAAGCCTCAAAATATTGACGGTCACTGCCACAGGATTTTGCAGGATTCAGGCAGTGGTCACCCCTCTGCGGACCATATTTAAGAAATAATGGAGGAATTTGCAGGATTGAGGCTAAATGCTATTTTTCTACGAGGCCAATTGGAAGATTTTGCAAGATTGAGGCTACATCCTAGCCAAAATGCCTAGGGAGTTAGTTAATAGTGCAAGTCTTCATTTTCATTGTTTGGTTTTGGTCTCTGTGTTGGTCTTAAGGATTCAATGTATTGGTCTTTGAAGTAAAATTCTTTGCCTTGGAAGTACAGGTCTTGGTCTTGGTCGCCGAGTTGGCAGTCTTCAAGACTTGGGGTTAAATAATTAAAACTGTTGCGAGATTTGTTGATTGACTAGAGAGCGGTCCAATATTTTTCTGGGGCCCGAAGTTTTTCTTCAAAGCCTTTTTAGTCACACTTTTGGGAAGAGGAACAGAAGAAAAGTCTCGATTTACACCATACACAAACATGTATGTCTGTGTGTGTTATGTTTTGGTTAGGTTAACTCTTGTCAGCACGATAACTTGAGAAATGCTTTACTTAGGAACTTGAAATTTGGAGGAATTGTGAAGTGGGAGGAATATCATCGCTCGGTAAAATCTGGACTTTTCCATTTCACGAAGCTTGGCCTGGTGACACAGAAAAGTCCAGATATTACCTTGTGATAATATTCCTCCCATTCCACGCTGAGTCACTCAATATTTGTATAAAAATACCCCATGAAAGATGTGTGCTTCACAGTATTCGATCTGCAGCAAAAACTACTGGACCGAATCAGGAGATCATCGTATTATATTTCGTCTAAGAAGATTCTCCATCCATTGGTACAGGTGGTTTGAGTCTCAAGGTAGTGGAAGTATGCCATAGGGGGCCACCCTGTATAGTAGACTGTGGACTGGCAATTCTCAAGAGTCAGTTTGTGGTCTGTGGTGGGCGTGTCTAACTAGAATCAATGAATGGAGGCTGGTGACCTAAGCTGTTAATCAAAAATTGTTGCATAAGGCTACCTCCGCGAAGGGGCCATGTACAGAGTAGTTCTACAATATTTAATGAAAACAGACCTTATTGATCAGTGATCCTAATTTGGTTAAATTGTTGACCAACTTATTTCATGAACTTGCACAATACAG
The DNA here is from genome assembly GCF_015706575.1 of Patiria miniata. Taxonomy (NCBI): domain Eukaryota; kingdom Metazoa; phylum Echinodermata; class Asteroidea; order Valvatida; family Asterinidae; genus Patiria; species Patiria miniata. The sequence continues at coordinate 4,180,379 of NW_024037054.1, forward strand.
AAGTGCAAAGTGAAAGGCCTACCGGTAGCTGTATTTTAAATATTTATCTGAATGCTAACATGTGAATTTATATGTAAATAACGAGGTATCGGTTTTGAGACAACTTTTTGTGATAAAAAACCAAAATCAATTCTTAGAGCACACAAATACAAAACCAAGAAAAGCCACATGTTTGCTAACACGCAAATTTATATGTAAATAACAAGGTATCGGTTTTGAGGCAACTTTCTTGATAAAAACTAAAAATCAATTCTAAGAGCAAACAAATACAAAGCCAAGAAAAGCCACATGTTTGAATTTTTTATAAACAACATAATCAGGGTGAAAGTTGCTTTGTCAGTTTTGATTTGGCATTTGGTTTTTTAAGTTAAGCACTTTATGTTCAAGTTAACTTCGTAGAGGGAAAGTGACTGCAAGTATGTCAGTTACGATGTGTTGCGCCAATGAGAGTATTTAAATGGAAAATTTGAACGTCAAGATCATTTTGCATTTTCTCACCAGCCTCATCACAGTACATCACTGTTCCAAAGTCTGAACCCAACAATGCATGGTGTTCACTGCACCTTGAGCCTGTAACGCTTATGCAATCTCTCCGTTTCAAGTGAACCGGCAATCAAACTTGACATCAGTTCTCATCTCAGGCCATCCAGTTAACCGGAGCCATCAGATCTCCGAGCACAATTGGCCGCATGTATTATGGACAGCCCTTGCTGTTGCCGACTCCATAACATGATCGGGTGACAACTTTGCATCACATTAGCTGTCAATAAATTGACTTAAGAGGACAAATAGTTCTTGTACAGACTCCAGTTCTTTTTCCTTTTAAATTGGAAGCAGTGAAATACACAGAACAGTGGCTACAAAAGTCTTTGGTGGAGAACTTTCTGAAACTGTATTGTGGAACAGCAACTTCTATTTTAGATGTTACTTCATGTACTTGTACAAAGCTGAACAAACCTGCAATCAAACTTGTCTTCCTTGATTGTCATCATCTGCGAAACAATCTGTTGTTCAGCTGTCCATCCAGCGAGCACATTTTTGCTGTGTTTCTCCACCCCACGTTATCTGTACAAGACACTGAACCATCACATCTACTGTTATAAAAGCTGCAAAAAGCTATACACAAGCAGGAAGACTCTGTGTCAATCATGTGGTTGTACCATGAAAATGTCACCGTCTATGCCCAAGCTGCAACGTCCCTTGCTCAGCTGGACATTCTGGTCTGTACCTTCTTCACCTGTGTCTTCCAGAACCACAGCGACAACTGCTCCGTGGCCTATTCCCCACCCCTGATGGACCATCTACTGATCTGGGATGAAACGGGACCATCTCCCTGGGCACCGATGAACGAATCCTTTGATGTACCAAGCAATGAAAGATACAAACTGTTGAACCACTCGTTGCGAATCGTTGCTTTTAAGAATCCGGCAGAGGCTGACAAGCATGTGTATTCCAATGCTCAGACTGTATTGTATGGTTTTGTCCTGCCTGTCCTCAAACTGCTAGGGATCCTATCCATTCTGTCTTTTTTCTTTACCCTTTGCAGAGTTGCCTCCATGCGTAAAGTAACTAATTTCTATCTGACTAATTTGGCAGTTGCAGATTTGATGGTCTTGATTTCAGCGTCCACTCATCAGCAATGTGTGGCTTTGACAACACAAATTGAATTGGATGTATCATATTTGGGGAACTCAGCCCAAGCAGTTCTTACTCTCTTAATGTACACTTGGGATGTGGGTGTTATTTCATCTATAGCCTTTGTAACACTGCTGTCTTATGATAGATATTTTGCCATTTGTCACCCTTTCCAACACCGTAATCTCAATCTAAAGCGACGGGCAATACGAGCAGCAGTTTGCATATGGTTTCTGTCTTTTTTCATGAATTTGATTGCTTTCTTTTGTCAATTTCTGGCCTGGAATGTACCACCATTCAAATGTCTTGTTTGGCCAACTGAAGAAAAGTATAAACATCTATCAGGTAATGTGCAATTGTTTTTTAATGATGATGAAACTATGCACACTTTGAATATGGTTGGAAATTACATGTTTTTCTGTGTATTCATGTTGAGTTTGATCCTCACAGTCACTTTCAATATGCTCCTTATTAAGGGACTGCATGCACCAAATCCAACTGGTGATCAGATCCGAGGTCCGTCAAAACATCTACGAAGAGTTACTCTGATACTTGGCATCAACACAGCCGTGGTATTTGTCTGTTTTCTGCCTCAAGCTACATGTATATTGGCCCTAATTGCAAGTTTATCGCAAAGCAGGGAAGAAGTGAATGTAAGTGATGATGTGAAATGGGGGTCGAATTTGATGACTCTTTGCCTCAGAGTCATCAACTCTTCCATTAATTCAGTCATATTCAATGCTGGTAGTGGAAGGTACAGGAAGGCCTTCAAGCAAGCCTTCTGCTGCAGAAAGAGGCAGCAAGTACCAACGAACAATATCCCTCTGCAGACATTACCAAGAGCAGATCCTGCTGATCGGATCAGATCATAGGATCCAAAGGCCAAACTTCCCTCCTAGAGAGAAAAGAACAGTAATAATGTTATCCTCATAGTGCTGCAGCCAAACCTCAAATCGAACTAAAAAAAGCCAAACATGGCATTCCGAACCGAACTGAACCGAACCGAAATTGTCGGTTTAGAAGTTTGGGAAATTTACTTTTTTTGATAGTGCTAGAAATGCTAACGCTTGCAATGAAAGGGCAAAAATGAAATGCACGGATGATTGAATTCACAGTGTTAACAAGTCACTATATTCATCTTCATTGTTTGGTGGGCTAAACTCCGCGATTGTCCGTCTTCGGTGTGCATAATCGGTACAACGTAGCATTGCTATAGTGTAGACCATGTGTACATAATGCAAGTCGCGTGTGGTAAGTAAAATCACTGCATCGTTCAATAAATAAAAAGACCCCCAAAATAGACAGAGCGCATTCGTACAAGCTAGAGGGGTTACTGGTATTGCTCACGATGTGGTATTGCATGTATTGGAGAAACCCCTTTTTGATAACACGCGCTGTTGTGGCACATGTTCATGTATTTTGTTACCGCAACCGTAGTGCAAGAAGTCGATGCCAGTGCGTGATTTTCTAAATGCCGATTTACACAAAGGATTTCGTTGCGCTTTTTGTAGGGGACCGAGAGTAACACACTGACTTGAGCGAAATGGTGACTTTTTAAAAGCCGACTAAAAGCGCGATCCCGCAAACGTACATGTACATAATGTATGTATACACGATTTTCAATGTACAGATGTACATTGTACAAGTACTTCTAATCCGAACCGATGTTCGAGGAAAAAAATCCGATATGAACCGAACCGAACCGAACCTGGAGGATTAGTTTCAGCACTAAATCCTCTCTTCCAAAAGTTTCTTTAACTTCCAAAAGCTGAATAGAAATGTATTTATTGTTGAGAAACACCAATGAGAAACACTGGTATTCGTTGATGTCAGTTTTGTGTTGGGGGAGGCATGGCTTACTTTGTTTTAAAGAAATAACTCAACTCCTTCTACCACTGCATTTTGATTTCCACAAATCAACAGATTTCCAATGTAAAAATAAATTAAGTCTAAACACTCTTCTGATTGTCACATGTCTGTAAATGACACTGTACATAGAACTACCGGCAGAGACAGATATTACTGACAGTTGTTTCCATGTAAATTGAAAAGGAAATGTATTACATTTGTACTAAGATTGTAATGGTATTAAACTTACTGTATCTTCCATGCTGTTTCCATTGTTATTCCACTTTGGGACTTGTTCTTGTTTTATACAATCCTTGTTTTCTATGGGTTCCCCCTGAATTTATTGCATTGGTAATGCCATGAATGCTAGTAATATAATTAGATCTCCAAGAAAAATAATGCTGGTAACATAATGTAAGAAAGATCTCCAATAAAGCCTTTCTGTGACATTTTCATTAGTTAAATGATTTTTGTTGGACGGTTTTAAACACTCCAGACCAGTTGGAGTCTGGATATTGATATTCGGCTCGGGTCATTATCAGCATATAGACTCCAACCGGTCATGAACATAGTGTTTAATACCGGCCAAACACATATTTATTCCCATTCATACATACCTTTTCGATCAAAAGATCATAACTTTTCGTTCCAAAAGTCAAAACAAGAGAAAAATTAAATATTTCCAACGATTTTGTTCAACAAGTTTACTTCATGTTTTTTGGGACACCCCTCTAGCTATATTATGTCTCTTTCACGAATCATCATAAACAACTCCTTATATGGAAATGGCATGAGGTGGCACAAAACGCAGCTGTGCCGGTGCATTGTGAATTTAAGACTATGAAATACTGACACACTGGTAGTGTATTGTGCATTCCTACATGAGGATTGTGAACGTCCAACCAATAAAACTAAAAGGCACCGGATTTCCATAGGAGTCCAAATTCCATGTGACACTGGAAAAGTGTTAAAGACCAATAGGAATGGGTAAATTGTCTTAGGTATTTATGAATGAAAAATGAATATACAATGGTGAATATCATGTCCCCTTTCTTTCCCCCTCTGCCCCGCCCTGTAAGGGGGAAATTTGTAATGTAAAGACAGAGTAGCACATCAAATTGTTTTCTGTTAGGGCTCAACATCCTTGCTACCCCAAAGCTCAAAGCTAAAATATCCCAATATTGATAAAACACTTAACAATTCATCCCTCTCAATTTTCTGACCTAAAAGGAAGGAGGTGGAGGAAAGTAGAGCTGATGTTCGATAAAATATCCAGTAGTATTTGGTGTATTGAATGATAGGTGGCTCATGGGGGGAAGGGTTTGCACAACTACCTCCTCAAGATGGGTACACATAGGTGAGGGAAAATTAGCATATTCTGCACAAACCCCGCCTTCCCTGGTGTTCAGTCATTCTTTAATGTCACAAGATAAGTGTGAAATGGGAACCATTGAAATAGAGGAACCATCATATGCTTGTGGCGTAGCTAGGGGGGGGGGGGGTGTTACTTTCTGTAAGTAGCGCCCTCTTTAGTTAATGCACAGAGGAGTTTAATGAGTTGACAGAGCTACGGGCTATGACAAACTGGTTACTACCAACTGAAGTCAATCAACTTTCACATTACGAAAGTGAAGTAGTTCTTTCAACTGAAGTCAATCAACTTTCACAATATGAAAGTGAAGCATTCCTACGTGATTGCAGGCCTAGCTGCACTTCCAATTGTTTCCCTTGTTTAGGAGACTTAATACTTTTTAATAGTGAAAGTTTTTCCAACATGCTATCGTTTTCAAAGCAAGTTTTGTGAGAAAATCAACTTTAAGAGCTCCCAACAATGAAACTTCTGGTTCCTGGTTTAGAAATCAAACGGGACGTCCCCATCATCATGTGATTCAAATAACCATCATTCAATTTTCATGTAGGCCTCATGCAGAATTCTGATGCCTCATAGACCGCAGTAAAAAGGTTCACAAAAGGCAAATGGTAAATGCGATTAACTTCATTTTTCCACAAATGATTACTAATGAACATGTCATTCTTACAAGGTTAAAAAAGTTCAAAACTTCAAGTTAGTTTGGAAAAAAACATTGGCTCTTTTGCATTGTTGCAGTTGTTTTTACTCGCCCTGTAGGAGAACTTGGAAGCTTCAGCTGGATAAAAACTAATTTGATGATCTCAATAAGTAGCCATTAATTTCACATGGTGATGCATTTTGTATTAGTCATACATTGTAGTTCGACACAGTTGCTAGTGCAACTGCAGTCTAATTGTATTCATTGTGATACTTTATGCGCGATGATCATACATCCATTAACCCTCCTGCTGTCTAAATAGTCACAAGCAGTCAACAAAAATGAATCCACTTCTCCTGTGCCTTTTACACAGGCTAGCCACCTACAGTCATATCGTATTTCAAGCAAGCACTGTGCCAGTCAAATTCAGACAGTAGACAAAAGCAGACAAGTGGTAGGCACAACTGGCTTATCAATCAGCTACAGTCAAAGCATAGCTGTACCAAGTTTAATACATAAACAGTCACAGCCAGTCAATCCTGCTTTACTATGTAGGCTGGGAGCTCTTAACTGTTGAAAACAGTCACTTGATTGATTTTGACTGAAAGGACAGCATGACACAGAATGTATGTTTGCATAGGAGGGTTAATGTGATACTTTATGGGCTTGAGCAATGATCATTCATCCATTAATTAAAGTCCAACTGCAATCAGTTTATGTACATGTAGGTCTTCATTTTTCATAGTTTGGTTTTGGTCTCTGTGTTGGTCTAAAGGATTTCAACGTATCGGTCTAAAAGGTAAAATTCTTGGACTTGGAAGTACAGCTCTTGGTCTTGGACGCAGAGTTGGCAGTCTTCATGACTTGGGGTTAAATGATTAAAACTGTTGCGAGATTTGTAGAATGCCTTGAAAGTGGTCCAATATTTTTCTAGAGCCCGAAGTTTTTCTTCAATGCCTTTTTTATAGTCACACTTTTGGGAAGAAGAACAAAAGAAAAGTCTCGATTTACACCATACACAAACATGTATGTCTGTGTGTGTGTTATGTTTTGGTTAGGTTAACTCTTGTCAGCACGATAACTTGAGAAATACTTTACTTAGGAACTTGAAATTTGGAGGAATTGTGAAGTGGGAGGAATTTCATAGCTCGGTAAAATCTGGACTTTTCCATTTCACGCAGCTTTGCCTCCTGAAACAGAAAAGTCCAGATATTACCTTGTGATAATATTCCTCCCATTCCACGCTGAGCCACTCAATATTTGTATAATAATACCCCCATGAAAGATGTGTGCTTCACAGTATTGGATCTGCAGCAAAAACTACTGGACCGAATCAGGAGATCATGGTATCATATTTCTTCTAAGAAGATTCTCCATCCATTGGTACAGGTGGTTTGAGTCTCAAGGTAGTGGGAGTATGCCATTGGGGGCCACCCTGTATAGTAGACTGTGGACTGGCAATTCTCAAGAGTCAGTTTGTGGTCTGTGGTGGGCGTGTCTAACTAGAATCAATGAATGGAGGCTGGTGACCTGAGCTGTCAATCAAAAATTGTTGCATAAGGCTACCTCTGCGAAGGGGCCATGTACAGTAGTTCTACAATATTTAATGAAAACAGACTTTATTGATCAATTTGGTTAAATTGTTGACCAACTTATTTCATGAACTTGCACAATACAGAAGTGCAAAGTGAAAGGCCTACCGGTAGCTGTACTTTAAATATTTATCTGAATGCTAACATGTGAATTTATATGTAAATAACGAGGTATCAGTTTTGAGACAACTTTTTTGATAAAAAACAAAAATCAATTCTTAGAGCACACAAATACAAAACCAAGAAAAGCCACATGTTTGCTAACATGCGAATTTATATGTAAATAACAAGGTTTCGGTTTTGAGGCAACTTTCTTGATAAAAACAAAAAATCAATTCTAAGAGCAAACAAATACAAAACCAAGAAAAGTCACATGTTTGAAATTTGTTATATACAACATAATCAGGGTGAAAGTTGCTTGTCAGTTTTGATTTGGCATTTGGTCATTTTAAGTTAAGCACTCTAGGTTCAAGTTAACTTTGTAGAGGGAAATTAACCGCAAGTATGTCAGTTTCGATGTGATGCGCCAATGAAAGTATTTAAATGGAAAATTTGATCGTCAAGATCATTTTGCATTTTCTCACCAGCCTCATCACAGTACATCACTGTTCCAAAGTCCGAACTCAACAATGCATGGTGTTCACTGCACCTTGAGCCTGTAACGCTTATGCACTCTCTCCGTTTCAAGTCAACCAGCAATCAAACTTGACAGTACTCATCTCAGGCTGTCCAGTTAACCGGAGCCATCAGATCTCGATGCAAAATTAGCCGAATGTATTATGGACAGCCCTTGCTGTTGTCTACTCCAAACCATGAATGGGTGAAAACTTTGCTTCACATTGGCTGTCTATAAATTGACTTAAGAGGACAAATAGTTCTAATTCAGACTCCAATTCTTTTTCCTATTGAATTGGAAGCAGTGAAATACACAGAACACTGGCTACAGAAGTCTTTGGTGAGAAACTATCTGAAACTGTACTGTGGAACAGCAACTTTTATTTTAGATGTTACTTCATGTACTTGTACAAAGTTTAGTTTTCGGTGTACTTTTTGAGAGGCAAACTGCCTTGCTGCTGAACAAACTTGCAGGTATCCTGCAGTCAAACTTGTCTTGCTTGATTTCGTCGTCATCTTCAAACCAATCTGTTGTTCAGCTATCCATCCAGCGAGCAAATTTCTGCTGTGTTTCTCCACCCCACGTTATCTGTACAAGACACTGAACAATCACATACTAGACACTGCAAAAGGCTACATACAAGCAGGCAGACTCTGTGTCCATCATGCGGTTGTACCATGAAAATGTCACCGTCTATGCCCAAGCTGCAACGTCCCTTGCTCAGCTGGACATTCTGGTCTGTACCTTCTTCACCTGTGTCTTCCAGAACCACAGTGACAACTGCTCCGTGGCCTATTCCATTCCCCAGATGGATCATCCACTGATCTGGGATGAAACGGGACCATCTCCCTGGGCACCGATGAACGAATCCTTTGATGTACCAAGCAATGAAAGATACAAACTGTTGAACCACTCGTTGCGAATCGTTGCTTTTAAGAATCCGGCAGAGGCTGACCAGTATGTGTATTCCAGTGCTGAGACTGTGTTGTATGGTTTTGTCCTGCCTGTCCTTCAACTACTAGGGATCCTATCCATTCTGTCTTTTTTCTTCACCCTTTGCAGAGTTGCCTCCATGCGGAATATCACTAATTTCTATCTGACTAATTTGGCTGTTGCAGATTTGATGGTCTTGATTTCAGCGGCCACCCATGAGCAATGTGTGGCTTTGACAACACAAACTGAATTGGATGCATCATATTTGGGGAACTCAGCCCAAGCAGTTCTTACTCTCGTAGTGTACACACGCAAAGTGGGTGTTATTTCATCTATAGCCTTTGTAACACTGCTGTCTTATGATAGATATTTTGCCATTTGTTACCCTTTCCAACACCGTAATCTCAATCTGAAGCGACGGGCAATACGAGCAGCAGTTTGCATATGGGTACTGTCTTTTTCCATGAATTTGAGTGATTTCTTTTATCGGATTCTGGCCTTTAATGTACCACCAATCAAATGTCTTGTTTGGCCAGCTGAAAAAAAGTATAAACATCTATCAGGTAATGTGCAGATGCTTGTGACTAATAATGCAACTGTGCTCACTTTGAATCTGGTTTCAAATTGCATGCTTTTCTGTGTATTCATGTTGAGTTTGGTCCTCACAGTCACTTTCAATATCCTCCTAATTAAGGGACTGCATGCACCAAATCCAACCGGTGATCAGATCAGTGGTCCGTCAAAACATCAACAAAGAGTTACTCTGATACTTGGCATCAACACAGCCGTGGTATTTGTTTGTTTTCTGCCCCAAGCTATATATAGCCTAATTGTAATTTTAGTGGAAACCAGGGAAGAAGTGAATGTAAATGATGGTGTGAAAAGGAAGTTGAATCTGATGATTGCTTGCCTCAGACTCATGAACTCTTCCATTAATTCAGTCCTATTCAATGCAAGTAGTGGAAGGTACAGGAAGGCCTTTAAGCAAGCCTTCTGCTGCAGAAAGAGGCAGCAAGTACCAACGATCAATATCCCTCTGCAGACATTACCAAGAGCAGATCCTGCTGATAGGATCAGATCATAGGATCCAAAGGCAAAACTCCCCCCCCCAAAAAAAAATAGTAGTCTATATAATATACTATGGCATGGTCTATGATATGTGAGCAGATTCACTGATTAATTAGGCAAGACCCCGCCATTTGACCTCCAAGATTTTGACCAATCAGCAGGCGCTTTCTAATATCGGGTCTTTCTAATATCAGTCATTCACATGTTGCGCGTCATAGACAATTGATTAGAAAAAACCTGTCACGCACTCAGTATCATGTTACGTGTTATGCACCCAGCTGTTGTTGCATTACAAAACACTGCATTCGAATTGACCAATCAAACCATTTAGTCCTGATTTGGGAATGAAATGACGTTACGATTTAGTAAAATCAAGTCCAATTGGCTGGCGCACGGCTTGCATATATCTGCATGTCTAGACATATCAGACGTTATACAGGAGACTTGAGGGGTGGGTTGATTCGGGGGGGGGGGGGGGGGGGGGGTCCCCACTGGATTTTTTTTATCTACAATATCTTCTCCTGCATTCTAAGCCAATTCCAGAACAAATTTAGGAACTTCAGCTCTCTGTATATTATTTTGACCCCATTTCATTAGTTTTATTAGTTGGCGACTGAATTGGGGAGTTGCAACACCCCAGCCCCCACCCCTTCTGCCCCCACCCCCTCCCCTCTCTAGATCTGTTACTGCCTCCCTACCCACCGGCCCTTTCTCCACCAACCCTGTAAGGGGGAATTTTCAAATAAATACACACAGTACCACCTCCAAGGGTTATCTGTTGGGCCTTAACACATCGCCGCTACCCCAAATCTTGAAAGCTGAACTATTCCAACATCGATAACTCAACTTGAAAATTGTTCCCATCCAATTTTCTGACCTAAAATGAAAGAGTTGCAGGGGAAGGGCTGGTAACCATATAATTTGCAACTGGATATGGTGTATTGAAACATAGATGGCTCGTGGGAGAGGGGCTTGCATAACTGCTCCATTTTGTTAGGGGAGGGAACATTATCACCATCTTTGCCATATTCATAATAACTCTGGGTTCATTGGTATGCAAGGATTCTTTAGTGCTAATGAATGAGAAGTGGTGAATGGGAACCAGTGAAATGTAAGAGCCATCACTTCCTTCTGGTTCATATTGTAAACAGTGCCCTCTTATTATAGCCACTTTCAGAGTGGTTCTACAAAAGTCCTGTAGGGGCACATTCAAAAGTTTGGATGTTTTTAAATTTTGATGTTTTTTTCTCCAAAATGTGGATGGGTGGGTCAAATTGATTTATTGAAATTTTTGTTAATCGAAATTCACTTTTTTCAATTAAAAAGATAGAAAATAGCTCTTTTGACTTGCCAAATCAACTCTCTGCGTTCCGATTTGTAAACCCTTTGCCTGTACCGTACGGATACAGTATGCATCCGGTACATGTACAATGTACAATGTACCGTGTATTACGTCCATCAGAGCACCATATGCATGGGGACCGGTGAAGTTAGACTTAAAGCATGCTTAAATTCAGTGCGTTTTGCAACGGGAGCAGGATACCACGTTCATTTTGTCTTAATACATGCCACGAGTGTCAGTTGCGAATCGTGACAACGAAGTAAACCTACTTGTGTTCAAGATTACTTAGGCAACCTGCATGCATATTGCATGCGCGTGGTATATATGCATGCTATGAACATGGCAGCGCCCCCACGTCTGAAAAGCGCCAAGACAAATTTTTTTTTTTCAAGCGAACTGACACTTTTTATTACCGTTTAGAATGGACTAGTTGTACATGTACGTGTTTCCAGGTGGATTCCTTATACGTACGGGAATGCAAGTGGGACGTGTTGTTGCAAAGGTACTGTATACGGACTGCAGCTGCATTCCGCCGTCAATGAAATGAACATTCGTTATGTTTTTTATTGAATGGAAAATCAAAAGTTTAAGATCGAAAATTGGGGTGCGTGGGTGGTTGGGTAGGTCAAAACAATTTGGAAATTTTAAAACATCGGAAATTTGGAATGGCCCCTTAACAATGAAAAATTGACTGATCAGCAATCTCAAGATGGTTACACTTTCAACCGACTTATTTTAAGAACTTCACAATTCAAAAGTACACATTGAAAGGCCTAGCCGTACTTTCAATATTTTTCTTTCAATATTTGTCTTAATGCTTGTAAACGTGTGAATTTATTAATAGCATGGAATCGGTTTTGAGGCAACGTTCTTGTGAGAAAATCTACTCCAAGAGAACGAAACAAAGAAGCTAACAAGTTAAGATATAAAAAGAATACCACCCATCATCATGTGATTTTTTCTTTTTATAAAGCACTGTATCTTCAAGTTAAATTTGCAGAGTGAAAGTGACCACATACATACATGAACATGTCAGTTTCGATGCAGTGCACCTGTGAAGGTATTTAAATCGAACACTTGCTCTTCAAGATCATTGTGCATTTCCTGAGCAGCCACATCACAGTGCGTCGTTGGTCCAACTTGCTATAAGTACACAGCGCATGGTGCCTTGATCCTGGAACACTTGTCCATGCATGTATGTACTCTCTCAATGACAACTAAACCAGCAATCAAACTTGAAGTCGGTTCGCATCCCAAGCCAGCCAGTTAACGGGGCCATCACTTCTCTCTGGGGATTGACGTCCCATGCTATGGACATGTCTTGCTTCCTCTGTTGCTTACTCCAAGAAAACACAAAGCAGTGACCAATTGGTGTCACATTTGCTGTTCGTTGATTTGAGAGGGCCACTAGATCTGACAACTCAGTCTTCGAAAACAGACTTCGAATGCAGCTTCAAATTTTATTCCTACCAAATAGGAAGTCGAAACTATCCAGATAGACGTGGCTACATTACTATCTTGGGTCATAACCTACAATACTGTAAACTTTACCAAAGTACATGGCCCTGTGAGCAGTTGTTAGTTACAATTGTACTTCTGGTGCGTGTGCTTCTGAAAAAAACTTTGTTCCATGCATCATATTTGAGAGGCAAGCTGTTAGCTTGTAATTCCCAACTGTACTGCTGCTGAATAAACCTCCAGTCATCCTCACCATTCATACTTGTCTCGCTAGATTTCGTTGTCATCTGCGAACCACTTCTTTGTTCAGCTCGTCATTCAGGGAGCAGACTTCTGCTGGGTTTCTCTGCCCCACGTTATCTGTACAAGACACTGAACAATTGGATTTACTAGTATTTGACACTTCTGCACAGACGCGGGTAGCAGCAAGACTCTGTGTCAATCATGTCGTCGTACTACGCAAATGTCACCATCTATGCCCAAGCTACAAAGTCCCTTGCTCAGCTGGACATTCTGGTCTGTACCTTCTTCACCTGTGTCTTCCAGAACCACAGCGACAACTGCTCCGTGGCCTATTCCATACCCCAGATGGACCATCTTCTGATCTGGGATAAAACGGGACCATCTCCCTGGGCACCAATGAACGAATCCTTTGATGTACCAAGCAATGAAAGATACAAACTGTTGAACCACTCATTGCGAATCCTTGCTTTAAAGAATCCGGCACAGGCTGACCAGCTTGTGTATTCCAGTACTCAGACTGTGTTGTATGGTTTTGTCCTGCCTGTCCTGAAACTATTAGGGATCCTATCCATTCTGTCTTTTTACTTTACCCTTTGCAGAGTTCCCTCCATGCGGAATATCACTAATTTCTATCTGACTAATTTGGCTGTTGCAGATTTGATGGTCTTGATTTCAGAGGCCACTCATGAGCAATGTGTGGCTTTGACAACACAGAATAAATTGGATGTATCATATTTGGGGAACTCAGCCCAAGCAGTTCTTACTCTCTTAGCGTACACTGGGGATGTGGGTGTTATTTCATCTATAGCCTTTGTAACACTGCTGTCGTATGATAGATATTTTGCCATTTGTCACCCTTTCCAACACCGTAATCTCAATCTGAAGCGACGGGCAATACGTGCAGCAGTTTGCATATGGTTTCTGTCTTTTTCCTTGAATTTGATTTATTTCGTTTCTCAGTTTCTACGATTTAATGTACCATTATTTAAATGTCTTGTTTGGCCAACTGAAGAAAAGTATAAACATCTATCAGGTAATGTGTGGGTGTTTGGGAATAATGATGATGCAACTTTGGGCACTTTGAGTCTGGTTTTACATTACATGTTTTTCTGTGCATTCATGTTGAGTTCGATCCTCACAGTCACTTTCAATATGCTCCTTATTAAGGGACTGCATGCACCAAATCCAACTGGTGATCAGATCCGTGGTCCGTCAAAACATCTACGAAGAGTAACTCTGATACTTGGCATCAACACAGCCGTGGTATTTGTCTGTCTTCTGCCTCAAGCTATATGTGCCCTAATTGTAATTTTATCCCATAGCAGGAAAGAAGTGGATGTAAATGAGGATGTGAAATGGGGGTTGAATTTCATGGCTGCTTGCCTCAGAGTCATGAACTCTTCCATTAATTCAGTCATATTCAATGCTGGTAGTGGAAGGTACAGGAAGGCCTTTAAGCAAGCCTTCTGCTGCAGAAAGAGGCAGCAAGTACCAACAAACAATATCCCTCTGCAGACATTACCAAGAACAGATCCTGCTGATCGGATCAGATCATAGGATCCAAAAGCAAAACTACACCCCCCCCAAAAAAAAAAAGAGATAAGAAAAAAAACCTAGACTTATGTTCTGGACAAACAGTTGATTCCGCAACTTTTTTTGTGACATATATATGTGACATGGAAGGTATCAAGTATGAGTTCCATCCAGGAACCTGGGTGGGACAGCTTGAGGCTGACCATACTCTGTCAGCCCTGACCTGTGGCTCACCTCGACTGATCGGTTGGAGTGGGTGGCTCAACGTCCCCTAGCTGGATTTGGAGACTGATGATGAGGAAAAATGTGTAGTTCTGTTTATAATATATAGTGGCATGTAAATATGTGATTACATTCTCATTGGCTTTGAATTATGATGTCACATGTCACGTGATGACGTCATGATGACATCACATCAATTTTCATCTATTATCATCTATAACAACCTTCCGCTAGAACGATCTCTAACATTTTATGACATCACCGTTAATTTTTTTTGGAAAGAAAAACTTAACCAGAGCATACATCGTTGAAAGCAAGTTTGCACATCTTTTACCAATTTTAAATTACAAAGCACATCCAGTTTTAACTGGAAGGAAGTGTCACATGATTTTGCACGTACTATCAAAAATGAAGACCAAGGATTATTCTATCAATTCCAAAAAAAGTCATGTTCAGATCTCTCACGGTTAATTTTATCTTGATTTTCAAAGATTAAATATATTCATCTTAAACGTGATGTCACTTGACCCATGATGACGTCACCATGAAGTCAATTTATTTTTTCATCTATAACACACCCCGGTCTAGGTACAAACCAACTTTCAACCCAATTGGACCTGTAGTTCTGTACACATAGGCCTTCAAAATATTCACCTATAATGTGATGTCACGTGACACGCGATGACCTCATGATGACATCAATGTTCGACACATACATGTATCTGCAGGTGTTGGTCTCTAAGTATCTCTTGTGTGCCAAGTATAAAGGCAATCAGATTGATTTTAGTGCCCAAAGTGCCGGAAACAAACAAATGACTGAAAAAGAAAGAAAAAGAAGAGAAAAAAATTCTTAACGAAAACAAAGGCTGTTTCGTCATGTTTGCCGATACAGCCAATAATGCAATCCTCTCTTCCAAAAGTTTCTATAACTTCCAAAAGCTGCATAGTAAATTATTGTTTAGAAACGCAAATTAGAAATACTGGCATTTGCAGCACGTCAGTTTTTATGTTGGGGGAGGCTAGGCATACTTTGTTTTAAAGAAATAATTTAACTCCTTTTACAACTACATTTTTGATTTCCACAAAGCAACAATTTTCAAATGTAAACAAAAATAAGTCTCAACACTCTTGATCATTACATGTACAATGTATCTGTAAATTAAACTGTACATAAAACCATAGAACTCACACTTGTTTCCATGTAAAAATGAAAAGAAATGTATTACATTTGTACAGAGATTGTAATGGTATTAAACACACTGTATCATCCATGCTGTTATTTTGTGTGTTTCCTTTGTTATCACAATACTTGCTTTCTATGGGTTCCCCCTGAATTAAGTGCATTTGTAACGCTGATAACAGAATTAAAGAAAGATCTCCAAGAAAGCCTTTCTGTTACATTGTTATTAGTTACAAGTTTTT
Source organism: Patiria miniata (assembly GCF_015706575.1). Taxonomy (NCBI): domain Eukaryota; kingdom Metazoa; phylum Echinodermata; class Asteroidea; order Valvatida; family Asterinidae; genus Patiria; species Patiria miniata. The sequence continues at coordinate 4,196,300 of NW_024037054.1, forward strand.
TCTTAAAAAATAGTACTTTTTCTGAACGCAAATTATTGTATATTCCCTTTAACACACCCTTGCTACCTGAAATCTTTAAAGGTGAAATATCCCAACATTGATAAAACAATTTATTCCACTCAATTTTCTGACCGAAAAGGAAGGAGGTGGAGGATATTAGAGCTGACGTTCGATAAAATATCAAGTAGTGTTTGGTGTATTGAATAATATATGGCTCATGGGGGCGGGGCTTGCACAACTACCTCCTCAAGATGGGTACACGTAGGTGAAGGTAAACTTGCATATTCTGCACAAACCCCGCCTTCCCTGGTGCTCAGTCATTCTTAAATGTTACAGGATAAGTGTGAAATGGGAACCATTGAAATAGAGGAACCATCATATTTTCGTGGTGTAGCTGGGGGGGGGGGTTACTTTCTGTAAATAGCGCCCTCTTTTGTCAATGCACAGAGGAGTTTCAAGAGTTGACAGGGCTACGGGTTATGACGAACTGGTTACTACCAACTGAAGTCAATCAACTTTCACATTACGAAAGTGAAGTACTCCTTTCAACTGAAGTCAATCAACTGTCACAATACGAAAGTGAAGCATTCCTTTGGCAGGCCCAGCTGCACTTACAAGTTCCCCTTGTTGAGATCGATTTAATATTTTTAGTAGTGAAAGTTTTTTTCCCAACATGCTATCGGTTTTCAAAGCAAGTTTTGTGAGAAAATCAACTTTAAGAGCTCCCAACAACAAAGCTTCTGGTTCCTGGTTTAGAAATCGAACGGGACGTCCCCATCATCGTGTGATTCAAATAACCATCATTCAAGGTCTTGATTATACAAAAATTCTTATTTTCATGTAGGCCTTATGCAAAATTCTGTTGCCTCATAGACAAAAACGTAAATCGGGTACCGTAGTAAAAAGCTTCACAAATGGTTAATGCAATTAACTTCATTTTTTCACACAAGCTTTCTGATGAATGTATGTCATTCTTACATGGTTGAAATAAAAAGTTCAAAACTTCAACTTGGTTTTGAGGAAAGTGTGGCGCCTTGGCATTATTGCAGGTTTTTTTACTCGCCTTGTAGGAGAATTTGGAATCTTCAGCTGGATAAACACTAATCTGATGAACATGGTGATGCATTTTGTATTAGTCATACATTGTTAGTAGTTCGACACAGTTGCTAGTGCAACTGCAGTCTAATTGTATTCATTGTGATACTTTATGAGCGACGATCATACATCCATTAACCCTCCTGCTGTCTAAAAGTCACAGGCAGTCAACAAAAATACACATGCCTTTTACACAGGCTAGGCACCAACAGTCAGATCATATTTCTAGCAAGCACTGTAAGTAGTCAAATTCAGTCAGCAGACAAGTGGTAGGCACAGCTGGCTTATCAATCAGCTACAATCAAAGCATAGCTGTACCAAGTTACATGAACAGTCATAGCCAGTCAATACTGCTTTATGTCGGCTGGGAGCTCTTGACTGTTGAAAACAGTCACTTGACTGAAAGAACAACTTGGCACAGAATGTATGTTTGCATAGGAGTGTTTAAAAATGTGATACTTTATGGGCTTTAGCAACGATCATACATCCATTAATTAAAGTCTAACTGCAATCAATTAACCCTAACCGCCTAGAATTCTTCAAAATTTTCTTTGCCAAAGTGGAGGAATTTGGAGGATTGAGTTTACATGGCAAAAGTGCGTTACTGATTTTTTAGGATGCACTTTGTCAAGGTCTTGGGCTGGACCTTGTGTTGTTTTTGCTTAGCAGTGCATAAATATAGGCCTGGATTATGCTTGAAATCCTCCGTTCTGCTCCAGGATGTCATTGGCCAAGCCTCAAAATATTGACGGTCACTGCCGCAGGATTGTGCCAGATTCAGGCAGTGGTCACCCCTCTGCGGACCATATTTAAGAAATAATGGAGGAATTTGCAGGATTGAGGCTATATGATATTTTTCTATGAGGCCAATTGGAAGATTTTGCAGGATTGAGGCTAAATCCTAGCCTAAATGCCTAGGGAGTTAGTTAATAGTGCAAGTCTTCATTTTCATTGTTTGGTTTTGGTCTCTGTGTTGGTCTTAAGGATTTCAATGTATTGGTCTTTGAAGTAAAATTCTTTGCCTTGGAAGTACAGGTCTCGGTCTTGGTCGCCGAGTTGGCAGTCTTCAAGACTTGGGGTTAAATAATTACAACTGTTGCGAGATTTGTTGAATGACTAGAAAGTGGTCTAATAGTTTTCTGGGGCCCGAAGTTTTTCTTCAAAGCCTTTTTAGTCACACATTTGGGAAGAGGAACAAAAGAAAAGTCTCGATTTACACCATACACAAACGTGTATGTCTGTGTGTGTGTGTTATGTTTTGGTTAGGTTAACTCTTGTCAGCACGATAACTTGAGAAATACTTTACTTAGGAACTTGAAATTTGGAGGAATTGTGAAGTGGGAGGAATATCATCGCTCGGTAAAATCTGGACTTTTCCATTTCAGTCAGCTTGGCCTGGTGACACAGAAAAGTCCAGATATTACCTTGTGATAATATTCCTCCCATTCCACTCTGAGCCGCTCAATATTTGTATAATAATACCCCCATGAAAGATGTGTGCTTCACAGTATTGGATCTGCAGCAAAAACTCCTGGACCGAATCAGCAGATCATGGTATCATATTTCTTCTAAGAAGATTCTCCATCCATTGGTACAGATGGTTTGAGTCTCAAGGTAGTGGAAGTATGCCATTGGGGGCCACCCTGTATAGTAGACTGTGGACTGGCAATTCTCAAGAGTCAGTTTGTGGTCTGTGGTGGGCGTGTCCAACTAGAATCAATGAATGGAGGCTGGTGACCTGAGCTGTTAATCAAAAATTGTTGCATAAGGCTACCTCCGCGAAGGGGCCACGTACAGAGTAGTTCTACAATATTTAATGAAAACAGACTTTATTGATCAGTGATCCCAATTTGGTTAAATTGTTGACCAACTTATTTCATGAACTTGCACAATACAGAAGTGCAAAGTGAAAGGCCTACCGGAAGCTGTACTTTGAATATTTATCTGAATGCTAACATGTGAATTTATCTATGTAAATAACAAGGTATCAGTTTTGAGGCAACTTTATTGATAAAATAATCGAATTTCGAGAGAAAACAAATAAAAAACCCAAAAAAGCCACATGTTTAAAAATCAAAAGGGATCACCATCATCATGTGATTAGTTTCTTGTTATATAAAACATAATCAGGTTGAAAGTTTACTTTGTAAGTTTTGATTTGGCATTACGTCAATTAAAATATTTCAGTTTTAGCACAGCATGTTCAAGTTAACTTTGTACAGGGAATTTGACCAAAAGTATGTCAGTTTCGATGTGATGTGCCAATGAGAGTATTTAAATGGAAAATTTGAACGTCAAGATCATTTTGCATCTTCTCACCAGCCTCATCACAGTACATCACTGTTCCAAAGTCTGAACTTAACAATGCATGGTGTTCACTGCACCTTGAGCCTGTAACGCTTATGCACTCTCTCCATTTCAAGTCAACCAGCAATCAAACTTGACATCAGTTCTCATCTCAGGCTGTCCAGTTCACCAGAGCCATCAGATCTCTAAGCAAAATTGGCCGCACGTATTATGGACAGTCCTTGCTGTTGTCTACTCCAAACCATGAATGGGTGACAACTTTGCTTCACATTGGCTGTCTATAAATTGACTTAAGAGGACAAAAAGTTCTTGTTCAGACTCCAATTCTTTTTCCTATTGAATTGGAAGCAGTGAAATACACAGAACACTGGCTACAAAAGTCTTTGGTGAGAAACTATTTGAAACTGTATTGTGGAACAGCAACTTCTATTTTAGATGTTACTTCATGTTCTTGTACAAAGTTTAGTTTTCGGTGTACTTTTTGAGAGGCAAACCCCTTGCTGCTGAACATACCTGCAGGTATCCTGCAGTCAAACTTGTCTTGCTTGATTTCGTCGTCATCTGCAAACCAATCTGTTGTTCAGCTATCCATCCAGCGAGCAAATTTCTGCTGTGTTTCTCCACCCCACGTTATCTGTACAAGACACTGAACAATCACATACTAGACACTGCAAAAGGCTACACACAAGCAGGCAGACCCTGTGTCCATCATGTTGTCGCTCACCGCAAATGTCACCGTCTATGCCCAAGCTGCAACGTCCCTTGCTCAGCTGGACATTCTGGTCTGTACCTTCTTCACCTGTGTCTTCCAGAACAACAGCGACAACTGCTCCGTGGCCTATTCCTTTCCCCAGAAGAATCATCCACTGATCTGGGATGAAACTGGACCATCTCCCTGGGCACCGATGAACGAATCCTTTGATGTACCAAGCAATGAAAGATACAAACTGTTGAACCACTCGTTGCGAATCCTTGTTTTTGAGAATCCGGCAGAGGCTGACAAGTATGTGTATTCCAATGCTGAGACTGTATTGTATGGTTTTGTCCTGCCTGTCCTTAAAGTATTAGGGATCCTGTCCATTCTGTCTTTTTACTTTACCCTTTGCAGAGTTGCCTCCATGCGGAATATCACTAATTTCTATCTGACTAATTTGGCTGTTGCAGATTTGATGGTCTTGATTTCAGAGGCCTTCCATGAGCAATGTGTGGCTTTGACAACACAAATTGACTGGGATGTATCATATTTGGGGAACTCGGCCCGAGCAGTTCTTACTCTTTTAACGTACACTAGGGATGTGGGTATGATTTCATCTATAGCCTTTGTAACACTGCTGTCGTATGATAGATATTTTGCCATCTGTTACCCTTTCCAACACCGTAATCTCAATCTGAAGCGACGGGCAATACGAGCAGCAGTTTGCATATGGTTTCTGTCTTTTTCCTTGAATTTGATTCATTTCGTTTTTCTGTTTCTAACCTCTAATGTACCACCATTTAAATGTCTTGTTTGGCCAACTGTAGAAAAGTATAAACATTTATCAGGTAATGTGTGGATGTTTTTGAATAGTGATGCAACTTTGGGCACTTTGAATCTGGTTGTAAGTTGCATGCTTTTCTGTGTATTCATGTTGAGTTTGATCCTCACAGTCACTTTCAATATGCTCCTCATTAAGAGACTGCGTGCACCAAATCCAACAGGTGATCAGATCCGAGGTCCGTCAAAACATCTACGAAGAGTTACTCTGATAATTGGCATCAACACAGCCGTGGTATTTGTCTGTTTTCTGCCTCAAGCTATATGTGCCCTAATTGTAATTTTATCGCATAGCAGGAAAGAAGTGGATGTAAATGATGATGTGGGATGGGGGTTGAATTTGATGGCTGCTTTCCTCAGAGTCATGAACTCGTCCATTAATTCAGTCATATTCAATGCTGGTAGTGGAAGGTACAGGAAGGCCTTTAAGCAAGCCTTCTGCTGCAGAAAAAGGCAGCAAGTACCAACGAACAATATCCCTCTGCAGACATTACCAAGAACAGATCCTGCTGATCGGATCAGATCATAGGATCCAAAAGCAAAACTCAACCCCCCCCCCCCGAAAAAAAAAGAGTTAAGAAAAAACCCTAGACTTATGTTTGTGGACAAACAGTTGTTTCCACAACTTTTTTTGTGACATATATATGTGACCTTGAAAGTATCAAGTATGAGTTCCATCCAGGAACCTGGGTGTGACAGCTTGAGGCTGACCATACTCTGTCAGCCCTGACCTGTGGCTCACCTCCACTGATCGGTTGGAGTGGGTGGCTCAACGTCCCATAGCTGGATTTGGAGACTGATGATGAGGAAAAATGTGTAGTTCTGTTAATAATATATGGTGGCATGTAAATATGTGATTATATTCTCATAGGGCTTTGAATTATGACGTCACACGTCACGTGATGACGTCATGATGACATCACATCAATTTTCATCTATTATCATCTATAACAACCTTCCGCTAGAAGGATCTCTAACATTTTATGACATCACCGTTAATTTTTTTGTAAAGAAATACTTAGCCAGAGCATACATCGTTGAAAACCAGTTTACATCTTTTACCAATTTTAAATTACAAAGCACATCCAGTTTTAACTGGAAGGAAGGGTTACATGATTTTGCACGTACTATCAAAAATGAAGACCAAGGATTATTCTATCAATTCCAAAAAAAGTCATGTTCAGATCTCTCACGGTTAATTTTATCTTGATTTTCTTAAACGTGATGTCACTTGACCCATGATGACGTCACCATGAAGTCACTTTATTTTTTCATCTATAGCACACCCCGGTCTAGGTACAAACCAACTTTCAACCCAATTGGACCTGTAATGTACACATAGGCCTTCAAAATATTCACCTGTAATATGATGTCACGTGACACGCGATGACCTCATGATGACATCAATGTTCGACACATATCTGCAGGTGTTGGTCTCTAAGTGTGTGCCAAGTATAAAGGCAGATTGATTTTAGTGCCCAAAGTGCCGGAAACAAACAAATGACTAAAAAAAAGAAAGAAATAGAAGAGAAAACAATTCTTAACGAAAACAAAGGCTGTTTCGTCATGTTTGCCGATACAGCCAATAATGCAATCCTCTCTTCCAAAAGTTTCTATAACTTCCAAAAGCTGCATAGTAATTTATTGTTTAGAAACACAAATTAGAAATACTGGCATTCGCAGCACGTCAGTTTTGTGTTGGGGGAGGCTAGGCATACTTTGTTTTAAAGAAATATTTTAACTCCTTTTACCACTACATTTTTGATTTCCACAAAGCAACAATTTTCAAATGTAAACAAAAAATAAGTCTCAACACTCTTGATCATTACATGTACAATGTATCTGTAAATTAAACTGTACATAAAACCATAGAACTCACACTTGTTTCCATGTAAAAATGAAAAGAAATGTATTACATTTGTACAGAGATTGTAATGGTATTAAACACACTGTATCATCCATGCTGTTATTTTGTGTGTTTCCTTTGTTATCACAATACTTGCTTTCTATGGGTTCCCCCTGAATTAAGTGCATTTGTAACGCTGATAACAGAATTAAAGAAAGATCTCCAAGAAAGCCTTTCTGTTACATTGTTATTAGTTACAATTTTTTTCTTAAAAAATAGTACTTTTTCTGAATCCATTTCTGAAACTTACAGCAAAAGCAAATTATTGTATATTCCCTGTAACACACCCTTGCTACCTGAAATCTTTAAAGCTGAAATATCCCAACATTGATAAAACAATTTATTCCACTCAATTTTCTGACCGAAAAGGAAGGAGGTGGAGGATATTAGAGCTGACGTTCCATAAAATATCAAGTAGTGTTTGGTGTATTGAATGATATATGGCTCATGGGGGCGGGGCTTGCACAACTACCTCCTCAAGATGGATACACGTAGGTGAAGGAAAACTTGCATATTCTGCACAAACCCCGCCTTCCCTGGTGCTCAGTCATTCTTAAATGTTACAGGATAAGTGTGAAATGGGAACCATTGAAATAGAGGAACCATCATATTTGTGTGGTGTAGCTGGGGGGGGGGTTACTTTCTGTAAATAGCGCCCTCTATTGTCAATGCACAGAGGAGTTTAATGAGTTGACAGGGCTACGGGTTATGACGAACTGGTTACTACCAACTGAAGTCAATCAACTTTCACATTACGAAAGTGAAGTACTCCTTTCAACTGAAGCCAATCAACTGTCACAATACGAAAGTGAAGCATTCCTTTGGCAGGCCCAGCTGCACTTACAAGTGCCCCTTGTTTAGGAGATCGACTTAATATTTTTAATAGTGAAAGTTTTTTTCCCCAACATGCTATCGGTTTTCAAAGCAAGTTTTGTGAAAAAATCAACTTTAAGAGCTCCCTACAACGAAGCTTCTGGTTCCTGGTTTAGAAATCAAACGGGACGTCCCCATCATCATGTGATTCAAATAACCATCATTCAAGGTCTTGATGATTCAAAAATTCTTATTTTCACGTAGGCCTTAATGCAAAATTCTGTTGCCTCATAGACAAAAACGTAAATCGGGTACCGTATTAAAAAGGTTCACAAATAGTAAATGTGATTAACTTCATTTTTTCACACAAGGTTTCTGATGAATATATGTCATTCTTACATGGTTTAAATAAAAAGTTCAAAACTTCAACTTTGTTTTGAGGAAAGTATGGCTCCTTGGCATTATTGCAGGTTTTTTTACTCGCCTTGTAGGAGAATTTGGAATCTTCAGCTGGATAAACACTAATTTGATGAACATGGTGATGCATTTTGTATTAGTCATACATTGTTAGTAGTTCGACACAGTTGCTAGTGCAACTGCAGTCTAATTGTATTCATTGTGATACTTTATGCGCGATGATCATACATCCATTAACCTTCCTGCTGTCTAAAAGTCACAGGCAGTCAACAAAAATACACATGCCTTTTACACAGGCTAGGCACTAACAGTCAGATCATATTTCAAGCAAGCACTGTAAGTAGTCAAATTCAGTCAGCAGACAAGTGGTAAGCACAGCTGGCTTATCAATCAGCTACAATCAAAGCATAGCTGTACCAAGTTACATGAACAGTCATAGCCAGTCAATCCTGCTTTATGTACGCTGGGAGCTCTTGACTGTTGAAAACAGTCACTTGACTGAAAGAACAACTTGGCACAGAATGTATGTTTGCATAGGAGTGTTTAAAAATGTGATACTTTATGGGTTTAAGCAACGGTCATACATCCATTAATTAAAGTCTAACTGCAATCAATTAACCCTAACCGCCTAGAATTTTTCAAAATTTTCTTTGCCAAAGTGGAGGAATTTGGAGGATTGAGTTTACATGGCAAAAGTGCGTTACTGATTTTGTAAAATGCACTTTGTCAAGGTCTTGGGCTGGACCTTGTGTTGTTTTTGCTCAGCCATGCATAAATATAGGCCTGGATTGTGCTTGAAATCCTCTGTTCTGCTCCAAGATGTCATTGGCCAAGCCTCAAAATATTGACGGTCACTGCCGCAGGATTTTGCAGGATTCAGGCAGTGGTCACCCCTCTGCAGACTATATTTAAGAAATAATGGAGGAATTTGCAGGATTGAGGCTTTATGCTATTTTTCAATGAGGCCAGTTGGAAGATTTTGCAGGATTGAGGCTACATCCTAGCCAAAATGCCTAGGGAGTTAGTTAATAGTGCAAGTCTTCATTTTCATTGTTTGGTTTTGGTCTCTGTGTTGGTCTTAAGGATTTCAATGTATTGGTCTTTGAAGTAAAATTCTTTGCCTTGGAAGTACAGGTCTTGGTCTTGGCAGTCGAGTTGGCAGTCTTCATGACCTGGGGTTAAATAATTACAACTGTTGCGAGATTTGTTGAATGACTAGAGAGCGGTCCAATATTTTTCTAGGACCCGAAGTTTTTCTTCAAAACCTTTTTAGTCACACTTTTGGGAAGAGGAACAAAGAAAAGTCTCCATTTACACCAAACATGTATGTCTGTGTGTGTGTTATATTTTGGTTAGGTTAACTCTTGTCGGCATGATAACTTGAGAAATACTTTACTTAGGAACTTGAAATTTGGGAAAATTGTGAAATGGGAGGAATATCATCGCTCAGTAAAATCTGGACTTTTCCATTTCAGTCAGCTTGGCCTGGTGACACAGAAAAGTCCAGATATTACCTTGTGATAATATTCCTCCCATTCCACTCAATATTTGTATAATAACGCCCTCATGAAAGATGTGTGCTTCACAATATGGGATCTGCAGCAAAAACTACTGGACCAAATCAGGAGATCATTGTATCATATTTCTTCTAAGAAGTTTCTCCATCCATTGGTACAGGGGGTTTGAGTCTCAAGGTAGTGGAAGTATGCCATTGGGGGCCACCCTGTATAGTAGACCATAGAGCTATGAGTAGACTGTGGACTGGCAATCCTCAAGAGTCAGTTTGTGGTCTGTGGTGGGCGTGTCCCACTATAATCAGTGAATGGAGGCTGGTGACCTGAGCTGTCAATCAAAAATTGTTGCATAAGGCTACCTCCGCAAAGGGGCCACGTACAGAGTAGTTCTACAATATTTAATGAAAACAGACTTTATTGATCAGTGATCCCAATTTGGTTAAATTGTTGACCAACTTATTTCATGAACTTGCACAATACAGAAGTGCAAAGTGAAAGGCCTACCGGTAGCTGTACTTTAAATATTTATCTGAATGCTAACATGTGAATTTATATGTAAATAACGAGGTATCAGTTTTGAGACAACTTTTTGATAAAAAACCAAAATCAATTCTTAGAGCACACAAATACAAAACCAAGAAAAGCCACATGTTTGCTAACATGCGAATTTATATGTAAATAACAAGGTATTGGTTTTGAGGCAACTTTCTTGATAAAAACTAAAAATCAATTCTAAGAGCAAACAAATACAAAACCAAGAAAAGCCACATGTTTGAAATTTTTATATACAACATAATCAGGGTGAAAGTTGCTTTGTCAGTTTTGATTTGGCATGTGGTCATTTTAAGTTAAGCACTCAATGTTCAAGTTAACTTTGTACAGGGAAAGTGACCGCAAGTATGTCAGTTTCGATGTGATGCGCCAATGAAAGTATTTAAATGGAAAATTTGATCGTCAAGATCATTTTGCATCTTCTCACCAGCCTCATCACAGTACATCACTGTTTCAAAGTCCGAACTCAACAATGCATGGTGTTCACTGCACCTTGAGCCTGTAACGCTTATGCAATCTCTCCGTTTCAAGTAAACAGCGATCAAACTTGACATCAGTTCTCATCTTAGGCTGTCCAGTTCACCAGAGCCACCAGATCTCGATGCAAAATTGGCCGCATGTATTATGGACAGCCCTTGCTGTTGCCGACTCCATAACATGATTGGGTGACAACTTTGCATCACATTAGCTGTCAATAAATTGACTTAATGAGGACAAATACTTCTTGTACAGGCTCCAATTCTTTTTCCTGTTAAATTGGAAGCAGTGAAATACACAGAACAGTGGCTACAAAAGTCTTTGGTGGGAAACTTTCTGAAACTGTACTGTGGAACAACAACTTCTATTTTAGATGTTACTTCATGTACTTGTACAAAGTTTAGTTTTCGGTGTACTTTTTGAGAGGCAAACCCCTTGCTGCTGAACAAACCTGCAGGTATCCTGCAGTCAAACTTGTCTTGCTGGATTTCGTCGTCATCTGCAAACCAATCTGTTGTTCAGCTATCCATCCAGCGAGCAAATCCAGCGAACCACTTCTTTGTTCTGCTCTTCATTCACGGAGCAAACTTCTGCTGTGTTTCTCCACCCCACGTTATCTGTACAAGACACTGAACTATCACATACTAAACACTGCAAGAGGCTGCACACAAGCAGGAAGATTCTGTGTCAATCATGTGGTGGTACTACGCAAATGTCACCGTCTATGCCCAAGCTGCAACGTCCCTTGCTCAGCTGGACATTCTGGTCTGTACCTTCTTCACCTGTGTCTTCCAGAACCACAGCGACAACTGCTCCCTGGCCTATTCAGCACCCCAGATGGACCATCTACTGATCTGGGATGAAACGGGACCATCTCCCTGGGCAGCGATGAATGAATCCTTTGATGCACCAAGCAATGAAAGATACAAACTGTTGAACCACTCATTGCTAATCCTTGCTTTTAAGAATCCGGCAGAGGCTGACCAGTTTGTGTTTTCCAGTACTCAGACTGTGTTGTATGGTTTTGTCCTGCCTGTCCTTAAACTATTAGGGATCCTATCCATTCTGTCTTTTTTCTTTACCCTTTGCAGAGTTGCCTCCATGCGGAATATCACTAATTTCTATCTGACTAATTTGGCTGTTGCAGATTTGATGGTCTTGATTTCAGAGTCCACTTATCAGCAATGTGTGGCTTTGACAACACAATCTGAATTGGATGCATCATATTTGGGGAACTCAGCCCAAGCAGTTTTTATTCTCTTAACGTACACATGCGATGTTGGTGTGATTTCATCTATAGCCTTTGTAACAATGCTGTCTTATGGTAGATATTTTGCCATTTGTTACCCTTTCCAACACCGTAATCTCAATCTGAAGCGACGGGCTATACGGGCAGCAGTTTGCATATGGTTTCTGTCTTTTTCCGTGAATTTGATCGTTTTCTTTAATCAGTTTCTGGGCTTTAATGTACCACCAATGAAATGTCTTGTTTGGCCAACTGAAGAAAAGTATAAACATCTATCAGGTAATGGGCATATGTTTTTTAATGATGACGAAACTTTGAATCTGGTTGTAAGTTACATGTTTTTCTGTGTATTCATGTTGAGTTTGATCCTCACAGTCACTTTCAATATCCTCCTTATTAAGGGACTGCATGCACCAAATCCAACCGATGATCAGATCCGAGGTCCGTCAAAACATCTACGAAAAGTTACTCTAATACTAGGCATCAACACAGCCGTGGTATTTGTCTGTTCTCTGCCCCAAGCTATATATGCCCTCATTGCAATTTTAGTGCGAAGCAGGGAAGAAGTGAATGTAAATGATGATGTGAAATGGAAGTTGGATGTGTTGATTGCTTGCCTCAGAGTCTTGAACTCTTCCATTAATTCAGTCATATTCAATGCTGGAAGTGGAAGGTACAGGAAGGCCTTTAAGCAAGCCTTCTGCTGCAGAAAGAGGCAGCAAGTACCAACGAACAATATTCCTCTGCAGACATTACCGAGAGCAGATCCTGCAGATAGAATCAGATTGCAGGATCCAAAGGCCAAACTCCCCTCCTAGAGAGAAAAGAAAAGAAATAATGTTATCCTCATAGTGCTGCAGCCGAACCCCAAACCGAACTAAAATAGCCAAACATGGCATTCCGAACCAAACTGGACCGAACTGAAATTGTCGGTTTAGAAGTTTGGGAAATTTACTTTTTTGATAGTGCTAGAAATGCTAACGCTTGCAATGAAAGGGCAAAATTGAAATGCACGAATGATTGAATTCACAGTGTTAACAAGTCACTATGTTCATCTTCATTGTTTGGTGGGCTAAACGCCACGATTGTCCGTCTTTGGTATGCATAATCCGTACAACGTAGCATTGCTATAGTGTAGACCATGTGTACACATAATGCAAGTCGTGCGTGGTAAGTAAAATCACTGCATCGTTCAATAAATAAAAAGACCCCCAAAATAGACAGAGTGCCTTCGTGCAGGCTAGAGGGGTTACTGGTATTGCTCACGATGTGGTATTGCATGTATTGGAGAAACTGCTTTTTTATTGCGCGCGCTGTGGTAGCAATGTTCATGTATTTTGTTACCGCAACCGTAGTGCAGGAAGTCGATGCCAATGCGTGATTTTCTAAATTTACACAAAGGATTTTGTTGCGCTTTTTGTAGGGGACCAAGAGTAACACGCCGACTTGAGCGAAATGGCGACTTACCGAAAGCCGATTTACAGCTTGATCTGGCAAACGTACAGATGTATGTATGTACATTGTACATGTACTTCCGATCCGAACCGATGTTTGAGGAAAAAAATCTGATATGAACCTAACCGAACCTGGAGGATTAGTTTCAGCACTAAATCCACCGGTATTCGCTGACGTCAGTTTTATGTTGGGAGAGGCATGGCTTACTTTGTTTTAAAGAAATACCCCAACGCCTTCTACCACTGCATTTTTGATTTCCACAAATCAACAGATTTCCAATGTAAAATAAATTAAGTCTAAACACTCTTTTGATTGTCACATGTCTGTAAATGACACTGTACATAGAACTACCGGCATAGACAGATATTACTGACAGTTGTTTCCATGTAAATTGAAAAGGAAATGTATTACATTTGTACAAAGATTGTAATTGTATTAAACTTACTGTATCTTCCATGCTGTTTCCTTTTTCATTCCACTTTGGGACTTGTTCTTGTTTTCTACAATCCTTGTTTTCTATGGGTTCCCCCTGAATTAATTGCATTTGTAATGCCATGAATGCATAATATAATTAGATCTCCAAGAAAAATAATGCTGGTAACATAATTTAAGAAAGATCTCCAAGAAAGCCTTTCTGTGACATTTTCATTAGTTAAATGATTTTTGTTGGCCGGTTTTAAACACTCCAGACCAGTTGGAGTCTGGATATTGATATTCGGCTCGGGTCATTATCAGCATATAGACTCCAACCGGTCATAAACATAGTGTTTAATACCGGCCAAACACATATTTATTCCCATTCATAAATACCTATTCGGTCAAAAAATCATAACTTTTCGTTCCAAAAGTCAAAACAAGAGAAAAATTATATATTTCCAACGATTTTGTTCAATAAGTTTATATAAGATTTGAGGCTTTGCATGGTGGGGTATCGGTATCGTTTCGGGTTTTTGCGGTAACACCATGTGGTAATAACTACTGCTTAGAAGATATTAGTTCTGAGAAGAACTTGTCCTGCTTATTATCAACTTGCTAAGTAGTTTTTGTTCTGTTTAGAACAGTCCTGCTGTAAGTTCTAAAAGAACTTGTCTTTGGTCTCAACGTTTCGACTAGCCTGCTCTAGTCATCGTCAGGGGACTGTTCTAAACAGAACAAAAACTACTTAGCAAGTTGATAATAAGCAGGACAAGTTCTTCTCAGAACTAATATCTTCTAAGCAGTAGTTATTACCACATGGTGTTACCGCAAAAACCCGAAACGATTCAATAAGTTTACTTCATGTTTTTTGGGACACCCCTCTAGCCATATTATGTCTCTTTCACGAATCATCATAAACAACTCCTTATATGGAAATGGCATGAGTGCGGCACAAAACGCAGCTGTGCCGGTGCATTGTGAATTTAAGACTGTGAAATACTGACACACTGGTAGTGTATTGTGCATTCCTACATGAGGATTGTGAACGTCCAACCAATAAAACTAAAAGGCATCGGATTTCCATAGGAGTCCAAATTTCATGTGACACTGGAAACGTGTTAAAGACCAATAGGAATGGGTAAATTGTCTCAGGTATTTATGAATGAAAAATGAATATACAATGGTGAATATCATGTCCCCTTTCTTTCCCCCTCTGCCCCGCCCTGTAAGGGGGATATTTGTAATGTAAAGACAGAGTAGCACATCAAATTGTTTTCTGTTAGGGCTCAACATCCTTGCTACCCCAAATCTTTAAAGCTAAAATATCCCAATATTGATAAAACACTTAACAATTCATCCCACCCAATTTTCTGACCTAAAAGGAAGGAGGTGGAGGAAAGTAGAGCTGATGTTCGATAAAATATCCAGTAGTATTTGGTGTATTGAATAATAGGTGGCTCATGGGGGGGGAGGGGCTTGCACAACCACCTCCTCAAGATGGGTACACGTAGGTGAGGGAAAATTAGCATATTCTGCACAAACCCCGCCTTCCCTGGTGCTCAGTCATTCTTAAATGTTACAGGATAAGTGTGAAATGGGAACCATTGAAATAGAGGAACCATCATATTTTTGTGGTAAAATTAGGGGGGTGTTACTTTCTGTAAATAGCGCCCTCTTTAGTTAATGCACAGAGGAGTTTAATGAGTTGACAGAGCTACGGGCTATGACGAACTGGTTACTACCAACTGAAGTCAATCAACTTTCACATTACGAAAGTGAAGTATTTCTTTCAACTGAAGTCAATCAACTTTCACAATATAAAAGTGAAGCATTCCTACGTGATTGCAGGCCTCGCTGCACTTCCAATTGTTTCCCTTGTTTAGGAGACTTATTACTTTTTAATAGTGAAAGTTTTTTCCAACATGCTATCGTTTTCAAAGCAAGTTTTGTGAGAAAATCAACTTTAAGAGCTCCCAACAATGAAACTTCTGGTTCCTGGTTTAGAAATCAAACGGGACGTCCCCATCATCATGTGATTCAAATAACCATCATTAAATTTTCATGTAGGCCTTATGCAAAATTCTGATGCCTCATAGACAAAAACGTAAATCGGGTACCGCAGTAAAAAGGTTCACAAAAGGCAAATGGTAAATGCGATTAACTTCATTTTTCCACAAATGGTTACTAATGAACATGTCATTCTTACAAGGTTAAAAAAGTTCAAAACTTCAAGTTAGTTTGGAAAAAAACATGGAAGCTTCAGCTTGGAAGCTTCAGCTGGATAAAAACTAATGTGATGACCTCAATAAGTAGCCATTAATTTCACGTGGTAATGCATTTTGTATTAGTCATACATTGTAGTTCGACACAGTTGTTAGTGCAACTGCAGTCTAATTGTATTCATTGTGATACTTTATGAACGACGATCATACATCCATTAATAATTTGATACTTTATGGGCTTGAGCAATGATCGTACATCCATGAACCCTTACCTCACCTAAAGCTACAAAATACTACTGAGTAGTAACCTGTAGTATGCATTTCCTTCCATACAAGTGTGCACAACCCATGTAGTATTCTGTGGTATTTTTGGTCCTTGACCCCCCCCCCAAAGAGCCCTTGGGACATTAGGGTTAATTAAAGTCTAACTGCAATCAGTTAATGTACATGTAGGTCTTCATTTTTCATAGTTTGGTTTTGGTCTCTGTGTTGGTCTAAAGGATTTCAACGTATCCGTCTAAAAAGTAAAATTCTTGGACTTGGAAGTCGCCGAGTTGGCAGTCTTCATGACTTGGGGTTAAATAATTACAACTGTTGCCAGATTTGTAGAATGCCTAGAGTGCGGTCCAATATTTTTCTGGGGCCCGAAGTTTTTCTTCAAAGCCTTTTTAGTCACACATTTGGGAAGAGGAACAAAAGAAAAGTCTTCATTTACACCATACACAAACGTGTATATCTGTGTGTGTGTTATGTTTTGGTTAGGTTAACTCTTGTCAGCACGATAACTTGAGAAATACTTTACTTAGGAACTTGAAATTTGGAGGAATTGTGAAGTGGGAGGAATATCATCGCTCGGTAAAATCTTGACTTTTCCATTTCATGCAGCTTTGCCTCCTGAAACAGAAAAGTCCAGATATTACCTTGTGATAATATTCCTCCCATTCCATGCTGAGCCACTCAATATTTGTATAATAATACCCCCATGAAAGATGTGTGCTTCACAGTATTGGATCTGCAGCAAAAACTACTGGACCGAATCAGGAGATCATTGTCTGGCACGGATCCAGGATTTCTTTAGACGGGGGGCACATCTAGAGCATTTGTTCTTAGGACTTCTGCGAGCGCGGAGCGCGAAGCCCTTACGGCGTGGGGTCCGGGGCCCGCTTAAGGGCCCCGGGAAATTTTGGATTTTAGATGCTCTGTGATGCAATCTGAGGCGATTCCTGGCCCCTTTCCCCCTGAATTATTTGTGCAAAAGTTGATAATCTTGTAAGGATTTTTTAAAAATATAATCTTGTTTTTGCAAATTTTAAGCTACTGTGTACTTCAAAGTTGCAAACCATGTATTTTTATCTTCATAATTTCTTGCATTGTATTAAAAAAAAGGAATTGTATTGACTTAGATTGTAAACTTTTGCAACGGGCGATGCGCTGAGGCATTTGCTCCAAGGACTAATGCGAACGTGAAGCAGTGTCTTACGGCGTTGGGTTCGGGGCCCACTGATTTTTTGATTCTATAGATGTTCTGTGGTGCAAACTGAGGCGATTCCTGGCCCCATTTCAGCAAAATGTTGTGAAGATTATTAGGATTTTTTTCATTATCGCTTCGGTTTGCGGTAACACCATGTGTTTTTTTTATTTTTTGTTCATTGGTTTGAAATTGTATTCTTGTATTTCTTAATACAAGCCTAGTTAAGTTTCTTCTGTGCTTCACTTGATAACCAAGTATTTTCGACTGCATTCAATTTCTTGCATTTTAGTTTTGTAAAGGAATTGGATAGGTTTAGATTGTAAACTGTTTTAAGAATGCGTCGTTAGATCTGCCCCGAGGACTAATAATGCGGAGCGCAATGTCTTTCGGCGTGGGGTCCAGGGTCCGCTTAAGGGCCCCGGGAATTTTTTTGATAATTGGATGCTCTGTGGTGCAATCTGAGGCGATATCTGGCCCCTCTTTCCCTGAGTTATTTGAGCAAAACTGTTTTAAGTTAAATAAGGATTTTTTTCATTGGTCTTATATACATATATACTCTTGCCTTAGCAAGCCTTTTAAGTTTCTTCTCTTTTTCACTTGATAACCATTTTCGTTTGCATAATTGTTTTCGTGCATTTTTGAAATGGAATTGTATAGACTTAGTTTGTAAACTTTTGCAAGGATACTTTCTAATGTTTTGTATCAAGTATAAATTTTCAGTTTATCAATAAGATAAGATTTTCTACAGACATTTTTTACTGAAACGGACATGTTTTGGACTCTTGGAAGCGCGTGGAAGAAATGCTGGCAAATTGTTATACGAAAACACACCCCTTGACCAATAGTGTGGTCCAAAGAGCAGCGTTCAACCACGGATCAGATCCGTGGTTCAACGTGTATGTCGCGCTCATCGCGCTAAACATAGCCTTGACCAAGGCGTTGGGCTGATCGATTCGCCGATAAAAAAAAATCGCCGATAAGAAAATCCCTAATCAACTTGGCAAGGCATAATTGCGTGCACATATCGATGCCCGTACGCTGCTAGTGAGAAAGTAACTTGTACCATACAGCAAGGCTATGCTTGTACATGTACGTACACACGTACTCGTACAACAGCCATGCACACACAGTACATGCATGAGCTAGTCCGCGTAACCCTGTCGTTCGACAGGTAACGCGGCGCTTATATCCCCCACACGTATGTACGTACACCCACACGCAGAACATAGTAGGCCTACATTTAGGGGCCATTCATAATTTTTTTTCCAAATTGTAGGTGGGTGGGTCAAGCTAAATAATTGAAAATCGAAATTCACTTTCCATGGAAAAAGGATAAAAAAAACAAAGAAAGATAGATCTTTTGACTTGCCTGAACAACGCGCAAGCGTTCCGATATCGCGATGCGTGTTTCTTTTCCAACTTGGTCCCCTGTATGTACTGTACATTGTACGTCATGTACGTGTATATAGACCCACTGTGGCATGAGAGGGAGGTGGTTTTTCAGTAGACTTGGATGCCGGGCGTTTCTAGCGGTTAGGCCGTGCAGAGGCAGCAGGGTACCAGGTGTACTAGATCGGCTCTATAACACGCCGCGGGTGTCGATTACCAATCACTATAAAAACTGGACTATTCAACCACTGGACTCCAAGACTTCTGAACTACAACCATCACAATGACAAATTATGTCAAATATTAAAGGAAGGTAAATAAAGTTTATGAGAAATATGAGACCCATTATGTAGCACCTTATAATGGTGTACAAGGTACTGCAGTGCATATTGCAGCCACTGCCAGAAACACTGGGGCAAACCCCTTCTCTTGGCGATGAGTGTTACTGGGTTCTTTAACGTGCATTACACAACACATGGGACCTACGGCTTTACGTCCCATCCGAAGGACGAAGCAACAATGGTAAAGTGCCTTGCTCAAGAGCACAAGCACCATGTTCCCACGGTCAGCATTCGAACCCAAGTACCACGGCACACGAGTCGAACACCGTAACCATTGGACCACAGCGCCCCACAAAAACACAAAAACATGTCGAACTTTGTTAAATTTTGATTTTCACATTTAGGCTTAGTTTGTAGTTCATTGTTGCTTTAGAAGCATACTCACCCCCTTTATAGTGAGGTACTTTAGTGACAAAAATGCAAAGGATCGTGACACGGTGGACAAAAGCACCATTTTTAAAAAAAGCATCTCCATGGTATACCTTATCGAAAAAAAGACGGACGCAAAAAATTGGATGATGGGAAGGGCATGTATGACGTCATTATGACGTCATCAGCTAATTATTACATGAAATATATAAAAATTGATAATATCTTCTGAACTACAACCATCACAATAACAAAAGTCGCATCAAATGAAAGGGAACAACAAGATCTTTCATTTGAGTGGTATGTCAAGGGTGTGGAATGTAGTAAAGGGTGGTTTTGGGGGCCAAAAAGCATTTTTTGGGTAAAAAAACCTGATTTTTGGCTAAATTCATGTATTTTAGTTTGGCACCTTGTTCAACATGCAAACCGTATTTGTTATTGTGAGATTTTGTTTTTAAGTCAGAGAAAAAGGTTCAAATTCTATGCCAAAAGAGTTTTTGCAATTGATTATTTTTTTTTGTAATTGATTATTAGTATCTTAAATGCTTACACTTGAAAAACATATAAATTGATAATATCTTCAGAACGACAAGCATTACAACAACAAATGTGGTATCAAATTAAAGGGAACAACAAGATCTTTCATTTGAGTGGTATGTCAGTGGGATGGAATGTAGTACAGGGTGGGTTTTTTGCCCAAAAGTACCCTTTTTGGTAAAACAAAAACAAAATTGGTGCTTAAATCATGCATTTGGGGTAATCATTTTGGCACCTTGTTTTAACACGCAAACCGTAAGTGGTATTGTGAGTTTGGGTTCTTAGTCAGAGAGAATGGTTCAAATACTATGCCAAAAGAGTTTTCGTAATTGATTATTGGTATCTTAAATGTTTAAACTTATTCCAAAGATAGGTGGACAAAAAAATGTAACATAAGTTACAGTCGGGTGCCCATTCCAGTGGATCTCAGTTACAGATTCATCACGTCTCGTTGTCGAGCTTGGAGGGGTTGGGCAATCTGCCGGGTGCATCTGCGATCACCATCATAGCACCAGGTTTGTAGACATCGTCGAAGTTGTATCCTTGTAACTTAAGACGCTGCAAGCGGTGTGGTGTACTGGCTAGGATTTTGCGCCAGATCGTAACCAATGGTTTTAATGGTCAGTGACAACAATGAAGTTGGAGCCGAATGAAGTTGCAGCAGTGCCACAGCTTCCCTCTCGATATTCGAGAATATGCTCTGGGAAGAGGATCTATAGGCTCTTTGAGGAAAATGCGATGGGTTTACCTTCCTGGGTGTTGCCCAATCCTCTTTCAGATGCATCTACTTTGAGGATTGTTTCTATACCTGTGTGTCGGAGAATCGTAGCCAGGACTGAGTTCAGATGGAGTGTTTAAGGGTTGTAAAAGAAGCTTGATGGTCCTCTTCCCAGAGAAATGGTACATCTTTTCGAAGAAGATCACTGAAGGGAGCAACTTTGTTTGCGCAATTTGGGGTGTAGTGTGAGACGTTGTTGACTATGCTAAGGAACCAGCAGTTTCCATCAGGGCGATGAGACATTCGGCCGCTCGTCATGCTCTTCAAGGGAGACCGAATACTGCAATGTCGTCACGGTGATTGTTCCAATGCATCAAGGCATCTAGCTTATTTTGCCATCAATATTTTTTGGGACCATTATCTTGGCTTACTGATAAGCCGATGAATGGGCGACGAAAGCTGTTAACAACCAAATTGTATGTTGTCAGTTTTTCAGACTGCCCTAGGTGAGCAGACCAATACTCTGCTTTTGACGTCTAGCTTGGAGGAGAACCTTTCCAGTGCAAATTCTGGCTTGAGCTCCTCAAGAGTGGGGATCTTTAGAAATTTATGTGTTTAGCTGCTTGGGATCCGGACATATCCTGAACGGGCCGTCTTTTTTGGCAGTTGCTGTGATAGAGCTGCACCAGTCCGTGTGATGGGAGACTTTTCGTATGACCCAGCCTTTCTCAGTCTTTTTCAGCTTGGCCTGCTGTTTTGGTTTGGCATAAAAGCTGCACCTATGTGGCGGATTTATGTGGGACTGAGTATCTGGCTTGAAGTGTAGGAGAGCGCGTAACTAAGTCGTCGAAAGTATCAAACTGCTTTGGGAGCCGGTCCTTCAGGTCTTGTATGTCTCTCACCGGAGTGGTAGTGGTCAACCCTTTGGTTCCTGTGGGGGCCTGAGGCTTTGGGGCAGTGTGCCAGTGTAGGTTTTGACCAAGTGTAGGGTGCGGCTCGTAGGGTACGTGCGGCTCGTATAGTAGGGAGCCCATTGATAGCTGGTCCTTGCACAATGGCCACTTGGAACTTCTCACGTTGCCAGTCATTCTGCTGGTATACCCATAAGGTGTATCGAACCATGGCAGATGATTCCGGAAACATTATATGCCTTCATTGGGAGGGTTGGTTTCTCCAATTGTCTCCGTATTTGTGACGCATCAACGAACTGGTAAGGTATTTGCTCTCGAGTTTGTGTTAACCTCGTTGCAGACATGTTGCTAGAGATGATCCGGACAGATCACATCCAGTGTTCGGCGGTGTTCAGCTGTTGTGCACATCATATGTCCGATGCTGATAAGGTAATGGAGTTGAATGTTTTGATGACTTGGAGACATCCAATCTTCTGCAGTAGCCTGAAGAGGCCTTTTCTACTGACGAAGGTCGAAGGCCTTCATCGGCAAGGCCGGCGGTCAGTACATCGGTCGTCGCTGCTCTCGGCACTTCTCCTGGAGCTGCCGTAAGTCGAAGACAATGGAGAAGATAATGTCGATCTTTAATCTTTCAGCTCAGAAACCGCACTGCCTCTCAGGGTATATGCACTCAGCTCGCAGCTGCGATCTGTTCAGCAATACAAGGGCGAAATCCTTCTTAACGATTTCGAGGAGGGAGATTCCTCTGTTATCTGTGTTGCACAGATCTGGGATTGACGTCCTGGCGATGTTTGAAGTATGGGCGTCTTTTTTGCCTTGAGCAGTGGATCTGTTTATTTGGGAGTGATCTGTATTACAGTCAGCGCTGCGTGTGATGAGAACGCAGTTTCGTGAGGGTCTTCCTGTGATGATGAGATGAAGCTGAAGCGAGATCTGAGGTGCTTCTGCAGCCTCTGCCCGTTCTCAGTTAGCTTGCCAATGCCACGGTAATGAGTGATGCAGCTGAGCCAGGAGTTGTGGTCAGATCCAACTTGGGCGTTGAATTCGCCAAGGAGGTACAGTTGTTCTACGACAGGGATACCTCTGATGGTGGTGTTGAGTTCCTCGTAGAACTGGTCCTTAGAATTTTATTGGACGATGATAATGTTGAGACGCTGTGCTATGCAATGGAGTACTTCAGTGGAGATAGGGCTGCTCATTTCTTTATTTCATCCCAGCACATCCTAACCGATTTGACCCCAAATGGATTAGACTTACTCCTGACTTATTCTGATTGTTTATGTGCGATTCCACGACAACTTTACATTTTCAGGCACTTTGAGACGCAAAAAGGAGTCTCACCACTAAATGCATTGGTTTCAAAAATCAATTTCAACATAATGAATACAAAGTGGTAAGCTTTTATTTGTGGGCTGTTGCACAACAGTTTAAGCTGTTTTTACTTTCGATATATAAAAAGAACGTAGGCCTATGCATGATTTGTTGGAGGTCTTGATTCAAAAGTCTCCTCAAACTGGACATGCATTGATAAAAGCAATGCACACCATCTATTTGCTGGCAACTAAACTATGTATTAGGCCCCAAAAAATGATACTACACTGTTCTGCTTCCGGTTTCCCTACCTACCCTATTCTGACAGCCCCTACCCTAATTTGTTTTATGGGAAAAATGAGAAAAAAAATCCAAAACAATCAATTTCTCCCTTTCACCCTTGACTAAGCGCAGTCGCCTTCATATATGATTGTACACAAACAAAAAAATCCTTACCTACCAACCCTGTTTTCAAATGCCATGTAATGGGAAGCAGAACTAATTTTTGGGCCTTATCAAGGTAATACAGGAAATCTTAAGTCCCATTTTGGCCCATACCCTAAAATGGTGATAACTTTCCTTACGGTAACTGCAGTTTTTCCACCTATCTAAGGAACAAGTGTAAGCATTTTAGATACTAATAATCAATCATAAAAAATAATAATCAATTGCAAAAACTCTTTTGACATAGAATTTGAACCTTTTTCTCTGACTTAAAAACAAAATCTCACAATAACAAATACGGTTTGCATGTTAAACAAGGTGCCAAACAAAAATACATGATTTTAGCCAAAAATCAGGTTTTTTGACCAAAAAGGTGCTTTTTGGCCCCAAAAACCACCCTTTACTACATTCCACGCTCCAGACATACCACTCAAATGAAAGATCTTGTTGTTCCCTTTCATTTGATGCGACTTTTGTTGTTGTGATGGTTGTAGTTCAGAAGATATTATCAATTTATATATATTTCATGTAATAATTAGCTGATGACGTCATAATGACGTCATACATGCCCTTCCCATCATCCAATTTTTTGCGTCCGTCTTTTTTTCGAAAAGGTATACCATGGAGATGCTTTGGTGAAAAAATGGTGCTTTTGTCCACTGTGTCACGATTTTTTCACTAAGGTACCTCACTATTATAGGCTAATTAGACGAAAGTGCTGCCTATATCAGATGTCCATTTTTCGTAAAATGTCATGTTGAAATGGAAAAATGGACGAAAAATTGACACCTGAAAAAGGCAGCACTTTCTGATTAGCCTATAAAGAGGGTGAGTATGCTTCTAAAGCAAAAATAAACTACAAACTAAGCCTAAATTTGAAAATCAAAATTTGACAAAGTGCGACACGTTTTTGTACATGGTGGCAGTGTAACCTTTATTTACGGAGGCAGTCCAGTAAATTTGAAACATTGAAAATTCTGAATGGCCCCTTACTGCCTCATTACACCATGCGTACAGTCCGTACTTACGGAAAAGGGCCGGTGGTACACGCACGTAGCCGCGTTGATTGTGGGTGCAGGGCCCGATTATCTCCCTTAGACAAAAAGCCGAGAGACCGCATTGAACAAGGCTATGCTAAACACAGCACATCGGCTGTCACACGTGCGTGTTTTTCGTACAGGTGTAGCGTGAATATCCGACTCCATGAAATGTGGACTCATTGGTATAGTACTGCGCACGTGTGAGTACGATACTATGCTATTTTTAGGATCGTTTCGGGAGAGCTAGAGTGACACGTGCGAGGGATCAACCAATAATAGGGAAATAGGGGTCCGATTTTCATAGGAGTCGGATTTTCATGTGACACCGGTACGTTCGCTCATAAGAATCGCATTTCATAACCCATATACCATGCAGGGTTACATATGGATACGTACGGTGGGATCGTGGTTTATTTCGAAGCTTCTCGAGTTCCCTGTGTCATACGGCCAGTACACAATGTTTGCAGGCCGCTGATGTTTAATTTCCCCCCTGTTTTATTCATTTTTTTTTTGTGGACTCAATTTGAGGGGGGGGGGGGGCACATGCCCCCGCGGCCCACCCCTGGATCCACGCCTGATTGTATCATATTTCATCTAAGAAGATTCTCCATCCATTGGTACAGGTGGTTTGAGTCTCAAGGTAGTGGGAGTATGCCATTGGGGGCCACCCTGTATATAGACTGTCCACTGGCAATTCTCAAGAGTCAGTTTGTGGTCTGTGGTGGGCGTGTCCAACTAGAAGTAATGAATGGAGGCTGGTGACCTGAGCTGTCAATCAAAAATTGTTGAATAAGGCTACCCCCGCTGGCGCAAAGGGGCCACGTACAGAATTGTTGTACGATATTTAATGAAAACAAACTTTATTGATCAGTGATCCCAGGATGGTTAAATTGTTCACTTATCTAGAACTTGCACAATACTGAAGTGCAAAGTGAAAGGCCTAGTTGAACTTTAAATATTTATCTGAATGCTTACATATGAATTCATATGTAAATAACAAGATATCAGTTTTGAGGCAACTTTATTGATAAAATAATCGAATTTCGAGAGAAAACAAACAAAAAACCAAAAAAAGCCACATGTTTAAAAATCAAAAGGGATCACCATCATCATGTGATTAGTTTCTTTTTATATAACATAATCAGGTTGAAAGTTTACTTTGTCAGTTTTGATTTGGCATTTGGTCATTTAAAATATTTCAGTTTTAGCACTCTATGTTAAAGTTAACTTTGTACAGGGAATTTGACCAAAAGTATGTCAGTTTCGATGTGATGTGCCAATGAAAGTATTTAAATGAAAAATTTGATTGTCAAGATCATTTTGCATTTTCTCACCAGCCTCATCACAGAACATCACTGTTCCAAAGTCCGAACTCAACAATGCATGGTGTTCACTGCACCTTGAGCCTGTAACGCTTATGCACTCTCTCCGTTTCAAGTAAACCAGCAATCAAACTTGACATCAGTTCTCATCTCTGGCCGTCCAGTTAACCGGAGCCATCAGATCTCGATGTAAAATTGGCCGCACATATTATGGACAGCCCTTGCTGTTGCCTACTCCATAACATGATCGGGTGACAACTTTGCATCACATTAGCTGTCAATAAATTGACTTAAGAGGATGAATAGCTCCAATTCTTTTTCCTGTTAAATTGGAAGCAGTGAAATACACAGAACACTGGCTACAGAAGTCTTTGGTGGGAAACTATCTGAAACTGTACTGTGGAACAGCAACTTCTATTTTAGATGTTACTTCATGTACTTGTACAAAGTTTAATTTTCGGTGTACTTTTTGAGAGGCAAACTGCCTTGCTGCTGAACAAAACTGCAGGTATCCTGCAGTCAAACTTGTCTTGCTTGATTTTGTCGTCATCTGCACACCAATCTTTTGTTCAGCTTTTCATTCAGTGAGCAAATTTCTGTTGTGTTTGTCCTTCCCACGTTATCTGTACAAGACACTGAACAATCACATACTAGACACTGTCAAAGGCTACACACAAGCAGGAAGACTCTGTGTCCATCATGTGGTTGTTCGATGCAAATGTCACCGTCTATGCCCAAGCTGCAACATCCCTTGCTCAGCTGGACATTCTGGTCTGTACCTTCTTCACCTGTGTCTTCCAGAACCACAGCAACAACTGCTCTGTGGCCTATTCCGTACTCCAGATGGACCATCTGCTGATCTGGGATGAACTGGGACCATCTCCCCGGGCACCGATGAACGAATCCTCTGATGTACCAAGCAATGAAAGATACAAACTGTTGAACCACTCGTTGCGAATCATTGGTTTTGAGAATCCGGCAGAGGCTGACCAGTTTGTGTATTCCAATGCTGAGACTGTATTGTATGGTTTTGTCCTTCCTGTCCTCAAACTGCTAGGGATCCTATCCATTCTGTCTTTTTTCTTTACCATTTGCAGAGTTCCCTCCATGCGGAATGTCACTAATTTCTATCTGACTAATTTGGCTGTGGCAGATTTGATGGTCTTGATTTCAGCGGCCACTCATCAGCAATGTGTGGCTTTGACAACACAAACTAAATTGGATGTATCATATGTGGGGAACTCAGCCCAAGCAGTTCTTCCTCTCTTAATGTACACTGGGGATGTGGGTGTTATTTCATCTATAGCCTTTGTAACACTGCTGTCTTATGATAGATATTTTGCCATTTGTCACCCTTTCCAACACCGTAATCTCAATCTGAAGCGACGGGCAATACGAGCAGCAATTTGCATATGGTTTCTGTCTTTTTTTATGAATTTGATTGATTTCTTTGATCAATTTCTGACCTTGAATGTACCACCAATCAAATGTGTTGTTTGGCCAACTGAAGAAAAGTATACACATCTATTAGTTGGGAATTATGGTGCAACTTTGTTCATTTTGAGTATGGTTTTCAAGTGCATGTATGTCTGTGTATTCATGTTGAGTTTGATCCTCACAGTCACTTTCAATATCCTCCTAATTAAGGGACTGCATGCACCAAATCCAGCTGGTGATCAGATCCGAGGTCCGTCAAAACATCTACGAAGAGTTACTCTGATAATTGGCATCAACACAGCCGTGGTATTTGTCTGTTTTCTACCTCAAGCTATATTGGCCCTAATTGCAATTTTATCGCAAAGCAGGGAAGAAGTGAATGTAAGTGATGATTGGAAATCAGGGTCGAATTTGATGACTGTTTGCCTCAGAGTCATCAACTCTTCCATTAATTCAGTCATATTCAATGCTGGTAGTGGAAGGTACAGGAAGGCCTTCAAGCAAACCTTCTGCTGCAGAAAAAGGCAGCAAGTACCAACGAACAATATTCCTCTGCAGACATTACCAAGAACAGATCCTGCTGATCGGATCAGATCATAGGATCCAAAAGCAAAACTCCACCCCCCCCCCAAAAAAAAAATAGAGGTAAGAAAAAAACCTAGACTTATGTTTGTGGACAAACAGTTGTTTCCAGCAACTTTTTTGTGACATATATATGTGACCGTGAAAGTATCAAGTATGAGTTCCATCCAGGAACCTGGGTGCTACAGCTTGAGGCTGACCATACTCTGTCAGCCCTGACCTGTGGCTCACCTCGACTGATCGGTTGGTGTGGGTGGCTCAACGTCCCATAGCTGGATTTGGAGACTGATGATGAGGAAAAATGTGTAGTTTTGTTAATAATATATGGTGGCATGTAAATATGTGATTACATTCTCATAGGGCTTTGAATTATGATGTCACACGTCACGTGATGACGTCATGATGACATCACATCAATTTTCATCTATTATCATCGATAACAACCTTCCGCTAGTAGGATCTCTAACATTTTATGACATCACCGTTAATTTTTTTTGTAAAGAAAAACTTAGCCAGAGCATACATCGTTGAAAGCAAGTTCACATCTTTTACCAATTTTAAATTACAAAGCACATCCAGTTTTAACTGGAAGGAAGGGTCACATGATTTTGCACGTACTATCAAAAATGAAGACCAAGGATTATTCTATCAATTCCAAAAAAAGTCATGTTCAGATCTCTCACGGTTAATTTTATCTTGATTTTCAAAGATTAAATATATTAATCTTAAACGTGATGTCACTTGACCCATGATGACGTCACCATGAAGTCACTTTATTTTTTCATCTATAACACACCCCGGTCTAGGTACAAACCAACTTTCAACCCAATAGGACCTGTAGTTCTGTACACATAGGCCTTCAAAATATTCACCTATAATGTGATGTCACGTGACACGTGATGACCTCATGATGACATCAATGTTCATGACACATACATGTATCTGCAGGTGTTGGTCTCTAAGTATCTCTTGTGTGCCAAGTATAAAGGCAATCAGATTGATTTTAGTGCCCAAAGTGCCGGAAACAAACAAATGACTGAATTAAAAAGAAAGAAAAAGAAGAGACAAAAATTCTTAACGAAAACAAAGGCTGTTTCGTCGTGTTTTCCGATACAGCCAATAATGCAATCCTCTCTTCCAAAAGTTTCTATAACTTCCAAAAGCTGCATAGTAATTTACTGTTTAGAAACACAAATTAGAAATACTGGCATTCGCAGCACATCAGTTTTGTGTTGGGGGAGGCTAGGCATACTTTGTTTGAAAGAAATAATTTAACTCCTTTTACCACTACATTTTTGATTTCCACAAAGCAACAATTTTCAAATGTAAACAAAAAATAAGTCTCAACACTCTTGATCATTACATGTACAATGTATCTGTAAATGAAACTGTACATAAAACCATAGAACTCACAGTTGTTTCCATGTAAAAATCAAAAGAAATGTATTACATTTGTACAGAGATTGTAATGGTATTAAACACACTGTATCATCCATGCTGTTATTTTGTGTGTTTCCTTTGTTATCACAATACTTGCTTTCTATGGGTTCCCCCTGAATTAAGTGCATTTGTAACGCTAATAACAGAATTAAAGAAAGATCTCCAAGAAAGCCTTTCTGTTACATTGTTATTAGTTACAAGTTTTTTCTTAAAAAATAGTACTTTTTCTGAACGCAAATTATTGTATATTCCCTTTAACACACCCTTGCTACCTGAAATCTTTAAAGGTGAAATATCCCAACATTGATAAAACAATTTATTCCACTCAATTTTCTGACTGAAAAGGAAGGAGGTGGAGGATATTAGAGCTGACGTTCGATAAAATATCAAGTAGTGTTTGGTGTATTGAATAATATATGGCTCATGGGGGCAGGGCTTGCACAACTACCTCCTCAAGATGGGTACGCGTAGGTGAAGGTAAACTTGCATATTCTGCACAAACCCCGCCTTCCCTGGTGTTCAGTCATTCTTAAATGTTACAGGATAAGTGTGAAATGGGAACCATTGAAACAGAGGAACCATCATATTTTCGTGGTGTAGCTGGGGGGGGGTTACTTTCTGTAAATAGCGCCCTCTTTGGTCAATGCACAGAGGAGTTTAAAGAGTTGACAGGGCTACGGGTTATGACGAACTGGTTACTACCAACTGAAGTCAATCAACTTTCACATTACGAAAGTGAAGTACTCCTTTCAACTGAAGTCAATCAACTGTCACAATACGAAAGTGAAGCATTCCTTTGGCAGGCCCAGCTGCACTTACAAGTTCCCCTTGTTGAGATCGATTTAATATTTTTAGTAGTGAAAGTTTTTTTCCCAACATGCTATCGGTTTTCAAAGCAAGTTTTGTGAGAAAATCAACTTTAAGAGCTCCCAACAACAAAGCTTCTGGTTCCTGGTTTAGAAATCGAACGGGACGTCCCCATCATCGTGTGATTCAAATAACCATCATTCAAGGTCTTGATTATACAAAAATTCTTATTTTCATATAGGCCTTATGCAAAATTCTGTTGCCTCATAGACAAAAACGTAAATCGGGTACCGTAGTAAAAAGCTTCACAAATGGTAAATGCAATTAACTTCAAAACCAGCAATCAAACTTGACGTCAGTTCTCATCCCAAGCCAGCCAGTTTACTGGGCCATCACTTCTCTCTGGAAATTGATGTCACATGTTATCGAAAAGTTTGTAAATCGAAATTCACTTTTTCCAATTAAAAAGATAGAAAATAGCTCTTTTGACTTGCCAATTCAACTCTCTGCATTCCGATTTGTAAACCCTTTGCCCGTACCATACGGATACAGTATGCATCCGGTACATGTACAATGTACCGTGTATTACGTCCATCGGAGCACCATATGCATGGGGACCAGTGAAGTTAGACTTAAAGCAAGCGTAAATTCAGTGCGTTTTGCAATGGGAGCAGGATACCACGTTCATTTTGTCTTAATACATGCCACGAGTGTCGGTTGGAAATCGTGACAACGAAATAAACCTACTTGTGTTCAAGATTACTTAGGCAACCTGCATGCATATTGCATGCGCTTGGTATATATGCATGCAATGAACATGGCAGCGCCCCCACGTCTGGAAAGTGCGAGTTGAGAGTTCCAATTTTTTTTTCTATCAAAAACGACAGAAATTTCTAAATAAACTTCATGAATAATGGGAGTCAATAATACACCTCTTTACGCCAAGACAAAAGTTGTTTTATTGCCGTTTAGAATGGACTAGTTGTACATGTACGTGTTTCCAGGTGGATTCCTTATACGTACGGGAATGCAAGTGGGCAGTGTTGTTGCAAAGGTACTGTATACGGACTGCAGCTGCATTCCGCCGTCAATGAAATGAACATTCGTTATGTTTTTTATTGAATGGAAAATCAAAAGTTTAAGATCGAAAATTGGGGTGGGTGGGTGGGTCAAAACAATTTGGAAATTTTAAAACATCGGAAATTTGGAATGGCCCCTTAACAAGGAAAAATTGACTGATCAGCAATCTCAAGATGGTTACACTTTCAACCGACTTATTTTAAGAACTTCACAATTCAAAAGTACACATTGAAAGGCCTAGCCGTACTTTCAATATTTTTCTTTCAATATTTGTCTTAATGCTTGTAAACGTGTGAATTTATTAATAACATGGAATCGGTTTTGAGGCAACGTTCTTGTGAGAAAATCTACTCCAAGAGAACGAAACAATTAAGCTAACAAGTTAAGATATAAAAAGAATACCACCCATCATCATGTGATTTTTTCTTTTTATAAAGCACTCTATCTTCAAGTTCAACTTGCAGAGTGAAAGTGACCACATACATACATGTACATGTCAGTTTCAATGCAGTGCACCTGTGAAGGTATTTAAATCGAACACTTGCTCTTCAAGATCATTGTGCATTTCCTGAGCAGCCACATCACAGTGCGTCGTTGGTCCAACTTGCTATAAGTACACAGCGCATGGTGCCTTGATCCTGGAACACTTGATCCATGCATGTATGTACTCTCTCAATTACAACTAAACCAGCAATCAAACTTGACGTCAGTTCTCTTCCCAAGCTAGCCAGTTAACAGGGCCATCACTTCTCTCTGGAAATTGATGTCCCATGCTATGGACAGGTCTTGCTTCCTCTGTTGCTTCCTCCAAGAAAACACAAAGCAGTGACCAATTGTTGTCACATTTGCTGTCCGTTGATTTGAGAGGGCCACTAGATCTGACAACTCAGTCTTCGAAAACAGACTTCGAATGCAGATTCCAATTTTTTTCCTACCAAATAGGAAGTCGAAACTATCCAGATAGACCTGGCTACATTACTATCTTGGGTCATAACCTACAATACTGTAAACTTTACCAAAGTACATGGCCCCGTGAGCAGTTGTTAGTTACAATTGTACTTCTGGTGCGTGTGCTTCTGAAAAAAACTTTGTTCCATGTATCATATTTGAGAGGCAAGCTGTTAGCTTGTAATTCCCAACTGTACTGCTGCTGAATAAACCTCCAGTCATCCTCACCATTCATACTTGTCTCGCTAGATTTCGTTGTCATCTGCGAACCACTTCTTTGTTCAGCTCGTCATTCAGGGAGCAGACTTCTGCTGGGTTTCTCTGCCCCACTTTATCGGTACAGGACACTGAACAATTGGATTTACTAGTATTTGACACTTCTGCACAGTCACGGGTAGCATCAAGACTCTTTGTCAATCATGTGGTCGCTCACCGCAAATGTCACCGTCTATGCCCAAGCTGCAACGTCCTTTGCTCAGCTGGACATTCTGGTCTGTACCTTTTTCACCTGTGCCTTCCAGAACCACAGCGACAACTGCTCCGTGGCCTATTCCGTAATCCAGATGGATCATCTTCTGATCTGGGATGAAACGGGACCATCTCCCTGGGCACCGATGAATGAATCCAACGATGCACCAAGCAATGAAAGATACAAACTGTTGAACCACTCGTTGCAAATCATTGCTTTTAAGAATCCGGCAGAGGCTAACCAGGTAGTGTATTCCAACACAAAGACCGTACTGTATGGTTTTGTCCTGCCTGCCCTCAAACTGCTAGGGATCCTATCCATTCTGTCTTTTTTCTTTACCATTTGCAGAGTTCCCTCCATGTGGAATATCACTAATTTCTACTTGAGTAATTTGGCAGTTGCAGATTTGATGGTCTTGATTTCAATTGCCACTGATAAGCAATATGTGGCTTTTACAACACAAAATGAATTTGATTTCTTATATATGGGGAACTCAACCCGAGCAGTTCTTACTCCCATAATGTACACATGTCATGTGGGTATTATTTCATCTATAGCCTTTGTAACACTGCTGTCTTATGATAGATATTTTGCCATTTGTTACCCTTTCCAACACCGTAATCTCAATCTGAAACAACGGGCAATACGAGCAGCAGTTTGCATATGGTTTTTGTCTTTTTCCATGAATTTGATTGATATCTTTCGTCAATTTCTGGCCTTTGTACCACAAATCAAATGTCTTGTTTGGCCAACTGAAGAAAAGTATAAACATCTATCAGGTAATGTGTATGGGTTTATGAATAATGGTGCAACTTTTGTCACTTTGAATCTGGTTGTAAATTATGTGTTTTTTTGTGCATTCATGTTGAGTTTGATCCTCACGGTCACTTTCAATATGCTCCTAATTAAGGGACTGCATGCACCAAATCCAACCGGTGATCAGATCCGTGGTCCGTCAAAACATCTACGAAGAGTTACTCTGATACTTGGCATCAACACAGCCATGGTATTTGTCTGTTTTCTGCCCCAAGCTATAACTTGTCTAATGAAAATTTTAGTGCAAAGCAGGGAAGAAGTGAATGTAAATTATGATGTGAAATGGAAGTTGGATCTGATGTCTGTTTGCCTCGGAGTCTTGAACTCTTCCATTAATTCAGTCCTATTCAATGCTGGTAGTGGAAGGTACAGGAAGGCCTTTAAGCAAGCCTTCTGCTGCAGAAAGAGGCAGCAAGTACCAACAAACAATATCCCTCTGCAGACATTACCAAGAGCAGATCCTGCAGATAGAATCAAATCATAGGATCCAAAGGCAAACCCCCCCCCCCCATCAAAAAAAAATAGTAGTCTGTATAATATACCATGGCATGGTCTATGATATGTGTGCAGATTCGCTGATTAATTAGGCAAGACCCCGCCATTTGACATCCAAGATTTTATAAACCAATCAGCAGGCGCTTTCTAATATTGGTTTTTCAGTCATTCACATGTTGCGCGTCATAGACAATTGATAAAAAAAACCTGTCACGCGCTCATTATCATGTTACTTGTTATGCACCCGGCTGTTGTTGCATTACAAAACACTGCATTCGAATTGACCGATCAAACCATTTAGTCCTGATTTGGGAATGAAATGACATCACGATTTAGTAAAATCCAGTCCAATTGGCTGGCGCACGGCTTGCATATATCTGCATGTCTAGACATATCAGACGTTATACAGGAAACTTGCTCCGGGGATAACGGTGATACTCAGACTAGTTCCATAGCAACTTCCAAAACTTCCATGCTAATTTATTGTTCTGTCATTGTTCAGCTTTTCTACAACTTAGAAATAGTGTTATTTGCAGCACTTCAGTTTTGAAAGGGGAGCATGGTTCACTTTGTTTTTAAGAAATAATTCAACTTCTACCATCGCATTTTTTATTTATTATTTACACAAGTGAACAGCCTTGCAGATTGAACTTGATTTAAGCCTCTACACTCTGTTGTGTGTTATCTGTAAAGTACACTGTACATAGAACTGAGAATTGTCTCAATGTAAAAAGAAACGAAACATGTAACATTTGTTCAAAGATTGTAATGGTATTAAACAGTTTGTATCTTGCATGATGTTATTTTGTGTTTGGTTTGTCAGTGTGCCAACAATCTTTGCATGCTATTGGTTCTCTCTGGACTCAATGTGAAGCTGGCAATAGAATGTAACAAAAAAGGGTCTCCAAGAAAACTTTGCTGTGAAATTGTCATCTCTTAAAGAATTGTTATTAAGTATAATGCTTTAATGATGGATACGTGTTGTTAAAAATTATGTCTGCTTCCAGGAAATGGGGGGGGGGGGGGTTGATATAAAAGAAGGTTGAGTGTTGATTCTAAATGTTGCTGAAAAATGATGAAAAATGTAAATGTTCCAGGGGCGGATCCAGTTTTCAGGAAATGGGGGGGGGGGGGGGGTGGATATAAAGGAGGTTGAGTGTTATGCATGCTGAAGGCACACCCTGATGTGGGAGGGCATAGCCTCTGAAAAATTTGAATTGTATGATGTTTTTTCCTTCATTTAAAGGCAATTCTACAACAAGATTAAAACTTTGGAAATGGGGGGGGGAGGGGATTTTTAAGGGGTGGGGGTTTGATTTTTGGGGATTCCCTGGTAATTTGTTATCTACGATATCTTCTCCTGCATTCTAAACCAATTCCAGAACAATTTAGGAACTTCAGCTTTCTGTACATAGGCGTAATTTCTGAATTTTGCACATGTATCGCCCTGAAAAGCACCAAATATTGGCCCTTTGTGTGTATAATCTTTGGTTTTGCACAACGCCCCCATCGCGATGGTACCAGGGCCCCCCCCCCCCCCCCCCCCCTTTGGATTTTACGGAGGCCAAGTGTTCGGAGAAAAAAAATTGATGCCATTTTACCCCGGATGTGCAAGTGCCCTTTTCAAAAAATTTGTCCCCCAATAAAAATGACCGTGCTACGCCACTGCTGTATATTATTTTGACCCCATTTCATCAAGTTTTATTAGTTAGCGACTGAATGGGGGAGTTGCAACACCCCAGCCCCCACCCCTTCTGCCCCCACCCCCTCCTCTCTCTAGATCTGTTTCTGCCTCCCTACCCACCGGCCCTTTCTCCATCAACCCTGTAAGGGGGAATTTTCAAATAAATACACACAGTACCACCTCCAAGGGTTATCTGTTGGGCCTTAACACATCGCCGCTACCCCAAATCTTGAAAGCTGAACTATTCCAACATCGATAACTCAACTTGAAAATTGTTCCCATCCAATTTTCTGACCTAAAATGAAAGAGGTGCAGGGGAAGGGCTGGTAACCATATAATTTGCAACTGGATATGGTGTATTGAAACATAGATGGCTCGTGGGAGAGGGGCTTGCATAACTGCCCCATTTTGTTAGGGGAGGGAACATTATCTTCATCTTTGCCATATTCATAATATAATGACTCTGGGTTCATTGATATGCAAGGATTCTTCAATGCTAATGAATGAGAAGTTGTGGATGGGAACCAGTGAAATGTAAGAGCCATCACTTCCTTCTGGTTCATATTGTAAACAGTGCCCTCTTATTATAGCCACTTTCAGAGTGGTTCTACAAAAGTCCTTAAGGGGCACATTCAAAAGTTTGGATGTTTTCAAATTTTGATGTTTTTTTCTCCAAAATGTGGATGGGTGGGTCAAATTGATTGATTGAAATTTTTGTAAATCGAAATTCACTTTTTTCAATTAAAAAGATAGAAAATAGCTCTTTTGACTTGCCAATTCAACTCTCTGCATTCCGATTTGTAAACCCTTTGCCCGTACCGTACGGATACAGTATACATCCGGTACAATGTACAATGTACCGTGTATTACGTCCATCGGAGCACCATATGCATGGGGACCAGTGAAGTTAGACTTAAAGCATGCGTAAATTCAGTGCGTTTTGTAAAGGGAGCAGGATACCACGTTCATTTTGTCTTAATACATGCCACGAGTGTCGGTTGGAAATCGTGACAACGAAATAAACCTACTTGTGTTCAAGATTACTTAGGCAACCTGCATGCATATCGCATGCGCGTGGTATATATATGCGTGCAATGAACATGGCAGCGCCCCCATGTCTGGAAAGCGCGAGTTGAGAGTACCAATTTTTTTTTTCTATCAAAAACGACAGAAATTTCTTAATAAACTTCATGAATAATGGGAGTCAATAATACACCTCTTTACGCCAAGACAAAAGTTTTTTTTTTTAAGCGAACTGACACTTTTTATTACCGTTTAGAATGGACTAGTTGTACATGTACGTGTTTCCAGGTGGATTCCTTATACGTATGGGAATGCAAGTGGGACGTGTTGTTGCAAAGGTACTGTATACGGACTGCAGCTGCATTCCACCGTCAATGAAATGAACATTCGTTATGTTTTTTATTGAATGGAAAATCAAAAGTTTAAGATCAAAAATTGGGGTGGGTGGGTGGGTGGGTGGGTCAAAACAATTTGGAAATTTTAAAACATCGGAAATTTGGAATGGCCCCTTAACAAGGAAAAATTGACTGATCAGCAATCTCAAGATGGTTACACTTTCAACCGACTTATTTTAAGAACTTCACAATACAAAAGTACACATTGAAAGGCCATGCCGTACTTTCAATATTTTTCTTTCAATATTTGTCTCAATGCTTGTAAACGTGTGAATTTATTAATAACATGGAATCGGTTTTGAGGCAATGTTCTTGTGAGAAAATCTACTCCAAGAGTACGAAACAATTAAGCTAACAAGTTAAGATATAAAAAGAATACCACCCATCATCATGTGATTTTTTCTTTTTATAAAGCACTGTATCTTCAAGTTAAATTTGCAGAGTGAAAGTGACCATATACATACATGAACATGTCAGTTTCGATGCAGTGCACCTGTGAAGGTATTTAAATCGAACACTTGCTCTTCAAGATCATTGTGCATTTCCTGAGCAGCCACATCACAGTGCGTCGTTGGTCCAACTTGCTATAAGTACACAGCGCATGGTGCCTTGATCCTGGAACACTTGTCCATGCATGTATGTACTCTCTCAATGACAACTAAACCAGCAATCAAACTTGAAGTCAGTTCTCATCCCAAGCCAGCCAGTTAACGGGGCCATCACTTCTCTCTGGAAATTGACGTCCCATGCTATGGACAGGTCTTGCTTCCTCTGTTGCTTCCTCCAAGAAAACACAAAGCAGTGACCAATTGGTGTCACATTTGCTGTTTGTTGATTTGAGAGGGCCACTAGATCTGACAACTCAGTCTTCGAAAACAGACTTCGAATGCAGATTCCAATTTGTTTCCTACCAAGAAGGAAGTCAAAACTATCCAGATAGACCTGGCTACATTACTATCTTGGGTCATAACCTACAGTACTGTAAACTTTACCACAGTAAATGGCCCCGTGAGCAGTTGTTAGTTACATTTGTACTTCTGGTGCGTGTACTTCTGAAAAAAAATCTTTGTTCCGTATACCATATTTGAGAGGCAAGCTGTTAGCTTGTAATTCCCAACTGTACTACTGCTGAATAAACCTCCAGTCATCCTCACCATTCATACTTGAATCGCTAGATTTCGTTGTCATCCGCGAACCACTTCTTTGTTCAGCTCTTCATTCAGGGAGCAGACTTCTGCTGTGTTTATCTGCCCCACGTTATCTGTACAGGACACTGAACAATTGGATTTACTAGTATTTGACACTTCTGTACAGACACGGGTAGCAGCAAGACTTTGTGTCAATCATGTGGTCGTACGATGCAAATGTCTCCATCTATGCCCAAGCTACAACATCCCTTGCTCAGCTGGACATGCTGGTCTGTACCTTCTTCACCTGTGTCTTCCAGAACCACAGCGACAACTGCTCTGTGGCCTATTCCCCACCCCTGATGGACCATCCCCTGATCTGGGATGAAACGGGACCACCTCCCTGGGCACCGATGAACGAATCCTTTGATGTACCAAACAATGAAAGATACAAACTGTTCAACCACTCGTTGCTAATCCTTGCTTTTGAGAATCCGACAGAGGCTGACCAGTTTGTGTATTCCAGTACTCGGACTGTGTTGTATGGTTTTGTCCTTCCTGTCCTCAAACTATTAGGGATCCTATCCATTCTGTCTTTCTTCTTTACCCTTTGCAGAGTTCCCTCCATGCGGAATATCACTAATTTCTATCTGACTAATTTGGCTGTTGCAGATTTGATGGTCTTGATTTCAGAGGCCACTCATCAGCAATATGTGGCTTTGACAACACAAATGGACTTTGATGTATCATATTTGGGGAACTCAGCCCAAGCAGTTCTTACTCTCTTAATCTACACTGGGGATGTGGGTGTTATTTCATCTATAGCCTTTGTAACACTGCTGTCTTATGATAGATATTTTGCCATTTGTCACCCTTTCCAACACCGTAATCTCAATCTGAAGCGACGGGCAATGCGAGCAGCAGTTTGCATATGGTTTTTGTCTTTTTTCATGAATTTGATTGATTTCTTTAATCAATTTCTGACCTTGAATCCACCACCCATCAAATGTGTTGTTTGGCCAACTGAAGAAAAGTATAAACATTTATCAGGTAATGTATCGGTGTTTTTGATTAGTGATGCAACTTTGGGCACTTTGAATCTGGTTGTAAGTTGCATGCTTTTCTGTGTATTCATGTTGAGTTTGATCCTCACAGTCACTTTCAATATGCTCCTTATTAAGGGACTGCATGCACCAAATCCAACTGGTGATCAGATCCGAGGTCCGTCAAAACATCTACGAAGAGTTACTCTGATAATTGGCATCAACACAGCCGTGGTATTTGTCTGTTTTCTGCCTCAAGCTATATGTGCCCTAATTGTAATTTTATCGCAAAGCAGGAAAGAAGTGAATGTAAATAATGATGTGAAATGGGGTTTGAGTTTCATGACTGCTTGCCTCAGACTCATGAACTCTTCCATTAATTCAGTCATATTCAATGCTGGTAGTGGAAGGTACAGGAAGGCCTTTAAGCAAGCCTTCTGCTGCAGAAAGAGGCAGCAAGTACCAACAAACAATATCCCTCTGCAGACATTACCAAGAACAGATCCTGCTGATCGGATCAGATCATAGGATCCAAAAGCAAAACTCCCCCCCCCCCCCCGAAAAAAAAAAAGATAAGAAAAAAACCTAGACTTATGTTTGTGGACAAACAGTTGATTCTGCAACTTTTTTTGTGACATATATATGTGACATGGAAAGTATCAAGTATGAGTTCCATCCAGGAACCTGGGTGGGACAGCTTGAGGCTGACCATACTCTGTCAGCCCCTGCCCTGTGGCTCACCTCGACTGATCGGTTGGAGTGGGTGGCTCAACGTCACATAGCTGGATTTGGAGACTGATGATGAGGAAAAATGTGTAGTTCTGTTTATAATATATGGTGGCATGTAAATATGTGATTACATTCTCATAGGGCTTTGAATTATGACGTCACACGTCACGTGATGACGTCATGATGACATCACATCAATTTTCATCTATTATCATAACAACCTTCCGCTAGAAGGATCTCTAACATTTTATGACATCACCGTTAATTTTTTTTGTAAAGAAAAACTTAGCCAGAGCATACATCGTTGAAAGCAAGTTCACATCTTTTACCAATTTTAAATTACAAAGCTCATCCAGTTTTAACTGGAAGGAAGGGTCACATGATTTTGCACGTACTATCAAAAATGAAGACCAAGGATTATTCTATCAATTCCAAAAAAAGTCATGTTCAGATCTCTCACGGTTAGTTTTATCTTGATTTTCTTAAACGTGATGTCACTTGACCCATGATGACGTCACCATGAAGTCACTTTATTTTTTCATCTATAACACACCCCGGTCTAGGTACAAACCAATTTTCAACCCAATTGGACCTGTAGTTCTGTACACATAGGCCTTCAAAATATTCACCTATTATATGATGTCACGTGACACGCGATGACCTCATGATGACATCAATGTTCGACATATCTGCATGTGTTGGTTTCTAAGTATGTGCCAAGTATAAAGGCAATCAGATTGATTTTAGTGCCCAAAGTGCCGGAAACAAACAAATGACAGAAAAAGAAAGAAAAAGAAGAGAAAAAAATTCTCAACGAAAACAAAGGCTGTTTCGTCATGTTTGCCGATACAGCCAATAATGCAATCCTCTCTTCCAAAAGTTTCTATAACTTCCAAAAGCTGCATAGTAATTTATTGTTTTTTTTTCTTCTTTTTTTTTCTTTCTTCAAGCTTGGATTGTACAGCCAAGCTGGGGTACTATTTTTCTTTTTTGGTGTCCTCATGTACATTGGTGTCCTCCATAATTTGCCTTTGTGCTTTCGATCATTTGCCTTGTGGCAATTTCCCATTCCTTGGTGCTCTTTGGTAAAAAAATATTGAGGAGGTGTGGAAATAGAGGGCGCTGTTGGAGCTACCGCGGAACATTTTGGAAAAAAAAAAGATCGACGCGCATGATTAAAATCGACGCGCGCGCTGACCAGAGACCGACTTTTTTTTTTTTTGGCCTTACCACTACATTTTTGATTTCCACAAAGCAACAATTTTCAAATGTAAACAAAAAATAAGTCTCAAGACTCTTGATCATTACATGTACAATGTATCTGTAAATTAAACTGTACATAAAACCATAGAACTCACACTTGTTTCCATGTAAAAATCAAAAGAAATGTATTACATTTGTACAGAGATTATAATGGTATTAAACACACTGTATCATCCATGCTGTTATTTTGTGTGTTTCCTTTGTTATCACAATACTTGCTTTCTTTGGGTTCCCCCTGAATTAAGAGCATTTGTATTGCTGATAACAGAATTAAAGAAAGATCTCCAAGAAAGCCTTTCTGTTACATTGTTATTAGTTGAAGTTTTTTCTTAAAAAATAGTACTTTTTCTGAATCCATTTCTGAAACTTACAGCAAAAGCAAATTATTGTACATTCCCTTTAACACACCCTTGCTACCTGAAATCTTTAAAGCTGAAATATCCCAACATTGATAAAACAATTTATTCCACTCAGTTTTCTGACCGAAAAGGAAGGAGGTGGAGGATATTAGAGCTGACGTTCGATAAAATATCAAGTAGTGTTTGGTGTATTGAATGATATATGGCTCATGGGGGCGGGGCTTGCACAACTACCTCCTCAAGATGGATACACGTAGGTGAAGGAAAACTTGCATATTCTGCACAAACCCCGCCTTCCCTGGTGCTCAGTCATTCTTAAATGTTACAGGATAAGTGTGAAATGGGAACCATTGAAATAGAGGAACCATCATATTTGTGTGGTGTAGCTGGGGGGGGGGTTACTTTCTGTAAATAGCGCCCTCTTTGGTCAATGCACAGAGGAGTTTAATGAGTTGACAGGGCTACGGGTTATGACGAACTGGTTACTACCAACTGAAGTCAATCAACTTTCACATTACGAAAGTGAAGTACTCCTTTCAACTGAAGTCAATCAACTGTCACAATACGAAAGTGAAGCATTCCTTTGGCAGGCCCAGCTGCACTAACAAGTTCCCCTTGTTTAGGAGATCGACTTAATATTTTTAATAGTGAAAGTTTTTTTCTCAACATGCTATCAGTTTTTAAACCAAGTTTTGTGAGAAAATCAACTTTAAGAGCTCCCAACAACGAAACTTCTGGTTCCTGGTTTAGAAATCGAACGGGACGTCCCCATCATCGTGTGATTCAAATAACCATCATTCAAGGTCTTGATTCTTCAAAAATTCTTATTTTCATGTAGGCCTTATGCAAAATTCTGTTGCCCCATAGACAAAAACGTAAATCGGGTACCGTAGTAAAAAGGTTCACAAATGGTAAATGCGATTAACTTCATTTTTTTTCACACAGGGTTTCTGATGAATATATATGTCATTCTTACAAGGTTTAAATAAAAAGTTCAAAACTTCAACTTGGTTTTGAGAAAAGTATGGCTCCTTGGCATTATTGCAGGTTTTTTTACTCACCTTGTAGGAGAATTTGGAATCTTCAGCTGGATAAACACTAATCTGATGAACGTGGTGATGCATTTTGTATTAGTCATACATTGTAGTTCGACACAGTTGCTAGTGCAACTGCAGTCTAATTGTATTCATTGTGATACTTTATGCCCGACGATCATACATCCATTAACCCTCCTGCTGTCTAAAAGTCACAGGCAGTCAACAAAAATACACATGCCTTTTACACAGGCTAGGCACTAACAGTCAGATCATATTGCAAGCAAGCACTGTAAGTAGTCAAATTCAGTCAGCAGACAAGTGGTAGGCACAGCTGGCTTATCAATCAGCTACAATCAAAGCATAGCTGTACCGAGTTACATGAACAGTCATAGCCAGTCAATACTGCTTTATGTAGGCTGGGAGCTCTTGACTGTTGAAAACAGTCACTTGACTGAAAGAACAACTCGGCACAGAATGTATGTTTGCATAGGAGGATTTAAAAATGTGATACTTTATGGGCTTTAGCAACGATCATACATTCATTAATTAAAGTCTAACTGCAATCAATTAACCCTAACCGCCTAGAATTCTTCAAAATTGTCTTTGCCAAAGTGGAGGAATTTGGAGGATTGAGTTTACATGGCAAAAGTGCGCTTCTGATTTTGTAGGATGCACTTTGTCAAGGTCTTGGGCTGGACCTTGTGTTGTTTTTGCTTAGCAGTGCATAAATATAGGCCTGGATTATGCTTAAAATCCTCTGTTCTGCTCCAGGATGTCATTGGCCAAGCCTCAAAATATTGACGGTCACTGCCGCAGGATTTTGCAGGATTCAGGCAGTGGTCACCCCTCTGCGGACCATATTTAAGAAATAATGGAGGAATTTGCAGGATTGAGGCTAAATGCTATTTTTCTACGAGGCCAATTGGAAGATTTTGCAGGATTGAGGCTACATCCTAGCCAAAATGCCTAGGGAGTTAGTTAATAGTGCAAGTCTTCATTTTCATTGTTTGGTTTTGGTCTCTGTGTTGGTCTTAAGGATTCAATGTATTGGTCTTTGAAGTAAAAGTCTTTGCCTTGGAAGTACAGGTCTTGGTCGCCGAGTTGGCAGTCTTCAAGACTTGGGGTTAAATAATTAAAACTGTTGCGAGATTTGTTGATTGACTAGAGAGCGGTCCAATATTTTTCTGGGGCCCGAAGTTTTTCTTCAAAGCCTTTTTAGTCACA
The DNA here is from genome assembly GCF_015706575.1 of Patiria miniata. Lineage (NCBI taxonomy): Eukaryota > Metazoa > Echinodermata > Asteroidea > Valvatida > Asterinidae > Patiria > Patiria miniata. The sequence continues at coordinate 4,240,066 of NW_024037054.1, forward strand.
CTTTTGGGAAGAGGAACAGAAGAAAAGTCTCGATTTACACCATACACAAACATGTATGTCTGTGTGTGTTATGTTTTGGTTAGGTTAACTCTTGTCAGCACGATAACTTGAGAAATGCTTTACTTAGGAACTTGAAATTTGGAGGAATTGTGAAGTGGGAGGAATATCATCGCTCGGTAAAATCTGGACTTTTCCATTTCACGAAGCTTGGCCTGGTGACACAGAAAAGTCCAGATATTACCTTGTGATAATATTCCTCCCATTCCACTCTGAGTCACTCAATATTTGTATAAAAATACCCCATGAAAGATGTGTGCTTCACAGTATTCGATCTGCAGCAAAAACTACTGGACCGAATCAGGAGATCATCATATTATATTTCGTCTAAGAAGATTCTCCATCCATTGGTACAGGTGGTTTGAGTCTCAAGGTAGTGGGAGTATGCCATTGGGGGCCACCCTGTATAGTAGACTGTGGACTGGCAATTCTCAAGAGTCAGTTTGTGGTCTGTGGTGGGCATGTCCAACTAGAATCAATGAATGGAGGCTGGTGACCTGAGCTGTTAATAAAAAAATGTTGCATAAGGCTACCTCCGTGAAGGGGCCACGTACAGAGTAGTTGTACAATATTTAATGAAAACAGACTTAATTGATCAGTGATCCCAATTTGGTTAAATTGTTGACCAACTTATTTCATGAACTTGCACAATACAGAAGTGCAAAGTGAAAGGCCTACCGGAAGCTGTACTTTAAATATTTATCTGAATGCTAACATGTGAATTTATCTATGTACATATCAAGGTATCAGTTTTGAGGCAACTTTATTGATAAAATAATCGAATTTCGAGAGAAAACAAATAAAAACCCCCAAAAAGCCACATGTTTAAAAATCAAAAGGGATCACCATCATCATGTGATTAGTTTCTTGTTATATACAACATAATCAGGTTGGAAGTTTACTTTGTCAGTTTTGATTTGGCATTTGGTCATTTAAAATATTTTAGTTTTAGCAATCTATGTTCAAGTTAACTTTGTACAGGGAATTTGACCAAAAGTATGTCAGTTTCGATGTGATGTGCCACTGAAAGTATTTAAATGGAAAATTTGATCGTCAAGATCATTTTGCATTTTCTCACCAGCCTCATCACAGTACATCACTGTTCCAAAGTCTGAACCCAACAATGCATGGTACTCACTGCACCTTGAGCCTGTAACGCTTATGCACTCTCTCCATTTCAAGTAAACCGGCAATCAAACTTTACGTCAGTACTCATCTCAGGCCGTCCAGTTCACCAGAACCCATCAGATCTCTAAGCAAAATTGGCCGCACGTATTATGGACAGCCCTTGCTGTTGTCTACTCCAAACACATGAATGGGTGACAACTTTGCTTCACATTGGCTGTCTATAAATTGACTTAAAAGGACAAATAGTTCTTCTACAGACTCCAATTCTTTTTCCTATTGAATTGGAAGCAGTGAAATACACAGAACACTGGCTACAAAAGTCTTTGGTGAGAAACTTTCTGAAACTGTACTGTGGAACAACAACTTCTATTTTAGATGTTACTTCATGTACTTGTACAAAGTTTAGTTTTCGGGTGTACTTTTTGAGAGGCAAACCCCTTGCTGCTGAACAAACCTGCAGGTATCCTGCAGTCAAACTTGTCTTGCTTGATTTCGTCGTCATCTGCAAACCAATCTGTTGTTCAGCTATCCATCCAGCGAGCAAATTTCTGCTGTGTTTCTCCACCCCACGTTATTTGTACAAGACACTGAACAATCACATACTAGACACTGCAAGAGGCTTCACACAAGCAGCAAGACTCTGTGTCAATCATGTCGTCGTACTACGTAAATGTCACCGTCTATGCCCAAGCTGCAACGTCCCTTGCTCAACTGGACATTCTGGTCTGTACCTTCGTCACCTGTTTCTTCCAGCACCACAGCGACAACTGCTCCGTGGCCTATTCCTTTCCCCAGATGGATCATCTACTGATCTGGGATGAAACGGGACCATCTCCCTGGGCAGCGATGAATGAATCCTTTGATGTACCAAGCAATGAAAGATACAAACTGTTGAACCACTCGTTGCGAATCCTTGCTTTTAAGAATCCGGCAGAGGCTGACCAGTTAGTGTATTCCAGTACTCGGACTGTGTTGTATGGTTTTGTCTTGCCTGTCCTTAAACTATTAGGGATCCTATCCATTCTGTCTTTTTTCTTTACCCTTTGCAGAGTTCTCTCCATGCGGAATATCACTAATTTCTATCTGACTAATTTGGCTGTTGCAGATTTGATGGTCTTGATTTCACTTGGCACTCATCAGCAATATGTGGCTTTGACAACACAGAATGTATTGGATGCATCATATTTGGGGAACTCAGCCCAAGCAGTTCTTACTCTCTTATCGTACACATGCAATGTGGGTGTTAATTCATCTATAGCCTTTGTAACACTGCTGTCTTATGATAGATATTTTGCCATTTGTTACCCTTTCCAACACCGTAATATCAATCTGAAACGACGGGCAATACGAGCAGCAGTTTGCATATGGTTTTTGTCTTTTTCCATCAATTTGATTGATTTCTTTTTTCAGTTTCTGGTCTTGAATGTACCACCAATCAAATGTGTTGTTTGGCCAACTGAAGAAAAGTATAAACATCTATCAGGTAATGTGCAGGTGTTTATGAATAATGATGCAACTGTTATCACTTTGAAGCTGGTTACACATTGCTTTCTTTTCTGTGTATTCATGTTGAGTTTGATCCTCACGGTCACTTTCAATATGCTCCTTATTAAGGGACTGCATGCACCAAATCCAACTGGTGATCAGATCCGAGGTCCGTCAAAACATCTACGAAGAGTTACTCTGATACTTGGCATCAACACAGCCGTGGTATTTGTCTGTTTTCTGCCCCTAGCTATATATAGCCTAATTGCAATTTTAGTGCAAAGCAGGGTAGAAGTGAATGTAAATAGTGATGTGGCATGGAAGTTGAATTTGATGAATGTTTCCCTCAGCGTCATGAACTCTTCCATTAATTCAGTCATATTCAATGCTGGTAGTGGAAGGTACAGGAAGGCCTTTAAGCAAGCCTTCTGCTGCAGAAAGAGGCAGCAAGTACCAACGAACAATATCCCTCTGCAGACATTACCAAGAGCAGATCCTGCAGATAGGATCAGATCATAGGATCCAAAGGCAAACGTCCCCCCCCCCTATTCAATCATATTCAATGCTGGTAGTGGAAGGTACAGGAAGGCCTTTAAGCAAGCCTTCTGCTGCAGAAAGAGGCAGCAAGTACCAACGAACAATATCCCTCTGCAGACATTACCAAGAGCAGATCCTGCAGATAGGATCAGATCATAGGATCCAAAGGCAAACGTCCCCCCCCCCCCCACCACAAAAAAAAAATAGTAGTCTATATAATATACTATGGCATGGTCTATGATATGTGAGCAGATTCGCTGATTAATTAGGCAAGACCCTGCCATTTGACATCCAAGATTTTGACCAATCAGCAGGCGCTTTCTAATATCGGGTCTTCAGTCATTCGCCCCTTGCGCATCATAGACAATTGATAAAAAAAAACTTGTCACATGCTCAGTATCATGTTATGTGATATGCGTCCGGCTGTTGTTGCATTACAAAACACTGCATTTGAATTGACCAATCAACCCATTTAGTCCTGATTTGGGAATGAAATGACGTCTAGATTTAGTAAAGTTGAGTCCAATTGGCTGGCGCACGGCTTGCATATATCTGCATGTCAAGACATATCAGACGTTATACAGGAGACTTGCTCCATGGATAACGGGTGATACTCGGACTAATTCCATAGCAACTTCCAAAACTTCCATGATAATATATGGTTCTGTCATTTTTCGGCTTTTCTACAACTTAAAAATAGTGCTATTGCAGCACTTCAGTTTTGAAAGGGGAGCATGGTTCACTTTGTTTTTAAGAAATAATTCAACTTTTACCATCGCATTTTTTATTTATTATTCACACAAGTGAACAGCCTTGCAGATTAAACTTGATTTAAGCCTTTACACTCTGTTGTGTGTTATCTGTAAAGTACACTGTACATAGAACTGAGAATTGTCTCAATGTAAAAAGAAAGGAAACATGTCACATTTGTTGGAAGATTGTAATGGTATTAAACAGTTTGTATCTTGCATGATTTCATTTTGTGTTTCGTTTGCCAGTATGCCAACAATTTTTGCATGCTATTGGTTCCCTCTGGCTATTAAGAGATTTTGTAATTTGACAAACTGACGAATACATTTACAATCAAATAAAAATATATTGCACAACTTCTCTGATTAAATAAGTAACCTGATGGATACTACTTTTCCTATTTTGCTTTGAATATACACCAAAAGGGTTATTATCGTAACATTAAGGGTGAAATACGACGCCCAGAAAAATGTCCAACTTAAAATGCAAATTACTCGAAACAGGGTTTTCACTTAAATTCGTCGGTATGTCAGCTCTGGGACGAGTTGTTTCCATGTAAAAATGAAAAGAAATGTATTACATTTGTACAAAGATTGTAATGGTATTAAACTTACTGTATCTTCTATGCTGTTATTATGTGTGTTTCCTTTGTCGTTTCATCTGGGGGCTTGTTCTTGTTTTATGCAATCCTTTTTTTCTATTGGTTCCCCCTGAATTAATTGCATTTGTAATGCCATGAATGCTAGTAATATAATTAGATCACCTAGAAAGTTTTTCTGTGACATTTTCATTAGTTAAAAGATTTGTTTTGGCCGGTTTTAAACACGTGTACTCCACACCAGTTGGAGTCTGGATGTTGATATTCGGGTCATTATCAGCCTACAGACTCCAATTGGTCATATAGTGTTGAATACCGGTCAAGTACATATTTATTCCCATTCATAAATACCTTTTCGGTCAAAAAATCAAAACTTTTTGGTCCAAATGTCAAAACAGCACATCAAATTGTTTTCTGTTGGGGCTCAACACCCTTGCTACCCCAAATCTTTAAAGCTAAAATATCCCAACATTGATAAAACACTTTAACAATTGATCCCACTCAATTTTCTGACCTAAAAGGAAGGTGGAGGGGAGTGGAGCAGATGTTTAATAAAATATCCAGTAGTATTTGGTACAGTGAATAAAAGGTGGCTCGGGGGGGGGGGGGGGGGGGCAAAACACTGGTACGTGTAAAATACCCTCTTTCAGAATGTCGATACAGCGCTGGAAATGGTGGTGGAAGGCCGAAAGCTTCTGAAGGAATGCAGTGATCACCCTGATGTCATTGCACACCTCCTTGATCGTGTGTTGGTAAACAACAGAGTTACTTAGGATTGACGATTCAGATTTTTGGACGCGTAGTAGTTACACGAAGGTGAGGGAAAAATGCCTTCCCTGATATTCAGCCATTCTTAAATGTTACAGGATAAGTGTGAAATGAGAACCATTGAAATAGAGGACCCATCATATTTTTGTGGAGTAGCTGGTGGGGGTGGGGGGGTTGTTACTTTCTGTAAATAGCGCCCTCTTTGGTTCAGTCACAGAAGAGTTTAATGACTTGAAATGATACATGTACAACCAATTAAAGTCAATCAACTTTCACACCATACGAAAGTGAAGCACTCCTTTAGCAGGCCCAGCTGCACTGACAAGTTCCCCTTGTTAAGGAGACTTACTATTTTTAATAGTGAAAGTTTTTTTTCCAACATGCTATCGGTTTTCAAAGCAAGTTTTGTGCCAACTTTAAGAGCTCCCAATAAAGAAGATTCTGGTTCCTGGTTTAGAAATCAAACGGGACGTCCCCATCATCTTGTGATTCAAATAACCATCTTTCCGGGTTTTGATTATTCAAAAAATCTTATTTTCATGTAGGCCTTATGATGCCAAAAACTCTGATGCCTCATGGACAAAAAAGTAAATCGGGTACCGCAGTAAAAAGATTAACAAAAGGCAAATGTTAAATGCGATTAACTTCATTTTTTTCACACAAGGTTTCTGATGAATATATGTCATTCTTAAAAGGTTTAAATAAAAAGTTGAAAACTTCAACTTGGTTTTGAAACAAATATGGCTCCTTGGCATTATTGCAGGTTTTTTTACTCGCCTTGTAGATGAACTTGGAAGCTTCAGCTAGATGAAGACTAATGTGATGATCTCAATAAGTAGCCATTAATTTTACGTGGTGATGCATTTTGTATTAGTCATACGTTGTAGTTCAACACAGTTGCTAGTGCAACTGCAGTTTAATAGTATTCATTGTGATACTTTATGAACGACGATCAAACATCCATTAACCCTCCTGCTGTCTGAACAGTCACAGGCAGTCAACAAAAATAAATCCACTTCCCTGACATGCCTTTTACACAGGCTAGCCACCAACAGTCAGATCAGATTTCAAGCAAGCACTGTGCCAGTCAAATTCAGACAGTAGACAAAAGCAGACAAGTGGTAGGCACAACTGGCTTATCAATCAGCTACAATCAAAGCATAGCAATATCAAGTTTTATAAACAGTCACAGCAAGTCAATCCTGCTTTATGTAGGCTGGGAGCTCTTGACTGTCGAAAACAGTCACTTGATTGGCTTCAAATGACTGTAAAAGACAGCATGACACAGAATGTACGTTTGCATAGGAAGGTTAATGTGATACTTTATGGGCTTGAGCAACAATCGTACATCCATTAACCCTTACCTCAACTAAAGCTACAAAATACTACTGAGTAGTAACCTGTAGTATGCATTTCTTTCCATACAATTGTGCACAAGCCATGTAGTATTCTGTGGTATTTTTGGTCCTTGACCCCCAAAGAGCCATTGGGACATTAGGGTTAATTAAAATCTAACTGCAATCAGTTAATGTACATGTAGGTCTTCATTTTTCATAGTTTGGTTTTGGTCTCTGTGTTGGTCTTAAGGATTTCAACGTATCCGTCTAAAAAGTAAACTTCTTGGACTTGGATTACAGGTCTTGGTCTTGGATGCAGAGTTGGCAGTCTTCATGACTTGGGGTTAAATAATTACAACTGTTGTGAGATTTGTAGAATGACTAGAGAGCGGTCCAATATTTTTCTGGGGCCCAAAGTTTTTCTTCAAAGCCTTTTTAGTCACACTTTTGGGAAGAGGAACAAAAGAAAAGTCTTGATTTACACCATTCACAAACATGTATGTCTGTGTGTGTGTTATGTTTTGGTTAGGTTACTCTTGTCAGCACAATAACTTGAGAAATACTCTACTTAGGAACTTAAAATTTGGAGGAATTGTGAAATGGGAGGAATATCATCGCTCGGTAAAATCTGGACTTTTCCATTTCTGTCAGCTTGGCCTGGTGACACAGAAAAGTCCAGATATTACCTTGTGATAATATTCCTCCCATTCCACTCTGAGCCGCTCAATATTTGTATAATAATCCCCCCATGAAAGATGTGTGCTTCACAGTATTGGATCTGCAGCAAAAATTACTGGACCAAATCAGGAGATCATTGTATCATATTTCGTCTAAGAAGATTCTCCATCCATTGGTACAGGTGGTTTGAGTCTCAAGGTAGTGGAAGTATGCCATTGGGGGCCACCCTGTATAGTAGACTGTGGACTGGCAATTCTCAAGAGTCAGTTTGTGGTCTGTGGTGGGCCTGTCTAACTAGAATCAATGAATGGAGGCTGGTGACCTGAGCTGTTAATCAAAATTTGTTGCATAAGGCTACCTCCGCGAAGGGGCCACGTACAGAGTAGTTCTACAATATTTAATGAAAACAGACTTTATTGATCAGTGATCCCAATTTGGTTAAATTGTTGACCAACTTATTTCATGAACTTGCACAATACAGAAGTGCAAAGTGAAAGGCCTACCGGTAGCTGTACTTTAAATATTTATCTGAATGCTAACATGTGAATTTATATGTAAATAACGAGGTATCAGTTTTGAGACAACTTTTTGTGATAAAAAACAAAAATCAATTCTTTGAGCACACAAATACAAAACCAAGGAAAGCCACATGTTTGCTAACATGCAAATTTATATGTAAATAACAAGGTATCGGTTTTGAGGCAACTTTCTTGATAAAAACAAAAAATCAATTCTAAGAGCGAACAAATGCAAAACCAAGAAAAGCCACACGTTTGAATTTTTTATATACAACATAATCAGGTGAAAGTTGCTTTGTCAGTTTTGATTTGGCATTTGGTCATTTTAAGTTAAGCAGTCTCTATGTGCAACTTAACTTCGTAGAGGGAAATTGACCGCAAGTATATCAGTTTCGATGTGATGAGCCAATGAGAGTATTTAAATGGAAAATTTGATCGTCAAGATCATTTTGCATCTTCTCACCAGCCTCATCACAGTACATCACTGTTCCAAAGTCTGAACCCAACAATGCATGGTGTTCACTGCACCTTGAGCCTGTAACGCGTATGCACTCTCTCCATTTCAAGTCAACCAGCAATCAAACTTGACGTCAGTACTCATCTCAGGCCGTCCAGTTCACCAGAGCCATCAGATCTCGATGCAAAATTGGCCGCACGTATTATGGACAGCCCTTGCTGTTGCCTACTCTAAACACATGAATGGGTGACAACTTTGCTTCACATTGGCTGTCTAGAAATTGACTTAAAAGGACAAATAGTTCTTGTACAGGCTCCAATTCTTTTTCCTATTGAATTGGAAGCAGTGAAATACACAGAACACTGGCTACAAAAGTCTTTGGTGAGAAACTATCTGAAACTGTATTGTGGAACAGCAACTTCTATTTTCGATGTTACTTCATGTACTTGTACAAAGTTTAGTTTTCGGTGTACTTTTTGAGAGGCAAACTGCCTTGCTGCTGAGCAAACCTGTAGGTATCCTGCAGTCAAACTTGTCTTGCTTGATTTTGTCGTCATCTGCAAACCAATCTGTTGTTTAGCTACCCATCCAGCGAGCAAATTTGTGCTGTGTTCTTCACCCCACGTTATCTGTACAAGACACTGAACAATCACATACTAGACACTGCAAAAGGCTACACACAAGAAGCAAGACTCTGTGTCAATCATGTGGTGGTACTACGCAAATGTCACTGTCTATGCCCAAGCTGCAACGTCCCTTGCTCAGCTGGACATTCTGGTCTGTACCTTCTTCACCTGTGTCGCCCAGAACCACAGCGACAACTGCTCTGTGATGGCGTATTCCGTAACCCAGATGGACCATCTATTTATCTGGGATGTAACGGGACCATCTCCCTGGGCACCAATGAACGAATCCTTTGATGTACCAAGCAATGAAAGATACAAACTGTTGAACCACTCATTGCAAATCCTTGCTTTTCAGAATCCAGCAGAGGCTGACAAGTTTGTGTATTCCAATGCTCAGACTGTAATGTATGGTTTTGTTATTCCTGTCCTCAAACTATTAGGGATCCTATCCATTCTGTCTTTTTTCTTTACCCTTTGCAGAGTTCCCTCCATGCGGAATATCACTAATTTCTACTTGACTAATTTGGCAGTTGCAGATTTGATGGTCTTGATTGCAAAGGCCACTCAAGAGCAATGTGAGGCTTTGAAAACACAGAATGAATTTGATGCATCATGTTTGGGGATCTCAGCCCAAGCATTTCATACTTTCATATCGTACACTGGAGATGTGGGTACTATGTCATCTTTAGCCTTTGTAACACTGCTGTCATATGATAGATATTTTGCCATTTGTTACCCTTTCCAACACCGTAATCTCAATCTGAAGCGACGGGCAATTCGAGCAGCAGTCTGCATATGGTTTCTGTCTTTTTCCTTGAATTTGATTGGTTTCGTTTTTCAGTTTCTAGGATTTAATGTACCACCAGTTAAATGTCTTGTTTGGCCAACTGAAGAAAAGTATAAACATTTATCAAGTAATGTGCAGGTGTTTAGGAATACCGATGCAACTTTTGTCACTTTGGATCTGGTTTTATATTGCCTTTTTTTCTGTGTATTCATGTTGAGTTTGATCCTCACGGTCACTTTCAATATGCTCCTTATTAAGGGACTGCATGCACCAAATCCAACTGGTGATCAGATCCGAGGTCCGTCAAAACATCTACGAAGAGTGACTCTGATACTTGGCATCAACACAGCCGTGGTATTTGTCTGTTCTCTGCCCCAAGTTGTAATTGCCCTAGTTAGTATTTTAGTGCAAATCAAGCTAATCGTTCATGTAACTGATGATGTGAGAAAGAAGTTGGATCTGACAACTGCTTGCCTCAGAGTCTTGAACTCTTCCATTAATTCAGTCATATTCAATGCTGGTAGTGGAAGGTACAGGAAAGCCTTTAAGCAAGCCTTCTGCTGCAGAAAAAGGCAGCAAGTACCAACGAACAATATCCCTTTGCAGACATTACCAAGAGCAGGTCCTGCAGATAGAATCAGATCATAGGATCCAAAGGCCAAACTCCCCTCCTAGAGAGAAAAGACAAGAAATAATGTTATCCTCATAGTGCTGCAGCCGAACCCCAAACCGAACTAAAAATAGCCAAACATGGCATTCCGAACCGAACTGAACTGAACCGAACTTGTCGGTTTAGAAGTTTGGGAAATTTACTTTTTTGATAGTGCTAGAAATGCTAACGCTTGGAATGAAAGGGCAAAATTGAAATGCACGAATGATTGAATTCACAGTGTTAACAAGTCACTATATTCATCTTCATTGTTTGGTGGGCTAAACTCCGCGATTGTCTGTCTTTGGTGTGCATAATCCGTACAACGTAGCATTGCTATAGTGTAGACCATGTGTACATAATACAGGTTGCGCGTGGTAAGTAAAATCACTGCATCGTTCAATAAATAAAAAGACCCCCAAAATAGACAGAGCGCCTTCGTGCAGGCTAGAGGGGTTACTGGTATTGCTCACGATGTGGTATTGCATGTATTGGAGAAACCACTTTTTATTGCGCGCGCTGTGGTAGCAATGTTCATGTATTTTTTTACTGCAATCGTAGTGCAGGAAGTCGATGCCAATGCGTGATTTTCTAAATTTACACAAAAGATTTCGTTGCGCTTTTTGTTGGGGACCGAGAGTAACATGCCGACGTGAGCGAGATGGCGACTTACCAAAAGCCGATTTACAACGCGATCTGGCAAACGTACAGGTGTATATTACATTGTACATGTACTTCCGATCCGAACCGATCGTTCGAGGAAAAAAAATCAGATATGAAGTGAACCGAACCGAACCTGGAGGATTAATTTCAGCACTGAATCCTCTCTTCCAAAAGTTTCTTTAACTTCCAAAAGCTGCATAGTAATTCATTTATCGTTGAGAAACACAAATGAGAAACACCGGTATTCACTGACGTCAGTTTTGTATTGAGGAGGCATGGCTTACTTTGTTTTAAAGAAATAACCCAACTCCTTCTACCACTGCATTTTTGATTTCCACAAATCAACAGATTTCCAATGTAAAATAAATTTAGTCTAAACACTCTTTTGATTGTCACATGTCTGTAAATGACACTGTACATAGAACTACTGGCATAGACAGATATTACTGACAGTTGTTTCCATGTAAAATTGAAAAGGAAATGTATTTCATTTGTACAAAGATTGTAATGGTATTAAACTTACTGTATCTTCCATGCTGTTTCCATTGTCATTCCACTTCGGGACTTGTTCTTGTTTTATACAATCCTTGTTTTCTATGGGTTCCCCCTGAATTAATTGCATTTGTAATGCCATGAATGCTAGTAATATAATTAGATCTCCTAGAAAGTCTTTCTGTGACATTTTCATTAATTAAAAGATTTTTGTTGGCTGGTTTTAAACACTCCACACCAGTTGGAGTCTGGATGTTGGCATTCGGGTCATTATCAGCCTACAGACTCCAATTGGTCTGATATTGTTTAATACCGGTCAAGTACATATTTATTCCCATTCATATTTACCTTTTCGGTCAAAAAAAATCAAAACTTTTTGGTCCAAATGTCAAAACAGCACATCAAATTGTTTTCTGTTGGGGCTCAACACCCTTGCTACCCCAAATCTTAAAAGCTAAAATATCCCAACTTTGATAAAACACTTAAACAATTTATCCCTCTCAATTTTCTGACCTAAAAGGAAGTAGAGCTGATGTTCGATAAAATGTCCAGTAGTGTTGGGTGTATTGAATAATAGGTGGCTCATGGGGGGAGGGGCTTGCACAACCACCTCCTCAAGATAGTTACACGTAGGTGAGGGAAAATGAGCATTATTCTGCACAAACCCCGCCTTCCCTGGTGCTCAGTCATTCTTAAATGTCACAGGATAAGTATGAAATGGGAACCATTGAAATAGAGGAACCATCATATGCTTGTGGTGTAGCTGGGGGGTGTTACTTTCTGTAAATAACGCCCTCTTTGGTCAATGCACAGAGGAGTTTAATGAGTTGACAGGGCTACGGGTTATGACGAACTGGTTACAACCAACTGAAGTCAATCAACTTTCACATTACGAAAGTGAAGTATTCCTTTCAACTGAAGTCAATCAACTTTCACAATATAAAAGTGAAGCATTCCTACGTGATGGCAGGCCTAGCTGCACTTCCAATAGTTTCCCTTGTTTAGGAGACTTAAGATTTTTAATAGTGAAAGATTTTTTTTCCAACATGTTATCGGTTTACAAAGTGAAAAAAATCAGCTTTAAGAGCTCCCAAAAGAAGACACAAAGAAACTTCTGGTTCCTGGTTTAGAAATCAAACGGGACGTCCCCATCATCGTGTGGTTCAAATAACCATCATTCAAGGTCTTGATTAGGCCAAAAAAAAAATAGTTCTGCTTCCGATTACATGCCTTTCAAAAATAGGGTCGGTCGGTCGGAAATTTTTTTTGTTTGCCAATTTTTTTTATGCAGATTGAATGGGGTTTTCAATTATATGCGAAGTTTTAGCCTGAACTATTTCCATTGCACTACGAAAGCTATACACGAAATGGCAACAAAAAGTGAATAAAACCTACTTTTAATTATTGTCAATATATTTACGTTTGATAATTTAAAAAAATAATGGAAAATTCAGGTCGTTCGCACCATATGCACAACGCTAGTCAAGATGCGGGGAGCTGGCCAAAACTCCGAGGTGTGTGATGCGAGCATACATGGCGAGCGGCCCGCCATGGGCCGACAGACCTGTTTTCACGGTCAAAAATTTCGGGAAACACGCGGCATGTATCACTCCAAATACGAGTAGTGCGATCTCAAAATGAGCTCTTGAACACAGAAAATACATACACAGACAAGCTAGATCAATTCTGTAAATTAACTTGCAAAAATGTTCTTTCTCCATCGGTGTTTTCTTGGCATTTTTCACGATGTCGAATCCGACCAGTTGACAGTGGCCTGCACTGCTAGCGCGCTATCGGTCACGATGGCATAGCTATGGACTGGTTACCGCATTTTCATCATGTCTTTTAAATTGGCCCCTGCGCGGCGCGGCGGGAACAAGTCGTCGCCACGTGATACAGTCACCTCCGTACGGACATCGTTTATATCGCGAAGCGAATTTGTAAAAATAACAGCGGTTTCTTTTGAAAAAAAAAGCGAATGTAAGTAAGAAAACAAATAAATACAAGCATTTTTTGATGCAAAAGGGTTGTTGAGAGGTATTTTGTGAAGACAGAAAAGACAACAAAATTTTATTTTATTTATTCAATTTTTTTTTTTTTTTGGAATTGCCGATAAAATTTTTAGGGTCGCAGCCTAAAAATAGGGTCGGTCGGGTAACCGGAAGCAGAACTATTCTTTTTTTTGGCCTTATTAAAAAAAAATTATTTTCATGTTGGCCCTATGCAAAATTCTGATGCCTCGCAGACAAAAACGTAAATCGAGTACTGCAGTAAAAAGGTTCACAAAAGGCAAATGGTAAATGCGATTAACTTCATTTTTGCACACAAGGTTTCTGATGAATATATGTCATTCTTACAAGGTTTAAATTAAAAGTTCAAAACTTCAACTTGGTTTTGAGAAAAGTATGGCTCCTTGGCATTGTTGCAGGTTTTTGGCGAGCTGCGAAGCAGATGCGAGCCTATGTAATACCAATATCCGTCCGTTTGTCCGGGCGCCCGTCCATCTGGGAGGTACGTTCTGACCAGACCACCCTTGTGGGGTGATGTTCCTTTCAGAACACATCACCCCACTTTTTACACAATGGAAAAACATCACCCCAGAAGGGAATCTTTAGAAAAAGGGATAATGGGAACACAATGCTATCACCCCACAAGTCCGTCTGGCTAGAACGTCCGTCCGTCTGTCCGGCCGTCTGCGTTCAGATAAAAATGTTGAAGTTTTTGGTTCTAGTTAACTTGGGGAAACAAATTAAATGCAGTTGTCATGTATCATCTCTATAACTTCAGTTAGGTTCATATCATTGCAGTAAATTTTTATGATTTTATTGAGGAACTTTAATTCTAGGAAATGTTAAAGTTTTAATTGTTACATGTACATGTATACTGGTATAACATGTACGTGTGTGTATACCGGTATAACATGTACACTGCATTTTGGGGATGTGCATGAGCTTCTGGTTTGATCTTTTAGTTTATGGGGTTGGAGTAGGGATGGGGTAGGGGAGGGTGGGGTGGGGTGGGTTGGGGGATAGGGTTGGAGTTAGGGTTTGTGTGAATAGGATGAGTAGGGGAGCTAGGATGGGTGGGGCTTGGTGGGTTGGGGTGGGGTGGGGTGGGGAGAGGGGTTGGAATACTGGGTTTGGGTGGGGTGGGGATTTGTAGGGGTGGGGTGGGAACAGGTAGGGAGAGACAGGTAGGGAGAGGATGGGCATGGATGTAGGGGTTGGGTTAGGTTGGGGTTGGGCAGGGGTCGGGATATAGGATCGGAGTAGGGCTTGGGTTGGGGATGTGTAGGGATGGGTTGTTGTAGGGGTTGGATAAGGGGAGGGGGCAGTATACAGGGATCAGAGTAGGGGCTGCATGGGGTCAGCTGGGGATGTATGGGTGGGGGAATGGGGTGGGCGGGATATTGGAATTCGAGTAAGGGTTAGGGTGGGGATGTGTAGGGTGGGTAAGGACAGATAGGGGAAGATAGGGTAGGTGGGTGTAGGGGGTTGGGGTAGGGGAGGGGGAAGGAGATAGGGATTGGAGTTTGGGTGGGGTTGGGATGTGTAGGTGATAGGGTGGGGATGGTTAGGGGAGGATGGGATGGGTGTGGGTAGGGGGTTGGGTGGGGGAGGGGGGGCGGGTTGGGGATGGGGTAAGGTTTGGGGGAGGTGGTGATGGTGCTGTGTCTTCATGTAAATGTATACCCATTCTTGTTCTGCATTTGCGGCGACTACACAAGAGTTTTCCCATGGTAATACAGTATGGGGAGCAGAAGACACTGTTTGGGCTGCAAAAATCCACAACTGGGTCCTAATTACCCTAACAATGGAAAACTCCCCCATAATACAGTGACGGCTAACCTATATACACATGTATTTATTAGGTAATCTGTTGACTTTTTATGTTGACATTTAAAAACTGACCCCTACACCTAGGCACATCAACAAGAATCCTGATCCCCTTCCATCATGCCCATCCCCAACCCTACCTTCAGCCTCACTTCCTGCCTTGGACAGCGAGCCATGGCGGCTTCGCCGTTCTACTTTTACTTGCCCAGTAGGAGAACTTGGAATCTTCAGCTGGATAAAAACTAATGTGATGATCTCAATAAGTAGCCTTTAATTTCCACGTGGTGATGCATTTTGTATTAGTCATACATTGTAGTTCGACACAGTTGCTATTGCAACTGCGGTCTAATTGTATTCATTGTGATACTTTATGAACGACGATCATACATCCATTAACCCTCCTGCTGTCACAGACAGTCAACAAAAATAAATCCACTTCCCTGACATGCCTTTTACACAGGCTAGGCACCAACAGTCATATCGTATTTCAAGCAAGCACTGTGCCAGTCAAATTCAGACAGTATACAAAAGCAGACAAGTGGTAGGCACAACTGGCTTATCAATCAGCTACAATCAAAGCATAGCTGTATCAAGTTACATCAACAGTCACAGTCAGTCAATCCCGCTGGGAGCTTTTGACTGTTGAAAACAGTCACTTGATTTGCTTTGACTGTAAAGGACAGCATGACACAGAATGTGTTTGCATAGGAGGGTTACTGTGATACTCTATGGGCTTGAGCAACGATCGTACATCCATGAACCCTTGCCTCAACTGAAGCTACAAAATACTACTGAGTAGTAACCTGTAGTATGCATTTCCTTCCATTTAAGTGTGTACAACTCGTGTAGTATTCTGTGGTATGTTTGGTCCTTGACCCCCAAAGAGCCCTTGGGACATTAGGGTTAATTAAAGTCTAACTGCAATCAGTTAATGTACATGTAGGTCTTCATTTTTCATAGTTTGGTTTTGGTGTCTGTGTTGGTCTTAAGGATTTCAATGTATCGGTCTAAAAAGTAAAATTCTTGGACTTGGAAGTACAGCTCTTGGTCTTGGACGCAGAGTTGGCAGTCTTCATGACTTGGGGTTCAATAATTAAAACTGTTGCGAGATTTGTAGAATGCCTTGAAAGTGGTCCAATATTTTTCTAGGGCCTGAAGTTTTTCTTCAATGCTTTTTAACAATATGTCATGACTGCTGATGGTTCACAATCACTCCACTTTCAATCAGGACATGTCTGTTTTCAGTTGTTGTTATGCCCATGCATGCCATGTTATGTTTGTAACATGTTGGACACCAAATGTTATAACTGTTACAGTTTTCATATTTCCTCATTTTTTTCAGAAATTTTAAGTATTTTCCACGGAACTTCTGGTATTTATAATAAGAAGCTTTTATGGAAAAAGAAAATTGTTAAAAAGAAGTAAACTAAATGACATTTTATCAGGAAATAGAAAAGTTCTAACCCCTTATGTTGCATGTCACATTTTGGTGTCCATTTTGTGCCCTATTTTCACACTAAATAACTGATGAAAATTAATTCCCATATCCAGTGGTCATAAAGTTAAACATCTCTTACTATGTACGCACCTGAGAATACAATAAAAGAGCCAAAAGGTAACAAGAAGGTTATTCAATTTGGATCCAATTATACCCCCAAAATCCCACCAGTATTGTAAATATATACATATTTGTCTTAATGCTTGTACACATGTGAATTTATATGTTAATTGATAACATGGTATCGGTTTCGAAGCAATGTTCTTGTAAGAAAATCAACTCCAAGAGAATGAAACAAGGAAGCTACAAGTTAGTTTGAATATCAAAAGAGGTACCACCCGTCATCATGTGATTTTTTTTTTTTTGTAAAACATGATCAGGGTGAAAGTCACTTTGGCAGTAAGTTAAGCACTCTGTCTTCAAGTTCAACTTCCAGAGGGAAAGTGACCACATACATACATGAACATGTCAGTTATGATGCGATGCACCCTGTGAAAGTATTTAAGTAAAAAAACTTGCTCTTCAAGATCATTGTGCATTTCCTGAGCAGGCACATCACAGTGCGTCATTGGTCCAACTTGCTTTAAGTCGCAGTGCGTGGTGCCTTGATCCCGGAACACTTGTCTGTGCACGTATGCACTCTCTCAATGACAACTAAACCAGCAATCAAACTTGAAGTCAGTTCTCATCCCAAGCCAGCCAGTTAACCCGGGCCATCACTTCTCTCTGGAAATTTACGTCCCATGTTATGGACATGTCTTGCTTCCTCTGTTGCTTCCTCCAAGAAAACACGAAGCAGTGACAACTTGGTGTCACATTTGCTGTCCGTTGATTTAAGAGGGCCACTAGATCTGACAACTCAGTCTTCGAACACAGACTTTGAACACAGATTCAATTTCTTTTCTACCAAATAGGAAGTCAAAACTATCCAGAAGAACCTGACTTCATTACTATCTTGGGTCATAACCTACGGAACTGTAAACTGTACCAAAGTACATGGCCCTGTGAGCAGTTGTTATTTACAATTGTACTGCTGGTGAGTGTGCTTCTGAAAAAACTTTGTTCCATGTATCATATTTGAGAGGCAAGTTTTGAGCTTGTAATTCCCAACTGTACTGCTGCTGAATATACATGTACCTTCAGTCATCCTCAACATTCATACTTGTCTCGCTAGATTTCGTTGTCATCTGCGAACCACTTCTTTGTTCAACTCTTCATTCAGGGAGCAGACTTCTGCTGTGTTTCTCTACCCCACGTTATCTGTACAAGACACTGAACAGTTGCATTTACTAGTATTTGACACTTCTGTACAGACACGGGTAGCTTCAAGACTCTGTGTCAATCATGTTGTTGTACCGTGAAAATGTCACCGTCTATGCCCAAGCTGCAACTTTTCCTGCACAGCTGGACATTCTGGTCTGTACCTTCTTCACCTGTGTCTTCCAGAACCACAGCGACAACTGCTCCGAGGCCTATTCCCTTCCCCAGATGGATCATCTACTGATCTGGGATGAAACGGGACCATCTCCCTGGGCACCGATGAACGAATCCTTTGATGTACCAAGCAATGAAAGATACAAACTGTTTAACCACTTGTTGCGAATCCTTGCTTTTGAGAATCCGGCAGAGGCTGACCATTATGTGTATTCCAACGCAGAGACTGTAATGTATGGTTTTGTCCTTCCTGTCCTCGAACTACTAGGGATCCTATCCATTCTGTCTTTTTTCTTTACCCTTTGCAGAGTTCCCTCCATGCGGAATATCACTAATTTCTGTCTGACTAATTTGGCTGTTGCAGATTTGATGGTCTTGTTGTCAGAGTCCACTAATCAGCAATGTGTGGCTTTGACAACACAAATTGGCTTGGATGTATCATATTTTGGGAACTCAGCCCAAGCAGTTCTTACTCTTTTAACGTACACTAAGGATGTGGGTATTATTTCATCTATAGCCTTTGTAACACTGCTGTCGTATGATAGATATTTTGCCATTTGTTACCCTTTCCAACACCGTAATCTCAACCTAAAGCAACGGGCAATACGAGCAGCAGTTTGCATATGGGTACTGTCTTTTTCCATGAATTTGATAAGTTTCTTTAAACAGTTTCTGGCCTTTAATGTACCACCCTTCAAATGTGTTGTTTGGCCAACTGATGAAAAGTATAATCATCTATCAGGTTATGTGTGGGGGTTTGGGAATAATGATGCAACTTTGGGCACTTTGAATATGGTTTTATTGCACATGTTTGTCTGTGTATTCATGTTGAGTTTGATCCTCACAGTCACTTTCAATATCCTCCTTATTAAGGGACTGCATGCACCAAATCCAACTGGTGATCAGATCCGAGGTCCGTCAAAACATCTACGAAGAGTTACTCTGATACTTGGCATCAACACAGCCATGGTATTTGTCTGTCTTCTGCCTCAAGCTATATGTGCCCTAATTGAAATTTTAGTGCGAAGCAGGAAAGAAGTGGATGTAAATGATGATGTGGAATGGGGGTTGAATTTGATGACTGCTTGCCTCAGAGTCTTGAACTCTTCCATTAATTCAGTCATATTCAATGCTGGTAGTGGAAGGTACAGGAAGGCCTTTAAGCAAGCCTTCTGCTGCAGAAAGAGGCAGCAAGTACCAACAAACAATATCCCTCTGCAGACATTACCAAGAACAGATCCTGCTGATCGGATCAGATCATAGGATCCAAAAGCAAAACTCCCCCCCCCCCCGAAAAAAAAAAAGATAAGAAAAAAACCTAGAGTTATGTTTGTGGACAAACAGTTGATTCTGCAACTTTTTTTGTGACATATATATGTGACATGGAAAGTATCAAGTATGAGTTCCATCCAGGAACCTGGGTGGGACAGCTTGAGGCTGACCATACTCTGTCAGCCCCTGCCCTGTGGCTCACCTCGACTGATCGGTTGGAGTGGGTGGCTCAACGTCACATAGCTGGATTTGGAGACTGATGATGAGGAAAAATGTGTAGTTCTGTTTATAATATATGGTGGCATGTAAATATGTGATTACATTCTCATAGGGCTTTGAATTATGACGTCACACGTCACGTGATGACGTCATGATGACATCACATCAATTTTCATCTATTATCATAACAACCTTCCGCTAGAAGGATCTCTAACATTTTATGACATCACCGTTAATTTTTTTTGTAAAGAAAAACTTAGCCAGAGCATACATCGTTGAAAGCAAGTTCACATCTTTTACCAATTTTAAATTACAAAGCTCATCCAGTTTTAACTGGAAGGAAGGGTCACATGATTTTGCACGTACTATCAAAAATGAAGACCAAGGATTATTCTATCAATTCCAAAAAAAGTCATGTTCAGATCTCTCACGGTTAGTTTTATCTTGATTTTCTTAAACGTGATGTCACTTGACCCATGATGACGTCACCATGAAGTCACTTTATTTTTTCATCTATAACACACCCCGGTCTAGGTACAAACCAATTTTCAACCCAATTGGACCTGTAGTTCTGTACACATAGGCCTTCAAAATATTCACCTATAATATGATGTCACGTGACACGCGATGACCTCATGATGACATCAATGTTCGACATATCTGCATGTGTTGGTTTCTAAGTATGTGCCAAGTATAAAGGCAATCAGATTGATTTTAGTGCCCAAAGTGCCGGAAACAAACAAATGACAGAAAAAGAAAGAAAAAGAAGAGAAAAAAATTCTCAACGAAAACAAAGGCTGTTTCGTCATGTTTGCCGATACAGCCAATAATGCAATCCTCTCTTCCAAAAGTTTCTATAACTTCCAAAAGCTGCATAGTAATTTATTGTTTTTTTTTCTTTTTTTTTTTTTTTCTTCAAGCTTGGATTGTACAGACAAGGTGGGGTACTATTTTGCTTTTTTGGTGTCCTCATGTACATTGGTGTCCTCCATAATTTGCCTTTGTGCTTTCGATCATTTGCCTTGTGGCAATTTCCCATTCCTTGGTGCTCTTTGGTAAAAAAATATTGAGGAGGTGTGGAAATAGAGGGCGCTGTTGGAGCTACCGCGGAACATTTTGGAAAAAAAAAGATCGACGCGCATGATTAAAATCGACGCGCGCGCTGACCAGAGACCGACTTTTTTTTTTTTTTGGCCTTACCACTACATTTTTGATTTCCACAAAGCAACAATTTTCAAATGTAAACAAAAAATAAGTCTCAAGACTCTTGATCATTACATGTACAATGTATCTGTAAATTAAACTGTACATAAAACCATAGAACTCACACTTGTTTCCATGTAAAAATCAAAAGAAATGTATTACATTTGTACAGAGATTATAATGGTATTAAACACACTGTATCATCCATGCTGTTATTTTGTGTGTTTCCTTTGTTATCACAATACTTGCTTTCTTTGGGTTCCCCCTGAATTAAGAGCATTTGTATTGCTGATAACAGAATTAAAGAAAGATCTCCAAGAAAGCCTTTCTGTTACATTGTTATTAGTTGAAGTTTTTTCTTAAAAAATAGTACTTTTTCTGAATCCATTTCTGAAACTTACAGCAAAAGCAAATTATTGTATATTCCCTGTAACACACCCTTGCTACCTGAAATCTTTAAAGCTGAAATATCCCAACATTGATAAAACAATTTATTCCACTCAGTTTTCTGACCGAAAAGGAAGGAGGTGGAGGATATTAGAGCTGACGTTCGATAAAATATCAAGTAGTGTTTGGTGTATTGAATGATATATGGCTCATGGGGGCGGGGCTTGCACAACTACCTCCTCAAGATGGATACACGTAGGTGAAGGAAAACTTGCATATTCTGCACAAACCCCGCCTTCCCTGGTGCTCAGTCATTCTTAAATGTTACAGGATAAGTGTGAAATGGGAACCATTGAAATAGAGGAACCATCATATTTGTGTGGTGTAGCTGGGGGGGGGGGGTTACTTTCTGTAAATAGCGCCCTCTTTGGTCAATGCACAGAGGAGTTTAATGAGTTGACAGGGCTACGGGTTATGACGAACTGGTTACTACCAACTGAAGTCAATCAACTTTCACATTACGAAAGTGAAGTACTCCTTTCAACTGAAGTCAATCAACTGTCACAATACGAAAGTGAAGCATTCCTTTGGCAGGCCCAGCTGCACTAACAAGTTCCCCTTGTTTAGGAGATCGACTTAATATTTTTAATAGTGAAAGTTTTTTTCTCAACATGCTATCAGTTTTTAAACCAAGTTTTGTGAGAAAATCAACTTTAAGAGCTCCCAACAACGAAACTTCTGGTTCCTGGTTTAGAAATCGAACGGGACGTCCCCATCATCGTGTGATTCAAATAACCATCATTCAAGGTCTTGATTCTTCAAAAATTCTTATTTTCATGTAGGCCTTATGCAAAATTCTGTTGCCCCATAGACAAAAACGTAAATCGGGTACCGTAGTAAAAAGGTTCACAAATGGTAAATGCGATTAACTTCATTTTTTTTCACACAGGGTTTCTGATGAATATATATGTCATTCTTACAAGGTTTAAATAAAAAGTTCAAAACTTCAACTTGGTTTTGAGAAAAGTATGGCTCCTTGGCATTATTGCAGGTTTTTTTACTCACCTTGTAGGAGAATTTGGAATCTTCAGCTGGATAAACACTAATCTGATGAACGTGGTGATGCATTTTGTATTAGTCATACATTGTAGTTCGACACAGTTGCTAGTGCAACTGCAGTCTAATTGTATTCATTGTGATACTTTATGCCCGACGATCATACATCCATTAACCCTCCTGCTGTCTAAAAGTCACAGGCAGTCAACAAAAATACACATGCCTTTTACACAGGCTAGGCACTAACAGTCAGATCATATTGCAAGCAAGCACTGTAAGTAGTCAAATTCAGTCAGCAGACAAGTGGTAGGCACAGCTGGCTTATCAATCAGCTACAATCAAAGCATAGCTGTACCGAGTTACATGAACAGTCATAGCCAGTCAATACTGCTTTATGTAGGCTGGGAGCTCTTGACTGTTGAAAACAGTCACTTGACTGAAAGAACAACTCGGCACAGAATGTATGTTTGCATAGGAGGATTTAAAAATGTGATACTTTATGGGCTTTAGCAACGATCATACATTCATTAATTAAAGTCTAACTGCAATCAATTAACCCTAACCGCCTAGAATTCTTCAAAATTGTCTTTGCCAAAGTGGAGGAATTTGGAGGATTGAGTTTACATGGCAAAAGTGCGCTTCTGATTTTGTAGGATGCACTTTGTCAAGGTCTTGGGCTGGACCTTGTGTTGTTTTTGCTTAGCAGTGCATAAATATAGGCCTGGATTATGCTTAAAATCCTCTGTTCTGCTCCAGGATGTCATTGGCCAAGCCTCAAAATATTGACGGTCACTGCCGCAGGATTTTGCAGGATTCAGGCAGTGGTCACCCCTCTGCGGACCATATTTAAGAAATAATGGAGGAATTTGCAGGATTGAGGCTAAATGCTATTTTTCTACGAGGCCAATTGGAAGATTTTGCAGGATTGAGGCTACATCCTAGCCAAAATGCCTAGGGAGTTAGTTAATAGTGCAAGTCTTCATTTTCATTGTTTGGTTTTGGTCTCTGTGTTGGTCTTAAGGATTCAATGTATTGGTCTTTGAAGTAAAAGTCTTTGCCTTGGAAGTACAGGTCTTGGTCTTGGTCGCCGAGTTGGCAGTCTTCAAGACTTGGGGTTAAATAATTAAAACTGTTGCGAGATTTGTTGATTGACTAGAGAGCGGTCCAATATTTTTCTGGGGCCCGAAGTTTTTCTTCAAAGCCTTTTTAGTCACACTTTTGGGAAGAGGAACAGAAGAAAAGTCTCGATTTACACCATACACAAACATGTATGTCTGTGTGTGTTATGTTTTGGTTAGGTTAACTCTTGTCAGCACGATAACTTGAGAAATGCTTTACTTAGGAACTTGAAATTTGGAGGAATTGTGAAGTGGGAGGAATATCATCGCTCGGTAAAATCTGGACTTTTCCATTTCAAGCAGCTTTGCCTCCTAAAACAGAAAAGTCCAGATATTACCTTGTGATAATATTCCTCCCATTCCACACTGAGCCACTCAAACATTTGTGCAATAATACCCCCATGAAAGATGTGTGCTTCACAATATTGGATCTGCAGCAAAAACTACTGGACCGAATCAGGAGATCATGGTATCATATTTCGTCTAAGAAGATTCTCCATCCATTGGTACAGGTGGTTTGAGTCTCAAGGTAGTGGAAGTATGCCATTGGGGGCCACCCTGTATAGTAGACTGTGGACTGGCAATTCTCAAGAGTCAGTTTGTGGTCTGTGGTGGGCGTGTCTAACTAGAATCAATGAATGGAGGCTGGTGACCTGAGCTGTCAATCAAAAATTGTTGCATAAGGCTACCTCTGCGAAGGGGCCATGTACAGTAGTTCTACAATATTTAATGAAAACAGACTTTATTGATCAATTTGGTTAAATTGTTGACCAACTTATTTCATGAACTTGCACACTACAGAAGTGCAAAGTGAAAGGCCTACCGGTAGCTGTACTTAAAATATTTATCTGAATGCTAACATGTGAATTTATATGTAAATAACGAGGTATCAGTTTTGAGACAACTTTTTGTGATAAAAAACCAAAATCAATTCTTAGAGCACACACATACAAAACCAAGAAAAGCCACATGTTTGCTAACATGCGAATTTATATGTAAATAACAAGGTATCGGTTTTGAGGCAACTTTCTTGATCAAAACAAAAAATCAATTCTAAGAGCAAACAAATACAAAACCAAGAAAAGCCACATGTTTGAAATTTGTTATATACAACATAATCAGAGTGAAAGTTGCTTGTCAGTTTTGATTTGGCATTTGGTCATTTTAAGTTAAGCACTCAATGTTCAAGTTAACTTTGTACAGGGAAAGTGACCGCAAGTATGTCAGTTTCGATGTGATGCGCCAATGAGAGTATTTTAAATGGAAAATTTGAACGTCAAGATCATTTTGCATTTTCTCACCAGCCTCATCACAGTACATCACTGTTCCAAAGTCTGAACCCAACAATGCATGGTGTTCACTGCACCTTGAGCCTGTAACGCTTATGCACTCTCTCCATTTCAAGTCAACCGGCAATCAAACTTGACATCAGTTCTCATCTGAGGCTGTCCAGTTCACCAGAGCCACCAGATCTCGATGCAAAATTGGCCGCATGTATTATGGACAGCCCTTGCTGTTGCCGACTCCATAACATGATTGGGTGACAACTTTGCATCACATTAGCTGTCAATAAATTGACTTAATGAGGACAAATACTTCTTGTACAGGCTCCAATTCTTTTTCCTGTTAAATTGGAAGCAGTGAAATACACAGAACAGTGGCTACAAAAGTCTTTGGTGGGAAACTTTCTGAAACTGTACTGTGGAACAACAACTTCTATTTTAGATGTTACTTCATGTACTTGTACAAAGTTTAGTTTTCGGTGTACTTTTTGAGAGGCAAACCCCTTGCTGCTGAACAAACCTGCAGGTATCCTGCAGTCAAACTTGTCTTGCTGGATTTCGTCGTCATCTGCAAACCAATCTGTTGTTCAGCTATCCATCCAGCGAGCAAATCCAGCGAACCACTTCTTTGTTCTGCTCTTCATTCACGGAGCAAACTTCTGCTGTGTTTCTCCACCCCACGTTATCTGTACAAGACACTGAACTATCACATACTAAACACTGCAAGAGGCTGCACACAAGCAGGAAGATTCTGTGTCAATCATGTGGTGGTACTACGCAAATGTCTCCATCTATGCCCAAGCTGCAACGTCCCTTGCTCAGCTGGACATTCTGGTCTGTACCTTCTTCACCTGTGTCTTCCAGAACCACAGCGACAACTGCTCCCTGGCCTATTCAGCACCCCAGATGGACCATCTACTGATCTGGGATGAAACGGGACCATCTCCCTGGGCAGCGATGAATGAATCCTTTGATGCACCAAGCAATGAAAGATACAAACTGTTGAACCACTCATTGCTAATCCTTGCTTTTAAGAATCCGGCAGAGGCTGACCAGTTTGTGTTTTCCAGTACTCAGACTGTGTTGTATGGTTTTGTCCTGCCTGTCCTTAAACTATTAGGGATCCTATCCATTCTGTCTTTTTTCTTTACCCTTTGCAGAGTTGCCTCCATGCGGAATATCACTAATTTCTATCTGACTAATTTGGCTGTTGCAGATTTGATGGTCTTGATTTCAGAGTCCACTTATCAGCAATGTGTGGCTTTGACAACACAATCTGAATTGGATGCATCATATTTGGGGAACTCAGCCCAAGCAGTTTTTATTCTCTTAACGTACACATGCGATGTTGGTGTGATTTCATCTATAGCCTTTGTAACAATGCTGTCTTATGGTAGATATTTTGCCATTTGTTACCCTTTCCAACACCGTAATCTCAATCTGAAGCGACGGGCTATACGGGCAGCAGTTTGCATATGGTTTCTGTCTTTTTCCGTGAATTTGATCGTTTTCTTTAATCAGTTTCTGGGCTTTAATGTACCACCAATGAAATGTCTTGTTTGGCCAACTGAAGAAAAGTATAAACATCTATCAGGTAATGGGCATATGTTTTTTAATGATGATGAAACTTTGAATCTGGTTGTAAGTTACATGTTTTTCTGTGTATTCATGTTGAGTTTGATCCTCACAGTCACTTTCAATATCCTCCTTATTAAGGGACTGCATGCACCAAATCCAACCGGTGATCAGATCCGAGGTCCGTCAAAACATCTACGAAAAGTTACTCTAATACTAGGCATCAACACAGCCGTGGTATTTGTCTGTTCTCTGCCCCAAGCTATATATGCCCTCATTGCAATTTTAGTGCGAAGCAGGGAAGAAGTGAATGTAAATGATGATGTGAAATGGAAGTTGGATGTGTTGATTGCTTGCCTCAGAGTCTTGAACTCTTCCATTAATTCAGTCATATTCAATGCTGGAAGTGGAAGGTACAGGAAGGCCTTTAAGCAAGCCTTCTGCTGCAGAAAGAGGCAGCAAGTACCAACGAACAATATTCCTCTGCAGACATTACCGAGAGCAGATCCTGCAGATAGGATCAGATTGCAGGATCCAAAGGCCAAACTCCCCTCCTAGAGAGAAAAGAAAAGAAATAATGTTATCCTCATAGTGCTGCAGCCGAACCCCAAACCGAACTAAAATAGCCAAACATGGCATTCCGAACCAAACTGGACCGAACTGAAATTGTCGGTTTAGAAGTTTGGGAAATTTACTTTTTTGATAGTGCTAGAAATGCTAACGCTTGCAATGAAAGGGCAAAATTGAAATGCACGAATGATTGAATTCACAGTGTTAACAAGTCACTATGTTCATCTTCATTGTTTGGTGGGCTAAACGCCACGATTGTCCGTCTTTGGTATGCATAATCCGTACAACGTAGCATTGCTATAGTGTAGACCATGTGTACACATAATGCAAGTCGTGCGTGGTAAGTAAAATCACTGCATTGTTCAATAAATAAAAAGACCCCCAAAATAGACAGAGCGCATTCGTGCAGGCTAGAGGGGTTACTGGTATTGCTCACAATGTGGTATTGCATGTATTGGAGAAACCACATTTTTATTGCGCGCGCTGTGGTAGCAATGTTCATGTATTTTGTTTCCGCAACCGTAGTGCAGGAAGTCGATGCCAATGCGTGATTTTCTAAATTTACACAAAGGATTTTGTTGCGCTTTTTGTAGGGGACCAAGAGTAACACGCCGACTTGAGCGAAATGGCGACTTACCGAAAGCCGATTTACAGCTTGATCTGGCAAACGTACAGATGTATGTATGTACATTGTACATGTACTTCCGATCCGAACCAATGTTCGAGGAAAAAAATCCGATATGAACCGAACCGAACCGAACCTGGAGGATTAATTTCAGCACTAAATCCTCCTTCCAAAAGTTTCTTTAAATTCCAAAAGCTGAATAGTGATTCATTTATCGTTGAGAAACACAAATGAGAAACACTGGTATTCACTGACGTCAGTTTTATGTTGGGGGAGGCATGGCTTACTTTGTTTTAAAGAAATACCCCAACTCCTTCTACCACTGCATTTTTGATTTCCGCAAATCAACAGATTTCCAATGTAAAATAAATTAAGTCTAAACACTCTTTTGATTGGCACATTTCTGTAAATGACACTGTACATAGAACTACCAGCATAGACAGATATTACTGACAGTTGTTTCCATGTAAAATTGAAAAGGAAATATATTACATTTGTACAAAGATTGTAATGGTATTAAACTTACTGTATCTTCTATGCTGTTATTATGTGTGTTTCCTTTGTCGTTCCATCTGCGGGCTTGTTCTTGTTTTATGCAATCCTTGTTTTCTATGGGTTCCCCCTGAATTAGGCCCCCCAAAAAAGTCTCTGGTTTCTGGTATGCGCGCGCGTCGCCGTAGCCATGCGCGTCGGCAAAATGAAAAAAAAAATTCAAAGAAAGTTGATGTCTCAAAACCGCCAACCTCACTGGTTTGACTGGAATCCTGCTGCTGCACAATTTTAACGTGTTTTTTTTATGGGGTTATGATCGAGAATAAGCTTTATTTGGCCTCTCTGGCACGTCTGGACTCTCATATATTTGCACTAAATTTAGTCAGGCACCATTTTGCAGTCATCAGCTGACACTTGAAGCAAAAAAAAAAGTAAGAAAAAAAATAGCAAGCTCCATACCAGAAACCGGAGACTTTCCTTTTTGTCCTTAATTGCATTTGTAATGCCATGAATGCTAGTAATATAATTAGATCTCCGAGAAAGTCTTTCTGTAACATTTTCATTTGTTAAAAGATTTTTGTTGGCCGGTTTTAAACACTCCACACCAGTTGGAGTCTGGATGTTGATATTCGGGTGATTATCAGCCTACAGACTCCAATTGGTCTTATAGTGTTTGTAATACCGATCAAGTGCATATTTATTCCCATTCATAAATACCTTTTCGGTCAAAAATGATGTTGATAAAATGTCCAGTAGTGTTGGGTGTATTGGGGAGGGGCTTGCCCAACTACCTCCTCAAGATAGGTACACGTAGGTGAGGGAAATTGAGCATTATTCTGCACAAACCCCACCTTCCCTGGTGTTTAGTCATTCTTAAATGTTACAGGATAAGTGTGAATTGGGAACCATTAAAATATAGGAACCATCATATTTTTGTGGTGTAACTGGGGGGTGTTACTTTCTGTAAATAGCGCCCTCTTTGGTTATTGCACAGAGAAGTTTAATGAGTTGACAGAGCTACGCGTTATGACGAACTGGTTACTACCAACTGAAGTCAATCAACTTTCACATTACGAAAGTGAAGTATTCCTTTCAACTGAAGTCAATCAACTTTCACAATACGAAAGTGAAGCATTCCTTTGGCAGGCCTAGCTGCACTTCCAATAGTTTCCCTTGTTTAGGAGACTTAATACTTTTTAATAGTGAAAGTTTTTTTCAATAATGCTATCAGTTTTCAAAGCAAGTTTTGTGAGAAAATCAACTTCAATGAGCTCCCAACAAAGAAACTTCTGCTTCCTGGTTTAGAAATCAAACGGGACGTCCCCATCATCTTGTGATTCAAATAACCATCATTCAAGGTCTTGATTATTCAAAAAAAATTCATGTAGGCCTTATGCAAAATTCTGATGCCTCGCAGACAAAAACGTTAATCGGGTACCGCAGTACAAAGGTTAACAAAAGGCAAATGGTAAATGTGATTAATTCTTGAGAACTTGGTCACTTGTCACATTTTGTTGGCATGAGTAGCGAGCTAGATGGAAAGTTCCGGTGAAATTGGATAACCATGATTCGGTTTGAAACAAAAATTAGGATAACTAGATTTTGAAATCTCCCAATTCTCCCACCACTTAATGAATTAGGTTTTAATAATTAAAACTGTTGCAAGATTTATAGAATGACTTGAGAGTGGTCCAATCTTCTTTTTCTAGGTACCAAAGTTTTCCTTTCAATGACTTAAAAAAAAAAATATGTTATTTTTTTAAATTTTTTTATTTGGGTGTTTTTTGCACATTTGATTTTCCCCAAAATGGCGGCCAGTAATCATAACATCGTTATGGTACGGTACATGCACACATACAATCATAAAGTAACTGACTGTAGATGGTCGGCCAAAAGTGGTTTATACTGTTGAGAAGACCGCATCACTTCAGTTAACAATTGTTGACTGCTGTGATGTGGGATATGATGTTTTGAACGCCCGAGGGGCGCATTCGCCTCGGCTGCTGTGCGCCCTGAGGATGTTATGCACCCCGAGTGTGCTCAAAACGTCATATCCCACATCGAAGCAGTCAATAATTGTTTTGTTATACCTTTGTCTTGGATTCTTTGGATTTTGATGTAAAAATCATGAAAACAAACAGCATTAAGGGGGAGTGTGTGGCCTCGTGGTTAGGGTTCGTGACTCATGATCAGATGGTCCGGGGTTCGAATCCAGCTGCTGGTCATATATTGTGTCCTTGGGCAAGACACTTCACCCCCACTTGCCCCTCTCCACCCAGGAGTATAAATGGGTACTGGCATTAGCTGGGGAGTGACCTGCGATGGACTAGCATCCTATCCAGGGGGAGTAGAAATATTCTCAGTTGTTTCATGCTACTGAAACTGGAGATAAACGCCGACCTGATGGACTGTGCCATGACTTTGTATGACCTTAACACGTGATTGTTCTGGGCCAATGAAAATACGGTGTTCAAAACAGAGGTATAACAAAGCTTGTTGTTGGTTACCAACAGCTAAAGTTTCAGGTACATGTACCTTACCAGATTATCAGTCATGACATTTACCAGCAAGAACATCTGTAACTTAATATTTTTTGTGGCCCTAATTTCTCCATCCCCAGAAACCGACTTGGCAACAGGAAGAGATGATGAAGCAAAAGCAGATGGAGGAGCAGCAGTGGCAGGAACAGCAAATGCTGGAACAACAGAGGGAAGAGCGGCAAAAGCAGGAACAGCGCCGGCAGGAGGAAGAGCAGAGAAGACGGGAGGAGCGGAGGAAACGGGAGGACCTTCGAAAACGGGAAGAGGTCCAGCGACAAGCCGAAGCCTACGTGATGAAACTGGAGGAGGATCAGCGCCAGACGGAAGCAGAGGAGCAGGCGAAGAGGCGGCTGCAGCAACTGGCCGCGGCCGAGCTGAAGAGGAAAGAGGAGGAACGCAGGAGGCACGAAGAGAAGATACAGAAGGAGAAAGAACGACAGGAGCGACTACGCTTACAGCGGGAAGAGAAGAAGAGGAAAGAAAACCTGAAGAGGAAGGAAAAGAGAGAGATGCAGAAAAAAAAGGGTGAGACGGTATTCTTATTTTTATTTAATTCTGGTAGTTAAACCAAGGATTCCTCAAAAGCGCCCTAGGCACTGTAGCTCACAAGCCTGAAGAAACCTGTAGAGAGGAGACAATGAGAAGAAATTACAGTTTAGAGGTGAGAGGAAAACCCCAAAAGAAAATTGTGGGAATAACCCATGGAATCAGGCAGGGACTGAAAACCCAACCCACATTTTGGCCCAGGCCCGAAACCGAAGTCACACAGCTGTGGAAGGCAAGGAAAGTACCGCTAGCCAACCTTGACTATTCAGCGATCACCATTTATACTGAGGGCACCACACTCATGTGCATGTTGCATAAACAGTTGTAAATTGAAGGTGCGCATGTAAAAATCTTATTGGTTGAAGGAATACTGAAGGCATGTGTCCGTGCACAAACACGAGAGGGCAATTACTTACCACATTCGAGAGCCCCGTGGACAGGACACACCACGTGCGCATACTGGATCGCAAATTCCATCATATGAATAGCTTGATTGTGGTACCAGCTGCCTATCAGGTTTGAACCAGCCAGCCAGCCCCAGCAAGCTCTGTGGTCGAGTGGTACTTGTAAGACCTCTGCTCTAGTAGGCAGGAGGTCATGGGTTCGAGTCCCACCTGACTAGTTTTGTGAATTTTTCTTTGCAATCACTTGGCACGACACTGAGCAAGCAGTATTTATAAAATACGTCAGTGAAGGGTGAAACCCTGTATTGAATTTACAATCACCTTGATGAAAATACCATCACATGAATTGTTTTACAGAGGCAGAAGCCAAGCTTAACACTTACCAGAAAGGCTTGCGCCTGCAGGGGCAGGGCAAGCATGACCAGGCCGTTTGTCTCTTCTTGGAGTTCATCGGCAAGGAGTATGAGAACACGGTGATTTACCGCGAAGTCCAGCGCTGCCTGACGGTTCTGCTGGAATCACTGGAGCATTGCCAAGGTAACAGTGTTGGGATAAGTTTGCATTATCCCAAAAGTAACCTACCAAATTATTATCAAACAGCTTACTTGGATTCAAGACCGTACCGTTATTACACACCCTGTTAAATTGTTCTGTCTAGCTTGCTGTCATGAAGAAATGCGGTATGTTTTACAGGAGTCTGAATAAGACTCTTCCCACAATGAAGGTATCAGATTGTAAACAGTACTGATGACTCCACTGCAAGAAATTGTTCAAAATCTGCAAGTAATACCTGATATAGCATGATACACAGTGGAACATCACTATACCGAACACCGTTATACTGCACATTCAGATATACCGAACATCATCCTTGGTTCCCAATTTTGCGTAAAAACGTACCGAACATTGTTGTTGAAAAATGTCAACAGAAGAGTGACAAGTGGCTGTTATTTCCCCAAGCCAAGGAATAGAAGGGGAAAGCCACCCATTGCTGTAGGTAGTAAGCACAAAAACTGTGTAATTACATGAGTCAGTAGTCGGCACGTGTTCAAAGTCGTCTTTCAGTAACTACCAGGGCGTGCAGGGTGAAGTTCTGAATGGCGCTATTTATTGAAAAGTGAGTACCGGAGCACCAGCAGCTTAAAATTACTATACCAAACGATTGCTATTACGAACAAATTCTGTGGATCCCACAATGTTCGTTATAGCGGCGTTCCACTGTGGTATGATATAACCAGACGTTGCATGAGATGTGTCATAACTACTCGTAGACGTCTTCATGCGATCCTGTTCGTAACCCACAGAGATCCCAGACACAGTCAAGTGTGGGGCCCCGCCCACCTTCTGGAACACCACGGTGCAAGAACTGGCCAACCAGAGCAAGTGGTGGAGCCTGTTCCTGCTGTTGGTCGGAGGGAGCTTCAGCGCCAACCGGAACGGTAATGGCGTGGCCCACGGCTGCGATGCATCTGGGGTGTCCATTGTGACATTCTTGGACCAGTGGGAGAGCATCAAGATGGCCCCAGGACGTCTGACCATGGTGAAAGCCTTGTTAGAAGTGAGTGTTGAACTGTTTTATCAAATTAATGGTAGAGCAGAAGCTGGTCTCTGGCCTCATGTATGTGAGGCGTTCTGGCACTATGAGATGGAACTGGGTACAAGTAAGAGCGGAGAAAATGAAAAAAAAACAGTATCATGAAAACATTACAAAACACTTGGCTAATACAGTGGAACGCCGCTATACTGATCACCGCTATACTGAACATTTGGCTATACCGAACATCATCCTTGGCTCCCGGTTATTATGTACAAAACGTACCGAACGTTGTTGAAAAAAGTCAACAGATTAACAAAAAATGTACCAGTTATACACGTATTAAACACTATTTGGGCCACTTTTAATTCCCGAACATCAAACGACCCATAGTTACATCGTGTTTGAATGTTGAACATGTTGAAGAGCGATAGATGCCTATTTTTCCCAAGGAATAGGAGGGAAAACCACCCATTGCTAAAGTTTCGTGACAAATCCTCTTGCGGTCGCGGGATGTGAGAAATGCCAGTTCACTATTGGTCAAAAGAGGGTACCACAGTTCAAAATCACTATACCGAACGATCGTTATTACGAACACTTTCTGTGGATCCCACGATGTCCGTTATGTAAATTCAGCTCTTGTAAAGGTTTGTTCCAAAATTGTCGACATGCCTAGGAACAGACCAACTGGTGTTGACGACAGATGATTTGTCTAAGTATGTAGCGATATTTTGTAAGGCGTTCTTGCTAAATGAGACGGAATGCACACAAAAATAACAAATGGGGATAATTTTGTTTCTTTGATTTTTAGATTGATTGATGTTATCTTTGATATGTCTACTTCACATAATTTAAAGAAACAGTATAAAAGTTGTTGAATTAATGTGTATTTTTTAAGAAAAAACAATTGGCATCTTTCACTTTCTTAAATACAAAACTCGAAAACTTTTAAGGCTTTTTTGTCAATATGCTACTCATTTTTGACATAAAGTAAATGCAAACTTTTAACAGCCAGAACTTGTGAATTGAATATCCGATTGAAGTGCAACAAACAGCATTGTAAGGAGAATTGTATTCTCTTTCCTAATACCAGCAAAACCTCATTTTGACCTTTGCCCAGTTCTGCCTCATTTTGCCAGAACACCTCACATATACCTACTTATCTGGGTGGTGAATAGCAATTGTGGTAAAGTGTCTTGCCAGAGAACACAAAATACCATATTCCTATCAGGATTCAAACTCATTGCACATGTGTCGGACACTCTTAACAACACTCTGAGCATTGGACCACAGCACTCCAGATAATTTTTGGTCATTTTTCCCGGCAGAATAAGGCCAAACCCGACGGCCTGTTGAATGACCCTGTGACCCCGTTAGTCCACTGTCTGCGGACGGAGAACTACGAGCTGGCCACTCTGCTCCTGACGTATGGCGCATCGCCCGCACTCCTAATCGTTGACCCCGGAGACACTCCACTTCACTCTGCACTCAAGATTGGCTTTAAACAGGATGGTAAGGGACAACTCTTGAAAGTAAAATAGATTTACACTCAATTACCAAGATGTGTATCAATCAAATCTAGTTTTCAACTCGTAGTACAGCAAACTAAGCCCAGCCATATTATTATGGTTTATTTCTGGTAATGAAATCAAGGATTCCTCAAAAGCGCCCCAGGCACTGTAGCTCGCAAGCCTTAAGAAACCTGTATGAGAGAAGACAATGAAAATAAGTTACAGTTTCAGAGGTGGGAGGGAAAACCCAGAAGAATATTTTGGGGGACAAATTGTAAACTGCATAAAAAGAAAAAATGTTAAGTGTTTTCTTTCAACAAAATCAAAACAATTCACATGCATCCCTATGAGAAATGTTTTCGTTTTGCTGAAAGAACACTTACTTTTTTTGGTCATCTGTGGACAGAACATTAAAACAATGTTTGTGTTCAAAATTCCGTAACTTGAAAACTCCATGAGTGATTTGAATGATTCTATTACTAAAAGAAAGCTTAATGACTGGGCTTTCATATCCTAGATTTTGAAAGTGCTACATGCTTTCAAAAATAAGTCCTGCCATTTGGTTTTCGTTTTTTTTACTCACCCTGTATATCTTTGGTAAAATTGTATTATAAGCTCCGTCCAGAAGTCTCTGGTTATTTTAACGTGCCACATTTTGGCCTTACCGGTACAGATCGTAAATTTGCCGTGCTGGAACTTCTCCTGACGAAATACTCCGCAGACCCCACCGGCACCACCTACCTGGACAAGAACGCCCGAGACCGGGCGGGGAACACGCTGTTCCACCTGGCCCTCACAGGGGGCTCCAAGAACCAATCATTTAACGCCATCAAGGTCCTGAGCCAGCACAAGGTCAACCCCTGGCTGCGGGACCATGGAGGCCGGGTACC
The DNA here is from genome assembly GCF_015706575.1 of Patiria miniata. NCBI lineage: Eukaryota > Metazoa > Echinodermata > Asteroidea > Valvatida > Asterinidae > Patiria > Patiria miniata. The sequence goes on from NW_024037054.1 coordinate 4,275,589, forward strand.
GCTCAGGATGGTGACCAACAAAGACCGGCGCTACATGTTCCTGGCCGAGGCAGCCAAGTACTACGACAGTACCAGTGAACCTGCACAGAGTTCATCCAGAGGTAAAAATAATCCACAGATGGAACAAATCTGTGGAAAGCCTGAAATAAAACCTTTCTGGCCTTTAACAAAGCGTTTAGATTTAATAGTAAGGGGCCATTAAAATTTTGATGTTTTTAGATTTGGAATTTTTTTTTCGATTTTTTTTTCCAAAATTTTTGATGTTTTTAGATTTAGAATTTTTTTTTCAAAATTTGTTTGACCCACCCACCCAATCCGATTTTCGATCTTAAAATATTGACTTTTTAATCAATAAAAACATAACACATGTCCAGTTCAGTGACGGCAGAATGCTGTATGTATATGGTACCTTTACACCAATGACAAGGCCAACCCGTATTTCAGAACCGGCTCTTTTCAGAACCACACATACTCACAAAAGAGATTTTGCCACATGGTGCTACCACAACAACTTATCTTATCAACATTATTCATTTATAACATAACTTTTACTCTAACTTTTATCTTTTTTTGCGGTTGCATAGAGTCTAACCAGAGTGGTGCTGATGGCATCCATGTTTCTGGCGTCCCAGACGATTGGTCCAAGGCAGACAGGGGACCGGGACGGGACGGCCACCACCAGCAAGCAACAGCGAGAACAGCCGAGCACGTGCCCCGCAAGGAGAAGCTGCGTCGCGAAGTAGAGCTGCTACTGAGTGCCATGCCAATATATGTCCCGCAGCAAACAGGACTAGACCAAGCAGGAACCACTGTGACAGCGACACTGTCGAGAAGCGGCCCGCGACAAGTTGAGAACAGGGAAGAGGCCTCAAGGAAAGAAAAATTGAGACAGGATGTTGAAGATGAAGGTGAGATAATAGAGAGACGTCCAAAAAATTGTGACAGGTATCAATAATCTTTGGGTAGGGTGACTTCAGATGACTTGAGACATATGAGGTCAAAGGTCATCTAGGGGTCAAATGAGGTCATTGTTGTTTTTTGTTATGTAAACTGAAAAGTGCTGTCATATGAAAAGTCAGACTTCACTCTCAACCAAACTTTGTGACAATCTTTGGGTAGAGGGACTTAAGATGACTAGAGATATTTGTGGTCAAAGGTCATCTAGGGGTCAAATGAGGTCATTGTTGATTTTGGTCAACTGAAAAGTGTGCTTACTAACTGACTGTATAAATACTGCCAGCATGCCAGGGGGATCACGCACGTTTTACTTGCAGTATTTTTTTAAATTTTGCAATTCGTTTTGCATATTTGTGATCCTAAATATGTCTAAAATATACTGAGGAAGTTTCAGACTGTAATTTTGGCTCTAGAAATGAATCGTTTAAAGATGATTTGAAGAGATTTATCCAAATTGGTGACAGTCAATTTTCTCTGTTTTCACTCTTGTGATGTAACAAATTCCAAATGGGTATAATTTTGCCAAGAAAAGTCCGAAATTACAGTATCAAAGATATTTACAGTATCAAAGATATCGAAGTATATTGACATTGATATTATGAACATGCTAGTGCAATGAAATTATTATATGACCATTCTAAGCCAATGAAATTACTGTATCTGAGACATTGGTATCTGTGCAGAAGTACCCCCTCAACGGTAAGAAAGGGAGAGTTGAGGGAGACCTCTGGGAGAAACATTCAAACGCTTGCCGACATCACCTGATGCTCATGTGAAGAAGCTGTGGCTTTGTGCACATTCAGACCGAAATGAGTCGTGCATACTTTGTGCTATACTGTCGCGAACTAGTATGAATGTATAAACACTGCCTTATGGGGTACCGGAACAATGGGAGGTACCCCACAAGGAATGCCCACTGACTTGCGGGGTACCGTTTTGGTACCCCACAAGTTTTTCACAAAATAGATATATGGATTTTACTCAAACTAGGAATTTCCAAGGTGGGTTGATCCGTCGCAAGTGGAAGAGTTTTAGAAAAGGGATATGAAGTCCGAATTTCAGCCCAGGAAATTAATTCTGGTTAAAATAAGAGCATTTTGACATTAGTGTGCGACATCGCAAAATTTTAGTACACGAGAACAAAGGAAGTACCCGACTTCTATGCCTTGTAAGTGTGGGTGTGCACATGGTGCGTCTCGTCCACTGGGCTTTCGAAAGTGGTCAAAAAGCATCCTCGCTTGTGTGCGTACGGAGCCCATTGAGTATCTCTTGTGTTTCTGTTGCTTATCACAGAAGAAAAGATGGATGAAGAAGATGAAGAGGTAGATGATGATGACGACGATGATGAAGTAATGGGGGCCATTGATGCAACAATCTTTGATGATTTAACCTGGGAGGTAGAGTGCACTGCAAAGGTATGTGTCTAATGAGCTCTCTGCACAAAGTTTTTCCTCAATAGCACAAAAAAACGTGAACCAAACCAACAAAATAGTTGACCAGTCACCAGAGTTAGTTTTGAGTTGTTGAACCATCGCAAATCCTGCTCAGTGGAAATTTCTATGAGTATTAAAGGAAAAGTGAATATTGCCACCTAAATAAAACGTTCATTTTTCAGTATAGGAAAATTTTATTTGTAGACAGCCCATAAATTATTAGCTAATAAAGCTAATGGTAATAAAGTAAGAAAAATCTAAAAAAAAAAACACTCTTGTAAATTTCCAATTTGCTTAAACAAAAACATCAAACCGCCCTCTCCACCAAAACAAGGATTAAATCACAAAAAAACTACTTATACTAAGACGTCGAACTGAGTAATATATCAAAATATAGACTTAGATATCTTCTTTCCACTGCACAAGAAACCACAGTATATTTAGGCGAGACACCAAAAATACATTGACCGTTCGCACGCGTGCGCACGCCAGGAACGCATCCCTTTGTTCCAGCTACGTCCTGTTCGCACGCGTGCGAACGCGTGCGAACGGCACTCCCGTTCTGCACGCGTTCCATTACAACAAAAGGCCAGTTACAGTCTGTGCACACAGGAAGAACTCAGCAACACTAAAAGTATGCGAAGAAAAATGTGTTTAGTCCTCGCCAGAGGAATGTTACATGTACTATAAACTGGCACCATCATGGGCAAGCAGCGTCATCGGGAAAAAAATTGTTGTGTAAAAATAACCTTGGAGATTTAATCCAGGCACAATCTATCATGGAACAATCCCAAGAAACCTAACTCCGTTTTTATTATGCTGAACAGTAACGATGTACCCTAATACTGAGCCTGACCTAATTTCGATTTAACGCATTTCTTTTGTTAATTTAGTAGAACGCTGATTGTTATACTGGCCGGCAGCTACATTCCAGAAGTGACTCCATGCACCTGCCTTGTATCAACAAAGATATACACATTGTATAATTTTTTAAGGTCCGCTGTCTATCATTGTGTAGAAATATATTTTGGGATTTGACTTCAACTCAAGGTGTTTTTTTTCTGTTCGTCCAGTCCAACAGCATTATTTTATTTCGAGTACCCAGCCTAGGGATTAACCTAGATATATATTGAACCTAGACGGGATTTTGTTAAAGCCCTGTCCGTCCGACCGCGTTATTATTGTTACATGTATTACGATTATCCAGCACATAAACCCTTCCCATCTGAGCATTATTTTTTATTGCAACCTGCAGCGCAAAGTGTTTTTCCGCCCCGTCCAACCGCGTTGTTATTATATTTATTCCGAGTATCCAGCCTACAAAAAGTATTAACTCTTTCCATTTCGGCGTTCTTTTTATTGGAACCTGGACCAGAAAGGGTTTCTTTTTTCGCCCCACCCCAGCGACCGCGTTATTATTTTCATTCCGAGTATCTCAGCATTATTTTTTATTGGAAACTAAACGAGAATTTTTTTAAGCCCCTCCCAACCGCGTTATTATTTTTATTCCGAGTATCAGCATCATTTTTATTGGAGCCTAGAAGAGATTTGTAATTCTTCAATTATTTAGGGTTTATATTATGTTATTATTATTTATATTTATTTCAATGCAGGACCCTAGGCCTAATGAAAACCACCTTTTTACTGTTCTGGTTAATCCTGGATAAATAAACGTTTAAATCTATAAATAAATAAATGGGTTTCTTTTTCGCAGAATGAAAATAATATAACGCGGTTGGGCGGGGCAGGAAAAAATCGATGATGGGCCTATGCAGGCTGGGCACTCGGGAAAAACGCGGTTGGGTGGGGCGGGGAGAAAAGGCCTTTCTGATCCAGGTTCGTCTTTCTATGCACGCACGGTAGCGTGAAAGTCCGACATCAGCCGATTATGTATGACGTTCACAGGGATACCAGCGCAGCGTATTATGATGTACACGCTGGTACCCTGCTATCTTTTGTATGCACATGTAGTTTCTCATCAAGGGGAAATCCCTTTTCGCACGCGTGCACAGCTCACCGGCAGTTGCTGGAAATTGCCTCCGACTTGTTTGTTTGTTTTTAATTCTGGTGCATATTTTTGGAAACAGATGAGTAAAACAAGTTCCTGAAACCATGAGATATAAATTCAGCCCGCATCTGGGTGACTTTGATCCTGCTGCGTTTAATTCACAATTATTTGTGCACGTTGGTGTAGTAATCGAAACTATACAACGCAATACATCTCAAGTCTCAAGGCAGCTTGAACTAGGTAAGTTTCGCATATTGATACACATTCACGTACGATTATTTGTTCTGATTTAAAATCTTCATCCTTTCTTTTTTTAGGCACAGCAAAATGTTATAACTTGACTGTTATTTATACCATCATTATAAAATCTCCAACATGAAGGCCCTATAACTCAAATTTTGGTGCGATTTTGTCTTTTGCTTTTATATCTTGCGTCAAAATAAAGTTTCGTTTATTAGTCTCGTTTAATAATACAAAATAATATCTTACTTGTTACTGCTTTTCCTTGAATACAACAAAAACAAGCAAAATAAAATAAATGTACATGTATACGTATCTTCTTCGAAAAAATATCCTTTTTCTTTTTATTTAAGTGAAGGCTCTGGTGACAAGTCGGCACTGGATGGACAGCATGAACTGGCTGATTTTAGGGTACATTAGCTGTTGCTCATGATCATCATCGTATACATGTACATGTATATTTGAAAAATACAACAATATTTCTCGGATTAATTTGTCAACTACTATACTTTAATAATACAGAATATAGTATTAATAACACAGAGCGGTACTTACTTTTTTGACAAGGACAAAAATGCTCATACATTTGTTGGATGTTTTGAAAAATCCTTGTCTGCAGAAACTACAGACCATGATATGATTGATGGCAAGTAAAATTGACGTCGGAGCTGACTCATTTCAAGTACACTTCTGCAAATGATGATTATTGCGATAGTTTAAATGAAAAAAAAACAATCAACTTATTCAGTGAAAACATTTTATAAACAGCTGTAGAGACGTACATCTTGTGAAAAATATAGCTTTTGAATTTAAATACATAAAATTTGCAAGTCATTATAATGTAATAAATATGATAATACGCGTTGTCAGTGTTTTTCTGAGTTTCTTGATCCGGTCTGCTCAGACTATGCAACGTAGTAATAAATGGTTGGCAAACAATTATCTGATGTATATTTATTATCCGATATATAATTTTCAGCCACAAAACGATTAAAGGTACAATTTAGATAACGCCTGTCTGATTAAAAAAAATGATTCACATTAATTATAAGCCTGCTCATTTTGTCACGACGGAACGTTTATCTGTGTGCCTTTCTCTTGTGGTCAGCAACATCTTTCTTGCTGGTGAACACATATCTGCACCCCTCCTCTTTGCAGCGCCCCAATGACTTTTGATTGAACAAGGGCATGTGTTCGCATGGGGGCTGTCTGGTGTCGCGAATGGCCTCCATAAAGGTCAAAAAATGACCTGGATGTTCGGTTGATGGAATAGGCGTCGGGAAGCTGCGCACACACTGCAGCATATCATCGGCAACTGGAAGGTTGGATGAGCAATGTCATTCATGTGGGTTGACACATGACATGGGTTCTGGGGACTCCGGTTGATGATAGTAGCCCTCGATCTTTTGGGGAGACTAAAAAGAACACAAGTTTGGAAAAAAATAGAATAGGTTAGTATAATAGATCAAATATTGTTACACTGACAAGTTTGAAGGTTTGTGTTCGAAAATGCTGGGAAAACCAAGAAAAACAAAAAATGTTCCAGTATTCTGGTTCCCTGACCCCACCAAAATGAAACTGTGAATCGATTTATAGATGCCGGAAAAATGTAAGGTAAGGAAACCAATCTAGCTGGCCTGCACCCGTTCATGAACATGTAACCGATAGCAAATAAAATTTGGACTGAAAAAAAGGGTAAATTTTGAGCAGTAGTTTTGTTTTCCAATGTTTGCAAATGTTGTATATTCCCTTTAATATCGAAATGTTCTCGGGCGGAATACCCTGGGCAGTATAACATAAAAAAAAAAAAAACATACATGTATTATTTAAATTTAATTCAAGTGACAATTTAAGTTGACTTACTCATACTGGTCCCGTCCAAGATTATCTCTGGTTAGCGTAGATGGAGACGGGGGAACCATCTGAAGGTAGCCACAAGGAACAATGAAGTACCCGGGAGTGGGGAAGTCGTGGTCAGGGAGGTTGGGGCAGTCATCAGCCGGAAAGAATCGATTAAGCTGGATGCGCCGGTTCACAGCGGCCACCTGGTCGCCAAGAAGAATTTTGTTTTTATTGTCAACGGAGTAGACCATGGACGACTCATGGAATTTGGAGGCCAACTCCAAGGCGTACCTCAACCGTGAAGAGTAGAAGTGACTGTTGACGTTCTGCTTCCGGACGGAGTTTTCTTTTGCATGTACTCTAGCGTCTATGAGGCCTTGGTACTCCATTGATGCCTTGAAGCTTTTATTGGGAGGCTTCATCCATCTTGCTATAGTCCGAAGGCCTACGATTGGGAAAAGTTTTTATTGTAGCATATATACATGTAAAGGGACAAATTATTTCCTTGAAATAACTTTAAAAATTTCCTTATTCATTTTGTTTCATAAAGCCAAAAAAATCTCCGATTTCGCTGGTCTTACGATACCGTTTTCTCTTGATTTTTGTCTTGACTATTTAAAGCACATTTCCTGAATAATGCTCGGGAAAAACGGAAACTTTTTTGGCCTAACGAACGATTAAGTATTACTATTTTCCTTTATTAAAAAAAAAACGGAAAAGAGGGGCCTGCTCTTATTTCTTTCATATCGAATTTCACCAACAAAAACAGTCATTTTTCTGTTTGTGCCCCAAATTAAAAGCCAATTCTCTGATGATTTTTTTTTTTAAGTAAAAAAAAAGGGACTTAATTATATCAGGTTGGATTAAGACATACAAGTTGAAAAAGTTTCAGTAATATAAAAAAGAGATTGGTTTAAGAGCACGGGAAACACAGTCTTTAATGTATATACAGTATTTAAAAATTTGGTCGGTCCACCTTCAAGTTGGGCATGGTCTGAAGAAGATGTTGCCTCACTTGATGGAGGGTTGATCCACAAGTACCCGTGTCTTCTTGTCGCCGACGATGTGCTCGGAAACTGTTGCCTTCGACAAACGATCTGGCAACATCCACAATGCCGGGATAAAGCTCTCTCACTGCAGGACGACCCTTTTCCCTCCCTGCCTTAGGTTTGGGCCTCGGCTTTGCAACTTTGCGTTTCGGACTAACCAAAAGACAGCTGATATCAACATTTGGCCGGTTAGCCAGAATCTCTCGAAGTGGGCAACTCATACTTAAACGAACGAACACTTTCTAGAACTAAAGTAAATATGCAACTGTATGCGAATGTAACATAGGGTTCATAAACAGTACAAGTATGTTCTTTGCCTTGCCTAGGTATTCTCCAGGGATTAACGAGTGACGCGCGCTGACAATTAGCCAGATTCAATTGAAACCCAAACCCACCCCACTCTGTCCTCCTTTGCGGAACCATCAAACAACTTTAACAATGACATTTAGGGCTACGAATTGTCGCGGTAACGCCTTGTGATTTGGTTCGTGTAAAGGGCTATGAATTGTCGCGGTAACGCCTTGTGATTTGGTTGCGTTGGTTCCAAACAAAAGAGACTGAACTACGAACCAATCAACATGAGCGAGTCATCCTGTGGTTTACTATTTGGCAAAATTTCAGTCTTCTATTCAGAAAGTTCCAGAAACATGCTTCGTTTCTTTAGAGTCGTTTGAAAGCCTGTCCCCGTCTTATTTTGAAACAAAATTGTATCGAGTGCAGACGCCTTCTAAACACTCTTGCTTGTAAAGATGTCTACCAACAAAATTACCATCAGGTGGCTTAATGCAAAATGGCATGGCATCGAGGAAGATGTTGCTAAGAGCAGGGTGAAATCTCGTCATCCCCTGGAAATCGGCATGGAGGTGCAAGTGAGCTACAAATCCAATCATCACAGGGCAGAAATTGTACGGATCGGTGACAAAAGTAAGTACAACATGTGTTTCATTGTGCCCTATGGCAGGTAACCTATCATGGCTCCCTATGAGATTTCTATCAACCGTGAATTTGAAACCCCGCCAACATTCCCAAGCCCCAGCCCACCAAGGATTCCACGGGCCCCGCCAGCGTTCCCGAGCCCCAACCCAGCAAGGATTCCACGGGCCCCGCCAGCGTTCCCGAGCCCCAGCCCACCAAGGATTCCACGGGCCCCGCCAGCGTTCCCGAGCCCCAACCCACCAAGGATTCCATGGACCCCGCCAGCGTTCCCGATCCCCAGCCCACCAAGGATTCCATGGACCCCGCCAGCATTCCAGAGCCCCAACCCACCAAGGATTCCACGGGCCCCGCCAGCGTTCCCGAGCCCCAGCCCCAGCTCACCCTTCCCCAGTTTCAGTTCGAGCCGATAGCTGATTTTGATCTGGATCTCGATCTGTCGGCGATCACCGGGGCCAGCACAGAAAGTCCCCTCATCCAACTTATGACGTCACAACTTGCGATGGTGATCGCCAAGCTGGATCAGCAGTCAACCGAGACAAAAGAGCTGCATGGAGAGATACGAGGGCTTCAGGCAGAGGTAAACGAGCTGCGGGCAGAGGTACGAGAGCTTCGGTCCGAGGAGAAGAACGCCTCAAGTATCACCAGTGAACATCGGGAGCCACAGTACGTCATTGCCGACAAGCATCTCAACACAGTGGTAATAGGCACACCGAACAATGCCACCCATACAATGGACAAGGACACTTACGACAAAATTTTCGACAAGGTGGACAACCCCAAGGACTTGATCGTCAAATTAATGGCAGAAGTTTTCACCCCAGAGGAACTCGCCAAATCAAATTACCATGGCGGTGTTATCTTCAATGGCAAAAAAAAGGTCACCAAAGAATGTTTGAGGAAGAAGCCCAAGTTCATTGCAATAATGTCGCAAGCGGCCATTGAATTCCCAAGACACAAAATTGACGAGAAACTGCAAAAAGCACTGAAGGATGCAGTCAATGCAAAATGTAGAAAAAAGTCTTCCATGTTAAGATCGTAGGCTGTAGGCAAGATCAGGGCGTATTTGCAGATTTTGTTTATAGTTGATTGACAACGATTTATATCTTTTAGCGTTTTGTAAAATCGTAAAACCCACCACCTGATTATGCATAAGTTACTCTCTTCCAACTGTAATGGATGGATGTTTATTTCGAGCACCTGAAACATTAATGTCCAATCGACCATGCATATTTAAATTAAATTCTGACTTTATACAATAATCATCTTTAATTATTGAGATTATTTGAGAGCTGTGACAAATAAATAAAACAAAACGCTTGAACCGGATTTCAATCGTGTATTATGACCTTTATTAAATGATTGATTTTAATTTATAAAACCAAATAGTAATTTACACCAAACTGTAATGCTTGTTCCTCTTATTTTTCGAGAATCAAAGAAAGTCACATTTGCAATAACCATTGAAATTTCATTTATCAAAAAATATATACATGTAATAATAAGAGATTGCCAAATCCCTATTTTATTTCGCCAACCAATACCGCGGAATTTTTAGTCCGAGTATCCAGCCTAGCCCACCAAAAAATATTAACCAATGGCTTCCCATCTCAGTTTCTTTGTTGAAATCTTGACTACGTGGGTTTTTTTCTGCCCGGCCCGACCTCGTAATTATTACTTTTTATTCCGAGTAGGCAGACCACAAAAGATATAAACTCTTGCGTCTGGTTTTATTTTTCACCCCGCCCAATCGCGTAATTTATTTTTTTATTCCGAGTATCCAGCCCACCAAAAAATATTAACCCTCCCGTCGAGGTTTTATTTTTCACCCCGCCCGACCGCGGAATTATTATTTTTATTCCGAGTATCCAGCCCACCAAAAATATTAACCCTTCCGTCAGGGTTTTATTTTTTATTTTTCACTTGCCCGACAGCGTAGTTATTAATTTTTATTCCGAGTATCCAGCCCACCCAAAAAATATTAACCTCTCCGTCGGAGTTTCATTTTTCACCCCGCCCAACTGCATAATTATTATTTTTATTCCGAGTATCCAGCCCACCAAAAATATTAACCCTCCCGTCGAGGTTTTATTTTTCACCCCGCCCGACCGCGTAATTATTATTTTTATTCCGAGTATCCAGCCCACCAATTTGTTTTTTAACCCCTTCCGTCGGTTTTTATTTTTCACCCCGCCCATAACCGCATAATTTATTTTTGTATTCCGAGTATCCAGCCCACCAAAAATATTAACCCTTCCGTCGGGGTTTTATTTTTCACCCCGTCCGACAGCGTAATTATTATTTTTAGTCCGAGCATCCAGCCCACCCCAAAAAATATTAACTCTTTCCGTCGGGGTTGTATTTTTAACCCTGCCCAACAGCGTAATTATTTTTTTTTATTCCTCGTTTCCAGCCCACCAAAAATATTATCCTTTCCGTGGGGTTTTATTTTTCACCCCGCCCGACCGGATAATTATACATTTTTTATTCCGAGTATCCAGCCCACCCAAAAAATATTAACCCTTCCGTCGGGTTTTATTTTCACCCTGCCTGACCGTGTAATTATTATATGTTTTATTCCATATCACGCCTGCCGAAATATGGAGCTTGGGCCAGGCATACTTTTTTTTTCATTCGTTTATTTATCACAAGACAAGAATATATACGGAAGTGCTCAGTTGGCGAGGTCAGCAAATCAAATGGTTACGAGTTATTCGTGTTACAAAAGAAGAATAAATCTGATCAAACTCCACATGAATCCTAAAACCCTGGAATGTCTATGATTTATTTATTGCTGGCACCAAAGTTTTTTGCCCACAAGAAAATGTACTTCGCATCTTTCTTGTGATGTTCCCGTTCTCGCACGCAAAGGAACGGTGCATAATACCCTCTCTGTGAAGCCAGTGAGAGAACGGGATGACGAACGTGTGCGGAACGCAGTTTGGCACGCAAAGGAACGGGAAGGCGTGCAGAACGGGAAGGAACCCGTGCGCACGCGTGCGAACGGTCAATGTATTTTTGGTGTCTCGCCTTAACCAGTTGACGTCGGATGACGTGTATACATGCAAAGATTTTGCGATATTTGGAACGGATGACGGATAAATCCCTAACTAGCGAGGCTGGAAATATCTGTCAGTGACCCGCTCGCAGGGTGTGCTACCCGCAGATGACAGCCTGGGCAAGACATCGAGGTTCGTGAAAAACAATCCCGCGTCTGGGTCCAGTTAATGTCAAATAAATACCGACACCAACTGGTTAAAAGACAACCCCAAGCTCATTTCTTGGATTCCAATCACATAGTTGTGGTTCTTAGTCTTAATTGGTACTACGTATGAGCTGCGACCATCAAATGGCAAAGCAGAGATACCCTATGCTGATATGTGTTTTGGTTCAGCATCTAGCTTTTCACTAATTAACGGTTTCCGGTTTTCCTCCATATCCCAAGGTCTGGAAGTTCCTGCACGACAAGCTGGTCCTCCACAGCCTGAAGGAGACGGCCATCCGCAAGATCCAGATGCTGGGAAGCGGGGACTGGCGAGTGCGTCTCTGTAAACCCCTCGAGGGCCTGCCCAAGCAACACGACATGAAGCTGTACGAAGCCCGGCTGACTAAAGGCGGCCGCATTCTGTGGGAGTTGGCGATAGCGTTCTCGCCTCGCTGCAGCGAGGAGTCTGAAAAGAGGCTTGACTCGGGTACGGACAAATCTTGGGGGTTTTTATTTTTAATTCTAGGACAAAACTCAAGCAAGCAAAGTGAAAAGGTACCTTTTTGGGGACTTAAATTACAGAGTTTGTATTGGGAGCTCACAACGCTGTTACGGTGTCTTTATCAACTGGCGTTGAGGCCCTCACGTGACCTGTCATGTGACCATGTTTGATCACATGACACATGGGCCAGCTCGTACCCTCCATCTCGGTTCACATGGGTGCGGTGCCTGCGGATTTCTACTGTGTCAGAGATTTTGCATTTCCAGAGGTCGTCCTCCCTGGCAATCTTAACATTGTCCACGAAGATGCTATGTCCTGGGGTGGATATATGTCCACCAACTGCTGTCAGTGGAGCTGACGTGCTGGTGTTCTCTGTATCGGGTCTGCAGAGTGCGAGCTGTTTCACCGATATAAGTGTCTTCACAGCCATCACACAATATTCTATACACAAGACCACATTTCTTGAGGTCTGCAGTCTTGCCCGTAGGCTGATCAACTGGGAGCGAAGGGTGTTCAATGGTTTATGTGCTACCATGACACCATGTTCACGAAACACACACTCCAGCTGTTCAGAGAGACCTCGGATGTATGGAAGAATGGCCATAGGTTGGTGCTTGGCATTGGTAATGGTCTTAGAGGCAGCTCCAGGTGTTGGTTTCTTTTTAGGGATCATGAACTCCCACGGTTGGTACCCCTTGGCAGTGAGAGCCCTTTTGATGATGTGGAACTCAGTCTTATGGTCCTCCTTCTCTGTGATAACCAGGTGGATCCGGTGGCAGAGTGTGAACCACTGACCTTTTGCGCGCTAGATGACGATTGGAACCAAAGCTCAAATATTGGTCAGTATGGGTCGGCTTCATGTGACCAGACATGGTCACGTGACAGGTCACGTGAGAGCCTCAACAACACCAGTTGATAAAGACACCGTGACGGTGTCGCACGCTCCTGATACGAGCTCTGTACTTTTCAGTCCCAAAAAGGTAGAGTTCCATTTACTTGATTCAATAATGGTACTGGAAACAAACTTTCATGCTCGGAAACTTAAGCAGTTTCAATTTTTTGTGAGCACTTGTGCACTTTTTAAATGTGAATTATTGTCTGATTATTATTTCAGGAGACGGCGCTTCGGAGCCTACAGCAGTGGCCGGAGGACGAGTGTACTCGGAGATAATCCGCATCTGGGACATCGTACCGGACCACCCTAAGGTGACGCATGCAATCAAGGTGATCGTCAAATCGGTGGAGCGAGGAGAAGAATGCATCATCCGCAAGAAACTGATAGGCATCAGCAACAAATCGCCCACGGGTAAGAAGTTTGTTCCAACTGTGATGTGGTCCGACGGCATTTTGTTCACTGCAGGGTGCATCCCCAGTCAAAAAAAATTCCCATAGACACCAGTGAAAAATCCCCATACTTCAAAATTCTTTTAAAAATACTCAGGACTCTCACAGGTGTTCAGGCTGCACAGAAAATTGATGATCAACATGTCCTATCTTTCATTTTCTGTTCCATTTTTGGTGGGCTGACCTTTAACTGTGTGGAGAAATTTTCAGCCAAAGAAGACCACCCCTTAAAACGATTGATGTTTCCCAAACTGGAAGAAGTAGCCATTTTGAAGAAGGATCCCTCCACAACATGGGTAAACAGCACCACTTTCGGACCCAATTGCATCCAAAATGCTCAGAATTGCTAGCCCCAAGTCTAGGCTAGAGGTGCAGTGCCATTTGTCTTCAATTCTTCAATTCCATGGCTCTCAGAAGTTTCCAATAGAGAATAATTTGAGTATATACCTTTTATTCATGAGCTCGTCGGACAGATTTTTGGCCTATTTACTGGGGTGTACACCAAGGGGCCAGGATAGATGGTACCTAGGTTGAAACTAGAGAGGCACTTTGACCTGAGGGTGTGCAAACAGACCACAAACTAGACAAGTCATTTGATTGTACGATGCATGCTGTGAAGTGCTTTGTGGCTTTTTGTACGCCCAAGGGAAGTAAAGAATTACAGAAAATGACAAGTACGCAATATATCTGTCTGCCTTGGCTTCACAGGAGGCACAGCAGCGCTTCGCCTGCCGACCTACTTCCAGGAGGTCACAGGAAGCTCACCCGATCGCCGCACCAAGGCCCTAGACGACTCCAAGAAGATCCCGAGACCCTTCTTCCCCCCGGCGAGCTCCAGGGAGAACGAGTACCACATCATGAAGTTCTACTCCGTCAACTCCACGCTGGTCAACGCCATGCTCAACGACAGCAACGTCAAGGTGGATTTCCCGTTCCGTGTGACGGAGCTGGAGCACGCCATCATCAACCTGCAGCCCAGGCCCCCGTCCTCCATCCTGCTGCTGGGCAGAAGCGGAACAGGTCAGAAAATTGTGAATTTTAGTTCCCACCTGTGGCTTGTGGGGTACTTGCACCTTGCTTGTTGCCATTTTTTTACAGTGTCGGGGGGAGGGGGGGGGGGAGAAGTTGGCAACTTTCTTACAGTCCCTCCTGTTAGTGCTGCGTGGGGTGCTGTTGCCCAATGCATGGTTACGGTGTTTGACTCTTGTGCCGTGGTATATGGGTTGGAATTCTGACCGTGGGAATATGGTGATTGTGCTCTTGAGCAAGGCACTTTACCATTTTTGCTTCGTCCTTCGGATGGGACGTAAAGCCGTAGGTCCCGTGTGTTGTGTAGTGCACGTTAAAGAACCCAGTAACACGTATCGCTAAGAGAAGGGGTTCACCCCGGTGTTTCTGGCAGTGGCTGCAATATGCGCCGCAGCACCTTGGAAACCCTTATAAGGTGCTACATAATGGGTCTCATATTTCTCATAAACTTCATTTGCCTGTCTTTAATAATAGACATAATTTCTTGCCCCTTGAGTAACTAATTGTTGGTAGATACGTGCGCTATATAGGACTTCGGTATTATCACTATACGTCTTCGATTGAGGAGCTAATGGCAACACACAAGGGATATCATGATCACAGTCGGACTACAGTGTATGAGTCATACTTTATTAAGAGCTCCCAGTCTACATAAAACAGGATTCACTGGCTGTGACTGTTCATGTAACTTGATACAGCTATGCTTTGACTATAGGTGATTGATAAGCAAGCTGTGCCTACCACTTGCCTGTTTTTTTTTTCTGTAGACTGAATGTGACTAGTCACAGTGGTAGTGTGAAACATGATCTGACTGTTGGTGACTAGCCTGTGTAAAGGCAAGGCAGGGGAAGAGGATTGATTTTTTTGACTGTCTGTGACTGTTCAGGCACCAGGAGGGTTAATATATGTCTTTTAAAATCGTGAATGTGTAGGTTCTTTTCATGTGTAGGTTCTTTTCATTTTCGTTTGTCTTTGCAGGCAAGACCACGTGCTGCCTGTATCGCATGTGGACCAAATTCTTTAAATATTGGCAGCAGGTTTCCATGACTGGCGAGCCCTTGATTCCGAGAGATATTGCCTTCATTCACCAGGACAAGCTGGATGAAGAAGAAGGTAAGAATAACCCGGAAACACCTCACTTCAACTCTTGCCAAAATCAATATCTCCTCAAAGGATGCAACAGAGTCAGTTTTCTAACAAAGTTTCTGTTAACAGCACGAGGTTCAGTGTGTGCCGTCCCAAAAGAGTTTTGAAACGTGTTTTGTTTATGTGTTTAATTTGAACGGTTTCATTACAGATGGAAGTGACACAGACAGTGACAGCGCCAGCGCATCCAACAAACCCAGGCAGGCCTACCGCCGTGGCTCAGATACCCGCCGTGGTTCTTACGACTTGCGGAGTGCTGAGGCCTACTCCTCGGCGTCGGTCAGCAGCCACGGTGACGCTGACGCGGACGAGAACGTTGACGCCCCGACGATCATGGACCACCTGCACCAGATCTTTGTGACCAAGAATGCTGTGCTTTGCAGCGAGGTCCAGCGCAACTTCTGCGACATGAGCCACGCTTGTGAGTTTGCCGCCGAGCCCTTGGCCCAGCAGGACACGCCCATCCCTCACCGGTTCCAGGACGCGCACCAGGCCCGATTCCCCTTGTTCCTTAGCTCCCGCCAGCTGCTTCTGATCCTGGACGCCTCCTTGCCCAATTCTTATTTCCCTCGCGCGGCTGACGGATCGATGAAGCGGAAAATACGGGGATGGGACGAAGGTAAGGAAAGATAAGATTATGTGAACAACGAACTGATGAGCTTCAGAATAATGCATGATAACACCTAACACAGTGACCTGTCTCCATAAAATGATCCTCAAGTTGTACATCGCCTTTGGTTGGTTGGTTGTTTCTTAAATTTGTAGTTATTTGATTTTTGTTTGTGTTTTAGGGGTTTGTGTTTGTCTTTCAAAAACCATTAAACCTGCGGTGTGTGATCGTACTGAAATGTACTGACATTGTCAGTACATTTTTTAATAATTTATAATGACTCCGTATTTTTTTCGTCCAAAAATTTCATGCTCTACAAGTTACCTATTAGCTTAAAAGCATCATGAGTGCCCCTTTAACCCTGGGTGAACTTTTGACCCAGAATTTCTGAGGCAAAGATCAGAACCAGGCCAACTCCCATAGGATTTGTATGGTCCAGCTCCAACCACAAGGCTTGTGAAGTATAGCTGCTGTTATCACAAGGCCATCAATCATGCTGTCATTATGCCTAGTCTTGGAGCCTGGAAACAGGTGGTCTTCATCCTTGTTAGCTATATACATGTAGCCTCAGACTGTTGCAGTGGGGGGGGGGGGGGGGGGGGGGAAGGGCCGGGCCAGTTAAAAATAAGTAAAATTAAACAATGGCGGCTCACATGAGACCCTTTAGTGACCTAAACTGCCCTGCCTATTACTGCACTCTATGGTTTTCTGGCTTTTTTTTCCAGGAATACATGTCAACAAAAATGTAATTCACTGTAGTGCAGGTGCTAATCCGTTAGTCTGACATTTTTTTTCCCAGAGGATGGACCTTTGACTTTTATCCCACTGATGGATGACGAGGATGAGGAGGACGAAGACCACACCCCGGCAGCTCTTGGCGAAGACGTGATGCAAGACGGTGAGGCCAACCCCAACGCACCGCGCGGCCTGGGCGGACAGCACGAGGCTCAGGGAGGCGGGGGACAGGCCGCCAAGTATGACCCACGACGTGAGGTCACCTATGAGGTCTTCGCCTACGAGCTGTGGCCTCGCATCAACAAGAAGAAGCTGCCGTACCACTCTACACTAGTGTGGATGGAAATCAGATCCTTCATTAAGGGTAAGAGAGAGAGCGTGGAAAAATATTATCAGACAATGGAACTTCTTCAAACTGGCGATATCGATGTCAAAATACTATGAAATAATCGAGTAATATCGATATATCGAAGTATCGAAGGTGCTTAGTATATAGTAGATGTATGGTGGCCAAACTTGCCAATGTGTCACCTTTCTGAAAAGCAGTAAGTACATCTGTGTTGAGGGTGTTCTGTGTGTGGTTTGCTGGTCGACTAAAGTGCCTATAGTAAGCAAGGGGGGTAGTTCCTTGTCGACAAAAGTCACCAATGGTAAGGAAAGGGGTCAACACCTGGATTTTATTCCTGTGTTTGATGTGCTCATCAGTTGAAACTCAGCCTTAGTCTTTTGTTTTCATGTACTGCAGGATCAGTTGAAGCACTCCACACAGAGTCAGGCTGCCTGTCACTGGAGAGCTACTTGGCACTTGGCCAAAAGAGGGCCTCCAACTTCACTGCCGACAGAGAAGAGATCTACACTCTCTTCAAGACTTACGAGGTATCAGCCATCTTGTTTCTGCATGCTTGTGCTTTAAGCAATGAACTTCCAAATTGAAAGTTGATGAACAAGTAACTTGCTTTAGCAATTTGGGAGAGCTACAAACAGTACATTAAAATAAAAATGAACAGAAATGAACAGCATGTTGAAAACTTATATAAGAATGCAACAAATGTATTCCTGTCAAACAGCTGCCATGACTGTCATAACCTAAATTAGCATTCATAAACACCTAAGACAGTTTACCCATTCCTATTGGTCGAGAGCCTGTCACATGGCTGGTCTTAAACAAATGATACAGACCGGCTGGCTGTTGTTAAACACTTTCCCCAGAGTCACATTGGAATTTTTGGTGCCTTTTACCATTTTATTAGTTAAACATGTTGAATACAACCAGTGACTCGGTATTTCATAGTCATAACTTCACACTTCACCGGCACAGCTGTGTTCTGGGCCACATCGCACAGTGCGTGATTGTTATTTAAAAAAAAAAAGGGTTATCATGCTCCAACAAAGGTATTAACTTGTTCATCCATATTCAGCACATGAAGAGTCAGAAGAACCTCTTTGATGAGGGGGATCTGGTGTTCCACGTCTACCGTCGGCTGCGGGACATCAAGACACTGGAGTGGGTCCTTCACGAGATCTACGTGGACGAGACACAGGACTTCACTCAGGCCGAGCTATCACTCTTCATTCGCTGCTCACATGATCCAAACTCGCTCTTTCTGACTGGTGAGTTATTAAAGGGCCCATGTGATGGACTCTATATAACACCTTAATACAGGGTGAGTAAAAAAAAACGAAACCCAAATGTCGGGACCATTGTTTTAGTGAAGTTCTGCATGAAGCACTTTCAAAATCTAGGATATGAAAGCCCAATTCATATGCTTTCTTTTAGTACAAGAATCATTCAAATCACTCATGTACTTTTCGAGTTACAGACTTTTAAACACAAGCACCGTTTTAAAGTTCTGTCCACGGATCACAAGAAGGTAAGTGTTCTTTCAGCAAAACGAAAACAAATCACACAGGGATGTGTGTTTTCATTTTGCTGATAGAACACACACCTTTTGTGTGATCCATGGACAGAACTTTAAAACGGTGGTTGTGTTTAAAATTCGGTAACTTGAAAAGTACATAAGTGATTTGAATTATTCTTAAACTAAAAGAAAGCTTTTGATTTTGGGCCTTCATATCCTAGATTTTGAAAGTGCTACATGCAGAACTTTACTTAGACAATAGTCCCGACATTTGGGTTTCGTTTTTTTTTTATTCACCCTGTAGATCCTTGTCATTCGATTGGAGGAATTTAGTCACATGACATTGAATAATTTGCCCCATTCCATTGACCAATATTCCATTGTATGATTTACGTCATACATCATGCATTTTGGTTCCATTTGTTTCGCTCCATTTCACGAGCGCCTCGGATATCGATCGCAGAGCATGAACTGTGAACTATTGCTATGCGAATGCAGCGTTAAGCATTGACAAGTCCCAATGCTTGCAAGATTAGAAGAACTCACTCAAAGGAACGTTGCTATTCCAATGGTTGCAGGTTCGAAGTCTTAGAATCCAGTCAATTTATCCGTTCAAATATATATGTATAATACTAGAAATGTTGACTGCTTATTGAAGCCTGCTCTTAGAAAATTCTTGCCGTCTTGTCACTGCAATTGTTTTTTTTCCATTGACTTTGTAGGAGACACTGCACAGAGCATCATGCGTGGTGTTGCGTTCCGCTTTGACGACCTGAAGTCCCTCTTCCACTATGCCAGCAAGTCCGTCAAGGCCCTTGGCAAGCACTCAGCTGTAGCTGTACCCAAGAGAGTCTACCAACTCACGCACAACTACCGATCACATGCCGGTAAGATATGTCTGGCCTAGAGTGGTCAGAACATCAGTCTATTGAAGGCATATAGGATCATTTGCATATATCCCAAAAGAAACCTACCAAATTTTTTTCAAAAAGCTTACAGTACTGGTACTAAACCCCCTTTGAAATTATTCTGTCTGGTTAACAGTCAATGCAAAGAAATCAAGAAATGTAGGTGATTTCCAACGATCAGTCAATTGACTGATTTTCGGAATAAAGAGTGCTGTTGACAAATTCTTGTTTCGTGATCGAAAAGTTGTCCATGGTTTCTTAATGTTTTCTTTAAAAGTAATTTCCACTGAGCTGATATTTCAAAAGGTTAGGTTTTGAAACATTGTTCTTTGGTTTTTGAGTGGTGTAATCATTGGAAATGAACAAAATATTGCATGAAAAACAAACATAATCCTTACTCAAGTCTGACTCAAACCGCAGTTCTTAGTGTCTGGACTTGACTCAAGTAATAACAGGCAAATGTCACACTTGAAGTCAAAGGCTTGTATACTAGAATCCTTAAAAAAGTGGAAAATGATTATTGTTCTAAAGAGACCCAAATTCATGCCAAGTAAGCTGGTTTGCCTTTTCATGGTGCGTGTGGTTAATATGTCATACAATAGGGCTCCTTTAAAAAATGTCTGGCAATAGCCCAACACAAGGCCAAAGGCCACTCGAGGTGTTGGCTACAGTTGAAAATGTGGAAGAACCAGCCCCTCACACTGAAACAAGATGATCTCATCTCTTCACAATATAAATATTGGACCAAGTCAGTCACAAGTCCAGCGAAAATCCACCACAAGTATGCTTTACCTACCGCTTACAGTCTTTAAAATGCCTGTCATTCCTCTAAAACCCACAAGTCCATAATGGGAACACCTTGGGACCGAACTTGAGAATCACAGTAGGCTTTCTGCTTTATGTGACCCCTTGCTGATTTTTCATCCAGAGTTAGATAGAGGTTGTATTTCTGACATGCTTTATGCATCACGTTTTTGCGTAACCTCTTACCCAGGGATTCTGAACCTAGCCTCCACTATCGTGGATCTGATGACCCATTTCTTCCCCAACTCCTTTGATCGTCTGGAGCGTGACCAGGGCTTGTTCCACGGCCCCTCCCCAGTGCTGCTGGAGTCCTGCAGCTTCAGCGACCTGGCTTTGCTGCTGTGCGGCAACAAGAGGAAGACGTCTGAGATAGAGTTTGGAGCTCACCAGGTAAAGAACTACACGCAACTTACTGCCCTACGCCCCCGTACATTTTTTCCTCGATATCATCGCCGCATGATTGTTTTCCCAAATCTTTCAAGATGTTTTGAGGGTTTGTTGCCCAGTGACAGTTACCTCACAGTATTGATTCCTGCAGAACTCAGTATTTTGGATGATTTTCTTGTGTTGGTTTCAGCGAAAAATAACAAAAGGTGGCAGTTCTGTCAGGCTAATTTTGATAAATCCAAAGAGATCCTGACGTCATAACTACGACTCTCGCCTCCAGCGACTGTTGTTTTGACACAGTAGGAAAGCCATAAACCACTGAAGCATAACTCCTTGCTATTGCTTTGATTGTTTGCCTCCCCCCCCCACCCCCCAGTGATGACTCTTAGTCAGTTGAACAAGTGGATGTAGACGGTTTATAAAAAAAATACTCTCAAAAGTAATATTTTGTGACACAATGCCAGAAATAATTCCTTTTTGTTTTTAAATATGCCTCAAGCTATCGGGTACTCATAACGAAATATTGACACAAGTATCCTTCTGAAAACAACAGCCTCTTTAAATTGTTGCTCAACGTCATGTTCATTTACACAATTACCTGATAATGAAATTGTTTCTCGTCAGGTCATCTTGGTTGCCAATGAAGAGGCTATTGAGAAGCTGCCGGCTGAGCTTCGTCTTGGCCTAGTCATGACCATCTACGAGGCCAAGGGTCTGGAGTTTGATGACGTCCTGCTCTACAACTTCTTCAAGGATTCCCCGGTGAGTTGACTTAGCAGAGCTTTCGACAGATGACATTTTGTTTAGATGAATTAGTCAGGGATGCAGTCTTGATTGACTTTTGACTTGTTATGATTTGTGACGACTTGTGATGACTTGCGATGACTTTTGACGAGTTGTGATGACATGTGATGACATTTGATGCCAAGTTATGACTTGTGATGGCTTGTGATGATATGTGATGACTTGTGATGACTTGTGATGCCTTGTGATGACTTGTGATGATATGTGATGACGTGTGATGACGAGTTGCGATGACTTGTGAATGATTAGTTATTGCCATGCGATGGCTTGTGATGTATTGTGATGTAAAGTCAAGTAAAGTCTGTCACGAGCCAATGTGGCCCATCAGGCCGGCGTTTATCTCCGGTTTCAGTAGCATGAAACAACGAGAATATTTCTGTTCCCAAGGACGGGATGCTAGTCCATAGTCCACTTGCCAGCTAATGCTTGTACCAATTTATACTCCTGGGTGGAGAGAGGCAAGTGGGCATGAAGTGGCTTGCCCAAGGACACGGCTTATGGCCAGCAGCTGGATTCAACCCTCTGATCATGAGTCACGGACTCTAACCACTGGGCCACACTCCCCATGCATTGTGATGACTTGTTCCAACTCTGCTTCTTTGTCTCCTAGGCCGACAAGGAGTGGCGAGTGATCACCGAATACCTGAACGAGTTGATCGCTGAACAGCGCAACAGGTCCGAGGACCAACAAGAAGGATTGAAGGAAATAGATGTGGAGACCTTGACTGGGACAGTCCGGCCACGGCCTCTGAAATTCAACCCGGACGAACACAAGGTTAGGAATCTGGACTAATCGCATTCAACTCAAGCCTTTGCAGTGACTCCTTGATGTACATTTTAAGTGTTTCATTTCTCTCTTCACCATGCATAATATTTTAAAAAGTTCAATATAGTGTGAATCTGTTTCAGGGCGGTTCTTCAGAAATTGAAACAAATTTTTTTTTTTTTCGGGGAAAAAAGTTTCTAATGTGATGTAATACAAATGATTATTGTTCACTTAAGTGTTGCTAGTAAGTAAAGATGCTTCATAAGTTGGTCTTTCTGTACATAATTTTTATAGCAAAAATTTGATTAATAAATGTCACACACATGACCAATCAGAATGTCACACAGAACAATTCCCATTTAGTAAAACTAAAGCAGATGGTGTACATTGTTTATGCATTCTGTAAATCACAAAAGACTAGTCTTACTCCGAAATAAGTATGGGTGACAACAAATTTGTATCCTTGTGGAGACACACACACAATAGGGAACAAAACATTGTAAAGGTCTCCACAAGGCTATTTCTATAGATGAATAGGTCTCCACAAGGTTTTCACGAAATAGATATATGGGTTTTACTCAAAAACTAGGAATTTCCAAGGTGGGTTGATCTGTCGCAAATGGAAGAGTTTTAGAAAAGGGATATTAAGTCCAAATTTCAGCCAAGGAAACTAATTCTGGTTAAAATAAGAGCATTTTGAAACTTCACTTTCAAAATTGAAAACTTTACTACACGAGAACAAAGGAATGTCTCCACAAGGATACAAATTTGAGAGTGGGTGTGTGTGTGTGTGTGTGTCCTTAGAACTTTGAAGAAATGTGTGAATTTCCGGTATGGGCCGGATAACATTTCTGCGTCTGATGTCACACACGTGACCAAAATTTGATGACACCCTTAATATTTGACACAATTTTTGTAAGTAGAAGCTATACACTGAGGTATCGTAGGGACTATTGAGAGTACGAACCTGATGAATCAGTGAAAGTAATATGTCAGATGTAGTTAAAAAGGGGTTAAAGCTTCAAAAATCAGTCGAGTCCAATATGTCACACAGTGACCACAGAATGGCCCTTCAGTCCACTCTGGCTTGCCAAAAAGTCTGAGATTCTGTCGATAAACATGATAAAAAACTTTGAGTTTTAAAATTCTTGCCAAGTTTGTTGCTTCAATGGGTCTTAGCTTTTATGATTCTTTTTTCAAGGGCCTATTGTTTTAATATCGTCGCAGTTATACTCGGGTCACAAAAAATCGGTGACTGAAATGTTCCTAACGGTTGAAGCTCAGGCACAGCTTGATCCTGAACAGTCAGTCGCCGACTGTTCTGTGTCGTTGCAAAGTCGACTTGAGGGTGGCTGTACATAATTCCTTGCTTCTTAATTTGGTCTCAGGCAGAGCTTTGCCACAGAACCTTTCCTATTGAAAACCTTGGCTAGCTACATACTTGTGGGTCATAATTTACTGTGTCATGCCTCTCTCAGGTGCTGAACTCAGAGCTGAAGTATCTCTACACGGCAATCACGAGAGCCAGGGTGAACGTTTGGATCTTTGACGAGGATACGACCAAACGAGCACCGATGTTTGAGCTGTTCCGTTGCCTGAAACTCGTCAAAGGCATCGGTCCGGAAACCACCCCAGAAGCAGAGGGCCCTGGTGAGTCCAGTGCACAATTAACAGCAGTTCAACGTTGTCATGTGGGACTTGGTGTTTTGAACACCCGAGGGGTGCCAAGGCCAGGGGTACTGTGCATCATGAGGGCATTAAAATACCACACTGATATAATCAGATAACTTCTTGGTGCTAATATTGTTGTTCTTAGGAACTTAACTGGTTTGGATCAGTAAAAATTCCAGTATCCAAAACACAAAACAACAAATGCTGTTGTTTTCAAGTATGTGTTTGAACTTTTTGTTTTAGAAACGTTTCATTGAGGTATTTTGTGAAAGTTTGGAAGTGTTGCTCATTAAAATTGTAGTTTGAAATTCCAAGCATTCAAGTGACATGTATGAATATTGTACCTTGAATGAAATTTGGGATTTTCTTTGACAAACTTGCTGAAAAAAATGGTGAAATGTTCAAATTATGGCATCATGAGTTGTGAAGGGGTCTTATGCATATTGACTATTTAAAACCAAAAAAAAATGCAGTATGGCATTTTAAAGACAACATTTTTCCTAAAACATGTGCTTGATCCAGTCTGCAACACGTTTTGTTGTGTGTCTATTTTGTAAATTTTGTTGCTTGACTCTGAGAAATTTTTTTGACATAGCTTTTGATTTTTCTAAATCCAGTTAGATCTTTCGTACCAAACAGGACAATTACACTATTTTCACAGCCTCTGTTTTTGTAACTCTACTATCTTCAGTCTTAATAAAAAAATTTGGTTAACAGCTTGGCCAAAATATTGCACTTACAGGGTCCGTGCGCAACTACCCCATCAGCGGTGAGCAAGGGGGAGTTGGGAGAGACCGCTTGGAGGGACAATCAAGTGCTATGGCTTTAAAATAATTATTGCGTACTTCGTGCTAGGCGTGCTCAAACCAGTACGCAAACACGGTGTGTCCTGTCCACTGGGCTTACGAAAGTGATAAAAAACGCACTCTCTTGTTTACTCACAGAGCCTATGGACTCCATGCGCCAACAAAAGAGGGTGCCCTTTTAGCTAGCAACGATGTCCAATGGGCGGGATAGACACATGTATACATTTCGCTGGTTGACGCGCGCGCTCCGTTTCTTGTGTGTGACGCACGTACACCAGGGGATTAGTACTATGTACACTCAGTGGCCTCGCTTCGCGGCAAAATATTGCAGTCAGGCAAGATGGCGTCATTCGGTCACCCCCAGCTGTACTTTCTTTGCCGGTGAGGGGGGGACTTGTGAACGGAGCAGATAGTGAACCCTAGCTGGCTATAATGCATCTTGCCAGCAACCTCTGCAGATGGAGTGAATTACTTCAAAATTAAAACTTACATATGAGTTAAATTCAACAACAATTTTTTTTTTTTGGTCAGATTTGGATGCCATGTTTGTGGAGAAGTCCAGCCAATGGGAGTGGATCCAGCGAGG
Source organism: Patiria miniata (assembly GCF_015706575.1). Classification (NCBI taxonomy): domain Eukaryota; kingdom Metazoa; phylum Echinodermata; class Asteroidea; order Valvatida; family Asterinidae; genus Patiria; species Patiria miniata. The sequence continues at coordinate 4,301,213 of NW_024037054.1, forward strand.
TCATTACTTCTTCGAGAACAAGCTGTGGATGGTGGCTGCCAAGTGCTACCAACGTGGTGGAGATGGTAGGCGTGCCTTGCATAATGTATAGTTACACTTCATCCATATTTATGAGTCTTATAAATATGCATAAGGACATTACTTTGTTGTGAACAAGCTGTGGATGGTGGCCATCAAGTGCTACCAACACTGCAAAGATGGTAGGCGTGCCTTGCATAATGTATTGTTACACCTCATTCATATTTGTGAGTCTTATAAATATGCATGAGGCATTATTTCTTTGAGAACAAGCTGTGGATGGTGGCTGCTAAGTGCTACCAACGTGGTGGAGATGGTAGGCGTGCCTTGCATATTGTTTATTTTACACCTCATTCATATTTATGAGCTTATAAATATGCATGACGCCATTACATCTGCAGGAAAGGACAATGCACAATTTGAGACGGGATCCCACAAATGAGCCTTAATACTTCCTCAGAATCTCAGAATCTCAGGAAGTTGACTGGACATCGCCACTAGGCATCATCATCCAGTTCACATGCACTGGAAAGAGCATGGTCCACTTTTCATTTTGCTACATCACTCAGTTTGACATTGTAACACCTTCAGATATTTTGTTGTCAAAAATGTTGACCATTCCTTTTGTTTTCTGTAGTGTAAGATTGTTCCAAAGGGCCTTATACTTTAAAGTAGATGTGTCGACTTGTGACTCAATTTGTAGAGTTTGGTCACACTCGTACATATTAGGTCACTTCAGATTTTATATTTTATCAAGACAAATAAGAAAGTTGCCCATCCCATGTTGTGCCCCTTCTAACAGAGATAGGGGTGAGACTTGTAAGGATGTTTTTCCTGATTTCTGGATATTTTGTTGGGTTTTATCCAAATTTCAGGAATTGTAGTCAGGATATATCCTGATTTCAGGTTATTTAAAGAATCCCTTTAGAAATCTGGAAATCATGAGGTTTTGCTGTGAAAAGTTTAAAGAAATGGGTATTGTAAGGGGTGTCTTTAGGCAAAAACAAACATATGCCATAGACCCTACGTTGCTCTGGTTGCTCTACGTAGTGACCCTCAAATCTACCAATTATTTCGTGGATTTTTCAACTTCCCCCTTATCTCGCCCCTGCAGAGAAGCGAGAGTTGCAGGCCAGGGCGCACCACCAGGCTGTGGAAGCGGACCGCATGAGAGACCAGCTACCAGCCATGAGGGAGAGGTTCCTGCAAGCAGCCGGCCTGTTCCTGCAGTGCGATAGCAGCCAGATGGCCGTCAACTGCCTCTACAATGCCAGGGAGTTTGGCCTGCTGGCTCAGCTTCTGGAGAAGCGGGGAGAGGTAAGACAGAAATGCAGTCAAGTTGTCCAGTAAATTGCCACACCTCGTACATATTGAAAAAAAATCATACATTTTTGAAAAATTGAAAACAGAAATAGAACTTGGACTAGAAATAAAAACTGCTTTGCGGTTTAAGTTCAGTCTGTATTCAAAGTCCACATGCTGACATGTACGTGTAGTTAGGTTCTTTTAAGTGCTCAAGTAATCTTCAAGAAAATTTATAACCTTGACGAAAATTATGATTTTGTGACTTGTCCCTCAACCCCATTTGTGACAGAGGTTTACACATCTTTATCTTCATGGTATGTCTCGATATGCATCCCCCCTCAGAAATTAAAAATCTATGTTATAAACAAGGAATTTTTTTGTGAGAAAGAGACAAAGGGTTTTTGTTGGAATGCTGGAGAGACTGAAAAACACAATCAGCGAATCTGCCTGGGTGAGATTTGAAACTGGGTCACGGGTGAAATGCAAGTAAAGGAATAAATGCTTTACGCCTTCCTCTTCATTCCACCTGTCCTGCTTTGTTAACCTCAGTTCTCAAAAGCGGCCAAGATCTACGAGAAGCGACTGAATCGTATTAGCGATGCCTGCCGCTGCCTGGAGCTGATGGGGGATTACGCTAAGGCCTTAGACCTCCTGTGCAGTGTGGGTCTGCACACCAAGGCCCTGGACCTCATCGATCGCTTCAACCGGTTCAAGCAGGAGCAGAAGACGAAGGGGATGCCCTTACCAAGACATGTCAGACCGCCGGGGTGAGTGTTCAGAGTTTTAGTCAAGACGTCACAAAGCCTCACAAGTCCTCACAAGCCAATTATATGTCCTCACAAGTCCTCACAAAAATCATTAGGTCAGTCACAAATGATTTCCAAGTCCTCACAAATCAAACACAAGCTCTTCACCAGCCTTTGCAAGTCCTCACAAGTAACTTACAAGTTCTCACAAGTAAATTACCAGTCCTCACAAGTAACTTACAAGTCATCACAAGTAACTTACAAGTCATCACAAGTAACTTACAAGTCCTCACAAGTAAATTACGAGTCCTCACAAGTAAATCAGAGGTCCTCAGGAGTAAACTACAAGTCCTCACAAGTCCTCACAAGTCCTCTCAAGTAACTTACAAGTCCTCACAAGTAAATTACCAGCCTTCACAGGTAACTTACAAGTCATCACAAGTAACTTACAAGTCCTCATAAGTAAATCACAAGTCCTCACAAGTAAATCAGAGGTCCTCAGGAGTAAACTACAAGGCCTCACAAGTCCTCACAAGTAAATTACCAGCCTTCACAGGTAACTTACAAGTCATCACAAGTAACTTACAAGTCCTCTCAAGTAACTTACAAGTCCTCACAATAAATTACAAGTCCTCTCAAGTAAATTACAAGTCCTCACAAGTCAGCCAATCTGAAGCTGTGTCAAGCCATTCGAATGACCTTAATAAAGGCATTCCTGTATCCTCAGACACATTCAGCACCAGCAAATAAAGAATCACAAACCCATATAGTTTAGCACAACCATACATATTGTCTTGTTCAAATATTTTTGGCATTGCATTACATGTGTCGCCGTTGTGTGTTTATGTGTATTTCAGGGCCACCCACACCCTGAATGAGTTGATCTACAAGTCAGCAGAGTACCACTACAAGCAGGGAGACCATGGGCAAATGCTGGACGCCTTGGAGCAATTGGGCCAGTTTGAAGCCAGAGTGGACTTCCTGCGTAAGAGGGAGCTGTTTACTGAGGCTGTGACAATGCTGAAGGGCGGTAGACATCTTCTGGAAGCAGCCAAAATACTCAGAGAACAGGTACAAAGTTGAACTTGATGATCAGGCATTTTTTTTAAGCGCCATCAGTCAGCTGCAAGGTAGTCAGTTAGAGGATTCTGCAAATATTATCCATCCTTAGCTTCTTATTGAATTTCAGCTGGGCCTAGGGTGACTACCTTGTTGATCGGCCCTGTCCGCTAGTTCCATGTTAAGAGCCTAAACAAACAAGTTAAACAACTTTTTTGCTGGCTTCCTCAAGCATGTCAAGAGAGTGTGATTTAATGTAGACAATCAATGTTTCTGTTGAATAAAAAAACAGCAAAAAACCTTTTTAATTAAGTTTGTTTGTTGGACCAAGAAATTGCTGGTTAATGTGAAATGGAACAGTTAATGAAAAACCTTGCCTTTATCCTCGCAGGGTAAGCTGGAGGAAGCCTGCACCATCCTAGAATCATCAAGTCATCCTGAGTTTGTAGCAGAGTGTCGACTGAGTCAGGCAAGGAAGCTCCTACTACAGCCAGACAGTGAGGCCAACCAGGCTTCTGCCGTCTCACTTCTCACCAAGGCAGAGAGCCTGTTCAGCAGATGCAGTGACTCTGTCATGAAAGCCGAGACGCTGCTTCTCCTTGGACAAGTGCAGAGGGATGCCGCCAAGATCCGCGAAGCCAATCTCTCCTTCAACAGAATGGCCCACACTGCTGGGGAATCGGAATGCACTGATCACCTGATCAAGCTCTCGCTACCCAATGCTGATAATATCAAGAGTAGGGTCTTCCATCAGCTGGAGAAACTCGTGGAGCTGATCTGTGCTCTATTTGAGAGCACTAATCCTGGAGAAGAGCGGCAGAGACGATCCTGCGAAGTCTTCTTTGGTTTGCGTCCAGGGGAAGCTGGTCAGCTCCACATCCAGAGGTGCGAAGGAGCCAGAATCTTGTCTGCCCTGGATAAGAAGGTGTCGCTATTGAGTGAGGTTGAGGCTGTGAAGGCACGAGAAGCCATCGCCAAGTATTGCCTGATTCCAAGAGCCCTGGGGTGGGTGAAGGGGATACGTGAGCTGCTTCGTGGGGAAATAAAGAAGCTGACTCAGTGCGTTGATTATCAGATTGGGATGCCATGCTCGAAGGGACTCGAAACCTGTCAACAGCTTCATTCGCCATACTCGTTTCACCACGTACTGAATCGGGTGAACTACCTTGTCCTGCTGATCGAGATTGACGACATTATCGGGAAGGCCTCCCGATTGTCCAGCTTCAAGGCTGCAGACAAGCTTACCATGGAGATTAAACGGAGTCATGTCAAGAGCGCCAAGAAGTGCAAGGCATTGTATAACATTTTCTTCCCCGAGCACTGCCACCAACGCTTCATTGGCGAATCAGTCCAAACAACGCAAAAGCTACTCAGACTTGTACAGCATCCCTCCGTCAGAAGACAGCTGAAGGCCTTTGCTGAAAATGAGCGCAAGAAGGTTGACCGTAAGCATCAGAGGGCAGACACAGATTTATACCTGATGTGTCATGGTATTTACCTACTAATTGGTGAGCCACCAACAGTCATGAAACACTTGGTTACCCTAGAAGAAGACGACTGCTTAAAGTGGCAAAAGAGAGAAGGATGGAACCATCCTAATCCATTAGGAATGCACCCGCTGCGTTCTAATGATCCACGGAAGGGCTTCCTGAGCTACAAGCGCCGCCATTTGGACTCCTTTGAGGATCTGTACACAAAGCGTGACGCAATGCAGTCCCTCATTTCGTTCAATCGCTTCATGGGCACTCTGGTTAACAAGCCGGTGGATCCTCTTCTGCCATCCATTAGTAACACAGTGGCAATGATAGAGGCGAATATCACCATGATGTTAACTCTTGGAGCAAGGACACAGCCGTGTGTTGTTGCCATACCGGCGAGCTACCTCGCCCAGGCTGCCTTCCTTGATGCTATATGTGCTCCAGGAAAGGGACATGCAATGTATACTGCTGTGAATGTCACATCGACTAATAAGCACACCTTTGGCCAGACTTGCCGTCTAGCTCGTCTCATTTCTGGGACAACTACATTAGACAGGGAGTTTAATGTCTTGGTAGATGCCTTCTCCAGCGTTGAGTACATACAAACTGGAGAGGCTGAACGCACTCTGGTTCTGGTGCTTGTGATGCTGTGTAATGCTGGGATGGCTCTACCTGTACAGATCATCAAAGACACACGTAAAGCACTGCAGTCCATAGCTCCTTCTGAAGACCATCTGCCGAAGAGAGTCTACACTGCTCTCGGCAGAATCAGGGAAGCCCAGTGTCGTCATGATGCCCTCAGTATTCTGCAGGAGCTCCTGAAGGCTCGTGGCGACGAGTACCTCAGAGAATGCAGATGGAGTCCGCGCATGCCTCCCCGAGGATCGCCTGGATTGGAATTCCGCAACTTGAACCTCAAGACCTTCAGCAATGTACAGTTTGAGGCACTTCCGGCTGTATCCCCGACTGTCTTCACTGAACTGATGGAAGGCAACAGCCGTCAGAGAGGGAGAGACTTGGACGAGGAGGAAGATGAAAGTGCTGGCTGGGAAAGGGGAGTGGAATTCCTCGACGATCCTGAAGTTGAAGGTGACCTTGACGTGTCTGAAGAAGAGGCTGCCAAGGCCCAGAGGGAACAGGAAACCCTGCAGAGAGAGCAGGCTACAAGGGTCATCATGGGATTCTTGAAATACAAGAGGCTTCTTCGCTTAGCCAGCCTCTTGAGATCATGCGGCTACACTACCATCAGCGTCAGACAGGAGGTCCAGTCCAAAGTAGAGACAACAGCCACCACCTGGGTGTCCCAGCAGCTCTTGGAGTTCCTGCACACTCCCATACGATGCACCATTTGCAATGTCAGTCTGAGAGGGGTCGATGAGACGAGACTTGAGCCGGAGGAACTGACTGAAGAAGGCCATGACAAAGATGAAGCAGGTTGGTGTTAATGCTATCAAGTTGGTTTTCATGTTATCTGTTAAACTGTCTTGAAGTCGAGCCGTCACATCAACAAATATGCTATCAATATTGCTTTTTAAAGGTAAGATATCCTGAGAGAACCATCTCTGAGACCTTTTGCAGAAGCTTACACACAGTGATTGTTTTGTGAAGTCAGATGTTGGCCCTCCTTGCACCCTTAAGCTCTCTAATTTAGCTCATTGTAGCTGTACACAGGTTACCCAGCTGTACACTAGTTAACCAGCTGAGCACAGGTTAACCAGCTGTACACAGGTTACCCAAGTGTACACAGGTTACCCAGCTGTACATAGGTTACCCAGCTGTACACAGGTTACCCAGCAGCACACTGGTTAACCAGCTGAGCACAGGTTACCCTGCTGTACACAGGTTACCCAGCTGTTCACAGGTTACCCAGCTGTACACAGGTTACCCAGCTGTACACAGGTTACCCTGCTGTACACAGGTTACCCTGCCGTACACAGATTACCCAGCTGCTCACAGGTTACCCAGCTGTTCACAGGTTACCCAGCTGTACACAGGTTACCCAGCTGTACACAGGTTACCCAGCTGTACACAGGTTACCCAGCTGTACACAGTTTACCCAGCCGTACACAGGTTACCCAGCTGTACACCGGTTACCCAGCTGCTCACAGGTTACCCAGCTGTACACAGGTTACCCAGCTGTACACAGGTTACCCAGCTGCACACAGGTTACCCAACCATACACAGGTTAACCAGCTGTACACAGGTTACCCTGCTGTACACAGGTTACCCTGCTGTACACAGGTTACCCAGCTGTACACAGGTTACCCAGCTGTACACAGGTTACCCAGCTGTACACAGGTTACCCAGCTGTACACAGGTTACCCAGCTGTACACAGGTTACCCAGCTGTACACAGGTTACCCAACTGTACACAGGTTACCCAAATGTATACAGGTGAACTGTTTTTATTGTTACATGGAACTTTTTACAGGTGAAGAGGCCTCAATGCAATCAGATCTGGGGCCCATGTCTGAAGCAGACGGCAGGGATGATCTACCGACCCAGGAGGAGCACGAAGCGACAGCTCTCCATCAGCAAAGACATCAAGATTTCATTCAATATGGAAAAATGCTCCATGATGAGGTGTATCCATTAGTGACAGGTATGGGCAGTATTGCCAACAAACAAGCCTGGGTAGCTGTTTGAGGCGCTTGTCTCCAAAACAGTTCAGCGTCTTGAAGTGACACCATCCACCTCCCTTTTTCTTAAGATGAATAATGAGGGAATCTTTCCACATTAGGCACCCTGTTTCTAAGGCAAAATAATGATCTTCAAAGGAGTGTCATACTTGGACAATAAAGACATCTTCCAAATTATCGTTTTGCAGTGAGACATATCTCCGATTTATTACATCTAGGTTTCTGAGAGAACAAATATTGTGAAAAGGTACATCAAAGGGTACTAAAATGAACAAACAAAGGGCCGGGGGAATGATCATCTTAACAGGATAAAGATATGCTTTTGGGGTTGGCTAGTGCGTAAAACGCTTGCCTCAAACCACTGTGGCCCAGATTTGATTCCCGGCTTGGACCATATGTGAGAAGAGTTGTGCATTGATTCTCTCCTGTGCCATGAGGATTTTTCTTCGGTTTTCCACCCTCCGCGAAAATCAAACATTTTCGATCTGTGGCTGTGCTCCATGGTCGTACATGAATCGTATGGCTGGCTGCCAAAGGCGCCTTTACATGCCTTCGGCTCGACCACATTGTAGCTGTGTCCTTTGCAATTCAGCTTCTCAGCTGCGAGTAAGGAAGATTAGCCCCCAAGTAATTATTAGTTTTGTATTTTTATCTTTGCATAATTTCTATCTTGGAACCAGATAGAGTTTGTAAGGCTCTCAATCTTGTGGCTGCTTCTATGCGATCTAGAAGTAGCTTTTATTTGTGTCCATGGGCAGTATAATTTACCACAACTCATTTTGTTTTGCTATGTGGCTGAGAGTAGAGATTCCAAAACTATAGAGTTGGTAAGGATTTTTGTTCTAATTTAACATACATAAAAATGGTTTCACTTTTGTCATTTTTAAAAATCTCTCACAGAGGTTGAAAAATTACTTCAGGAGCTTCGTTTCCCAACCCTAGCAGCAGGAAACGCTGGATACTCAGATGAATTTAAATACTTTGAAGAGGTAGGTTTAAAGTGTGAAGGTTTTTTTTTCATATTCTGTCTTTTGAACGCAGTCATTACATTGCCTACTGGCTCTCAGAAATCAAATGACAAAACAAATGTGGGAATATTCCTTCTTATATTAGCAATGATACTTGCTTTTTTTGTTTGTCACATCTTACCTAATAAATACAATGTGGCTACAGGACTTAAGGCCAGGCCTCATTACAGGGTGAGTGAAAAAAAAACACCAAAATGTCAGGACTATTGTTTTACTGAAGTTCTGCGTGTAGCACTTTCAAAATCTACGATATGGAAGCCCAATTCATAAACTTTCTGTCAGTACAAGAATCATTCAAATCAATCATGTACTTTTCAGGTTACGGAATTTAAAAACACAACCACCATTTTAAAGTTCTATCCACAGATCACAAAAAAGGTGTGCATTATTTTAGCAAAACGAAGCCAATTTGCACACATCCCTAAGTGATTTTTTTTTCATTTTGCTGAAAGAACACTTGCCTTTTTGTGATCCATGGACAGATCTTTAAATGCGTGGTTGTGTTTAAAACTCTGTGACTTGAAACCTACATCAGTGATTTGAATGATTCATGTACTGAAAGAAAGCTTATGAATTGGGCTTTCATATCCTAGAATTTGCGAGTTCACTAACTTCACTAAAATAATAGTCCCGACAGTTTGGGTTTCTGGGGTTGTTTTCTCACCCTGTAAAGCTCAAGGCAAATTTTGTACCATCAATTAAAGAAGACGTGGTGTAACATTCCATCAACGTTTCTTGGTCGACAGACTTTGTCTAGACGAAGGCAGGACCTCACTGACAAGATGGCGGAGATCCAAAGGCAACGGGCCTTTGAGAAGCTTGCCGAGGTCCGGCACACTGCAGAGCAGCTCACAAAGCAATACCAAAGGAGCAAGAAAAAGCTTGAGCAAACGAGAGCAGCAGCGCAACAGGACAAGACTGCTGAAGAAGGTAAGGGTAATGGCCACAAATCGGGAACAGAACTTGACATTGCAATCTTGGGCTGTCGGCCGGCTTCATGCGTAAAACACTCACAGCCAAGCCCTCGAATGGGTCCTCTATTCGTCACGATTCCTCATGCACACATCTAGCTGATTTGTCTCTTCCACCTCTGTGTCCCTCTTCAGTACATTGATGCATGATGCCTTTGGTCTGCCTCTGTGTTTTCTTCCATGTGTCGGCTCCCAGAGTATAAGCTGGCTCTTGGGTAGCGCAGGATGACGGTGGCAATGTCCTGCCAGTTCCATCCTTCTGAAGGCAATTTTGTCCCCAACCTTAGGGAGCTCCCCACTAGGTCCTGAAATCCCCTAAAATTTCATGTTTTGGATCGTTTACTGAGCCTATTTCAAACATCTGGTTGAAAAGAAAGCAACCTAATGTCTTACTGTTCCTGAGAAAAGACAAAAAAAACCTGCTTGTTTACATCGGACATGACGGAGTACGAATACATTTTTCGTGTCGTTCTCAATGTACTATATACACGTTGTGTGTCTCGGGAATAGCGGTGACCAATCACCAATGCAAAAAAGTGGTTTCTTCAACGTCTTCAAAAGGCGAACACTTTACGAATGAAATCACAACTAGCATCTAAACAGCTGGAATTGATGGGGTCGCAAAAGTGGACCCCGAAATTTGTTTCCGCACGCATAATACAGGAGTAACACAAAAACGCCCAGTTTTGAAAGGATAGTTGTGTGGATGTTTATATCCTACTTATAAATGTTATTTCCGATTAACATCATCTCCTTCAAAGTGCGTTTTGTAGCCCAATTGGGCTGTTCCAGGACCTAGTGTCCCTTCAATATGATCTCTCCAGTTAATGTTGAGTACAGCTCTCAGCATACTAGTATAGGTGCCGTTAAGCGACTTCTCCAGGACAGATGCTAAAAGCCATGTTTCACACCCATACAGCAGCACCGATTCAACTGTGGCTAGGAAAAATCTCAGCTTTACCTGTCTTGTTATGTTGGTGTTCCACAACCTTTTCATTTTGTTGATGGCTGTCCAGGCTAGGGCCTTCCCGATCTTGATATCACCCAAGAGCCCAGTTATTTGAAGTCTGTTACTTCCTTGAGAGAGAGAGAGAGCCCTAATCCCCAATAGTAATCCGGGGGGGGGGCATATTCTGTGGAATTGTAAGTGATGACCTCTGTCTTTTTGGCATTACAGGATAGCCCGACTTTGCGGCACTCTCTTTTCACCAGTGTGAGCAACTCCTGTGCCTGTTTGATCTTGTTGCTCAGCAGGCATATATCGTAACCATTGGTGAAAAACAAGCAGTTGAACAGAGCGAACAACACCAAGGGACTGTTTAATTTAAATTCTCCCCCCCCCCAACTGACCCAAGATGTGCTTGTATTTGTTATATTAACCCTCCTACTATTTAAGAGGTCACCAATGGTCAAAATGTTTGTATCTCGCCTCCTGGCCTACTGTGTACAAACCAATGGGGGTCTTGACCAAAATTGACCCAAGTAATAACCAGGCTGACAATGCATGTTTCCATAGGAGGGTTAATGTAGCTATCATAATTCAGTGATTTAAGAAGTCGACAAAACATTGGAAATCTAATACACACAATTAACTCTTTCCTTACCCTGGGCGACTTTTGTTGACAAGGAACTACCCCGCTGCTGCTTAGCTGGGGTCCAGACCAGTAAATAGGCCCAAAATTGCCTACGCCTGCCAAATCACGAATGGCATGCCCTCAAATTCTACGCCATTTTGAAAAGTGATGCCTACGCTCCATTGCAAAGTAGAGCACCTTTGGGGCCCAATTTCATCCAAATTTCACAGAAGCACGAGCTCACAGTCCAGTGCACGGCTTCCACCCTACTGCTTTACAAACTCTCAAGTTCATGGCCCACAAAATGCTCTAATACCAAAGAATTTGAGGGCATGCAAATCATGATTACAAGCAGTTATACAGATCGAACAACACCATGGGACCGTTTCATTCAAATTCTCCCCCCCCCCCCAACTGACCCAAGATGTGCTTGTATTTGTTATATTAACCCTCCTACTTTTTAAGAGGTCACCAATGGTTAAAATGTTTGTATCTCACCTCCTGGCCTACTGTGTACAAACCAATGGGGGTCTTGACCAATATTGACCCAAGTAATAACCAGGCTGACAATGCATGTTTCCATAGGAGGGTTGATGTAGCTATCATAATTCAGTGATTTAAGTCGTCGACAAAACATTGAAAATCTAATACACACAATTTAACCCTTTCCTTACCATGGGCGACTTTTGTCGACAAGGAACTACCCCGCTGCTGCTTAGCTGGGGTCCAGACCAGTAAATAGGCCCAAAATTGCCTACGCCTGCCAAATCACGAATGGCATGCCCTCAAATTCTGCGCCGTTTTGAAAAGTGATGCCTACGCTCCATTGCAAAATAGAGCACCTTTGGGGCCCAATTTAATCCAAATTTCACAGAAGCACGAGCTCACAGTCCTGTGCACGGCTTCCACCCTACTGCTTTACAAACTCTCAAGTTCATGGCCCACAAAATGCTCTAATACCGAAGAATTTGAGGGCATGCAAATCATGATTTGGCCGGCGTAGGCAATTTCAGGCCTATACACTGGTCTGGCCCCATGGGATATTGCCAACTGGTTGGAAGTTTGACTTTACTTCCCTTTCTTGTTCATGTTGAAACGTTGGCCAATAAATTAAGTGTGTTTTTCCACAATATGTATGAAGTGCTGTAACAACTCATATGTGTTATGTGATGCTCTTTTGGTGTGTTTTCAGATATTAAGGAGGCAGACGCCATACCCTTTGAGGAAGAAGAAGAAGCAGACGAAGATAAAATCCTGCCTGTCGCCGAGCAGCCAGACAAGCGAAAAGGGGGAAGGAACAAGGGGAGGGGCCAGAAGAAAAAGGGGAAATGGAGTGGGCGAATGAGCAGAAGGCGATAAGTGAATGGAACAGGAAACCAGAACGTCATCCTTCTTTCTTTTGGGCTGCGCGCTCCTTGCTTAAAACCCCCTGGTGTAAACAGTGTAAAGACAGGCTGTAAAAATTGACTGTCCGTAGAGTTAGCAGATTCTGCAGAATATAAAGTACTTTCCCTTTGATAGTCTCATTTGCGTTCGATTTCAACAAAAACAGGAACAGTTGGTTAGTCAGTTTGGAACGTAAAGTAGCTAATGTTCTCCACCTATGACCGAGGTTGAAGGAGCGAATCTTGGTCGGAGAGTATGTAGAGTTGCTGGTCTTTTGAAACCAAAGATTTCGGCAGAATTCTGTATTCTGCAGACAGACCTGCAAACTTTGTTTCAAAGCTCGCCCTAAATATGTCACTTTGCTGGCCAAAAGTCTTAACTTCTAAACTAAACTTCTTGACTTAGTCAGAAGTCCCCGGAATTAATATGCATGTATTATACACGTGGTCACAATTAAAGGCTTTCGTGACCTAGCAAGAATCATTCAGAATAGATATAGCATCCACTGATGGGCAGCATTTTCACAGCCCCCCCCCCCTGTTTTTTTAAACAACTCATGAAATTCTGAACACTCTTTGAAAGTCTGATCACATAGTCGTGAATTTCTATACGCCCGAGGACAATGCTTTGTGTTTCCCTTTGTCCCTGTAGTATAACGCTCTTCCATAGACTAAGCACATAACCGTACGATCGAGGACCGTTTTCAACAAAAGACCCAATGCTCGAGGACAGAATGGAACTTTTTGTTCTCCCTTTGTGTGTCTGTCACTCTATCATAAAGCCATACGTGTACACACGGTTCAGGTATTGAGATGTCAATAAAGACAACAGCACCTCTTCGTTCGATGTATTATTTTCACATTAAAAACTTCTCTACAAAACTTGCTTAATTTTGGAAATTTCACTTGACATCTACTTTAAGCATTATACTTTACAATAGTGGGATTATACTTCCATCTTGATTCTCGTCAATTAGCTTGAAACACATTCCTTGTGATTTAACTGGAATCATTATAAATGAAAGTCACAGATAATAAATAATGTTTGCCATATCGCCAAGTGCAAATGAGATGAAAGGGATGTTGACAAGAACAGATTTATTGGAATGAGGTTGATAAGTTTGGACTGATAAAGTGTTTTGCCTTAAATGTTTTGTAAAGAAATTATTAACATTTTTGTTGTTGTTAGAGACAAATTGGTTTTCTTGTTAGTGAAATGAGAAAGAATTTCCCTTGATTTTGAACTAATATGCTTTTTCTATTTTGTTTGGTGGCCGGAGAGGTCTCCAGTTACATGATCACTCACTTTGTTTATCCTCGGAATGTTGTTTGCAGAGTTCTTGCAGAATAGTAACTAAAATCTAATTTGTAGTCATTTCCATTTGGTACTTGCAGTTGTAAGTAGGTAGTAAAGTCTGTCCCGAGCCAATATGGCCCATCAGGCTGGCGTTTATCTCCTGTTTCTATTCCCCCTATTCTATGGGATGCTAGTCCTTCGCAGGTTACTCCCCAGCTAATGCTGATACCCATTTATACTCATAGGTAGAGAGAGGCAAGTGGGGTAAAGTGGCTTGCCCCAAGGACACAACATATGGCCAGCAGCTGGATTTGAACCCCTGGCCCTCTGATCATGAGTCACGAACCCTAACCACAAGGCCGCACTCCCCTTCCCCTTGCAGTTGCTCCACCCAAATTTTGGCAGGGTGGTTTGTTCCATATTTTCGTGATGTTCATTTCAGAAAAATGTGGGATTTTTTTTGTTACGGGTTGTTAGGGGAATGGAATAACGGAGTGGTATTTGTCGTTCAGTAAAATTGCTTTTCCATATTTTTTTTCTGCCTTACAGTTGACGTGCCTGTGTTTTTGCCGTGCTAGTGACACTTTCTGTTTGAAATTCAATTTGGCCTTGTAGATTTTATGCAGAAAAGTACATGATTTCTAATTTCTAGTCATTATCCATTTGATATATATGCAGTTGCTCGCGCCCAAGATTTGGCAGATGGGTTGTTCCATGCTTTCTGATATTCATTTTGGAAAAATGTGCTTTTTGGTTTCTGTTGTTACGGGTTATTAGAGAGAAAAAGCAATGAGATTTTGTCGTTCAGTAAATTGCTTTCCCATAATTTTGTTTTTCCTGCCGTACAGTTGACATGTGCCTGCGTTTTTGCCATGCAAGTGATACTTTCCGTTTGAAATTCAATTTTCCTTGCAGGCTTTATGCAGAAAAGTAAATGTCTAATTTCTAGCATTTTCATTCGGTACATGCAGTTGCTCGCGCCCAAATTTTGGCAAAGTGGTTTGTTCAACACTTTTGTAATGTTCATTTGGGAAAAATGTGGGTTTGGGTTTTTGTTGTTACGGTTTGTTAGGGAGAAATGAAATAAGGGGGATATTTGTCGTTCAATAAATTGCTTTTCCATGAATTATTTTTGTGCCATGCAGTTGACACGTACTAGTGTTTCTGCCAAGAGCAAGTTCGCGCAAGAACTATTGTTAACCATAGTTCGACTAAGTTAGCTCGAACTCTGTCTAGTCGACGATGGTTGAACCATGCTAGTCGACTATTTGGAACCAGCCTACTGGGCCCGGTCGCATGCTGGTTATCAGTAGTCTTGTTTCGTTACTTAAGTGGAGAGGGAACCATTGACAAAAGATTAAACGTAGTGAGTTGTACTACCCGCTGGTTGGCCTCGGAGACATCTCCTGGTTCATTCAACAGGTCAAAGAACATTAACAATCAAAACATACCCATGACCGCCCTATGTTGACAATGGTTCGACTAGAGTCGTTCGCACTTCGTTACAGTGCATGCGATTGTTTGAGTTCAACCAACCACTGGTTGACTAATGGTTGTTGCGCGAAATTGCACCATGCTAGTGTTAAATTCTGTTTGAAAAGTTTAGCAGATTGCTAGGTTTCGTACTTCATGTTTATTTAGGGAAAATGTGGTTTTGGTTTTTGGTGTTACGGGTTGTTTGGGAGGAGGGAATAAGTGATGATATTTGTTGTTTATTAAATTGCTTTTTCCATGAATTATTTTGTTTTTCTGCCAGACATGCAGCTTTGTGCCTGCATTTTTGGCACGCTGTTGATACTTTGTTTGAAATTCAATTTTCTTCGTCAAAAGGTACATTCTCAATGCAAAAGCAGCAACTTACTGAAATGAACAAAGGATTAATTCTCACCCGCAGCCACGGTAATACGGTGATGTCTATGCTCTACAAGATTTTTTTTTTTTTTTGCAGAATTATATTATTATTTTTTCCAGCCAAATGTTGCCAACAGAGATTTCTTTTTAAACAGCCACACAAGGTGAGGAAAAAAAACCATTTATTTTGGGAAATTGTCAAGTACACAGAAATATTCCTGGCATTCCCTCCCCCCCCCCCCCAAAAAAAAGGTTTTAAAGTCATTGATGAGCTTTTGTAACGTTGGACATTTATATCTGTACTTTATTGGTTATTGTTTGGAATGTGTTTGGGTGTTTTTTTTTCTTTTCTTAAGAAAGTCATTGACGTTATTGAAAAAGCAAAAAAGCATGTTCCAACCAGAAGCCTTTTTCACCTTCATTAATCTTAGAATATCCTAACTTTATTGATTTTGTGGCTTGGTTACTCGTTTTGTTGGTAAAAATGAAAAACTTGGCCCCCTCCTCCAAAAAAATGTACACAATTTTTTTTTTTAGAATAGTACACAAAGAGCAAATTTTGCACTTTCCTTTAGTTTCTTTGAACCAGTTATTTGTTTCAGAAAACTACAAAGAAAATGAATATTTAGAACCTCGTTTTGGCTCGATAGGAAGAAGATAAACTCATAGATTGACATTTCAACTGAAATAATTTGTTTATTTAAAAAAAAATCTGAAGATGATTAGTCACTATGTGCACATTGATTTCAAATTAGTTTGCCTTAAAACCTAACAAAAACATTCCAATGTGAAGTAATGGTTTGATTTTTTCTTGTTTCATAGTAACGTAATATTCAAGCCTTAAAAGTTTTTAAAAATTGTTCACTTAAATCCATCTGGATAAATAAAACAAGTTAATTAGAAGATGAAGTAGTTATATTATGTGCTGTTTGGACTGTGCTGACATTCTATTTATCCCAGGATCTGAGCATAGACTTTGTTTAATAGTTCTTGTTAATCCTTTTGTTTGATCAGTCACAGACAGTCAAAAATTCAGTCCTCTTTCCCTACCATGCGTTGTACACAGGCTAGTCACCAACAGTCAGATCATATTTCAAGCAAACACTCTGACTAGTCAAATTCCATCAACCGACAAAAGTAGGTGACTGGTAGGCACAGCCGGCTCATCAATCTCCTGCAGTCAAAGCATGGCTATATCAGGTTCCATAACAACCTCGGTCCCATGGGTACGAGATCTTGCTGCGCCGTGTTGTTTCCCATCATGCCTTTACGCCATCTCAACCCCTGGAATTGTTTGATTTAAATGTGTCAGAATATGGCACATTATAATTAGGCTGCAGTTTATCCGTTTTACGCGCCGACGCCGTCTTTAAAATGTTGAAAGTTGTGTTTTTGAAGAATCAATGCTTTCAAACATAAGGTTTGGACGTTGCATTATTTAGCAAAGATTTGTGTTAAAGGTATGTACCCCTTTCGTCCCTTTACAACAGCGATACAGGGGGGTTTTTTTTACGAAAAATGAGGCTGCCATATAAATCCATATCGTACCGGCATCGCACAGTTTTGAATATTCGTACGTGACGTGACGTGCAAAGAACGCGAGCGCATTTATGGGCACGCCCGGCGTGCAATCTTCGAAATGCCCGCGCAGTACGCTCTGAATAGCCAGTCTGCATCCTTTACGTACACTTTATGGCCAGGGGTTAGTGAAGGAACGCGCACGCGCCCATGGAGTCTAGGCTGGTTCCATAACCATCACAGCCAGTCAATCCTGCTTTAGGAAGGCAGGGAGCACTCAACTGTGAGAAACAGTCACTTGATTGATTTTGACTGCTGGACTGGCCTTGCTGAAATTGCCAACCAGAGAGATCTTAAAGAGCCATTCTGAGGATCATCAAATGAATTTGTGAAAAATTTAAATTTGTTTCAAAACATTGATGCTTCCTTAATTGAACAATTATACATTGTCTGGGATATGTGCTGGGCAGCTAGTTGAAAATAATTTTTTTTTTCTTAAATATTGTTAAAAATCATAGGTTGTCTCCGTAACACTGAAGATTTAGTGTGTCCGTTCCAACTCATCGGCCTTAATTCTAAATCAACCAGCTTATTGACTGATAAAAAAATTAATTTGCCAATTTACTAGTTACAAAGAAATCGGAAAATAACTTTATTTAATTAGCACAATTCAGATAATAAAACACCACGCAAGTTAAATTTGATTTGTGTCATCACAGTGTTATTTATTGTCAATTTTGCATTCAAATAAAAAAAAACAAATGAACGAGAGACTTAATTTAAACAACTTATTTGACTTAAGGTTGAGATTTATACATTATGGTAACATAATTGTGGTCATTGTCTTTACACAAAAAAAGTGGAATCTAGTACAGAACATAATAGTGCACTAGTATGAGAAGCATGTGTACCCTTAAATTGACAGTTTTTTTAAATGGTCACTCTTCGAAACATTTTACTGATGCCCTAATGAAAAAAAGAAAAAAAGAAATGCTGAAATAAACCACAAAGCGAAACTGACAATAAGAGTATGTTTGCAGTTGTACAATGTAACAAATACCTGAGGTTCTGATGAAGGCCGGAGGAAAACCTCATTTCAGGGAGTATGCTCTGCCCGTCAGAGACAGAAATTTATCTTGGGGAACATTCCTTGCACCCTTCCAACTAGATCAGACTTCAATTTTCCAAAGGAAAATAACTGCGCTACTAGTTTTGAACAGCCGGGTCATGATTTTAATGACTGACTATAACAGGCAAAGCCAGTTTTTTTTCCCCTGAAATTTACCAAACAGATTTGATAAGCAAATGCAAGGCAGTCATGATGGACCCCTCTCATAGACGGCCATCTTCGTAGGAACATTACAACTGCGTATTCATCTCCATCAGGTATGTGTGCGCGCAGTGTGCAAAATGTTCATTAACATATCTATTGATACCAACAGATACTACCCAGGTGGGTCCTGTTTATTGTTACCTAGTTTGCTGACAGGAATAACCATTTTGCTGATATAAATGACACATTGGGTGTCACACCTAACCTCCCCACCCCTCCCCCACCCTCACCCTCACCCCCACCCCCTCCCCTACCCTGCCATGTCCCTGACCGGGAACCTCGCTGTCATTCATAACGGTTGTGCCTCCTCCCTACTGCTCACTTGCAGAAGATTCAAGGCCGCTGCTTTGTATCTCTCCAGCGATTCATGGCTCTCCTTCGTGTTCCGGAGGGCTGTCACGGCGTCCCGATACCCGCTGACCTCCGGTGACCTCAGGTAATCCAGCTCTTCCCCCGGGCTCACGTCGCCGGCAATGTTATCCTGAAATGATCCACCACAAACAGTAAGTGTGCACAAAATGGAGTTGGCTGTAGATTTTGCAAATACACAATGATTATATAAATGTACTGCTGTTTATAGTGGTGTTCTCTAACGTGGCGCACTTTCGACGTTTCCCCCGACTTTCTTCATGCAGTTTTGCCAAACTTCTTTGTTGACAAACTTCAAATTCATTCAGTTAAATACTGATACTTTAACCTTAATAATTCTTGCTGTTGAACCTTTGTGAACAATTTCAGTGTCATGAAATTTAGTCTGAAATTCAAAATGGTGGCGTCCAGAAATTGCCTCACGTGGCGGACTTGAACAATTCTCGGAAAATAATAGTGATAAATTTTTTCAAGAACAGCACTGTGTCCATCCCATTGTTAAGACCGAAAGGTAGGATTATGTAAGATGTTGATTTTTGGTAGATTTTGTTTGATAAAACTCTCTTACAATTTTTTTTTAGTGAGCACTTTTGCTACGTATTTACCTTGCTCTTCATCCTAGCCAGCGCAGTCATAACAGAACGGCGCGATGCACTGATGTCCCACACGTACTCCTCCATGTCCTCCTCAGTTATATCTGCTTCCCATGGCTCAGTAACCTGCAATGAACAAGCGTAAATTGTACATTCAGGTGCATACAAGAAGCCAGAAGCAAACAGGGCCCCAGTTTGTGGCTTTGCTTTGCAAACAGCCAATCCATTAAAGGTAGAGTATATCATTTGCAGCTATCCAAAAAAGTAACTGACAAAGTTATTGTTAAAAGCATACTTGGTTTAAAGACAGTAATGGCACTAATCTCCCTGTGAAATTATTCCTTCTGGCATGCTGTCATTTTAATGAAAGCAATAAAAGAAGGTCATTTCCAAAGATGCATCAAGTGACATATTTTTGGAAATCTCCGTTAGTAGTTGGTTTGTAAGACTCCATCCATTAGTTATATCTTACCCAGGCTTCATGGAGGAGCACAGTCATTAAGTACATGGCATAGTCCAGGTTCTGCTTTCTGACCGGGCACCTAAAACGAGTGAGAAAAAGAGGTAATAACTACCGCTGGGTGAGTAACTCACTTATTCGTGTACTCACGAGTAGTTTATGCTACTCGTTCTACTCTCGGTTTTTCATCTACTCGAGTACTCGTCCTGGCGCGAGTAGCAGCAGGCACTCGCGAGTAGCAATTTAGAGTTTAGGGTTCACGGCTTAGTACGTCCCCTGCAAACATGGAATCACTCCCTCCACCTCTCTCTCCCTAGGACTCAATTCGTCCCGCCAAAAAATTAAAGTTACTGACCCAAAACATCACACAGTAAGGATATCTCAGTGCTGAAAAATGGGGTGCGACTTGCACGCTATTTGCTTGTAAGCTACTTCACGTCATACTAACGTGTGTAATTTTTCTGCTTTGATGGGAATTTTTGTTAACTGCTCGCGAGTACTTGACTACTCACGAGTAAATTCTCTGCGAGCAGTCGAGTAGAAAAATCCACTATTCGCCCAGGCCTGATGAGTAAATTTGGTAACACCTGTTTTTTGGGTTGGGGTGGGAGATACACCCTGTATATCCGATTGTTTTGTCCTGACTTCTTACCTATCTGTGGTGAGCGTCAGTGTCTCCGTTTTCTTGTTGTACCTTTTGCCGGCGAGCTGAACCAGCTTCCAGTGGGCGTGCTTGTCTAACGGAAGATCCCTCAATTTGAGCTGAGATTTAACAAAGACAATTCGCCATGAAAAAAAATATAGATCTCAAGCTGGCTGTCAGTTGTACAAAGTCAAAAATATTTATAATTTATCATGAATGAAGGAATGTTATGCAATACAATATGATTATATCTTTCCTGTACTTGTACTATTTATGCTTTGAGAGCCAAAACAAAACCTTATTGCGCAACTTGCGCAACATTTCAACGTGGCACAACATTTCAGTTATGACAATTTCACAAAACTTTCATAGTGTGTAAGTCCACGACTTACACAACAAATTGGGGCCTTACTTCCGCGATCATTTTAGGTGGCTTAAGCTGTGGCGTAGCGACTGAAAATTACCTATTTTACCAGCAAATTGTGATCATCGTGGAGTTTATTATGCAGCTGCGCGATAAATTTGTTACGTAAGTCCTATGCATGGCATAAGTTATACACTGTTTTTTTTTGTGAAATCGGCTGCACCTCGTTCACATTAAACTTTAGAATGGGCAATAACCATAGAAAAACATTCTGTGATGGCTGGTTCAAGGGAATGCCCATGCGCCAAGTGAATTCATATTTGCCCGGACTTGAAATGTGTTCCACATTTTCATCCCAAGCGTGAAAACGTGACACGATGGCGCAAATTCACGTTAAAGCTCCCGTTCGTACCGCACATGAACCGGCCCTTAGCATGGCAATAACGTGCCTTCAATGTGACGATTCTGGCATCGGGATGTCTTAGAGATGCTCCACTGAAGACGTAGTCTGATGTGATCACTTCCAGAGGGAAGTGCTTCTCACAATCCTCGTCAGTTTCTAGTCCTTCGGGCCACTCGGTGCAAAACTCTACAAAAATCAAGAATTGTTGTCAACAATGTTACTGAACCCTTGCTGTATTACGCCTTCCAGAACACTTCAATAAAGACTCTATTGTACCAAAAATTGGTACAAGGTTAACCCCGCAAGAAAATGAAAGTCCACACTAATGGAGGGGTCACAATTTTGAATCTGATCGTCTTATGATAACGTCATTTGTATAGACCTTTGGGAATGTTGTTAGCTACATTTTGATACCCTGTTTGCTACCAAAGACTGTAAATTGTCCAACACTGACAGCGGTTTATGAAAAATGATGCAGTTTGAAAAGTTGCAAATCGGTAACCACTTTTGTCAACAAAAAAGCAACTTGTACCTTGTTAACTGTAGACTACTGAATGCAAAATACGTACCTTTGAGTGCTGCGCAGTGTTTCTTGATTGCAGGGGGAGTCAAGTGAAGGAAGTTTGGAATCTAGAAACAAGGAAATAACAATGTTACTTTACTCTTGTAAGATTTGCACTTATAAACAAATATCCTTTTATTGTTTAATAGACGATTTGAGCAAAAAAACGTCTTAGCCAGTGTAAAAAGCTTTTGTCCCCTGCTCCCTTTACATCACGGCAGAGTTGTAATGACTCTAGTCAATGACTCGACTCGAGTCAGATCGAATCACAATTTTTGGTGACTCGAATCGACTCAAGTCCCAACGGGTAACTGACTTGACTCGAGTCACTGTGAGCAAATTACTCAATTCGACTCAAGTCCCTCATCAAGAGCCTTGACTCAACTCGAGTCAAAGGCTAATAATACTTAAGTCCCCAAACTGTGCGAAACTATATTTGGGGTGTTTTACGGTAAAAGGTTATTAATTAATGTCGGCACTCGTACTTGGCATTACAGACAAGTTGTGGCCGCTTATAGCATACAACTCAACTTGAGTCACTTCCTTAAATGACTCGATTCGACTCGAGTCACAAAATTCAGTGACTCGTCACAACTCTGCATCATGGATGGAATTCCTACATTTTCTTAGCTTTTGGTGAAATTTAGCCCAAAGCTTCTTCTTACCAAATATCTGTATTAACATTAACTTCTGAGGCTGATGCCATCAATTCCTCCGCTGTGTTGCAGTTCTTTCACTAACTTTGCGCTTTCTTTGTACATTCTGTGTTCTTTGAAGTGGCAACAAACTCTATGTAAAGCCCTACGGGAAGTAACAACTGGATTCTTTTCCTTTTTAGGAGAACAAACCTTGAGTAGCTCAGCGTTTCCATACTTGTGCGGCGGAACACCTCTCCTGACCGGGTAGCCCATCCTGAGAGGCAGCGGCACGGCAGACCACTTGAAGGGGGCTGCTGTGGGATAGACGTTACTCCAATCCTGGTCCTCTTTCATTCTCAGCTCTCTCGGGGGTGGCAACTGGCCCAGGGGGAAAGAAACATCACAGACTTATGTCGGTGATTAAACATGCAATACAAATGCACATATGCACACAGCAGAGTTTTCCTTGAAAAAATAGCAATTTTAGTCACACGCACACAATCGTACTTTACATAACTCTCAAGTTCAAGGCACTGTCTTTCCCTTTGTCCCTTTCATATAACACTCTCCCATAGACTGAACACACAAACCCATAATCGAGGACTGTTTTCAACAAAAGATGACGGCTGGTAAGGACAACAGAGTATCTGTTGTTCTTAAAGGATTTCGCTTACCGGTTCTCGTTTTCTGAGCTTTTCCTGCATGGCTCGCATGGCTTTCCCTCGCAAGGAATGCTTAGAAACCCCTGCCAAAGATGAATAGTGTACATGTGTGGTCAACTGCTGATGTTAATCAAGCAATAATTATGCAATTTAGGAAGCGTGTGTGAGGTAAAATTGTCTGAGGCATTGTCCAATAGTGACAGCCTTATTAGGATTGTAGTGTATACTGGAGTGCACTATGAGGGTGCACTATACACGAAGGATTGACAGAAGGAACATTTGGGGGTAAAATGACGGTGACAGCGCGGCGACAGCACGCGAGCGCGAGTGACGCGACCCGAAAATAAACATGGCGATCACCGCGGTGTGTGCCGCACTGAATTGCAAGGCACAAACCACGCAGGAAAATCGTGTTTCTACCCTAAGAATCTCTTCAAAATTGCAAAAGAAGTGTCATTAGAATTGAGAAAGTCTGCTTTTGATTGTAAAAGTGATTTTTGAGCAATAAAATACATTTTTGACTCAATTTAATCAAAACAAAACAGGCATGACAGGCAGACAGGGGCCCTACACTTCACGATCGCCAGTAAATTGGCCACATTTTATGGGGTTAGAATTTCATGCATGTCGAGTGTACAATTTCAATTTGTAAGTTAACCTGTTATTTAACCATGTTAACATTAACAAATAACACACAAACATTGATCATCATGATCATGTCACTGCATGTTGTCAATGGTTGATAAACATGTTTAAAATTGTTACTGTAGATTGTTACATGACAACATACTCTCGATTTCGGAATCAACATCTGGTAACGACGTAGACACAAGGGAACTGTGTTGGCTATTCCGCCTGATGCCTTGTAACTTAACAAACTCCGTTGCCGACGAAACAGAGCAATTCCGCAGACAAAAACACGGGCCAAACAGGCGCCGGCATGCGACCCAGGAGGCTGCCATTTTGTTTTGAGAACAACTGGAGGGCGCCCTTCAGGCTGCCGCACTACTCGCAAATGACTCGACTCGACTCGACTCGAGACAGTGCGAGCAAATGACTCGACTCGAGTCCCTCATCTGATCAGAATGACTAGACTCAACTCGAGGAATGCGTGACCCGAGTCCCAAAAATGAAAGCAAAACTGCACAAAAAAAATGTTTGCATGACTTAGGCCTACACCGGTGCCGGTTTTTGTTCACGTCACGTTATTCATAATTAAATCTCATTTTGAATTTGAATGCCAATTGTGTGTGTAACCAATATCTGGTTCTCACTCAGCTGAAAGCTTCAAAGCATTTTTTTTTAACTTTCCATGAAACAGCTGCAAATTTTTTTTTTTTTTTAATGAACATGCACAACTTCTGATAGCAAGCAACAATTAAGTAATTCATTTTTCAAGATGAGTTGAAGAACCAAATAAGTTCATACGTGCTTCTTTGTGTATATCAATGTATGCTATAATTATTTTCTAAGGGAAAATAATAATTTGAATCCTCGCCCCTTATAAACAGGGTGGGTAAAAAAAAAAGCAGAACCCCCCCCCCCAAAAAAAATATATATATATCAGTGATGTAGTGCCTTGATGCTGGGCCTTGGCCTTAAGGCTGCCTTAAGGCTGGATTTTAGGGCCTTGGCCTTGGCCTCGAGGCTTGAGGGCTCAAGCCTTGGCCTTGGCCTTGGCCTTGAGGGTTCAGGGCCTTGCAATTTTGAGTCAAGGCTCTTTAAGGCCCATAGATTTTTGCATTTTCCAGATAAATCTGTTCGAAATGTTGCTGTTACCATTTTGTATTACCATGGGAGGAGGGAAGCACCCTGTTGATTTGTGTGCTGGGCACACTTCCACTTTTGTAGCATCACATTTTGTTACCATTGTAGTAGATTTGCTGCAAAAATATTCCGTACACTTGTGGGGCTAATGAGGTGATCACTTTAATTGCATATAACTATGGAATAGATCTGATTGGTTGCATATGTGTCCCTGATAAGTGCTAAAGATTTGCATGTATCTGTTTTAGATAATGCTGATATTTCTGACCATGTTGGGCCAGCAAATAAAAAATTCCCAAATCAGTTTCTTGGATCCCCCTTTTGTTACACTTGGGAGAACTGTGTGTCAATATAGAAGTACATGTAAATAATTATTTTGTTTAGTTAAACTATATCGAAAACCTGAACTTATACTTTAATAGATACAGTGCTGTCATAAAATGGTGTAGGCCTATGCGAGCATGTTGATTGCAATTAAAGAAATGCTGTTCTTCGTAACGAGCAATTCGTGATGATAAGGGCGGATCCAGGGGGGCCAAAAGGGGCCATGCCCCCCCCCCAAAAAAAAAACCACCGAAACCATTTTTTTTTATGTGATGTCGTAATAAAGGCAGGCAATGAGTACACCACCATCTTTTCCTCAAAAAACATCGATTAAAATGGTCAGAAATTGCCTCAAATCGCACCACAGAGCATCTCGAATCCAAAATTTTTTCGGGGCCTTTAAGCGGGCCCCAAAGCCCAAGCCGTCATTTTTTGACCCACTTTTTGGGGGGGGGGACCAAAATTTCTTTGCCCCCCCCCCCCCCCAAATTGTGCTCTGGATCCACCCTTGCGTGATGACGTGTCACTCATGTGACTATAATTAGTTCTATATCAGTGGTCATTTCATAAAACAGGGCCTTGGCCTTGGGCTTGAGGGTTAAGCCTTGGCCTTGGCCTCGAGGCTTGGGGGTCAAAGCCTTGGCCTTGGCCTTGGCCTTGAGGGTCAAAGCCTTTGCTCCAACACTGATATATATTTCTGTAAAACAATATGTAGCACCATAATTATTAATGACTGGAAAGCCAATTTAATAACCTACTTTTAGATAAAAAAAAATACTGAAATTGCTCAATCCGTTCAAAGAATATCACCATTTAAACACAATTTTTTTTTTTAAATATGAAATATATTTTTTTTGCGGGGGGGGGGGGGGGGGGGTTGGGTTCCGCTTTTTTTTTACTCACCCTGTAGCAGAAAAGCAGATTTACTGACATTTTCGAAGACTCTGTTTTTCTGCCTCGCTGATACAAGAAAAGCAAAATTTACATTTTAATAAAATCCATTTTCTGCTTTTTTGGTAGCTGAAAAGTTAAGCAGATTTTACTTTTCCGCCTTTGTTGGCAGACGAAAGAAAAAAGTCAAAATCTGCTTTTCTCTGCTCGAGAATAGAGCATGGCAGAAAAGCATATCCGATGAACGGTTTCGACGTGTCCATTTCCTGCTTTTCTGCCAGTTAAAAAGCTTTCAGATTTTACCCAAGCGGCCGATTTTGTTTTGCTCTGTTCCAAGTTTAAATTTGATGGTTTGTATCGTTGATAAGGAAAGTCGCGGGGAACAGTTGTAACTGCATGAGCTGGGCAGGTTTCAGCTTTGACGCGGGTCGGCCAAGTTGTATTTCATCAATAGATGGCGCTACATAAGTAAGCAAGTGCAACAGGGAAAATCAATCAATTTGCGACGTTGCTGCGGGACTGATACATTGATACCAAAGGGAATTTGGATTGATAAAGTAGTTTTATAGTAACTTAATTTTCCCTGAAAGTTTATTCTGAGACAAAACAATCAAATTTTTAATGAATATTTGACCTTAAAAAGTGTTAATAATATTGTATAAGTCATAACATGTGATAGAAGTGTGTTTTGATAATTGACTGTCGGCCGAAAGCCCCCTTGATTTAATTTGGACGAGTCCCTTGGATCCTGGTTGATTGTTGTGTGTAGTATAGTACAGGTTGGAAGACACGGTGAAGTGAAGTAAAAAGCTTGTTCTGAATTTCGCCAAAAATCATGTCTTCCATTACCTAGTTTATTTACAGCTAGGCTCAAATTCCATCCCCAGTGAAGATATGGATGAACCATCGAGGTAGTATAAAATGCCATTTTGATGGCAAAACAGGATGGATCATAATAAGTCGCCGGCATGACGGAGTTTCCGACTCTGTGTGTGCTCAACTACGACCGGGATGGAGCAGAGCAGCAGCGGTCGACCGCCGTGGGGCTACGGTTGCCAAGACCGCGTAAGCCGCGGCCGAGATCGCGCACCCATCCTCCTCGGGAGCTGGAGAGGGACGGGGCCGCGGCGGAAGCAAGGGATCGTGAAGGGCTGGAGTTTTTAGCCAGGGGTGTGCAAGGGAGTGGAGAGTACGGGGCAAAGACTCAACTTAATACAACTCCAGTAAGTAGGCGATTGTGAACAAAATTCCACTTTTATTTCATGATTTTAGTCCGAGTAACTAGCAATGACTAGGACTCTACGAATCGCCTTTTTTAACATTTGGACATGGTCGGGCGCCCGACAATGTCCCAAAAAAAAGGCGTTCGTAGAGTCCTAGTTACTCGTACTATTAATTATCGAAGTGGCTATCGTTACGGCAGCCGTTGTTTAGCGCCCTCTATGATACTTTTTTGATATGCACGCAGGTATATAATCATTTGTTTCCCCACGTTTTAGCGAGCAGTGTGACAGCTCAGTCGATAGAGGGTAGGATTTTGCACCGCGAGGTTGCGGGTTCGCATCTCAGTTTTGCACTCGAATTTTTTTCCTTTTCTAACCTAAGGCTTTGGAGGATTTTTTTTAAAAAGGGAAATAAAGTCCGAATTTCATCACGTTCAAATTCACTTTTTTCCTTCTAATTTTATATTTTCTTCTCATGTTTTTATAAAAGTTGCAGTCTACCGTAACGATAGAAAATGGGAAATGCGTTACGGCTGCCGTAACAATAGCCACTGCGTTTAATTATAGTTTTATCTTCAGTATTGGACTTACTCAACTAGTTAGCAACATTTGCTTTTGCTGTAATTTTTGATTTTTTTGATGGATTTGGGGGTTAGTAAAACTTTGTATTTTACAGGCTATACAGCAAATATTGTTTTTGAGAACATTCATGTTTAGCCTTTCGCCAAGGCCATCGTGGCTTAGACTCTTAGTGGTGAAGCTTCATTTAGGGGTAAAACAACGATGAAGACGACAAGATGCAACATGAAAATACAGATGGCGAGCACCATGCATGACACACCGTCAATGCCTGAAACCCACGGTGATACTCATGGTTCCAACCATAAAACACGTGAGAAAATCACTTGGCATCAACTGTAAAACGCGTGAGAAAATCGCATTTTTTTCACTGCTAGAACCCGTTCAAAAGTACACAAAATTGTGTCATTAGAATCAAGAGAAATCTGCTATAGGTTGAAAAAGTCATTTTGGAATAATACAAACGGAAAGATTTCCATATACGAAGTTCACTCAACACCCTGTGTACAAACCCTATGAGATTGGACTGAAAAATTCTAAGTGTTCTAAGAAAATGCTTGTTTTTTCTCACTGCTCAAATTGACTTTGATGACATGAAATTGCTATCTGGGGGCTTGTTAGTCAATACAGAGGAAAATTAGTGAACTTCGTATATGGAAATCTTTCCATACAAACATCCTTAATTGACTCTAATTCGACAAAAATTATAAAGGGGCCCATCACAAAGCAACACACTTTAATGTAAGTAGGATTGATTCTTTTGTTTTTCTTTAAATTCCGTTCCCTGTGCTATTTTTGAGTTTCATCCCAGAAAATAGAATCCCTTTTCTAAATCGAAGGGTTTATTTTACTGGGTTTGTGTGTCAGCACTTCCCCTGTGCATGCTTCATATGCTAAACGTAAATGAGTTTTCTTCCTTTATTGTTTATAATCAAATCATACATTTCTGATTCATACTTCACAACCCTGGAGGATTGTTTTTAAAAGGGAAATAAAGTCCGAAATTGCAATGGGCCTGATGCTGTCACCTGGATATGTTTAAGGGGGAAAAATGGCATCCGAATACAGGCTGAAGCAAATGTATCAGGTTTTATCTTACACGCCATCTTGTCGAAGCATATGTAAGACACTGTGGCATTTGATAGCATGTATACATGTAGTATGCTTGCTAGGCGCCATCTGTCTGAATAAACTGAACTTGGCATTCAAGACCTCTTGAAATGAAACCCGTTTCATTCGTCCATTGCCTTGATTGCGTTACTAAGCAAACACCCTTGACTGTCAACTGTTTGTTGAATCAGGGCAAAACAAGCTTGTTATCTGAACTGTGCTTTTGTTAGATTCAAGTATAACAGGTGTCATAGACCTTGTACCTGTACAAAATGGAATGAAATTGTAAACTTGTTACCGTCCAAAGGTTAGCCGAGGGGGGGGGTGCCCCCACAAATTCCCAGTGCCCTCCCTGGTGCCCCATCCCCCCCCCAAAAAAAACCTTAAATTTGCTGTCTTTTTAAAGTATCATTTTTGAGTAATGAAACAGAAGAGGAGTGAAGTTGACTATTTTTTACTCGATTATAATCCCCTTAATTATAATCCCCTTAATTCCCTTGACCCTAGGCCTACAGCTTTATGAAATGTGAATAAATTGGTAAGCCAAAAGAGTGCCCTTTAGCGTCAACAGATGTCCAGCCCCCCCCCCCCCCCCCCATCATATTCTAATATGCAGCACCTGGAAATTTTTGAAAAATTTTGTTTTGGGTCTGCCCTTGGTGTCTCCCCATATTATGTTGTTCACCCCCCCCCCCTGACAAAATGCTGTTTGATGTTGTGTGATAGGTTTGTTGAAAATATCGTGTGTAAAAAGTTGCATAATGTATTTCCGTTTCAAGAAAGGGTACTCTATACATGTATGTATCTTGCTAAAAAGAAATTGTAACAAAATGTTTTGTCTCCTTTGTGTGTTTGTTAATATGTCAAATCATTTGTATTTAACCTGTGATGGGCTTGAACACACCTTAGGCTCCTTTACACTGTCACTCAGCAACTTTACGCAATACCAGATATCCAATTCAGTAGTTCATCAATCAACTTGAACATGACAACAACATCCCTCATTTTGCTTTTCTTCAACCAGTACCGTTACGGCTCTTCCAAAAGTTCCAGCCTTCAAGCCTCAAGGGACGACAACCAGTTGAACCCCAAGCATTCCCACAGCTCCTACACCACCCCTGAGCTTCCCCAATGCATTCACAATGGGCACCATCGTAGTCTCTCGGAGCCGCCGCCTCGTGCCAGTGAGCGCGCTCACACAGCACCGACCTCGGCCTTCTCCTTGCCCGTGCTGCGACAAGGGGGAGCCGGGGACACCAGCCTGACGGTGAATGCTGAGCTGTTGCAGGATCCCAAATGGAACGAGTACCTGAGCGCCTGGGTGTCGGGGGCACAGGTGAGTGTGGGGTCTACCCGATGTTCCCCAGTACCGATGTTCCCCAAAATCCTTAGGATTAGGGTTAGGGATAGGGTTAGGGTTAGGGTTACATATAGGTATAGGGGAACATGGGTATGAACCCGTGAGTGTAGTCCTGTTCAAGCTATAGCGCATCCCAAAATACCCACAATTTGTTTTTGCGAGGCTCTAGCGTTGGCGCTGAAACACGTACCGACGTTATTTTTATACTATTTTAAAGCTTGGAATTTGAACTTTATCTCTGCTGAGTATTGGTTTGAAATTTAAAAGAGTTTTGAAATTATTTGCGTTCAACTAAAGGCATGTTGAAAACAAACTCAACTTATTTCAAGGAAAGTCAATGATGCGATACATCAGATATCTGATGCAAACTCGAGTCAACAAGCTGTTGAAAAAAAATAAGGAAATACAGAAAGTAAAAGGCAACGAGATCGTCACATCATGGACACGATGAAGCATTTCCACATTAGAAAAAATGCGCATGATTGATTCTCCTTGAAATCGGTTCAGTTTGTTTTGACATGCCTTCATTTGAACAAGAATAATTTCAAAATCCTTTTGAAAATCAAACCAATACTTACCAGGGATAAAGTTCAGACTCCAAGCTTTAAAATGATATTTTGCTAGATTATACTCTACAAGGTGGTCCAAAAAACCCTGGAACCTCATACTTCCACTACCCTGAGACTCAAACCACAGTTACCAATGCATGGAGAATCTTTTAGAACAAAAATGAAACCAAGATCGCGGGATTCAGTCCAGTAGTTTCTGTTCTAGAGCCTATTTTGTGAAGCAAGGTGGGGGTCATTTTGTTCCAATGAATTACTAAACCGTGCCGGGGAATTGCCTTGCATTGTAATTGATAGAGGGATTGTTATCTAATATAATACCCACATGAAAGAAGTATCCTTCACAAAATAGGCTCTGCAGCAAAAACTACTGGACCGATTCTGGAAATTTTGGTATCATAATTTTTCTGAAAGGATTCTCCATCAATTAGTTCAGGTGGTTTGAGTCTCAAGGTAGTGGAAGTATGCCGTTTCGTTGGTTTTTTTTGGACCACCCTGTATAGTGGAGCCCCAGTGTTGTAGTACTCGTACTCGAGTACTACTCAAGTACTTTTTTTAGAGTACTCGTACTCGTACTCGAATGTCAAAGTACTCGTACTCGAAATCACGGTACTCGTACTGGGGCAGCAAAGTACTCGTACTCGACATTTCGAAATTGTACTCGATCACCAAATTACTCGTACTCGAATAGCAGTACTCGGGGAAAAAATGGTTTAGCTTGACTAAACCACGGCCTTATTTTATTATCGATACTTTCAGTTGGAAGTAGTTGATTGGCTTGCAGACAAATCAAAGTTTCCAGATTTTTCTCTGTGCACGTCCGGACAAACACATTTAATAGCTAGCTGTGAGTGGGTCTGTATATTGGTCTGACTGGGCCTGGGCCAATTATGCACAATGAACCATTTGCCATATGGCCGTATTCGGAAATAGAAGTACTCGTACTTGAACTCGGAAGTATAATTACTCGTACTCGAAAACCTGAACTTGTACTCGGAAGCACAAGTACTCGTACTCGGTAACTACATGTAAGTACTCGGCAGTACTCGGTACTCGGTACTCGGAAAAAAATACCGGACTACAACACTGTGGAGTCCCCTAACGTGGCGCACTTTGATGTTTCCCTTGACTTTCCCCATGTATTGTTGCTATTGCAAAACCTCTTTGTTGACAAACTTCAAATTCATTCAGCTGAATACTGGTACTATTACCTTAATCATGCTTGCTGTTGAACCTTTGTGAACAATTTGGGTGTCATGAAAATTTGTTCGAAATTTAAAAGTGGTGGCCGGAATCGGGTACAAATTCGGCCGAGTGTTCCCTCTTAAAATGTGGCGCACTTGAACAAATCTCGGAAAAATCCCACATAGCATTTCTTTAAAGTTGATAAATCCTGATAAATGATTATTATCTCCACTCACATACCCAACTACAAGCTTGTCAGAAAAAAAGAAGTTTGCCATTTTAAGAGTTTTGGTTGTGTGCTTTAAAACAAAATCGAAAAGTCATGCCAATGTCACCAAAATAAAATTTTGTAGCGGGTTTAAGATTTATGAAATGTCACTGTGAAATTTCAGGTGCATTTTTTGCTCTAGCAAGGCACTAGAGGCGAAAAATCAAAGTGCGCCACGTTAGGGTCAGCGCCACGTCAAGGCATACATCAGCAATATCTGCAGATGACTAGCTGAACATGCTTATGGGCAATTCCACGGTTACTCATGTAACATTTTTGATGTACTTTTGAGTTTCCTTGGGCTGTAATTACCTTACTGACAAGGTTTAATAGCTGTTATCCCCATGGTAGATAGAGTAGACCTAGACCTACCTAAGCACCAAAGATGACATCCAGAAAAATGTGTTATGTATGATATAACAAGACATGCAAAATCGGTTACTCACATTATGAAAATGTAACACGAGTAACTGATTTTGTGTGTCTTGTTTATCATACACAAGCTGGTTTACCCGATCATAGATCGGGTAGGGCGTAGTGTTGGGGATGAAAATGTGGGGAGTTAAATGTAAATGGGGGATATAGTTGGGGAGACATGCAGTTAAAGAATAGCAATTTCTGTGGTGTGATCTGAGGCAATTTCTGATCACTAAAACCAATTTGAGCAAAAGATCATCTGTGAAAGTTTTGAGTTTTGAGTAATTGAATCAGCTATATGTATTCTGAGCAAAAGAAACATTATTGTAGGCTACAATATTTTTATTCGGGGAAGAAAAAGTGTGTGGGGGGGGGGACCAAACAATGTCCCCCCTCAAAATGTGTGTGTGTGTGGGGGGGGGGGTTCCCCCTGTCCCCCGTCGATTTACGCACATGATAATTATGTACCATGGCAACTGTCTGTAAATGTTGCCGTTGGTCTGTTAAATTGGCTTTTTGTGAGGCAGTCGCATTTGGAAAACGTAGTGAAAAGGTTACTGTAGTACACAGGCGAAGGCTGGTTGTACAGTTTGACAATAAATCATAATGCAATAAAACGTGAAGGTGTCATTTAAAATGAAAATGTTGAGTGTTACCAAAAAATTACAAACGGTCTGAATCATGGAGGAAGGTCATAATTAAGTTTCAGTATTGGACTCTTCAACAAACGTAAACTTGAACTTCTTACAATTTGCGAGACCGTCTGCGATTCAACTTTTATTCAAGTTGGTTCAACCATCTATATATAAGAGCAAGTTTTACTTGGCCTCCGAGAAATGTTTGCTTCTGAAAGGATCCGAGACCGCGGCTTCACGTCCGTGGAAAAATGTGGGTGTCTTCTTCCGGGTCGGACACTTTTTCGTCGATTTTTTTGTGACTTCGTTTTAAGATCGCGATATTTGAAGCAATTAATGCATCGATCCTTCGTTGACCCCAAACAGGCCCCCGAAATTATAACGCGACACTGAATTATACCTGGCGGGCAGCGAACTCACAACGCTCAGCCTTCGTGGTGGAAGCATGGAGCTGTAAACACATTATGGAAGCAACAGCACTCTATCACGCGACGTCACATGCTTGCGCTTCAAATAGCGAGCACCGTAGACCCAACCTCGTTTCCAGGGTGTGGAGCAGGCTGCAGTACGCGTTGCCATCGACAGTTTTGCATAGCCCGGAAATACTACGCAGTGTAGACTTTCAATTGGTCAGACCGCGCAAGGCATACTTAATGTGTAGTCCTTCTGAGTATTCGTTGCACTCGGCGCAGGGGCGGCAAGCGAAGCATACGAAAGAATAGGGGCACTTGGTGGCCACGCACCATGGAGAAAAAATATTTTACCAAGGTCACACCAACCACAATTTGGTGAACGCTTTTGCAGAACGGCCGAGTAGAACACGTAAACGGAACCCTTACGTCAAAGCCGCTGACCTCGCACAGTCTAGACACGCAGAAAAGCCAGCACAGGGGGCGGCCAGGCAGTCAACGTGAAAGCGCACACGACGGCAAATTCCTGCGCAAAATGCAGTCACGAAAAATAGACGAAAAGGATCGCCGGTCCGTACGGGAAAATCAGGACGACCCGAAGTGTCCGACCCGGCGGAAGACACCCTCCGAATTTTTCCACGGACATGGAGCGATTTCGGCGCAGCGGGAGCCCGCGGTCTCGGATCCTTTCATGAGCAAACATCGTCTCGGAGGCCGAGTTAAACTCTCTCTTATATATATAGATAACACATTTTTCTGGATGTCATCTTTGGTGCTTAGGTAGGTTGAGGTCTACTCTATCTACCATGGGGATAACAGTTATTAAACCTTTTCAGTAAGGTAATTACAGCACAAGGAACTCAAAAGTACATCAAAAATGTAAAGTGAGTAACCGTGGAGTTGCCCTTATGTGTACATACTAGTAAGCAGACAGTAAACCATAATTGTGCGTGCTGCACAGCTTTCGTGAAAGCCTTACAAAGAGCAGCCTACAGACATTTGTTCTGTCTGGTCCGACTTTGTCCAATTTAAACAAGCCCCATTCCTATATTTGTGGCCACCTCAATCTACAAACACAGTGTGTTTGGTCAAAGTGTTACATAGTGTGGCACCAGGATATTTGGACAGCTTAGTGTTAGGGAAAAAAGTGTCTGTAAGAGTGTGAAGTCCCTTACACCCTAAGTGCAAACACCCCACATACCACAGAGGTTTATGAGAAGGTATTTTGCATATAACTGACTCATGTTGGGTCACAGTGAACTTTCTGTACAGCTTAAATGCAGACTCTTTTCTCTACAAAATTGTACAAACTATTTTTTTTTAAAACAATGCAGTGATCTGAGCTTGAAATAATAGACCAAAACTGGTTTAAATGTCCATTATTAAGGAAATAAATATGTGCTTCACCAGTTTAAACAAGTACGTTTAAAGGGAATGTACAACATTTGCTTTTAAGGCATTTTTTGGAAATAAATGGATTTGGTGGATTAGTATGTTATAACAAATATTGTTAAAATGACTTGTTTCACGTTTTGGGCTTGTATTACCGATACATGTTTGATTCCTATATTTAATTGACTACCTGTATTGAGTGTCTCTTTTGAAAAAAAAGATACATCTTAGGCCAAATGGGGAAAAAAAGGTTTAGCATCCCCCGCCCGCTTGCTTTTTGGAGGCCGTGTGCTTTTTTCTTTCTTTAAAAAAAAACAAAAAAAAAAAACACAATTATACATATTTATTATAATTATTATAATTATAAACAGTGACATCATTTTGGCCTCTTTGTCTGTTGTGTCTAGCCCATATAAAGCTGGTATGTCATTTCCTGAGTCCAATGAGGGCCATTTAAAAAAAACCTGGCAGCCATCTTGAAAAATAGCCCAGTCAGGCAGCCATTTTGTAGGGGGAAAAAAGGGCCTCCGGCATACGCTAAACCTTGTTGTTTTTTATTTGGCCTTAAACAAAAGTTATAACTGTAAAAAAAAAAAAAACCTTTTACTGTGCTACTAAAAACACCGAAAATCAGTTCAGTGATTTTCTTTTATATATAAGGGGACAATTCAAATCAGGTTAAAATATGGTTTTACAATCTCAATTTTTAAATACAAACTTAGTCATTGGAGTTTAAGACAGAGCCCAGACTGTATAGTGATAAATTAGGACTTGCTGGACTTAGACACATTTCCCCTATACGCACACAAATATATCTTGTTAATCGCACGCAAGCAAACACTATCAAGTACAAAGTTTGTGTCCCAATTGAGGGCCACTGAGTTCTTCAGTCATTTGGTGTTGGGTATTGTGCAAACACTTGATCTTTCACCCCTGGCGGTGTAATTCAGTAGTACGTGTTGTGATCCCAACCATTTGTCAGATTCCGTGCCCTTTGCTGGAATTGGGAAACTGTACCAAGTGTCCTTGTGCGTGGTCATGTCCACTTCAGTTTTCCCCAAAACAAAACACTTTGAATTTTATAAATCGCCAATAATAGATTCCAAGGGATAATGAATCATGAATCAAAAGTGAAGGCTTGAGAACTGAGAAGTGCAAGTGACCCAGCCAGAAAGAGCAATAATGGTGGTATTTTTATTTTTATTTAAAGGGAATGTACATCATTGGCTTTTGCTGTAATTTTCAGAAATGAAGTATTTGAGGGGTTTGTATAATAGATCAAATATTGTTACACTGACATTTTTGTTGGAATACCACCAGGTGCCATAATTTTACAAGATGCTTGAGACTGTCATTTACCAACATCCTAGTAAGGTATTTCGTAAAAACTTGGTAGTTTTATTTTTCGATGTTTGTAAATGTTGTATATTTCCTTTAACCCTTCTTCTGTTTAAATAGTCACAGACAGTCAAACATTCCACTTCCCCTGCCATGCCTTTTACACAGGCTAGTCACCAACAGTCAGATCATATTTTAAGCAAGCACTGTGACTAGTCAAATTCAGTCAACAGACAACAGCAGGAAACTGGGGCACAGCTGGCTTATCAATCACCTTCAGTCAAAGTACACCTGTATCAAGTTGCATAAACAGTCACAGCCAGTCAATCACAGCCAGACATCTTAATGCCCCAGCTCAGCTGTCTCTTCTTGAAAAGTTCCCATAAAATCTTGAGTAAACTTACTCTCGAAAAGTTCCCATATAATCTTGAGTAAACTTACAAGTACAGTACACTTTTTAATACTGTAACATCAATTTTTCAGTTTGAGAAATCTCTGAACAAGATTTTCATAGTAGTGTTCATGTTTATATATACAAATGCTGCATGAAATACAAATCCTTTAAAAAAAATTCCTCAAACCTCAATCGTTTTGCAGAAAATGTGTGTGGCCATTTGTTTCAAAACAGTATCATTTGAAATTGACAAACGCTTGACAATATTTTCTCAGGTGCTTATATGAGCCAAAGTACACGTAGATTATTTGATGACTTAGTGTATGAGCCCGTGGCTCATAAATTTTGCACAATAGACGCCAAGTAGGTAAAATC
Organism: Patiria miniata; assembly: GCF_015706575.1. Classification (NCBI taxonomy): domain Eukaryota; kingdom Metazoa; phylum Echinodermata; class Asteroidea; order Valvatida; family Asterinidae; genus Patiria; species Patiria miniata. The sequence goes on from NW_024037054.1 coordinate 4,338,342, forward strand.
CTGTTCAACTATTTATACATGTACATGTACGTCACTGTGGTAAGTTTTAACCCCGCATCCCCCTTTCAGAAACAGTTAATCTACATGCACCAGCCTCTGGACCCCCCCAGGGCACCAGACTGAGGAGAGGAACTATAGGGATGATGTGAACAAAAGCCATTCCCTCAGTTGGTCTATGTCCCATTGTTGTTATCCTCATTATCCACCTCATGAACCGACACAAAAGTTGCTGGGGAAGCGTCCGGGATGTATTTAGCGTGTTTGGCTTGTCGTGAAAGACATGTCTATGGGGTATTTATGGATCGGTTGTAGGGGAAAAAGGAATGGGTGGGGACTATGGAAATCTGTAACATCAACAGAAGTATTTGTTCAAGGAAATTAGCGCAATGAAATAATATTTTGACAATCATGCCTAATTTATCAACTTGTGTTCAAATGGTTGTCAAAGTGCTTTAGAGCTATTTTCTGAAAACCTTTTCTGTAACTTAGGCCCAAGAAATAATAGTTCTGCTTCGGGTTTCCCTACCTACCCTATTCTGGCAGCCCCTACCCTTATTTTATTTTTATTGGAAAAATGAGAAAACAACACCCAAAACCATCAATTTCTACCTTTTAACCTTGACTACACGCATATGATCCATATGATCATACACAAAAACAAATTTGCCAAAAAAAAAAAAATTCCCTACCTACCCTATTTTCAAATGCCATGTAATATGAAGCAGAAGTATTTTTTGGTGGCCTTAACACACAAGTACATCTATTCTTGAGGCTTAGATTATTTTTCTTTGACTTCACACTTTTGTTTATGGATGTTTTTGTTAAATGCATTTATCAATTTTCATTAATGTATGTAGGCCCTACAAAAACAATGTGCACACCATTTGTCATTGATTTTTTTGAAAAAGATGTTTGAAGTATGTCGTATAACTAATTTAAATTTCCTCTTTAACTTGAACAAATGTATAGTGTCTGGAAAGGTCCTTCTGGTTTTTTTATAACTGAAGTGGATTTTTATTTTTTAAAAAGTGGATTTTATCAATCCTATTGTTAGCCAAAGTAGGGGTTTTAATAAAGATATTATGTACTAAAGTTTTTGAAACAAGTATTCTGTGTCATTGTTCCAAACAGTTAGAACACACAATAAATATATCTTTTTGACGAAACAGGGTTTAGGGTTACTTCGTTTAAATAGTTGTAAAATTTAAACTCTTAGAGCAATTGAAATAATTTTCTCACTTAAAAGTAGATAAATGAATGGGCTTCCAAGTCATAATTAATTTTGGTGCTACATATTTTTGGTTATATGAAATACATTTCTTTGTTTTGAGGTTCCACTTAATTTGACTTGCCCTGTAACTTGATTCTAAAAAGTTTTTGACACATCGATTTTTTCCTGACTTAATTTGTAGCTGTTACAGTAAAACCATATGATAGGATCTTTTTTGCAAAGTTAGAAAGCACTACATTCCCTTGATTTTGGCTGAATAAATTCATTTATCAGTGTGTTGTTATCCTAGTTAAATTTTCAACATAGTTGATGGAAAATTTAAAGCTGTCAAAAACTAAGGCAGCCATTGATCAGAGCATACTGACTGGAACACCACGTTAATACCTCTGGTTCTTTTTCAGAACCACTCTCTTAGTTGAGAAATTATTCCCACATGGTGTTTCCGCAAACCTTTCATTAACCCTAACCACCCCAACTCCATCAAAATCTATTCCCCCTTTTTGGTGGACTTTGGGGGACTTGGTCCTGCAGGCCTAGTGTGACTAAATATTGATGGAGTATGATGGACTTGGGCCTAATGGCCTGAAGCAGTGCTAGGGGTATCCAATTGATTTTGCCTAACTTCCTGTAAATGATAAAAGCCATGTTTAGCAAGTCCATGAATGTCAACCAGTGCGTCAGTGGTGGATTCCATTATGTCATGTATAGTTTTGTATTAGACGCACAGTGATTGATGGGTTTTGATGGAATTGGTCCAGTTTCTAGTAAACGACGCTAGGGAGCTATCTTCACCGTGCAAAGCCTCAAATCTTCCTTATTATGGATGAATGTTTTATCCCGTTTTCATGAATGTTTTATCCCGTTTTCATCCTGGTTTATTCTGTTTCCTGTCGCAGGTGGGATCGCACGCCTTTGTGAGTTTCGTTGGAGCCATGTCACTGAAAGACAGAGGACGGTACCATTACATGGTAAGCTCAACACAGCGTCATCACTGCCTATTGTCGTAGTTGCAACCACAGTTGTAAAAAAACGAGGCTTGATTGTTAAACTTGAAGGCCCCTAGTGGCGGAGATATTGATTTATTGGAATGGATTCTCAGAAGAATGTGAAAGATGACTTAGTAATGGTGTTTGCTGCTCTTAGCACAAAAAGAGTGAAAGACAAAAAGCTAACAACAGCAAGCTAGATAAACTAAAAAAACAAAATCTCAAGTGGCCATTTGTACGGAAAGTCATAACCCATTTTTCAATGGCTATACTTTTGCAATATGCATTGTAATGTTGCAAATTTATGACGTTTTAAATTTCCTACAATGCAATAGGTTTGAATCTCGATGAGAACTCTGGTTATTTTTACCAAAATATATATATTTGCTGACTTTTATTGCTTGAAATCAAATCCTACCTTTTAGTGAAAAATCGAAGTAGATTAAATTTTTCTTTTTGATTTATTGCTCTGAGGTTTTTTTTTTTTTAAAGGGGAGTAAAGTAAGAGAACATTCGTTTTACAAATGATGTCAACATGCTCACATGGTCGGCTACTGCTAGCAACAGCTTAATAAAAAAACATAGTAGGCCCCCAAAAAAGTCTCCGGTTTCTGGTATGGAGCTTGCCCCAAAAGTGGTGCAACGACGCAGCTTTTTTTTCTTTTTTTTCAAATGCCGGCTGATGACTGCAAATGGTGCCCGACTAAATTTAGTGCAAAATATATGGGAGTCCAGAGAGGCCACATAAAGCTTATCCTCGATCGTAACCCCATCTAAAAACATGTCAAAATTGTGCAGCGCTTGGATTCCAGGCAAACCAGTCAGTTTGGCGGTTTTGTGACATCATCTTACATTGAAAACTTTTTCATTTTGCCAACGCTCATGGCTACGGCAACACGCGCGCAGACCAGAAACCAAAAACTTTGGGGGGGGGGGCATATGGACTGGATATATACAATGTGCATGTGCTAAGATGAGGAATTGAGATCCTAGAATATTGTTTTCTTGGAATACACAGCATTCACAGAGCCTAAATTTCATCAGGTTAGTTGTTAAGCATCCGTCTTTAGATTATGAGCTTTTTTGTTGCTTCAAACAAAACAAATGCACAAATGTCACATGATCTACTCTACCTTTAAAGATGCTCCTTTTGACTATTTTCATCTATCCACTTTGACATCACTAACTGTGAAGTGTGTCAGACTAGTTTACCATGTGTACTGGTTAATCAAAGCACTTCAAGTAATCGTTGCAAACCTTTGTTCCAGCGGCAATTTGAGGAACTACCAGCCCTGCCCTGCCCCCGGTTCTTTGAGCACATGCATCGAATACCGGCTCCCAAATCCCTGTGGAAAGACAAGAAGAAGGACCTGAAGAAACCGGAATTCTGGACTTGGAAAGGAAGGACATCGCCCAAGATTCCCAAACCCAGACCAGTTAGGAAAAGAGGTATACATGTAGGCACCGAGTGGGTCCTTGCTGAGTAATGGGGATTTACTCCGTAGTTTGGCATGGCATTATTTAGCAGTAACTTTCTAGATGAAGTTGGTGAGAGCAAGCATGCTACAATTGTAGTTATTTTCAGATCTTCGTGATATTGAAAGTCGTATTGTCTGCCACTTTGTGTCAAACCATTTCTCTTCAAAAAATTAATCAGTACAAAAGTCAAAAGTTGGATGGGGAAAAGAGGTTTATTTTCAGTTCAGACTAAAGGTACAAATCATCACCAACACCACAACTGACTCTCAGTTGCGCGTTCGTGCGCAGCACGTGCACGTATTTTACAGAACCGGGTTATTTTCGTTTTCACGAACTGAAACCCGGCACAGTGCGGTACTTTTAGCACGCACTCCATACATTTTCGTTTTCATGAACTGACACTGATCTTAATTCTACCAGTTAAAATGGTTTTTGATTAAATTTTTGTGTATGCCCACAAGTATGCGGAAGGATTCAATTCATGTCAAACCTTTCAAAATGTTTTTCTCCGTACTGTATTGTTGCAACATGCTTGGTTGTCAGTTCGTGAAAACGAAAGTCAATCTATTTCGCGTCAGTGTCCAATGCGTGCGCACTACTGGGTGTCACGCACTACTGGGTGTCAGTTCGTCAAACCGAAATTGTTGATTACGCGGTTTTCACGTGAAAGTCAGTTTGTGGTGTCCGTGACGAAATGTGAGATTGCAAAATTGAAAAGTAGAAGAGACTAAAACATCTGAATTTTGAACAGTGGGAAAGGATATTATTGCACAGTCTTAAATTGATATCCCAATATTTCAGTTGATTACCATAACATGTTAGTGAGATCTTTTCCATTTTTGCTGTGTTTATAACTCACTTTTCATTAACTCATGTACATGTAGTGGTGTTCTTTTTGTTCTTGTACGTTTTTGAAATTGTTCAAATTCTTGTTTCAAATTTCTTAGCTGATGTCTGTTTCCTTTTTCTTGTGTTTGAATTTCCCCCACGTTTTCTTCCTTCCCGAAAAAAAAGTTCAAGTGTGCAATAGCCTACAAGCGGTCCAGATAACACCGCCCTCTACTGTCCAGTGTCTGACAGTTGACATTCCAACTTGCAGTCAGGACTCAGAGGGGAGTCTGGCGACCACTCCGACCTCTGACCTTTGCACTCTGTCTGACCCCACATCCTCTGTGGGGGCGCCCTCTCCGGTCAGAACACCAGAGGAAGGTACCGGTTTTTACAGTACTTTATTTGGGCTTTATCATTGGCAAAACGGCTCAAAATATAACAGTCTTGCTAGCAGGTAAACGGGAAAGCTATTATATAATAGTACAGGTTGAGTTTTAAAAAAAAGGAAACCCAAATGCCGCCCTCTATTTTTTAAGGAAGTTCCGCATGTAGCGCTTTCCAGATCTAGGATGTGAAAGCCCAATTCATAAACTTTCTTTTAGTCAAAGAATCATTGAAATCACTCATGTATTTTTGCAGCTATGGAATTTTGAACACAAACAGTTTTAAAATGCTGTCCACGGGTCACATTTAAGGCACGTGATATGTCAGTAAGCTGAAACCATGTCTTTTCATGAAAACGATATCAGAATAATCCCATAAGTTTCTGGGTAGCCAAGTAGAAGGCAGGGCAAGACTATAAACTACTGACATTATAAAGCATGATGTTTTAACATTGGAAGCAGAAGGCGTTTAAATAATGGTCATGAAAAGTGCCAGTTATCGTTGTTATGAGAGTGTTCTGATGTGGGGTTTTTTTTGACATGTGAATTGTCTTCCTTTTGCTTAAATATCACTTTTATATGTGATCCGTGGACAAAAGTCAAAAACTGGAAAAATGTTGAACGATATGAATGATTCTTTTACTACAAGAAAGCTTATATTACTGGGACTTTTACATCCTAGATCTTGAATGCACTACATGCAGAACTTCTTCAAAAAAATAGGGGATGAGATTTGGGTTTCCTTTTTTTTTAGTTGCCCTGTATTCTTTTTTCTAATCATGGTGAAGGTGCCCTCTCGTTTTCTTTCTTTGTCTTTATTTTTCTATCCTGAACTCTGAAGTAAAATCTCTGTTGTCAGCACACCATTACTATTTTTGCACCCGAAATATGTTCATACCTTCTGTAGATTGTAGTTAAAAACACAATCCTATTTCCAAAATTTAACAGAGAAAACGGTACGCTGGCAAGTAGAAAAACCTCCCGAGCAACTTGGTAAGAGAAAACGTGTGTGAGAGGAGCACAATTTTCCACACACACAAAAAACAGCACAGTGTGGGTGAATTTCACCTTCACATTGTTTTATGAATTGCATTTCACTGCTTTTTTGTGATTCCCATTGTGATACATGTCTTTGTTTACTATGCTTGCATATGACTTGAAACTGCCCCCCAAAAAGCATTTACTTATCGTGCCGTTTGGGGTTGTTAACTTGCTTTCGCACTTGTGGGAAATAGTCAACTTTTGTTTGTGATGGAAACAAATAAACCATCTGGAATCACTTGAAGATGCAAAATATGTTTGGATAAAAAATATTTGATAGGTGCTTTGCACAAATATTGCCAAATGCACATTGCTTGAACACTCTTTAACCCCTTGACGCTGGTATTGTTCGGCCACAGCTGTTCGGACAGCTGCACTTTGAGTGGAATGTGTACGTGCATGCATTCAGCCATTGTCTATGAATGGATGCGCGCAATGCAGCAGGAATGCGGCAATAGCAGTCCCCGGCTTATTGGCTTTAATCGAGCTGTGTCTATAGCCATCAGCCAGCGTTAAGGGGTTAAGGCCGGTTCATACTTCACGCAAATGCGATGCAAATTTGACGAAGCATTCACTGTGAAATTCACCGGAGTTGAAATGTCTTCAACTTTTGCGAGTTCGCAGCGCGAAAACTTGCCCTGGCGTGACAATTCCCGTTCACTTTACTGAACCGGTCTTTGTTGATGGTTTTCAAACTTGTTTACTGCACAAAAGTTTTAATTTTTTTTTTCAAAATCAAAAATCTTTCCTATAGGCCCTAGTGTTTGGTTTTTGCCTCAAAATCTCAATGTTCAGGGATTGCACTTTCTTTGTTATTGCATTGGATGAAAATGACAATATCCTGACTGTCTTTATATTGTGGTGCAGCTTTGCCAGAAATTGAGGAATACAGTGAACCGAGTGACTATGGCTCAATAAGATCGGGTAAGAAGAAGCAGTTGCGTTTGCATGCCCTACTTAAGTTAAGGGGAAAAAATCCCTACATTACAACACCAAACAACACATGTACATGTACATACATGTGCATTATACCACTACAATGTGTACGCATTTCATTTCATAATGCAGAAAGAGTTTTCTCAAACCTTAAAACAATGTTCATAAACTGTTGTTTTTATTTGGTAATTTTGCAAATTTTAAACAATTGTTTTAAACAGTATAGCTCTAAGTAGGAATTCCAGTACTTTCAAGAAAATTCATCACTTGATTAACCCTCCTTAGCAAATATACATGCCAAGTAGTCCTTTCATTCAAAATCTATCAAGTGACTGTTTTCAACAGTTAAGAATTCCCAGCCTGCACAAAGCAATATTGACTGGCCGTGAGTGTAAACTCGATACAGCTTTGCTTTGGCTGTAAAGCCAGCTGTGTCCATAACTTGCCTGCTTTGTCTGTTCATGGTCTGTTGACTGAGTTTGACTAGTCACAGTGCTTGCTTGACATTATGATCTGACTGCTGGTGACTAGCCTTTGTTAAAAGTATAGCAGGGGAAGTGAATGGAAATTTTGATTGTCTGTGACTGCTGAAATATCAGAAGGGTTAATAGTCAGAAATCTTTTCACTTTCCTTTGCATGAGCGACTTGTATTGACTCTCTTCTTGCGTGTTGTTTTTCTAACTGTAACTCCTTTTTTAAAAACTTACCGCATGCTAACGTAAGGAATGTCAAGTCCAGTCAGTGTAGGATCCCAGCACACAGTGACCAGTGGTAAGAACTATTTAAATGTCAATCATTCAGAAAATGTTTAAGTACTTGAATTGTTTTCGAACTTTTCTTAAGTCAAGAATTTTGTTTGTGGGTATAAATATCAAAGAAAATCAAGAGGACTTTTCACTTGAGTCCTTTGTTAGTCATGACAGGTTTGAAAACTTCATTAATAAATACCTTGGAGAGTTGATGGTTTCTGATTGGTCGAGACTCGATCACGTGGCCGGGCATTAACGATGATAATGGACCGGCTTCAAAGATCAAGCGAATAAATGGCCCTTATTAATAAATACTTTAGACAGTTTACCCATTCCTATTGGTCGAGAGCCCGTCATGTGGGTGGTTTTAAATGATAATTGATAAAACACCGGCTGGCTGGTTTTAAACACTTTTCCAGCGTCAAATGAAATTTGGACTCCTATGGAATCTGGCCATTTTACCCTTTTATTGGTTGAACATTGTAACAAGTACATGTGGATTTATAGCGGTATAGGGTCTAATGGGTTAAGTGAGGCTTGCTGACGTAAAATGAAAATATGTGTCCGAGACAAATTTGAAAAAATTGCACTTATCTCCTCCTCGCCAACTCCTGCCTGGCCAGGCATCGAGTCTCTGGATACAGAGCCTGCCTTTGGTAAGATGGGTTGCCGTGGTTACTTAGTCTTCAGTAGCACGTTTTGGATGCACACAATTGTCTGTTCTTTGACTCAATTGCACAAGAATTGCACCCTGTGAAAAGTGCCGCAGTAACTGGTTACCAACAAGAGAAAGCAAGATACCAGTTTACTTCTATGCACAGCAACTGGCATGACTGATGAGCTAAGAAAACATGCACATGCCGTATCATTATGAGTGTCTGTATACAATATAAGGCCAAGTTCGCGCAAGGACTATAGTTGACCAATGGTTAACTAACGTTTGCCCGAACTCTGTCTAGTCGATGGTGGTTGACTACGCTAGTCGACTATTTGGAACCAGCCTACTGGGGTTGGTTGCATCGCTGGTAACCAATAGCCGTGCGCATTCATATCGCTAGCAGAGAGCCAGGATCCAGAAGTTTTGCGATGACATTTTGACCAGCGTTTGACTAGAGACGTTAGCACGTTGCTACCAGTGCGCAGGCGTAAGGTACGTCACAAATCAACCACTAGTCGACTAATGGTCCTTGCCCGAACTTGGCCTATAAACTGTAATTGATAGTTCTTGTTAATAATGTATTTTGTTGCTATGTGGGTCATTCCATCAATTTGGGGTCCACATTTTTTGTGTGTCCCTGTTACATCTGACATATATAATATTTTGTAATTCAGGACACGTTCTTTAATGTCTTCTATCTCCAAGAGTGATTATGAAAAGCAAATAAGTACCTCCCCCCCCCCAACAAAAAATAGTGTGAAGTCCATTTTTAATGATACTTGCATGGCAACTTACACAGGACACCGAAAAATGGCACACTTTTAGACCCCAAATTTATGGAACGACCCATGTACATGGATGTATGCAGCTTTCAGAATCTGAACCAATCAGTTTTCCAAATGGCAGGTTTTTTGTGGTTATAATTTTTACTTTCTGCCTAAAATTTAGGACAAACAATCAAGCAGATCTCTCACTTGCTAAATTTATAAAAAAAAATCTGACCAGTAATCTTGCAATATGTTACAATTTATAGTCATTATTTGATGGACCCGATCTTTCTGATGAAAAATTCTTGAACCTCACATTAATCATTCATCTTGTTTTCCATGCACTTATGTTTGTTGTGTAACGTTGCCACCATATATATACCTCTAAACTAACCCACAGTATGTTAACATTCATTGGAATCATTCATTATCTAATCAGTGTCAACCCATTATCATTCTAATCATGTATCATTTTCATTCACATCATTTTCATCTTTTGCCACCCAGGCCAGTCTCACAGAAGATGTAAGTGTGCCCTTTTTAGATGTGTGCTACCAAGAAGCAATAGACTTTTATCATATTGCCACCATTTCAGTCATGTACCCTATATCCAATACCTGTACTGAATGATAATGTTTTTGTCCAAAAAGGAACCAGACTATGTTCCCTCCAACCTCCCTTTGGTTACGTTGATTTTATTTGATTTGAAAAAAAAATCAAGCTGGCCGCAACATGATAATGGTCTATTACTCATTCGGGATTGGGCGTTGGAACCAACATATGCCTAATCACATTCACTACATTATATAACTGTGCATGCGGGTGGTAAAGCAATTTTTGAGGGTGCTTCTATTGGAAAACTGGTCGTCTTTTGGACATTTCAAGGTTTGACAAGGCAAAGGGGTTTAACAGATGTAATTTAACCAAAGTTTCAGGGTTCCTTTGAGATATGCAGGTAGTTGTTGCTTAATTAATGTAGCTAATTGCTTGCTTATTAATTGCTTCTCTTTTTGCTCGCTCAGTCACTGAGGATGAATTTATAAACAAAAAGTACTTGCTTAACTTTACTGGTATAATCAATTTGTTCTTAGGTTATGTGTTGGAGTTGAGTCCTAAATCCAAGTACCAAATACTCAGAGTACATTTAGAGCCGAGTACAGGCCAAGTCCGATTACATGGATGATCAAGTCCTGGGCCAAAGATTCGAGTTCAAGTTTTTCAGGGTCCGAGTATGGGCCGAGTACGAGTAATTCAGAACCAAACAGTGCCACTCTACAGTTTTTACTTTGTCTCAAAACCTCTTGTGATTAAAATCTCTTACCTTCTGAAATTAGATTTCATGCAGATTTGTAAATGCTTCAATATTGGTTTCTTACTCTGTTGGGTGTGGTTATGAGTCATTGCAAGTAGTTAATTGCTTTAAGCCAAATAAAGAGAAAAAAAGGAACAGAATTTTTTTGTATCTCTTACCAAAGGAAGTGATTAATTTACAGCATAATTAGTTTTACATTGAGCATGCATTAACTTAACTAAAAAAAAAAAACTGAAAAAATTCTTCCAGGAAAAAAAATTGTATTATTATGGAGGATAATCGAATCTTGTCTCTGAATTCCCCAGTTCCACTCAAGCTACACAAGTTGGAAAATCCCCCCAGGCCCCCGACGGCCGTGGACTGGGATAAGCACAGCTACCTTGCCGGCTTTGATGACAACGACAGTGAAAGTGAAGAAGAGGGAGACGATGCTGACAGAAACCATGGAAATGAAAACGCAGAGGGCGCACCGAATGTTAATCAGAAGGACGTAACTATGGGGCCGTTGGAGACGAGTAAAGTGGACCAGTCTAGCTACATGTACAATGATCACATTGCAGCACTGGAGCCTGTTGTTTATGGTAGGTTAATGGTAAAGTAGATCATTCCATCTTATGAATAGATCATTCGCAGCTATCCAAAAAGTAGTTCACAAAATTATGGTTGAAAATCTTACTTGGTTTAAAGATGGGGATGGCAATAAACTCGCTGTGAAAATATTCTTTCAGGCATGCTGTCAATTTGAAGAAAACAACAAATTGTAATTGGGGGTAACACACTTCGTATACAGTGTTTATACATTGGTGAAGGGCAAAAAAAAACCACCTAATATTTTATTTGAAGTTGACATGTATATTTATTCAGTTTGTAAACCTCCAATACTGAAGGGAGCTATATCAACTCAAAACAAACCATGCTATATATATTTGTTTATTATACCTCATACATATTCACCAAAATTGCATTAAGTAACGCATCATGTATCTCATCAAAATGTTGCTGTGTGTGTGCCATCATAGCTAGGGAGAGAATCGCGCATGCTCACTACCCCGTGTGATACATGTAGTTCCACAGTTGCTTCATAAAGCATATGCATAGTATGCCTGTATATCTACTCTTTGTGTGAATTCTCACGTGCGCGTTTGTTAAACAGCAAAATTAGTGGGTGACATGTGATGGTGAATGGACCAGTGATAATGTGGCCCTTGATCATGAATATGTATGAGGTGTAACATAAACTAAACACTGTATGACCATGATTCACTGTTTAGTGTTTATTTTTAAACCAACTACACCACTTTCAGAGAGTTACTTGCCATTGGACGATCCCTTGGAAATGATGCGGTCACTGACGGTGCCTGGATGTCAGCAGTCGGTGGTTGAGCCCTATCCACTAGAGGAACCGTTACAGCCCGACGTCGCCGGTCTGGATCGAAACGTCATCCAGCGGTCATCCATCTTGACCAGGCCTGAACTGCCCAGTCCCCCGCCTCCTCCTCCCCCGAAAGGTTTGTCCTTCAAACTTTAGATCATTGTTGCAGATTCAGATAAAGTTGCAGATAAAATAAAAGAAGGCCATTTCCAAAGATGCGTCAAGTGACGCATTTTTGGAAATTTCCTTTCGTAGTTGGTTTGTAATTCGGCAAAAATGTGCATGGGTGCACACAAGCGTTGACACCATTCACAAGCGTGCGCGGTTGCTATTATTCATCAGTTCAGCGCGTTGCGTAGCTGAGCAGCAATCGGCTGAATGCAAATGTGTCCCTGATGCTGATTTCAGGCGCAATTCAAAACATGACTCGGCAACTTTCTAATTGAAACCAAAATCCTAGAATATTTTTTCTCGGAATATACAGCATTCACAGAGCTAAAACTTCATCAGGTTAGTTGTTAAGCACCCGTCTTTAGGTTGTGATTACTTTTGTTGCTTCAAATGAAAAAAATAAACAAATGACGAATGATCTACCCTACCTTTAAAGTTGTCCTGTAGTGTCCTCTAAAGTTGAATATTTATATTTTGAGTTTTTTTCACCAAGAATCATTTTTTCTCTTTTTCTTTCTTAAAACAGAGCCCACTCCCCCTCCAACCCCACCACCGCCGCCCAAAGAGCCCACCCCACCACCTAAAACACCCACCCCACCCCCAATCGAGAAACCCAAGAAGAAACCCTCCAAGCCCAAGCGACCCCCGAAGAAGGAAAAGGTCAAAGTCGTCAAGGCGGTGAAAGCACCAGTGAAACAACCCACGCCAACACCCAAGCCACAACCCATGATAGCTCCGCCCACGAGCCCAACACCCCCACCCCCTCCAGGTACGGTTGCAAATGAAAGATGTTTTTGATACATAGGAGGAGGCCACATCTTCAAGAGGCAACCAAGTTTGTTGTGTTCATTATGGCAAATTTAAAGCCACAGGATTGACAATTCAGACACTTTATGACAAGTTGTGTTCAAGCAAAAAAATTTGGGGTTTAAATGGCGAGATAAAAGGAATGTAATAAAACTAAGGACAAACTTTGGATTTGTTAACCAAATAACCCAGAATGGAAAACCTGGAGTTCCCTGTTATTCATATATTTATCAAATATTTGGACCCCCTCCCTCCCCCTAAATTAATTACAATTAATTTTGATATATCATGTGCTTGGATACTGTAATCTCATTGCTTGAGAACGGCCACGTGTCCAGTCTGTAAAAATCCATGTACATTGTACAGTGGTTAACCTCATATACAATGCGCGTTGCGTGTGCGCGTTTAGAACTTGCATGCGCGCTCGCAACTTTTCTACTGAGAACTGCATGCAATGCGCAATGTGCGGCAGGAAAGCCTGTAGTTATCAAGGGTTACACCGCACTGATTTAATTGATTTCTTGCAGAAATTAAGTTACAACTTCTGATTGTTTTGACTTACTGGCCCGATATAACAAAACAACTGTTGACTGCTGCGATGTGGTATATGCCGTTTTTAGGGGCGCATTGCACCCTCAGCTTCACTTCGGGACGCTATGCACCCCTCAGATGTTAAAAACGTCATATCCCACATCCATGGGCGTCATTCCTGGGGGGGGGGGGGGGGGGACAGGTCTCCCCCCCCCACTTTTTGAAGGGTGGGGGACACAATATCAAATGCCCCCCCCCCCCCAGATTTTTGAACTTGTGTCTCATTTACAGGGCCCTATTATGTACTACAATGTATCTTTTGCTTAGAAAATATTGGTTAAAGTGGTCAGAAATTGCCTCAGATAGCACCACAGAGCATTTAGAATCCAAAATTTTTCGGGGCTCTTAAGTGGGCCCCGAACCCCACGCCTGTAGCTCAGAATTCTGGTAGCTGATTCAATGACTCCAACCTCGAAAACAATGTTCAAATAATTATCTTATGCCTTTAGCTGAGAAAATTATGTTTAAATTATTATCTTTTGCTAAGATAATTTTTGGTTAAAGTGGTAAGAAATTGCCTCAGATCACACCACAGAGCATCGAGAATCCAATTTTTTTTGGGGCCCTTAAGCGGGCCCGAACCCCACCCCATAAGGGCTTCGCGCTCGCATCACTTCTGATAAAGGTATGTCCCCCCCACTTTTGAGAAGCGCCCCTGCCCACATCACAGCAGTCAAGAATTAAGTGATAATGTCCCCATTTTGATTTGCATTTGTTGTTCACCTGATCACCTTCCCCTTGGCACACTGATCAGAACCGGAACCGGTGAAAATCCCGACCCCAGAGCCCCCAAAACCCCAGAAGGTCATCGGTGAGTAGAGTGGGATTGCATGGTGTGCAGTGTGGCACCAGGAGTGTTTTTGCTTGCAGCTTTTGATACAGCACGTTCATATTAAGCCAGATCATGTATACTCTGGCAGCTTTTGTTTTGACTAACCAACGCAGGTCGACCATCGTCCATCTTTGTACCGAAGCTGGCTATCTTCGCACGTGCAGTGTTGTAGGACTCAAGTCCACGACTCGACTCGAGTTGGACTCGAGTCACATTTTTCGTGACTCGGACTCGACTCGAGTCACATTGGAAAATGACTCAGACTCGGAGTCGGACTCGACCATGATGACTCAGACTCGAGCTTGGTGACTCATGACTCGGGTCACGTATTTTCATCAAAAGCAAAAACATAGCGTTACGTATTTGTGCGACAAAGCAAGCATTCTTTTTTACTCCATCAACAAAACACGGTGCCGCGTATCATTGTTATTCATTGAAGCAGGCTGGAATGCACGCCTAGTGCCTGCATGACGAGCACCAGGGCCCGGTGCCATGCCAAAAACACATTTTGGGTCTAAACAACATGTACACACACAAAGTAAACTACGAACACTGGAATTTACTTAAAAGACAGAATGGATGATTTAAAAATAATTTTAAAATAAAATGATTGGTTTGGTGAACAACTATACTAAGAACAAGTGACTCATGACTCGGACTCGAGGTTTGTGACTCGTGACTCAGACTCGAGGCTTGTGACTCGAGACTCGAGACTCAGACTCGGACTCGAGGCTTGTGACTCGTGACTCAAACTGGGACTCGACGTTGGTGACTCGACTACAACACTGCGCACGTAGCAGGGAAGCTTGACACTAGCGACTGCTGATATTGCTTATAAAATATGCAGTGCTGCAACTGCATGACAACAGCATTAATATTGTTTTTCATCAAGAAAATCAGTTTTTTAACAACAACCTTTTCCTGATCTCCATTTCGCATTGGTAGGCTGCAACATCACAATTTGTCTTCAGATGGATAATTCTACATAAGAAAAGCAGTGTACAGTGTCCAGATTTATGAATTGCTTATTATGCATTAACCCTAACCGTCCCAAATCGCCTTTACAAAATGCCAATGTGATTTTGCAGGATTGAGGCTGTATGGCAAAACTGTGCATGTTTGTAGGACATAATGAAATTAGATGAAGTGAATATTGAAAGTGTACTCTAAATGCAATGCGCAAGAACAACATACGCAAACAACTTAGGCGCGCCATGACTGTTAAAAAAAAAGTCACTGCCAAAATCTTCTGCAGTGGATACGCCCACACGTTTGCATTGTTTGCACTGTTTGCCCAGAGTAACATGAAACGCTCATTTGCTGATCATGCGTTTCGGTTTTGGGCGTATCGGCTATGATATCACACCTGTATAGAATACAAATGCAGATATGCAAATAGCCATCCAAAATTTTGAGTTTTCCATAGGTTTGTGCACAAACATGGATGCGCCTAGCAGGCATCACTTTATACCTACTCTCAATATAGCTCTATCCTTCTACATAATTCGTTTGGATAGTCTTTGACTTGTGTTGAGTAACTCAGGATAGGTTCTCTGGATTCTTATCCAACAAGTCTTTGACACTTTGATTTGGCTTGTTTCCAATGACATATTGGTGACGGCGCATCTACACTGAACATGTATGGCTGGTAAATGTATTACAGAACATGTCTCAAACGTGAAATCGAGTGGCCTCATCGGCCATCATGCAGTCAAGTAAACTAGCCAAGCTTACTTCATTTTCAGAAAGTTTCAAAGAAAGAACTGCCGTTGCTTGGGTTCCTAGCAAGTTGATCCAAGGCCAAACATGATTAAAGCATATCATGTTGCTAATCCATACAGCACTACTAACAAATTTTAAGCCTAAATTTAACTAAGTGAATGTCAAACTTTGCCATACATATCCATCCAGGAGCTGCTAATTAACATTCAGCAATTCAAAAAAATGAATAATAAAGCAAAATCATTTTTCGTTAAAATAACCCGTACCTTTGCATCATTGGAAAGTTTGCATAAGCAATCCCCATTAATAACGTCGTGTGTATCAGATATTTTGAACGAAAGTTTCCATCTCTTTTCGATCGCACGAAATATTGCACAGAATGCAGATTCAGTTACCACGTCCCCTATAGCCTTGTTTATCCCGAAAGCAAAATCTTCGAATACCGAACTGCTTCATTAGGACACAGTATAATACTCTTTCAAAAAGTTATCACATTTGCCGTCACAAAAAACATCAGAATGTCTGAATTACAATTAAAAGCGTTATAACCCAAGTGGTTATCCATTTATTTGAGATTTTCAACCTTTTGAGAAAAAAAATCTGGTGAGCATGATTTTTCTACAATTGGGGAAAAAGGCAAGATTTTGCTTTGCTTTGCGGTGCTATTAATGTCATTTCAGCGTGGTGTGATTTTCCAGTACATCTGAACTGAATTTTAAGCATTGCTCAAAAGCCTTAAAGAAATATCGACTATGTAGAAGAAATTTTAGGACAAAAATGCTCATAGTATTAAACATGTTGAACATGATTTTAAAAAATCAGCATTGTGTGTTCAGCAACTTACATTTGTTGAGATAGTAAACCAAATGTGTGACCACTTCACAAGCCTTTTTTGTTTTTGGCAACCAACCTCTTTTTAATCCTCCTTTTTCTTGTGTTTTCCAGAGCTGCCTCCTCTACCGCCTGTAGCAGATCCTGAACCAGAAGGTAAATGGCAATCTTGTTATAAACCAGGGTTCAAAATTAGCGGTAGCCCGCTAGCCAAATGCTAGTCAAAACAGCGGCGGGCTAGTCAAACTATTCCTTAAGTAGCCCGGCTGGCGAGTCAAAATATTTTGGGGGATACAGCAAGGATGAAAGGTCATAAAGAAATAAATCATGAAATTCAGAAAGCAAACCTGTATCAATTTGTGTATAATTTTATCAACTGTTTTAAAGGGTTAAATTATTAGATCTGTTTATTAAAAACACTGACAAAATTGCCTCAGAATAGATGAGAAATCAGTTGGAAAAGGGTAAAAACAAATGTTACTTACGACCTATTTTCATACTTAGGTCTCCTTGTTCGATCAGGCCTGTTTTTACATCGCGTACTTGCGTGAGAATGAAAATGATAACGACGCTTAGATTTACCTACCAACATCTGATGGATTCTAAATTTATTCAGGCTCGTTTGGACCACGTTTTAATACAGTTCTTATCAACAGTCATTTTAGATTTGTTTGTAAATGAAAACAAATCCTTCAAGTTCGATCAAAAACTTGTCTGTTCCAAAGACATTTCAGTCTCCTATTTAAGTTTAAGTTTTTACCCAATGACCGCCACAAAATAGTTCATAAATGTTCATGCTTGAACGAGTGATCAGTTCCACGACAGAGGTTTTCGGAAGTGAGAGTTCAATTTTAGGCACGATATTTCTCTTTCACATCGATTTTTCAGTTTCCATAACATTCCGAGGGTGATTGTCTTAAGAAATCAATGTACCAAAACTAATTTCAAAAACTCTGACCTTACATTAATTTCCTTTTCGAGGGGCCCTGAAGCGCACCACCAGGGGTCAACTTTCAGGCTCTATACACGTTTTACATGTATGCACATTTTGTTTATATTAAAGACACTCTATAAAAGAAAAAACATGCGGCTAGTGGAAATGCCCGCGGGCTAGTTAAGAGTCTGTTTCAGTAGCCCGGCTGGCTAGTGAACAAAGAAGTTAAAGGAATACAATATCCTTGTCGTTTGTTTCTTTTGGTTCAGTCTAATTTTAACATCACATGCACCAGTTACGTCTTAAATGAAATCTAAGGCCAGATCCTTACTTGGGTATGCAGGTATAAACAACCGTGCGAATTTGCTACATCCAGGACATTTTCAAAATGACAAACTTTCAAAAGTTAAAGAGCCATGCAATGTAATTTTCTTAATGCAATCCATAAAAATACACCTTTGTGTCCCATTTAACCCTACTTTCAATTTTCGGTTTGCCATTTTCAAGGGTATTTTGATGCCTTTTTGTGTTTTATGCTAATGAAAATTTCCATATTCATGAGTAAAAGTATGATGTCATTTCAGGCAGAAACCTCAATGTTACAGCTATTTCAGCACCAAAAGTTCATTCATTCATATTTTATTCAGTCATGTAAGTTAAAACAGACACAGAATTCTTTTCCTGGTGTAAAAACAATAAAATAAAACAGGGAAAAAAAGCAATCAGCATATAAGACAATGAAAACCTTGAAAATAACAATAGCTTAAAATTTAAACTTTACATTATATAAATTACATAACTTAATTCATAAAAATATGACAGTAAAAAAAGATAAGAAATTTTTCAAATGACAGCAAAAAGGCTGCAAAAAGACCGGTGCACGGTACTTAACCACCCTCCCCCCCTTCCTTGTTTAACATGAATATGACAGTAAAAACAAGACAGAATTTTGGATGTTTCGCTGTCATAAATTTTCTTTTCTCTTATAGTGATTTGTTGTGTCAGTACATGGCAGTAAGCCAATGAGCAATCTTTTCTCACAAATGTTTTCAATCAACAAATATTTTCCTAGCTGAACATTGTCTTCCTGAAATGACATCATAGCAACAGCGCCCCCAGTTGTCTGGAAAAGCATGAACAATTTAAAATGTTTCAAGGAGTGCACTTTTTAATAAAATTAACCAAAAAGGGATGTCAAATGAGTAGTAGAAAGTTGCACAAAATATGTTGCTAAGTAAAATTTACTTCTTGGTCCCTTTAAAGAAATTTCAGTGAATTTCGGTGAATTTTGCTGGGGATGTTTCAAGATGTCAACATTGCTTCTGTATTCAAAATATGAACAAGTCCTTTAGGAGCAAAATGTGCATAGCAACAGTTCTCACAATAATTTGACACAAGATGGTCATGTTTTGATCAAATTCTCCTTGTTCCAGTGGCATCTGAAGTCAACGAAAGTGTCAACTCAAACTCACCAGAGCCTGATGATTTGGCTGACGAGCCCTCCGAGGCGTCCCCAGCCACCAGTCCCACCCCCGGCACACCGCCCCCTCCCCCTCTACCCAGCTCCCCTGCCGAGAGGGACATGTCCTTCGCCCAGGAGCTGGAGCGGCAACGCCTGGCCGAAGAGCGCCACCGCAAGGCCATGCTGATGTACGACAAGCTGAGGGCCAAGCAACCCATACCCACAGCTAGAATGGAAGAGGCCGACAACATGAAAGAATGCAAGTATTTTTGGGGGATTAGCAATATGTAATATCAGTTGTGGATTCTGGGTTTTTTTAAAGTCCAAGATATTCCGGGGTGGGATGGAAGTGGGCGGATATGAATAGATCAGGCATTGCATTAATCACATAAAAAGACCAAATGCCTGATTAACCCTAAAAGAGCCGGGAGGGGGGGGGGGGCGGAATCCACCTTCCCCCCCCCCCTCAACTTTTTCCGCAATGGCCTTGAAAAAAAAAATTTGTGACCCTAGCTGTTATGACTTTTTAGCCTCGAGCCTTGCGCATCTTTTGATACCAAAAACATAAAACTCGGACCCCGGGTTGCCACGCAGCGTAAAATTATATGCCGCGTTTTCCCATATATGCTCATGTGTACCCAGAGCAGAATTACTGAGAGATGGTCAAAATAACCCAGCCCTTTTAGGGTTAAGTGATAACGATTTGCGGTACCGAGTTTTGATATTATTCAGGGAAATTATATTCAGGGAGAAATATTTGAATTTTGCCATTATACATTCAGTATATGGAGGGGAGTGTAAGCTCCCCCCCCCCCCACCACCACCCCACACAGATCTTTTAATCGAAACAGTCCTTGCCTGTATGTTTGTGGGGTTTGTTGTCTAGTTTATTGGACAGTATTATATTTTAGAAATAAAAGGATGTGTTTGTCCTCCGGTGAAATGGTACATCGTTTGTTCTCTGGTGTGATGGGGACACAGCAATTTATACGTGGTCAGCACCAGGGGCATAAATTTTGGGGGGGGGAGGGGGAGGGGCTATTGGATCATTCCTGGTCCCCCCCCCCACACATTTTTTTGTGGTGAAAAACAAAAGCAGATGTTGAGGTGTTTTTCGAACTTCCCAACAAGCAAAAGTTAAAAGCACTGAAAAACAGAAAAAAAGGTACAACAGCTTGAAAACTCCCTCTTTTGATGTATAAGGTTACGGTGCGTAACTGTGTGATGAACAGAGCTCCCTAGTGTAGTGTGGTGTATAAAAAATCAGTTTTGTATATTTCCTGTGTCAATACTCATGATTTAATTGACCAGAATCTTTCTTACAGACGGCTGGCTTGCCCAGTTCTGCATTTTAAAACCAGAGAAGTTGAGGATGTATCATATGGCCTTTGACACGGTAAGTGTAGAGTTTGTATTAAAACAAAATTCACAATTTGTGTCAATTTCCCATCATTATAAAGATAATTTCCGGTTTAAACCTAAAGGGGCCCGGTGGGGGGGGGGGGGGGAGCCTCAACTTTTTCCGCTGTAGCTTTGAAAAAAAGTTCGCGACCCAAGCTGTTCTGACTCTTTAGCCTCGAGCCTTGCGCATCTATTGATATCTATTCTATAAAATTCGGACCAGGTTGCCGCGCAGCGAAAAAAACTGAATTTCCCCATATACATAGAGCACTTACATGCATATGAATAATTAATTAGCTATAATTCCAAAACCCTTTGACCTATAGTCATAAAATTTCTTGGGTATGTTCATGAATAGTTGTTCTATGCATGTACTGAGTTGCATAATTTTTCGTCACTCAATGGCTGAGATTTTAGGGGGCGGCGGAATCCCCCCCCCCGGCTGACAGATGGTAAATGGAGTAGATTTCGTCGAGTTTCATGCGACAATGAGGATTTATGGCAAGTGTGTAAAAAGAGCTGCTCATCTGAACACAAAAGCTTCCCCCTTTGGATTTGAGACTGCCCAATTTAAGACTGCAATTTGACAAGGAGAAAAAAGAAAGGCATAAGTTGGTGTGCTTTATTACATGTTGGCGATTTAACACAGTGGCTTGGCATGTTCTAACGGCATTACGTTCTTCCTTAAGGTTGACGAGAACCACAAGGGGTGGCTGTCCTGCTTCGATACTCTGATTGCCCTGAAGGGAATCACCGGTACCCAGAACCTGACAGAGAAAGAGGAAGAGTATATCTGCAGGGTAAGGAAGCTCAAATTCACTGATGGAGCATGAAAGTTGCAAATTAAAGAGACCAGATTTTCCAGTTTTCGATTTCGAAAAAAAGTACAAAGATGTGATACTCAATGTCTATTGGATCTAGAGGTTGCCAGTGTGTTAATACCGAAGAGGTAAAATGACAGTGTTTGTTTTAATATTCATCATATCTGTTCATTTTAAAACTTTTATTTTGGTTCATTCCTCAGATTCTGGAGATTGCTGATTACAATATTTTGGAGGGGTCTGATTTCCGTATATTCTCCGTCATGGCAGGCCTATCTCAAAAGCTTGCCTCTATTGAGTAAGTTGGCACGATTTTTTTTGGGGGGGGGGGGTTTCGGGTTATTTGGGAGGTGGGGATCGATGACGAAGTACAATTACAAAACTGTCAACGAAACATCATTTTCTGAAATGAAGGGTTATTGAGTTTGAAAATTGTACATTTTGTTCGTTTGGAAGCTATGCCCAGTGTCCCCCAATTTTTATATGTCTCTTGTTTAAACAAAACTGAGAAAATCTAATATAAAAAAAGGGAATGGTTTTTATTTACAGTTGTTCTTTGAAACTGTTTTGTCTTTCTTTTCAAACAAATTATACTTATTTTTGCATGAACATTGTACCTTTTATGTCCCCATTTTGTCCAGCCCACAACTGCCCTGCCTGTTACTCCTTGTACCGCCCAAAACTGCCCGAATACTTTTTGCATGAACATTGTACTTTTATGTCCTCATTTTGTCCTGCCCACAACTGCCCTGCCTGTTACTCCTTGTATACCGCCCAAAACTGCCCGAATACTTTTTGCATGAACATTGTACTTTTTATGTCCTCATTTTGTCCTGCCCACAACTGCCCTGCCTGTTACTCCTTGTACTGCCCAAAACTGCCCGAATAGGCCTACTTTTTGCATGAACATTGTACTTTTTATGTCCTCATTTTGTCCTGCCCACAACTGCCCTGCCTGTTACTCCTTGTACCGCCCAAAACTGCCCGAATACTTTTTGCATGAACATTGTACTTTTTATGTCCTCATTTTGTCCTGCCCACAACTGCCCTGCCTGTTACTCCTTGTACCGCCCAAAACTGCCCGAATACTTTTTGCATGAACATTGTACTTTTTATGTCCTCATTTTGTCCTGCCCACAACTGCCCTGCCTGTTACTCCTTGTACCGCCCAAAACTGCCCGATTACTTGACAGTGTCATGATGTCATCAGGGAATAAATGCAATGTTATACAATGTAGTGCAGATGCAACTGGGCTAGCAATCAATTGCTATCATTGGAGTAAGATCTGGAGGATTTAGCATCAGTTTTATCTTGCTTTGTCTTGCAGTGCATGGGTTCGCAATCTCATCCAGAAAATTGACCTTCAGACGTTGGATTGGAAGATGTATCGTGGCAAGGTAATTGACAAAGCACTAATTGTTGTTTTTAATTCTTAAAGGGAATATACAACATTTGCAGACATCGAAAAATAAAACTACTTAGTTTTTACGAAATACCTTACTAGGATGTTGATAAATGACAGTCTACAGCATCCTGTAAAATTATGGCACCTGGTGTGAAGTCATTTTCAAGAAAATGGCATTTTTGTATCTGTTTCCAGCGGTGGTCGGCCGACCACCATTGGAAAAACCCAACTATTGTGCAACTACTTCTCAAAATTTACCATTTTTTTATTCAGTTCAAACTTTGTTTGCTATTGGTTATATATTCATGAACGGGTGCAGGCCAGCTAGACTTGTTCCCTTACCTTACAATTTTCCGGCATCTGGAAATTGGTCCATTTTATCTTTAGTGGAGTCAGGGCACCAGACTACTTGAACGTTTTTTGTTTTTCTTGGTTTTTCCAGCATTTTCGAAGCAAAAATTTCAAACATGTCAGTGTAACAAAATTTGATCTATTATACTAACCCCTCAAATAGTTCATTTCTGAAAATTACAGCAAAAGCCAATGATGTACTTTCCCTTTAAAGTTTCCTAACAGTACAACATTTTCTCTTTTTCAAATGGATATATTGCGTTTTGGAAATAATATCTTCATATGCAGATGTAACACAAGCAACTAATGGATCTGTACACAAACGTAAATGCATTATCCACCATTTTTGTGACGCCTCAGAACTACCCTATTTGTCAGTTAATGATGCAACCAAAGATTTGCCTGATACCATTTTCACTGGGCGTGAGAAATTCAATAGCTTTGTGGAAGTACTCACACACAGTTTGTTGCGGGCATTTTTGGTTTTTGTAGGAGCTGTTTGAGTGGTGCATGGACGAGTCCACCAATCGTCTGTCCGTCTCGCGCCTGCTGATCGAGCTGCGGGCGGGTGGCGTCAGCGACCTGCACCTTGATGAAGTCCGAGACAAATTTGGGGAAGACGGGACACTAGACCTGATTGACTTCCTGACCTATCTGCCCCTGTTTATCATGACGCACAAGTCTGTTGTGTGTAACCCACTGTGCGACGTCAGGGACAAGTGATGTGTGGAGGGCTGAAGTACCCGTGGAGACGGTGCACAAGTATGAGCTCCGTGCGCCACCGAAAGAGGGCGCCCTTTTACCTAGCGACAACGTCCCATGGGCGGGACATTTCGCTGGTTGACGCGTACCATTCCTTGTGCACGTACACCAGGGGATTTGTACTATGTACAGGCAGTAGCCGCGCTTCGCAGAAAATGAATTGCAGTCATGCAAGATGGCGTCGGTCGGTCACCCCCAACTGTACTTCCTTTGCCGGTGAGGGGGTGCTTGTGAACGGAGCGGATACTCCTTCAACCGTAACAAAGGGAAAGTTTGGGGAGACCACTGGAAGCAACCTCGTCCCCAGGGTGTCGAGCAGTACACGCCCACCACTACCTGCTCTAGCTCTCACCCTGGTATTGGATCATTTGCATGTGCAAGATTTTTGAACACGTATGCAAATGAGGAATAGTCTGGTCCCTGCATTTGCGTTACATTAGCATTTGTTTTTGCATACTGTGTCTGTAAAACAGCATCAATTCGTCGCACCGTGAGTTATAACAACGCAATTTTTTTTGGAAGTTAGAATGTTACAATCTGGCCCGCCACCATGCAGTATCACCTTTCATATTTATATGAGCAAACTGGAAAGAATAGGAGTATTATTGAGAAGGCATGGACATTACTATTACAATGATCGTGAAAACACGTAATGCACGTTGGAACTAACAACACCAACTACACAATATAAATCCATTATTAGCAAATTGTGATATCGAATCAGGATACAGGAAGAAAGTTTCCTATCCAGGGCTTACTATTGGAAACGAGGTTGGAAATAAAGTAAGCACTGGGGACGAGGTTGCACTGGAAGGGCCTTGAACGCATGTCCGCCATACACCTGATGGTCACGTAAAGACACTTCTGGTTTGTGCGCATTCAGTTGTACTTCAGAGTTGTAATGGCTCGAGTTAAGTGATGGGTACAGCGCTGAATTAGCTGTGGACTCCATGCAAAAGTACCCTCAACCGTAACCGAGGAAAAGTTGGGAGAAACTGCTGGAAGGGCCTCAAACACATGTCCACCATACACTTTTTGCTCATGCGATCTGATACACCGTGCCCTCTGGAGACGTGCACACAATAGGGAACAAAAGATTGTACACGTCTCCACAAGGTTTTCACGAAATAGATATATAGATTTTACTCAAAAACTAGGAATTTCCAAGGTATGTTGATCTGTCACAAATGGTGGAGTTTTAAAAAAAAGGGATATTAAGTCTGAATTTCAGCCAAGGAAATTAATTCTGGTTAAAATAAGAGCATGTTGAAACTGCACTTTCAAACTCGAAAACTTTAGTACACAAGAACAAAGAAATGTCTCAACAAGGATACAAATTTCAGTATGTCCGAAGATACACGTTAACGTTACATGCCTAGTGTGGACATTCTTTTGTTTTTGCGTAGTTATGAAAAACCGGTGAAAAAAATTCATTTTACTCACACTGTGAAAACTCTTTCAACACATTTTTTTTTCTATGATTCCCTTTAGTGTTTCTCTTCATTTTGCATCGATAAACTTAACCCCAAAATGCCTCTAAATCTGTTTTCCAGAGAGGAGGAAACATTGTGTGGACGTGGGCAAGTCCACACAACGTCGCTGCTACCTGGTTTATGTGGACCTCATATGTTAGGAAGTCCACATAGTGAATGTAATGTTTATACACTTCGGGTGTGTGCGCATTCAGTTCGTACTTCAGAGTCCGACTCGAGTCACAATTTTTGGTGACCCGACTCAACTTGAGTCCCCAAGGGTAAATGACTCAACTTGACTCGAGTCACTGTGAGTAAATGACTCCACTCCCTCATCAGAAGACTGGACTCGAACAAAAGCTAATAAGACTCGAGTCCCCAAAACAAAAGCAAACTTTGCGGAAAAATATTTGCAGTGACTTACGGTGCAGAATGTTCACGGCACTTTGCGAATATGATACAGCAGCCGCTTGTCATGTACAAACATACAAGGTGTCGCTGATTACCTCAACATTGTTCTAGAATGCACAAAGTACTATCCAGGAACCTGATTTTAAAAACATTTTCCAATTAGTTGTTTCATCATTGGCTTTGGGGAATTTCTTATAAAGCTCTTGGATTTGAACGCCAGCTAAAGTAAGCCCTCCTTTTAAAAATTAAATAGATACATGCCCACTTTAAATAATCAGAAACAGTTTTGTATAATGCAATTTGGTTTTGATATCAGAGATCAGCGAAACAATTCTAGACACAAAGCCAAACCATGTAAGACCGAAGTTTCACTTCTTATAACTGTGAGTGATCGAATGACCTGCTCTCTTGTCTTTAGCGTTCCAATATTCGTGACTTGAATTGACTCGAGCTAAATATTTAACTCGACTTGACTAGACTCAGCTTAAATATCTGAGGCAATGTTTGGTAGGGCACTGTTTTGTGTAAACCTTCAAAGTGACAACTTTTTGATCTGACTAATACTTTCTGTTCTCATTCAAACAAGACACAGTTTGGGAAACTACATCTGATATGCAAATAAATCAAGGTCCCCTGCAGTGTTTCATCAGCAAGTTGTGTCCCCACTGACGTCAAAGTTATATGTTTCAATCTTAATTCACAGTTTTGTACTTATTATCTTACAAAAATAAAGCAAAAGTGGTAATATTATTACATATAAACAGATATTTTTTAACGGAATGTAAATAGTGTACAAATAAAATGTGCATTGTAATTATGCAAATCATACACTTGACAGAATTTAATGTAACCGTGGTAACTGTAAAGATTTGTATGATGTATTAATATCACTTGTATATGCACAGCATTATGCCCTTTAAAGTTAGCATTTATATGAAATATTTTGTAATGTATTAATGTGTTTACAGTGCCCCTAGAGGGCGCTGTTATTCAGATTGAATGGTTTACTGTTTAACAGACATTAGGCAATGGGTTTGCAGATGCGAGCATATTTTTAAGACTACTAGCCACATCCAAGTTAATACATTTCACGTAAACATTTTGCTGTTTGCAATTATTAACATTTGACCTCCACTACACATGAATATATTAATAATATTATTAAAAAGTTGCAAAGAATGAATTTATTTGAGGAGTTTTTCCCCCGTTTTAACCTTCATGAAGTAGAAGTAGAATCCATAACCGTTCGTAGGGCATACCGTTTCATTTCTTTGGTTTTTATATCCAACCGACCCAATTTTGGGGCTCGACTCAAGCCAACCCCGTTGCAACCCCTCTAGAAAAAAATAATCGTTGAGGCAATAAAATGATAAATGCAAAATTCAGGCATCAGTGAGTTTCTGTATCTATGGGAAAATATAATACCAGATTTTCACGCGAAGTATACGGCGAAGAGCAACCAGTGCTATTCCAACAAGGGCTGATCGACATTATTAACCCTAAAAGGGCCGGGGGGGCGGAATCCGCCCCCCCCCTCAACATTTTCCGTGATAGCTTCTAAAAAAAAAATTTTCGCGACCCGAGCTGTTATGACTTTTTAGCCTCGAGCTTTGCGCATCTTTTGATACCAAAAACATAGAAATCGGACCACGGGTTGCTGCGTAGCGAAAAATTTTCCGGCGCTACGCGCCGTGAAAATTGAATTTTCGCATATACGTCGTGTACACGGAGCAGAATTGCCATTTGTACATATGAATAATTAATTAGCCATAATTCCAAAACCCTTTGACCTATAGTCATGAAATTTCTTGGGTATGTTCAGGAAGAGTTGCTCTATGCATGTGTTGAGTTTCAAAATTTTTCGACACTCGATGGCCGAGATCTTAGGGGGGGGCGGAATCCGCCCCCCCCCCCCCCCCCCGGCTGAGAGATGGTCAAAATAACCCGGCCCCTTTAGGGTTAAGTCAACTACATCTTGAAAAGGATGGTTGTATTATTTCAGCCATGTCAACTCATGATAAACTTTTTTTGCAACAACAAAAACTAGAGACAAACCTACGTAGATTGCATAGGGGTTCTTGTAGAGCATGCGAGGGACCTCTATGGAATCAGTGAGATTGATTTAAATCTCGTCTAGTAATAATGCCACAATATAAAACACAGGTCTGTGGAATATCGAGGGAAGTCGTCAGACATTAAAATTAATATATCCCCCCAAAAATGTAGTGATGAAAATACTGGCCTAAAGCCATCTAAACATGTTCGTTCAAAAGAGGGCGCGCTACAAAAATAGTGATCAACACCGTTAAGATTTTTTTTTTTCAACACTGAAAACTGGTTTGTTCCGGATTGGCACTTGGACTGTTGATTGGTCGCGATATACATCACAGGTCTGTTGAATATCAAAAGAAATCGTCTGACAATAAAAAATAATAATAATATAGTATAGAATAATGTAGTGCAATCCCGATCAAAGGCAACTTTTACGGAATATTAGGCCCTATTAAAGACAACGCGCTCGTTTGCTGGACGCCGACTCAAGAAATACATATTGAATTGAAACTTGGTCTGCGATTGGCTGTGATATTTATATTAACACAAGTCTGTAGAAAATTTCAAGAAATCGTTATAAACACTACAAATGACATAACCAAAACAATGCAGTTTGTTCAGCGCAAACAATACAATTCGAAATAAAGTAAATTAATTTTTATTGAATAAAAACAACACACTCTTTTTCCACACGATAACTCCAGAAATACTTGTTATATTTTATTGAAATATCGTCTATTAAGTAGTTGTGATATATAACAAAAATCTTTCGAATATCGAGAGATATCGTTAAACAATAAAACAATATATAACCCAATAAATGTAGTGTGTTAATTAAGCGCGAAAAACACTAGCCGAATTTAAGCCATCTAATTTTCGTTCAAAGAGGGCGCGATGCACAATATTAGTGGTCGCACCCGTATAACTTTTGTCAAAAATTCAGGGGAAAAACTTGTCTTAATATACACTGCAGCATTTATTTTCGTTGCATTCATTGTTTTCGTCTACTGTTCCCGTCGATTTTAATTTTGTGAGTGTTATATATCACGACCAATTATTGAACGAAATTTTGATTCAATGGAATGTGTTTTTCTTTAGTTATCTTCTCCACTAAAAGGGTGTTTTATTTTTGTTCAATAAAAATTGACTTGTGTTTGGATTGAATTTTTCGCGAACTTACATTGAATTTTCTATAATCATATTTCGTTTTTCTTCAACGGTTCCCGTCAACTTTCAATGTCTTTGTTTCATATATCACGTCCAATCTTCAGACGCAATTTCAATTCAATGCAATGTGTTTTTCTGGAGTTATCGTCTCCACAAAGAGTGTTTTATTTTTGCAATTAAAATGGAGTGGTGTTTGGGTTGATTTTTTTCGCGAATAATACACTGTATTTTCTGTAATCATATTTCATTTTTCTTCAACGGTGTCCGTCCATTTTCACTCTCCTTGCTTCATATATCATGACCAATATTCAGACGAAATTTCAATTCAATGCAATGTATTTTTCTTGAGTTATCTTCTCCACATAAGAGTGTTTTATTTTTGTTCAATGAAAGCCGACTTCGGTTGGACAGATCTCTGCGTTCACAGAAGTCTTCAATTTACGGTGGTGACCGCTATTTGTGTAGCGCGCCCTCTTTTGGACGAAATTGCTGTTGGCAAAATTTATGTATGGGATTGCCCAAGGCCTAATTACACATTGCAGCAATTGTTTTCGTTGCATTCATTGTTTTCGTCAACGGTTCCCGTCGATTTTCACAAAGTTTGTGTCATTTATTACAACCAATTATTGAACGAAATTTCGATTCAATTCAATGTGTTTTTCTGGAGTTATCGTCTCCACAAAGAGTGTTTTATTTCTTGTGCCATTAAAATTGACTTCGGCTGGACAGATCTCCGCGGCTGCGTTCACAGAAGTCTTAAATTTACGGTGGTGACCGCTATTTGTGTAGCGCGCCCTCTTCTTTTTGGACGAAATTGCTGTTGGCAAAATGCCTTTTCATTATGGATGTCTAGAGTTGTTCGATATTTAGGGGACAAATTGGCACTAATTGCCGACGTTTGAGTTCAAGTCCAAGGCTTTCTAGAGTTGTCCGCGATTTAACATTGGAGGACAAATTGGCACTAGCTATAGCCGAGGCTCTTTAGCCCAAGAGCGTGAATTTCTAGAATAAGTCCGAGATTTAGGGAACGAAAGCACTAAACTTGCCGAGTTTTAAGGACTCCCCTTTCTACATTTCCAGCACGTTGTCGTAAAAGTTGGTACCTTGATCCGGTCTTAACTTCTTCTTTCAAATGGGGGCTTGCGGTCGCTACCAAAGTTAATTGAACGTGATGGGGAGTAATAAATAACCGTCTGATATTTTCTTCACAAACCCCCAGTGTAGGGGGTTTTGCATAGAAATTTTCAGATACCAACTTTTACGACAATGTGTTAGTAATGATTGGTTGCGCCTAAAACACTGTATTGTTACGGTCAATATTGCTTCATTGTTTGACGGTTTCTTATGAAATTAAATCTCGTAATGTTTAAACATGATGACAAATCACTGGACGAAAATTCAATTTAAAACATTTTGTGTTTCTGGAGTTGTTGCCCCTCAAACGAGTTTGGTGGTGGATTATCGACGGACCACTATTTATGTGGCGCGCCCTCTACTGAAAGAATATTAAAGTGCGAGACCAGCCGATGCTGCACCATTGAACAAAAATGAACAACTCGATTTCCGATGAACAACTCCAGAAATACATGTATTGAACTGAATTTTCGTGGACTGATTTTCCATGATGTGTGTAAGAGGTGTATCGAATATCACGAGAAACAGTGCGACAATACAAATGATATGGTCGTAACAATTTAGTGTTTTACACGCGAAAAATCCACATTGACTTTCATTCGGATTGCATTTGTCGCGCTTAAAACACTGTATTGTTACGGTCAATATAGCTTCATTGCTTGACGGTTTCTAATGAAATTAAATCTCGTAACGTTGAACATAATGACAAATCACTACTTGAAAATTAAATTTAATACGTCTTGTATTTCTGGAGTTGTTGCCCCCCCCCAAACGAGTTTGGTGGTAGATAATTTTCGACACCACTATTTATGTGGCGCGCCCTCTACTGAAACTTGACTAATTTTTAAACTCCTAGAATGTTTGCTTCCCTTTCTCTGAAACATCTTAGTCTTCATTTTCCTTGCTTCCCGTGCGCTTGTTGAGTGCACCTTCGTGTAATGTTGTATGCTGCCACCGTTGATTTTGTAATTCATTTTAGTAGCTAAAGGACATTTTCAATTTGACAGCAATTAATTTGACAGCTATTTTGTATAATGTGATTAAAAGAACTGATGTGAAAAAACTGAGAAATAGTTTTGTGTCTGATCGCGTCAAAATTCTAGTTTTATTGCGAATTATGATGTGAAATTTTTTTACAATAACATTACATGTAATTGTAGCACCTTATTTCTTCAAGTCTTTTTTTTTCACTGAAATTACACTACCAATTAATTATCAAGTTGAATTCGACCTGTTGCCTTCAAATTTGTTCCAGAAAAAAACGTCGAAAAATCAGATCAACCTGTACATTGTACATCAACACGAATTCCATTTAATATTCCCTCCTTAGTGTTACTAGTCCCGCCCCCATTATTGTTACCCCGCCTTCCTGCCTGCTGATCAATATTATATACATGCAACAGTCGTAGAATAAGCCCCATCCAGAAAAATCATGCCTAGTCTGGTACTCGTCTCCACGTTTCGCGTATGGATAAAGCTATGCGAAGGTATCAAGACTTTGCTATGACGTCATTTAGGTAGACGCCATTTTTGAGTAACGAAGTGATAATCGTGGAAAGGTGCAAGGATTTCCTTAGATTTCTTCATGTTGAATGGTTGACCGCTCTACTTTATTCAAATTTTCGGTAAGTTGAATAACATCCGTAATTTTCGTCGAAGTTGAAATCAAACGTGTGAATTCAGATCTTTGTTTGCGCTTGATTAAATCGTGGTCAATACATCATGTTGGATAAGTTTACACGCTCAATATTTCTGCATGGCACGAAGGGTGAGGGCGACATTTTCGGCGATCATGTAGTAGTGTAGGGCTCGGTTCCTTACAAGGGAACAAGATCCACTTTAACTTATGAGACCGACCAAACTAGTTGGCGATATTCTCAATAAACAGATAGGCCTAGTGGGCAGGTCAAGCCCAGGTTTTGATTTTTTGAGGGAAAATTGGGACTAAAAATGACGATGACATTGTGGGCGTGGCGACAACACGCAACCTGAAAATTTAATGGCGATCACCGCGCGATGTACTGTGAGCAAGCACGGTGTGCTGAATCGCAAAGGCACAGACCGTGCAGGAAAATCGTGATTTCTACCCCAAGAAACTGTTCAAAATTGCAAAACGGGTGCCGGGGTGTCATTAGAATTGAGAAAACTCTGCTTTTGATTGTAAAGGTGATTTTTGAGCACTAAAAAAAAAAAAAAACATTTTGACTCTAATTTCATCAAAACAAAACAGGGGCCCTACACTACACGATCGCAGCATTTTTTAGTCCCGAGTACAGTCGTTTTCCTAGCCCCAAATGTGGCCAGTTTACTGGACTGCCTCCGTAAACATAGGCCACACATCCGCCATCACTGAACCTACTCGGCAAAGTTTTCAAAGTGATTTCCACATTGCGACTTCAGACCCAGTTCATTAATGCTTTAAAAATACACTCACCCTCTTAATAACAAAGTTTGAACCTGCTTCCAGTGTCCGTTGCCCAGCTGCTGCGTAATTTACGATATTTTCTGGAGCCTTCTTGGCAACTTTTCGGTCCAACTGAACAATGACCTCGCGCAATACCTGACGGGATACGAACCAATATGCAGGGATTGTTCACCTGTCAATCACGCGTGCACGAGGCACGCCGCAGGCCCGGTGGTAGTCCAGTAAACTGGCCACATTTGGGGCTATCGTTTTCCAAGCTCCGGATTTTCCTGAGGTAAAGAATGTTGCATTCTGATGACACTTTTTTTCATCGTAAACTAGCTCGGTGGAGGTTACTCTGACACTGCAACTATGTTGAAAAGACATGAATCTGGGACTGAGAAACATTTCCAATTGAAAACACTTTGAAAATGCACTCAGCTCTCCATAGACAATGAATGATAGACTTTGTACACAACCAAAGAAGTGGCGTATGAATTGTGCGATTGTGTAGTTACGGCCCCTCTTTAGTTTCGACCAAATTAGAGTCAAGAGTGTTTTTTTAATTCAAAAATGACCCTTTCAATCATCAAATCTAAATCAAACTTCTCTCGATAAATGACACCTTTTTTTGTAGCTTGAAGTTTCCAGCTTTAAGGCTTAAGGTTCACATACTAAATTTTATAGGAAATATACTAAACATATACTTAAGGCGAAGTAAAAAAAACCATGTTTCTCGTCCCCCCCCCCCCCCCCCCCGCTTCCTTTCTTTTAAGGCCGCCTGGATTTTTTATTATTTTTTATTTTTGATAAATGCAGTAAAAAAAACCACCGAAAAAGTCAAATGCATCTGAAACTGTTCATTGTAGACCAATACAACTCTAAATGACACTGTAAATATGTTCAGTTCTCTTGTCCAACTTGTCTTTCATTTTAAAAGTGTCTTTGAACAGTGGAAACACCAACGGTTGCAGGAAATTTTTTAAATGTAGGCCATCTTGAAGAAAATAAAAAACAAAAAATAAAAAGGCCCGCTTCCTCCTTTTTTTTTTCAAAAACCCGGACAAGAAACATGTTTTTTTTTGTTTATTCGGCCTAAAATGCGGATGTCACAGTGGTCAGGTGATGGTGACATTTTTGGAATTTAGATTCCCATATATCTGGCCATCACTTGTCACCCTGTGCACAAACCGTATCAGACTGTTCTGAAAATTTCTAAAAGTGTTTTCTCAGTGAATACAAGTGTACATGTACTTCAATATTTTCCCTGCTAAATTTTACTTTTTGGGACATATCACTATTTCTGATGGCTGATAGGCCACTGAAGGGAAAAAATTAGTGATGGCCACATATGGGAATCTGTTAACGTTTTTTTCTGATATTTTCCATTTCCGTAAAACTTACAAGCAAAAATTCACCTATCAGTATCACAGGCTATAATCCTTAAAGGGAACATGCAATACGATTTTTATGACTGAAATACATTTAAAATATCTTTCTGGCTATGTAACTATGACTTTCTGACTCGTTTGTTGCAGTAAAAGGGAGTAATTTCAACATTTTAGTTTTTATGCTAATGAAATTTCCATATTCATGAACCAAAACGTGATGTCATTCAAGGCAGAACAGTAATGACTCCATAGCTTTCTGTACAAATATATATCAAACTTTTAAAATTTTCTTGGAGTAAGTTCGAATTTTTACTTGTTTATCATGTTGAAAAGCTTGTTTGGACAATAGTAGTGGCCAATATTCCTTCAAAACTTTTTTGTGGTTATAAATTTTGAAGGACTTATTTTTGTACTGTTCATATGCACTTTTGACACGGAGTACCTTTTGTGACAAAAGTAAAATAGCCCCCTCTTGTACCGATGAAAGCACTTGCTAATATGTAATATTTGAAAAACTACAACTTTTTTTATCACTTCCAATGAAAACAAGCATCAAGAATTTGTATGTGTTGTAGCAAAACAAAGTAATGTGCGTGAAGACAAGCTGAATTTCCACTGCATGTTCCTGTTATTGCAGCAAAGGATCCTCTCACAATGACAATACGATCAAGCTGAACCCTGGAAAAAAAGAGGTTTTTTTAGCGCAACTCCCGGAGTGCACATCTGCATTTTTTGGTCAGGTCATCTGATTTGTGTAAGTTGGTATAACACCACGCCGCTACACAGTGCTATACCATCTTTGGCCAGCAAGTTACCAGACTAGACCAAAACACCACTTTCGGGCAGCCCGCAGCAACTATTTGTCGACAACTGATCGGTTTTGCCTGGTAACCTATACACAAAATATAGCTCTTCCATCGAATGTTTGTTAAAGGGAATGTACATCATTGGCTTTTGCTGTAATTTTCAGAAATGAACTATTTGAGGGGTTAGTATAATAGATCAAATTTTGTTACACTGACATGTTTGAAGTTTTTTGTTTGAAAATGCTGGAAAAACCAAGAAAAACAAAAAAATGTTCAAGTAGTCTGGTTCCCTGACTCCACTAAAGATAAAATGGATCAATTTCAAGATGCCGGAAAAATTGTAAGGTAAGGGAACAAGTCTAGCTGACCTCCACCCATGTAACCAATTGCAAACAAAATTTGAACTGAATAAAAAACGGTAAATTTGGAGCAGTAGTTGCAAAATAGTTAGGTTTTTCCAACGGTGGTCAGCCCCCCCCCCCCCCCCCCACTGGAAATGTATACAAAAAAACAATTTTCTTGAAAATGACTTCAAACCAGGTGCCATAATTTTACAGGATGCTTTAGACTGTCATTTACCAACATCCTAGTAAGGTATTTCGTAAAAACTTGGTAGTTTTATTTTTCGATGTTTGCAAATGTTGTATATTCCCTTTAATATGAGTTGAAGAGTGTACAATATTTGTAAATTCACCAACACTCTGGACTCACTGCTAGCTACATGTAGCTGTCCCCATATTTGAAGTCCGAAGGACAATGGGGACAAGGATTCTCAGAGAACCACACTATGGGGGGAAAAATGATGATGTACATTTCACTGTAAATGTTGTGTTTACTACTGTCAGTGACACCGTTCATAACAAGTCATGCAGGAAATTTGAGGTTTCCTGTTCTGTTGTACAATTCTTCCTGCCCAGTGCCTATATCATGTTTACAAGTTCTCCTTGTATCCACGTGTGTTTTAATTGTCGAAGCCTTGATGTACCGGTAAGATAAGCAAACACGGTGTTGTTTTGGGTGAAATATTTTTAACGACAACGAATCCCCTTGGCGTGACATGGAGGAGTGAGTTAAAAACAAACAAGTTCCAAGTTCATCATCAGGACCCGTGCCAAATTCGTGTACATAGGAGAATGATCTAATCGCAAAAAAATTACACCTGTGTAATTCAACCATTGATCTTATATAAATAAAACAGGGTTCTAAAAACACACCTTCTGTAACTTGTAAACAACCAAAGATTGTTAGATAAAAAAACCCACATTAGTCATAATTTGGCAATTGGGATCTTTTACATTTTTGCAGTATTGATTGAATAAATTCTCCCTTCATACATTTACAGCCCATACAATGCTCACTGATGTAATCTTTTTCAGCGGCTAAAGAATAACAAATGAAGCGATATTTTGGTTGTGTTTCAAGACAAGTTGAAACATGTCCCTATTCACTGAACATGTACGAGTGGGGCAGTGGCTGAAGCATCACTTCTGAATTTGCCACTTTTTTTCACGGCTTTCACCGGGCATTGCGTTCTTGGACAGGATCCAAGAAAATTGTGACCTTCACCCATTGTGATGTAGATGGGCTATGACTAGTGTGTTATAATCTTGCACAACATGCGTTTATCAGCCAGAGTTCCTTTGATGAGACAGGGACCAATATGTTTGTGTATTACTTTGTCCTTGTTTACATGTGCCAACGTTGTCATCTTTGTGTGGACTTGAAAACAAAACAAGGTCCACACTATGCAGGTTGTGTGAACCTTCTGTGGACTAAGCCAGGTGCACACAAGGTTTCCCCCTCTCTGAAACACTGGTTTAGAGGCTTTAAACTTTGTACTCAAATTGTACCCAACAAAATAATTTGTTGCTAAGTACTGTACATTGTACATTCATGAACACATACATGTACAAATCCATATATTGTGTAGCTTTTCTGACAAACCATCCTAAAGTTCAGTCTTTTTGAACAGACATGTACACAATTTACATGTACAATGTTAGATTTAAAAAAAAATTGGCCTCACACTTGATTTTGGACTTTGGCAACAGCGTCCTACACATACATGTAGGTAAATCTTTTCAGAAATAACTTTCCGAGAAGTCCAGGTACCGGTAACTACTGTGGTAATTCTAGGTATTTTCAAAGCCCATTGAACCATAGAGAAAGCGAAACAAGAACGGAACCTCTCTCTGAAATAGTGGTTTCTTGTTGAGAATTAGAGTTTTGGAAGAGCCCAAACAATGAGTCATGATGATGTCATTTCACTATACAGACAAAGGATAACCCCCAACAGTCTCAATACAACAACCCCCACCACCCATTTGTTGACAAAAGTACCCAATCAAACCCAGTGATAAGGAAATCTGTTCTGGGCCCTGCAAACATGCCTGTGGTTGGCTAGCATTCTTCTTGCACAAAAGCGTAGCAATTTTTTATATTAAACTTTTGGTGGCATCCTGGTACTTGTAGTTTCCACTCGCTGATCAAGTTGACTGAATTTACTTGCTACACTTATTTTAACATTGTAAAAGCTGGTTACATGTACTTAGAATAGTCTGTTTCCCCATGGCTTGCATCGTTCTATACATTGTGAGTAAAAAAAAACGAAACCCAAATGTCGGGACCATTGTTTTAGTAAAGTTCTGCATGTAGCACTTTCAAAATCTAGCATATGAAAGCCCAATTCATAAGCTTTCTTTTAGTACAAGAATCATTTAAATCACTCATGTACTTTTCAAGTTATGGAATTTTGAACAGAACCACCGTTTTAAAGTTCTGTCCACGGATCACAAAAAAGGTGTGCGTTCTTCCAGCAAATACCCTATGTGATTTGTTTTCGTTTTGCTGAAAGAACACTTAACCTTCTTGTGATCTGTGGACAGAACAGTGGTTGTGGTTAAAATTCTGTAACTTGAAAAGTACTTAAGTGATTTGAATGATTCTTGTACTGAACGAAAGCTTACGAAATGGGCTTTCATATCCTAGATTTTCAAAGTGCTACGTGCAGAACTTCACTAAAACAATAGTCCCAACATTTGCGTTTCGTCTTTTTTTTACTCATCCTGTACACTTGTTTTAACTAGGAAAAGCTGGTTAGAACAGTCTGTTTCCCCATGGCTTGCATTCTTCTATATGTAGCATTTTTTTTATATAAAGTTTTGGTGGCTTCCTGGTAGTTTCCACTCACTGGTTAATTTTATTAAATTTAAACTGGTTAGATCCTGAAAAAGTCTGTTTCCCCATGGCTCGCATCGTTCTATACACAAGTGTAGCGATAGTTGTTTAAAGTTTCGGCGGTATCCTGGTAAATTCCACTAGCATTGCATGTCGGAAATGCTGGTAACATCCTCATGTATCCCCATTTGTATTGAATAGCAGTATTCATTTAGTTTCATTTCGATGTGGTAAGGATAATATTTCCGGTACATATTTCCTGGAAAGACAGAAATGTGGGATATTGCCTTTTTTATTATAACTTTGAGCGTAAAGGGAAGATACAACTTATGCAAACAGCAAAAAACAAAATTATCAAATTATCTCGAAATACTTTAAGTATTGGATTGTTAGGATATGACAGTCAATGACAAGCATCCTGTAAAATCGTAACTCCTGGTGTGCTGACATTTTCCAAGAAATATTGTATTTTTCCAATGCTGGTCGGCCGACCAGCATTGGAGAAAACTGTCTGTTTTCAAAAACTGCTTCTACATTTTCATATTTAGTTATTGCCCATTTTCTTTGCAATGGATTACACACCTGTGAAATAGGTACAAGCCTACCAGACTGATTCTCTGATCTTACAATTCCCCAAAGTCTATACATTGCTATGTTTCATCTTAAGTGGGGTCAGGGAACCAGACTACAAAAACATGATTGGTTTTCTTGGTTTTTCCAGCATCTACAAGTCCAAAACGTGAAACAAGCCAGTTTAACAATATTTCCAATAACATCCTCCAAATCCATTTATGTCGGAAATTGCAGCAAAAGCAAATGTTGTACATTCCCTATAATGGATTGCTTCATCCTTTGTGAAACGAGTCTGGAATCATTTTTCCATTCAAAACAAAATACTTTTCAATTAAAAATAAATATGATATAAAACAGTGCCTCCTTGTTCCAGAACACAGCACCTTCTGACTGTGCTCAGAAATGACATCACCAGATTGGAATTTCGACTGTGCATGACAAAGCGTTGTCATCTAACGAGCTTGACTATTGCATCCTAACATTTTAATTTTGCTGGAATGTCGGACATGGGCGTAACTTTTTGTCAGCAGATCAATAATTAACGGAGATATTTGGAGCAAGGTTTCAAGGTACGATTTAGACACGTGTTGCCCACATACATTTATTTTTAAAAAAAAGTCAAGATGTTTTTGAAATTTTGTTTAATATTTTTATCCATACCATCCCATATGTTTACAGACAGGAATAATTAAGCAGAATATCCTAGTTCCAAATACATTGTAAATGGTACGTGTAGGTGTTCATTGTTGCACTTTTCATAGCATCATATTAAAACTTTTAAATTTGGCCCGCACTTATATTTAATATGATTCTATCAATTAATCAGATTAAAGGGAATAAACAACATTTGCAAACATCGAAAAATAAAACTACCAAGTTTTTATGAAATACCTTACTAGGATGTTGGTAAATGACAGTGTAAAGCATTCTGTAAAATAACGGCACCTGGTGTGAAGTCATTTTCAAGAAAATTGTATTTTTGTATACTTTTCCAACGGTGGTCGGCCGACCACCGTTGGAAAAACCTAACTATTTTTCAACTACTGCTCCAAATTTACCCTTTTTTAGTCCAAATTCTGTTTGCTATTGGTTACATGTTCATGAACGGGTGCAGGCCAGCTAGACTGGTTCCCTTACCATACAATTTTCTGGCATCTATAAATTGATCCATTTTATTTTTTGGGGTGTCAGGGAACCAGACTACTTGAACATTTTAGTTTTTCTTGGTTTTTCCAGCATTTTCGAACAAAAAATTTCAAGCATGTAAGTGTAACAAAATTTGATCCATAATTATACTAACCCCTCAAATAGTTCATTTCTGAAAATTACAGCAAAAGCCAATGATGTACATTCCCTTTAACATTCAAAAACATACACACTTTACCGTCGATATATCCATATTACATGTACATGTGCTTGATTATTCGATATTATTGTGATATCGATATCGCCGAGATTTTTAATCATTTCAAAAATCTAAATTTTGGATATAGAGGAATGATATCGAAACTACCGGGTATACAAAATGTGTCAGATTGTCATCAAAATAAATCTCCGTTTGTGCTTTTACTTTGTGTTTAAAGTTTGCTGTACAATGAAATAAAATCTGGCGGCAACTTGTGCTTGTGACTCAAAAAAAACCATTGTGAAATGTAAAGCGGCGTCGCTTTGTGCTCTGCGTTCGCTGGAATTCGCGGTCTCCCCAATGTAAAACCTAAAAAAAACACCACCTAAAAAAAACACCACCTGTTCTGGACAGACTGTCGGTGCGGAGATTTCAAGATTTGTTTTAAAAAGTTTGAACAATATGCTCAAGAGAAAAAAAAAATCTAATTATGTTTCTTTTTTAATCAGAGTGTCATCTTTATGATTTTTAACTTTCACATGGGATAATCGATATATTGAATATTCTCGATATCAGATTAACCGGTAGATGTATCGATTGATTGAAAATTCTGATGTTGACTGTTTTTGCACACACTGTATACAGTTCATCTACGCATGTAATTGAACTACATGTACATGTATTGATAAAAAAAAATTAACATTTATGGTGAAAGTGCTCTGATAAATATCAATACAAACATTTGAAGGCAGAATTTTGATCAAATGTGCATGTGCTTAATTGAAGCATGTATTCTACTAAATTATACAACCAACCCTTTAAAATCCTGAGAACAATGTGCTGTCCCACACATGCGCATGCAAATGATGCCTTTTGTTCTGAAATTCAACGGTGCACCCCCACTCCACCCACCCCGCTGTCCCTTCCAAGGGCCTGTTATGGGCCGACGTGTCTAGACTTGTCCCATTGGCCTAGGCATTGAGCTTGCCCTGTCTCAAGTTGTTGCCATCACATTGTGGAAAAATGTTGTTGGGAGCAAAACAAGTTGTGAAGGCAGATTTGAAGCTTTGCTCACCGCATTGACTGAGATGGTTTGTTTTTAGCCAGGAAGGCTTGCGGTCGGATTATGGAAGACTACGCTGAAACCTGTGGTAAGGCAATGATTGACACAGAAAGGCATTCACCATCTAAATACACTGTGCTTTGAAAGTTTAAGAACCACAAACTTGTGTCTTCGACGTACACATGCTGTCTGTCTTTTACGTGCATTCTGTTGAGAAATTTGATCCTGTTTTTATAATTGACCAAGGCAATTGAATTTTCTGTTAACATTGTAGGCACATACCTTACGTATACATGTACATGTAACAAAACATTTTTCCTTTGAATACTGGAAATCCACTCTTTTTTGGAATTCTGCAAACTATTGTTCAAAAGCTGAAAACTCACTTTTATGCAGAACATCATACTGTTTTGTACGTGTACATGTACATGTATGTACACATAAATAACAAAATAAACCTGAAGGACAAGTTGTTGGGTTGACAAAAAAAAAAGTGCTTTACCTGAGCAATTTACAAGTAAGATATAAAATATTGGCAATTGTGTAGTTTAGGGCCCCTCTTTAATTTTGATCAAATTATAGTCAAGAGTTTTTTTTTTTTTATAATTCAAAAATGACCTTTTCAACCTAAAGCAGACTTCTCTCAATTGTAATGACACCTTTTTGTAATTTTGAACAGTTTCTTGGGGTGGAAATTGTGATATTTGTACAAGGTTTACGGTTGGTGCCGTGCGATTCAGCATGGTGTTGCGTGTTCATGGTACATCCCGGTGATCGCTATCTTTGTTTTTGTGTTGTATTTTGTCGTCGTCATCGTCATTTTACCCCCAAATTTCCCTCAAAAATTTGATGCTCTTAATGTGAATAATGTCGCCAACTATTTGGTAAACTAAAAGTGGATTTTGTTCTCTTATGGGGAACAGGGCCCTACACTACAGGGTGTAGGTTTCTATGTCACACATACCTGTACATGTACATAAAATTGAAAACCTAGGGGAAACATACATGTATGTAATTATTCATTTATTTAGAGTTCTTAATGAACATCTGTAATTTCTTGAGGGATTTCCCATGAGCAATCAGACACATCATCACCTAATTCCGACAATTTTTTTATAATTGCAAAATGACTTTCAGGCGTGAGCAACAATTACGTCTTCATTGCACTAGTGGACTGCAAACAAGGTTACACCTACAACATGAAAATCAGAAACGTGTTAGGTGTCATCTGATTGGCTATTACGAGGATGATGTCACTGCATCTGAGTGATGACATCATCACTAGGAGCTAGAGATGCTCAGAATTTGTACATGCACGAGTACAGGTGTCCCCTTTTAGGCCTTTTATTTATGCGCAATGTATTTTCCGTATAATTGGTTAAATATATGCATTATGTAATAATAATACTGTACAAATGTACGTACCGTACTTGTGCAATTTACACATTTGTACACGTGTACAAGTTCGAACATGTATTTGCATGCATCATTTTACAATTTCCTGCTTTAGCAATACAGTCTCAAATTAAAGTGTGACTAAATTTGAGGATTTTTGGAATGCGTCAGGCAAGTCCATGCATACATGCACACTTTTTTTGGACTCTGTTATTGTGCGTTGTCAGTCAAGCGTACGTACACTTGCACTTTTAAGCGGATGCTGTTATAAATTACTAGTGCCAGATGCTCTGAACCGTTGCATTATTCTCGTTATTTCCTCTGGAATCTTTTCTGCAGATTTTTTTTTATTATTAAATTTTATTGGGGTTTTCCCCTTTACTCACTGGAACTCCTGAGGATTGTTTGGACACATGTGTAACTCTGGGCTGGATGTACCTTTAGG
This sequence comes from Patiria miniata, assembly GCF_015706575.1. NCBI lineage: Eukaryota > Metazoa > Echinodermata > Asteroidea > Valvatida > Asterinidae > Patiria > Patiria miniata. The sequence goes on from NW_024037054.1 coordinate 4,381,014, forward strand.
GTCAAAATTGTTTTCCAATTTCTTCAAAATCCATTTTAAGAAACAGGTTCTGGTATCACATGCACAGGTTTAAGTACAATGTAGTGGTGGGAGCAACTGGAGATTTCAAAATCCCGATATCCAGTTATTTTGTCAAACTCTAAAATGGTTATTCGATTTCACCAGATCATCAGCTCACAGTCATGCCAACAAAAAGTGACGGGTGAGGTGTCACATGCAATGCCCTCCACAATGATTGGAATTTGAAGGATTCAATTATCATTCGGCCTTTATAAAAAACACTTGAGAGCTGTAATGTTGACAAAATGGGTAGGAACTCTCCGATAAGTTACATGGGCAGATTATTCATATACCAAGAACACCACCACTAGCAAGTTAATGCAGACTTTACGTTTACAATCAGAGACCACATAGCAAATTAGGGGATTCTTTAGCCTGTGTCACAAAAGAAATTGAAAAGTTGGTTTTGAATATCTTTTGATTGATTATTTAGTAGCATATCATCCTAATGATGTAAGGACACTAAAAAAGATTTCTCAAATAGTACCCAATATTAGGACATTTCAAATGCAAGGTATTTAAATTTTTAGGCGAGGTTGTCGATAAAATAAATTATTGCCGTACATGTACTAACAGAAATTTCTTTTATTGGCCCCTTTTCTTGTTTTAAACTTTAGTGACTTAACTTCAAGGGATCTTTCGTGAGCCACCCCCCCCCCCCTCATTAGTGATGTGGCTTTAATCCTAACTCCCTAGCGTCTTTTACTAGGAACCGGACCAAGTCCATCAAAATCCATCAATCACTGTGCGTTTAATACAAAACTGTACATGACATAATGGAATCCACCACTGACGCACTGGTTGACATTCATAGACTTGCTAAACATGGCTTTTATCACAATAGCATTACAGGAAGCTAGGCAAAATCAATTGGATACCCCTAGCACTGCTTTAGGCCATTAGGCCCAAGTCTGTCATACTCCATCAATATTTAGTCACGCCAGGCCTTCTGGACCAAGTCCCCCAAAATCCACCAAAATGGGGGATGGATTTTGATGGAGTTGGGGTGGTTAGGATTAAAGAATAACAGCGCAGAGTCGACCAAAGCACAATTTACCGGTATATCGTGCATGTACCGTGCATGTACATGTTCATAGTCATACGTGTAACTGTGGATGATTTACGTTTAAAAAAAAAAGGGGGTTAGGGGTAAAGTATCATGAACAAATTGATTGTGTTTTAATTTTCGGCCCAGGGGAATTTAGTGTTTTTCTTTGATTACAATGTAGTTTTTGCAGACCATGACACATTTTGTAAAAATGTTTTAGTGTTGCCTGTATCACATAAAAACCAGATGCCAGCCAACATTTGTTAAGAAAAAAAACGTATGAACTTGTCCAGTGTGCATTTGGGGACAGCTGCCCCTCAACGCCATGGGTTTCAAAAGAGGAACTGCGCGTATGCATTTCAAAATCACAAAAAATGAAACAGGGTTCGGGGTAGTTTATGTACCAGGTGGTACCAGCAACAAGTGTGCAATGTTTGAAACCCCCCCCCCCCCAAAAAAAATTGAAATCATCATGTCACTGTCCAATTTAAGCTGGGATGTTTAATTAAAGGGACACTGCGTCCTAGAGCAGCCCAATTGGGCTACGAAACGTGCTTTGAATGAAATGATGTTAATCGGAAAGAATATTTAAAATTATCCTTTAAAAACTGGGCTTTTTTGTGCTGTTCCTGTAATATGGGTGCGACAACGTCTTTCGGGCACTTTTGCGACCTCAAAAGTCGAGCTGCTTGGGTGCTAGTTGTGATTTCGCCTTTAGCGGATGTGTAAGAAACCACATTTTGTGCATTGGTGATTGGTCAGCGCTGTTCGCAAGCACGGTGCTGGGTACGTACGTGTGTTAAATACTAGACACACACAATGTACAATAATCATACATTGTATGAAACGACAGGAAAAACATTCGTACTCCGTCATGTCTGTTGTAAACAACTAGTTTTTTTTCCGTCTTTTCATGGGAACAGTAAGACATTAGGTTGGTTTCCTTTCAACCAGATGTTTGAAATAGGATAAGTAAAAAAGTGCAAAACATGAAGTCTTCGGTGATTTCAGGACCTACATGTAGTGCCCCTTTAAGGTAATGGACATGAGGGGCTTTATATTTGGGGGAACTCCCTAAATTTGTAAATCTTTACTGATAATGCCACACAGCTTGGGACTGTCGCTTCCATTTTGGCTTGTGGCCAAGACATTTGTTTTGTACCACCAGGATCACTGCAGAGTGAATCCCTAAAAAGAATGCTCCGTTGTTCACATCTGAGGTTGATATCTTGGCAAATGTCCAATTGTTTTTGCTCCTGTTTTGTAACAATAAACAAACCCCTCCCAAATGCTACATTGTGTGATATTTACGTGTTTGTACCTGATCTGATAATGCAATTCTTTAAGAAGAAATGCCCCCTTTTTCAAGGTGTTTTCCACACAAGTACCTGTGTAACCTAACACAGTAACAGAGGGAACAACCCAAAGAAAAATAGTATGCTGATAAAGTTGGACTGTCTTTTCCAAATTCCCGTTTTTTCCCCATTGCATGCATTAACGCATTATATCACCCTTATGATGTAAGGACACTCAAAAAGAAATTTCTCAAACAGTACTCAATATTAGATCAGTTCAAATGCAAGGTATTTAAATTTTTGCCCATGTCGTTTTTTTGTTAGGCGTAGTAATCGATAAAATAATTTATTGCCATACAGTACAGGGTACTAACAGTTATTGGCCCCTTTTTTTTGTTTTAAACTCTAGTCACTTAACTTCAAGGGATCTTTCGTGAGCCAGCCCCCCCCCCCCCCCAACCAGTGATTTGGCTTTTGGTTAGTGTTGCCTGTATCACATAAAAACCATAAGATGCCAGCCAACATTTGTTTAAAAAAAAACCCCAAAACATGTACATGTATGAACTTGTCCAGTGTGCATTTGGAGGCAGCTGCCCCTTGACGCCATCAATTTCAAAAGAGGGTATTTATTTCAAAATCACATACAGGGTACAAGGTAGTTGATGGATCAGGTGGTACCACTACCAGCAACAAGTGTGCAATGTTTTTGAGGTTTTGGGTTCGAAAATGCTATAAAAACCAAGAAAAACAATCATTTTCCTGTAGTCTGGTTCCCTGACTCCATATAAGAAGAAACAGAGCAGTTTACATACAATGGGGAATTGTAAGGTCAGGGAACCAGTCTAGCTGGCTTGTACCCGTTGAATAGGTGTGTAATCGATTGCAAACAAGTGCGATGGTCAATTGGGGCCAGTATTAGAAAAAAAGCCAGTGTTTTCCAACGCTGGTCGGCTGACCAGCGTTGGACATTGGAAAAAAATACCACTTTTCTTGAAAATGGCAGTATACCAGGTGCCATGATTTTACAGGATGCTTTACACTGTCATTCACTAACAGTCCAGCAAGGTATTTCAAAATGATTTGGTAGTTTTATTTTTGATGTTTGCAAATGTTGTAGTTTCCCTTTAAAGATGGGATGTGTATGTTCATGCATGGAGGAATGGTTCATGCAAATTCGGGACTCTATATTTTTATATTTGGGGGAAATTCCCATTGTAGCTTTACTGATGTTGCCACATGGCTATGGACTGTCACTTGTATACACATTGTATTTTGGCTTTTGGCCAAGACATTGTTGTGCTCCACCTGGATCATGGCAAAGTACATGTAGATCAATAAGAAGAATGCCCCATTGTTTTCATGTGAAATTAAAATCTTGGCAGATTTCCAATTTTGTTGCTCCTTTTTTGTAACAATTAACAAACCCCTCCCGAATGCTACATTGTGTAATATTTACGTGTTTGTACCTGATCTTTAAGAAGAAATCCCCCTTTTTCAAGGTGTTTTCCACACAAGTACCTGTGTAACCTAACAGAGGGAACAACCCATATACAATGTACATCTAATTTTTAAGCCTTGAATTTAGTTGAAATATAATGACCTAATGGTTTATTTTGCAATTGTTAAAATTCAAACATTTATGTCTGTATGGTACATACATGTGCATGTACCGGGTACATGTACATGTACAAATGTACATGAATGCACAGTACATACATGTACATCAAATGTTATTTTGCCGAACAGATACAAGTGTGTTAGGCAAAGTACATTGTACATGTAAGATACATGTACATGCACTTGTATGTACCGGTATATGTTGTACAAATACCAGTGCATGTACATGTACATGTACATGCCAACTTTTGTTTCAAAGGCGTGCATCGACTTGTCCAATGAAAATGGGAAATCCCATTCCACTTCACGTATCAGATGTCATACATGTATCAGATTTCATAAGTGAGAAATTTGATTTTGGAAAAAATATTTGTCCACCAATATATTGCCAGTCACTGTACAGTATGTATACATCATGCAATTTCAGTGAATGAAAGATGGCCCAAATTCTATGGCGCATTGACGTGTTCACACGTAAAAACCTTTGATGATTTTTTCAACCCAGTTTTGGGGATTCCCCTGTTTATTTTCTTGTATTTTTTTTAGCACAGTGACAGTCCACATTTTGATCATGCTTGGATGGTCACACAATGAACCTATTATTAAACATGTACGCACATAAAGCACAACTGCTTTGCAAAGTTATGATTTACCACATAGTGGGACTATTTAGATCTTTTGAAAAATTCCTGAATTTTGTTTCTTAAAACTTGAACAGCTACCACCCAAAACCCCGAGGGGATCCCCCCCTTTCCAGAAAAAAAAGTGTCGCAATATGGATAAGATCTAGTGACCTCTGTATGACTGATAATGATATGTACATGTAAAGGGAAAAGTCCATTTACAGTACATGTAAACTTTGGTTTACAGAATTAAAAAAAGAATACCACCTTTTTCTTGTTTCATGAGTAATGGATGGACAATCATGTAATTTTACTTTTACTGTGACACTTTACTTGTAAAATTTTCTTCACTGCTTGTCAGTGTTCATGAATGCCTTATTTGCTTCATGCCGCCTCCTCCCTCACCCCGGCCCCTCCCCTTTCCGAGTTTTTGGCAAAGACATAAAAAAAACACCCCAAAACAAAGAATGGGTTTTTCCATACACAGACATTGCATCTCAGGTGATAAGGAAATACATGTGCATCCTTAATTTAATCAACATTTGTTGGGAACTCATATACCTGTATACAGCCTGTCTAAAAAAAAAATGGTACAATCGAAAACGATTTTTTTTTTTTCAATATTAAATCCCAACATAAATAAGTCGTTTTGAGCATCACATTAAAGAAAAAAGACCAGGCTTTCCAATACTTTTTGTTTCATCTCATTTGCTTTTGTCAATCCAGAGATAACTCCAGTTTACTGCGGAACACAAAAATCGAGTTTGTGCCACTTTCTGGTTGCCATCTTTTGTGAGCTTCAAGACAGCATGGCACAGTGCTCGAAACAACTCTGCCCGTGCATAAAAGTGGCACAAAATTGATTTTGGTGTATCGCACTAAATTGATTATATCTCTGAATTGACAAAAGCAAATAAGATCAAACAAACACTATTGGAAAGCCCAGTCTTTGTTCTTTAATATTATGTCAAGTAAGAATGACTTAATTTTGAAATTTCATACTTAACCAATTTTTTTTTTCTGATTATACCATTTTTTTGAGACAGGCTGTAGTGTGGTCACTGTCAGTATAGAATATCTTTTCGTATTCTTTTTTAATTTTGGAATTCATGTCCTAAATGGGGAATTTTTTTTTTCAGAAGCATGTGATTGTTACTTGTATTACCATATATGGTACTGTACACTTTTGACAGTTGCAGGTAGTGTCGTGATGTGCAATTTTAAACAAAGCAATTAAAGTTATTTCTGTCATTTGCTGTGGTCATCGACATTAATAGAGAGTAAATGCAGAACAAACCAGTAATTTATTAGAAGCTTCTAGAGTTTGTGTACATGTACATGCGTTTCCTGTTTTGAAATTTCAGACTTCCCACACGGGATGTGAATATGTCACTAGCATGTCCGAAAAAAGCCACGTGTTTAGTTTCATTTTCAGTGGCAATAGATGACCTGGTGGTTTTAGCACTGAGGAAATTATGCAAAGCGGGGGAATACCCGTTTGAAAAACTAATTGTTCACTGCCTGGTATTTGCCGGAACTGTGCCGTTTGCCGGTACGTTTGTGTCGCGCGTGAGTGAGTGTCAGTACTAGGAAATGTACAAGAGATGGTGGTAACTTTCAGTTTATTGGTGAGCAGCTGCATATGACTTGCTTAATTTTTACATAAAGTTTCCACTCAAACATCGGGAAGTAATTTTTACCTGTTGTTGGTAAGTTCGGAATTGTTTGTTGTATTATCAAGTTGGGGGAAATGCAAAACTAAACAGATAATACCGGTAACTTGATTGAGGTTTAACTGCAGGTTTTACGAAGTTTCTCGAGGTTGAATCTCAGAGTTAACTCCCTGGGCCTTTTTGCTAGGATGTAGCCTCAATCCTGCAAAATCCTCCAATTGGCCTCATGGGAAAATAGCATATAGCCTCGATCCTGCAAATTCCTCCATTATTTCTTGAAAATGCTCCGTGGAGGGGTGGCCACTGCCTCAGCCAAAATCCTGCAAAATTCTGCAGCAGTGACTGTCAATATGTCGATGCTTGGCCAGTGACATCCTGGAGCAGCATGGATGATTTCAAGCATAATCCAGGCCTACATTAAGTGCATGGCTGGGCAAAAACAACACAAAGTCCGTAACGCACTTTTGCCATGTAACCTCAATCCTCTAAATTCCTCCACTTTGGCAAGGAGGATTTTGACGGATTCAGGGCGGTTAGGGTTAATTTCGCATTCTTCCCTTACATTGTGCATAAATTTGACTCTTCACCTTATAATCCATGCCTAATAGGACAAATTTCTGACTATGTGTACTGGTATATTCTGATTTTGTTATTAAAGAAGAAAAAAGAAGAAGTTTAATTTGGGTTGGCACTTGTTGGACAGAGCAGGCTTCACATTCATTTGGGTAATTCCAGCATTACGTAACAAGCTCAGTGAATAAACCTGAATTTGTATTTTCCTAATCTTTTTCATCCATTACCTAGTAATGGTCAAGAAGATTACAGATTTGAGTTTTGGATCATTTTTTGCTAAATATTTATAAAATTAGATACCATGGTTAATTGGCTCTGCTAGGGACATTACACTGCCTTTCATAACCTTGGAATAGCACATTTAATACTGTCAGTAGATTCAGATGAAAACTGTAATAGGGCACAGAAAAATCGAAGAGTCATAAACAGGTACATGTATAATAACACTTTTTTCTGCAGGGAGAATTTTCAACCACTGTGTCCGACCTTAAAGCTGTTGCTTTTTTTTTTAATGATTCACTCCAGACAAATAACACCATATGGGGATTCACCTCCTGAACAGTAATTTGCATGAATCACACACACACACATGTGGTCAACGTTGTAAACACTCTTCATTTGTTATGGCCGGGTTTTCCGTCCACACTATTACCCAAACAAATTAGCTAGACTAGTGACTCAAATGCATTGTTCATCTCCTTCATACATTATTCAAAAGTCCCGCATTTTGGTCTCCTGTGCAACAACAAGGTGAGTCGGCACCCTAAAATAACTGCCCAGTTCCTTTGTTCCTTGACTGCATGCGTGCAACGTTAGTCACAAAAGCACACACACACACACAGACTGGGTGGAGTTAATAATAGCCATGACTTTGGCCCCGCACGTGCCATGCAGTTGACTGTCTTTGTATATAGTGGGTTGTTGACAACTTTTGTGGTACAGTACTTAATTTGACACCAAACGATTCGGACCAAAGAGTTTTGAGCAGCGGGTGTACGCGGTGTTCGGAAGATATCTGCCTAGATCCTTTTCTACTGGTTGAGCCACCAAGCTGCTTACATTTTAACTTGTGTTTTACTAAACTGAACACAAAAAGCCTGCTTTTGCAAGTGTTGCACATAACATTGTATGTGTACATTACAATGTACATATTCAGAGTTGCTGCTCTGTGCACAAACCAACTTCTACAAGCTTCTATTTATTGCGGTCACCAGAGTTTTCTCCAGTTCACCTCCAGACACCATTGTGCTTGTTCACTGACCTTGATTTTGAACTCGACTTGCTGAAGTCGTTTATTCTGTCCACGTGCATCTAACACAACACAGTCAGTCCTGCATCAAACTTTTTTGTGTGGTTTCTAAACGGAAGATCTGAAGTCGGTGGAAATACAAATTCGGAGAAAAAACTGTCGAGTGCCACGTTGTATCTGAAGGAACGTACTTACCTGTGCCTTAGGCAAACCCTGAACTCAGAAACGATGGGTCATTTTTCACCGTCTATCAGTGCACAGTGCGTGTGCACGTGTACGTCGCCTGTCAGCCTCCATCCCACGCTGAGGATAAACCAAGGTAAGTAGTGGGGCATCCCTGACTGTGGCAGATTGAACATTGCTCCGTCCTGATAAAACGTGACTAATCAAAAGTACATGTCCAGTCACCAGTACACGACGTACTGTAGCACGTTGCGCATTATAAATTTTGTATGGTGGTGTGTCACAAGAGTGCGTATTGATTGTTATTGATTAGATTTTGTCTTACTGTCAAAGTCAAATGGCAAGATACAATGTACATGTTGTACATGCATACAGTGCATGTATTAGTACTAGAACCGGTGTACTGTACGTGTATGAAATGTTTTTAAAATTGTAAAAACGTGGATCATGACAAAATGTGCACTTTCATGTTCTAGAGTTACATACATGTACATGTACATATTATGTGTACACATGAGACTTGTCTGTTCATCACTCGGCTATTAAAACAAAATCTGCCAATAAAAAAGAAAGAATTTTTCCATTGCATTCAGAGTTAAAAACTTGCAGCTCATAAACTTTTTTAAACCCTGGCTGTGACTCTTTAAATTAACCCTCCTTTGCAAACACACATTCTGTGCCAAGTTGTCATTTCAGCCAAAATCAATCAAGTGGCTGTTTTCAACAGTTAAGAGCTCCCAGCCTACTGGTACATACATAGCAGGATTGACTGGCTGTGACTGTTTGTTTAACTTGACATACATGTAGCTATTCTTTGACTGTAGGTGATTGATAAGCCAGCTGTGCCTTCCACTTGCCTGTTTTTGTCTGTTGACTGAATTGGACTAGTCACAGGACTTGCTTGAAATAGGATCTGACTGTTGGGTGACTAGCCTGTGTAAAAGCCATGGCAGGGGAAGAGGATTGAATTTTTTTGACTGTCTGTGACTGTTCAGATAGCAGGAGGGGTAGGTCCAAATTCCACGGAACAAAGTATAACTTCACATTACATGTACATTTACATGTAAATGTCTGGGTTGGTTAAACAGTTAACAGAACATGTATGAAAATTGACATCGTCTTCCCTTGTTCACCCTAACATCACCTAAAGCTACAAAATACTACTCAGTGGTAACCTGTAGTATGCATTTCTTTCCATACAAGTGTGGTATTCCTGTAGTATTCTGTGGTATTTGGTACTTGTCTTGTCTTTGGTATTTTGCCTGTTTTCTTTCGAAGAGGAATTGTTTTGAGAGGGAGCGGGTTCCTTTTGCCTTTAAAGACGGGGAAAACAGTCCGAAACCCATTGTGCATCTTGCTCTGCATCCGTACTTTTATCCTCCATTGTAGAAGGGAGGCTACCACAAACACTTCCTGTTTCCGTCTCACAAATCCAGCATCATCATCGTCTTGTTTACCTCCAATGTTCGCTCCTCCAATGACTCATTCCTCATTAGAATGACAATGGCCCCCTACAGGGAGCCACAAGATCTGTGGTGTCCACCTCTTGACATCTACCTAACCCCTTGTCCTCAGGATGAACTCACTTTAGGGGGAAAACCAACAACAACATTGTAAGCGTAGCCTGCTCAGCGAACGTGCCACATTGCAATTATCTTTTATAATTAGATGTAGATCCTTCCATTGTACATTGTATGATGACGTTGCGTTGCAGTCACTGTGTGTATCTAGCTTACTCTCTGATGTGTCAGTTCACAGATAGCTTTAGGACATCCACGTAATTGCATTTTTTCGGGGCCATCTAGCACTGAGCATTATCTGATAACATGGATAATGGGTTTAGTTTTTTTTTATAATTTTATTTTTGTGATAGATCGTTAGCGCATTATTTTAGGCCATTTGACTTTCAGTTATTCACTTTTCTTTTTATATTTAACTATTTTTTTATGAGACAGTAACAAAATGAAGGAGTTATAAAGAAACACTGAAACCATTCTACCATCATTGATCACAAAGTTGGTACATATTACTATGAATATTATTTTTTTTTAAATAATGCAAAATGAAATCTAGAGAATTTATACTTTTTAGCAAAATATACAATTAATTAAGAGTTTATGATGGTGGCCCGATTTATATCTAAACCTTTGTAAAACTTTTTATTGACTTAAGATATTGATTAAAAAAGATATGGATTAAAAAAAAATATAATGGTAGTTAAAAAAAAATACAAACATTAATAAGTATGGGGTTGTAGAAGTATACAAGATTGTCATATTCTTCGAACTTTCCTAGTAGGGAGCTTCATTAAATTTCTATGTGGCACTCGTATCAATTAAAAATTTTACTTAAGAAACTTGACTGAGTATCATGAGTAACATTGACCTCTTTCAAATACACATTTTTTTGATAGACGAAACTGGAAAGTGTCAGAAAAAGTTCAGCTCAATTTTCCCTTGCTATGATTGGTCACACTTATGAAAGTATTACCTTGATCTTCTGTAACTCCTAAGCAGCCTCGCGGGTCCAGAATCTCATTAAATGACACAATGTTGATAACTTCCTGTCATGAGGCAACCTTGGCCCTGAAGGCTTGATAATCACTGTCTTCTTTGTTTTGATTATGTCGGAACCTTGTTTGTGTCCAGGCCCCAGCGTGCATGAACTGTACATGCCCCCCGGCCTATTGCATGGCCCGATGCGATCAATTTATTCCAATCTTTATCTCATTAGCGCCGTGACATCCAAACATGTGTGGTTTGCAAATTGAATCTCGGCACTCCCCGTGTGCATGGCAAGGACACAGCTCTTCATGTGAGATTGCAATCAATGTTTTGTCCGAGCGCGAGTCCTTAACCCGGCCAGTACGGGTTGGGCCGGATGCGCTTGGGGTGTACATGGACATGTATGCTCATTCTTCTGAGCATGCTCATTAAGTAGGGGATAACGCTGACCGCTATATTGCACGGCCATCTGTGCCAGTAACAGGTGTCCCTGAACGTTTGACATTCCGGATGAACTCGTTAACGCCGCCAAGCCTATTTAAGTGACGAGCCAAATCTGATTCCAGTTAGATGATAACTCTTGTCAGTGCTGTCCAGATCGGATCAATTCTGCCCAGCTCATTACGTAGACTATTGTGCGTGTAAGTGTTGCACAAACACGCTGCAAGACATATCTGACTGTAGCATTTGACAATTGGACTAGCGCATCACCAACAGCCATTGAGTAATTGAGATCACATTGTCATTCAGGCCAGCTGTGCTGTCGTCAACTGTTTCTGTGTTACCCTGCTTGATTTAAACAGTGAACTGGTTTTGCGTGCAACCATATCACACTGATTGAAACTAACGCAACTTTTGCGCCACTGTGAAGATGGCTGTACCTATCTTGCCTATTGAACTCATCAGAGTGTTCCTAATTCATCGTTTTATTATAGAAAACGAGGAGGACGAGACAAGACAGCAGCGGAATCCACAGCAGCAGCATCAGCCGCAACCCCACGAAGTGCCGTCCCACGCCGCCTCCTGCATGAGGCTGAATGACACCCCCACAGCCAATCTAGCCCAGCGGAGACTCAGCCGAACCGTCAACCCGCAAATCATGGCCACCTACCAGCCCACGACCACGCAAACAGAGAGACTGTCCCCCGACAACGAGGAGAATGTCGTCGAGCAGACGGAGTCAATAGTGAGAAACTACATGTATATCAGATACCAGACTGATATGCAGTCGGAGGAGAGCGAGTTGTCCATTGCCACGCCAAGGATACCAGAGTTCCGGTGCTTCACAGCAAATCCCCTCAGGTGAGTGGCCTTTTTACTTTTGAGACCGAATACTTTTTTGGTGTTCCCAAAAGTACCAGCCTACTGTCCTCTTTATATAGTGGTGTTCCCTAACGTTTCCCTCGACTTTCCTCATGTAGTGTTGCCATCCCTTTTTTTTGACGAACTTCAGATTCACTCAGTTAAATACTGGTGATTTTACCCTAATAGTGCTTGCTGTTGAGCCTTTGTGAACAATTTCAGTGTCATGAAATTTGGTTAAAATCAAAAACGGTGGTGTCCAGAAATTGGGCACAAAATCGGCAGAGTGTTCCCTAACATGGCGCATTTTGAACAAATCTCAGAAAAATCTCAAGTTAACATTTAAGAATGTTTTGTTGACAAATTTTGATAAAACCTTTCTTGTCTCCACTCATATACCCAAGTACAAGGTTGTCGGAAATTTTTTTTCTTGTTTTAATTGGGCGCATTGAGTTTCATTGTGTACAAATCCGAAAATCACGCCAAAATATAATTTCTCTGCTAATTTTGTAACAGGCAGGTAAATGTAAGATGTATGAACGGGAATGTTAAGAGCTTGATGAAATTTCGCTTACTGTGAAATTTCAGGTGCAACTTTTGCTCTAGCAAGGCCTAGAGGCAAAAGAATCTTAGTGCGCCACATTAGGGGCCGCGCCTCATTAGGGGACATCAGCAATACCTACATGTATGGCGTGGGGTTCGGAACCTGCTTAAGGGCACCTAAACAGACGCTTTGTGGTACGATCTGGGGCAAATTTCTGACCACTTTAACCTTTTTTTTGTAAGCAAAAGATCAACATTTAAACATCATAGTCGAGTTTGGAGTCATGGAATCAGCTATTTTGAGCTATAGAATCAAAAATTGGCTACAATTTATTATTCGGGGACAAAAAAGAGGGGGGGGGGAATGATATGATATCCCCACCACTTTCAAAAGACATGGGTCCCCCCCCCACCCCCCACCGATTGACGCCCATGGAGTAGAGAGTTAAAAAAAAAGATTTAAAAAATAAAAACCGAATATTCCCATGTTTTCCTGCTATGTGGTTAATTGTAGAAAGTTTGGGAAAATCCTATTGATGCCTTTTAATTTTGGATTAATCTTGATAATTTTTTTGGGTTTCACCAACAGCCCCACGTCACAGGTCGGACGACGGCTGGCGGAAATCGGCGACCAGATCAACTCCCAGTACCAGTGCGAATTTAGCGAGATGATAAGCCAGCTCCGCATCACGCCCGCCACGGCCTACGAGGCGTTTGCCGGGGTTGCTAGAAGGTAAAAAGCAAATTCAGGCAAAACTTCTGACCAAAAATTGACATTGTTTACAAACCACAGTGAAGGGGAATTTAACCTTTATAATTCCAGACTTCAATCTTGAAAACTTAATAAGTCTTGTAGATAAAAAGAAGGGACTAGCAAATCAGTTGTGAATCACTGGCTGTTTGGTGTTTCTCATGTTCTTAACTTGCTGAGGTCTAGGCTTTGCGTAGTTGTTTATTTGTTTATTATTGTTTATTTTCTAGTGCAATCAGTGTAGCATTCTTATTGCCAAGGGCAGCCCAGGGTTCCCTTTGGAGATGTTAAAGGGTTTCGAGTCAACTCGCACCCAAAACAACTCGGACCCAAGCCAACTCGTACCCAGACCAACCTGGACCTAAACCAACTCGTACCCAGACCGATTTGGCCCAAGACCAACTGGGACCCAAACCAACTCGTACCCTGACCAACTCGGACCCAGACCATCTCTGACTCAGACCAACTCGGACCCAGACCAACTCGGACTCTGACCAACTCGGACCCAAACCAACTCGGACCAAATACTTCTGCCCCATTTCAAGTACGTTTTAACTTACGGTATTTTGAGGTTTTTTTGTAATTCTGGGAATCAAACCCAGGCCATCAGAAATATAAATGGTTTTGGGGCTGAAGAAATTGACAGTTAATTAACCATATTCCCCTCACACGATTGTGTGAAGTACCATTCGCCATTGAATCTAAACTTGAAAGTGGGCACATCAAACCACAGAGTGTCAATAAAAAATGGCCTCATAATGTAGGGTCCCAGTAGTTCCTTTTAAGTTTGAGAGATCTTGCCAGAATATCAGACACTGCCTGGCCACAATAGAGACGTTTTGTACTATATGGAGTTAGAATATTGTAGTTACTGTATGTCATGCATAACTAATACCCTTTGTTTATATTTTTATATTTCATTTATTTAAACTTTTAGACTATTCACCCAAGGCATCAACTGGGGGAGAATAGCGGCCCTATTGTCTTTCGGCTACCAGGTGGCACTGAGCGTCAAGGCTGGCATTGGCGAGTTCATCAGCAAGATCATCAACAGCATCGTCAAGTTCATTTGTACCGAGAAGATTGCGCATTGGATATCGGAGCAAGGTGGATGGGTAAGTAATCTTTTGTTTGTTTGCTAAGTAAGCTATTTGTGATTGGATACAAAAATAGATTCAAGGGCGACTCGGCCAATCAAATGATATCTATTTTAAAAGTTGGGACAATATGAAGGAGTCTAGTAATAGTTTTTGCATCTTTTTATCCCTTCTTTTTTTCAATACTGCAGTCATCTATAGTTAAGGTTATTCTCACCTTCCATTACTTTTTCTGCGTACTCACGCGAAACGCTGCGAAACGCTGCGAAATGCTTAACGCAGTACCCTATTGGTACATGGGTAAATGTTAATAGGTTGACCTCTATGTGAGGTCAACCTGACAATCTACGCGCTACCTGGTACCCAACTTTAATTGGCTGTCCACAATAATCCTCCATTTTGAGTCTTTATTCAGACTTGTAATAACAAGCTTTTCAGGAAATAACAAGTGCGAGTGCACATAAGCTCTGGCAAAAAAAGCGAAGCCTATGGCACATATGGAACACCATACTTTTGGTCAATTTTCGGGACAGACAGATCGACAGACAGACCGACCACCAAGTGACATGTAGAAGCTCCTGTCAGAGCTTAAATTGTATGATAAAAAATGTACCCTCCATATTTTTTCTTCTTTTTTTTCTTCAACAGCGTGCTGCCCTCAGCTACAAGTTTGAGACTTCAGAAAGCCTCAGGTTATTTTTTGCAATCAGCGTGGCAGCAGCAGCAACAGCAGGCCTCATGTACTGGCTAGGACGTCGGTGAAACCTGCCTCCTCTCCACGACTTTTATCATCATCCATCGACGTCAATGAACACATGCGAAAGTACTAAGGGGCTTCTGGGAGAATTCTGCCCCACTGGCTCAACGCCTTTGACGGAATATTTGTACAGAAAAAAGACTGTACCAGCAGTGAATGCACAGAACAATGGACAGCTGCGTGTTATTGAAAACTCGGTTGTGCTTGAGTTTGATGACGGCTGAAACACGACAGTGCGATAAGCGAAGTCCGATTCACATAGTGAAAAACTACAAGCATCTTCAAAGCCAGATTAGGAAGTGGGTCTCCAACACTTCAGAATAATGTAAAAACCGACAGTTACCACATAGCTGTCTGCACACTCAATTTGGCCAACTCGTATATCAAAGTGAGTTGAACCTCATAGACCTTTGTGCAGGGAGGCGGAGTCCGAGGGCAATGGCTTTGTATTGCGTGGATCCATTGTTACTAAATTATAATAACAAAGCACGGCCTCTGAGATCCATGCAACGATTGGACAAAAAGCTGTCACGTGACTGATGGCTTTTTCTTGCTGCACTCATGTCAATATCATTACAGCATAAATCTAAACTTGTCCTTATCCCTACCAAGTTTCAAGAACGCTGTTTTTTTTTTGCAGTTGAATTTAGGGGGAAAATGTAAATGTAGGAAAAAAATGGCAAGGTATCTACAATGCTATTGGTTTTTTAACACTATAAATCTAAACTTATCTATATCTATACAAATTTTCAAGGATGCTGTTTCTTTGCAGTTGAATTGTGGGGGAAAATGTAAACGTTTGTGGAAAAAATGGCAACATATCCACAATCCTATTTTTTTTTTAAATTAATGAAACGGATCCGAATATACACTTGTAGATTTCCAGTTTTTCATTGGGCTCAACTTTGTGTGCAGACAGCAATCAGAAAAGTAAAAGTTCATGAATAATAGATTGATTTTGTTCATATTTTTTTTTTTTAAAGGAAAGACCTACGTACGTTGTGTATACAAAATGTAAAACTGTACAGAACCTGTAAAAATAATTGGGTTATCTTGTTCTTTTACCTGGTTTTGCGACAAGGCAGGAGAACTTTTTAAATGAACAAGAAAAAAACAAGATCCAAGCAAAACAGATTTTTTATTTCAAAATTCAAGTTCAACATTTTTTGAAAACTTGATTTTTTGGGGCATCGTAAAAAGAAAATGTCAGACACGACATTTGAAAGAAACAATTCCATTTGTCAGAAATTTAATAAATCCTGCTGTGAAATCAGATTGCACATGAACAATACACAGTTGAGCCACAGATGTCTAGTCTTATTTCGCTAAAATCGCAACGAATAATACCTTTAACCATTTAAGGGTCGGAATATTATCAACATATAGTCCATGCGCTCCTATACATCTCTTGCATGTGGATTCAGTGTTGAAATATTTTGTCACCAACTGCCTGCTGCTTAAGTTAATGCTGTATTTATTTTACGTGTGTGATTATACTCATTCATAATAATAATACCTTAAATGACGGGATGGACGTGTCACTTTCGAATTGACTTTGTAATTAATTTACACTAAAGACACGTACATGTTATCTATAGTACTCCTGTTTTAATGAAATATCCAGACCGTTTGTTGAGTCCATTGTTTATAAAGTACTTGAGTCTGATGTGTTAACGGTATCATTAGGTAAATTGAAATTTTCCTTAAAGAGTCAGATTTTATAAAAAATGTCAGTATAACTCATCCACCAAGTGAATCACTGAAGCACTGTTGATGGTATGCTGCATCGTATTAAAGTTAATATACAACATTTGCTTTTGCTGTAATTTTCAGAAATGGACGTTTCGGGGGTTGGTATTTTATAGCAAATATCGTTCCACTGACCTGTTTAACGTTTTGTGTTGATGAATGCCGGAAAATCAAGAAGAAAAATAAAACATAGTCTGGTTCCCTGACCCAATGCTTCAGACGAAATGCAACAATTTATAGACGTCTGGGAATTGTCAAGTCAGGGAACCAGACTCTGTGGCTTGTGCCGTTCATGGATATATAACCCATTGCAAAAAAATGTGGACTGACTAAATTCAGTCAATTGGGGCAGTATTTGAAAACAGGTTTTTTTTA
Organism: Patiria miniata; assembly: GCF_015706575.1. NCBI lineage: Eukaryota > Metazoa > Echinodermata > Asteroidea > Valvatida > Asterinidae > Patiria > Patiria miniata. The sequence continues at coordinate 4,398,413 of NW_024037054.1, forward strand.
TTCCAATGATGGCTGGGCCGAACCATCGTTAAAAAATGACACAAAATTCCACTTTCCTTGAAAGTTACAGTATACCAGGCGAAACGATTCCACAAGATGCTCGAGACTGTTATTCACTTACAGTGCATGTATTTCATAATACTTGTAATGTGGTGGTTACCGTTTTCAATGTTTGCAAATGTTGTATGTTACCTTTAAACTATGTTGCCGCAATAATATAAGCACAGTAAAGTCAGTGCTGTTGAAGATTATTTTGGCCCAAGCTGAGCTTGAAAAGCCAGAAATTGTCAAGCTCCTATAAAATGTTTACATTATGGTACCATAAACAACACCTTTTGATTTGTGTGTGTGTACACGCCTCTACCTTGACTATAATGGACCTAATTGTGACCTCTCTTGATCGCATTTCTCGCCAAGATTGTTTTTGTACCACCCTTGCACCCCAAACTCCCAAATTATTGATTAGCCTTCGAAAAAATAGTCTTTGAATTGAATTTAGTGTTAAAATCATTAAGAGGAAATTGGTACAAGTATCGTGGTGTACTGTCCAGAAATTTATTGAAGTGAGCATTTTTTTTTGTACGGCAACTAAAACTTGAACAGATTAATTATCTTTTGTCTAAACTGAACAGATGCTGCATTTGGTACTGAAGTATTGTTGATGCATCCAAATTTTGTCAACAAAGTTTGTCTGGTTGTTGAGTTGTAATTATTTTTGGCTAATCTAGTGAAACGTCATTGTACGTGTACATTTCCTTGTCATATATGAATTGCGTATGGAGCATTTGATGCCTTGCAGAACGGTAGCCTGGCTGATCAGAAATCTTTATTTAATCAGATATTCCAAGAGTATCACTATGAATGGTGCAAGGATGGAAGCTAGGCTATTTTGTTCTCAGTTTGTGATAATCTCTGTAAACTGTACGTGTATATTATGGTTGTTTTCTTTTCTCTCTTTGATTTCACCAAATGTCAATAAATTTGATAATGTACAAATGAAAACGATAAATTTGAACAAATTTGTGTTTTCTATGGACGTAGTGTGGGGGTTTTTCAAAGGGGAATGTATTATTAATTATTGAGCGAGCAAAATCAACAGACTTTTTGGACTATTTGGTTTAGGTAAACTACAATAATGACCCAAATGTACTAAAAATAAATAGCGCCCTCCTGTTTTGTCCTTAAAAAAGTTTAACGTAAACCATAGGCTTGATTATTTTCATCGGGGTACAACAAAATAATCTGCCACCTCCCCCATAAGATTGTCATAGCGCCCTCTCTTGGTATTTCAGTCACGTGATCAACACAATCCCACGAAATTAATTCAAGATGGCGGACAATACTTGACATGTCAAGGATCTAGAGAAGGCTGGGCCACATTCCTTTTGTAAAGTAAGCTATTTTTATTTATCCAAAGTACGAAAATTTAGTATTCTATTTAAAGAATGAAGCTTAAAGGATACTTGTGTTTTTCGTTATTTTTTTTGGTCATTGTTTTCAGTTAAAATAAAGAGGAAATAAGCTTTCATTTTTTAAAGTCAAACTTCAACGACAACATGTTCAATCAATTAAAACATGATCAAAATGACATTGTCATGATTGTCGGCAAAATTAAATAGCAGAATACCCGGGTACCCCACCACTTATCTATCCTACCTCATAGCCGCCTATGTGGATATGGAGTCGTGCTTGACTGCTCACCCGAAGTACGCGTGCACTTCCCGCTCCGTATTCTCGTATCCGCGTTTTACGTCTAGCCCATAAATGTGGCCAATTTACTGGACTACCTCCGTAAATACGAAGTGGCTATCGTTACGGCAGCCGTTGTTTAGCGCCCTCTACGATACTTTTTTGATACGCACGCAGATATATAATTATTTGTTTCCCCACGATTTAGCGAGCAGTGCCACAGCTCAGTCGATAGAGGGTAGGATTTTGCACCGCGAGGTTGCGGGTTCACATTTCAGTTTTGCACTCGAATTTGTTTCCTTTTCTAACCTGAGGCTTTGGAGGATTTTTTTTAAAAGGGAAATAAAGTCCGAATTTCATAACGTTCAAATTCACTTTTTTCCTTCTAATTTTATATTTTCTTCTCATGTTTTTATATAAGTTGCAGTCTACCGTAACGATAGAAAATGGGAAATGCGTTACGGCTGCCGTAACAATAGCCACTGTGCCGTAAATAAAGGCCACACTTTGACATGTGCTTAGTTTTGTAGTTTAGTTTTGCTTTAGAAGCATACTCACCCTTTTTATTATAGGCTAATCAGAATGTGCTGCCTTTTTCAGATGTCTATTTTTTGTGAAATTTCCAGATTCATTAACACACTTTTGCGTATCAAAATTTCAACATGAAATTTTACGAAAAATAGACATCTGAAAAAAACAGTGCTTTCTGATTAGCCTATAAAGAGGGTGAATATGCTTTTGCTTCTAAAGCAAAAATAAACTACAAACTAAGCCTAAATGTGAAAATCAAAATTTGACAAAGTCCTACATATGTTTTTGTACATGTTCCAAGTGTGGCCTTTATTTACGGAGGTAGTCCAGTAAATTGGCCACATTTATGGGGCTACCCCGTATCCACTTTCCGAATTGACGAATATCTGTGTACTTTTTTTCATTGATTGGGGAAAGTTTCCAGTTCATTTCAATATTGCAAAGTGCCATTGTAAAAACCACAATATTAAATTGTTTACTTTTTAATTTGTTTTTCTTGAAGATCTAACTGCAGTTCTTTAACATGTTTGTAAATCATTTCCCAATTTTTCGTTTACTCTAGTTTGCTGTGCGCACACATTCTTCTGTTGATGGTGTACTCTATAAGTAAACCTACATTTATTCACTGAAGGACAACGTGGTCAACTGGTGAATTTGGTTCATGTGACACACACTATAAGATTTTGAGACGTTCGTTATGAAGACATGTTTTACCAGTAGTTGGAGGTTAATACCATATAACCATCATGTGTAAGTATAATTTCAGACATGTTATTTTTGATGAACTCTGGGTTGGTTTCCGTTTGTGTTTTCAGATTGTTGCTAATTTTGCATCCCTTTGCCTGGACTGAGGCCCCAAGTTTAGGAACAAAAAGCCTGAAAAACAAAAGCAGGCCAATTCACGCACCTTTGTTAAGAGCCAACGAAATTCTCTGAAATTGTACACATAGGGCCTTCTACTGGTTGTTTCTTTCACTATCACTGTCGTTTGAGCAAGTCTGTTATCTTGTATAAATACAGTTTTCCCATTCCTATTGGTTGAGAGCCTGTCACGTATATGGTCTTAAGCCGCTGTTTAAACACCGGTCAGCAATGTTTACGACCAGTGTTTAAAACTCTGTCTACGCGCCGCGTGCACCAGCTACCAGCAGCTGCTTGAGAACCACTAATATGATCTTATGTCAGATGTACATGTAAGGCCAAATAAAAAAAACATATTTAGCATCTCCGCCCGCCCGCTTCCTCTTTTGAGGCTGCCTCCTTTTTTTTTTTTAAATGAAAGAATTATGAATTTTAAACAGTGACACCATTTTGGCCTCTTGTCTGTTGCATCTAGCCCATATAAAGCTGGTATGTCATTCCTGAGTCCAAGTGGTGGCCTTTTAAAAAAAAAGATGGCGGCCATCTTGAAAAATAGCTCGGTCGGGCGGCCATTTTAGAAGAAAAAAAGGGGGGGCCTGCTCCTTTCTTTTTTTCAAAAATGCAGGACGCTAAACATATTTTTTTTTTATTTGGCCTATTAACAGGTACACCAAAAAAAAGTGGACCCCAAATTTATAAAACGACCCTGATCAGATCTGTACGTGGAGTAATAAAATTGTTGAAACATTGTCAACTTTTTGACTTTTTTGTGGCTTTTGATCGAAAAGTATTATGAATTGGAATGTACAATAAAGCAGTTAATACACATGGGATGTTTTCAACCGATTAGGGACCTGGCCACCGATAATAGCCCTAGCATTCGTCTTTTGGGTCATTATCAGCAGCCACAATATTATCGCAATATTACCCCTGATTGCATGGTATGATTTATTTTATTTCATTTACGTGTCAAATGTTCAGGCAATAAGCTTATCATAACCGGATGGACTTGCGACAATGCTCTTTCTACAGAATTACTTTTCTTTGAATTACATGTGTGTGCTATATTTACATGCATTTGACGTCCTGTTAACTTCTGTAATGGTTGGTTTTGTGGTTTTGTTTGTTTTGTATATTTTTTTGGGGGGGGGGGTTGGAAACATTTGTTTCTTTTCACAGGAATAAAAATGGACATGGGGTGTATGTACATGTACCCTTTTTTCACAAACCATGCACAATTTCAATACCTGTATGAAATGAGAGATATACGGTACATGTACATGCATTGTTCCCAAAACAAAATTGAAACAAAACTATAATTTATTGTTTTCATAGTTCAGTTCAGGAGGACTGACTTGTTTGTACAACTACTAAAACAAAATGAGAATAAGCTAATACCCTTCCGACTAGCCATTTTATGTAAATTTATGGACAGATTTATGACAACGGAAAGATTTAGTTTGGAAAGGATATTTCAGAATTTGAGGAGAGAGATTGTATTGAGAAAAAAACCCCAAGGGTTTTACCTTGCGTGACTTCAGACTATGAATAAAAAAAATATAGGCATACCTTCAGTATAAGGCCAAAAAAAAAAATTTGGTCTCTGGTCAGACCAAAGTTCCGTAATTGACGCGGCCACGCGGCTTTTTTTTTTTTATGCCCCGCGGCGAAGCCGAAGGGGCATACTGTTTCCGCCTTGTCCTTCCGTGGGTGGGTGGGTGTGTGGGTGTGTGTGTGGGTGGGTGGGTGTGTGGGTGTGTGTGTCCGGACAAATCTTGTCAGCGCGATAACTTGAGAAATACTTAACATATGAACTTCAAATTTGGTTGGTGGATTGTTCTTGGTAATCCTAAGAAGCCTTTCGCATTTGGGGCCAAAAGGCCAAAGGTCAAGTTCACAGTGGCTAAAACAATAGAAATCTTGTCAGCGCGATAACTTGAGAAATACTTTACATGTGAACTTCAAATTTGGTTTGTGGATTGTTTTTGGCAATCCTAAGCAGCCTTTCGCATTTGGGGCCAAAAGGCCAAAGGTCAAGTTCACAGTGGCTAAAACAATAGAAATCTTGTCAGCGCGATAACTTGAGAAATACTTTACATGTGAACTTCAAATTTGGTTTGTGGATTGTTTTTGGCAATCCTAAGAAGCCTATTGCATTTGGGGCCAAAAGGCCAAAGGTCAAGTTCACAGTGGCTAAAACAATAGAAATCTTGTCAGCGCAATAACTTGAGAAATACTTTACATGTGAACTTCAAATTTGGTTTGTGGATTGTTTTTGGCAATCCTAAGAAGCCTATTGCATTTGGGGCCAAAAGGCCAAAGGTCAAGTTCACAGTGGCTAAAACAATAGAAATCTTGTCAGCGCAATAACTTGAGAAATACTTTACATGTGAACTTCAAATTTGGTTTGTGGATTGTTCTTGGCAATCCTAAGAAGCCTATTGCATTTGGGGTCAAAAGGTCAAGGGTCAAGTTCACAGTGGCTAAAACAATAGAAAGCTTGTCAGCGCGATAACTTGAGAAATTCTTAACATATGAACTTCAAATTTGGTTTGTGGATTGTTCTTGGTAATCCTAAGAAGCCTATTGAATTTGGGGCCAAAAGGTCAAGGGTCAAGTTCACAGTGGCTAAAACAATAGAAATCTTGTATTTATTCTGAGATTATAGGGATTAGGGATTAATTCATATAAAACCTACAGAAGACACTAATGCTGTCAATGAATGTTCCATGTGACCAAGGTACATGTAAGTTGATGTTAAAAGAGTGGTGTTATGTCATGGGAACAGTCACGGTTGCGGGGCATTTGTGTTTGTAAACACACCTGACTTGTCTGTTCATATGTTTATCGGTGAACTGCGTAATATTTCATGCAGGTTTTGTGCCTGGAGGTTTAACGCATACGGTTTGGGCATTGCAAAGTTGCACATGGATGAGCTGAAATGCACAGTCGTTGTGGAGGAGTTTTAAATGAGTATTTCATGTGTGAAGCAAAAAGTGCAAGCCAATTGTGCACCTTTAGTTAATGCTAACTGTGTTCATTATGATGCATGTGCCAGACGTATTCAGACTGCTGCACTGGAAAGTACATGTACATTGTAATTGACCTATTGCCGTTTGAGAGTTAGCCACGCCCCTTAGACAACCCTATGGAATTTTTGTACGCTAATTTTTGTTTGTCTCAGATGTTGCGCGTTCCGCATCCGTTTGTATGACATGTAATTGGCCAATATTTCACAAGCTGTGTTGACACGATTCTAACGTGATTCTACTTCGATAGGTCAATTGTGCAATGAATACATGTACCGGTAACTGGCGTAATTATTGATGAAAAACATACTTGGTTCAAATATACATGTAGTAAGGGGACTAAACTCCCTGTAAAATGATTCTTTCTGGCAAGCTGTCATTTTGATGAAATCAACGAAAGAAGGCCTTTCCAATGGTGGGTCTTAAGAAGCACCATTGGAAATGTCCGTTAGTATTTCGTTTTTATGCCCCGCGGCGAAGCCGAAGGGGCATACTGTTTCCGCCTTGTCCTTCCGTGGGTGGGTGTGTGGGTGGGTGTGTGTGTGGGTGAGTTTGTCTTACATACGCAGTGTGGACTTCCGAACAAAAGACGTCCACATAATGTAGGTAGCACCGACGTTGTGTGGACTTACCCCACGTCCACACAGTGTTTCCCCATTTCTGGAAAACAGGTTTAGAGGCATTTTTGGGTTAGGTTTATCTGTAGCAGAATGAAGAGAAACACTAAAGGGAATCATAGAAAAAAAATTGGGTTGAAAGAGTTTTCACAGTTTGAGAAAAATGAGTTTTTTCACTGGTTTTTCTTAACTACACGAAAGCAATGGAAAGTCCACACTAGTCATGTGAAACAAGTATGGGTGGGTGTGTGGGTGTGTGTGTGTGTCCGGACAAATCTTGTCAGCGCGATAACTTGAGAAATACTTAACATATGAACTTCAAATTTGGTTTGTGGATTGTTCTTGGTAATCCTAAGAAGCCTTTTGCATTTGGGGCCAAAAGGCCAAAGGTCAAGTTCACAGTGGCTAAAACAATAGAAATCTTGTCAGCGCGATAACTTGAGAAATACTTAACATATGAACTTCAAATTTGGTTTGTGGATTGTTCTTGGTAATCCTAAGAAGCCTTTTGCATTTGGGGCCAAAAGGCCAAAGGTCAAGTTCACAGTCGCTAAAACAATAGAAATCTTGTCAGCGCGATAACTTCAGAAATACTTTACATGTGAACTTCAAATTTGGTTTGTGGATTGTTTTTGGCAATCCTAAGAAGCCTTTTGCATTTGGGGCCAAAAGGCCTAAGGTCAAGTTCACAGTGGCTAAAACAATAGAAATCTTGTCAGCGCGATAACTTGAGAAATACTTTACATGTGAACTTCAAATTTGTTTGTGGATTGTTCTTGGCAATCCTAAGATGCCTATTGCATTTGGGGCCAAAAGGTCAAGGGTCAAGTTCACAGTGGCTAAAACAATAGAAATCTTGTCAGCGCGATAACTTGAGAAATACTTAACATATGAACTTCAAATTTGGTTTGTGGATTGTTCTTGGTAATCCTAAGAAGCCTATTGAATTTGGGGCCAAAGGTCAAGGGTCAAGTTCACAGTGGCTAAAACAATAGAAATCATGTATTTATTCTGAGATTATAGGGATTAGGGATTAATTCATATAAAACCTACAGAAGACACTAATGCTGTCAATGAATGTTCCATGTGACCAAGGTACATGTAAGTTGATGTTAAAAGAGTGGTGTTATGTCTTGGGAACTGTCACCGTTGCGGGGCATTTGTGTTTGTAAACACACCTGACTTGTTTTTGCTTTTTTTTCTTTCTTCAAGCTTGGATTGTACAGACAAGGCGCGTACTATTTTGCTTTTTTTGGTGCCCTCATGTACATTGGTGTCCTCCATAATTTACCTTGGTGCTTTCGATCATTTGCCTTGGTGCAATTTCCCATTCCTTGGTGCTTTTTGGTAAAAAAAATTGAGGAGGTGCGGAAATAGAGGGCACTGTTGGAGCTACCGCGGAACATTTTGGAAAAAAAAAAAGATCGACGCGCATGATTAAAATCGACGCGCGCGCTGACCAGAGACCGACTTATTTTTTTTTTTGGCCTTATGCATACATGTATAACCAAAATTGCAAATCATACAGAAATACAAGCACATAAAGGGTTTGCATCTGAATCGGGATTCCGACTACCCGACCGCTGATGTCAGGAACCGGTTCCAGATTGTGGGATCGGGTACCCGTAACCAATTTGACAAATTAACTCAGTAGCTTCTCAGACAATGGACAAGAAAGGTTTTGAATGCCATTTGTGGGGAATTTTCAAAATGAAAACCAGGCTACATGGAAAACCAAAACAGATTTCACGTTTTCCAAATCGCAAATCCTGTATCCTGTGCTGTACACAGTATCTGCTGCATTGACGCACCGATGTGGTAGTGTTCTTGCGCGCACCTTTATGAATTTGAACAGAAACTTCCGGGATATTAATTTTTATTTCAACAGGGTACCTGCTTCCCAAACTACCTGCAAATGCACACCTACATGTACCAGTAAATTTACAATGTACCTGTCCCACTTATCCATTTACTAGTCAAGAAAAAAGCGATTCTCCCCCCCCCCCCCCCCTCAGAAAGGGCATGCCTGCTGTTAAACATGACATGTACAAATGTATGTGTACCATAGGCTATGTGTTATTTATTGTGTCTGGGCCAGTTTAACTGGTTGGGGGGGGGGGGGGGAGGGAATGAATTGTTTTGTTTTGGCCAAAATTTTATTCAAAAATTGTGTTAACCTTATTTCAAGAACACAATTCCAAAAATCTGTTCCTTGCTCTAATGTACATTGTACATGTATGCTTTAACAATGTATGTATGTACAGTTTAAGCACAATTTACATTAGCACTAATGAGTACTGTTATAATCCGTATTAGTACACGTATGTGTACTAAATCGATAACATGTATGTACTTGTACATGTACATGTAATAAGCTATCATTAAGGTTGAACATGATGGCACATTTTAATTACTTGCAGTGCATTAAGATGTATGCATGCACACGTACATGTATGTACATGGTTCATTTGTGCATTGTACACCGACATGCGAGGCCATACCCGTTAGCTTTTGAGTCATCATGTGCCTCATTTGCTGTCATTGTGCAAATGGGCGGATGGCTCATGGTACGTGTACTAAATATGATTCATTGTTTGGCTGCTGTGCATAAAATATGCCAGCATTTGTGTGTGTACATACATGATAATAAAGCTAATTACTAAATCCTTAATGGTATTACTGTGCATTGAGTTGTACATATGTACATGTACGTGTCAAACGTGTTGCATCAACCTACATGTACATAGAGTATGGTACAAATACGTGGGCATACATGTACATGGCAATTGACAACATGTGCATTGTACCATAGAGCAATGAACAGATTGTACAACCACAGCGCTACACATGTTGGGTTTTTTTATGATAAAAACAATAGAAATAAAGATAATCAAAATAATTTTTACAGTACATGTTATTGTTTGAAGAGAATATACATTATTGGCTTTTGCTGTAATTTTCAGAAATGAACTATTTGAGGGGTAAGTATAATAGATCAAATATTGTTAGACTGACATGTTTGAAGGTTTGTGTTCGAAAATGCTGGAAAAACCAAGAAAAACACAAATGTTCAAGTAGTCTGGTTCCCTGACTCCACTAAGAATTAAATGAATCAGTTTAATTTTATAGATGCCGGAAAATTGTACGGTAAGGGAACCAGTCTAGCTGGCCTGCACCCATTCATGAACATGTAACCAATAGCAAACAAAATTTGTACTGAAAAAAAAAGGTAAATTGGAGCAGCAGTTGAAAAATAGTTAAGTTTTTCCAACGGTGGTCGGCCGACCACCGTTGGAAATGTATACAAAAATACCATTTACTTGAAAATGACTTCACACCAGGTGCCATAATTTTACAGGATGCTTTAGACTGTCATTTACCATCATCCTGTAAAGTATTTTATAAAAAATTGGTAGTTTTATTTTTCGATGCTTGCAAATGTTGTATTTTCCCTTTAAAACATTTTTGTTATGTTAAATTGAACCACAGAAGAGTTGGCTGCAACTTGCACTATAGATGAAGCCATGTGAATATAAGGCTTTGTCAAACGGATGACTGCTTGTTCTTCCTGTCCAAATGCATACATTACAACGTCACATACTGAACGTCACATACATTTACAGAGATACAGTACATGTACATGTAGGCCCAGATGTATTTAAAGGGAATATACAACATTTGCAAACATCAAAAAACAAAACTACCCAATTACTGGACTATAGTGAATGACAGTCTAAAGCATCCTGTAAAATCATGGCACCTGGTGTGCTGTCATTTTCAAGAAACGTGGTATTTCTGTATCAATATCCAACGCTGGTCGGCCAACCAGCGTTGGAAAAAAACTGGCTTTTTTAAAATACTGCCCCCAATTTACCATATTTGGTTAGTCCGCATTTTGTTTGCAATCGATTACACACCTATGAAGGGGTACAAACCCATCCATTTTCTGGAAATTATAGCAAAAGAAAATGTTGTTCCTTTTAAATGTATGAAAACAATGTGACATCTCCTCTTGGTTAATTTTATTAAAAAGTGCACTTCTTTTAAACATTTATAAAGATGTCATGAATGCTTTTCCTGACAAATGAGGGCGCTGCTGCTGTGAGTGTGATGTCATTTCAGGAAGACAAAGTTCAGTTTAGGCGTTTTCTGTTCAAATTGTGAACCCAAAATTTGCTCACTGAAAACATTTGTGAGAAAACTATGCTCACTGGCTTACTGTCATCTACTGAAACATCAGCAAATCACCAAAGAAAAGAAAATTTCACGACAGCAAAATATCCAAAATTCGGGCTTCTTTTGGTGCTGAAATAGCTGTAACATTGAGGTTTCTGCCTGAAATGACATCACACATTTGCTTATGAATATGGAAATACCATTAGCATAAAAACCAAAGACGCACCAAAGTACCCTTAAAAATGGCGAAATGAAAATTGAAATTAAAGTTAAATGAGACACAAAGGTGTATTTTCAAGGATTGCATTAAACAAATTACATAACATGGGCCCTTTAATGTAAATGGTATATTTATGCACTTTGCTCATCAGGAAATGAAGTCAGATATTATTCTCAAATAGCCACACCAAAAATGAACTACCGATTCCATTGATTGCTAACATATTGCATAGTATACATGCACAGCAATTTGAAAAGGATCATTGTTGGGAACTGCACCTATTTCTATTGGTTTTGTGCTCTAAAACACACCCTGGTACATGCACATGTACATGTATGACACCTCAACAGTGGATGCGAAACACTGCTGTCATTAATTTATGCTACCACGCAGTATGCAATTATTTTAAATCTAAGAGGTGGTAAAAGCCCACATGATCCAACAAGATACATGTACGTACATGTAAGTGCTCTAACTAGAGAGTCTATAAAAGGATGAAATTGTTTTTGCTATTTTGACATTTTCTGACTGTTTGCCATGTTTCTCTCCCCCCCCCCCCAAAAAAAATCACTTGCATTCACATAAAGTATGTACCAGCCCGATTTAAAAAAATAAAATAAATGTGAACATAATTTTGGGAGATTTGGATTAACCATTTTTGCAACAATTTTTCCTATTTTGGTTGACAGCTGAAATGCAAGACTTCGCTGCTGTGGAACGTTCCAACAAAGAACGAGCTGACATTGTGATCAGATACGACAAGGTAAGTAACGCTGTCAACGTGCTTTTCTCTTAATTAACATAACAAAATTTGCTTTTGCTGTAATTTTCAGAAATGGATGGATTTTGGGGGTTAGTAGTTTATAACAAATATTGTTACACTGACCTACCGGTACATGTATTTAAAGTTTTGTGTTCATAGATGCTGGAAAAACCATGAAAAAAAATGCTGCTCTTGTAGTCTGGTTCCCTGACCCTACTTCAGACGAAGCGGAGTAATTTATAGACGTCTGGGAATTGTCTGGTCAGGGAACCAGACTAGCTGGCTTGCAACCGTTCACGGATGTGTAATCGAATGCAAACAAAAATGTGGACTAACTAAATTTGGTAAACTGGGGGCAGTGTAAGAAAAAAAGTCAGTTTTTTCCAACGATGGTCAGCCGAGCATCGTTGGAAATTGATATTAAAATTCCGCTTTTCTTGAAAATGACAGCAAACCAGGTGCCACGATTTCACAGGATGCTTGAGACTATTATTCACTTAGAGTCAAGTAAGGTATCTCTTAATAATTTGGTAGTTTTGTTTTTTGATGTTTGCAAATGTTGTATATATATTGCCTTTAAGAAGGTGTGGAAAAAATAAGTTTTTAACAACGAACTTCCCACTGGACTGGTGGACCGTGGCCAGTGATTTTGGTGTCAGTCTTGCAACATTGCAACAAAACAAGCCCGGCGGTCTAGTGTTTTTTTCCGAACATTTGGCAAATTCTTGTACATGTTTTTCCAAAATTTTTTTTCCAAAAAAACCCCCAACAGGTTAAGTAATTCACTTCTTTCATTTAATCCTAAATATTCTGCCACTACAATCTGCCCATAAAAAAAACCCATTTCGCACGACCAATCGCGACTTATCGACCTTGCGATCATTACGCACGTCCAATGTGCCAGTGAATGAAAAAAAAATTCAGATATCGTTTGCGCGAACATTGTCATACGGCTTACGTGCGTAAGTGAATACAAGTATATCCGATAGATCGAAACAACCTGGTATCCACCTTGGTTAGCTTTACATACATTGATGAATATTGTGTATCGGCAATGACTTGCCCATTCGCGCGAGTGAGTTTGCAGGTCATCGCTGGTACACAATTCTGTTGTGTACATGTACATGTACAGCAAGCCTATAGAATTCTGCGCTATGCTGAGTACATGTGCACAGCTACATGTATAATCCCTCCTGTTGCTGTATCGGTCTTGTAAAATGTGTTCCGGTCTAGTAAATTTAATGATGTACTGGCCCTGCAGTCCAGTGGATATTTTCCTGAAATTTGACCCCTGGTTTACTTTCATAATAATAATACCGGAGTCTTATATAGCGCACGTATCTACCAACAATTAGGTACATGTACTCAAGGTGCTGGAAATTATGTCTATTATTAAGGATAGGTACCGGTAAATGAAGTTTATGAGAAATATGAGACCCATTATGTAGCACCTTGTAAGGGTTTACAAGGTGCTGCGGCGCATATTGCAGCCACTGCCAGAAACACCGGGGCAAACCCCTTCTCTTAGCGATAAGTGTTACTGGGTTCTTTAACGTGCATTACACAACACACGGCACCTACGGCTTTACGTCCCATCCGAAGGACGAAGCAATAATGGTAAAGTGCCTTGCTCAAGAGCACAAGCACCATGTTCCCATGGTCAGGATTTGAACCCATGTACCACGGCACACAAGTCAAACACCGTAACCATTGGACCATAGCACCCCTTGCCCCTCCCCATAAGACTTGAATTGAAAATAAGTTGCCGTTATAAACATGTAGACCGTTTCACAGATACCGCCATCTTAGTGGTCATGTGATGATCTCAGGAGACATTTCATTCAAAAAATGTCCGTCGCGCCATTGCATCCTGAGCACGATGGGACAAGATTTTCAGTGAAATGCCCCAAGATCACCATGTGACTACGAAGATAGTGGCGTCCGTGAAACAGTCTGTGGATCTACTATAATTCAAGTACCTGTTTTGGTCTGTTCTATGACATGAACATTGTACTATGTGCCAAAAAACGTGTCCTGCTTTTGATCCTTAATTACTCTGTTGTTTACCAATGGAATCAAACCAAAATTTCAGATCATGTATTTAAACAAGGCATGACAACTTTTATGGAGCGAGTTTCATCAGCTTTGTCCAAGAAGGTGAGATTTAAACACCATACGAAAAAAACACTCACTTTCAGAATCTGCCACTTTTGACTTGGTGTCCTTCAATGTCGATACAGCGCTGGAGACGGTGGCGGAAGGCTCGTGCTGCAGCCGAAAGCTTCTGAAGGAATGCAGGATCACCCCTGATGTCATTGCACACCTCCTCGATCGTTTGGCACAACACAAGGTAGAGGAGGTGTGCAATGACATCAGGGATGATCCTGCATTCCTTCAGAAGCCTTCAGCCACAGCATGCTCCTTTCGCCAGTGTTGTATCGACATTCTGAAAGTGAGCATTTTTTTTTCGTATGGCGTTTAAATCTCACCCTCTTGCACAAAGCTGATGAAACTCGCTCCATAAAATTTGTCATGCCTTGTTTACATGATCTGAAATTTTGGTTTAATTCCATTGGTAAACAACAGAGTTATTTAGGATCAAAAGTAGGACATGTTTTTTTTTTTACATGTAGTACATGTACGTACATGTAGTGTACATGTATGTTAGGTGTCTTATTCCTGTAATTTTATTCAATCTTTATTCACCACTCCAAACATCTTGAATCATTCATGTGCAGCATCATTGCTAAAGGGTGTGTACATGTGTATACACGTGTTCATGAGTTGATTGAACTTCACGAGTCGATCGCCCACAAGCAGGCGAGGCGAATACTCGTTTTTCTGTCATAAACTGTTACGTTGTACGTTAAACAATAAGATGGGTGTGTCAATAAATGAGAATAAAGTACAAATGTCAATGACTGTTTTGTTGGTTGTGATCCACAAGTACATGTATGTACTGTGCACAAAGTGTGCTGGGGTTACAGAGACAACTGGATTCTTGGAAAGCTTCCTGCCTTATTGCACTGTTTACATGTTTCATGTGTGTGGACACTTCACACATTGTGTCTTTGGTTTTTCCTTCTCAGAAAATTTGTGTCCAAATGTAATTGGATGGTGCATGTGTACATGTACTAGATGTGTATCATACATCATGCATACATGTACATTTACATCATACATGTACATGTACATGTACATCATATATGTACATTTACATGTGTAATTTGTAGACATAAACCTTTATGTCAAGTACATGTACCATGGACTACATTTACATGCCTAATGAAATCAAAGTAAGTTTTCAAAAAGATTTACAGTCAGTAGCCATATTAGTTTATATACATAAGGCCTGGGGGAGTAGTGAATTTTTCTACTCGAATACTCGCAAAGAAAGTACTCCCGAGTAGTCGAATACTCGTTAGTAGTAAACTGAATTCCCATAAAAGCAGAAGAATGACATATAGTTTGACTGGAAGTACATTGTAACTACGAGCAAAATCATGCAAGTCACACCACACTCTTCAGCACTGAGATATCCTTAGGCCTATTGTGCAACGTTTTGAAATTTATTTGAAATTTTTTTGGGGGGCGAATGGAATCCTAGGGACAGATAGGTGATAATTCCCTGTTTGCAGGGGAGATATTAAGCAATGAACCCTAAACCCTAAATTGCTACTTACGAGTGCCTGCTTCTACTCGTGCCAGGACGAGTACATTTACTTGAGTAGATGAAAAACCATGTGTACAACAACGAGTACACATTAATTACTCGCGAGTACTTGAGTAATCGAGTTACTTGCCCAGCAGTAACATACATTGTATGTATATGTTTTAAAAAAAACTTGTGAGTTGTACAGAAATAACGTGTGCAGATATATGTACAAATGTACATTATTGTTATTATTATTATTAATTTCTGGTACTGAAACCAAGGATTCCTCAAAAGCGCCCTAGGCACTGTAGCTCACAAGCCTGATGAAACCTGTGGAGAGGAGACAATGAGAAGAAATTACAGTTTTAGAGGTGGGAGGAAAACCCCAGAAGAATATTCTGGGGAAAACCCACGGAATCAGGCAGGGACTGAAAACCCAATCCGCATATTGGCCCAGGCGGGATTCGAACCCGGGTCACAGCGGTGGAAGGCGAGGAAAGTACCGCTATGCTAACCTGACTCCTCAATGGCTCTGCATGTACATAACATGAACGTGTGCTTCAGTCTACCCAAACGGTGTACAAGTACATGTGTATACACATGCACATTGTAGTATTAACATTCAGTACTGCATGTGAATTTTTTTAAATTTACACATGTACATGTACATAAATGTAATTTTTTCTTTTGTGGAATTGTTTTTTAACTTGGAGCAATGATTTTTCCCTCTATGTTTGTACATGTACCGGTATGTTTGCATGTGCATAACATTTCCATGTGTTCATTTACATTTAAATCTTATCAAATCATCCTGGAGCCACCGGACTGGTACAGTACATGTATAAAAAGCGTACACTAAAATGTGAGAACGGTAACATGGCATTGTGCAACTGAAACAAATGCAGTGCAAGGGTGTAGCGTCCTATAATACCACACACTGCATCATCGTACATTGTACAACCGACTCAAATGAATTAATTATCTGGACATTGCCGGCAATAATTGCAGAATATCAGAATATTCATTACATGCCATCACAATTTCCATGCCACAAAGACCTCCAGGCTTTTGCTGTATCACATTACAATCCATCTATAACAGTTTACTCCCAAATGCGGGATGCGATGTTTATGTGCATGTGCATGGCTCTAGCGCTTCGATCACAGATTATACATGGGGGGAGGGGGGGGGGGGGGGAGAGAAGAACGTGATTGATTTTTGTCACTGAGTGAAGAACCCAGAATTAGATTACTCCTCTCGCACTGGTACGTAATTTGGTCTGTGTTACTATGTGGGACGAGGTCGCTTGGTCCCTGATTCACAAGGTGACAACAGATGGCGAACAGAACCTCCCCCTCCCCTAAATTAAATTTCTAGAGATGGATGTACAGCCCCTCTTCAGTTTAAGAGAAAATCCTTCGAGATGCTTTGGACTTATGTATGTAAAATGTCAGCTTCCCATGATTGATAAATGGGTCCTTAGGAAGCTTGTTAACTACAATTAGCCCTAACTCTATCTAGGTCTTTTTGCTAGGATGCAACCCCAATCCTGCAAAATCCTCCAATTGCATTCCATGTCAAGATTGGATACAGCCTCATTAACTCTGACTCCCTAGCATAATTTACTAGGAACCATACCCATTCTGGCAACTTCCATCACCGTGTGGGAAACTGTACACACATATTTTTGACTTTGATTTTGGAGGTGTGTCATGTCAGTTTAGGGGAACTGTATACCATCCTGAAAGATTCCAACACAACACGCCGTTGGGGTTTGATGGGTTGGGGGAAGTTAGGGTTAATCCTCCAAAGTCCTCTGTTATTTCTTGAATTTGTTCATTGGAGGGGTGACCACTGCCTCAATCCTGCAAAATCCTCCAACAATTAAACAATGTTGAGGCAGTGCCAATGATATCCAGTAGCAGTGCGGAAGATTTCAAGTATTGTCTAGGCCTAAATTTATTCATGGCTTTAAACATAAACAACACTATAAACATAGACTGCCTAAGTCCTTGACACATTTATGTACCTCCAAAGTCCAATATCAACAATACATTTTTGCCATACAGCCTCAATCCTTTGAAATCCTCCACTTGTGTGAAGAGGATTTGGGAAGATTTGGGAAGATTATAGGTTGAACATTACTGCAGTAGCAAATTATATTGTAAAAGAAAAATCCCTTTGAGATGCTTTGAATGTGCTTTGTACATGTAAGATGTATGTCATTGTACACAGATACTGTTTGCAAACTGCTACCATCAATCCAATGGCAAATACAGTATGCACATCCTGTGAGAGTGTACAGTGTACAAAGCTCCTGCCCTTGACATTGCTGGCGATAAATACTGCAACAAAGCCACTGTTTCCGTGCATGTAGGCCACATAATTCACTCTTTCAAATGTTGTACTTTGACCAGTCCGTCCAGGGCTTTGTATACAGTTGATATGCGCTGCAATTCAATAATACGAAAAGCGGCCCTTGGCAGTGAAAAGAAAGGACCCTTAAATGCTGACAATTTCACCGCTGGTATTTGAGGCTTGACATCTGAAGGGC
The DNA here is from genome assembly GCF_015706575.1 of Patiria miniata. Classification (NCBI taxonomy): domain Eukaryota; kingdom Metazoa; phylum Echinodermata; class Asteroidea; order Valvatida; family Asterinidae; genus Patiria; species Patiria miniata. The sequence continues at coordinate 4,416,508 of NW_024037054.1, forward strand.
TTTTCCTCTTGTGAATTCCATTGCTGTCTAATATAATAATATGCTGAATTTGGCTACGTGTACACGTCACGTACTTGCGCATGAATACATGAAATGTACATGTGTACATGTACCAGTATGTACATATTAAGTACATGGATTTACACTGTTCAGTCTAGTGTAGTGTACATGTACATGTACATCATGTACATTTGCACACAAAAATATGTGCTATGGTATTAGTCTGAAGATTTTTACTCATATTTGACAGTAATTACCGGTGTGTCAAATGTGAGTCGTTGCGAAAAATCCATTGTTGTCGAAACTGTTTTTATGATTAGATCCGCGTAAAATGTGAAAGAAATTTGAGGATATGCATCATACATGTACATCAATTCGTCAAGGAAGAAACTGGGTTTTCCTTAATGCGTACACAATTGACATTTCACGGTAAGCACTGTCGATGTATCAATAGTACTCGATTATTCGATATTACTTTGATATCGATATCGCCGATAGCAATTTTTCAATCATATCGAGATTTCAATATTGAGGAATCATATCGAAAATGTTGAAAATGGGTCACGTTATCGTCAAAATAAATCTCCCGTTTGTGTTTTGACTTTGTGTTGATCATTTTCCGTATAATGAAATCAAAAATATCCTGTGCTTGTGACTCTAAATAAAAACATCGCGAAATGCCAAGCGGCGTCCCTTTGTGCTGGAATTTGCGGTCTCCCCCAATGTAAAACCATGGAGGTAAAACTATAAAAAATAAAAAACGTCCGTTCTTGACAAACTCTCAGTGCTGAGATTTGTTTGAAAAAGTTTGAGCAATATGCTCCAGAGAATGCCATGGAAAATTGGGACTTTAATTTATTTTTTTTTAATCGAAGTGTCATCTTCATGGTCTTATAATTAGTTCTCGATAGTGGAATTATCAATTATTGACAATTTTGATATCGACGGTGCTTACATGAAGTTCACAGTCCTGTGTGCTAACAAATGCACAACAGTATGAAGACTGTCAAGTTGATTTACGGTATATTTTGCGTGGGGCACTTTGCAATGCAAATATTATTTGTGGAATGCAGAAATGAGTTTGACAGTTTCTGATGTGAATGTCTTCACACAATGGACTATTGAGAAGTAGTAAAAGGTCAAAAAAATCGAGTTTAATGGGAAGGATTAGCATTCACAATCACAAAAAAGGACCATTCCCCCTCCAACTATTCAAATGCTCTAACCATGCAGTTACATACTTGTACATGTTTATTTCAGTGCAGTTTTACAATGGTTTATGATGCTTTGTTGTGAAATGTGAACATGTACAAGTATACGATACATGTGTATTGAATGGTACATGTACATACTGTATGTACAGTTTCACAAACATACCCATGTGTCAACTACTGTACAAAAAATAAAAATTGTACAATAATTTTTACTGTGGCTCCACTGTTTACATGTATACATGTACATGTACATGTAAAATGTATATTGAACACAAATGCATACAGATCCTTGTGGAGACATTTCTTTGTTCTCGTGTAAAGTTTTCGAGTTTGAAAGTGAAGTTTGAAAATGCTCTTATTTTAACCAGAATTAATTTCCTTGGCTGAAATTCGGACTTAGTATCCCTTTTCTAAAACTCTTCCATTTGCGACGGATCAACCCACCTTGGAAATTCCTAGTTTTTGAGTAAAATCCATACCTTATCTATTTCGTGAAAACGTTGTGGAAACGTATTCATCTATAGAAATTGCCCTGTGGAGATGTATACAATCTTTTGTTCCCTATTGTGTGCATGTCTCCAGAGGGCACGGTGTATCAGATCATACCAGACATTATTCTATCCTATGTACAGGACTGCATACGCCCTACATGTATGTACATGTACATCCTTGACAGTGGCAGGATTTTATTTCCTTGGTTATAATGCCAAACATTCTTTGCTTTCAAGTTTCAAGTACATGTAGATGTGATATAAGGAAGGGTTAAATGACTAGCTTAGCCTGGTCTGACCTGGCTTCTGTGGCAGTACTGTGTCAGGGTGGATTGGGATTAAACAAGTGCGATTGCACAAAACTAGCTCTTGCATAAAAGTCTTGCATGAAATGATACAATTGCTCACTTGGTGGCAATTGTCAATTGAAATAAGAATTTCCCATTTTGTGGAAAGTCACAATGTAAAATAATAGTGACCTTCATAATGCAACTGTTTCACTCCTATGGAGACTCATCAAACTGACACAGGGCCAGAGGCAGGGGTGATGTATAGTAGAAGCCCCCTAACTACAGAAGTTCATAGCACATAAAAATACCATGTGACTATAACATTACCACACATTATCTTGCCTCTATTCCAAGAATTTCATAAACAATGTCACGAATTGTTACAAACAATTTTTGTCAAGTATTAAATGTATTTTGTTTACTTTTTTTGGACAGTTACAATTTGGTACAGTTTTATGGGTGAGTTAGGGGGTTCATTTTTGGTCAATTTTTTTTTTTTTTGGGGGGGACCGACCGACCAGCTGACCGACACCCGGGTGACTTATAAAAGCTCTGTGGCCAGAGCTTAAAAACCTGATCATTCTAGCTGATTGTTGAATGTCTTGAATTAAAAAATGATTTGAGTACATGTACATGTACATGTACCCAACTGGTTTCCATCTGGGCCCTGTATACATTACAAATTATTAATTAATGTTAAGCAAACTTAACTCATAAGGAAAAGTACATTGGTGAAACATACGACGAACAATAGAATGTTAGAAATATTACAGAAATAAAGCTATACACAGCACAAATTCATTTTAAAAGTTCTATTAGTAGAATTACACATGTACGTGTATAGCCGGTTAATTCTTGGAGAAATCTCAACTGTTGCTACAAACCTTTGCATCTGGTGTGGACCTTTAAACCGAGCAACTGTATACATTTTGACCCACAAATTATCACAGGCGGACTTGATTTAGATTGTAGCAGCTGGCTGAAACCTACAAATATTTTAAAGGGATATGTCAGATATTAAAATTGTGCACATGTACCGGTGCATGTACATTTTAATTTGTGTTGGCCCATTTTATACCATATGTCCTCATGATGAAAAAGTAGTATTGGCATGCAAATTTTTTATTCCCAATTCACATGGTTGATCCGTTTAACCTTTTTGATAGCTCTGCATGTATTTTTGTGTGTGTCTGTGGTTGATGATATTTTTGTTTTAATTACATACATGTCATTACGTCTTCTGGAATCATTTTTACCATGCATATGGTACATAATTTACATAAATTTCCTCTATCCTACACATGTACACACTGTACATGTTAATGTTTACGGATGTAGATAAAGTACCACACCCATTCGTGCACTTAACATGATCCATTGAACAGTGGGGTTGCCAAAATGCATGCTTGTCTCAAATTTAAGGACCTCCCCAACCTGTGCTACATGTATATCTCACTAATGGTTATGACACATTATCTATTCAGACTTGGACTGTATGCATACTGGTATTTATAGTCAGACGTGCAGATTTTTAAAGTTGTGCCATGCTTAAAGGGAATATGTACATGTACAACATTTGCTTTTGCTGCAATTTCCAGTAAAAAAATGGATTTGGAGGATTACATGTAGTATGTTATAGCAAATATTGTGAAACTGACTTGTTTCACGTTTTGGGCTTGTAGATGCTGGAAAAACCAAGAAAACCAATCATGTTCTTGTAGTCTGGTTCCCTGACCCCACTTAAGATGAAACAGAGCAATTTATAGACATTTTGGGGAATTGTAAGGTCAGAGAATCAGTCTAGCAGGCTTATACCCCTTCACAGGTGTGTAATCAATTGCAAAGAAAACGCGGAATAACTAATTATGAAAAATTAGGAGCAGTTTTTGAAAAAAAAGCCAGTTTTCTTCAACGCTGGTCGGCCGACCAGCGTTGGAAAAATACAATTTTTCTTGAAAATGTCAGCACACCAGGAGCCACGATTTTACAGGATGCTTGAGACTGTCATGAATTCCCTAACAATCCAGTAATGTATTTCGTGGGAATTTGATCATTTTGTTTTTTGATGTTTGCAAATGTTGGTATCTTCCCTTTAAATTTAAATCAAAATGTACTGCACATATATGCCTGTACATACCTTGTGTTTTTCTGAAATTTTTTCCCCATCGCTTTGCCCTTTGGACCCACAGAAATTGTACTTGTTGGCCTAATTTACGGCAGATCAGAGGGGATCTTGACTTGCCCCTAGTCACTTAGCTATAATTGCCTCCCCACTATATACTGCTATGTATCTGGCTTCCTCATCATGGTCAATATTGGCAAAGCCGTTACAATAACAGAAATAAATCCTTCATAATCTCCTGCAAGGTGTAGTGACTGTTTCTATGATTTGAATTAGTGTAAAAGGTCCAGTACGTTTAGCTTGCAGTACATGTATACACTGTACATAGGCACATATTGTACATGTATGTATTCATAATCATATGAGCATACATGTTTAACAACATGTTTTAAGATAAGTTCCGATACTGCATTCATGGTGCACATACATGTACATGTATGTATGTATGTTCTATGCATTTTTTCAAATTAGTCACTAAAATTTTGTAAACAGAACTTCTACCAAAGTTTAATAACAACTACATGTATGCAAAGCCTCAAATGTTACACATCTCTTCAAAATAAGATATGTATTTTTTTAATTTCAGGTTTTCATGCAGTTGCCTAAAGTACCTATGCTACAGCATTTATTTCTAAATCTAAAAGTCTGTTTTGAAGTTTATTTAATGAGTTACATGTATTACATGTGCATGTATGAATTCATGATGTGTAAATTTATAATAATAATAATATCGGCTTCTTATATAACGCTTTTAACTAAGATCAAAGTGCTTTAAATTATTATTGCCTATTAAATTCATATTTCTATGCTTCCTTCGCTGTGTGAGAATTTAATTGACAATATAACGTTTTAGGTTTTACATGTACATTGATTTGACTTTAATTTCAACAATTTATTTGATTTTTTTTTTTAAATCTCAGTAAAAATAATGTATAGTAAAAATAATGTATAGTAAACATGACCATGGTCTTGTTTAGGAACCTACCGTACATGTATTACATGTGTACATGTATACATACATAACATGCATGTACAAAAATGTAGGTCTTCTACATGTACTATACATGTACAAGCTCTGAGCCTTTATTTGGTTTAAAATACATGTATATGTATGTAATGTAAATAGTATGTACTGTATGATATGAAATACACCATTAACCAAACCATTAATACAGTTGATAAAATGGACTGTTTTTTTGTGTACAATCATATGGAGGCGTCTGCATGAAGTCAAGGGTAAAAGGCAGAAATTGATGGTTAGGCCAAACAAAAAAACATTCGGTCTCTGGTCAGACCAAAGTTCCGGAATTGACGTGGGGACGCGGCTTTTTTTTTTTTCTTTTTTTTTTTTTCTTCAAGCTTGGTTTGTACAGACAAAGTGGGGTACTATTTTGCTATTTGGTGTCCTCATGTACATTGGTTTCCTCCATATTTTGCCTTGTTGCTCTCGATCATTTGCCTTGGTGCAATTTCCCATTCCTTGGTGCTCTTTGGTAAAAAAAAATTGAGGAGGTGCGGCAATAGAGGGCACTGTTGAAGCTACCGCGGAACAATTTGGAGAAAAAAAAGATTGACGCACATGATTAAAATCGACGCGCGCGCTGACCAGAGACCGACTTATTTTTTTTTTTTTTGGCCTTATGGGTGTTTTTTTCTCATTTTTCCCATAAAAAAAAATAGGGTAGGGGCTGTCAGAATAGGGTAGGTTTGGGAAACCGGAAGCAGAACTATCTCTTTTTTTTGGCCTGATCTGACTGCTGGTGACTAGCCTTTGTTAAAAGTATAGCAGGGGAAGTGGAAGTAAATTTTGACTGTCCATGACTGCTTAAATACCCGGTAGCAGGAGGGATTTCAATTTAACCAAATCGAGATTGTTGACGGATGTGTCATCCCCCATCTACACCAATGTGTGTATGTGCCTATTATCTTACACCACATCGTAACATTTTGCTTGTAGTCAAAAGGGCAGATTTGAGACCAAAACCTCTTGCTTATCGTGGCAGATGGCCTTTTGATATGAGGACAAGAACACACTGTACTTGTGCACTCTGTAAGCTGAGTATTGGATCTTAGCCCCTCAGGGTATGAGATGCTGGACGATGGAGCATCAGTTTTGTAATCCAACCTACGCGAGATCATTCAAAGATACTTCACACTGAACTGGCAACCTCACAGGTTTTGTGATGTGTGTTCCTGCCAACCCTTGACTGTTTTGCGCAGACACATTCTTTTAGAACAAGTATGGGTACAGTTGCACATGTACTTGCACACGTTCTGTAACTGTAATAAAAAACCCGGATTGTTTACGGATTTGAGAATTGTGAATTTTATTGACACAGTATTTTTCCATCTGGGCAATTCCCTAAATTCTGACATACATGTCAGACACCTTAATGAGCTGCTTTTGGAAAAGTGAATGTGATACATCACTAATGTGTGACATTTAACCCTAACTCCTTAGGCCGTTTTGCTAGGATGTAGCCTCAATCCTGCAAAATCCTCCGATTGGCCTCATGGAAAAATAGCATATAGCCTCAATCCTGAAAATTCCTCCATTATTTCTTGAATATGGTCCGTGGAGGGGTGACCGCTGTCGGAATCCTGCAAAATCCTGCGGCAGTGACTGTCAATATGTTGAGGCTTGGCCAGTGACATCCTGGAGCAGTACGGAGGATTTCAAGCATAATCCAGGCCTATATATTTATGCATGGCTGAGCAAAAACAACACAAGGTCCGGGCCAAAACCTTGACAAAGTACATTCTACGAAATCAGTAACGCACTTTTGCCATGTAACCTCAATCCTCCAAATTCCTCCACTTTGGCAAGAGGATTTTGAAAGATTCAGGGCGGTAAGGGTTAAATTTACATCACTCCGAGAAAAATTCCATCTTATAAATTGACTGCAAGTAACTTGCAGTTGTTTGTGAAATGTTTGAAAAAATAAACTCATAAAATTTAGAACTTTGTCTTTTTTGTTTTGACAATTGCAGGGTCGTGAACCAGGTGCCCAAATAGACCCATGGGAGGATGCGTCTTACATCGTCTATAAGGTCACCGACAAAAATGGCTTCTTACAGTAAGTACACGTAGTTCACGCCACTTGGTTCTTTGTTCTTGGTTGGTTCTTCTCCTAAATACTCCACGTGGGAGTTTATACAGGAGGCCAGAAACACCGGGGCAAACCCCTTCTCTTAGCGATAAGTGTTTACTGGGTTCTTTTACGTACATTTATACAACACACGGGACCTACGGCTTAATGTCCCATCCGAAGGACGAAGCAATAATGGTTAAGTGCCTTGCTTAAGAGCACAAGTGTCTGCCGGCGGGCTCGAACCCACGTCACTGTTGCCTCTGAAACACCAGAACGCGAGAGCGGTGTTCTTAACCGCTAGGCCATCACACTTGCAAGCAAAAGTATTTGCACTTACGCATCTTCTCATGCAATTAATAGGAAACAACAACACTTACTGGGAAAAGTGATTAATTATCCTGTTTCGATTTGAGCAATGTACCAGTATGCTGTATACATGTATATTTCAACACCATTTCTTACAATCTGTCTATGCTTCCCTAATATAGTAAGGCAGTTTTCCTCTTTCAGTTTCCGTAGGTTTGCGGTTTGAAATGTCTGCCTGTATTCACACGATTGTAAATTTTGTTTCGGTTTTCATGTCTCTATTGGCAACAGAATGTTTCTTAAAACTGGGGCACAGATACTTTCAAGTACCAGTATACTCTAGAAAAAAAAAACAAGTCAAGGGCTGATTTCATGAAACTCATCTTATCTTGCAACTCATCTTAGGACCTAAGACGAGTCCCTGCTCTAAGATCGGTCTTAGCTAAGACGGGTCCTACATGTAAGACCGTTTTCACTTAACCCATCTTAAGAGCTCTAGACGCATAAAAAAACTACCAATTTGATGGCTGTTTCATGTTTGTTTTTACCGTTTCACGAAACAGGCGTTGAAAAGAAATGCACAAAACCAACGCGCGCATGCATAAAACACGAACTTTCGCCAGAAAATTTACGTTACTCAATAAATTTCATTTATAAGCAAGGTAGTTCTACACAAGATATGATAGAGTCATTCTTGCTCCCCGTTTCATCACTCTGTTTTAAAAAGTTCACAAGGTGTTGGCCTATAATTAATTTTTTAAAATAAAGCTATTTATTATTTTACCCACGTATCAGAAATCTTTTCAAATTTGTTTCTACGGTTTTCTTCCTCGAAACTATAACTCTAGGCCGACACTAATCTTCAATGGTATCCATAGATATACAGATTAACTCGTGCATTAATGAGATAAGACAACCCTCAGACCAATCTTAAGTCAAGACGAGTTCAGCCGCATTGCTGAGGAAGTTAGGACGTGTTGAACACGTCTTAAGTTTGGTGAAATCGATCCTAGGACGAGTTGCGACTTAAGATGAGTTACCCTTCCTAAGATGTGTCTTAGCATTTCGTGAAATTGGCCCCAGGAAATCTGTCGGTCTCTATAGGTCGCTTTTGGATGGAAGGGGGAGGGGCGCTTCAAATTAATTTGACTGAAATACCTTTTGTTTTCCACCTAAACAGGTATCCCATCCTTTTTAGTCCTATTTTAAACCTTTTTCAGCATCATAAATATGTCAGAATATTAAAGAAATTGCACAAATGAAGGATAATTGCACAGTAGGTTACAGTAAAATGTTTCACCATTTGAAGTACTTGTGTACAGGATGAAAAATTACCACTTTTACATAATTGACATTTTCTCAGCAACCCAAAGTGCTATTGTCATGATTTTTTTCAGTATTTGAAAGAAAAAGCTCTCAGCTTTAATTTGATACCTAAAACATAAAAATCCACCGATCCCTTTTATTTTTACAGGCAAATGTTTTAGGGTTGCATTTTTTTTGGCCACCCTGTATTCGAGGCCCCCTTCAATGGGTAAAGTATTGTGCAAGCTAGTGTGCAAGCTATTACCCCATGATGGATTATCTGAACTATTGCTAACACAATGCTCTTGCCATTGAAGGGGGCCTTCGTGATAGAATTGATAACGTGCCGGGATTGGTCTATTACAAAGTTCTGATATTCTTAGTAATGAAGCTGTTCATTATTTTCTTTCAGGGAGCATGAGTTACCTCCGAGCCCAGATGAAGAAGAAAGGAAGGTAAGAGGGGCAAAAAAACAACAAAAAAAACCCCCCAGAATAGCAACTATTGTCAAAAGACTTCAATATAAATGAAGCCCAGATTCTGTTGATAGTTAGAGATCAGTTTCTGTTCTCCGAGGAAAACCCCAGAAATTGTGGGTTGTTTTTTTAAGGAAAGTTAACTTCTTCAAGAAGGGCAATCCTATCATCCAAGCATAACTGCTGGGATGTGTGATCACCAGAGGTAGGACAACAGTGTAACTTCAAGTGGATCAGCTTGATCGGCCATCATCCTGCCTGCAGATTGTAAAGGATGCATGGTTGTTGCTACATACTCTATAACTTATTAATAATAATAATAATTATAATAATTTGGTGCTTATATAGCATTTTATACCTAAGGATTGAAAGCGCTTTACAATTATTATCCCTGTTCATCAGGAATGAGACTATTTGTTCTGTAGAGGATCGAGATAGCTCAATTTGGTCTGTACCTTTACAGGGGCCCATTTATACTCCTGGGTGGAGAGAGGCAATTGTAGTTAAGTGCCTTGCCCAAGAACACAAGCACCCTGTTCCCCGTTAGGGTTTGAACCCACGTACCAAGGCACGTGAGTCGAACACCGTAACCCTTGGACCACACCATTCTCGTTGTATCAAATTGTAACAGGGACCTCTATCCACAAAAAGTACATCTGGTTTCAAGTGTCAAGTGTCGGAGACCAAATTGGAGTCATGGGTCAAGTGTGAATCTAAGTAACAGGGCCCAATTTCATAGAGCTGCTTAAGCAGAAAATTTGCTTAAGCACGAAAAAACATTGCTTAGTAAAATTAGGTTACCGGCCAAAACTCCATGTGATGTACATTGCTTGTGACTGGTATTTAGCTGTTGTTTACTTAGCGTAACAATCGCATGGATTTTTGGCCGGTAACCTGATTTTATTAAGCAAGACGTTTTTGTGCTTAAGCAAATTTGGTGCTTAAGCAGCTCTATGAAATTGGCCCCTGGTGTATGAGTGAGGAAGGGAGTTCAGATTCACATATCAGTGTACTCAATCCTAAACAATTCATCAAAAAAAATATACAACCTGTTGTGCTTTCTGAAATTCATACCTCCCCGACCTGCCATTAAAAGCCTCTCTTTACTGTATTGGGGCACTGCATGGAGGGTTTTTCTTATACCGGTAGTTTGCACACTATCCAGTGTAGGGTCCGATCAGGGCCGGATTGCCAGATTATCCAACAGGCACAGTAGGCACTGTGCCAAGGGCCCACGCGAATTTTGGGGCCCACGAAAATGCCAGTGTTCCATAAAACACACATGCAAACGTGTTTTCACCGTCGATCGTGGACGTCCTATTGTCCCTCTTTTGTTTGTACTCTTAACTTTTTAGGAAGACTCCCGTAGGTTATGTACACGACCCCAATCGCGGACGTATGCTGGGAATCGTGGACGATATTGTTCTCTTTTGTTCTCTGGTATTTTTCGTCCACGGTTTGAAAAGATGAACACATACACACATGTCCACCCAGACACAGGAAAAGATTAAGCGTCTCTCTCTGACTGTGTACTGTGTGTGGTGCTATATGATCTTTGCCTACTGCAATGACGACGTTGACGTTGACTTTCCGGTACCCGGATGTGGGTCAGTGAGAGAGCCCTACATGTATTTGTTTGGTGCATGTATGTTTTCCTTGAAATGGCTTTAACCCTAACTCCCTAGGCATTTTTGCTAGGATGCAACCTCAATCCTGCAAAATCCTCAAACTGCCTCCATGTAAAAGTTGCATACAGCCTCAATCCTGCAAAATCCTCCGTTATTTCTTGAATGTGGTCCTTGGAGGGGTGACCACTGCCTCATCAATCCTGCAAAATCCTCCAGCAATCACTGTCAATATATTGAGGCAGAGCCAGTGACATCCTGGAGCAGTGCGCAGGATTTCAATTATAATGTAGGCCTAAATTTTATGCAAGGCTGAGCATAAACAACACAAAGTCCAGCCTAAGACCTTGACACAGTGCATCCTCCAAAATCAGCCCCACACTTTTGCCATACAGCCTCAATCCTGCAAAATCCTCCATTTCGCAAAGAGCATTTTGGAGGATTTGGGAAGGTTAGGGTCAAATAAAAGCTACAAGTTTACTGTCCTTCTGCAGTCCATGAATGCATGTCAGTTTTCTGAATTGACATGTGCAGCCCCAAGTCAGCAACTTAATCTGTGCATTTGCGATAGCTACAGGCTGTACACGTCATTTTCCTTGTCAAAAAAATTCAGACTATTATGCACACCGGTATGTGCATGGAAATGGACAGTGACAGGCAACAAAGTGCACAACATGAACCTTTCATGATCTGACCACAAGAGGGCTCCCGTCACTTGACTGTTGGAGTCCCACTCCTGGTTTTTTGGAGGTGTAAGGTTAATAAGGTGCAGAACCGTGAGTCATCCGTACATCCTTTTCACATGGTGGAGTATACAGTACGTGGAAGCTGTCACTGTACAGTTTGTCCAAGCCATTGCAGATCAGTGTAACTATTTATAGCGCAGGTCATCCTAAAAATACTCAGCTCTATAGGCGTGGGTGGCTTTATACACAGCTGTATAATAAACCCTCAACTTTTATTAACATGATTAACAGACTGAAGTTTTTACAAGATGGAGTTTGCGTCTGGGTGATGTAAATTCAATATTTGGTTTTGCCTTAATTCACCGACGTATTTTTTACAAACACTGTACACTCAGTGTTTCCCTTGAGTGATTGTGAGATAAAAAAAATCACTCGGGTGGGACTCGAACCCACGACCTCCTGCTTACTAGTGCAGATGTCTCACCACTCGACCACCGAGGCTGAAGTTTGACGTGCTCCTTGGTGGATGCGCCTCGCATCATTTGTTTTTTATTTTAACTCTTTCTCGCCCAGATTTTCTAAAATCCACTGAGAACTTTTGAAAGATTTTGCATATTTGTACATGTTGCATTCAGATGCACATGTGTGTGCACCTATTGCTTTTTGCCCTTCTGAAAATTCAAGTACATAGAATCTGCCATGTAGGTTTTCTGTACGTTTGAGGATTACAGAAGATTCAGGAAACTTCTTAGCAAAAATATGAGATAGGTCTAAGAGTTGCAGACATACAGTGTCTGAGTTTCGTAGAATCGTACTGCCCAGGTATCAAAAATAGTCTGCTGCCAAATTGTTATATAACATTCTGTTCTTTCTGTAGTTTGCACTTTATTTTTTTTTTTGAATGAAATGATTGATATTTTATTTGTTTGATGGCTCTTTTGCATTCCATTGAAACTCACGCACGATCACTGTTTGCTTGAAAAAAGTAACGGTAGGAACAAAGGAGAACGGGCTCAATCAACAAAACCTTTGGCAGGGGTGTGAAAACTCAGCTTTAAAGCTGATTTCAGCTTTTTTTTGTTTTGGATTTCAGCTTTTTTCCTCACTTACTGTGTACAAAAGTATAGGAGATTTCCAAAGTTCAGCTTTTTCAGCTGTTTTTAGCTATTTTTATCAGTGGTCACTCACACCCCTGTTTGGAATGACTCATTATTTATGGACGACAAGGTGTACCATTTTATAAGCAACAACACCTAAAACATACGCCCTTGCAACCTACTGGCATGGTCCACATCGACACCAAATTCTTCAGACAGCTTAACTCGCCACTTTTTCTTGGAATAGGTTTTTTTTGGCCTTTTCAACGGTGCTCGGTCATCCGTGACTGAAGAGATGCAAATTATGTATCAATGGGGGAAGCTAATGAGCTACCCTTTAAGATGGAGCCACTTTAACAGTGTTCGAGTTCATTTCTTTGACATAATAATCCATTATTTTGTTACTACTTTTTTTGTATACACCCTGTACATGTAGTTACTAAGAAAACAACTTGATCGGAAATATCTCTGATACTGCGGGCCAACAAATTCGTGTTCTTGCATGAGTCACGTGATTGTGCCATGTAATTTCTGGAAAGAGTAGTGTTTCGAGTAACAAAAATCAGGTTTTTGACCCCGGTGACCCCATGATGACCTTTGACCCAAGTTTAGTCATGTGACATGTTGGGCTTGGGCTACTGATACTTTTGACAGAGTTTGGTTGAAATCGGTCAAAATATGTAGCAATAGACAATGTTGACGTTTGTAACTAACTAACTAACTAATGGAGTAACGGAGAGACATGATGATTTGTTGAGCTGCTATCCCGCAGCTAAAAAATAGTGGGCTCATTTTAGTTCCTTTGGTACACTGAACTGAAGCAGCTAAGGAATAAAGACACACTTTCTAGAGAAGCCAAATTCATGAAAGTTGAGCACAGAAAAGATAATGTGCTCGTTTGTCTTTTACTGCGGTAGTAAAAATAAAATAATGCCTATGTCATACTAAATAGCCCTCATGTTTTATACGTGTAAGCTGTATAAAGATTGAAAGGAATAACTGTATTGATATGCAGAAATCCAGCATTAATCTGGCAAAGCCTGTTGCAGTTCCACTTTAAAGCCACAAATGAGTCCATGTCGCAGAGGAAATCAGCAAGCTAAAGGAAGCTATTAGTTCTTCCCAAGGGTAGGGGGATCAGGGCAGGGGATTTGGAGACTTTGTACAACTTGTAGCTGCATGACGCGGTACTACACAATGAACACACGCTATCTGTCAGTTGTCTACGTGGAAGTTTTTGGCTACACCCCGCCAACCATTTGTTCGTGAGAGAAGCCAATGCTTGTTATACTCTATGCGTCATGCAGCCTGAGTGAAGCACCCCGTTCTTGTGGCTCGTCGGCTGAAACAGTGGAGACTGAAATGTGCCGACGATGTCCTATATTAAGCAGTGAGAAACCCCTTGGCTGGACGACCAGTGTTTGCGCAGTGCAAGTGCTTCGGCCCTGCACAGGCAGAACGAAAATTAGTCTCAGGCCTCGGCACCGGTAACCGCACTTCCTCCATTGACTCCGCATTCACAAGTGAGTCACTGGTTTCTGACAACTTGCTGGGGCTTTGTTCCTGCCCCCCCCCCATCCCCAACGTTTCTACAGTGTGCAAAAGGCAGTGCGATTTGTGACACACTATTCTTGAGGCACAGGCGGCAAGCGTAGCTTCTTGACGTTCGGAACCAGACAACGCAACATGGCGGTGAGGACAGACGTACATGTAGGATGTCACAAATTACAGGCTGCTAGGCCATCATGAACTTCATCGGAGGCCAGTGGGTACAGTCCACCAAGGGTCTCTGTTTTGGTCTTTTCGTGCTGGACAGCCCACGCCATTGCAGCCATGTGGGAACTCTCTGATAATAGCCGACGTCCCATACAGTTGTACCTAGAGGGCGCTTTGCCTTAGCACAGTCACCACGATGACTTGACATGCACGTCATAACAATCTGGTTGGATCGCATCACCGATGTTTAACTGAAATTGGAGCTGCTTTGTGATTGTTTTGCATACTGCTGAAATACTCTTCTGTTGGTGACAAAGTTCAGTGTTTCTACATGGAATCTTACCAGAAAGATTACAAACAAATGGATGTTTAACTGGCTGCCTCACAATACCAGACACCTTGAAGTGATTGACAGGGAAAAAAATTGTGTGCAGATTCTGAGTGTGGTGTTTGACTCAAGTGGTGAAATCTCGTTGTTGTTTTGTGAGGATCACAAGTTGTCAACAGGAGTACTGCTTGTCATTCTGGAAACACGCAAGAACGGATCTTATTCAGTGATGCTCTGCTGTGGTGCGCTGTCAAAGATTTACATGTATGTTCCACATGTTGGAAACTTTGGATGTACCATATCAGCTTCAATTTCACAAGGATTTTTATTGAACTTCCTTCATACACTTTGTGTGTCTTCTAAGATTTGGATCATTATTCAATCATACCTCAAGGAGTACAACGTAAGAATTGGGTTTTGAGTATCCCGCTCGACTTTGCGGGCTTAATGTACCTCCACAGCTTCAAACAAAAACTCTTCCACTCTGTGAAGCAAATCAAACAGGCATACGACACAAACGTGCACGAGGACCTTCACTTTTGGCCTATGTATGTTAACGAATCGGCCATGACAGAGTTGGATCAAGAGATGTCCGAAGCTGATGATGACAGTATGGGAAACGCACACTCCGAGGTTTTTGAGGCCTTACCCTGGTCACAGACATTTTTGGTGAGTTTAATGAAACTGCAGTGTTGTAGTCGAGTTCTTTTTTCTGAGTACCAAGTACTGCCAAGTATTTAGGTTACTGAGTACGTGTGTGAGTACTTGTTCTTCCGAGTACAAGTACGAGTACTTGTTCTTCCGAGTACTTCCGAGTACTTGTTCTTCCGAGTACAAGTACAGGTCTCTGAGTACAAGAACTTGTAACTCCGAGTACAAGTATGATTACTTGTTCTTCCGATTACGAGTACGAGTACTTGTATTCCGAGTACGAGTACCGGTACTTCTATTTCCGAATACAGCCATATGGCAAATGGTTGTGCGTAAGTGGCTCAGGCCCAGTCAGACCAATATACGGACCCACTCATGGCTAGCTGTTCAATGTGTTTGTCTAGATGTGCACAGAGGAATATCGGGAAACTTCAATTTCTCCGCAAGCATCAACCATTTTAAACAGAAAGTGTCGATAAAATATGGCAGTGGTAAGTCAAGCTATGCCATTTTTTTTTCGAGTACTGCTATTCGAGTACGAGTACTTGGATGATTGAGTACAATTTTGACATGTCGAGTGCGAGTGCTTTGCTGCCCGAGTAGGAGTACCATCATCTCGAGTACGAGTACCTTGACATTTGAGTACTTTGACATTCGAGTACGAGTACGAGTACTTCAAAAAAAGTAATCGAGTAGTACTCGAGTACGAGTAGCGAGAACGAGTACTACCATGACTACAGCACCGTGAAACTGGGTTAAAATGGACAACTTTTTTTTAACGTTGTCATTACTTTCTACTCCTTGTCACATGCTCATTGAAGTAATGAGAGTCCAGTCTGCGGGTGTCCATTGCAATAATCTCCACTTGATGGTTCAAAAACTCAATTTTAGTGAAAAACTTTTTCTTCTTCTTGTAAAGGTCCTTTGCACACATCTGGCCACATTTTTTGGAGAGAATAATGTGGTGTTGAAATTCCGTACCGAGATTTTCGGTATTTTGGGATTTTACAACATCATTCGGTATTGCTCAGTATCAAAAACATATTGTTACCGTATGGTATAATTGAAAATATTGCCCAAGCCTAACCTAAATCCTACCTAGTACATTGTACACATATTGTGCAAGATGATAACCGAGCACTCTTTAATACATGTACATGTACTACAGGTAGCTTAAAGCTGGGCCCAATTTCACGGCACTGCTAACCACAGCATTCCGCGCTTACGATCGCCATTTTGTGCTAACTGCGCTAGCAGAAACATTCTGCGCTAGCAGCAAAATTCTGTGCTAACCAGTAAGCACAGAATCTTTAGTTATGGGATGTACGCATGCGCTGAAGCCAAAATTCCTCGCTAACCTGTGAAACAGGCTTACTATAAGCACTATATTTTCTGCTATACTAAGCAGGGATTTTTCGCTTACTCTAAGCAGAGCCAAAAAATTGGGCCCTTATCACAGTGCTTGTTTCAGAATTCAAAGCTTGCAACGCTCACAATAATACATATGGTTGACCGATCTGATGGAAACATGTCCTCCCAACCAAAGGTGACTGCAAAGTAAACTTCACAGTTGTGGAACCACTAAAAATGGTACTGAGTGGAGGTCACCTTCTCCAAATGGGTTTCTTTGTACAATTAAATGGGAGTTTGTTTTCACACATGGGTACACAAAGTATGGGAAGAATGCACAAATAATATTACTTGCCATTGTTTGCACCAGGACGTACATGTGCATTCACACATACTTGTAAGTGGTCCACATTTTGTATAGGTGAAAAAAACAAAACAATTGATCAACTTTCATTAATACATTTATCAATTGACCAGATAACCGTTGTGATATATGTGACCAGATGAACAATTGTTGACTGCTCTGATGTGGGATATGACGTTTTTAACACCCAAGGGGCGCATGGGGTGCTATACATGTATATATGCGCCCCGAGGGGGTTAAAAACGGCATATCCCACATCACAGCAGTCAACAGTTGTTCATCTGGTCACATATATCACAACGGTTATCTGGTCGGTTTTCTGACCATGCAGAAACGACTTTTGCAAATGACTGTCAAACAGCGGCGTAGCCAGGGTTCTCATCCTAGGGGGGCTTGTGGGGGGTTTGAGGTTACAATGGAGGGGCACCCAAAAAAATTAATCTGTGCTGAAAGGTAGACGGGTTCTTTTCTCCGGATACCCTACCTCTGTAAAATCAAAGGGGGGGGGGGGGGGGGGGGGGGGGGGGCTGGACACCATTTTCCCACGGGGGCGCTATTCAAAACCTATATCATGGTTATTGTTAGACAATAAATACCACTATTTGCTTTCCACAGACATTAAAATAAACAAGCCATTCGCGAAAACAAAGGGTTGTGATGAAAAATACGCTCAAAATCGCGGAATAAGTTATCGCGCATTATGTTATTCCCGCTAATCGTGGTAATTCATACGGCTGTGCTTTTCTCCGAATGTCAAATTTCCAGGGGGGGGGGGCCCGCAAACTTTTTATGGGGGCCATTTTTTAGGGAGGGGGCAGAAACTGAATCGAGGACTCCTCGGTTGGAAAACATGTACAAAACCAATGAGAGCTAACAAAAAATGTACAAACAAAGGAAAATGGAAGGGGAACCAAAAAAAAAACACCCCTCGATTTACTCCATAAACAAATGGTCTGTACATGTAGAGGTTTTACACACAATTCTGTTCTTTGGATGTAGTTTGAAGTTCATGTAAAAGTACACGTACTTCAAAACAAAGCTTAATTATCGAAACAGAAATTTTGAAAACCAGTATTACAATAATATACACATTCTGAGGTCACAAATATACATGTACATCTATACACCTGTACATGTACATGTAGCTACATGTATGTGTTTTATGCAGTCTTTTGCATGTTAGTCATGTCAATGCATTTAGTATACATGTATATTAAGTGAAATTTTGGACTTGCATGTGTAGTGTACATGTACATGAATTTAAATAAACATAAAAAAAAAAAATAGAATTTGACGGGGTACTAGTGTATGGTCAAACCCCTTTTTCAAACATTTTATCTGCCTCTGTTGTTGAAACCTATCATTTGCCGACCATAACGGTTTATTATCAAATCTTTTCACTAAAATAACTGTGCAGAACAAAAAGATTGTTTTTGTCCTTAAACAGTATCAGTTTCAAAATAGATCTAAAAGTTTTAATGGACAGCGGCAAGGAATACCCTTTTGTTCTCCCCTGAACCAATTTCAAGTTCATTAGAAATCCACATTCCTCTGCGTCGACCAACCCGATATCCTGTTTCTCTGCGGCACATTTCACGCACTGAAAACTCTCGCTTTTAAGAGCGCCCAATAATTGCATGTGTCACAAGTTGACCAGTTGTTTTCTAAAAAAATGGAATCGCTGAACCATCCCAAGGGAATATAGTTGAAAACAAACATTAGAACTTTCGTATTGATCATGCCATAACCGAAATGGAATTGGACAGGATTGCGTGTCACTGGCAGTTTAAACTGTTCCTGTTTTTCTGACACGATGAGTCGAGTTGTTCAGGAGAAATTGCTGCATTCTGCGGGTATAGAACCGGCTTCAGTCACACAATTATCTTTCATGGGTGCATCAGTTAGTGAAACAAGTGTAAGTACATGTAGGTTTTATCCACAAAATGAAACAGAACTGCGTAGCACTGACAATAAGTGCTCCATGGTCATACACATGGTTCATATGGCAGCTGCCAAAAGTGCAATACGTGCCTTCACCTCGACCACGTTCTAGCCGCGTCCTTCGCAATTCAGCTTCTCAGCTATGAGTAAGGATGATTAGCCCCCAAATTATTATTAATTATAGTTATTCTTTTTAGGATTACCTTCCAGATTTGAAGGGCCTTTCACACTTTCGAAATCTCTAAATTATATAAAAACATATATTTAATGTCGGCGAAATTGGCTCAATTGGCATTGAAATGTGACCAATTTTTAAAATTTGGCAACACAAATATTGGCTCTTAAAGGCATATAAGATCATTTGCAACACTCAAAAACAAAACTGTTAGTACATAATAGTATAAAACATCCTGTGAAATCGTTGAGCCTGGTATGTTGTCATTCTAAAAAAAAAAAAATATCTTGTGTGACAAGTGCCAGTTATCATGGTTATGAGACTATTCTGTTTTTTTGATATGTGAATTGTTTTTGTTTTGCCGAAATATCACTTACCTTTAATGTGATCCGTGGGCAAAATTATAAAACTGTTTTTGTGTTTAAAAGTCCATAACTTGAAAAGTACATGAGCGATATGAACAATTCTTTTACTGAAATAAAGCTTGTTAATTGGGCTTTTACATCCTAGATCTTGAACACGCTACCCGCAGAACTTCTTTAGACAATAGGGGGTACCATTTGGGTTTCCTTATTGGTGACTCATCCTGAACTGTTCATGCTACCTGTAGGACTCCGTACTGTTCTCACTGTACACAGCTTTGACAGAGACTGTCAGATGTGATAGCCTGGGTTTTCCTCAAGATTTGAGTCATCGGAGGTTTTCCTCCCACAAGTTAAACTGACATTTCCCTTGTCGTGTTCTCCCTAGGAATTGTGGCCACATTGAAGTACTGTACATGTACACGTAGATTTACGTTGACGTACTTAACCTTGTTAACATTTAAGTTGCCCTCTGCTTATGGATTTGGTGCCTGACAGTACTGGTATGCTGAGTGTGTCCAATTAATCCAGTTGCATGTTCGCATGAGCATCCGGCGTCGTCAGCAATGCAAACTGGTCCCTCCCAGTGGTCTTCCCCAACTCTCGCTTTTTAACAGATGAGTGGGCCCTTGTGCATACGGAGACCATTTGCCATCAAGAAGTACAAATGAATCAAGAAATGAAATACATTCATTGCATCTGCATGTACCTGTACTGTCTTAGATCTCATTTCTGTAAGCACCGATGAGCTTTTGTCCACTTGCAATTTTGCTTTTTGGCGATTCTGACATTGTAAATTGAATTTCACGTTGAGCTTCTGTTTCTGTAAAGTGTTCAGAAATGAAGGATGTTAAGCTGCTCTCAGGTCGACCTTGCAACGACTCAGATCAGTCGGCGACTGACTTTTCAGGATCAAGCTGCATCTGAGCTACGACCGTTTTCTGAACATTTCAGTCGCCAATTTTTTGTTTTGCGACCAGAGTGTAACTGTGACGATATTAAGATGATCCGCATTAGTCGGCGCTCAACAAAATCAACAGTCACAAGAGTAGAAACATTTTAACTTCTACAACGACGTCGTGCGCACATCAAGATCGTCCTTCATTGTGTAGCCAATCAGCACACTACACCGGCGCTCCGCGTTCTACGCATCATCAGGCAGTATGCACCACCCGCGCGTCAATCACCGTATAAAGAGATTGTTTACTACGACTCCCAAAAGGATATTCCATACCATAGCTAGAGGGGTGATTAAAAAAAATGAAGTAAAATTGTTCAACACAAAATCGTTGGAAATGTATAATTTTTGACTTGTGTTGACTTTTGCCTCAAAGGTATTTGTGAATGGGGAATACAAACTTACATTTAAGACCGAATCAGGGGAATGCGCACTGATAATGGCTCAAGCCGAACCGGCCAAGCATTATTTATACCCTTATTGTTAAGGAAGTCACATGACAGTCGATGATATGGAATCGTGGTGGATCGTCACGTCGTGGGTGACATGAGCATGATTACGATTATTTTGCGTCGGGATGCCGCCTGCTTCAAGCAAATCACACAATTTCTCAGTTTTGTGACCTGAGCATTATTTTTCTGCTTGATGCTGATGGTTCCGTCATGGCGCAAGCAAATCGCAGGTCGACCTGAGGCCAGCTTTACATCTGCAATGATAGACTAATTCGGTGAACAAAATTAGGAGCCATTTTTTAGGTGGAATGAGGCTCGCGCTCAGGCAGTACGCATGCAATTTGGGCTCCTCAGACCAATGGGTTTACAAAATGCGCATGCACCTTGCGTTTAAGACCATATGCACGGACGTTGTTCTCCCTCAAAATAGCTACTAATTTTGTTCGCCGAATTAGTCTACATGCATTGTTTCAGACAAGTACATGTTTATATGTGTTCTGAAGAGGAATTTTCTTGCCATGGGACTGACAGGAATGATAAGTTAAAAATAGACAAACCCTGTCATCCCTTACGTGAATCAGCCGAACATCAAGACTTTCTGTTCCTGCTCGGACGTCAACTGTTCCACCATGGACGTCAACAGCACCCGGTGGGACGAATGCAAGAAACTTGCACGCACATGTTGTATGCCCTACGCATTGGCCCAATTCCCTGGAAACTGTTCGCTTGCACACTGAAGCTAGTTTTAGGAAGTTGTCATTTCGAAAAGTCGCTGATTGAGATCTGCCATATTCCCACCTGATATGATTGGCGATGAAGTGATTGAGAAAAGTACACATAGGGTGTAGAAGGTTTAAATGTTGTGATAATGGCATTGACGTTTTGGGTGATTCTTCAGAAATTGAAACTAAATTAAGTTTTTTGGGAATTGTTTTTGTATGTGATGTAATACATGATCATTGTCACAAAAGTGTTGCTAGTAAGTAAAGATTATCTTCAGACGTTTCAGAAGTTGGTCCTTCCGTGCATAATTAAAAAAATTGTATTACAAAATGTCACACACACATGACCGATCAAAATGTCACACACGTGACCACAGAACAATTCCCAATTTAGTAAAACAAAAGCAGAGGGTGTACATGGTTTATGCATTCTGTAAAATCACAAAAGACAAGTCTTACTCCAAAATAAGTACACGTATGGGTGTGTCCTTAGAACTTTGGAGAAAAGCGTGAATTTCCAGTATGGGCCGGATACCATTTTTACATCTGATGTCACACACGTGATCAAACTTTGATGACCCCTCCTAATATTTTGACACAATTTGTGAAAGTAGAAACTATACTCTGAGGTAGGGAGTAAAAAGTACTAACCTGATGAATCAGTGAAAGTTATATGTCAGATGCAGTTAACAAGGGTGAAGCTTCAAAAGTCAGACGAGCCCAATTTTATGTCACACAGTGACCAAAGAATGGCCCTAATAGAGATCACTAGTATTTAGATCTGCCATCTTCAATGTGAAACGGTATGATTGGTAATGGTGGTTTAAATTTGTAATTGCATTGATGTTTTAGGGAATGTTATCACTGGTACCATGTGGATATACATGGTAGCGTGTAAGTCTCGCCAGTCCACGTTCACTTTTTAAGTGAACATCTCGATATCAAACACTGACTAGTCTAGCCACAGACTCCCGTGTTTGAATTGTTCTTGTTATCCTGCTGATCGATTGAACGGAAGTTGATGTCAACAATTTTAATTTTATAATAGTCATCAATTCACAATTCTTTCAATGTGTAGTAAATTGTGATGCTTTCTTTACTTTTGAAATACCCATTTGTTGCCTTTGATCAGATGGGCCTAGTCAGGACCCAAAATAAATGTAAAAAATAGGACGTAACACACGTTGTAGATCCTTTACAGGTTGATTCAGAATGATCTGGACCCAAACTAAAAAAAACATTAAAAAGATGTAGCAATTATCAAAACAAGTGCCAACGCGATATGTTATAGGCTGGTATTTTGGACATGAAAGTTTCATGTATATCCCTTGTACCATTTTGAAGAAAAGCGCTAGTAAGGAACACACACTAAAAAACACTCTGTCCACGATTCCATGGTTCAACAAATTTACTGAAATCGCGTACTGATGTGAAGCAGTGTAATAACAAATGAAAACCTAGTCATGGTGACTGACTCACTTGAAGTTATTGGCACATTTAACAAAAAGGCAAAACCAATTCCGTGTGTAGATTGGAAAATTAGCCACTTTACTGAAAATGGCATAACTCCTCACCACAGCCACTAATTTGAAAAAAAAAATCAAAATTCCCGTGGAAGACAAGGTAATAATCATGAAACACGCAGTTTTTTCCTCAATATTGTCTATTTGCCACCGAAAAAAATGGTGAACTTGGGTCCAGATCATTCTGACTCAGCCTGTACATGGTACCCAGATGTGCTGTATTCTCGTAAAATCTCGCAGGTTTTTCAGGTCAACTTGCACGCTGAATTGTTACGCAACTGCATTGGTATGAAGAGAGGGGTCAGTGCATAGCATCAGCTACAAATTATACTTTTGCATTTTTAATTTTTTGCATTTAACTTTTTTTTTTCTTCATTTTTTTTTCTTACAGCTTCGGGAGCAAGAAGTAGAGAGGACGAAAAAATGGGTGAAAATGATGAAGGACTGGAAACGATACTATCCCAGTGAAAAGGTGAGATTACTGAAAACCCAAGGCAAGCGAGGTCTGTCCGGTACATTTTTCAAACCTTTGAAATGCCGTCAGCTTTGGCGTCAAGCTCCAGTTTCACGGTTTTCAGACTTCGGATATTGGAGAAACAGACTCAGTACTGGTGCATTTTCTACTACTGAGCATCAAATCACAATAAACTGAGGCCAGTTGTCACTGCACTTTCATTTGCAGGTTTCAGCATATATTGTCCCTCCTGGGGCCGATTTCACGAAATACTAAGCGTCTTAGGAAGGGTAACTCGTCTTAACTCGTGACTCGTTCTAGGATCGATTTCACCAAATTTAAGACACGTTCAACTTCCTAACTTCCTTAGCAACGTTTGAACTCGTCTTAAGTTAAGATCGGTCT
The DNA here is from genome assembly GCF_015706575.1 of Patiria miniata. Taxonomy (NCBI): domain Eukaryota; kingdom Metazoa; phylum Echinodermata; class Asteroidea; order Valvatida; family Asterinidae; genus Patiria; species Patiria miniata. Next base: position 4,440,613 of record NW_024037054.1, read on the forward strand.
GGGGGTCGTCTTATCCCATTAATGCGTGCGTTAATTTGTATATATCGTCTGGAAATCATTGACGTTAAAGACGAGTGTCGGCTTAGAGTAACAGTTTCGAGGAAGAAAAGCGCTGTAGAAACAGATTTGAAAATTGGCTTTGCGCGTTTCTTTTCAACGACTGTTTTGTCAAGCGGTAAAAACAAACATGAAACAGCTATCGAATTGCTAGGTTTGATGCATCTTGCTTAAGTTGGGTTTAGTGAAATCGATCTTAGAATGTGTCTTAGCTGAGATCAGTCTTAAAGTGGGGACATGTCTGAAGTCCTAAGATTAGTCGCAAGATAAGACGAGTTTCGTGAAATCAGCCGTCTTCTGCACTTCACAACCCTCCAAGTTTTGCAAAACTGCTTTTGCCCATAGAGTTAGCCGCCCACACTTCAAATTCCTTTGAGGTATTCTTCTGTGGAGTATGGATGACACTTCAAATCCTTCCACAATTCTTTTGTGTGGTTAAGCTCAGGGCAAGCAGGCAGACTGGGCCACGCTGTACTGCCATCCACCATGCTATGTTTTCTGTGTGTGCAGTGACTCTCTGTGTGACACCGTTACTTACTGGTCTATCCCTTCACCTGAAACTGACCTACATGTACAGGCTTTTAAAGGGTTTCGCATATTGCTCTGAATATTGACTTCATCTTAGGAGGGTTAATCTGGAGCCTGAGGTAAAAGTCGCAGTTGAAACCGAGTTTTGAGAAATGTCCAAAATTGGGGTTGAGTAAAAAAGTGCTGTGGGTAATTAGGACGATCGGATTAAGGTCAGAGATTGGAACAACACATATGTGATACCGTTGGACTGTAATTCCAGTGCTTATACATTTCCCCCCTGTTATTTTGTTTGCCGTTTTCAGCTGTCAAGGCGTGTCTACAAGGGGATCCCTGACAGACTGAGGGGCGTCGTCTGGGCCCTTCTACTAGACCTGAACAAAGTCAAAGCCGAACAGCCAAATGTGTACGAGGTAAGAAGGCATTTCTTGGATCCTGGCGGTGTTTATTACCTAACCTGGGTGGGGTGGAGCAATGAGTGATAAAGTGCCTTGCCCAAGGGCACACGCACCACAACCCCGGGCTGGACTCGAACCCACAACCTACAGATTTACTCGCAGACCAGGAGCTCAATGCTCCAGACCACGAGGCCACGGCACACAAGGGAGAGTTGTTAAAGGGAATGTACAACATTTGCTTTTGCTGCAATTTTCAGAAATAAATGGATTTGGAGGATTAGTATGTTATAGCAAATATTGTTAAAATGACTTGTTTCACGATTTGGGCTTGTAGATGCTGGAAAAACCAAGAAAACCAATCATGTTCTTGTAGTCTGGTTCCCTGACCCACTTAAGATGAAACAGAGCAATTTATAAACTTTGCGGAATTGTAAGGTAAGAAAATCAGTCTAGCAGGTTTGAACCCCTTTACAGGTGTGTAATCAATTGCAAAGAAAACGCGGAATAACTAATTATGAAAAATTAGGAGCACTTTTTGAAAAAAAGCCAGTTTTCTCCAACGCTGGTCGGCCGACCAGCATTGGAAAAATCCTGTTTTTCTTGAAAATTACAGCAAACCAGGAGCCACGATTTTACAGAATGTTTTAGACTGTCATTCCCTATCAATCCAGTAAGGTATTTCGTGATAATTCGATCATTTCGTTTTGTTATGTTTGCAAATGTTGTATCTTCCCTTTAAGTGCAAGTTACTGCACTTTTCAAAGCCCCCAAAACATACAAAGTCTGGGGGGGACTATTATGCTTGTACACAGCCTCTTGTTTTTCTGAAGAATTCAGGGTGAGTAAAAAAAACTGCAATTATGCAAAGGAGTCGTCTTTATTTCAAAACCAGGTTGAAATGTTGAATTTTCAAAACCTTGTAAGAATGACATATTTGGTAGTAGCCTTGTGTGAAAAAAATGAAGTTAATCGCATTTACCGTTTGTCTTTTGTGAACCTTTTTACTGCAGTACCAGATATATGTTTTTATCCACGACGCATCTAAAAATTGCATAAGAGCACAAAGGTGTCCCCCAGAGCCGTTCTTTCCATGAGGTCTAGAGCTGAGACATGCATTGCCTTGCAGGGTTGCCAAGTAGAGGGCAGAGCGCCAATTATGTGAACAATGAAGGACACAGTAACTATACTATAGCCCAGAGAAACTTTGCATAAACATAAAGAATTAAAACCAAAAAATAAAGCTTGAGCTAAGGTTCAGTCAGTTTTAAATCTGTGTTTCAATGTCTTTATTGTACCATTTCTGCTCTTAAGCAAAATTCTGATGCCTCGTGGACAAAAATGTAAATCAGGTACCGCAATGAAAAGGTTCACAAAAGACAAACGGTAAATGCGATTAACTTCATTTGTACACACAAGGTTACTATCAAATATGTCATTCTTACAAGTTTACAAAGTTCAAAACTTCAACTTGGTTTAGAAAAAAAAAATGGCTCCCTTGCATTAGGCCAAATAAAAAAAATCTCCGGTTTCTGGTATGCGCGCGCGTCGCCGTAGCCATGCGCGTCGGCAAAATGAAAAAGTTTTTTTTTTTCAATGATAGATGATGTCTCAAAACCGCCAAACTCACTGATTTGACTGGAATTCTGCTGCTGCACGATTTTAACGTGTTTTTAGATGGGGTGACGATCGAGAATAAGCTTTATGTGGCCTCTCTGGACTCCCATATAATTGTGCTAAAGTTTAGTCGGGCACCATTTGCAGTCATCAGCCGACATTTGAAGCAAAAAAATCGGGTAAAAAAAAAAAAAGCCGCGTCGCCGCACCACTTTTTGGGCAAGCTCCATACCAGAAACCGGAGACTTATTTTTTTTGGCCTTATTGCATTTTTTTTTTACTCACCCTGTATGTTCAAACATAACACAAAGTGTGACAGAAAGTGTTACAACAGTGAAATCCCAACCAGGGATAAAAAAGAAAAGTTGTTTGAAGGAAATTATGTCAATTGCCTGTGATTTCTGACCCAATTTTGTTACGTATTCCACAGAGGATGCGGATACGAGCGCGCAAGCTTTCGCCGGACATCCGGCAGATTGATCTGGACGTGAACAGAACATTCCGGAACCATATAATGTTCCGTGACCGGTATGGCACCAAACAGCAGGCGTTATTCCATATACTCGCTGCCTACTCCATGTATAATACGGTAAGACACCTCGCTATTCAGTTATTTTTGATGTAGTCTGTCAATTTTTTTAAAATGGAATTCAACAACTACAAGCTACTTTTAGAAAAAAGAAAAGAAAGTATAAGCAAACATGGTGGCTGAAGGAATCTGTTGATAGGTTGCTTGAACTACAGTAAATCATATTGGGAATAAAATTAGAATTTTGGAAATTGGGTAAAGCTATAGTCCATCATTTGCAGCCATCCGAAAAAGTAACTGGCGTATTATTGTTGAAAAACATACTTGGTTGAAAGATAGTAAGTGGACTAAACTCCCTGTGAAATTATTCTTTCTGGCAAGCTATCACTTTGAAGTAATCAACGAAAGAAGGCCTTTTTAACGGTGCATCTTAAGACGCACCGTAGGAAAATTTAAATTAGTAGTTCGTTTTGTTATTCCGCGCAGCGCGCGCAAGCATTGGCACGACGCACAGGCGTGTGCGGTTGCTATAATTCGTCCGTCGGATCAGTGCGCGACATCGCGTATAGCTGCAATTCAAAACAATTCAAAACATGATTCAGCAACTTTTGATTTGAAATTGAGATCCTCGAATGCTGTTTTTCTCGGAATATACAGCTGAAGCTGAGCTGAAAGTTCATCAGGTTAGTTGTTCAGTGTCCTTCATTAGATTGTGAACACTTTTGTTGCTTCAAACGAACAAAATGCCAATTACAAATGATGGACTATATCTTTAAACTGTGAGGCAGAAAGTCAGCTCTTTTCAGAAGTAGTTTCATTATTCTCAACAGCTTCTGCATCCACACTTGTGAGCTGCCAAAGATTAGATGTGTTATTTCTCTCATACAGACCGTTCCCAGCATGCCATCACTGTAACACTCCCTGAGGCCCCCCTTCAATGGCAACAGTTTTTGTTAAGATATTAATAATAATATTATTATAACCAAAAAAATATACAATTAGGGAGACATTCCTATAGACTTGTGCTCACAATTTTTCTTACTTTCCTTACCCCTAACCCCAATTTAACCTTATCCTACCCCCACAAATTTTAGTATTTTTACCACTTGGACCACGAGCAATCGATCTAGCCTATTTGCGATGGTAAAATTTTGCATCTAAATAGGAGCTGAGGCATTAGGGAGACATTGAAATGTCTCCCTAATTCCACATGTCTTCTAAAGGTATACATGTAGCTTCTGACGCTAAGGTGTCTCCCTTACTGTACAATTTACGATAATAATTAATGATATTTTATTCGTGATATAGCGTTTTACCTTGAAATCTCAAAACGCTTTACAAAACTTAAATGCCACATAAAAAATAAACCAGCTAATGCTTTACAAAACATAAATGCCACATAAAAAGTAAACCAGTTAATTAAAAAGTAGTTAAATAAAATACCTTTTAAAAAGAAAGTCTTAAGCTGTGATTTAAAAATTCCCACTTCAGTAATGTTTCTTAAATAAGCTGGAAGTCTGTTCCACCGAGTCGGTGCATAGATGGCAAAAGCACGATCACCGTATGTCTTGCTAGGCTTTGGATGAACTTTACCATGGTTGAGCTTAACCCATAGAGCTATATTAAATTACTAGAGTGCTAACTCCTCATTCTGCGCGCGGAGACGCTTTGAAGCCGCTCTGGGCGCAGACATTTTGAATTCATGTGCGTGTTTGTAGAACACAATCAAAATAGAAGGATTGAATTTTAAAAGTGTACTCTACATGCAACGCGCAAGTAGAAGATACGCAAACAACTTAAGCGCGTCATGGCGGTTCAAAAAGCGTCACGGCAAAAAGCATCTGCAGCGGAGGGACGCGCACTGGTTGCGCTGTTTGTGTAGAGCAAAATGACACGCTCATTTGCTGATCGTGCGTTTCAGTTTTGGACGTATTGGCTTCGGTAACGCACCGGTATGGAATACAAACACAGAAATGCAAATAGCCGTACAAAATTTCTAGGTCTCCATAGGTTTGTGCACAAACATGGATGCGCCCAGCAGGCATTACTTTGTACACGAAGTTAGTGCTCTAGTAATTTAATATAGCTCTATGGCTATATAGTGTGAATGTTGGACACATGATCGGATATCAACTCTGTGCGGTACTATGCCGCTGACTCACCATATATAAGTTTAAAAATAATACAAAGGGTCTCGGATTCAACCTGCAGCGGAAGCCAATGTAGTTCCTGAAGTATGGGTGTCATGTCTACGTGACGATCCAGATTTCCCCTTTTACCAGTCGTGCAGCAGCATTCTGAATACGTTGTAGTTTCTTGAACTGATAATCGTATAAACCAGAAAATAAACTGTTACAATAATCCAACCGGGGAGTAACCAATGCATGTATTAGTTTCTCAGTATGTACTTGATCCAAAAGATTCCTAAGTTTACCAATCCGCCACAGTGAGTGAGACGCCACCTTACAAACACTAGAAATGCGAGCATCCAAGGTTCCAGCTGAGTCCAACATCACCCCAAGATCTTGTACTGTGGCAGAGGCCATAGTACAGACATCCCCAACCCGCACTTCAGTCCCAACAGTTTGGAGACTTGAATTTCTGAAGCGTGAACCATAAGATCTCAGTCTTACTGTCGTTCAATGTTAGCATATTTGTTCGCATCCAGCAACGAATCTCGTATGGACAGCAGTCAATGTGAGTTACATATGAATAGTCAACACGGGAGCCACAAGAAATGTATCTGACAGTCATCTGCATAATGAACAGAGTTTAGACCATGACATTGACGGGTGATAATGTCCTCGAGTGGATCGACAAGGAGAACAAAACGGGTTCGAGTACGGACCCTTGTGGAACACCGAAGACCCAATTGATACCCTTTGAGTTCTCATTCTCAAAAAGAGAGTTCAACCAATCGTAAACTTTCCCCCAATACCAAAACGAAGTCATTTGTTCGAGGGGTAGTTGCTTTGTCCAATACTGGTGCAGTGCTTTTGCCATTGAAGAGGGCCTTCATGAGTGTACAGTGATAGCACTTACAGTGAATGGTCTATAGAAATACCAACTTAAAAAGCCTTTTTTTCCCTCAAAATCCAACATTTTCACAGTATGGAAGGTTTCACAATTTTATCACTTATATCTTCTGCATTCTGATATAATCGGCAGTATCACCTGGGCAAGCCTGTCATGATTTTTGTCACAATTTTGGTGAATAAATTCATTGGTAATGATAGGATATAAAGATGGTTCCATCCTCAGTTACACTTCCTTACCATGATTTAATCTAACTTCACTATTCCCATTAACCCTCCTGCTCTCTGAACAGTCACAGACAGTCCAAGAATCAATCCTCTTCCCCTGCCATGCCTTTTACACAGGCCTGTCACCAACAGTCAGATCATATTGCAAGCAAGCACTGTGACTAGTCAAATTCAGTCAACAGACAAAAGAAGTAACTGGTAGGCACAACTGGCTTATCAATCACCAACAGTCAAAGCATCACTGCATCAAGTTACATAAACAGTCACAGCCAGTCAATCCTGCTTTCTGTAGGCTGGGAGCTCTTAACTGTTGAAAATAGTCACTTGATTGATTTTGACTGAAAGGACAACTTTGCTCAGAATGTATGTTTGCATAGGAGGGTTAACTGTGCCGGTCTGTTTGTCTGTCTCTCTGTCTCTACTTTTTTAACATATTTCTTCTTTTTTGGGGTTGGGTTTGTCTGTTGCAGGAGGTGGGGTACTGTCAAGGCATGAGCCAAATCGCTGCTCTGCTCTTAATGTACCTGAACGAGGAAGATGCATTCTGGGCCCTTCATGCCCTACTGACGGACACCAAGCATGCTATGCATGGTAAGTACATTAACCAGGATGCCATGGACATTTTTTTTGCAAGTTCGGCAGTGTCTAAAATGGGCATCCAGAGCTATGCTACGTGTTTTGTCAGTTTTTTTCCCACGTAGCTGTAATGACCAGAGATGAAAGTTTTCTGACTCTATAATCGAAAATCCGACTTGTTCAAATGTATTTACAAAATTCTGATTATTCTGACGATCTTTTCCCTGCAAAGTCTGATTTTTAAAATTATATTTCAACGAATTTGATGAAATAGGGCTTGAAGTGTGTACTAGTACATACCTACGTGTACATGTACACGTCACATGTAACTGCGGCGCGGCCCTGATTTCGGACAGGCATTTTTGTTCGGCCTATTTTCTGATTATTTTTCCCATAGGCCAGTTTCATCTCTGACCGACCTAGACAATAACTCTGTAGACAAGACATTCTGATGCAGGCTAAGATTCCTCAATCCTCCAATAGATCCCTACTTCCTCAATGTTCCAAAATCAACCAACAGGAAATCTTCTTTGTTCAAACGTTCATAAGGCTCACATCGTCCATTGGTTGAACCTTTTTTGTATTTTTCAGATAGTCTTAGGGTTATTACTTGCATTGACAAAGTGCAAAATTGCAATAAACAAATAATGCTTTGAATACCTGTGAAGTTCCAAAAATAAAATCTTTTAGTACTCTGGTGGCATTTTGGAAGATGGGGGAGATTTAGAAAGAGTGTAAGGTACCGTACCCCCTCCATTAACCAAAGTTAACTTCTAACTTGATGTTATTTTCTCCTGTTTGTTTTAGGCTTCTTTATTCCTGGTTTTCCCAAGCTGATAAGGTACCAGGACCACCACGAGCGCATCTTGAAGAAGTTCCTCCCGAAAGTCAAGAAGAACTTTGTAAGTATTCTGACATCTTGACCGTATCAATCCCTTTTCAGTCTTCTAAGGCTTATTGTACATTCAAACCATATCATCTATTTTTTGGTCAAATAATTATCTACATGGCAGATTGGGTTTGGGCAAAAAAAATTGTCAAGGCTGATATTGTTTTTTAGAGTGCTGGCAATTTTTTTGGGGGGGTTTTAAGATTTTTAGGAAATCTTCAAAATAATTGTGAACACTTTTGAAAATTTGGCCCCAGATTTTGACATTGATTCTGACTAACTGTATTGTGTCAAGGCCTTAAGCTGCACCTTATGTTGTGTATGCTCAGCCATGCAAAAATTACAAATGTATGCTAGACATCATCCACACTGCTTCTGGGTATCATTGGCAATTTCTTATTGTATTATGACAATGATTGTTTGAGGATTTTGAGGATTGAGGCAGTGGTCACCCCTTCACTGAACAACTGCAAGAAATAATAGATGACTGTGGAGGACTTTATGAGTCTGTATCAATTTTTTTTTTTACATGGTGGCAATTGGAGGATTTTGAAGGATTGAGGATGGATCCTAAATACATGTGATTGGATCTAGCAAAATGAGTCTTAACCAGTTCGCACCGTGATTATTTTGACATGACCGAAGCCAGGCGCAGGATTGTTTTCATGAACCTTGATGCCAGATGGGTTCAGGCTGTCATCTGCGGGTAGCACACCCTGATATTACCAGCCACGCTTGCTGCGAGTGGGTCACAGACAGATATTTCTGGCCTCATTCATTGCGTGTTTATCTGTCATCCATTCCGAATACCGCAAAATTTTGTGTACACGTCATCCGACGTGAACTGGTTAAAGATATAGTCCGTCATTTGTAATTTGTGCATTTTGTTCGTTTGAAGCAACAAAAGTGTTCAAAATCTAATGAAGGATACTGAACAACTAACCTGATGAAGTTTCAGCTCAGCTTCAGCTGTATATTCCGAGAAAAACAGCATTCTAGGATCTCAATTTCAAATCAAAAGTTGCTGAATCATGTTTTGAATTGTTTTGAATTGCAGCTATATGCGATGTCACGCACTGATCCGACAAATTATAGCAACCGCGCGCCTGTGCGTCGTGCCAATGCTTGCGCGCGCTGCGCCGAATAACAAAACGAACTACTAATTTAAATTTTCCCACGGTGCGTCTTAAGACGCACCGTTGGAAAGGCCTTCTTTCGTTGATTACTTCAAATGATAGCTTGCCAGAAAGAATAATTTCACAGGGAGTTTAGTCCACTTACTATCTTTCAACCAAGTATGTTTTTCAACAATAATACGCCAGTTACTTTTTCGGATGGCTGCAAATGATGGGCTGTAGCTTTAAGGAACCTGTACCAGCCCTCATATTTCTCCTGTCTCCTTCAGGACAAGTTGGAGATCCACACCAGCCTGTACTCCATGAAGTGGTTCTTCCAGTGCTTCTTAGACCGCGTCCCCTTCACGTTAACGTTGCGTCTCTGGGACATCTACATGCTGGAAGGAGACAAGATCCTGGTGGCCATGTCCTTCAACCTCATGAAGATGCACAGACGTAAGTACCTGGGGCCGATTTTACAAAACTCTAAGATGCCTCTTAGGGAGGGTAACTCGTCTTAACTCACGACTCGTCCTTGGATCGATTTCACCAAACTTAAGACACGTTCAACACGTCCTAACTTTCTTAGCAACATGGCTGAAACCGTCTTAACTTAAGATCGGTCTGAGGGTCGTCATTAATGCATGCATCTCATTAATGCATGCATTAATTTGTATAATCATCTAGAAATCATTGCAACATCGTCGTGTCCTTGCAACAAAGTTGTATCTCCTAAAATGGCGTGTGACGTCATGTGATCCGTGGACAGAACTTTAAAATGGCGGTTGTGTTTAAAACTCCGTAACTTGAAAAGTACATGAGTGATGTGAATGATTCTTGTACTGAAAGAAAGCTTATGAATTGGGCTTTCATATCCTAGATTTTGAAAGTGCTACATGCAGAACTTCACTAAAACAATGGTCCCGACATTTTGGTTTCGTTTTTTTTTACTCACTCTGTATTCGCTTTGTGACAGACCATGCTGTGTATTCCTTATGTCAGCAATGTTAACCTGATCACTAACATCATACTAAAATTAAAACTGTTGTTTTTTTCCTAAAGATTTTTTCCCCTGGACATGTAAAGCATCCATTTGTGAGATTTATCGTCGGAGGTATGGGTAGCAGAATAGACTTTTCTTATTTTAACTGGTTGTGATGCAGGGATGATGCTGAAGAAAGACATGGAGACGGTCGTCAGATACCTCCAGGAGCAACTCGTGGACAACTTCGGCTACAAGGATGATGAGGTCATAGAATCGCTACAGGAAGCTATGGCAGGTAATTCCACTTGATAAATCAAGACTTCACTATGGGCTCTGTGGGCCAACCAAAGAGGGCGCAAAGTACGCACAACTTCCTGAATGTGCCAAAACTATTAGCCACAGCGTCTTCGCGTGAGCGTCAGGCGTCGTGGGCGCGCAAATACACGTACGTTTAAATTTAACTTGATGGTCTCCCAGACTAATCCCCACCCCCAATAACTTTGGATCGTTCGAAATATGCAGTGGATGGATCGGGAACCAGTCTAGGTCACCCCCAACTCTCCTTTTCTGGCCGTTGAAGGGGTACTTGTGCACGGAGCCCATAGGAGATTCCAATATGTGAGGTTTCGGCAAGAAATATCGTACAAATACTGTAGAAATGACTCTTGCGAATCAGTATTTGTGGCGTTTGGCTGTATATCAGAAGTTGGCCAGAAAATTTTGCCTTTAGCAAAAATCGAAATTTTCGGCAAAAATAATCCCGTCGCAAAGTGGCTAATGGGACAAGCTCCCATTGTCTGAGAATTTGCAGTTGATGCACTATTGTTGATGGCTCAATGCAGCAAGGTGCCACAGACACTAACAGCTGATTCACTTTAGTGTGTATGGCTGGGGTCAGTGTTAATGAGTTTATGTCGGATGACGTGTATACACGCAAACGTTTTGCGGTATTCATGACCGATAAACGCGCAACAAGCGAGGCCAGAAATATCTGTCTGCGACCCGCTCGCAGCGAGCGTGGCTGATAATATCAGGGTGTGCTACCCACAGATGACGGCCTGAACCCGTCTGGCATCGAGGTTTGTAAAAACAATCCGGCGCCGTGTCAAAATAATCCCGGTGCAAACTGGTTAAGACTCGTTTGCTAGATCCATTCACATGTATGATTTTTCTAAACGTTTTGTTCTTTAAATCTTCTCTTCCAGAATTAAGACGAGCCAAGATGATTGCGCCCCCAATCGGCAAGACCGCAGAACTGCCCCAGGTTCCGTTTGGCTTGTCCAGGACCCCCAGCATCAGCCAGGCGACGGGGCTGCGCTCCCCCATGCAGCATCTGAGCAACGGCCGCGGCAAACAGGTAAACAGGAGGAGGAGGGCGCCAAAACGATAGTTAGACAGTCGCCGTCGTGTGAAGACCTTGAAATATAATCCAAAAACATGCCAAAAGTTGCGCATGCTGTGTGGTTTGGTTTTTTTTGCATTTGGCACGATTATTTTTTTTTCTATACAAATTGTGACAATGCAGTGATGTTCATATATATGCGTTATCCTCATTTCATTCAGTGAAATCCTTGCTGGCAGGCCATATTTATTACAAGAAATATTGAGTTTTACAGAGTAAGTCAAAGATTCGTGATTACCTTTCAAAAATTGTGCCAAAATTTTTCCTTCAAAATACAGATTTCAAGTACTTACTGTTTTTCTCATTTCATTTATTGAAATCGTTCGTGGCAGGCCATATTTATTAAAAAATATTGAGTTTTACAAAGTAAGTCAAAGATTTGTGATTAATTTTTCAAAAATTGTGCCAAAATTTTTCCTTCAAAATACAGAATTTATGTACTTACATGTATGCTATTTTTTTAAATAGACATTTCTGTCGTCACTTTCTGTTTAAAAAATAAATTATTTGAACCACAAACCCTCACGACAATCTGGCATATTCACAAAAACTGGAGGGGAAAAGTCACTGCAGAGGTACACATCTACAGTATATTTAGCTGCCAGCAAATATAAATGCAACCCACGCCATTTAGGTACCGGTAGCTACCGCAAACTACGGTAGCCTGTCATTTGTATATATTACTATTTATTGAAATCAAAATCACCAGTGACTAAGCCCACGATTCCCTTTACAAGAACTCTCTAATTCTCCACCAGATGATAAGAAAATAGCCAAACCTTTTTTTACAGAGTTTTCAGTTCCAGAGTTTTCCATCTTGTTTTGCACTATTTGTTGTGTTTGGACCCAATCATCAGCTGAGACGGTTTCATATTTGTTTCATTCGTATGTCCCTTTTCGGTCAACTGAAAAAAAACAACTTCTTGCATTTCTTGAACTATATGTTGGTGCCTAGGTTGTTACAGAACCAATTTAGGCAAAAAAAAATTCCAAATCATTATTTTTCCCAATTTTCACTATCATTGTTATCATAAGTGTCCATTCGTGTGAAACCTCCTGCACTTTTCTCCAAAAGTAGACAAGCTATCAGCAATTTCTTTCAGGGAAAATCGTTGCAGTTCCCTGGTACTCTGTTGAAGTAAAAAACTGGTTCCTTCATGCACCCACTTCATAATGCATCAAGCAAATTATGTCGTCTGCACCAGCTCCCCCCCCCAAAAAAAGTCACATTTTCCAGGCCCTATCATAATTTCCGGCAGGTTTTGAAAGCAGATCTGTACACCATTTCTTTAAAAAAAAAAAAAAATCTGGGCAACATTTTCCGTAATCCGTCTTTCCTGTTACTCTTGTTGTTTCAAGCCGTCTGCGAGTAGTACGTCCTCTCTAGTTGGCATGGCAACGCATGATTCATGACATATACCTTAAATATCGCTTTCATGTAAGTTTTTGAATATTTTTTTCTCCCTCCATAAGAGATCCTTTTGGTTGTCACGACGGACTTAATTTCAAATCGGTTTATTTTTTTTATCCACGAAGAATGCCGAACTTCGTCTGTGGCCAAAGTGTGCATTAATTACTAATTGTGATCATTTACTAACGGTGCATGATAAACGGATCGGAGTCTTTTGCACGTTGTGCTTGAAGGAAGGTGCCATTTTAAGTTTTTTAATTTTCTACCTCGAACCGCAGGTACGAGTACTTAGTGTTTTACTTTTTACATTTTAAATACTCAAAATTATGTTTGATATAAAAAATAACAGCATCTTTATAAATTAACAAAGGCATACCGGTAGTCATGAAGAATTTTTATCCAAAGACATTATTAACTGAATGGTTTTGGTAGAAGAATCAATGAAGTTTTGAATGATTTTGTTCTTAGTAAAAATATAAATGCTTAAAACAGGGTTCGAAATTAGCGGTAGCCCGCTAGCCAAATGCTAGTCGAAACAGCGGCGGGCTAGTCCAACTATTCCTTAACTAGCCCGGCTGGCTGGCGAGTGAACAATTATTGGGATGCGGCAAAGATGAACGCACAGAAAAAAAAAAATCATTACATTCAGAAAGAAAACCCCATCAATTTGTGTCCAATTTTTTTCACTGTTTTAAAGGGTTAAATTATTAGATCTGTTAATCAAAAACACTGACAAAATTGCCTCAGAATTGAGCCTGAAAGTACGCCATTGTGTATTTGAGATTAGAAGAAAAAAAAGCGGGCTAGTGAAAATGCCCGCGGGCTAGTTAAGAGTCCGTTTCAGTAGCCCGGCTGGCTAGTGAACAAAAAAAGTTAAGGTCGAACCCTGTTAAATCATATTTTTGTATATGTACACAATTTTGTATTTATCCATGGAACACAATTTACAGCTAGTATGATACTTTAAATATAAAGTTAGATATTTTGTGTAAATTATTTTAAAATGGGAGAAAAAGATCCTTCTTCGTTTCTCTGGTCAACAAGGATGAACATCCATTCAAACGTAAAACATGCTATAAATAACTTGGTTTCAGTAGAATACTAACAACACATGGGAGCCTAGCATGCACTGGTTGCCATAATTTAGTTTGCACATTGGATGATTGCAGTTTCTAATAATACACAGTATAACACGTAAACCACGCACGACAGAAGGGGGCGCTATTTATGTGTCTATTTTTCCAGTCGTTGTTAACCTGGTTTTTGATAACTTGTACAAAAATGTCACAGACAATGACAAAATCTGCATTTTAATGATAATTTACCAGACGTCTGAAGAATATGACATGTTTGGCGTATCTGCAGTTGGACATGTACTGTACGCACGTCAATTTTGGCTTATGACTGCTGTTGTGCAGTCTTCAGCACTAGGAGGTATATTTTAGTGGGTAAATGTAGACAGTGATAAAGAAATGAGGATATACAGAATATAGAATGTCCTGATATTGTACATAGAAATTATAAACTTTTGTCGCGATTGATTTCCAAATGGGCCAAAAAAAAACCACCCCCAAAACACCCTGTAAACTTTGACAGTTGCTTTGGCATGTTTTTAGCTCACGCCTGGCCAAGGGTGGATCCAGAACACAATTATTTTTTTTGGGGGGGGGGGGGGGGGGAGGTTCAAAAATTTGTTTGGTCCCCCAGAAAGTGGGTCCAAAAAGTTACGGCGTGGGGTTCGGGGCCCGAAATTGTTGGAATCTAGATGCTCTGTGGTGCGATCCGAGGGGATTTCGGACCGCTTTAACCAATATTTTTTTGAGGAAAAGATGGTGGTGTATGCAGTGCCTGCCTTTATAGCAAGTTCACTTTATTAAAACAAAAAAATTGGTTACTTGGTTGGTTTTTTTTTTGGGGGGGGGGCCTTTGTCCCCTGGATCCGCCCTTGTGTGTGGCACGTTGTAGACTGTTAAAAGTTAATTTTACCAGTGGGCTACATTGAGAAACATATTCGGCCATTTTCCTACTTTGATCTGATTTACCTTGAAAATAGTGTCTGTACGTATATTTTTAAAAGAATGGTTTAGTTACAGTTTATGCGGGTTTTGAAGACAATCAGTAAACTACATGTAGCCCAGCAGGCTAGTAAGAACGATTTTACTGCAAGGTCCAGCTCGGGATAATTGTAAATGTTGGTGCTGGCCACCACACATTCAGTTGTCACACATGCTTGTAAATAAATCGAAATTACGCCAGCTTCATTTTTGAAAAGATAAAGTAGTCTTTTTATTTTTAGCAAAGGAGAGGTGATTAGAAAAGCTGATTTGAAATTCTCTATTAAACATGTTAAAGGAATTGTTTATCCAATGTTTTTGCAAGGGGAGTATTCTTAGAGCATTATTGTTAGCATTAAAATAGAAATGTATGTCATAGTCTGAAGTGGTTTTGTTTGTACTTGTGCTAATTTGTTTTGTTGTTGATTTTATTTGTTTTTCTTTGCCTTTTTCCGTTATTGTGCACGTGAGTTTTTGTTGGATTTTGTTGTACCTTTACATGAACCTCCTGTTTGAGTATATAGCAGTGGTATATGGCCATTTGCAGATCATTTTCTAACCAAAGCATTTGATTCGTAGTGTGATTTTTTTTTTTTTTTTTAATCCTGCTCATTCAGATCCATTTTTTTTCTGTTGCCATGGTAAAGATTTTATTTTTCCCCTGAAATACTCCCTCTATTCATTTTTTATTTGGAAAATGACAAATCAAGTTAATATATCAGTTTTTTCAACTTTGAGCTTATACATTGGCACAAAGCAGGCAACATTAGCAAAATAAGTTTTCCTTGGTAGCAATAACAATGTCTTGGAAGACAGCCGCACGTCTTATCATCATATGTTTGTAACTTTGCTTCATATTTTTCACCCAGTCCATCATTTCACATCTCTCATTTGACCCATTTGGTACATGCGCCCAACCTCATCTCATGCCAACATACAAGTCATTTCACGTACCCCGTAGTGTTGGTGGTTTTCAAAACCAATTTGTGGCGCAGCTGTACCGATTTATCTCCTTAAACCACAATTCTCTCTCAATAGCTTGACAGCATTTGCTTTTTCTGTTCTGATATTCAGTTGTTTTTGCTTTTGACTCTAATCTTGTGTGTTTTTGTGTGTGTGGTTGGGGACGAGAAGAAAAGACGGCCATTTCCCAAAATCTCAGTTACAGATTCCGTAGGAGCACCCTTTTCAGAGATATGCTCTTAATATAGCTTGCGTGTGCAACTTGCTTTGCCCGGGTTTCCGTTGCATAATTTGCTGAGAATCTCACCAATGAATAATGTCGTATGTGTCTTGTTAACTGACTTTTAAAGTTTTTTTTTTATCCTGTTGGAACAAAATGTACAATCTGATCACTTGCTTTACTCACTAACACTCGCTTCTCATTTGGTGCATTGCCAGGTCATTAACATTGGCTTTGTTCTCTCACACCCTCTCCTTCCCCCGTCTCTTTCCGCTATCATTGTTGTCCCTCCGCCCTGGTCTGACTTCAATCCCAACACCCTTCCTTCAAACCTTACCAAATCACAGGTGGCCTCCTCATCCAGCACGTCCCAAACACCAACCGCCTCACCCAGCACCACCCTGTCCGTGTCCAATTCCACCTCCCGCCAGACCTCGCCGGAGAAGCGCAACAAGTCGGAGGACAACTACTACAGCAGCGTCACCTCCTTCGAGAGCCAGTTCTCCAACCAGGTGGCCGGGGCCCTGATGGCCGACCCCATGCAGGGGCTCCGCCAGCCCCGCTCGCCCCCCAGGACCGACGACGAAGAGGACCACACACCCACGCAGAAGGACTTCTTGGAGTACGAGGCCCGGCTGAGGGTCCTGGACGGCGGCGGCCGATCAGACAAGCGAACCCTGCAGGCAAGCCTGAGCTCACCGCCGGCTGACCGGCCTCAGAGTCTCCCCCCGTCAAGCCCGACCATGTCGGACCCCATGGAGCGTCGGTCATCCCTCTACGACAACATTGATGTGTATTATAACGATACCTACGAGGTTGATATGGAGGAATCGTTAGAACGATTGAACACCCCAACCGACCAAGAGCCGTTTACATTAGGGGAGCACGAGACATTAATGTACACACCTGTGGCAGGAAATTCCCCAGCCCGGGTTGCTCGGAGTAACGGAGCGAGCAGGGGAGACCCTGCTCACGTCGCTAGTACGTCGTCAACTCAAGGAGAGAGTCGCTCTCCAACCCGTATGATTGCCAGCAACTCACCCGTTCGCACGACTGCTGGTAGAACCGGCTCTCCATACAGAGAGACTCATTCCCCCCAACCATCCCCAGTGAAATACTCCCCTTATGGTGGCCCCTCCTACGCCCCCCACTCCACACATCAGCCCCCGCCCCCTCCACCCCGGACCCTACCTGTGAGTGAGCTACATCATTTTGACGGCGAAGGCTCACCCTATCGAGTCCGGCGTACCACTCCCGACAGAGAAACCTACGGTGGCAGCATGTTCACCACACAAGGGAAAGTCGATGGTCCAGCGGTCCGACCAAAAAACCTACACAGCCCTGTCAACGGAGTGCCATATTTCAAGACTCAAACAACTTACATATAACAAAGTAAGTAAAGGTTTAATGTAGCCTACTTTTGTATTTATCTACCTGTAACAAGTTATTACCCCTTTAACAAAAACATTACATGACCTGTTCTCATAAAAGGTGATTAGAAGTAGACCTATTGATTCATGTGTAATGGGGCCTTCAGCGTAGAGACTAAAGATCTTTAAAGACAACTTTCGCAAATTCAGGATATATGTTGACACGCTAATGACATTTTTTTTCCCGTATAAATTGGAATAAAATCAACACTTTAATGTCGTGAGGTTCCTTAAAATTATTAGTATGCATATTACATCAGTTCACATTCAACAAATGATATTTGCCAAATATCATGGGCTTTCCAACCATATGTACATGTCATTTTCTGAATTTTGTGATGTACATGTAAAGTCGTCATTGACTAGAGCAGCACTTGATTTCATGAAACGCTTCAATGCTTCGTAACGCAAGTTGCGACACGTAACATGTTGCAACTTGTGATGCATCCTGCGATCAATTTTTCAAAATTTTACGAAGTGTTGAACGTTTCGTCATGTTTTCTTCAATTGCAGTTTTTGGTGTGGCTTTGTCGAAATCTCTGGTTTGAAATAACGAATGCGGTTTCATGTTTTCATGTAGTTACGAAATGTCGACAACCTTCAATGTCATTCCAGATTGGAATGATTTCTAAAACAGTTATTCAAAGGTTGCTTCATGCTGCGGCGATCACACGTGTATACGGGCAGTTCCACGGTTACTCACGTAACATTTTTGATGTACTTTTGAGTTTCCTTGGGCTGTAATTACCTTACTGAAAAGGTTTAATAACTGTTATCCCCATGGTAGATAGACTAGACTTAGACCTACCTAAGCACCAAAGATGACATCCAGAAAAATGTGTAATTATGGTAAACAAGACGCACAAAATTGGTTACTCACGTTACATTTTCGTAGCGTGAGAAACCGTGGAATTGCCCACATGTAGAACTTATTGTAATTCTGTAAAATGATGGTTTCCATAGGGCTGTGCATCGGAACCGGGTACCGGTACCCGACCACTAATGTCAGGAACCGGTTCCAGATTATGGGATCGGGTACCCGTAACCAACTTTTCAAATTCCTCAGTAACTTCTCAGACAATGATAAAGAAAGGTTTTGAATGTCATTTCTGGGGAATTTTGAAAATGATAGCCAGGCTACATGGAAAATAAAACGGGTTTCACGTTTATGACGCTCGCAGAATTTGCAGTTTTCACCATAAAGCTATAAAGCTCACTGTACACACTTGTATCTTGCTGTATTGACGCACCGATGTGGTAGTATTATCATGCGGACCTTTATGGACAATCTGAACAGCAACTTCCGAGATTTGAAATTTGGGGTCGGGTTTCTTTAACAGGTACCCGTGTTGTTTTTTTCAATCGGGTAACTGGTTTCCATACTACCCGTAAATGCACCCCCCTAGGTGTCCATTCAATTTAGTCATGCCATATCCTTCAAATACACAGTTATTATGTGAGCAAACCCAACACAATTGAAAGGATAATTTGTAACTAGTTAGGACATAAATTTCAGGAAAGATGCTTTGCTCTCTTATGAAGTGTACATGTACTTGAAAAACAAAAATGAAGGGCCTTTTGGGTGTAAGCTTAGACGATATCATTTAATCCATATCCATTGAATGATCATTGCCAATGTGCTAGTAACACCAAACCAGCTTTGTTAGTTAAATTCTGTTGGGATAGGGTTGTATTTTAAAGCTAGCACCAAAACACGGTCTGAAACTTGGGAAAGGCTTTAATCCGGCGGGCACATTTTTGTAAACTATAAACTGAATTATGCGATTACATGTAAGTTCTTGTAATAGGTTGCGATTTACGTCAGACAGTTGTAGTTTTGCTGCTGCTGAATGAAGGCAGTGAAAACAAAATCCAAAAAAAAAATTGCTTGTGAAGTTTTGACATATTGGTAAGCGTGTAAGGCATTCAAAAAATGACGGAGAACAAAAGAGAACAATATCGTCCACGATTCCCAGCATACGTCCGCGATTGGGGTCGTGTACAAAACATATGGGAGTCTTCCTAAAAAGGAAATGAGGGACAATGGGACGTGCACGATGAGAGGTCGATACGCAACTGCGTGTGTGTGTTACTTGCATTGGTCTATTTAGCTACTGTTAGTTGTCAGTATTTTGTGTAGTGACAAAAGTTTCAATGGGTTTTATTTATAATTTGTGTGTGTTTCTGTAACAATTGACTGAAGGCAGCTGAGATTCCAATAATTATGCATTTTCCAACACAAATCTGACCTGCTGCAGAAAAAAATAATAATAATCTTGAGACAACTATCTGCCTGACAAAAGCAGCCAAAATGTGGTTTTGACTTCTGAACTTTCTTGCCCATTATTTTCCTCTAAAAGGATTTCATCTGGCACTTGATTGTCATCATTTATATCTTTTATATTTTGTTTCTTCATTTTTTTCATACATTGATTATTTGCTGCTTTCTCTTTTTTTCACATAATTGTTTAATTTCGTTGGCTGGTTTTCATTTTTTAATTTTTATTAAATAGTTCATTTGTATCTTTGCGTGGCATACTGTACTAACCGGCTGGAACACTTTGTGTCTCACTCTATCAAAATGAGGAATATATTTGGGGGGAAAAAGAAGAAATTTTCACTGGGAACAGCTGAAGGTTTGTAAAATAAACTTTCCAGTTATGTACATGTATGCACCAACTACAAATGTTTATATTGCCTAATTTGAAAATGAAGAAAGCAAAGTTGTTAAATTTCTGTCATCTTCAGAGCACTAAACAGAAAACATTGCATTTTCTCATTTTGAGAGTCAAAATATTGACCCCGAAATTTGTTCTCGCAACAATAACACCAAAACGGCCCATTCGTAAAGGATGGTTGTGTGGACGTTTATATTCTTCTTTTATATTAGTAGTTCTCTTAATAGTTGCTCTTTCCAATTAAAAGTTCAACTAAAATGCATTTTTGTAGCCCAATTAGGCGCTTTTCAAGGACGGAATGCCCCTTTAAGTCATGATCCAAAATTAACAGCTGAATCAAAAGTATAATAAACACTGTCACTAATATCACTAGGAAGATGTAGAAGAGACACATGTAGATAAGATACATGATCTATGCACTATCCTCGCAGGATTTGCGTTGACTTACAGATCATTTTTCTATCAACATTTTTTTTAGTGAATTTTCTTAAAGAGAGGAGGCTCTTGTTTCTCACACAGTTATAAACCAATAATCACTTTTTTATATATTTGTACAAAGATGAAGAAGACATGTTGAGAATTGAAGATAGATAAACATTCATGTAAGTTTCCTTTTTATAATCATTTTATAGCCGTTTTAGTAGCGTCACTTGTACATATGTGAGTAGGGTTGCTAGGCGGTTGTCGTGACAACATTTTGAATATGTAATAATGTTAATATCAAAACATGGATTGTAAGCATAGTGTGTTAAGCTCACTGCTCCAATCCTTTTTTGTGTGTGTCCCACGTTGCCACGGTTACACTTAGATGACAAAGGCTTTTGACCAATTCTCGTTTGGGTGAAATTATGTCATTTTTGAGTTCATGCCAAGTGAGATGCATGATGCTATTGTTGACGGATATGGATTAGGAAATTGGGGGAGACTACTTGAAAAGACATTCAAACGCTACCGGTATTTCGACGGTGCCTGGCGCTCACGCGAAGATGCTATGCATTCTGCATGTTCAGAGTAAAATATGCTGTGCATGCTTCGTGCAGTACATGCTCAAACCACTACATGCACATTGTGTTTCTATCCCGCTGAGGTTTTTGAGAGTGGTCACAACGTGCCATGTACTGTTCATGCCCAGAGTCTGTACACGGACACCCTGTGGCACTTTTGTTCTGATTCGTTTTCCAATTTTATACAACACGGAAAAAAATTTGATTGAAACCAAATTTTTGGAAGTCTCACTTTTTTTGGTCACATGAACACTCTACTTTAGTAAAATAGTGTGCCCAGAAAGGAGTGCCATATAACAAGCCAGTGAACAAAAAGCCCAAAAATGGTCATATCCGCTCCGTTCACAAGTACCTTCTCACCGACAAAGAAAGTACAGTTGGGGGTGACCGACCAACGCCATCTTGCCTGACTGCAATTTTGCTGCGACGCGTGGCCACTACGTGCACATAGTACAAATCCCCTGGTGTACATGTACGTGCGTACACAAGGAACGGTGCACGTCAACCAGCGAAATGTCCCGCCCATTGGCCGTCGTTGCTAGGTAAAAGGGCGCCCTCTTTCGTTGGCGCACGGAGCCCATAGAGGGTGTAATACTCTTTTCAAAAACTGGGAATCTGTCCTGTTTTATTCCTAATCTTGCTGTGTATATATGTATAAAATGAATGCTTCTTTATGTGAAGTTGTTTGTAGCGTAAGACAGATTGATGAAGTGAAGATAGTGATGTAAAGGTCATTGGTGGACTGAACTGAGTTCTTTCCTTAAAGCCAGATGACAAAAAAAGGTCGACTCGATTCATTGTTAGCCGAAACTCACTATTGTAGGAAGTGCATTTATTTTTTAATGCTTTTAGGGTTAACTTATGAAGTTCATTTGTATATTGTATATTACTTTTATTCGCAGAGCCGTTATTATGTATATGCAGAAAGAAAATGAAATAATTACAATAATGACGTAGTATTTATAAAAAAAAAACACAAGAAGTAAAACAAATCATTGAGAAAAATGGAATGTTTTGTAAATTAGAAGATTTGAAGTGCAAATTCATAGCTCTAGTCTCCAGTTAGGGTAAAAAAAGTGAAAAGCATTTTTAAAAAAAACACAACTTTTTCTTCTTTTTACAGCAGGGTTTTTTTTGGACAACAAATCACAAACAAACAACTTATTTTTACTACAACAAGTGGTTATTACAAATATTTGTAAATGAGGTATCAAAATGCAGAATTTCCATTTTTGTGGTGGTTATTTTCCTTTGAACCGTTTTTAAGAGTTATACTCCTTGGAGTGGGCAAAAAATGACTATAATTGAATTACATTTACCTGTTTTTTTAATTTAGCTTATAAAACCAACATGGAACTGATTTCAATAATATTCTTAGAGAATAATCTCAAGAGATGCAATTACCATTTCTTTCTATAATACTCTTCATCATACATGCGTACCGTCAACAAAAGTTACGTGTTGACTAATTGTACTCATTTTTATTATTCTTTTGAATAGCAATATTTATCAAATAACCCAGTCATTTCATACTTTTATTTTGAGTGTGTGATAAACAAAGTTGGGATAATTAGGGCCTGTTGCACTTCAATATGTACGGTGGATATCTGTGAATCTTTTTTGTAACTCCACTTGTTGTATAATTGTCATCTCCATTTTTAGCTGTTTTAGTTTTAACCCTTCATTTTTTCGTTGATTTTTGAAAACCTTTGCAGTTTTTCTTTCACTGTTTCAACCCAGCACCTCTGGTCTTGCACTCTGCTACCCACCCCATCAACCACCTCTCACAACCCATTTTAAACCCATCCAACTCTAGACCTGCACCCATTTCCACCCAGTGAAGCCCAATTTCTCACCCCATCCACCACCTCTCTCAACCCATTTCTTACCCATCAACTCCAGACCTGCACCCAGTGAAGCCCAATTTTTCACCCTGTCCAGCACCACCAAATAATACAGTATACACCCACAGCACCCTGCACAACCCTACACAACCCTAATCCAGTGCTCATTCTCACTCCAACTCACTTTGCATCATTTTGTTTTTACTCGGTTGCAAACAACTTTACTGCCCAACTCGACCTGCACCAGGGTTCAATTACAGTACGTAGACTATAACTACAGCTTAGCAAAAAATACAGCTTAATGGCAAGTATGGGTGCGTTCTAGCTCACCCGGATTGACTCGGGTAAAGGCAGATGGGTTAGCCACGACAGCCGGGCTAATCAAACGCTCAAACTCTGTCATCACGATTCTCATGTGACGTCCGTAGCCGTTGACAAAACACCCTTTTCGGACTGAGTCCTTCTTTTCAGATTTACTGCTTTTCTGTCAATCGCAAAAGTAACAACGTCGGGCTGGATTTACAGCCTCTAAACTCGCAATGAGATCAATAAATAATTGTTTACACTTCAAATAAACTTGATTTTGGGGTCCACTGGATCTTTTCGGCTGAACGGCCGCCATATTTGTCCCCTTCTTAGAATAAGCATTGCATGCAAGTGATGTATTTCCACCACTGACTCTGCTCCACGAGCAGGGTCTGTGGTGGCTGACCTGGGTGAGCCCTGAGAATGACGTCAGAGCTGACCGAACGGCACGGGGCTGACCCGAGTCGACCCGGTTGAGCTAATCGAACGCACCCAAAATGTGCAGAGCAAAGATAAGCCGAGTACCAGTCATAAGCGATGTATAGTGCACATTTTGGCTGGTAACCTAGATTTTGCTTATTGAATTTCTTTGCTTGGCAGTTGCATGAAATTAGCCCCAGTTAATGCACTCTTCACCCTCAACACACCCTGCCAATGGTGTTACTAATGGGGGGGGGGGGAAATGGATCTGATACCCCCCCCCCCCCACCCCTTCTCTCGACCAGTGCTGGAGAAAAAAAATGAGCTTTTTATTGCTAAAAACGCATTGAGTGCCATCATCCATAAAATGAGACCCCCTGTTTTCCCCCTGCACATTTTACCCCAGTAACGCTTCGTGCACCCCGTCTGGCCCCAGCTCCTTGATCAGGACAGTTAACGTCAAATCGCACAATTTAATATGCTACCTTCAGTTCACCGGCACATCAGAGTTTCAAAAACTTGCCAATATATATTCAAGCATCACTTGCTATCGTCCTACATACATGTACCTCAAATTGATGGCAAAGTGGCATAATCGACCTAATTCAGTTGTTATGTGTTACGTTGTTTCTAAATGTACCAACCGGAGTACTAGTACTCCCTACATACCAATATATTTCGGCTCATGGTTCGCTATTCAATTTTGCAGAAAGTTTTAGTGGGTTTTTTGGTTGTGATGTGGTCTTTGGGTATCTTTAAAACCATTTTTGACAAGCCCTAAAAGGGGCTAAATTGAAAATGCATACAACTGTTACAGTACAAGCACATGCTCACAATTGAAAGACTATTACACAAGATCGAGGTCAAATTTTAAATTATCTAGACAACCACTTACCGTCTTTGTGTGCATTAGCCTCTGAAAATTTGCAATACACAGTGTTCCCCGAGACAACAGGCATTGTATCTTTTCCCTTATAATAATGTCTTAATTTTTTGTTAAACTGCCCTTGTAGTGTTTCTTGTAGTGACTTGTCAAGAAGAATTTGATCTTCATTTCTCTAGCCTCGGTAGTAATCTTAGGGAGGCTGGGTCATGTTTTTTTTATCCGTAAATTACAATTCAATTAAAACATAGTTAACCATGTACAGAATGTTTTTGTACAGAAATCATTGTGTAAAACCTTAAACTAAATAAAGGAGAGAGACAACTCAATTGAGTGGTAATAAAACGGTCAGTGTTTAACCTCTGTCATAGTATACATCTTTTGTTATTGCATTAAGAACCATTTGAAAAATAACATGTTAAGTAATTAAGGTCAAGCTTGTTTTTGTTCTAAGAAAGGCAGACAGATGTTTGCAATATTTTTTTCAATACCCTGCCACATACAAATGTATGTCAAGGGGCATTTATTGTTCCCAACTTTTTTAGTGTATTGGAATTCTGGAAGAAAATTGTGGTCAAATTTTGTGGTTTTGTGGAATTGTTTTAATACATGGAAGAACATAGAATTTTCTGACGCCCTTTTCATGTTAATCCCTAGGAAACATTGAAACATCTTTAACAGTGGAAAATAGGTAAATGTATTAACCCTAACCCACCTCACTCCTCCAAAATCCTCCTGGCGGTTTTGGAGGATTCTAGAGGATTGAGGATGAATGGTGATTGAATCAAATGAGGATTCTGGAGGATTGAGGATGAATGGTGATTGAAGCACATGAGGATTTTGGAGGATTGAGGATGAATGGTGATTGAAGCACAAGAGGATTTTGGAGGATTGAGGATGAATGCATTTTGAGGGAGGACTGTCTGATGATTTTGAAGGATTTGGCATTGGTTATCCTTCATTTAAACACGAGTGCAAAGTTTTGGGATGAGGAGGATTTTGGAGGATTGAGGATGAATGCATTTTGAGGCAGGACTGTCTGACAATTTTGAAAAATTTAGGCGGAGTTGCAAAATTTTGGAAAATTTTGGAGGATTTTGGAGGATTGAGGATGGTTGTAAGCAACAAGGGCCTAGGGGGTTAGGGTTACGAGGTTGTTATAATTTTTTTTTTGTGGTTTTGTGGATTTGCGTTAATACATGGAAGAACAAAGAATTTTCTGACGCCCTTTTTATGTTAAGTCCTAGGAAATATTGAAACATCTTTAACAGTGGAAAATAGGTACATTTATTAAGAGGTTGGTATAAAAAAAATAAGGCAAAACATTGAACAACGCTTTTGAAAAATCTGCAAATGTTTTATTCAACTGGAAGAACTTCATGGTTACATGAGTGGAATAATTACCATTTTCAAGGTGTACATTTTCATTTGACTCTTTGTTCATTTTGTACAATTAAGTACACCATTTAAGGTATTTAAAAAATTGCTAGTACATGTACATGTATTAAGCAGTAGCACCACACTATTTTGTAAAGCTTAACTTGAAACATCAAACAATAACGTGAATTTTCAGGATAAACAAAATTCCCAAATCACCTTTCATTGACAGAGTTGTGAAATTTTGATATTTACATATGCATGTGTGTAAACCTTAGGTGCCACTACTTGTACATTTTGCAGATAAGTTTAGTACATTACTTCTACAAAAAGAAATCATTTCAGTACTGAGGTAAATACTTCTTAAAACAATATAGTCCACTATCGACAGTAATCTTAAACTCTTAATTTCCTAACCATAAGTCCAAAATCGGGAGCCAAATGGCACGTTCTTTATAATTCTACTTGTAACGCTGGTTCACACTTGGTGCGAAAACGATTGCGAATGCAAATCTGTGACATTTACGGCCAAGTATTTGTGCTGCAAATTCGCAGTAAACACCGCAAAAAAAGAAATTCCCCCCTTCATTGGAGGGGTTATAATTTTGAGTCTGATCGTCTTAAGATGACGTCATTTATATAGACCTTTGGGGAATGTTGTTGGCTACATTTTGATAACAAGTCTGCTATAAAAGGCTGTAAATCGTCCAAGATGGAGAACTGTTTATGAAAAATGATGCAGTTTGAAAAGTTGCAAATTTAAAAAGTCCGCGAGGACAAGTTGCTCTGAAGCTTAACCACACATGCCTGTAATTAGATCCTATCAACTGCGCATGGGTGTTTGAATATAGATTGATGCTCCTGCTGAATCCCAATGATTTTCTGCCTTGTTTGGAGAAAAGTTAATTTTTGACCAAATTTCATCAATTTTGGCTAAAAAATTTAATTGCTTCAAATTGCGGGAAAGATGCCTAATGGGCCTGCGAACACATTCCAATTCGATTTCTGGATGGATGGACACTTCAAAGGAATTTCTGTATTGTTTTGAGAAAAGTCCATTTCTGATCAAATTTCACTAAAAAAGTAAGGCTAACCCCTTGCATTTTTTTCAATTTTGGCCAAAAATATAAATACTTCAAACTTGCAGGAAAGATGCCTAATGGACCTTAGAACACATTCTAATTCGTTTCTTGGATGGATGGACACTTCAAAATAATTTCTGTATTGTTTTGAGAAAAGTTAATTTTTGACCAAATTTCACCAAAAAAGCAAGGTTAACCCCTTGCATTTTTTTCAATTTTGGCCAAAAAATGAAATTGCTTGAAACTTGCAGAAAAGATGCCTAATGGACCTTACAACACATTACAATTCGATTTCTGGATGGATGGACACTTAAAAGGAATTGCTGTCTAGTTTCGAGAAAAGTCAATTTTGGACCAAATTTCACTAAAAAAGTAAGGCTAACCCCTTGCATTTTTTCAAATTTTGGCCAAAAAATAAAATTGCTTCAAACTTGCAGGAAAGATGCCTAATGGGCCTGCGAACACATTCCAATTCGATTTCTGGATGGATGGACACTTCAAAGGAATTTCTGTATTGTTTTGAGAAAAGTTAATTTTGGACCAAATTTCACTAAAAAAGTAAGGCTAACCCCTTGCATTTTTTTCAATTTTGGCCAAAAAATGAAATTGCTTGAAACTTGCAGGAAAGATACCTAATGGACCTTAGAACACATTCCAATGCGATTTCTGGATGGATGGACACTTCAAAGGAATTTCTGTATTGTTTCGAGAAAAGTTAATTTTTGACCAAATTTCACTAAAAAAGCAAGGTTTAACCCCTTGCATTTTTTTCAATTTTGGCCAAAAAATTAAATTGCTTCAAACTTGCAGGAAAGATGCCTAATGGGCCTGCGAACACATTCCAATTCGATTTCTGGATGGATGGACACTTCAAAGGAATTTCTGTATTGTTTCGAGAAAAGTCAATTTTGGACCAAATTTCACTAAAAAAGTAAGGCTAACCCCTTGCATTTTTTTTCAATTTTGGCCAAAAAATTAAATTGCTTGAAACTTGCAGGAAGGATGCCTAATGGACCTTACAACACATTCCAATTCGATTTCTGGATGGATGGACACTTCAAAGGAATTTCTGTATTATTTCGGGAAAAGTCAGTTTTTGACCAAATTTCACTAAAAAAGTAAGGCTAACCCCTTGCATTTTTTCAATTTTGGCCAAAAAAATTAAATTGCTTTAAACTTGCAGGAAGGATGCCTAATGGACCTTAGAACACATTCCAATTCGATTTCTGGATGGATGGACACTTCAAAGGAATTTCTGTATTGTTTTGAGAAAAGTTAATTTTGGACCAAATTTCACTAAAAAAGTAAGGCTAACCCCTTGCATTTTTTTCAATTTTGGCCAAAAAAAAAATTGCTTCAAACTTGCAGGAAAGATGCCTAATGGGCCTGCGAACACATTCCAATTCGATTTCTGGATGGATGGACACTTCAAAGGAATTTCTGTATTGTTTCGAGAAAAGTCAGTTTTTGACCAAATTTCACTAAAAAAGTAAGGCTAACCCCTTGTATTTTTTTCAATTTTGGCCAAAAAATAAAATTGCTTGAAACTTGCAGGAAAGATGCCTAATGGACCTTAGAACACATTCTAATTCGTTTCTTGGATGGATGGACACTTCAAAGGAATTTCTGTATTGTTTCAAGAAAAGTCATTTTTTGACCAAATTTCATCAAAAAAGTAAGGCTAACCCCTTGTATTTTTTTCAATTTTGGCCAAAAATTAAAATTGCTTGAAACTTGCAGGAAAGATGCCTAATGGGCCTGCGAACATATTCCAATTCGATTTCTAGATGGATGGACACTTCAAAGGAATTTCTGTATTGTTTCAAGAAAAGTCAGTTTTTGACCAAATTTCATCAAAAAAGTAAGGCTAACCCCCTTGTATTTTTTTCAATTTTGGCCAAAAATTAAAATTGCTTGAAACTTGCAGGAAAGATGCCTAATGGGCCTGCGAACATATTCCAATTCGATTTCTAGATGGATGGACACTTCAAAGGAATTTCTGTATTGTTTCGAGAAAAGTAAATTTTGGACCAAATTTCACTAAAAAAAGTAAGGCTAACCCCTTGCATTTTTTCAATTTTGGCCAAAAAATAAAAATGCTTCAAACTTGCAGGAAAGATGCCTAATGGGCCTGCGAACACATTCCAATTCGATTTCTGGATGGATGGACACTTCAAAGGAATTTCTGTATTGTTTCGAGAAAAGTCAGTTTTTGACCAAATTTCACTAAAAAAGTAAGGCTAACCCCTTGTATTTTTTTCAATTTTGGCCAAAAAATAAAATTGCTTCAAACTTGCAGAAAAGATTCCTTATGGACCTTACAACACATTCCAATTCGATTTCTGGATGGATGGACAATTCAAAGGAATTTCTGTATTATTTCGGGAAAAGTCAGTTTTTGACCAAATTTCACTAAAAAAGTAAGGCTAACCCCTTGTATTTTTTTCAATTTTGGCCAAAAAATTAAATTGCTTGAAACTTGCAGGAAAGATGCCTAATGGGCCTGGGAACACATTCCAATTCGATTTCTGGATGGATGGACACTTCAAAGGAATTTCTGTATTATTTCGGGAAAAGTAAATTTTTGACCAAATTTCACTAAAAAAGTAAGGCTAACCCCTTGCATTTTTTTAAATTTTGGCCAAAAAATTAAATTGCTTGAAACTTGCAGGAAAGATGTCTTATGGGCCTGGGAACACATTCCAATGCCATTTCTGAATGGATGGACACTTCAAAGGAATTTCTGTATTGTTTGGAGAAAAGTCAATTTTGGACCAAATTTCACTAAAAAAGTAAGGCTAACCCCTTGCATTTTTTTCAATTTTGGCCAAAAAATGAAATTGCTTGAAACTTGCAGGAAAGATGCCTAATGGACCTTAGAACACATTCCAATGCGATTTCTGCATGGATGGACACTTCAAAGGAATCTCTGTATTGTTTCGAGAAAAGTCAATTTTTGACCAAATTTCACTAAAAAAGTAAGGCTATAACCCCTTGCATTTTTTTCAATTTTGGCCAAAAAATGAAATTGCTTGAAACTTCCAGGAAAGATGCCTAATGGACCTTAGAACACATTCCAATGCGATTTCTGGATGGATGGACACTTCAAAGGAATTTTTGTATTGTTTCGAGAAAAGTCAATTTTGGACCAAATTTCACTAAAAAAGTAAGGCTAACCCCTTGCATTTTTTTCACTTTTGGCCAAAAAATGAAATTGCTTCAAACTTGCAGGAAAGATGCCTAATGGACCCTAGAACACATTCCAATTCGATTCCTGGATGGATGGACACTTCAAAGGAATTTCTGTATTGTTTTGGGAAAAGTTAATTTTTGACCAAATTTCACTAAAAAGTAAGGCTAACCCCTTGCATTTTTTAAATTTTGGCCAAAAAATAAAAATGCTTCAAACTTGCAGGAAAGATGCCTCATGGACCTTAGAACACATTCCAATGCGATTTCTGGATGGATGGACACTATGAAGGAATTTCTGTTTTGTCGCGGGAAAGTAAATTTTGGACCAAATTTCACTAAGAAAGTAAGGCTAACCCCTTGAATTTTTTCAATTTTGGCCAAAAAATAAAAATGCTTCAAACTTGCAGGAAAGATGCCTAATGGACCTTAGAACACATTCCAATTCGATTACTGGATGGATGGACACTTCAAAGGAATTTCTGTATTGTTTCGAGAAAAGTTAATTTTGGACCAAATTTCACTAAAAAAGTAAGGCTAACCCCTTGCATTTTTTTTAAATTTTGGCCAAAAAATTAAATTGCTTGAAACTTGCAGGAAAGATGCCTTATGGGCCTGCGAACACATTCCAATTCGACTTCTGGATGGATGGACACTTCAAAGGAATTTCTGTATTGTTTCGAGAAAAGTTAAATTTTGACAAAATTTCACTAAAAAAGTAAGGCTAACCCCTTGCATTTTTTTCAATTTTGGCCCAAAAATTAAATTGCTTGAAACTTGCAGGATAGATCCCTAATGGACCCTTCAACACATTGCAATTCCTTTTCTGGATGGATGGAAACTTCAAAGGAATTTCTGCCTTGGTTGGAGAAAAGTCAATTTTTGATCAAATTTCACTAAAAAGCAAGGTTTAACCCCTTGCATTTTTGTCAATTTTGGCCAAAAAATGAAATTGCTTGAAACTTGCTAGAAAGATGTCTGAGGGGCCCTAGAACACATTCCAACTCCATCTAAGGACAAAAGTGATCTTCATAAGCAAAATGGCACCGAAAATATGGTGTGAAATCAGTCAAAAATATTTAATTTATTTTCAAAAATTTATATTCAAAGATTTTTGCCCAAATCTTCAAAATTTTGGGGTGTTTGAATATAAATTGATGCTTTTGCTGCACTCAAATGAACTTCTGCCTTGTTTAGAGAAATATTAATTTTTGGCCATATTATGATTAAAATGTAAGGTTAACCCCTTGCATTTTTTTGTCAATTTTGGCCAAAAAATGAAATTGCTTGAAACTTGCTAGAAACATGTCTGAGGGGCCCTTGAACACATTCTAACTGCATGCTCCCATGCATACAAGCACTGCGCAATCAATCTTCCCCGCCGTTCGTTTCCGGCAGTGTGATGTTCAGGCAGTGCAATTTCCACTCACATACTCTTTAAATTTGCAACTTTTCAGACTTCATCATTTTTTTTAAAGTTGTCAATTTTGGATGATTTACAGTCTTTGGTAGCAAAGGTGGTATCAAAATGTAGCTAACAACATTTCCCAAAGGTCTATATAAATGACATCATCATAAGACGATCAAGATTCAAAATTATGACCCCTATAATGTGGAGGACTTTTTTTTTTGTGGTGTTTAGTTGAACAGGTCTCAACTCTAGCGACATTTAATGACATCAAATTCGCTTTGCCTTTAAATGAAGTTATGAACTAGTCTTAAAATGGGGCATGCAAATTTGCAAGCCCTGTGTATTAGAAACGGTGGCCTGACCTGACGAACCCTGGAACCAATCTTGCCAAAACTCTTGGTGGTTTTCACGGATCTCGGAGGCTAAGGATTCTTAATTCCTTGCAAATGTCAAATATTGCTTGTTGACCTTATCAATTAACAGTTGGGCAAGCATTAAATTACATTCAAATAAACAGCACCTTTAGAATTTGTGAAATAACAACTGATAAAATATATGGAACATGCATATCAACAATTCTAACAATTTTAAAAAATCATCGCATTTGATCCAATATGTACACGAGTTCGAACATTATTATACAAATTTCTATAAAAAAATAAAACAGCAGTTTAAACAGGCAATTTATGCAACATCAGGAAAAAAAGATATTACAAATGCATGAAATGTTCAACTGGAAGATTTGTCCGTAAAAAATGATTCATCAATTTGTACAAATGTTAAATTTTTTCCGTAAAGAAATTTTTTTTTTTTTTTAAAGCTGAATGGTGACTATTCACTGGTGGGTTATTGTGTACAAGGCACAGTGTAAGTTCAGTGAACTTACAACTAATTGTTGATTATTGAGATACGTGAACCTTACGCCTGTACTATAGGCTTGTGCGGTATTGAAAATGGAGTGTCCACGGTATATATCGTCACAAACATACAGCGATATTCGGTATTACCGGGTACTTTTCTAGGCAAACTGTTATGTCATCCAAATAAGATCAGAAATTAGTGATAGAGAAACCACAAACGGATGGCATCAACAGAACCTCCACAGCCCTAATGGATGGCCAGGAGGCAGAAGTTTCGGTTGTAAGTCCAGTTCCCCAATGTTCGTCTTATGTTTATGGAATTTAAACAATTATTCATATAGTTTAGATCTAGCCAAGTTTTTTTTCTTTGAAAGCCTTCTGTTAAAGGGCTTTTGCACCCATCTGACCACATTTTAAAGGGAATACTGCAGTATTGAAATTCAACACCGAGTTGAATTTGTCTATATTCCAGTAGTTTAACATCATTTATAATTGTTTGGTATAAAAAGTATTGTCATTTATACAAGGCATGAGAATGAATTTCAATGAAAAAAAACCCCAGGAAACTTGTGAATAAAAAAACAGGAAAAACAGATGTGAAATCAGGCAAAAAAGCCCCAAAACAGGCTCAAAATAAATAAAAACGCGGAAATTAGGGCCACCAAGAAAACAGAAGTTCCTGTTTAAACAGAAAGATTCTTATGCCTGCATTACATGTACATGGAGTGTCATGGCCTAGCGGTTAAGAGCACCAGACTCATGCTCTGGTGTTTCAGAGGCAACAGTGGCGTGGGTTCAAGCCCGGGCCTGGACACTTGTGCCCTTGAGCAAGGCACTTAACCATTATTGCTTCGTCTTTCGGATGGGACGCAAAGCCGTAGGTCCCGTGTGTTGTATAAGGCCTAACGCACGTAAAAGAACCCAGTTACACTTCTCGCTAAGAGAAGGGGTTTGCCCCGGTGTTTCTGGCCTCCTAGCTATACTCCCTTATGGAAGTCCTTAGGAGAAGAACCAAGTACCAAGTAAGTACCAAGTACATGTTATTACCAAATTAATGCCCCAAGCCAAGCCTGTGAGTTACTAGCGACGTTCAAATGATCCGTAGTCTAAATACAATCAAATATCACCGTGAAACCTTTTGCATAAAATGAAACAAAAGGCTAACGAACCAGCCTCGTGTCAAGCCTAAGTAGGTTGCTCATAAGTATTCATCTTGTCCAGTCCAAATGAAAATGGCCACCACTCGCACAGATCCTGTGCGACATTATGTCAGGCACTTGAAAGTCAATGCCGGTGTTGTGTGACATTTGGACTGTATAAAATATGGACTCATTGGTTGCTTCAGGTGTCCACATGACATGAAAGAGACCGGAATTCCCGGGAGTCCAAATTTCATATGTAACATCATGCTTCTGGCATCATGCAGAAATACAGGGTGGGTAAAAAAAAATGAAACCTAAATGTCGGGACCATTGTTTTTAAAGTTCTGCATGTAGCACTTTCAAAATCTAGTATATAAAAGCCCAATTCATACGCTTTCTTTTAGTAAAAGATTCATTCAAATCACTCATGTACTATTAAAGTTACAGAATTTTAAACACTACCACCGTTTCAAGGTTCTGTCCTAGGATCACAAAAAAGTTCAGTGTTCTTTCAGCAAAAGGAAAGGAAATCACACACAACCCTATGTGTGTGAACTGTTTTCGTTTTGCTGAAAGAACGCACACTTTTTTGTGATCCATGGACAGAACCTTGAAACGGTGGTAGTGTTTAAAATTCCGTAACTTGAAAAGTACATGAGTGATTTGAATGATTCTTGTACTAAAAGAAAGCTTATGAATTGGGCTTTCATATACTAGATTTTGAAAGTGCTACATGCAGAACTTCATAAATAAAACAATAGTCCCGACATTTGGGTTTCGTTTTTTTTTTACTTGCCCTGTACAACAGGTCTGTGCACATTCAGATGACAAGAAGTCAAGTAAACTTTGCATACCACTGCATGTACCACACATTGGAGCTGTTAGAGTGGTCACATAGCACCTTTCAGCTGTTCTGCTCCGATTCAATACTGCCCTCTACTGGTGATGGTCTGACCCCACTGAAAAATCCAACTTGGAACATTCAAGTTATTAATTCCAACATAACATTTTCCACTTAACAGACAAAAGATATCAAAAATTTGAATCATGACTATAATACATGCAAAGTTTTAACAAAGTATACAACATTTGTTATAACGTTTTATGTTGTACTTTTCAATTCAGTCCCATCCGCATTGAAAGCGAACATTTTAAGGCACTGTTTGATATAAACTACATACTGGGATAACATTTATTAAAACTTAACTTCTGCAGATAAAATAAATTGAACATAATATAATTTGTTCGTGTGCATCAAGTTCCTCATTATATGCAGAACGCTTGGATGAAAGCAATTAAATAAATACATTTAAGCTGAGAAGTACTGATCATACACATTACCTGTTTTGTGCCAATGAAAAATGTTCTTATATTCAACATTTTAAATTTGATATTTTGAATGCATGCAGTCAAGATGATGACATTTTGCTCACTTAAAGGAAGAGTATATCATCTGTCATTTGTGCATTTTTTTCGTTTGAAGCTACAAAAGTGCTCAAATCTAAAGAAGGGTGCTTAATAACTAACCTGATGAAGTTTTAGCTCAGTGAATGCTGTATAGTCAGAAAACAACATTCTAGGATCTGGATTTCAATTATTAAGTTGCCGAGTCATGTTTTGAATTGCGCCCGAAAACCGCATCTGGGACACGTTTTCATTCAGCCGATTACAGCTACGTTATGTCACGGACTGAACTGACAGCAACTGCGCGCACATGTGTGTTGTGTCAACGCTTGCGTGTACCCATTCACAAATTAAAAATGAACTACAAACGGAAACTTCCAAAAATGCGCCTTTAAACGCATCTTTGGAAAGGACATTTTGTGTTCTCAAAATGACAGCTTGCCAGAAGGAATAATTTCACAGGGAGTTTAGTGCCATTACTATCTTTAAACCAAGTATACTTTTCAACAATAATTTGGTCAGTTACTTTTTGGATAGCTGCAAATGATGGACTCTACCTTTAACCCTAAAGGGGCCTGGGGGGGGGGGAGGGGGAATCTGCCCCCCCTCGACTTTTTCCACGATAGCCTTTCAAAAAATTTTTTTTCGCGACCCGAGCTTTTATGACTTTTTAGCCTCGAGCCTTGCGCATCTTTTGACACCAAAAACATTAAAATCGGACGAGGGGTTGTCGCACAGCGAAAATTTTTCTGGCGCTATGCGCCGTGAAAACTGAATTTTCCCATATACATCGTGTACACACACCAGAATTGCCATTCATACATATGAATAATTAATTAGCCATAATTCCAAAACCCTTTGACCTATAGTCATGAAATTTCTTGGGGATGTTCATGAAGAGTTGCTCTATGCATGTATCGAGTTTCGCAATTTTTCGTCACTCGATGGCCGAGATCTTAGGGGGGGGGGGGGCGAGAGGAGAGGACTGGGCGCATTCAAGACACAGTGGACCTCTAACATCCCACTGCCCCTACGGCCAGTAATGGCTATAGGACACCTTTACCTTTACATGAAAATTCCACCGTAACTCAAAACCAGAAACCTACGTCCATGACACAGTGGACTTCTAACGTCCCACTGCCCCTATGGCCAGTAATCGCTATGGGATACCTTTACCTTTACATGAAATTTCCATCGTAACTCGAAACCCGAGACCTACGTCCACAGTTTGGTGGGCGCTATCCCTTCCTGTGAGGTCAGCTTGGGTTGCAGATTCTCATCTTTCAGGAAGTCTAGCGGTATCCAGGTGATGTAGCCCTGGATGTCTTTCAGCAGCTGCAGGGCCGCCTTGG
Source organism: Patiria miniata (assembly GCF_015706575.1). Taxonomy (NCBI): domain Eukaryota; kingdom Metazoa; phylum Echinodermata; class Asteroidea; order Valvatida; family Asterinidae; genus Patiria; species Patiria miniata. Next base: position 4,476,999 of record NW_024037054.1, read on the forward strand.
GGTCTGTCTTGCACAGCGGGGTGACTTTCTTGTACTCGTGGACGGCAGCACTTGAGGTGACTGAGTTGGAGGGCAAACAGCGAAACACCTTCAAAAAAGAGTTTTAAAAAAGAGGCATGGGTATCACTTATTCCATTCTGTAAAGGTGAACTTCTTAGCTAGTGTTTACATGAGCATGCAATTATTTGTTTAGATCGATAAACAATTCCCTTTACAGTTGTGATTATTCAAAAGACCAATTTATTTTTGTGTCACTTGGTTAACATAAATGATACCACTAATAGTTACCTCTTCTTTGGAAAACGTTGGATTTGGACTCTATTATCACCAAGTTTGTTCATGCTGGTGTTTCTCCCACTTCCGTATGAAAGGATCAGGGGTGTGATTGGACAAAAATGAAAAATCCACGAACTTCGGTTGACATGTATACATACATATGTACATGTATTATTGTACATGTACTTGTGCTTAAAAAGTTTATAGTAATCTTACTTTAAACTCCAGTCCCAGGCTTCCAAAACATTTTTGAAATTTTGTGTTGGTGGTGGCTATTTTTCAAAGCACTACTTCTCAGCTCAAACTGATTTCCATCCACAGTGACACTTTATTACCAGTTCTTCCAACCATACTCTTAAATTCCTTGACAAAATCGCGGCAATATTGACACCAATGTGATTGCGAATTGCTAGCTCACGATCGTCACTGCACAATGTATGCACAATACACACACATCCACACGCGATATACAAACAAGAGGTGCAAACCCATTGAAAATTATTTTTATTCTGGTCCTCAAGTACTCCACTGCGCATACTGCATTGATGTCTGTCAGGTTCTTGACCGCACTGCTTATTAGACTTGTGTCACCAGTCCATCCAATATCGTAAATTAGGGCCTTTATTTCGCCAGAAGTTTTCGGGCGATATTATGGAAACAGAAAATGTTGGAAATCCGGAAGCCGCATAAAATTCTGCAGACGTTAGACTAAAAATCCGGAAATCCAGAAAAATCCGGAAAAATCACACCCCTGAAGGATATAGTACGTGGAAGCCTTCATTTTTACCATGACCAATACACCTTACTCACGGAGTGATATAGCCACAGCGGTTTCGGGGCAGGAGGTTGAGTAATGGATTAACCCTCCTGCTGTCTGAACAGTCCTAGACAGTCAAAAAATCAACCCTCTTCCCCTGCCATGCCTTTTACACAGGCTAGTCACCAACAGTCAGATCACATTTCAAGCAAGTACCCTGACTAGTCAAATTCAGTCAACAGACAAAAGCAGACAAGTGGTAGGCAGAGCTGGCTTATCAATCACCTACTGTCAAAGCATCGCTGCATCAAGTTACATAAACAGTCACAGCCAGTCAATCCTGCTTTATGTAGGCTGGGAGCTCTTAACTGTTGAAAACAGTCACTTGATTGATTTTGACCGAAAGGACAACTCGGCGCAGTATGTATGTTTGCATAGGAGGGTTAAATTGCTTTTGAAACTGCTCCAGACCTCAATTGACCTTTCATATAAATTACTGACCTGCTCGTAGATGGCCGTGTTATCGCTAGCCAGCTTCATGACCACGCCTTTGTAGAAGGCATCCGACACAGGATCAGTCACGTCAATCTCCCCGTGGCCCTGCAGCACCCCCAGATGTTCCCTGCAAGAAAAGGGAGACACAAGGACACAATAGGAAACTGGTTTCAATTTCATGCAGCTTTTAGTAGAGAAAGATTGCTTCGCAATTGCACGCGCTAAGCACAAATCAACTTGGAGCCAGTCACATTTTAGTAAACTGTTTTCCCTCAACAAATATTTTATAAGCTTAGCAAATTTTTTTTTAAGCTCTTGGCAACAGAGCTTTTACAAGTCACTCGGGTGTCGGTCGGTCGGTCAGTCCCCCCCCCCAAAAAAAAAATTGACCAAAAACTGTAAGTATCAAATTGTAACTGTCCAAAAAAGCAAACGAAACACATTAAATACTCGACAAAATTGTTTGTAACAATTCGTGACATTGTTTACGAAGTTATTTGAATAGAGGCAAGATAATGTGTGGTAATGTAGTAGTCACGTGGTAAATGCATGCGCCATAAACTTGAGGGGCTAGGGGGCTTCTTTGTTGGTTCCCTAACAGACCTTGGAAAGCACCTGTGCACTATGAATCACCTCGGCTCTGGGCTCGGGCCCTGTGGCACTTTTATGGGTCTCAAGGGAGGCATAGGGGATTGACCAAAAGTATGGTGTTCCATGTGGGCCATTGGCGTTGCATTTTTCGGCGTCGCATTTTTCAGCTCTGACCATAGAGCTGTATTATTATACAGCTCTATGGCTCTGACAAGGGATCATTTTGATCCACCTCATGCAAGACTTCTTCTTGCAACACGGCCAGAGTTTATTGTGCACTCGCACTTGTTAGCTGAGCAGCCCACTGAAAATTGTCCCCTGAAGTTTATTTTCGATCTGAAGTAGCAGTTTGGGGAGTTCAGCCCCTGGATCTATTAGGCCCAAAAAAAAAAGTCTCCGGTTTCTGGTACGGAGCTTGCCCAAAAAGTGGTGCGGCGACGCGGTTTTTTGTTTTTTTACCTGACTTTTTTGCTTCAAATGTCGGCTGATGACTGCAAATGGTGCCCGACTGAACTTAGTGCAAATATATGGGAGTCCAGAGAGGCCACATAAAGCTTATTCTCGATCATAACCCCATCTAAAAACACGTTAAAATTGTGCAGCAGTAGGATTCCAGTCAAACCAGTGAGTTTGGCGGTTTTGAGACATCATCTTTCATTGAAAAAAAAACTTTTTCATTTTGCCGACGCGCATGGCTACGGCGACGCGCGCGCATACCAGAAACCGGAGACTTTTTTTTTTTGGCCTAATGCAAGACTTCTTGCAACATGGCCAGAGTTTATTGTGCACTCGCACTTGTTAGCTGAGCAGCCCACTGAAAATTGTCCCCTGAAGTTTATTTTGGATCTGAAGTACCACTTTGGAGAAATCAGCCCCTGGATCTATTACTCACTTGAACAGCCATTCCCGTAGCCCGAAGGCCAGCTTGCCAGCCATGTACTCCTTCCCGTTCATGCGGCTGGGGATCATCTCCGTGTCCTCCACCAGCACCGCCAGCTCGCTGTCCCGCTTGCCCAGCATGCTGCGCTCGTTGATGTTGGCCGAGCCGCAGATGAAGGAGCGGTCGTCCACGATCATCAGCTTGGAGTGGATGTAGACCAGCTCGGTCACCAGCTCGCCGTTCAGCGTGTCGTGGGTGCGCAGGCCGTAGAAGGTCAGGAACTTGCGTGGGTCTCTGACTAGAATGGAGTCATGATTGGACATATTTAACAAATGGCATTGCAGTCTGGAACAGCCCAGTTTTGTTAAGTCTATATAAGGAGTTGTTTATGGCTACTCGCCAGAGGCACATCCCATAACACAGCCAAAGGGGGGTGGGTCAAAAATCATAAAGTAAAATTGTTGAACAAAATCGTTGGAACTTTATTTGGACTTTTTAACTCAAAGGTATTTATAGATGAGTATAAGTGCTTGGCGGGTATTAAAACCGGCTCAGGGGCCTGGTCGCCGATAAATGTCCCGAGCCCAAAGTTCAGGCCCCAGAGCCAGTTTTCAACGTACTTGTTTAAAACTGGCCAAGCCCATTTTTTATTCCCTTAGTAACAACACAGGGTAAGCCTAGTACAGCTGGTCCAACAGTGTACAAACAAATTTTATACAACACCCAAGTAAGTCCTTGTCATTTGATTGGAGGATTGTACGTGGCATTCATTAATCAAACCATTGCACGGCCTACGTCATAACCATGCATTTGTGGTTCCATTCACCGTGCATTTTCATCCCATCCCCTTTGATCTATAGTCCGAGTATCACCCGTTATCCACGGAGCCCAGACTCCTGTCTCTAACGTCTGATATGTCAAAGCAAGCAGATTTATGCGATCTCGTGCCTCAGCCAATCGGAGTGGACTTTACTAAATCGTGACGTCATTTCATTCCCAAATCAGGACTAAACGTTTGATTGGTCAATTCGAATGCAGTGTTTTGTAATGCAACAACAGCCGGGCGCGTTATCGCGTAACATGATAACAGAGCGCATGATGCAGGGCTTTTTAATACATTGTCTATGACGCGCACCGGAGACCCGATATAGAAAGCGCCCGCTGATTGGTCAAAATCTAGGAAGTCAAGAGGCGGGGTCTTGCCTAATTAATCAGCGAATCTGCTAACATATCATAGACCCATGGCATTTGCCATGGGTCTATTACATAGACTATTTGATCTATTGCATGCCGCAAAATGCTAAAACGCGCAGCGGCCCGGCGCCATACAATCTTTGCGCTAGTTAGACCATATGTTGCATTATAGCAGTACAAAACTTGCTTTTGAAGTGGATGCAGATGCCTTGATGATTTTTTGCATTGTTTTAAGAACTTACAATGTTGATTTTCTGTGAGTTTTGTTTGTTCTTAAAGTTTTATCCTGCAATCGAATGACAAAGATCTACTTGGATGTTATATCAAACAAATAATGAATGTTTTGCATTCGTGCAATGGTGAGAATATTTTAATTTGTTGAAAGATGGAATGTTCCATTCGACTCGGCAGAACGTTCAATCTTTCAACTCATGAAAATATTCACTCCATTGCACTCATAAACATTAATTATTTGTATACTATTCAATAGATTCAGAATGGCTATTCACTAGAAATCTTGTCATGCATCTGGTCTACACAATGGCTGGACTTAGTCTATTCATGTTTTAGGGGGTTATCCTATACAACAGCACTGCCCAGCTCACCAGTGACAGCCAGTTGGTGAGTCTGAATGGTACATAAAAGGGCACTTAGCTGGTCTCTTAAAGGGAATGTACAACATTTGCTTTTGCTGCAATTTTCAGAAATAAATGGATTTGGAGGATTAGTATGTTATAGCAAATATTGTTAAAATGACTTGTTTCACGATTTGGGCTTGTAGATGCTGGAAAAACCAAGAAAACCAATCATGTTCTTGTAGTCTGGTTCCCTGACCCCACTTAAGATGAAACAGAGCAATTTATAAACTTTGGGGAATTGTAAGGTCAGAGAATCAGTCTAGCAGGCTTGAACCCCTTTACAGGTGTGTAATCAATTGCAAAGAAAACGCGGAATAACTAATTATGAAAAATTAGGAGCACTTTTTGAAAAAAGCCAGTTTTCTCCAACGCTGGTCGGCCGACCAGCGTTGGAAAAATCCCATTTTTCTTGAAAATGACAGCACACCAGGAGCCATGATTTTACAGAATGTTTTAGACTGTCATTCCATAACAATCCAGTCAGGTATTTCGTGATAATTCGATCATTTCGTTTTGTGATGTTTGCAAATGTTGTATCTTCCCTTTAAGACCAGCAAAGAAACTTACTTCCGGCTTGCAACATGCGTCCAAGCAGTGACTTGTTCCCACGACAGATGGACTGGTACTCCCAGTGAAGGATGGCGTGAATAGCGCCCCCGCCTGCCTCCCCGACGTCACCTTGGAATGCCGGCAGGAGGGGCAGGAATACGTAGACTCGAAACGTCTCGTTATTTCTGGAAGATATCAGCATCAGTCCCCAGAATTAGTTTGTGTATTTCTTTTCATCGTGACAAGAGTTCCTTTTGGCATAATTTTGATAAGTTGGAATGGTGGACTAGATTGTACGAGACTTACATGCTTAATATAATGTGGGCGACTTGCAGGATGTCTGGTACTAGGCCAAAAAAAATAATAAATATTCGGTCCCTGTCAGACCAAAGTTCCGGAATTGACGCGGCCACGCGGCGTTTTTTTTTTTTTTTCAAGCTTGGATTGTACAGACAAGGTGGGTACTATTTTGCTTTTTTGGTGTCCTCATGTACATTGGTGTCCTCCATAATTTGCCTTGGTGCTTTCGAACATTTGCCTTGGTGCAATTTCCCATTCCTTGGTGCTCTTTGGTAAAAAAAATTGAGGTGCGGAAATAGAGGGCGCTGTTGGAGCTACCGCAGAACATTTTCGACGCAGATCGACGCGCATGATTAAAATCGACGCGCGCGCAGACCAGAGACCGACTTATATTTTTTTTTGGCCTTATAGACCATTTTTTTTTTTTTTTTTACAAAACTGGATGCTGTGGAAGCTGCGATTCCGTACACAACTCCTCTTTTCTGCATTGTATTTAGATCAGTTCAAAAATGGATGGTGTATATGTATTGTTACAGGGGGAAACAAAATTAGAAAGATGCTTAGGTGGCAGTTTTGCTTCACGGACAGGCATAATAACACAAATTACATGGTCAATGCATTAACCCTCCTTTGCAAACATATATTCTGTGCGGCAAAGTTGTCTTTTCAGTCAAAATCAATTAAGTGACTTTTTTAGTTCAGAGCTCCCAGCCAACGTAAAACAGGATTTACTGGCTGTGACTGCTTATGTAACTTGGTACAGCTATGCTTTGACTGTAGGTGATTGATAAGCCAGTAACCACCCTCAATGATTATTTTCTTTCATGCGATACATTTTTTGTACCATTTCAGAAGAGATAATTGCCTATGGTATTTGGTATCAGCCTGCTTTGTCTGTTGACTGAATTTGGTTATTCACAGTGCTTGTTTAAAATATGATCTGACTGTTGGTGACTAGCCTGTGTAAATGGCATGGCAGGGGAAGAGGATTGATTTTTTGACTGTCTTTGACTGTTTAAACAGCAGGAGGGTCAATGACCCCAAAATGACAAGCATAGTTGAGAGACGGTGAAATGAACGAAAAGAGCTAGCCTTCTGGAGATATTTTGCACAATCACTGGCAATCTAGGCCTAATACCTTGGTTCCGCTAACCACAGAATGCTGCAAAACAATTCAGCTAGTAAGACAATCCAGTACTGATTTTGTATGCACATGACCCTTAGCCACACGATGTACACACAGTGTACAAAGCCAAAATTCAGATTTGCACGACTGATGTGAACTTACTCAAATGCTCTCAGAATTCGCTGGAAGAGAGCGTCAGCAATGCCGTTAGTTACCTCATGAGTGTCGTGAATTGTGATGAAGAACTGGTTCTAAAATCACAAAGAGCAAAAGACAAACAATTAGTTCTCCAAAATGTGTAACACAGGTTAAAGGGAAGATACAACATTTGCAAACATCAAAGAATGAAATGATCAAACTATCACGTAATACCTTACTGAATTGTTAGGGAATAACAGTCTCAAGCATCCTTTAAAATCGTGGCTCCTGCTGTGCTGACATTTTCACGAAAAACTGTATTCTTCCAACGCTGGTCAGCCAACTAGCGTTGGAAAAAACTGGCTTTTTTTTCAAAAACTGTTCCTACTCTTTCATATTAAGTTATTCTGACTTTTCTTTGCAATTGGTTACACACCTGTGAAGGGGTGCAAGCCTGCGCTAGAATTATTCTCGACCTTACAATTCTCCAAAGAGTATTTATTGCTCCGTTTCATCTTAAGTGCGGTCAGGGAACCAGACTACAAGAATATGATAGATTTTCTTGGTTTTTCCAGCATCTACAAGCCCAAAACGTGAATTAGGTCAGTTTAACAACATTTTCTATAACATACTAATCCACCAAATCCATTTATTTCTGAAAATTGCAGCAAAAGCAAATAAGTCATTTTCTTTACTTTCAGCAAATTTTTCCTTATTAAATTGATGTGTACATTTCCAGCAGCCGATTTCACAAAACTTTTACCCAATGGCCTAAGTCCGCTTGCAAAATGTATGGTAGCCTCAGAGCTAAAAATTTCTCAACATGCACAACATTTTACGTTTAGCAACTTTTCAGTTATCACAATTTCAGGAAAAACTTGTTGTGCGTAAGTCCGCGACGTAAAAATTGTCTGCAACTTGCGCAACAATTATGGCATAACTTGCGCAATCATTTTTGGCCGCGTAAGTTGTGTTACAGCCACTGAAAATGAACTATTTTACCAGCAAATCGTGATCACCTTGGAGCCTGTTACTGAACAATGTATCAAGGTTCATAATGATACAAGATACTCACAGCTTGTGTGTTTGAAGTAAAAGAACTGCTATTTTACCCATGACAAGAGTTGTTAGAGTTGCAGCACGATTCCGAAGGAAGTCAGTCAAACATATTGTCAAAATGGTGGGCGGAGGTGATTCAATTACTGTTTCACGAACAAACAAAATGATGCACAAACAGCCGTCGTAAATGCTGTTATTATCCTGATCCAAGATGTTTGTACTATTTAAAATTGTGCGCAGCCACACCCAGTTTCGTGAAATCGATTGTATGTTTATTGAGCAGCTGCGCAATAAATTTGTTGCATAAGTCCTAAGTAAAGAAAGGTTTGCGGAAACACCATACATGTGCGAATAATTTGCACATTATTCGCACATGGTGTTTCCTCAAACCTTTCATTATTTAGTATCTCCACCATGCAAAGCCTCAAATCTTACTTGCATAAGTCCTACGCATGGTGTAAGTTATGCACTGTTTCGTAAAATCAGCTGCTCTTGAGTGTCAATGTTTCTACCTGCTTTTAATTAAAATAATCTGGAGGAAAACTGGTCGACCATTTCAATGCGGATTAGAGAGATCACTTGTTACTGGTTTGCAATTTCTACTTGTTAAGTCAATTTCTTTTGGCTTGATTTACCTCAATGTAGATGTAGTGCTTAGCTTCTCCTATCATCTTGATGTAAGCTTTCTGTATGGAATCCTCTGTGTGCTTGATGCCTACGGACCACTTAGAGGCAGAGCGCAACAACTGTAGGATTGGAACCACAAATTACAAATAATAACAGTAAATTTTGTCTCTTTATTGCAATGCTGTTGGCTTTGGCCATGACTAGAGGAAATTTTCCTATGTTTCAAGATAGTTTTGGTGTAATTCAAAAATTGCTTTAATTTTTGACCCATGCTTACAGGCTTAAAGGTAGAGTATATCATTTGTGCTTTTTTTTTTGTAGCAACAAAAGTGCTCAAATTCTAAAGACGGGTGCTTAACAACTAACCCGATGAAGTTTTAGCTCAGTGAATGCTGTATATTCTGAGAAAACAATATTCTAGGATCTCGATTTCAATTCAAAAGTTGCCGAGTGATGTTTTGAATTACGCCCTAAATCTGCATTCGTGGCGCGATCTCACTCAGCTGATTGCAGCTGCACGAAGTCGCGCACTGAACTGACAAATAATACCAACCGTGGGCACGTGTGCGTCGTGTCAACACATGCGCGCAACCATTCACAGTTTCGCCTCATTAAAAACGAACTACTGACGGAAATTTCCACAAATGCGTCTTTAGACGCATCTTTGGAAATGACCTTTTATATTGTTTTCTTCAAAATGACAGCACGCCAGAAAGAATAATTTCACAGGGAGTTTAGTGCCATTACTATCTTTAGCTTTTCAACAATAATTTTGTCAGTTACTTTTTGGATAGTTGCAAATGATGTACTCTACCGTTAAGCACACTCACTGGCCCTTTCTTTTCCTGAATTATTCTAAGTGTCTCATTGACAAATCCAGGCACGTAATCACTGTGCGCTCACAAGGCATCAATGGAGAAACCATTTGTGGATGCTATTGTACAAAGCAACTGCCCCATGATGGATTATCTGAACTGTGGCTAGAACAATGCTTCCACAACTGAAGGGGGCCTTTGTGATACAATTGATTGTACAATATAATATTTTTTTGGCATCTCGATTACTTTTTAAACTGTGAGATGCTATGGGCTCCGTGTACAAGTACCCCATCAACGACCAGAAAAGGAGAGTTGGGGGTGACATTTTCCGATTGGTTCCCGGACTCCCGGTCCATCCACTGCGTATTTCAAATGTATCCAAAGTTGTTGAAGGCGGGGATTAGTCTCGGCGACCATCGCAAGTTGAGTTCGAACGTACTCGCGCGCCAACGACGCCTGATCTCACGCGAAGACACTGTGGCTAATAGCTTTTGTACATTCAGGAAGTGGTGTGTACTTCATGCGCGAACCAGTACAGTGCAGCATGCGCACGCTGTGTGTCCCGTCCACGGAGCTCTCAAAAGCATTAAAAACACGCCCTGTTTTGTTGGCGCACACAGCCCACTGGCGAGGCTTTTGTTCTTCTCGACCCTAACAACTGTAAAACAAATGTCGACAGTTTTAAATGGTAGAATAGTAAAACTAGCCTCCCTGTGTGATTTAGAATACAATACTCGAGCGTTCACCTACTCATTTCGCAGCAGTCAATATTTGTATGTGTACCTGACATTTGCAAGGTTCGGAGTTGGTCTTGTGCTCCTCCTTCACCTCCATGGAAGTCGTGGATTTGGGAAGCAGCAGTGGATAGTGGTTCAGCCTTTCAGCTTTCTCTTTCTGGGTGGTTACGAAAAAGAGAAAAAAAAGATGTAAAAAGAAGAAGACCAAGGGGCAAGCAAGCTGATTACATGTTAATCTCAGAATGATGCAGCCGCAAAAACACAAACCCTTGTTTCTCACGAGTCTTACTTTTACAAAAACAACTTTACAGAGCAAGGAATTCTAATTCTTTGTCACCCCGATTCTCTGAGAATGGCTGTTGGTTTTTCAGCCGCCAGCTGGTCAATGCAGGATAACACATAGCAGGTACACTCATACTTGTTCCGTAACTGTGGGAACTACGCATGAGTTGTCCCATGGTACTATGGGGACAGAAGACGCTATGGGGACCGAAGACGCTGTGGGGACAGCAGAAAGTTCCCATAAGTCGGTCTTAATTTGCCTAACAATTAAAAACCCTCCCCATAACGCGGTGACGGCCCGCCCACACATACTTGTTAGCTGTCCGAAGTTGTGGGGACCCCAAAGCCTGATAACAATAGTTATCTGGGGGATCAAAGATGCTGTGGGGACAGTAGAAAATTTTCCTTGCAATAGAAAACTTTCCCACAATGCTTGTCATCTGAATGTTTACAAACCAATTTAGCAGAGAAATGCACCTTAGTGTTGGTGCACTCATTATAAATAAAAATAAATGAAATTGTAATGCTTATATGGCGCTTTCCATCGTATCAACAATCTCAAAAGTGCTTTACAATTATTCCCCTTCATCAGGCCACAAGACCCATGGCAGCCGATATCAGTGCACATTCGGTCCACTACCCTCACAGGTACCCATTTATACTCCTGGGTGGAGAGGGGCAATTGTAGTTAAGTGTCTTGCCCAAGGGCACAAACACCATGTTCCTGGCCGGGTTCGAACCCACGCACCATCGTACCTGAGTCAAACACCCTAACGTCCCTGTGTGAAATAACAACAGGAATATGGAACCTCCCCCCCCCCCCTTCTCACCCCTAAGATATACCTTGGTGAAGTTCCAGCGTTGGATGAAGTGCCTGGCCACATCAGCGGCTACTTTGCCATACAAGCATGTGCCTATGTCATGCCACGGCATGCGGGGTGTTTTCATGCGATCAACCGAATCTACATGCAGGGAACAAAAATCAACCCAAGATGTAGAGGACATATGGATTAGCCTGGTGCAGAGTGTAAGAGAGACAGTCACAAGTCAATCACATGTCAGTCACAAGTCATCACAAGTTAGTCACAAGTCATAAGAAGTCATCACAAGTCAGTCACAAATCACCAAAAGTCATCACAAGTCATCACAAGTCAATCACAAGTCATCACAAGTCATCACAAGTCAGTCACAAGTCATCACAAGTCATCGCAAGTCAATCACAAGTCATCACAAGTCATCACAAGTCAGTCACAAGTCATCGCAAGTCAGTCACAAGTCACCACAAGTCATCACAAGTCAATCACAAGTCATCACAAGTCATCACAAGTCAGTCACAAGTCACCACAAGTCATCACAAGTAAATCACAAGTCAGTCACAAGTCAGTCGCAAGTCAGTCACAAGTCAGTCACAAGTCAGTCACAAGTCAGTCACAAGTCAGTCACAAGTCATCACAAGTCATCACAAGTCATCACAAGTCAGTCACAAGTCAGTCACAAGTCAATCACAAGTCATCACAAGTCATCACAAGTTAGTCACAAGTCAGTTACAAGTCATCACAAGTCATCACAAGTCATCACAAGTCACCCAGTCTCAAGTTATGTCATAAGCTATTACACCCAGCTATAACATAGACATTCCCTTGTCATTGTTCATGGTCATCCCCTGTTACTTGGGCCCCCCAAAAATAGTTCTCCTTCAGATTACATGGCATTTGAAAATAGGGTAGGTAGGTAGGGAAATTATTATTTTTTTTTTTGGCAAATGTTTGTGTGTACGATCATATGGAGGTGTCTGCGTGTAGTCAAGGGTAAAAGGTAGTAATTGATGGTTTTCGGGGTTTTTTCCTCATTTTCCCCCTAAAAACATTAAGGTAGGGGCTGTCAAAAAAGGGTAGGTAGGGAAACCGGAAGCAGAGCTATTTTTTTTTGTCTTTTGACCTGACTTATGATTTTGACTTGTGAATGCATTTGTGACTGTCTCGTTTACAACTCTGGTGTGGGAGAAAGAAAACTGGTGCAATAGTGCACATAAAATCACCAACCCCTAAAATGGTTAAATTGGCCCCAAAAATATATTTTACAGTTTTGGAAGCCAGGAGCTTAATTTCCCAAGTACGAATCAATATAGCAAACCCTCCCCCCCTAACCCAAACGTAAAAAATAACCACTTCCAAACCACATTATTAATTCCAAGAGAAAAAGGATTTATCTCACATGGGATAACTAGGATTATGATTAGGATTAGTTCAACCAAAAGAGATTTTGGATTATCAGATTAAGATTAATCCACACAGGAAATGTATCAAATAATCCATACCTAATGCCAGGTAAAATTTTATTCAGTCATTCAGGGGTGTGAGTGACCACTGATAAAAAAGCTGAACTTTGGAAATCTCCTATACTTTTGTACACCGCAAGTGAGGGAAAAAAAGCTGAAATCCAAAACAAAAGAAGCTGAAATCAGCTTTAAAGCTGAGATTTCACACCCCTCGTCATTAAGGAAGGCGATGATGGTAAAATAAATTAAAAAGTTAATCCAGCAGATTCAGATTCATCCACACCATCCCACAACCAAGAAATCAAAATTGATCCCTACCCAACAGGGATAAGAAAAGATGCCTCATCAAAGGATTCAAAGTGGTCCACACTAAACCAAAGTGATCTACAGTAATCCACACTAATCCACACAGAATCAGACTTAATCCATACCCAGGGGGATAACCAAGATTAGAACTAATCTGAACCTTGTAGGGACTCCTGCGGGGCCAGCACATCCTGGGCGATGAAGTTGCAGTAATCCTTGCCGATCCAGAGTTTCGGCGTGCCGAATACTCCCAGCTTGTCCATATTCTCGTCCACCCTGGTCTGCTGGACCTCTTCCTGGCGCAGCCGCTTGATGGGGTTCTTGAAGTAGACGGTGGCGCTCTTCAGCCTGGGCCGACGGAAGTAGCCTCCTTCGTCTTCTATGTCGGGAGTCGTTGGGGAGCGGGGGGACTGAGGAGGTGGCTGTGATGGCAAAAAATAAATCCATCAATAAAAACAAACAAACAAAGAAAGTCAGTAAGCGTCTGATGAGTTGGAGGGGAACCCATCACTTCAAACATTTTGTGCAGAATGCTGCCTGTCCAAAGTTGGAACTGATGTGATATGAAAAAATGAGCATTAATAATTGAGCAGTGTTGCAAAAAAAGTCATCACAAGTCATCACAAACCATCACAAGTCGACTAGACCCACGTGACAAGCTATTCAAATGAGCTGTCACAAAGGCATTCACTTGTCCTCGTTCACACATTGATATTTTTAAACCTGACTTGTGACTGACTTGATTATAACTCTGAAGTATGACGACTTGGGTGCGATATCAGATCAAGCATGGTTTTGTCGACTGTGTTCAGGGAATGCACTTTAGCAAGCGTATCCTATTAAGCCTAGATGTGCGTAGTGACTGGATGAAAGTATGATGCCAAACTCTTCTTAAAAAAATATGCGGAATACATTGAAGTTTCTTTCCCGCACGAAAAATTATTTCAATCATAAAGCCCGGTTCATACTTCATGCGAAAGCGAAAGCGAACGCGAATATGTGACGCCATGGCAAGTATTCGCGCTGCGAATTCGCAAAAGTTGAACACATTTCAACTCGGGCGAATTTCGCAGCGAATGTTTCATGACGTCAAATTCGCTTCGCATTCGCATGAAGTATGAACCGGGCTTTACAAGGCAAAGTGTTATTATCTTGTCAAGTGAATTTGGTGGCAAAATTCAATTCCAAAATAAATCTTTCAATCATAGAACATTCTGTGAAATGGCCCTAATACTCCACCTTTTCCATATACCGGTATGTATAATGTCACCGTTTACGGTAATTTTTTAAACACCGTTTCAAGACTCTCCTAGGAAAAGATGAATGACATTGAAGAAGCGTATGTATTTGAACAAGTTTATGGCACTAGCCAATGGTATGAAAGTTTTGGCCATATCTTTTACATTTACATATGTAGGTATGAACTGCAGATGAAACAAGCCATTTGAACAACATACATGTACCACTACACAACACACTTGTTGACAAAGTGGCTTAAGAGTCAAAGTTTCTGTATGAAACGTTATTCGGTAAAATCAATTTGTGAACCATATCATGTAACATTTTTACCTCGTCTACCTCGTATAGTAACAAGCTTTTCTGATAAATACCTGGACCAGCGCATACACAGTTATTTTCTAATGTGTAGACGTCGTAAAATACAAGATGTGCCTTTTTGAATATTCAGGTCTAAGTATGTACACAATCATTGGGCCATTCAAGTCTTAGTGTGTTAACATTAACTGGGCCTTTTTTTCCCAATATTGTGATTCCATTGGACTTAAAGGTTTGCATGGTGGATATGAACAAAAAATGGAAAGTTTGCGGTAACACCATGTGAATTTATCCAGAATCTCCTGTCTTAACGGTCCACTGAACTAATCACCCGGTGCTGAATCCAAACCTCCACTACTTAAACAACTATGTCAGCAAGAGTCTGGCAGTCTCCTGATGACAAACAGAGCACACTGTTCGAAACGTCAAGTTAAAACAACGGGTTCTTTTCAGAACCACACAACTCAAAAGAGATATCATTTAATACATGGTGTTACTGCAAACTTTCCATTCATTGTGATTTCACACACGGAGGGAATCGGCAAATGATTTAGTATTAAAAAAATCCACATCCAGCTGAGAAAATTTAAGTTTAATTTAAGCCCCTGTCACACATCCAAGACCAAAGACCAAGACCAAAAATACCTTGAAACTCGTACCAAATACAGAGGAAATGTTGCGCCAAATTCAAATTTCGTCTTCTAAGCTCCAGTCTGCGCACCACACTCAGAATGTGCTGCCATGTCGTCCTGAATACGACGACTCCGAAACGACCTCGAACTGAATATTACCACTTCACTACAACTTTGCTAATTTTGCTAATTTTGTTCACGACTGAGTTGACTATCTCGGTACGACATAACCGACAGAGTACTGACACAATCGATTGAGTACCAACATAAAAGACCGAGAACCGATACCGAAATGACGAGTGACGTTGTATTCAGAATTTCACGTCACTGCCGTTCTCGTATATTGCGATTTCGTGACGACTTCGTTACGACACAACCATTTCACAGACAGACTTTGATCTGTTTTGGAATTTTTTGCTGACCATCACAATATGTTTCAACTGTTGAAACTAATCGTGGCTCCACTGCGGACCATGCACGACTGTAGGATGCCGAAACAGCACTCAAGAAGTCGTTCCGATTAAAAGTTCAGATGTCCTTCCGAGTTTCACAATGTCGTCGAGTCTTGCGTCTCAGCACTGTCTAATCGTGATCAGGAGGCTACATTGTGACAGTGTGACAGGCGCCTTATGACGTTGTACTAAATAACACTCTCTTTGATCAACAGCAAACCATGGTTTCATTTTCAATTCTGAAGCGAAGGGAATATAGCATGGAATTATGTAAGGGCAGATGGCTTGGATGAACGAGCATTTCAGATGGCTGTTTTTGAATTGGAGGTCAAGGTGCTTTAACCTTTAACCTTTGACCTACTTCACCATCCTCATCATCATCACCATCGTGGTCCACTTGATTAGTTTTGATATGAACTTTGGGCTCGGGGGCCGGGTCGATATGAACTTTGGGCTCGGGGGCCGGGTCTGGTTCTAGGCTAGGAGGTTTCATAAACAAGTCCATCTGAAAATAAAATATATTATTTCAAACGCTACTGTTAAAGGGAATATACATTTGCTTTTGCTGTAATTTTCAGAAATGGATGGATTTGGGGGTTAGTATTTTATAGCAAACTTTGTTACACTGACTTGTTTGACGTTAGTGTTCGTGTATGCTGGAAAAACCAAGAAAAACAATTATGTTCCTAAAAGAATCATTTTCAAGCCAACTTCTGATATACAGCTAAACGCAACAGATACTGATTCGAAAGAGTGATTTTAACAGTATCTGTACAATATTTCTTGCTGAAACCTATATGTTTAAATATTCCGGGGTGTGCACTGGAGCGTAAATTGTACAACAACAGGCCGTGCACAGTGGCCAATTCAAGATCAACACACAGTCCACCTCCACAGACTTCACAGACTTTTTGTGTGTGTACAAAAGGCACCAGTGGTTAGCGTGTCAAGGCTATCTTGACGTCTTAACCCGTCAGCTGTGCCTGTGTATAAAAACAGCCAGTGCGTGTTATCACGCCTCCGACGCGAACTGGTTAAAATCTTAAAATTTGAAGACATTTCGACTCGTAACGGCTTTCATTTTAAGCTTAATTCATCTTTCCCTCCCGATTTCAAATGGCAAGAAATTGACCAATCACCTGCTGCCGCTGCAGCGACGCATTCCTATTGGCCACCAGAGCTGAGCCCACATCGGTCAGGCGATGTTTGAAGTCATCCCAGCGGCCGTAGCAGATGTCCAGGCCGCCCACGAAGGCCACTTTCTGGTCCACCGCCACCAGCTTCTCGTGGTGGGCCCACAGGATGACTTGGCCGGGGTTGTGGTCTGGATGCCGCATCACCTAGAATTTGGATAAAAAGAAAAAGAATTACAGTAAAGTATGGTCAAGCTTTCTCAGTACCTCATGTGGTAACCAGTACCTTATAAGATTTTGGGCTTTGCATGGTGGAGTATCAGTATCGTTTCGTTTGCGGTAACACCATGTGGTAATATACAAATACAGCATGGTTTGAGGGGAAGTAGTTGGAATTACTGGTCCCGAGGTGTAGGTCAGCTTGACTACCTCCCGACGCGAAGTGGAGGGAGGTAGTCAAGCTGACCTACACCGAGGGACAAATAATTCCAACTGCGTTCCAGAAATAAACCATGCTGTATTTGTTTTACTACAGCTCATAAATATTTAGTAGCCTCACTGCCTTTTTAGTGGCCTCACTGCCTTGTCGATAACGGCCTTCGTAGATTTTGCATCTTTTTCTGTACAACTTCTACAAGATATTCAAGTTCTTTGTCAGTCAATGAAATAGTCTTGTGCCAACACTCTTTAATTTGTCTTTACTACAGTAGTTAGTACAAACACTACAACAACAGACTGGTTCCGTAAAGATTTCATGCCACAGACTACATGTTCTACGAGGCGGGTTCCAGCGGGAATTTTTGGTACTACCAGAAAGAACTACAGCACGGCAGCGAGCTGGATAGTCACCGGGATGACGTCACCTAGGCACGTATCATTTTTACTTCCCGGACGCGCGGCGAAATCGGCCAATGACGCACTCCAATTTGATCATGAATATCTATGAGGTGTAGTAATAACTACTGTCGCTCAGTAGATATTTAGTTCTGATAAGAACTTGTCCTGTTTATTATCAACTTTCGCCAAGTAGTTTTAGTTCTGATAAGAACAGTCCTGCTTTCAGTTCTAAAAGAACTTGTCTTTGGTCTCAACGTTTCAACTAGCCTGCTCTAGTCATCGTCAGGAGACTGAGGAGAGTCAGAGATGCTATCCAAGATTTTGCGAGAATTTTTTTTCTTCAAAATGGCGATGGGCTTCAGGACTACTTTTAGGGGGATCATCTTGGTATGGCATCTTCTTCTAAAAGTCATTGGTTAACCCCTCCAAATTTGAAAAGAAAATGATGAAATAAGCTTTTATTTGATGGGTGTCTCAAACACCTTGGAGAGTTGTAAGTATTTTTTCAAATAATTTCGGGAAGTGCGCGTAATTATCACTGAGGTCTATGGGAGTCTATTTACTGGTCTGCAACCCTATGGGAGTCTATTTACTGGTCTGCAACCATAGGTAATCTAATTTGTCTGCATGTACCTTGATGTTGGGATGCAGGCCCATGAGTACGTGCTTGGTGTGACTACTTCCCAACTCGATGGCAACATCTACCTCCTTGTACAGCAGCACAAAGATCTTGACACCTTGTGCCTGTTATAAAGCAATGAAAAATGTGCACACATTTATACACCCACTCTTGTTTTACTTTACTCTCGAGGACAATGCTTTGTGTTTCCCTTTGTCCCCGTAATATAACACTCTCCATAGACTAAGCACACAAACTTACTACAGAGGACCGTTTCAAATGAAAGACCCAACTCCCGAGGACTGAAAGGATCTGTTGTTCTCCCTTTGTGTGTCGATCCTCGGGGGGGGGGGGGGGGGGGGGGGGTTATGTAGAACACGTATACTCAATCGAAGATGTGCCTTGTCTATTTGGGACCTTGATTTGGGGCTTGTTCAAAATTTAGCCCGATTATTTCCTCCAAAGGACTTTTCACACTAGAGCCTCTCAACCCGGGTTGAACTCAACCCTGGGCAAACCCAGTGCCAACCCCAGGTTGTGTTTTTAATTTTTCAACCCCGCGTTCAACCCGGCATCATTTCACACTTGTTCCATGCAAACCGAGCATATTTCGCTCGGTTACTACTGTTTTGAACCCTGGAGAGAGTTTTAACCTGGGTTGAAAATCTCAACCCCGGTCAGGAGCAGGGTTGAGATTATCCCGGGGCGAAATCAATCTCAAGCTTGAAGCAGGGTTGGCGCAGTGTGAAATGCTGCATGTTTTTTTTAACCCCGCGTCAACCCCTCATCAAACCCCAGATATGCCTAGTGTAAAAAGGCCTTAAAGCTATAGTCCATCATTTGCAGACATCCGAAAAGTAACTGGCGTAATTATTGTTGAAAAACATATTTGGTTGAAAGATAGTAAGGGGACTAAACTCCCTGTGAAATTATTCTTTCTGGGAAGCTGTCATTTTGAAGTAATCAACGAAAGAAGGTCTTTCCAACGGTGCATCTAAGACGCACCGTAGGAAATTTAAATTTGTAGTTCGTTTTGTTATTCGGCAAAGCCCGCACAAGCATTGGTACGACGCACGGGCGCGCGCAGTTGCTATAATTCGTCGGATCAGTGCGCGACATCGCGTATAGCTGCAATTCAAAACAATTCAAAACATGATTCAGCAACTTTTGATTTGAAATTGAGATCCTAGAATGTTGTTTTTCTCGGAATATACAGCTGAAGCTGAGCTGAAACTTCATCAGGTTAGTTGTTCACTATCCTTCATTAGATTTTGAACACTTTTGTTGCTTCAAACGAACAAAATGCATAAATTACAAATGATGAACTATAGCTTTAAGGTAGATTGTTCACAAAGTTACCTGAATGGTATTCAGAAGTACCGAAATTCAGAAAACCCAAACGTTTCAGGAATCCTTACTTTCTTTGGCTTCCGCATGCTCAAACCAATCTGCATGTACACTACATTCTGAAGTAGGGTGCTAAAACTAGACCAGTACTGGGGTGCTACGTATATACGTACATCCATGTACATGTACCTAACAAGCTGCTAAATCAGCCTATGCACAACAAGTGCACCATCAAGAATGTCCTTACATCTTGATATTCTCCTTATCTATTGCGGCAAGGTCAACTCACCATCTACAAGAAAAAGAAATACTGCATTCCCTGTCTTTTCATACCAAGGAAACAGAAGAATAATGCCAGCCTGGTGAAAGGTATTGGCTACGGACAGACTTTACTTGCAACCGGCAAAAAAACCCATAAATTTTGAATCTTCCTGAGAATAAAATTTAGTAAAATAAGTAGATATGCAAGGAAGGTTTTGTGCTTGTTGGTCAATATCATTTCCTGAGATTGTTTCAACTGAAGAAAAAAAACAAGCGTTTCAATTAGGATAGGGGATATTTTTCTGTGGATTTCTGAAGCACAAATTATTCGCATCATTACTACGTACCGCTTTCCTGTGCAGGATGTTATCCAATCGCCAGTAGGGTCCCTCCACAGCGGGTCTCTTCAGGTAGATCTCGGCATTCAGCCACCAATCCGTGATGAAGATCTCTTGCTCGGCCTGCTCTAGCGCATCAGCCAAGGCATCAAAGTACTTGGACCCATCCACGAACCTTCACGGGCAGAATTGATATTGGGTCAATCACAATCACAAGTCAATCACAAGTCAATCATAAACTCATCACAAGTTAATCGCACTCAATAACAAGTCAATCACAAGTCAATTGCATGTCAATCACAAGTCAATCACAAGTCAATCATAAACTCATCACAAGTCAATCACAAGTCAATCACAGGCCAATCAAAAGTCAATCACAAGTCAATCACAAGTCCATCACGAGTCAATCATAAGTCAATCACAAGTAAATCACAAGCCAATCACATGTCCATCACAAGTCAGTCACAAGTCAATTACATGTCATCACAAGTCAATCACAAGTCAGTCACAAGTCCATCACAGGTCAATCACAAGTCAGTCACAAGTCCATCACAAGTCAATCACAAGTCAATCACAAGTCAATCACAAGTCAAACAAGGACTTGCATGGACTTGTGATTGACTTGACTACTTCCCTGAAGTACAAAGGCAGTCACAGTACACTTGAAAAGCTTACGACTTAAGAATGGATAACTTGTGATTGGCCTGTGACAGCTTGCAGAGACTTGTGATTTACTCAATTACAATGCTTAATGAACAGTAGATAATAATAATAATAATAGCTGATATTTATAAAGCGCACGTATCCACCAGGAGTGGTGCTCAAGGCGCTACATCATTATTACCCCTGCTCATTGGGCACATGAAACATTCCAAATACCATCTCAGCTCCCTGGGGAGTATACAGCTCGATGCAGCCTGTTAGGCGCAAGGAAGCTAATTCAATCACAATAACCATCTCTGCCCTCACAGGTACCCATTTACTCCTGGGTGGAGAGAAGCAATGAGTGACAAAGTGCCTTGCTCAAGGGCACACGCACCATGACCCCGCCAGGACTCGAACCCACAACCTGCAGCTTTACCCACAGACCACGAATGATCAAAAAGATGCCAATGATCAACAAGTATACGCTTCATGTACATGTACATGTTAATGCAGGGTTCGACTTTAGCAGTAGCCCTCAAGCCAAATACTAGCCAAGCCGGCTAGTCAAACTATTCCTTAAGTAGCCCGGCTGGCGAGTCAAAAATTATTGGGCTATGGCAAAGATGAAAGGACAGGAAGAAATAAATAATTAAATTCAGAACACAAACCTGTATCAATTTGTGTCTAATTTCATTAACTGTTTAGGGTTAAATTATTGGATCTGTTTATTAAAAACACTGACAAGATTGCCTCAGCAATCAGGATACAGGTTTTACATGTATGCTCATTGTTGCTTATGAGACACTCTAAAAAAGAAAAAACATGCGGGCTAGTGAAAATGCCCGCAAGCTAGTTAAGAGTCTGTTTCAGTAGCCCGGCTGGCTAGTGATCAAAAAGTTAAGGTCGAACCCTGTTTTATCTATAAACTAGTTTTATCTATAAACAACAAAATATCACTAATTCCACCAAATTTTTTTTTAAAAAGGCAATAATTTTGTGACCGCAGACTAACCGCAACACCCAACCCAATGCCACTTCAACACTTCATAGAAATCAAGCACTTTCCTCTCTTTGTGAATTTACTTACCACTTCCTCTCCTTTGCTTCCTGCCTTCCCTTTCAATTTTTTTTTTCACTTTTAGTGGAAAACTAAAGAACTTATGTAGCTGCCCTTTGGTATACCGATTCCGGTATTGTCTGTATCAAAGAGATCTTAAAGGTAGAGTAGATCATTTGCAGCTATCCAAAAGCTTGCTTGGTTTAAAGATAGTAATGGTACTAAACTCCCTGTGAAATTATTCTTTTTGGCATGCTGTCATTTTGAAGTAAACAATAACAGAAGGCCGTTTCCAAAGATGCATCAAGTGATGTATTTTTGGAAATTTCCGTTGGTGGTTGGTTTGGAATTTGGCGAATCTGTGAATGGGTGCGCGCAAGTGTCTGGGTATTGACACGATGCACACACACGTGCAGTTGCCCAAAGTTATAGAATGATCCCTTTGCGTTTGAGCTGAGTATAGGGGGGGGGGGGAATATGATTGGCTGTAGTTACCATCTGCCGTAAGTGTCGGTTCTCTCTGGGCCAAATGCGTTGAAGCGGTGTTCGTCTGTGTACTCCGACTTTGAGATCATCTCCATAATCTCCACCATCCACTGCCTGGCCATGGGCACTGTGTCAAACTTGACCAACAGCTTCCTGAGATTGAGACGGAAACGATAAGAGCAAAATTAAAGTCTGTCACAAACCATATGGCCCAACAGACTGGCGTTTATCTCTAGTTTCCTCGGCATGAAATGACTGAGAATTTTTGCTATTTCTCCCCCGGATGGGATGCCAGTCCATCACAGGTTACTCCCCAGCTAATGCTGGTGTCATATGAAAACTGGACTCGTATGAAAATCGGACTCTTTTTCCCTTTTATTGGTTAAACCCTCTCATGTGACTGGTCCCTCTCCTAATTATCTATTCATGAGCATGCGCAATACCACCAATGAGTCCGTATTTTATAAAATCTTAATTCATGCTACACCGGTTCCCATTTATACTCCTGAGTGGAGAGAGGCAAGTGGGGGGTGAAGTGGCTTGCCCAAGGACACTTCATATGACCAGTAGCTGGATTCGAACCCCCGACCCCCTGACCCCCTTACAGCCATCCTTAAAATGGCCCATCAAAAAAAAGCCTTTCATGATCTTGATTTCCATGACTTTTCCATGCCTTTTTTTCAATTTTCCATGACTTTCCAGGACAAGATTTTTTTCCCAGGACTTTTCCATGACTTTCCAGGACAACTTTTTTTCCCAGGACTTTCCATGACTTTTTCATGCTTTTTTTTTTCAATTTTCCATGACTTTCCAGGACAAGATTTTTTTCCAGGACTTTTCCATGACTTTCCAGGAAAACTTTTTTTCCCAGGACTTTCCATGACTTTTCCATGCTTTTTTTTTTTCAATTTTCCATGACTTTTCCATGCTTTTTTTTTCAATTTTCCATGACTTTCCAGGACAATATTTTTTTCCAGGACTTTTCCATGACTTTCCAGGACAAGATTTTTTTCCAGGACTTTCCGTAACTTTTCCATGACCCTGGGAACCCTGACCATTTTTCATAATGAGCAACTCCCAACCTTCAAAGTTGACTGTACACCTACCTGTACTGGTTGGAGATGATAAGGCCCGTCTTCAAACTGGTTTCCTCGATACCCCACTTGGCGTCAAAGTCCTTATCAGCCAGCATGACGGCACGGAGGTGACCATCACTGGGTCTGACGTAGGCAACAAAGGAATCCTTGGTTACCAACCACCTGGAGTTAAGAAATAAAAAACAAATTACTAATATCTGTCAAAAAGTAATGGAACATGACATTATAGCCTTATCAATCTGTTTTTTTTTCACACATGAAGGCAAGAAGTCAAGTCTCTATGCAATTTACGAAAGTGGATTATTCTTTTTTATATAACCAACATACATATCCTTGTCATATGATTGGTGGAACTCACATCACGTGACATTCGTTATTACTCCCATTCATGCCGGGTCTCAAGAAGTACTATCGGCCTATACAGAATGGGAAATACTATTGAACAGTTAGGATCATTCTTGTTCCATGACGCGGTATTTGTGTGCAAATGCATGCTGGTGTGCGCATTCAGCGTTGCGCGTAGCGCGTATTGTTCCAAAGAGCCAGCGCTAAAAGAGTGGGTTCAAACATTTTCGTGAAGGGGTGGTTTGGAAGAGAGAAATACATTTCCCATCAATTTTGAAGTGAAATAAAAGTGCAAGTATATCAAATGACAAGGATCTTTATGTCAGTTATATAAAACAAATATTGAGTGGCTTTAAATTGTGAAATGGGAGGAATATTATTGCTCGATAAAATCTGGACTTTTCCAGTTCACAAGGCTTCGCCTCGTTAAGTCCAGATTTTACCTTGCGATAATATTCCTCCCATTTCACTCTGAGCCACTCAATATTTGTATAACATTACGTGACCCCTACAACTAATTCTACTGTACCAACTTTCTAGCCAATCTGAAATACCGTAGTTGAAAAGAATTTCCCCCCAAGTGGCCTTTCGGAAGGAGTAAAAAATGAGCCTCATTAAAACACTTTTGCAAATTTTTCGACAACCAACTCTTCGAACTCTTCTATTTCTTCTCTGCAACCCAAAGGAAAAACAAGCTCTTTAAGCTCGTTACTCTGTGGTTGAACCATAGAGCTATATTAAATTACTAGAGCGCTAACTCTGTGTACAAAGTAACGCCTGATGGGCGCATCCATGTTTGTGCACAAACCTATGGAAAACTCGAAATTTTGTACGGCTTTTGTACGGCTATTTGCATATCTGCGTTTGTATTCCATACCGGTGCGTCATCGAAGCCGACACGCCCAAAACCGAAACGCACGATCAGCAAATGAGCCTTTCATTTTGCTCTACGCAAAAAGCGCAACGTCTGCGCGTCCCTCCGCTGCAGATGCTTTTCGCCGTGACGTGTTTTGAACCATCATGACGCGCTTTAAGTTGTTTGCGTATCTTCTACTTGCGCGTTGCATTTAGAGTACACTTTTAAAATTCAATCCATCTATTTTGATTGTGTTCTACAAACACGCACATGAATTCAAAATGTCTGCGCCCAGAGCGGCTTCAAAGCGTCTCCACGCGCAAGAATGAGGAGTTAGCGCTCTAGTAATTTAATACAGCTCTATGGGTTGAACTCTTCTTCTCCAAGAACTTTATAAACGGTATGTGCATGAACATGTGAATGAGTTTAGGGAGTTAAAGTGAATGTACATCATTGGCTTTTGCTGTAATTTTCAGAAATGAACTATTTGAGGGATTAGTATAATAGATCAAATATTGTTACACTGACATGTTTGAAGTTTTGTGTTCGAAAATGCTGGAAAAACCAAGAAAACAAAAATGTTCAAGTAGTCTGGTTCCTTGACTCCACTAAAGATAAAATGGATCAATTTATAGATGCCAGAAAATTGTAAGGTAAGAGAACCAGTCTAGCTGGCCTACACCCGTTCATGAACATCTTACCAATAGCAAACAAAATTTGGACTGAAAAAAGTGTAAAGTTTGAGCAGTAGTTGAAAAATAGGTTTTTCCAACGGTGGTCGGCTGACCATCTTTGGAAATGTATTCAAAAATACCACTTTTCTTGAAAATGACTTCACACCAGGTGCCATAATTTTACAGGATGCTTTAGACTGTCATTTACCAACATCCTAGTAAGGTATTTCGTAAAAACTTGGTAGTTTTATTTTTCGATGTTTGCAAATGTTGTATATTCCCTTTAAAATATTCTCAACATTCAAACTCAAGAAATCCAGTGTATTCGTCATGTTTTTGCTTTCCAGGATAACAGCTACTCAACACAAAAATTGTAATTGTACTTTATAGTTGAATTGTACCACACATGTACCTTTTACTGTAATGAGCTGCAACCTTGGTGCAGTCTGTACACACCAGACAAGGGCAACACCTGGTGATGGGCACTCGGTGACCTCCTGACCTCTTCTGTATCCAACCTTCCCTGTTAATCATGAATAAAATACGATTACTTCTTATGACACTCCTACTTTTTAAGCTCTGGTAGGAGCTTCTACAGCCTGTCTCAAATCAAATCGAAAACAATTTTTTTTCTATATTAAATCTCAACATAAGTAAGTCGTTTTGAGCATCACATTAAAGAAAAAAGACCAGGCTTTCCAATACTTTTTGTTTCATCTCATTTGCTTTTGTCAATCCAGAGATAACTCCAGTTTACTGCGGAACACAAAAATCAAGTTTGTTTCTTTTGCCAAGTTGCAATCTTTTGTGAGCTTCAAGACAGCATGGCACAGTACTCAAAACAACTCTGCCCATGCATAAAAGTGGCACAAAATCAATTTTGGTGTATCGCACGAAATTGATTATATCTCTGAATTGACAAAAGCAAATAAGATCAAACAAACACTATTGGAAAGCCCAGTCTTAGTTCTTTTATATTATGCCAAGTAAGAATGACTTATTTTGAAATTTCATATTTAACCAATTTTTTTTCTGATTGTACCATTTTTTTTGGAGACAGGCTGTATATGTCACTTGGTGGTCGGTCGGTTGGTCTGTCTGTATGTCCCTGAAAATGGACAAAAAATGTGTCACCAAAAATTGGCCAAATGCCATGCCGTCGTCAGTAAATGCACTCTTAACGAAAGTTATCTGAAAACTGGCTTTGTCGTGATCGATGCGCCTGCGCATCTATTTTGTATATGTCTGCCCCAGAAAATTGACCAAAAACGAAACCCCTAAGTTTCCCATAAAATATAACTACCAGATTTTAATTTATATACAAGGTCAGTCAGAATAATCTGGACCCAAGTTCACCATTTTTTTGTTTGGCAATATGAATGGTTATTATACACTTGTCTTCCACAGGAATTTTGAATTTTTCAAATTAGTGGCTGTGGTGAGGAGTTATGCCATTTTCATTGAAGTGGCTCATTTTCCAGTCTGCACACGAAATTGGTTTTGCCTTTCTTTAAATGCGTCAATAACTTCAAGTGAGTCAGTCACCATTTGTTATTACACTGCTTCACATCAGTACGCGATTTCAATAAATTTGTTGAACCATGGAACCGTGGTCAGAGTGTTTTTAGTGTGTGTTCTCTGCTAGCAGTTTTCTTCAAAATGGTACAATGGATGTACATAAAACTTTCACCAAATATGTCCAAAATACCAGCCTATAACATATCTCATTTGCACTTGTTTTGTTAATTGCTACATATTTGTAATATTTTCTTTAAATTGGGTCCAGATCATTCTGACTCACCCTGTATGACACAGAAACACAGAAAAGTATGGAGTGTAGAACTAACAAAGTGAATTTTTCTGCCTTATTTAATTCATAAAACTTGTACTGTAAACATTTAGAAAAGTTTAATTGCACTAATCAGGCATAAACTGACATAATGACACTTAGCATACGGGGCGAGTCAGAATGATCGTGACCCCAATCAACAAAAATATTAAAAATATGTAGCAATTATCGAAACAAGTGCAAATGAGATATGTTCTAGGCTTGTATGTTGGACATATTTGGTGAAAGTTTCACGTACATGTATATCCATTGTACCATTTTGGAGAAAAATGCTAGCAAAAAACACACGCTAATAAAAAAAAAAACTGACCCAATTTCCATGGTTCAGCAAATTCATTGAAATCACATACTGATGTGCAGCAGCGTAACAACAAATGGTGATTCACTCACTTGAAGTTATTGACCCATAAAAAAAGGACAAAACCAATTCCGTGTGCAGACTGGAAAATGAGCCACTTCAATGAAAATGGCATAACTCCTCACCACAGCCACTAAATTTGAAAAATTCAAAATTCCTGTGGCAGACAAGGTAATAACCATTCATATGAAACACTCGTTTTTTTCTCAATATACTCAATTTGCCACAAAAAAATTAATAAACATGGGTCCAGATCATGCTGACTCACCCTGTATACAGAAAGTGAGAACACTTTAGGAAAGAAAGAAAATAGCTGTAATAAGTGTCGATGAGCAATAAACGAATAAGGAAGTTAGTCTCAATATTGCATGCACATTGTTTCAACAAACATATCATGATGGCCACCTGTGAAAACAGTAAACCTTGAACGGTCTTCGATACAACAACAAAACACAAATGAAACGCCAGCAGTTGTGAAACTTACTTTCCTTTTGCTCCCAGTTCGTCAACAAATGAAAGGTGGCTAACTTCCAAGAACTCAAGCTGAAAAAAAAAACGAAAACAAAACAAATGCTTTGAAACTAAACTGTGATGTACTTTAAAAA
Source organism: Patiria miniata (assembly GCF_015706575.1). Lineage (NCBI taxonomy): Eukaryota > Metazoa > Echinodermata > Asteroidea > Valvatida > Asterinidae > Patiria > Patiria miniata. The sequence goes on from NW_024037054.1 coordinate 4,505,195, forward strand.
CAAATTATGGCTGAAAGACATTGAAGGAGTTATGACTAAAAGACTATTTAGTTGTTCTCAAAGGTATTGGGGAAATGAATGAGAGTCAACTAAATTCATGAACTGACCGAATTGTAATGCAGTTGTTAATTTTAAAATGGTAATAGGACAAAAAAATATCTTTAAGTTATTAATAATATAGGTTTTCCCGGCTATTTTAAAATGTTTCTCATTCGAATTCACAATTTTAATATTCAAAATTCGTACATCAACATCGATTTAGTGCACTTCCAATGTTTAATTTTGTCTTTTGTCAGACAATGTCAAATTCAGTTCAAGCAAATTCAATCAACTAGCACACGTTTTCGTCCCGGAGCATTCGATTTCGTCTCGTCTACACCAAACCATGTTATTCAGAAATCAATACGTCCAATTGATTGATATACAAATGTAAGACAATTTCGATCTCTGAATGCTGCCATTCGGCAACAGCTTAGACAAATTTGATCTGCAATGACGACTACTCTCGACCCGGTGGCTAAAGAGGGTGACCAAACTTTGAAATTGAATGGTAAATGGTTAAAAGCATGTGAAACTTTTCTCAGACGAAATTGAATGTTAGAGTTGGTGAATTTGAACGAAAAGTGTTTTAAAATAGCCAGGAGAACCTATATCATGGTCGACCAGGTCAATTACTGACGACAAAAAATTGTACAAAATCAAATGAAATCTGCAAAGTTGTCAGTCCGTTACAGAATTTAAATTTCTGCCATTTACGTGTATAACATCCAACAGTACAAAACGTACAATTGAGGGAGATAGCACGTTTTTGAAGTGACATTTACAGATAAATGTTACATTCACAATGATTTTTTGGGAAGTATACAGGGTGAGTAAAAAAAAAGAAACCCAAATGTCGGGACCATTGTTTTAGTGAAGTTCTGCATGTAGCACTTTCAAAATCTAGGATATGAAAGCCCAATTCATAAGCTTTCTTTTGGTGCAAGAATCATTCAAATCACTCAACTACTTTTGAAGTTACGGAATTTTAAACACAACCACCGTTTTATAGTTCTGTCCACGGATCAACAGAAGGTAAGCGTTCTTCAGCAAAACGGAAACAAATCACATAGGGATGTGTGTGAATTGTTTCGTTTTGCTGAAAGAACACACACCTTTTTGTGATCCGTGCACAGAACTTTAAAACGGTGGTTGTGTTTAAAATTCCGGAGCTTCAAAAGTACGTAAGCGATTTGAATGATTCTTGTTCTAAAAGAAAGCTGATGAATTGGGCTTTTATATCCTAGATTTTCAAAGTGTTACATGCAGAACTTCACTAAAACAGAAGTCCCGATATTTGGGTTTCGCTGTTTTTGACTCAGCCTGTACAACCATACTCAGTCAGTTTCCCAATGTGGTTCATTTAAAGATTTTTACGAGGAAGCTATAATCCCTGATTGCCATCTTGTTCCAAAGTTTAAAAACATCGCCAAGTATTGATAGCAATTATGTGACTTTTGGCATGATCCCTTGCCAACCAGCACATACAGTTTTATGGCAATTGACTAGCACTCCACGAATGAAATGCCTGGGCCAATTTCAGGCTAGCTAAGTAGCTCAGTCCATTGAGCATCAGAACATTATTCTCCCCAGTGAATCTTTCGGTTCAAAGGGCCAATGACATGAATTTTACTTGGGCTCATATTTTGTGCAACTTTCTACTCCTCTTAAATGTATGAAAACTATCTAACATCCATTTTTGGTTAACTGTATTGAAAAGTGCACTTTTTTAAACATTCCAAATTTTCCATGCTTTCCTTGACAAATGAGGGCATTTTTGCTATGATGTCATTTCAGGAAAACACTGTTCAGTATAGGGGTTTTGAGTTCAAATTGTGAACGCAAAAGTTGTCATTGAAAACATGTGTGGGAAACTTTGTTCATTGGCCTAATGTCATGTACTGAGACAACAATATATCACCAAAGAAAAGAAACTTTACGATAGCAAAAATATCCAAAATTGTGGCAAATTTTGATGCTGAAATAGCTGTCACATTGAGGTTTCTGCCTGAAATGACATCACCCTTTTGCTCATGAATATGCAAATTTTGATTAGCATAAAAACCAAAACGGCACCAAAATGCCCTTAAAAAAAAATGGCAAAATGACAATTAAAAATAAGGTTAAATGGACCACAAAGGTGCATTTCCAAGGACTACATGTACATTAACAAAATCACATTACATGGGCCCTTTAACCTTTAAATATTGATAAAATGACTACTGAAAAAAAACGACAATTAATAAAGAAGTGTTAAAATTGAGACTTTCTTAAACCTTCCTTTTTTTCTCTCCCCAAGATAATTTTGTACATGGTGCAATCCCCTTCAAGTCTGAAGACTTAAATCTCGGATTCAAGTCTGAAGATTTAAAGCTATAGTCCATCATTTGCAGCCATCCGAAAAGTGGCGTAATTACTGTTGAAAAACAAACTTGGTTGAAAGATAGTAAGGGAACTAAACTCCCTGTGAAATTATTCTTTCTGGGAAGCTGTCATTTTGAAGTAATCAACGAAAGAAGGCATTTCCAACGGTGATTCTTAAGAAGCACCGTAGGAAAATTTAAATTAGTAGTTGTTTTGTTATTCAGCGCAGCGCGCACAAGTATTGGAACGACGCACACGCGCGAGCGGTTGTTATAATTCGTCGGATCAGTGCGCGACGCCGCGTATAGCTGCAATTCAAAACAATTCAAAACATGATTCAGTAACTTTTGATTTGAAATTGAGATCTTAGAATGCTGTTTTTCTCGGAATGTACAGCTGAAGCTTAGCTGAAACTTCATCAGGTTAGTTGCTCAGTATCCTTCATTAGATTTTGAACACTTTTGTTGCTTCAAACGAACAAAATGCACAAATTACAAATGATGGACTATAGCTTTAAATCTCGGATTGTCTGGCTTGAAACCATATCTACTTTTCAGAATAAGAGAGCTTACCGTCTGAGGATGGTTTCGGTACAGGGGGTTGCTCACTAAGCTCTTCAAGTACATTTCGTATTGATGCTGTCATTAAAACAAAGAAAAAGAAAACCATTCCACAGTGAGGTTTTCATTTACAGAAAATCAAGGTTATTACAGTCAATACTGAATCCTGGAGAGCGTACAGCAGGAATTTATGAACTGATGATGGCAATTTACTGGAATTAAAAAACTGAAAGGACACTTTCATTTCTTCTAGTTATGTGTTGCAGCTAGGGGTGTGCATCGGGACCAGGCACCCGAGCACCCGACCGCTGATGCCAGAAATCGGTTCCAGTTTATGGGATCGGGTACCAATAACCAACTTTACAAATTACTTAGTAACTTCTCAGACAAGTAAAGATTAGAGGCTTTGCATGGTGGAGATACTAAATAATGAAAGGTTTGCGGAAACACCATGTGCGAATAATTTCTCAACTAAGAGAATGGTTCTGAAAAGAACCAGAGGTATAAACTCGACGTTCCGGTCAGTATGCTCTGACCGTCTTCAGGAACGTTGAGTTTATACCTCTGGTTCTTTTCAGAACCATTCTCTTAGTTGAGAAATTATTCGCACATGGTGTTTTCCGCAAACCTTTCATTATTTAACTTCTCAGACAATGAAACAGAAAGGTTTGAATGCCATGTGTTAGCAATTTCCAAAATGAAAGCGGGGACACATGGAAAACCAAAACAGATTTCACATTTATGTGTTTAACATGCAACAGATGACACTCGTGACAGTTTCAGTTTACACTGCAAAGCTATATAGCTCTTCAGACAACTTCCGGGATTTGAATTTTCGGGTTGGGTTTCTTTTAATACCTGGTACTCATGTTTTACTTCAATAGGGTGCCCTGTTCCCGTACATGCACACCACTAGTTGCAGCCTGTTGCATCTTGATACACATTATGGGACATTTCTGACAAAAAAATCTCACAAGCCAATTACTTGAATCCTTTGCTGGCCATTTTTGACCCTGCGATTGAACATTGTACCTTTGTATATTTCTTAGTCAACTGTATACATCGTCACTGTTTTCACGAAGAGGCGAATTTAGTATTTCACTGTCTGAACAAACATTCGAGATTATCGCGTTTAAAGTTGGTCCTTTTTTTTCATTTGACAATTTGAAACTTAAAGATGCATAAAATATGCAAGATTTAGGTATCAGAGGAAAGAAGAGATTCTAATCTTCCTAAATGTAGCAAACTTTAAGCAAAATAGGTGATTAGTTTTGCAGAATTAATCAAATAAGAAAAGTGGCTGTTCGTGAAAACGCAAAAAAAACGACCAATTAGCAAATTCGCCCCTTCGTGAAAACGCTAAAGTGAGTATGCATTTTTGTACAGTATGCGCAGATTCTGCCCCACTGCGCATGTGCCTTGAACTTCGCCCCTTCCTGAAAACGTTTATTGCGCGCGCCTGAAATTCATCTCTTCGATGATAACGCGTCATTGTATTACAATGTATTTATTTACTGAAAATTTATTAATACCATAGAGTGCAGAAGTTTGCCCCTTCGTGAAAACGCAAAACAGCACTTGTGGCAAATTCGCCCATTCGTTAATTAGGTTAATTAAGGTTTTAATTAATTTTTTGAAAGTATAGCCTCACCAGGTTGTAGATATTCATATATTTATTCATTTTCACAACAACAATTTTTTTTTCGAAAAACAGATGATTTTCATGAAATTCGCCCCTTCGTGGAAACGGTGACGACATAATTGGATCCAACATTTTCCGTTTTGGCAAGAATGCAAGTGCAACGGTTATTTTCTTGTGCGTTAAAAATTAGAGTGCAACGATTTTGTATCGCTCGGATAGGCCTGAGTAAAAACCTTTTGTGCGTTCACTGTTACTAAATTAAAGTTAAGTTGGCGCTAGCGGTACTTTCCTCGCCATCCACCGCTGTGACCCGGGTTCGAATCCCACCTAAGTCAACATGTGGATTGGGTGTTCAGTCCCTGCCTGAGTCTGTGGATTTCCCCAGAATGTTCTTTGGGGTTTTCCTCCCACCTCTGAAACTGTAATTTCTTCTCATTGTCTCCTCTCTACAGGTTTCTTCAGGCTTGCGAGCTACAGTGCCTAGGGCGCTTTTGAGGAATCCTTGGTTTCATTACCCAAAATAAATAATAATAATAATAATAAAATAAAAAAAGTCCACCCCCTGAGATACCTACAATGCATTTAGCTCTATTGCTTCAGAGCTGCATGTCAAGCGTGAATTGAATATAAATATAGTTTCATTCTCGGTATCTGTGTCAGTGGCAATCGTCCTTTGTTAAATTTCCTCCCGATACTCAACCCATTATTAATTGCACCGAGAAACTACGGCCAGAAACGGTTTGCTATAATTACAGACCCTTTTTGTTCCACATGTACATACATACATGACAATAGCGTGTACTGTGTAGCTGCAGTATATTGCTGAGCTCCGCTAGTGCATATCTCTCTATATCTATTCCGTGTTTACTGTTCGTTTTATCAAGGTTAGAGCAACTCAAGTTTGGAGATCCATTTCCTCTGACAATTTCCAAGGACTCAATCATTTTAATTATAGAAGGTGACTATAGATTGAGTTTATTATACGGTAGGGCCCTACTGGTACATGTACATGTACAACGTACAAAGAAAAGCCGAGAACGAAACTCACCACTCTGCACATTGTACAAAAAAATACAGCAATCATGCATGCGTATACCACAGGGTGAGTCCAAAAAAAGCGGAACCCTAACCCCAACAATGATATTTCATATTTAAAAAAAACATGTAGCACCAAAAATAACAATGACTGGAAAGCCAATTTCATAAGCTACTTTTATATGAAAAAATAACTGAAATTGCTCAATCCGTTCAAAGAATATCACCATTTCAACACAATGACCATAAAACCTGTCTCGTTCAAAAAATGCGATTTCAAGAATCGTCGTCACATTTGTCTACAAACATCACCAGCGATAAAACCTCAGTTTAAAAGTTAACAATATTCAACAAAGTCCTATTGAAGGCCCGCCTTTTTTAAAACAAAGTGGATTTTATAAATCATATTATTTGCCTTACCAGGGTTGTTAATAAAGATATTGTGTTCTACAGTTGTTGACAGTTGTTGAAATAAGTATTCTGTGTCATTTGCTTTGTTGTTCCAAACAATTAGAATACACAATAAACTGTTTGTTTTAGGGTCATTGCATTTAAATGGTGATATTCTTTGAACGGATTGAGCGATTTCATACTTTTTTTTTCCATCTAAAAGTAGTGTATGAAATTGGCTTTCCAGTCATTATTATTTTTGGTGCTACATAATTTTTAAATATGAAATATATTTTTGGGGGGTTTGGGTTCTGCTTTTTTTTTTACTCACCCTGTATACTATGTAAACATGTCCATGTAATGAAACATTTTAAACTGTTTCAGCAATTCCGGTGAAACAGCTCATGTTTTGGTTAAAATCTCCCCCCCCCTTCTTTATCAGACTCTTATCCATAGGATTTTCATACACTTTTTCTTTTATACATTTTTGCACTTTCGCAAGTCCGATCGACTTCAAACTTGGTAGACACTTAGACCACCACTTAAAGATGGTCATGTGACGTTACATTACAGGTGCATTTTCAAAGCCCTATATCTTCTGAAGTACAAGTCCGATTGGGTTGAAACTTTGTAGGTGCATAGACAGGGATGTGTTATAGGTTAAAATGAGATTGCATGAGACGTTTCCGAAGAAGTTAAAGAATTACAAATACAGTAAGTAAAGTCATGAAAGTAGAATTTCTAAATATCTGTTAATCGTACATGCACATGTACCGGTATGATGACTACATGTACATCACTGCATTGGAAATGTATGTATGCACATATGAAAAATAAACAAAATAAACTGGGAATTCAATTCTGGCCAACATGATCAGTGTCTTGTATACACTTTTCTCTCTAACCCTAACCCTCCTCAATCCTCAAAAATCCTCCTTGTGATTTTTGAGGATTTTGGAGGATTGAGGCTGAATGGTATTTTTTCAGAAAAGGATTTTGGAGGATTGAGGCTGAATGGTATTTTGAGGCAGGACTGTCTGACGATTTTGAAGGATTGAGGGGGCTGGGTACCCTTCATTTGAACATAAGTGCAACGTTTTTGGATGAGGAGGATTTTGGAGGATTGAGGATGAATGCATTTTGAGGCAGGACTGTCTAAAAAGTTTGAAGAATTTAGGCGCTAATGTAACATTTTGGAGGATTTTGGAGGATTGAGGATGGTTCCTAGCAAAAAGACCTAGGGAGTTAGGGTTAAAAAAATATATAAATAAACGCATTCCATATATACATGTAAGTACACTGTACAGTCAAAATCCACCATTTCGTTTCAATCCAGCCTCAAAATTAAGGCTACCGGAGCCTGTGCAGGTACATGTGTGTATCCATATGTACATAATGTATTCAACAGACTAGATGACTGTGTGTGTTATGCAATGGGCAAAAGTCGATTCTGGTAACTGGAGCAGAAATTTTGTAACAAGCCAAGCAGCGCCAGACAGACTGGTCCATTACAGAAACGAGCAATTCTCACGATAGGCAATCAAACTGCTGAGTTTCAGATGGTGCCTGGCAAGCGGCAAAAAGCACTTCCAAACCAACAAAAAAATAATATAAATGAAACTACTTCTCTCATTGTCCACCAGAGAATAATCAAGTTATTAGTCACGCGCGTCCTTCCGAGCAGCGCATAATTTTACTGGTGCTGCAAAGTACCCAATTTCGTTGATTGCAAAGGCACTTCTCTTAGCGTTCACAGATGCTAGCCAAAATGTGAAATGCCTAGGAGTGATAGTCCTAGCTGTTTCGATCAATTTTAGCATCAGACACAACGACACAACTTTCTGGATTAAAACAGTCAGCTGAAAATTCCCTGGACACTATTCTAAGGGACGTTTCCTGAACATTCAACATCTGAACACAGCGCAGGAAACTATTGGAACATTCTTTGTACTACATAGATCCTGAATACCATGTGAAGTTATAGCATCTACAGCCAATTTCACAAAACTTGATGTAATGTCGTAACTCCACTTACGCCAACTTTTAGTGCATAATGTTTGTAACATTTCACATTACACAACATTTCAGTTACGACACTTTTCACCAACGTTTCACAGTGCGTAAGTCCATAACTAAACGTAACAAGTTATGGCATAACTTATGCCGTCAATTCATTACAAAATGGATCATTTCGTAATTTCATTACAAAACTCGATAGAATGTTTAGTGTGCAACTGCTCAAGAAATATGTTACGTAAATCCTATGAATGGCCTAAGTTATGGACAGATGTGTGTATGGGTTCTCCGTTGTTCTTCTTGGGCTCTATTTGATCGTCAACTGAATACGGGATAGCATTTTTTTTTCGATTCAAATATTTGAAAAATGTGACCGATCTGGAAATGGTAGAGAAAACCATCCATGATGTTTTTTTGGTTAACGCATAAGTTGCGTGGTTTTATTGTATGTCAAATGCCACACTTTTGTTAAAAGCCACTTTGGCGCATGATTTGATGGCTTCCGTGAGGAAAATTAGCTCAAATTTCTCCTTTAAAATCAGTCAAATATCAGCCATTCTGCTACAGATTCTTCACATTATATTAACCCTCCTGCTATCTGAACAGTCAAAGACAGTCAAAAGTCAAAAAATCAATCCTCTTCCCCTGCCATGCCTTTTACACAGGCTAGTCACCAACAGTCAGATCATGTTTCACGCGAGCACCGTGACCAGTCAAATTCAGTCAACAGACAAAAGCAGGCAAGTGGTAGGCACAGCTGGCTTATCATTCACTACAGTCAATGCACAGCTGTATCAGGTTACATAAACAGTCACAGCCAGTCAATCCTGCTTTATGTACATGTAGGTTCGGAGCTCTGAACTGCTAAAACAGTCACTTGACTGATTTTGACTGAAAGGGCAATTTTGCACAAAGCGTATGTTTGCATAGGGGGGTAACACTATAAAACGAGTGCAGGCGCATGCAAATCCTGATTGTCAGCTAGTTTTAACAAGCTGGCACATGTACATGTAGGTGCAATGTAAAATCTAATATTGAATTTTCAATCAATTCCAATTTGGAATGATGGATTACTAACTTATTCGATAAAATGCACAGCCATACGTTCCTCCGACAGCTGTATGATTTATCCAGGCTAATTTACACATTTTCAAGAGGCAATCTTCAGATGTCATGAATGTAATATATACTAGGGCTCACCATTCTCTTGGGTAATTGCTGAGCTCTCACAAAAGCATCTGGCGTCCTTGGGAAATGCGCCAAATCCTTATCGCGGTGGGCCCTGAATGTTCGTCGCCTTTGAAGGTGGCTGTAGGGAGAAAGAGAAATACATGGAGCAACTAATGTAATGAAACAATAAAGACAGGTGTGGGATTTTACAATTTCATTAACTGCAAATTCGTTTCTGCATTATGTATCTTTCTTGTTTCAAAAGCGGAAAGGCTTCAATCAGTTGTCAATATCAAATTGTGACATTCAAACATGCACAATACGTTCATATTCAATGAGGGGTTTGAATTCTTTGTACAAGTTGCAACCACAGAGATACATGTAGATATTAAATTACTAGAGCACTAACTCCTTATTCTTACGCGCAGAGACGCTTTGAAGCCGTCCTGCACGCAGACATTTGGAATTAATGTGCGTGTTTGTAGAACATAATGAAATGTGATGGAGTGAATTTTGAAAGTGTATTCTAAATGCAAACGTACAAGTACAACATACACAAACAACTGTTAAAAACGTCTTGGCAAAAATCCTCTGCAGGGGATACGCACACGCGCTTGCATTGTACATGCATGTGCCGAGCAAAATGAAACGCTCATTTACTGATTGTGCGTTTCGGTTCTGGGCGTATCGGCTTCGATAACACATCTGTATAGAATACAAACGCAGATATGCAAATAGCCGTACAAATTTTGGGTTTTCCATAGGTTTGTGCACATGGAGTCCGCACTCTACCAGTAGTAATTCAATTTAATATAGCTCTATAGCCCTTTTCACACTAGAGCCTCTCAACCCAACTCAACCCTGGGTAAACCCAGTGCCACCCCAGGTTGAGTTCTTGATTTTTGAAACCCCGCATTCAACCCCCCCCCCCCCCCCCCCCATCGTTTCACACTTGTTTCATGCAAATCAAGCTTATCATGCTCAGTAACTACTGTTTTGAACCCTGGCGAGACTTTCAACCCGGGTTGAAAATCTCAACCCTTGTCTGGAGCAGGGTTGAGTTCAACCCGGGACGAAATCAATCTCGGGTTGACGCAGGGTTGAAATTCTTCCAGTGTGAAAAGATACATGTTTTCAACCCTGCATCAACCCTGGTCAACCCCGAGATTTGTCTAGTGTGAACAGGGATTATGGTTGCAATACTCTCTCGAGTTGAACAATAAACTTTGATTGAACTGGACATGCCCATGCAGCTGAATGTGAAGTGCTAAATAAAGACTGCACAAAGACTGTTTGATAAGATAATCCCCCTCCCCAACATGCCTAAGGAGTGGCTTAAATACAGTTATTTTCTGATGGGTTTGTACAACTGTACAACCAGCCCGAAATAGGGATAATGGCTATATTTTAATAAGCTTTTAAAGAACGCCTCCTTTGTAGTGTTTATGGCTTGAGGTGATGATGGTTTGCATGTTTAAAGTTAGGGTAGATGATTTGCCATTTATGCATGTTTTTCGTTTGAAGCATCAAAAGTGCTCAAAATCAAAAGATGGGCGCTTAACAACTAACCTGATGAAGTTTCAGCTCTGTGAATGCTGTATATTCCAAGAAAACAATATTCTAGGATCTCAATTTTGTTCAGAAATGGCCGAGTCATGTTTTGAATTGTGCCCCAAATCAGCATCCGGGACACGTTCTCATTCAGCCGATTGCAGATGCGCAATGTCACACACATGCGCCCATGTGTTCACGGATTCGCCGAATTACAAACGAACTACTAACAGAAATTTCCAAAAATGTGTCACTTGACGCATCTTTGGAAATGGCCTTCGGGTATTGTTTTCTTCAAAATGACAGCATGCCAGAAAAGGTAATTTCACAGGGAGTTTATTGCCATTACAATCTTTAAACCAAGTAAGATTTTCAACAATAACTTTGTCAGTTACTTTTTGGATGGCTGCAAATGATCTACTCTACCTTAAAAATGCATGCTTATCACCAAATCCCACAGTATAATATTAATAGGGATAACCAAAACTTTCAATCAATGTCACCATACATGTACTCATTTACACATTGTACATGTATTATCACAATAAACAAAGAAAATCCACAAGAGCAGAATTCAAACCGCCAACCTTTGGAGTGTCCTAAAAGTGTCGGCTACAGTATGTAGCCTGCTCTAGAGATGCAGGTGGTCAATGTACATGTATTACATTTCAGCGGCTAATGTAACGCGAAGGATATCAAGTCGCAGCATCTTTGACGTTTAGATTAAATTACATTTCCAGATTTTGAGCTTGGTTTGCATGTACATGACAGTTACATGTAGCTCTCATTGCAAGAGAGCACGATAACCGTGTCAAAGCAAAGTAATCAAATAGGGCTCGCTCAATGACGGCCATCTCTGTAGGAGAACTGCAACTGCTTATTTTACGCAATCAACCATGTCAACCATGCATTGCGCAGTGTTGAAAATGAGCCGAATACGCACGCATGTTGCTCGAAATGTGTTCGAAATACGACGCAGCCGATCACGTTATGCAAGTTGACGCTCAAAATGCTGATGCACATGGATGGTCTGTAGGAAGTGACGTCATTTGACCGAGACCTATAGAACAACTACAGAAACAGGCTTGCCGAATTATTCTGGGTCATGAAAATGTTAATTATGATGACGCCATCAACGGATTAAATATCCCAAAGCTAGAAATTGAACGCAGATCCTCCGGTACAAATTTGGAAAAAAAGTCATGTCATCAACTTAATTTCAAGATATGCTGCCTCCAGATAAAATAAATTGTAAAAAATTGTGGTCGAGTAGTGGTCATGCCCTGGTTATCCCAAAATGTCTCACTGAAAGATGTAGCAAATCAGCCACCCCCTCACTATGAGAATCGTAAAGTAATACTTTTTACCTGTAAGCGTCAGTTTATGTTTTAGATGTTATTGAAGATTTTATTTAACCCTAATCTTCCCAAATCCTCCCAAATCTTCTTTACCTGGTATATGGAAAAGATGTGTGGCTGATTTTGGAGGATGCACTTTGTCAAGGTCTTGCGCCGGACCTTGCGTTATGCTCAGCCGTGCATAAATTCAGGTCTGCATTATACTTGAAATCCTCCGCACTGCTCCAGGATGTCACTGGCTCTGCCTCAACATATTGACAGTGATTGCTGGAGGATTTTGCAGGATTGAGGCAGTTTGGTCACCCTCCAAGGACCACACTCAAGAAATAATGGAGGATTTTGCAGGATTGAGGCTGTATGCAATTTTTACGTGGAGGCAGTTGGAGGATTTTGCAGAATTGAGGTTGCATCCTAGCAAAAATGCCTAGGGAGTTAGGATTAAAGGGCTTTGTGTTTGGTTTAACATAAAACAGTTTGTCAAATGAAACATCAAAGTTCCCAAGGCCTGACGAACATACGATCACTTACCCACGGTCGCCGATAGGTATGGCGAGTCGGGCTTTGTACAGCAACATCTCCTCATAAAGTTTGAAGAAATCACTGCTGCGCCGCTGTATTGTCCATATACACGTGCCGTGCTTCACCTCAACGAAGTACCTGGAATAAAGTGGAAACATCAGGAGGAAAGGATACAATGTTACAATTTTCAACATCATCGTCAATTTTCATTAATTAAGAAGTAAATTATGATTACGGGAAATTGTATCTTTTAGGGAGGAATTCCAATAGGGTTGTGACCAGTCAAACATTTTCAACTCTAGCTAACCCTAATTTTCCCTTATCCTACCCCGACAAATTTTTAGTATATTTATGTTTTGGACCACGAGCAATCTATACAGCCTATTTGCGACGGTAAAATTTTGCCTCTAAATAGGAGTTGGGACATTAGGGAGACATTGAAATGTCTCCCTAATGTCCGGTGTCTCTCTGAGGTATAACTTATGAAAACAAAAATGTCTCCTTAAAGGGGCACTAGGTCCTGAAATCCCTGAAAATTTCATGTTTTGGATTGTTTACTTAGCCTATTTCAAACATCTGGTTGAAAGGAAACCAACCTAATGTCTTACCGTTCCCAAAAAAAAGAGGAAAAGGTCTCAGTTGTTTAAATCGGACACAATTAACAGAGAACGAATACGTTTTTCATGTCGTTCTCAGTGTACGATGTACACGTTGTGTGTCTCGGGAACAGCGGTGACCAATCACCAATGCAAAAAAAATATAGTTTCTTCAACGTCCGCAAAAGGCGAACACTTTACGAATGAAATCACAACTTGCATCAAAACAGCTCGAATTTATGGGGTCGCAAAAGTGGACCCCGAAATTCGTTCTCGCATGCATGATACAGGAACAACACAAAAACGGCCAGTTTTGAAAGGATAGTTGTGTGGATGTTTATATCCTACTTTTAAATGTTCTTTCGCATCATCTTGTTCAAAGCGGGTTTCGTAGCCCAATTGGGCTGTTCCAGGACCCAGTGTCCCTTTAAGGGTACATGAACGGGAATTTACAAAATGTATATAGGCCTATACATACATACATACATACATGTCATTCTTAACCCTAACTCCCTACTGTCTTTTACTAAGTACTGGACCGAGTCTGCCAAAATCCATCAATCACACTGCTTCCCATGCATGCTTTGCTTTTAGGCCTCCAGGCCCAAGTCCATCAAATTCCATCAATATTTAGTCAAACCAGGCCTGCAGGACCGATTCCCCCCAAATCCACCAAAAATGGGGGGTATGGATTTTCGAGTTGGGGGGTTATGGGGTTTAAAATACAAAAATTATCATTTGGGGAAAACTTTATTTAATTGTGAAAACAGCAATGAAATGATGAGAAACAAAGCAATAACGCTAACTATTGTTAAACATTTATTTTACACTTTGTGTTTAATTGATTTTCCTTATTTTCTGTTTTTCTGGGATTGTTTTTCTTTCTATACCTGTAAATCTAAACTCCCTGTATTGATTTTTGCTGGACGCTTCCTAGTCCGCTTAAATCAACAAAGTTTTGTGCAGTAGCCCGATAGGCTTATTTTTGAACTCCAACACACAAAACACCAAGGCCAGCGTAAAAGGGACGTGTGAATGGGGTGAACAATCCTGAATCTACATGTAGGTATGCACATGTACATTACATCAAAATACTGCAAAACCTACTTTTGCATTTGGGCATCATGTTGGGGTTAGTAGGGGTCAGTACGTGTGCAATGGTTTGGCAACTGTTTCAATCCCTCAGGTACATTGCAGTTTTATACCTGCTTGTACATATTTGTTTCCAAACTTTTTTGTGTGGAGATTGCATCCTTCATGAATGCACTTTTGGTACTGTATGCAAGGTCTGATACACCGTGCCCTCTGGAGACATGCATACAATAGCAATAGGGAACAAAAGATTGTATACGTCTCCACAGGGCAATTTCTATAGATGAATACGTCTCCACAAGGTTTTCAACTTGATATATGGATTTCACTCAAAAACTGGGAATTTCCAAGGTGGGTTGATTTGTCGCAAATGGAAGAGTTTTAAAAAAGGGATATGTAGTCCGAATTTCAGCCAAGGAAATTAATTCTGGTTAAAATAAGAGCATTTTGAAACTACACTTTCAAACTCGAAAACTTTACTACACGAGAACAAAGAAATGTCTCCACAAGGATACAGGCTGTCACCGCGTTATACAGTCCTTATTTAAGGTGTCTGAATTTTTATCGGTCAGAGGAAGATACCAGGTAGGCTGACCCTTCAAGTTTGGCAAACTAATTATGAAATCAAGGTCAGGATCTGTATCATCTGGTGGATGATTTATAGATTAACCCTTCAGTCACTGTAGTGCCTGATACCACCTGAGCTCTCTATGGTTTAATTGATTCTTCAGTGAATAAACACAATGTAATACAATGTAGTACATATTGGAAATCCCTTACATGTTTGTACATTTCTTGATTTCTTCTTAATGACAGCAAGCCAGATGGAATAATTTCACAGAGTAGTTAGAACCAGTAGGATCTTTAATCCTTGAAGTAAGATTTTTTTGGTAATAGGCCTACACATGTACCAGTAATTTGGTACGGTAGGTTACTCTTGGGATAAATACAAATGATCATGTACCGGTACATGTATGCCTTGAACCAGTTCGCGCCCGGATTATATTTGCTGAAAATTTTAATTTTCCAAAAAGGCAAGATATAGCAGCCGACTTTTGTTACACAGCCAAACGCCACAAATACTGATTCGCAAGAATCATTTCAACAGTAATTGTACGATATTTCTTACCGCAACCTCATATTTCTCAACACTCCGGGTGTGCCCACGAGTGTAAATTGTACCACAACAGGCTGTGCACGACAACCAAGTTCAAGTAAAACACACGGTCTGCCTCCACAGACTTCTCAGACTTTGTGTGTGTGTACAAAACAAATGGGGGATTAGCGTGTTTAGACGTCATCTGGAGGCGAGTCGAGGCACGCTTGACGTTTTAACCCGGAAGCCGTGGCTGTGCATAGAAACAGCCAGATTGTGTTAACGCGTCATCCGATGCGAACTGGTTAAGCCATTTTTCTAATGCCTAAAACCCAAGCTCAATTGTTGTCCAGCATTTTTGTGCTTACAGGTTAGGGTTGAGGTACTGGGAGGCTGAGACGCGTCCACAGTCTACCACAGATACTTCCAGCTTCTGGTGGGGCAGGAACACCCCTCGGCCGACCTCCCGGAATCCCTTGGGCTCAGAGTGGGTGCTGGCAAAGGACCGGATGTTAGCAGCTGCAAAAAAGTACAAATATGAATAAAATAAAATGAATGATGCCAAGATATTGTGCACATCTATCCCATAGTTACATGTTCTTCCACCCAAAAGTACCGGTACATGTACGCAATTATGCAAGTTCCGTGATAAGTTAAATGCCTATAAAAATCAACAATTCTCTTTTATACTAACTCCCTACTGTCCTTCACTAAGTACTGGACCACGTCCGCCAAAATCCATCAATCACACTGCTTCCCATGCATGCTTTACTTTAGGCCTCCAGGCCCAAGTCCATCATACTCCATCAATATCTAGTCAAACCAGGCCTGCGGGACCAAGTCCCCCAACCAAAATCCACCGAAATGGGGGGATAGAGTTTGATGGAGTTGGGGAGATGAGTGTTTGGTCGTTAAACCGTTTTTCTGCATAACAGTTCAGTGTTTTGTGAACAGTTTACATGTAGTTTCACTGTTTAAATAATATTGATGCATTTTATGTATTTTACTGAAGCTCTCAGTGTTTTCTTTTCACCTCAGTGAGTAAAAGTAACAGTAAAGTCTGTCATGAGCCAATGTGGCCCATAAGGCTGGCGTTTATCTCCGGTTTCAGAAGCATGAAATGACTGAGACTATTTCTACTCCCCCTGGATGGGATGCCAGTCCATCGCAGGTTACTCCTCAGCTAATGCCGGTACCCGTTTATACTCCTGGGTGGAGAGAGGCAAGTGGGGGTGAAGTGGCTTGCCCAAGGACACAACATATGGCCAGCAGCTGGATTCGAACCCCTGACCCTCTCATCATGAGTCACAAACCCTAATCATTAGGCCACCCTCAATAGTGCGGGAAAATGTACTTTAATAGGAAAGTGGATAAATGTTTGTAAATTCTTTGTCCATGTCATACCAGTACTTGCAGATGTGGCAATGTGACTACAGTGTATTTAATATTTTTAAAATGTGTACATACAATGTACACATGTACATTTAGAATTCCCTGCATATAAATTGTAACATTTTGTAGGCCTACTTATCACATAAATTGTAACATTTTTGTACCTTGTTACGGAATGTAACAATAAAAATACTGCCAAAACTGATTTCTTTTACGGTACTTTCTCTTCAAAAACAGAATAATATATCAATTTTGCTTTTTAGGGAAAATCTTACTCAGTATGTTTTATCCAATCAACACCTTATCATGGTTCATCACACAATTATAAAATTACACATTATTCATGGCAGTACGTTTTTTAATCCTTCTTAGTACCATAAACAGCCCAAAATCATTCATTTGCATACGCTGCCCCAAAAAAATTCATATAAAAATGTGCATTTCAAATGTATACATAAAATTTGTATCAAAAGACTGTTAGAAATGGAGGCATTAATGAGTACACGTAATGCATTTTTGGTAACAGAATGCTTGCTACTTGATGATGTCAAGTACGTGAATTTTCATAAATTAGCCTGCCAAGGTGAAACTTCATCATTGTGCAGTTCAGTCCAAACTATTCTGAGCACAAACCAGGCTATATCTGGTTGTTGTTGAACTTCCCAACCAATTTTGAGCTCTTCAGGTGTACAAAGTACACGTACACCGTGATGCCAATATAGTTGTGCACACATAAAGTGGGCGAAAATGATAACACATTATCTATTTCTGTGTACACTAAACCCATCAGAATCTCGTCTTTGTTATTGAATTGAACTTTTGGCCATTAGTGTAAGGCAAGTACGGGCTGGGTTCTGTAACACATTACATTCTCTGCAAAGTTGCCCTTTCAGTAAAAATCAATCAAGTGACTGTTTTCAACAGTTACATGTAAGAGAGCTCGAAAGCCCACATAAGGCAGGTCTTACTGGCTGTAACTTTGATACAGCTATGCTTTGACTGTAGGTGATTGATAAGCCAGCTGTGCCTACCAGGTGTCTGCTTTTGTCAGTTGACTGAATTTGACTTGTCACGGTGTTTGCTTGAAATACGATCTGACTGTTGGTGACTAGGCTGTGTAAAAGGCATGGCAGGGGAAGAAGATTGCATTTTTTTGACTGTCTGTGACGGTTCAAACAGCAGGAGGGTTCATTTAAATGCCCTCCTCTTGTTTAAAAGGTGAAAAAGTCACAATTCACTTCCACTTCCCCTGCTAACGGTACTTTCAACACAGGGGGGTCATCAATGGTCAGATTACATAGTTAGTGCTACGTACGGCGGGTCGATATCGACTGGTTTTGACCCGTGGGACAGTCCATGAGAGGTTGGTCACCAATGGTCAGATTACATGGTTAGTACTATGGTGGGTCAATATCAGTCGACTGGTTTTGACCCGTGGGACAGTCAATGAGAGGTTGGTCACCAATGGTCAGATTACATGGTTAGTACTGTGGCGGGTCAATATCAGTCGACTGGTTTGACCCGTGGAACAGTCAATGAGAGGTTGGTCACCAATGGTCAGATTACATGGTTAGTACTACGGCGGGTCAATATCAGTCGACTGGTTTTGATCCGTGGGACAGTCAATGAGAGGCTGGTCACCAATGGTCAGATTACATGGTTAGTACTGTGGCGGGTCAATATCAGTCGACTGGTTTTGACCCGTGGGACAGTCAATGAGAGGTTGGTCACCATTGGTCAGATTGCATATGTAGTTAGCACTATGGCGGGTCAATATCAGTCGACTGGTTTTGACCTGTGGGACAGTCAATGAGAGGCTGGTCACCAATGGTCAGAGTGAATGTGGTTAGCACTATGGCGGGTCAATATCAGTCGACTGGTTTTGACCCGTGGGACAGTCAATGAGAGGCTGGTCACCAATGGTCAGAGTGAATGTGGTTAGCACTATGGCGGGTCAATATTAGTCGACTGGTTTTGACCCGTGGGACAGTCAATGAGAGGTTGGTCACCAATGGTCAGATTACATGGTTAGTACTGTGGCGGGTCAATGTCAGTCGACTGGTTTTGATCCGTGGGACAGTCAATGAGGGGCTGGTCACCAATGGTCAGATTGAATACAAATGGTTAGTACTATGGCGGGTCAATATCAGTCGACTGGTTTTGACCCTTGGGACAGTCCATGAGAGGTTGGTCACCAATGGTCAGATTACATGGTTAGTACTGTGGCGGGTCAATATCAGTCGACTGGTTTTGACCCGTGGGACAGTCAATGAGAGGTACCAGTACCACAAGTAACTCATTGTAAATGCATTGTGGATTACAATATTCTCTTGGTGTTTTTGAGGGGGGGGGGGTGTTTTTCTTTTCTTTGGGGGGCGGGCTCAGATAATTCACAGTATAATACTAGGTAGTTGCTGGTGTATTTTAAGGGTTTTTTTTAAAGTGGAGCGGGGCTCAGATAATTCAAAGGATAATAGTTGCTGATGGATTACAATACTCCCTTGGTGGTTTTAGGGGGGAGGTGACTTTTTTAGGGGGGGGGGGGCTCAGATAATTTACAGAGCAGAGTAGTTGCTTGGTGGATTACAATTCTTCCTTGGTGTTTTTTTTTGGGGGGGGGGGGATGGGTTTGTTTTGGGGGCTCAGATAATTCTCAGAGGAGCCACAGCGGTTTTGACAGGGATCACGAATGATTCAGAAAATACCAGCAGGTTGGGCATACATATAGTACCAAATTGGATGAGTACAAGTATTTTATAGCAAATGAAATGAAAGGATGAATTTTTTTTTCACAAGAAACTGACTGGAAGAATAAACAAAAAGTCAAACAGACGAAGCCAAACAAATCATGAACTCACTTGGTGTGTCTGTGCTGTCCAGCGGGTCGGGTTCCTCAATCCACTCCCAGTTGTCCACGGCCTGGCTGGCTCGGTCCGACTGATCGCTGAATAAGGACCCAGTCCGGTGGAAGTCCTTGGGCCGACCGATAGACAGGTGCCCTTGATTCTTGGAGTAGGCCCGTACCCTCTCCCCCTCCGGTTCCTTCTTCTCGTCGTAGGAACTTGAAGACGAGTCAGTCTCTTTCCTCAACCTCTCCAGGACGATCTGCTCGGGGGGCAGATGCCTGTCGACCCCGTCTGCGCAGACTTGCGAGGTCTTGACCATGCTGATGGAAATGGCTAGGGTCTTGGACGATCGCTTGGGGGCTGCGTCTGGGTCGTCATTTTCCTCTTCGGCTTGCTCCTCGCTAACGGCCGACATCGTTGAGGGGTCTGTTTCACGGTCCTCGTCACTGACGACCGTCTCCAGGGTGATGTTCTCAGGTTCGTCCTCTCGCTTAGCATCATCGTCGCTGTCCTCTGCATCATCGTTTCCTTGCTCCTTCCACTCTGCTCCCGTGTCTTGAAGCTCCTCTGGCTGGCGCCTCTCTGCGTCAGCTCCACTGTCCTCCAGTTCAAACTCCTTGTCATGCACTCCTCTTTGCCCTTCATCTGCTTCGTTGTCAGAATCTCCTTCTCTAGCGTCCAGCCGTTCTCCATTCTCTTTCTCCCGAATCTCCTCCCCTGGCAAACTGTCCCCAAGCTCCGCCCCTAAAATGCTCCCAATGATACCCTCTTCATCATCTCGGTAGTCCTTTGTATCCGTGGTAACGCCTTTATTGGAGGATGCTCCCGAATCGCCTCGCCTCCTATACCCATTGCCGTTGATGACAAGTTTACGGGTGTCATCGTCGTTGCTTTCCTCCTCCTCTTCCTCGTGAGGTTCGTCGACCTCGTCCCGTCCGTAGTCGTCACCCTCGTTCTCGTCAATTTCGAATGTGCCATAGTTAGCGATGAAGTCAGCGTCCGCATCGAGGCTCTCTGAGCTGTCATTGGCTGCTATGATGGGATCCGAGTCCCGATCCATCATGAACCAACTTGACGGTGTGTCTCGATCACCAGCTAACTAGCATGTCTCTGTGTAAAAACAAAGTAAATCAAAATATAAACAGGCTGCAGAGAGTGGTTGTCTGAGATTGCATAAATGTACAATATCCAATAAAAGCAGTGAGTGACAAGCCACAAATCAAATATAACTTGACACCTTTTTCAAAGGAAGAGTAGATCATTTGCAGCTATCCAAAAAGTAACTGACCAAAAGGTTGTTGGAAAGCTTACTTGGTTCAACCCTAACCGCCCTGAATCCTTCAAAATCCTCTTTGCCAAAGTGGAGGAATTTGGAGGATTGAGGTTACATGGCAAAAGTGCATTACTGATTTCGTAGGATGCACTTTGATAAGTTCTTGGGCCGGACCTTGTGTTGGTTTTTGCTCAGCCATGCACAAATATAGGCCTGGATTATGCTTGAAATCCTCCGTACTGCTCCAGGATGTCACTGGCCAAGCCTCAACATATTGACAGTCACTGCCGCAGGATTTTGAAGGATTCGGGTAATGATCACCCCTCCACGGACCATATTCAAGAAACAATGGAGGATTTTGCAGGAATGAGGCTACATCCTAGCAAAACGGCCTAGGGAGTTAGGGTTAAAGATATAATGGCAATAAACTCAATGTGAAAATATTCTTTCTGGCATGCTGTCATTTCAAAGAAAACCATAAAAGAAGGCCATTTCCAAAGATGAGTCAAGTGATGCGTTTTTGGCAATTTCTGTTAGTAGTTGGTTTGTATTTCGGCGAATCCGTGAATGGGTGCGTGAAAGCGAAGACACGACACACAAGCACATGCAGTTGCTGTTATTCGTCAGTTCAGTGCGTGACATTGCGTATAGCTGCAATCGGCTGAATGAGAACGTGTCCCGGATGCTGATTTGGGGCGCAATTCAAAACATGCCTTAGCAAATTTTGAATTAAAATCGAGATCCTAGAATATCGTTTTCTCAGATTATACAGCATTCACTGAGTTAACATTTCATCAGGTTAGTTGTTTAAGCACCCTTATCTAGATATTGAGCACTTTTGTTGCTTCCCCCCCAAAAAAATGCACAATTGACAAATGAACCACCCTACCTTTAACACAAATCTTTATAACAGCAAAAAAATACGACTGCTGCGAAACAGTTTTCTAAACCTCCATACAAGAAAAACAAAAGCAGAAATCCATAATTGATGCCTCAGTCACGAGAACAGTGCATCACAGCCAGAGAAAAAAAGGAATTCAGTCATCTACCGTCTGTGCACAATGTGCACAACCACACCAACTGTACTGCCTTACAGATGCGTTTGACAGCAAGACTGCAGTCAGATTTTATAAAACAAAAAAATGTACTTGAACACTTCTCAGGAAATCTGCAATGTCACCGACTGGCTCGACGATTGCCTCACTGTCGGCTTCTACGGAAGGAAATTGATGCCTTGAACAGGATGTTCACAGTGTCACGGACTTTAACTCAACCAACCATAGATTCCGTCAACAGTTCACATGACCGCAACTAACAACATTGTAACATTTTTTTCCAAGTAACCACTTCCAAGTAATAACAGACATTCAAACTTATATTTTTTTTTAAAGCTATAGTCCATCATTTGCAGCTATCCGAAAAGTAACTGGCGTAATTATTGTTGAAAAACATACTTGGTTGAAAGATAGTAAGGGGATTAAACTCCCTGTGAAATTATTCTTTCTGGCAAGCTGTCATTTTGAAGTAATCAACAAAAGAAGGCCTTTCCAACGGTGCGTCTTTGGAAATTTCTGTTAGTAGTTCATTTTTTTATTCAGCGAAACGCGCGCAAGTGTTGACACAAGGCACACACATGCGTGGTTGCTATAATTCGTCGGATCAGTGCGCGACATCGCGCAGCTGCAATCGGCTCAGTGAGAACGTGTCTCGGACGCTGAATTCAGGCCCAATTCAAAACATGATTCAGCAACTTTTGATTTGAAATAAGCCTTTTCGGAGTTCCAACTGCGCATTCGTAACCTGTGACAATGCGCATTGTTTGTCTCAAATGGCCTTTGACATCATCGCGCCACTGACTTTACAAAAAGGCTGTTTGTGCATTGTGGGTACTGTCAAATGGCATTTGAGACAAACAATGTGCGTTGTCACAGGTTACGAATGCGTGCAGTTGGAACTCCGAAAAGGCTTATTGAGATCCTAGAATGCTGTTTTTCTCGGAATATACAGCTGAAGCTGAGCTGAAACTTCATCAGGTTAGTTGTTCAGCACCCTTCTTTAGATTTTGAGCACTTTTGTTGCTTCAAACGAACAAAATGCACAAATTACAAATGATAGACTATATCTTTAAATCGACATTGTACATGTACTTGGATTGGTGTGCAAACCGAATGAGAAGTGAAACTGGTTCCCTCCGCATTTCCTTATCAGTTGCCTTAGTATTTCCTGAGTAGCAACAATATGAACGAAATATGACCGGAAGTACATGTACTGTATAAATTACACTTGAGCTCCATCTGGTGGTGTGTGGGGCTGTGACTACTGTAGCATATGGCTATTGCAACTGGATTAATGAGGGAATAGTTAATAATTGACAATTGTATTTTAAATAGAAAGCAACCTAAGAGTTGGTTTTTATTCATGATTCATAAATACCTAAGACAGTTTACCCATTCCCATTGGTCGACGGCCCATCACGTGGCTGGTATCAAACGGTTGATAAAGAACGGCTGGCTGGTCTTAAACACTTTTCCAGTGTCACATGAAATGTGGACTCCTATAAAATCCGATGTCAGTACCATTTTATTGGTTGAACGTTCACAACCGGTACATATGGGCGTGTGCAATACTACCAGTGAGTCAGTATTTTGCAGTCCTTAATTCACACTACACCGGCACAGCAGCATTCTGCACCACATCGCGCAGTACCCGCGATGCGTGCGACAATCTCCATAAGGACGTGTTTACGACTGACTCACGAGGGGGCCATACCGGTACCATGGCATAGCTAGAGAGGTGTTTTGAAAAACATGCAGTACAAGTTGCTGAACAAAATCGTTGGAAATTTATAATTTTTGACTTGTTCTGACTTTTGGACTGAAAAGTTTTGATTTTATATTTACCGAAAAGGTATTTATGAATGGGAATAAATAAGTGCTTGGCCGGTATTAAACACTATGTTTAAGACCAGTTGGAGTCTGGATTATCAGCATCCAGACTCCCACCCGTCTTAAACATAGTGTTTCAAACCGGCCAACCACACATTTATTTCCATAATAATATTGCACAGATAATGCACCAGCTCACAACAGAAGGGCCCGTCGAAGCGTGGCTGTCTGCACACACTTAGTGGTGGGAGAAATCGGAGATTTCAAAATCCGGTTTATCCTATTTTTTTTTTTTTTAACTGATTACCGGTTATCTGATTTCACCGAAAGTTCCCATCCAGCTCACAGTCATGCACAACAAAAAAGTGATGAGTGAGATGCCACATGCAATGCCCTCCCAATGACTGGGTATAGTTTGCAGGATTCAATGACCACTGGGCCTTTACAAAAACACTCCAGAGCTGTAATGATGAAAAAATGGATGGGAACTCTCTGATAAGTCGTGGGCAGGCTATTCATATACCAAGAAGACTACTAGCACGTGAATGCAGTTACAATCAGAGACCATGGAGCAAATTGGGGGATGTTCCAGTTGTTATCTATAGCCTGTGCCACAAAAAAAAATGGAAGGCTGAATTTGTTTTAAGGCTGGTTTCGAATATATCCGGATTCCAAAATCGAAACCGAATAGTGGAATTCAAACCATAGCCCTAACAGTCCTGAATCCTCCAATTTGAATACGATTTTCAGTCCTTCTGATTGGAGGCGTGTGATCACAACCCCACGCCATCACATACCTAAAAGCTTCCTGAGAAGTGCGAATAATCACACGCCTGAATCCCTCTATACCACACACCTCGGTATACATTTACGACATAATTATACATAATTTGTGAAAAAAAAAGTATGTTGATGAAGTAGCTTGAGTAACTCCAGCTTAACAAGCTTATCAGGCATTGTTAATCTGGAGTTACTCAAGCAATTGATGAAGAGAAAATGTCTTGACTGTAAACCAAGATGAACATTTTTTTTTCTTCAAAATACCAGATTGTTCAGTCCCCGCTTGGACCACATAATCGCACGCGTAGAAAATCACACGCCTAGAAAAAATCCAGGTGTGCCTTTTCCATACGCCTGTGATTTGCAAATCATCAGGACTGGATTTTGTATCCTCCCTAGGGAGTTAGGGTTAAATAATCTGGATATAAATCCCACCACTACACACACCTGGAAACAAAATTGAAAGACCTAATCATTACCGTTAATGTAGCAATGGGGGGGGGGGGGGGAATGACAAATCCATGAAATACATTTGTAATCAATTGAGCCGCATGGTCGAGGGCCACAGGATCTTCGGTATATGTTTATATTTGCCTATAAAAGGCGTCCCTTAAAATATTTATTTCCCTTAAAATACTTGAAGTATTATAGGCAAAAACATTTCACAGTAAAATCCCAAACAACCCAGATTTCAAAAGAGATTCTTTAATAGTAATCCTGAAATTAGGAAAATCCTAAGAAAAAATCCTAAAATCAACAAAAATCTTGACAAATCTCACTCACAATTTGGATACAGTGTACAAAGTTTTCTTACTTTTTTTTCCAATTGATTCCCTCTACATGAAGTAATTTCTGAGTGTTCACAGAGACGTTTACTTTGGTTATAATCATATAATCTTGAAATTTTTCTTTCTATTCTTTGCGGGCTGTGTGAATGAGTAAATATTATTGGCAGTTAAACATCACGTAAATTGATAAATTATGTACCTTCTCGTAAACAAACAGTACATGCATACAGGCTCATATTAATAATAATATATCCCAGTTGAATCAACATGGCACAACCAGTAAATATCTGCTCACAAAATGATTGCTTAACAATACACAATACATGAGTGGTACTATTCTTTTACTACATGTACCCCGGTATGATCCAGCTTTCTTTTCCACCCAAACAACTTGAAGTGGTTTTATAATACCTGTAGATACATGTACATACAGTCCACATAGATTAAATGTAGCTTCCGGTATAATTCTTCTGAATTGTATTAAAAACTACTCAAATCTTTGCCTGCGCTATTTTTTTTTCATCGAAAGACAGTTTTGAGTAGTTCATTAAAAAAATGCTTTGATATAAGAGAACTATGGGGTACCGAAGTGAATACGCCACGTGCACAAAATGTGTGTAAAAGGCATTAGCGTGTGATTCAGCCCGTGAACCAACACGCGCACGTACTCCATTCGTTTGCACTACACTTTCTGGTTCTAAATGACGTCACACTTCGGTACTCCATAAGGGAAAACTTGACTTATGTGAACCATGTAAAAAAATAGTTGCATTCAAGATTTTTATTTTTCAGTGTTCGGCTGACATCGTTGGAAAAAAAAAACAAGTAATTAAATACTGCCCCAATTTACCAAATTAAGTTAGCCAACATTTTGTTTGAAATCAGTTACACATCCGTGACCGGGTGCAAGTCATCTAGACTGGTTCCTTGGCCTTGATAAGTTGTGCAATAACAGGCTCCACGACAGTTCCAATTTGCTGGTAAAACTCATTTTCAGTCGCTTCGCCACAGCTTACGCCACCTAAAATGATTGCGCAAGGTACGCCATAAGTTATTGCGCAAGTTGCGGACTTACGCACTATCCAACTTTCGTGAAGTGTGCCATAAAGTGAAATGTTGCCCAGCGTGAAATGTTGCGCACCATACGCAATGAATTGTGGCGCAAGTAGAGTTGCGCCATTGCGTAAGGTTTCGTAAAATCGCATGCAGTACCCCAGGATTAACACTTCCATATGCGCTTAGAATGTACTTATATGTAACCATTCATATTGAATGGCAAGTGAGCTACCGGTACATTGCATCGTGTTTTTATTCTTCGCAAGATTTTGTAAAAAGTATATAAGGTATAGTCAATCATTTGAAATTTGTGCATCTTGTTCGTTTGAAGTGTGCTCAAGATCTAAAGAAGGGTGCTGAACAACTAACCTGATGAAGTTTCAGCTCAGCTCCAGCTGTATATTTCGAGAAAAACAGCATTCTAGGATCTCGACTTCAAATCAAAAGTTGCTGAATCATGTTTAGAATTGGGCCTGAATTCAGCGTCCGAGACACGTTCTTACTGAGCCAAATGCAGCTACGCGATATCGCACACTGATCCGAAGTATTATAGATGGCGCGCGTGCATGTGCGTCATGTCAACGCTTGCACGCGCTTCACTGAATAAAAAAACGAACAATTAACAAAAATTACCAACGGTGCCTCTTAAGACGCACCGTTGGAAAGGCCTTCTTTCGTTGATTTCTTCAAAATAACAGCAAGCCAGAAAGAATAATTTCACAGGGAGGATAGTCCTCTTACTATCTTTCAATCAAGTGTGTTTTTCAACAATAATTACGTCAGTCACTTTTTGGATAGCTGCAAATGATGGACTATAGCTTTAATGGTTCCCAGTGCTCTAGGCTGGGTAGGGCGGAGGGTACAAAGCCAATCCAAAATCTATCAGCAGGATTATCAGGTTTTCGTTATCTACACGTACATCTACTTGAACTGGTATCTACGTCCATACATTGTACTCATGGTCCATACCTGAACAGAAATCAGCCAGCAAAGTCGATGCGCAGAACGATGCAAAGTTATCTGTAATCGTTCACCGCATCTGTGCTAGAAAGCAGGATTTGGACGTCTAGCTAACCTACTGTAGCTGCCTGACGAAAGGAGACTTATTTCAGAACGAACGCTGACATTTTTTAGATTGATGGCTGCCCCGACATGTCGGTGTTGAAGAATTCTATCACTGCATAATGCAAACGCTGCATTTGCAATTCGCTATCTACCTTCTCAAAGTTCAGTGTCCAGTTCATCAGTATCGAGTCAGCTAAATTAGAGTCAACAAACTACTGTGTGGGCGGAGGGCGTATACGCACAAATTAATATTTGGTTACCTTGGTAACTGTCAACCACCTTGCGCTTAATCACTATTTTATGTCTGTTCTACCTCAACCCCATCGTTGAAAAAAAAACTCCCTAGGCCTTTTTGCTAGGATGTAGCCTCAATCTTGCAAAATCCTCCAAGGAAAAATATCAATACAGGGCGAGTAAAAAAACATGAAAGCCAAATGTTGGGACCACTGTCTGAGTGAAGTTCTGCTTAAATGTAACACTTTCAAAATCTAGGATATGAAAGCCCAATTCATAAGCTTTCTTTAAGTACAAGAATCATTTAAATCACTTACGTACTTTTCAAGTTACAGAATTTTAAACACAACCACCGTTTTTTTAATGAATTAGAGGTATGCGGAATTAGCATGAAAGTGAGGAGTGCTATGGCCTCGTGGTTAAGGGCACTGGATTCATGGTCTGCTGGTAAAGCTGCAGGTTGTGGGTTCGAGTCCAGCCTGGGGTCATGGTGCGTGTGCCCTTAGGCAAGGCACTTTGTCACTCATTGCTTCTCTCCAACCAGGAGTAAATGGGTACTTGTAAGGGGCAGAGATGGTTAGTGTGGTTGATTTTAGCTGCTCTGTGTGCCAAAATGACATCACTGAGCTGTATACTCCCCAGGGAGCTGAGATGGTGTTAGGAATGTTTCATGGGCCCAATGAGTAGGAGTAATAATGATTTACAATGTAGCGCACCAGTGAGCACCAGTCCTGGTGGATACGTGCGCTTTATAAATACTCACTATTATTATTAGTAGTAGTAACAGACAGCTCTACACACATTGTATTTCATGTAATCTGTAGGTCTACACATCACAGACAGAGGCATAATTGGATTTAACTGACAAGTAGGGCCAGCGGCGGAGTGATTTTATGGGGGCATTTTTTCTCCTGTCATCAGTGCATTAAAATGCATGAAAGTAACGCATATAGCCAACTGATATGCCACGACTGATTGAAGGGGGAATTAGTGGGTGGCACTCATCAATTTTTTACTAAGAAATTTCACACTCCATAAATTACTCTGCATCCGTTCCACATCAAACAAGTAATGCACAGGGTGACCAAAAACAAACAAACCAAATGCCACCAATCTCCTTATTCTCTACAAGCTGATTACCCGATCATGATCAGGCAGGGCGTATTCGTGTTGGGGTTGAAAATATGGGGAGTAATGTACTGTACATGGGTGATTTAGTTGAGAAGACACGCAGTTATAGAAAGCAAAAGACACAAAATAAGAAAGTAATGGGCTCCGTGCGCCAACAAAAGAGGGCGCCTTTTTACCTAGGAACGACGTCCCATGGGCGGGACCAATACATTTTGCTGGTTGATGCGTGCGCACTGTTCCTTGTGTGTGACGCACGTACACCAGGGGATTTGTACTATGTACACGCAGTGGCCGCGCTTCGCGGCAAAATATTGCAGTCAGGCAAGATGGCGTCGTTCGGCCACCCCCAACTGTACTTTCTTTGCTGGTGAGGGGGTACTTGTGAACAGAGCGGATAGCCTCATTATTAGGCTACCGGTATTATATCAATATCAGTAATGCAAATTCAATTCAATTCAAGGCTTTGCTGAGAAGTCTAAATATCTGGGAAGATTGGTGTTGGAAGAGTGACTGGTGTTAAAAAAGATAATCTCCAGAAATGAACTACTGTACATGTAAAAGCAGCCTCCCCATAGAAATAAAGTGGAACCACATGAAAATAATAATTATGGGCCACAGAAAATTTTCCCGTTGGTATGTGAAATTGGCATTTTTTTAGGCAGTCGCATGTGCGGGAACTCTTTAAAAAAAAAGAGGTTTTTTTTTTCTTTCTCTTTGGATGAATGTTCAATTTCCATATAAACATGTATAGTGTGTATCTGCAGAGTTCTTAAAGGTAGGGTAGATCATCTGTCATTTGTGCATTTATTTTTCGTTTAAAGCAAAAACAGTGGTCAAAATCTAAAGAACGGTGCTTAACAACTAACCCGATGAAGTTGTAGCTCTGTGACTGCTGTGAATTCCAAGAAAACAATATTCTGGGATCTCAATTTCAATTCAAGGGTTACCAAGTCATATTTTGAATTGCCCCTAAAAACAGCATCAGGAATACGTTCTCAATACGCCGATTGCAGCTATGCGATCTCAAGCACTGAAACAACCAAAAAAACAAAAAACGTGCATGAGTGTGCATTGCATCAACGCTTGCGTGCACCCATTCGAGGATTCGCCCAACAAACCAACTACTAACAGAAATTTCCAAAAATGTGTCACTCGACGCATCTTTGGAAATGGCCTTCTTTCACTGTTTACTTCAAAATAACAGCATGCCAGAAAAAATAATTTCACAGGGAGTCAAGTCCACTGCTATATCTCTATACCAAGTAAGCTTTTCAACAATAAATTTGTCAGACTTTACTTTTTGGTTAGCTGCAAATGATCTACTCTACCTTTAAAAAGCTTACAAAGAAATTCCTCTATGATCATTCTTATTTTCTCTATGAGTTACGAGCTCGTTGTTTCCCATCTCAACGATCTGCATCAGCAGGTTTACCCTGGAGGAGGATTTGAGACTTGTCTAGGGCCGGCTGAGAAGTTAAGAACTTGTACCTCCCTAAGGGACAGGAGAATTAGACTGATAAGGACTGAATGAAAAAAAATATAATCTTGGTTATCATCAGAAATGGTACTTAATTTCTCGGGAAAAAAGCTTGTCCTATTTTCCTTTGATATGTTTGGCAAGCTAAACAAGACTGTGAATATTAAAGCTATAGTCCATCATTTGCAGCCATCCAAAAAAGTAACTGGCGTACTATTGTTGAAAAACATACTTGGTTGAAAGATAGTAAGTGGACTAAACTCCCAGTGATATTAAAAATCTGGCAAGCTATTATTTTGAAGTAATCAACTAAAGAAGGCCTTTCCAACGGTGCGTCTTAAGACGCACCGTAGGAAAATTTAAATTAGTAGTTCGTTTTGTTATTCGGCGCAGCACGCGCAAGCATTGGCACGACGCACAGGCACGCGCGGTTGCTGTAATTCGTCGAATCAGTGCGCGACATCGCGTATAGCTGCAATTCAAAACAATTCAAAACATGATTCAGCAACTTTTGATTTGAAATTGAGATCCTAGAATGCTGTTTTTCACGGAATATACAGCTGAAGCTGAGCTGAAACTTCATCAGGTTAGTTGTTCAGTATCCTTCATTAGATTTTGAACACTTTTGTTGCTTCAAACGAACAAAATGCACAAATTACAAGTGATGGACTACCGGTATCTTTAAACTTAGACCTACGGTACTACAGACCTACTACAACATCAGTGTGTTTGGAACACATGCAAAAAACACAACCTCCACTCCAAGTAACAAGATTACCGGGAATTTAGATCAAATATGTGCATGGATTGTGCATGGATGCTTCTTTTATGGAATTACATGTACCTCACGTACCTTATCAGAAAAGCTGACAGGTTCATCAAGGTGAAAAATCTCCTGGCATACACATAAATCCTACATAGAGATCTATGTCATTGGCTACTGTGTCAAGTATTCTAAATTTACCAGGCAAGTTACTTTCTAGATTGTGCATCTAAGCTTTTACCCTGTGGTGGTTACGTGCCTTTCATGAGGACCTCAAAAGGATCAATCGTGGTGTGCTTGGCCACATACAGTACGGTGTCAACTGAGAGAAGGACTACATGTAATGAGTTAAAAATATCTACAGTCCATCATTTGTAATTTGTGCATTTTGTTCGTTTGAAGCAACAAAAGTTTTCACGATCTAAAGAAGGATGCTGAACAACTAACCTGATGAAGTTTCAGCTCAGCTTCAGCTGTACATATATTTTGAGAAAAACAACATTCTAGGTTCTCGATTTCAAATCAAAAGTTGCTGAATCATGTTTTGAATGGGGCCTGAATTCAGCGTCCGAGACACGTTCTCATCTGAGCCGATGCAGCTACGCGATGTCGCGCAATGATCCGACGAATTATAGTAACTGCGCGCCCTTTGTCATGTCAACGCCAGCGCGAGCTTCGCTGAATAAAAAAAAAAAATTACTAACGGAGATTTCCAACGTTGGAAAGGCCTTTTTTCGTTGATTTCTTCAAAACGACAGCATGCCAGAAACAACAATTTCACAGGGAGTTTAGTTCCCTTACTATCTTTCAACCAAGTATGTTTTTCAACAATAATTATGCCAGTTACGGTTTGGATACCTGCAAATGATGGACTATAGCTTTAAACTTGTAGACCTACCGGTACTACATCAGTGTGTTTGGATCACATACAAAAAACACAACCTCCACTCCAAGTAAAGAGATTACCGGGAATTTAGATCAAATATGTGCATGGATTGAGCGTGGATGCTTCTTTTATGGAATCGCCTCACGTACCTTATCAGAAAAGCTGACAGGTTCATCAAGGTGAAAAATCTCCTGGAATACACGTAAATCCTACATAGAGATCTATGTATGTAATTGGCTATCTACAATGTACATGTACACTGTATCAAGTATTCTAAATTTACAAGGCAATTTACTTCCTAGATTGTGCATCTAAGCTTTTACCCAGGGGTGGTTACGTGCCTTTCAGTTTCATGAAGACCTCAATGGGATCAATTGTTTTGGGCCACATACTAGTACAGTGTCAATTGAGAGATGAACTAATGAGTTAATGTGCACTGTGCTTCCCCTCAAGGTACGTACATGCACTTTATGTGTAGGGTGAAATTTCTTTTATAATCCCAGCACAAGTTCATCAGTTAGTAGGAAATTTGAAAAGACAAGGTTCTTTTTAGACGGGGGGAAAAAAAGGGAAGCTTCTTTGCTTTCTCATGACATTTTCACTTAGTCTCTAATAACCTGATTGCCTGTAATGGGTAAACTCTAATTTACATTGTAAATAGATAGATCTAGCGGTATAATGTATTGCCAGGATGAAATGCAAATTTGGGAAGGTGATCCTTTGAAAGGTTTTCACTTGTTCCACTTTATTTCCACTGCCTATCATTTGCATACGATGACATGTAGGCTATTGGTATACAAATAATGAATGTTTGTGAGTGCAATGGTAAGAATAATTTCATGAGGTGACAGATGAAATGTTCCATTCCACGGGGCGAAGCCGAGTGGAATGGAACATTTCATCTGTCACCGAATGAAATTATTCTTTCCATTACACGAACGTGCAACATTCACTGAATAAATCCTTGTCATCTGATTGGTGGACTTTTAATAGCCAATTTATTCAGGTTAAAAACTGTTTAAAAGTTTGACAAGGAAGTTCATCATAGTTCATCAACATCAAGTTCATCAACAGGTTGAGAACCATCATATTCAAGTAATCTCGATTTAAAACAGCGCCACCGCCAGCAGCGATGACACTGTGCAATGGAAGCTCTATTCACCGTGCAATGGTACTTCCATTGCACTGTGCGCCGCGCGCGTGCGCTGCGTGCCGCGGGCGCGCCGTGCATTGGGACGAATAATTCAATAAAATGTGACCAACGATCCACCAATCAGATGAGGGGGATTTATTCAGGTGTTGTATAATACGGTATACATGGATGCATAACATTTTAAATTTTGTTTTCTCCATTTTGTCAGACAACAAAGAAGGATGCTTCATGTACGGTACGTTACCAGACTTGAACAACAAGAGATTTTTAGGAATGGGACGTTGGACCACTCCTCGGAGCCAAAATAGACCTACAACTCAAGTAAATGCAATATCAGATTGTATGTTAAAGGTAGAGTAGATCATTTGCAGCTATCCAAAAAGTAACTGACCAAATTATTGTTGAAAAGCTTACTTTGTTTAAATAGTAATGACACTAAACTCCCTGTGAAATTATTCCTTCTGGCAAGCTGTCATTTTGCGAAAAAAAATAATAAAAGAAGGCCATTTCCAACACTTGATGCATTTTGGGAAATTTCCGTTAGTAGTTGGTTTGTTATTGGGCAATTCTGCGAAATGGGTGCACACAAACCCTGACACAACACACACCACACGTACGCATTAGGCCTATTTGTCGTTTCAGTGCACAACATCGAGAAGCTGCAATAGGTTGAATGAGAACGTGTTCCTGATGCTGATATCGGGTGCAATTCAATTATGACTTGGCGACCTTTGAATTGGAATCAAGATCCTACAATAGAATATATTGTTATCTTACTGTTAGAATATCTCTGAATACACAGCATTCATAGAGCTAAAACTTCATAAGGTTAGTTGCTAGATTGTTCGCACTTTTGTTGCTTGAAACGAAACAGATGAATAAATGACAATTGATCTAGATTTCCTACCGGTACCTTCAAAGATGAGCTACCCCACCCCAAACCCACCCCATAAAAAAAGTGATCCTCTAATTACATTGTAAAACCCTTAACTCATCTAAAGCTGTAAAATACTACTCAGTAGTAAGGCAAAAAAAAATAAAAATATTCGGTCTCTGGTCAGACCAAAGTTCCGGAATTGACGCGGACACGCGGCTTTTTTCTTTTTTTTTCTTTTTTATTCTTCAAGCTTGGATTATACAGACAAGGTGGGTACTATTTTGCTTTTTTTGTGTCCTCATGTACATTGGTGTCCTCCATAATTTACCTTGGTGCTTTCGATCATTTGCCTTGGTGCAATTTCCCATTCCTTGGTGCTCTTTGGTAAAAAAAAATTGAGGAGGTGCGGAAATAGAGGGCGCTGTTGGAGCTACTGCGGAACATTTTGGAAAAAAAAAAGATTGACGCGCATGATTAAAATCGACACGCGCTGACCAGAGACCGACTTTTTTTGGGGGGGGCCTAACCTGTAGTATGCATTTCTTTCCATACAAGTGTGCACACCACATGTGGTATTTGGTACTTGACCCCCAAAGAGCCCTTAGGGGCTTAGGGTTAATTAATACATACAATGTACACAAATGATGTACCTACTGACCACACATTATTCAAGTTGCTCTATTTTGCTACTGGTAGCAGACCACACAAAAATTTACTAGGACCACAGAGAGTTAATATTTCAAAGACCACTCCCAAACAGAAACAAGTGACTCTGAGTCAGTGGGCTAAAGTCCACATGCATCAGTCTGACAGGAGAATAAGATACTGATGCATGATGATCATCACAGCATATTGCAAAGAGCAGTTCATATAAATGAGGGCACAACTGTCGATATTTTGCTTAAAACAACATGTACTGTTGGAATCAATCGATTTCTGTAATACATGTACTGTACCAAGGCCTGTGCGGATCTCTGTATAATTTTGTAAATGTACCATGTAAGAATCTATAGTGTGCCCACATGGTAAAAATCAACATAAGGCCAAAAAAAATAATAAGTCGGTCTCTGGTCAGTGCGCGCGTCAATTTTAATCATGCGCGTTGATCTTTTTTTTTTCCAAAATGTTCCGCGGTAGCTCCAACAGCGCCCTCTATTTCCGCACCTCCTCAATTTTTTTTACCAAAGAGCACCAAGCAATGGGAAATTGCACCAAGGCAAATGATCGAAAGCACCAAGGCAAATTATGGAGGACACCAATGTACATGAGGACACCAAAAAAGCAAAATAGTACCCCACCTTGTCTGTACAATCCAAGCTTGAAGAAAAAAAAAAAAGCCGCGTGGCCGCGTCAATTCCGGAACTTTGGTCTGACCAGAGACCGAATATTTTTTGGGGGGGCCTAAAATAAAACAATTTTACTAAAGGGTAGGCCCTATATGTACTTTTTTTCTTTTTAGAGGTCTGCACATGTAGGGTAGCAGGATTTTCAGACTACAGTACATGTATGTGGTGTAATCCATTTCCACATGAACTTACAAATTATCAACCAAATGGCAATTCTTCAGAAATTTAACCTAATACATTTTTGAGGGGGAAAAAGTTTTTTATGCGATGTCAAAATGATTATTGGTCACTAAGTTGTTGCTAGTAAGTAAAGATGCAAATTTCTGGAAAAAGTTTCGTAAGTTGGTCATTCCGTGCATAAATTAGCATAATTTTATTTACAAAATGTCACACACATGAACGGACAAAATATCACACACGTGACCACAGAACAAATCCCATTTAGTAAAACTAAAGCAGAGGGTGTACATTGTTTATGCATTCTGTAAATCACAAAAGAGAGTCTTTACTCCGAAATAAGTATGGGTGTGTGTGTCCTTAGAACTTTGGAGAAGAGCGTGAATTCCGGTATGGGCCAGATAACATTTTTGCGTCTGATGTCACACACTTGACCAAACTTTGATGACTCTTCCTAATATTTCAACACAATTTGTGAAAGTAGAAACTATACTCTGAGGTAGGGAGTAAAAAGTACTTAACCTGATGAACCAGCGAAAGAAATACATCACTGTACTGTAGTTAACAAGGGGTAAAGCTTCAAAAATCAGACGAGCCCAATTTTTACGTCACACAGTGTTCAAAGAAAGACCCAAATACACAATGATTTAAAAATCGACCAAATACAAGATAGTGTAGATTTAGTATTTTGCTTGATTTACCCCAATTTCCCCAAAATCATGACAATAAACATAAGAAATTAATCCAGTATCTTCTTGTAAGTTGTCACCTTGTTTAGTGTAAAACAAGTGACTTTTTCGAACCAATTTTGTCCAACAAATTCGAAAATGTGTCCGCGGTTTACACCATAAACATGCGCACAGACACACGCGTTTGTTAATGGTGTAAATCGAGGATTTTCTTTTGTTCCTCTTCCCTTTTCCTGTGTTTGTAGTTAAACTTTTTTGAAACAGCTCTCATTGGTTTTGTACACGTTATCAAAATTTGATAGGCGCGTAACAAAGACGTGCAATAGCTCAATGATTTCTGTCTTGCAAAATTCAGCAATCACACCGACACTAAAACCCGGAAAATAGTCTACCCAGAACTCCTATCGTAAATATCTGGTAACAAAACCTCACATTTCAACCTCCAATATGTCTTCAGTTTTCTGTACACATCATCATGGCTACAAAATCATGCCTGAATTCAAAGTTATTCACATGCACTAGTATAGTCGGACTCCCTATTATCACGGCATCCCTATTATCGCGGCAAAGGAAATTTTTTTTTTGCCTTGCCAAAGCTCCTTCAAGTGGCAATTTTTATCCAGTTCACCAGGCATTAAGGGCTTTTTGCCGAGTTGTAAAAAGAACGATGTTGTGTCTTTCGGGACTTTTAATGATTTTTAATAAATATTAACATTTTCTTAAACTTGCAAATTTTCCCTCACCGTGTCTGCTAAAAGGTACCGTCTACATGTATATTTGTACATAAATCTTTAATATTGATCTGTCCATGAACATGATGAAAGTTCCATTGTCTGGTTCCCCTTCTACAACTGCAAAATTTATGCAAAATGAAGTCGAAGGACGATATTTCCACCGCGAAATCGTAAAAACTTTTTACGGGATCAAAATAAGGACAGCGCGTTAAAAAAAATAAAACGGCACACTGTGTAAAGTGAATGGCGCCCCCAATCGCCAATCCGTATACGTGTCTCAGTGATTTTTGTTCTCCTTTCGGGGGAGGGGCAGGGTCTTAAGAATCATCCTGCAGGCAATCAGTCTTTAATCAACTTGAACGTTACAGGGAAAATATTAGACTTTATTCAGGGGATGTTTTGGTCAAACATTAACTCTGAAAAAAAAAGTTGAGATCATATATAAAAAGCACTTTCCGCATAGGCCTACCCCGATAATAGGGAGTCTGGCGATCGTGAAGTGTAGGGCCCTGTTTTGTTTTGATCAAATTTGAGTCCAAAATGTTTTTAATTGCTCAAAAATACCTTTACAATCAATGATACACGTTTTGCAATTTTGAACAGATTCTTGAGGTAGAAATCACGATTTTCCTGCGCGGTTTGTGCCTTGCGATTCAGCGCGCCGTGTGTGCTCACGGTACATCGCCCGGTGATCGCCATCTCTATTTTCAGGTCGCATGTTATCACCGCGCTGTCATCGTCATTTAACCCCCAAATTTCCCTCAAAAATCAAAACCCTGCCCTATGACATCATACCTGTTTATTGAGAATGCCGCCTTGAACTAGTTTGGTAGGTCCAATAATTTTAAAGTGGATTTTGTTCCCTTACTATGATAGGAACCGGGCCCTACACTACACGATCGCCCTCACTAGTGAGTTTATTACAAGTACAGCATACAAAATGTAGCACACACGGTACTTACAAAGAAGCCGAGTTGTACACGGAGGAAGGAAGTTGCCACTTGCAGTTCCGGAAACCTCGCCAACAAATTGCATAGGCGCGGCCTACATCACGTACGAATATAATCAGTCCGTAAAGTATTCCGACAGTGCTCAACGAAGCACTACAACTTGCTGTTCGGCACAGGCTGGGTCGGAATATTTTGTGCTGGTTCACGGTGCAAAACACTTCGTCGATCTGTCAAAGGGAAAGGTACTAGGTGCAGCAAAGCCGAAGAAACGAGACCTGTGTCAACACTTAAGTACCGTTATGTGTATGTGTACGTACGTGTACAGTCATCACACACGTTCTCTTCTCTCATGTCAAACATCAAACATGTCAAAGTTCTAGTTCTAGAGAAAGTTCAGGCTGTATACGCGTGATGTACTTTTTCATGCTTCCAAGTTCATCCAAAAGAGGGCGCGCTACATAAACACTGGTCACGCACCGGTGGTCAGCACCGCCCCAACTTCTGTCAATACGGGTCGTGATAACTCAAGATAAACACATTGCATTGGAATAAAATTTCGTCCAATATTTTGCTATGATATTTGACACAATGCAATGTGTTTTATCTTGAGTTATCGCTACTTTTTTTTTTAATCGGGAG
Organism: Patiria miniata; assembly: GCF_015706575.1. Taxonomy (NCBI): domain Eukaryota; kingdom Metazoa; phylum Echinodermata; class Asteroidea; order Valvatida; family Asterinidae; genus Patiria; species Patiria miniata. Next base: position 4,543,764 of record NW_024037054.1, read on the forward strand.
ATCGCGATCAGTATGGACAGAACGGCGGGGCGGTGGTGACCATAAACTTTTTTTTTATTCGTCAGTGCTCAAAAGAAGTGCTCGCGCGCCGTCCAAAATGGTCAAAGAATGGAGTAATTGTATAGTGTCAGCGAGTTTAACATCTTTACACCCCTACAGATTATTCAGACTTTATTTTGAAGGTTTGAGAGAATTTTAAGGGATATAGAACAAACTTTTTCTTCAGAACATTATCCCCCAGGAAGTTAAACACAAACAATTCCATTCCTTTATTAGCGGATTTAATTGCACAGCACATTATTATTGAGGTCCTCGTGGATTTTAAGAAACTATTTTTTTTTTCAAGCCTGATATTCTAAAACCAAGGTCGCAAATTCCAGATTTATAAGCCTGTGTAAAACATTTGACTGAATTTCGAGAAAATGACTTTTGGGGCCAAAAAATGACTTTTTTCGGGGGTACTATGGTTAAAAACAAAGGCGGCCCTTTGGGGAGGGCTTTTCCCCCCCAAAAATGGTGGATTTTCCAAGACGGCACATGGATTCTTCAATTTTCTCAACTTTTTTTTGCTGTTACAAAATTGGGTCCAAAGGAGCCATTTCTCTTTCTACCTTATAGCTCCATGTTTCTACATAGCTACAATTTTGTTGCAGACAAATAAAAAAACAATATATTGACAATAGAGCAAAATATATTGCAAAAATGTCTGAATTTTAAAAAGGAAAAAAACAAAACAAAAAAACCATAGCTGGGAACAAAGGAAGCGGGCGGGGACCACAACTAGTTCATTTTTTTTTACTATGCCTAATAATCAGTTCAGTGGTGCTCTGTTGATAACGAAGTTATTAATGCATGTATATTGTATAATCAAGCAAAAAACTCCCAAGTTAAAGGGAATGTACATCATTGGCTTTTGCTGTAATTTTCAGAAATGAACTAGTTGAGGGGTTAGTATAATAGATCAAATATTGTTTAACTGACATGTTTGAAGTTTTGTGTTCGAAAATGCTTGAAAAACCAAGAAAAACAAAAATGTTTAAGTAGTCTGGTTCCCTGACTCCACTAAAGATAAAATGGATCAATTCATAGATGTCGGAAAATTGTAAGGTAAGGGAACCAGTCCAGCTGGCCTGCACCCGTTCAAAAACATGTAACCAATAGCAAACAAAATTTGGACTAAACAAAATTGTAAATTTGGAGCTGTAGTTGAAAAATAGTTAGGTTTTTCCAACGGTGGTCGGCCGACCATCGTTGGAAATGTATACAAAAATACCATTTTCTTGAAAATGACTTGACACCAGGTGCCATAATTGTACAGGATGCTTTAGACTGTCATTTACCAACATCCTAGTAAGGTATTTCGTAAAAACTTGGTAGTTTTATTTTTCGATGTTTGCAAATGTTGTATTTTCCCTTTAAATTTGCAGTTTGTGACAACAATCCTTAAAATAACAACAAAAACAAGAACATTCGTTTAAATTCAGATCTTGCATCAACCTTGCAATTTTCTTTATTTGAAGCCCATAATTTGTACACTTTGCTTTAAAGGACACCAATATTCCTTGGTAACTTTGATATTTCTGAAGAAAAAAAAACATTTCATCGATCAGAAATTTCAGTCAATAAGAATTAAGAGTTCGGTGCACAACCACACAATAAACTGTGTGAGAATTTCTAAGTTTCTGATGAAAAAATTGAGAAATATTATTGACATATCAGTTAATTATGCACGGTTTTTAATTGAAATGGCCAGTACTTTTAAGTACATTGTTAAACCAAACACGATAAAAACTGATCACTCAAACACCGCCCACCGCGCACGTTGGAAATATCACGTGCGCCTGTCCAACGTAAACACTGCACGTTCAAGCACGCGTGCATACATGTCGGACTTTTAATACGACGGCTGTGATTGGTCAACAAATCTTTGGGCGGGGCTTCTTTGAACAGTCTTATCGGAACATCGTTTTTTTAAAAGGGGACATTTTTTTCTGCTTTCAAACCAAAAGCCTAGAATCACAATAAAGGTCTTCTTTTTAATAGGGATGCCTATACAAAAACAAAAACATCTCAAACAAATTGGTTTTAAGCATCTTACATTATCGTAAAAAAAATAACTTGAGAAGTTTACCAAGTTGAAATAGTGTTTCACATTCAAGGAAGCCATATAAAAACATAACACAAAATAATAACGTAAAGGAGTCCACTGACTCAAAATGTACAGCATGGAGTGCTTTGGTACGATGAAAACAAAACACACAATCCTAAGTTGAAAAATTAATAGTGGTGGGATATAAATCTGGATTTTTGTAACCAGATATTAGAAACCGGATATTCGAAACCAACCTTAAAAAAATTAAGCCTTCCATTTTTTGTGGCACAGGCTATGGAGAACAACTGGAACATCCCATAATTTGCTCCATGGTCTCTGATTGTAACTGCATTCACTTGCTAGTGGTCTTCTTGGTTCATGATTAGCCTGCCCATTCGACTTATCAGAGAGTTCCTACCCATTCTTTTTCAACATGCAGGTTCTGGAGTGTTTTTGTAAAGGCCCAGTGGTCATTGAATCCTGCAAACTATACCCAGTCATTGGGAGGTCACTGCATGTGGCACCTCACTTGTAACTTTTTGTTGGCATGACTGTGAGCTGAATGGGAACTTCTGGTGAAGTCGGATAACCGCTATTCGGTTCGAAAAAAATTAGGATAACCGGTTTTGAAAATCTCTGATTTCTCCCACCACTAAAAATTATCACAGCATAATAGATTTATCTCAGGACACCAAGTTAATGTGTATCACTAAAAAATAATATTGTCAGATACAGGGGAGTAAAAAAAAACGAAACCCAAACGTCGGGACTATTGTTTTAGTGAAGTTCTGCATGTAGCACTTTCAAAATCTAGGATATGAATGCCCAATTAGTAAGCTTTCGTTTAGTACAAGAATTATTCAAATCACTCATGTACTTTCCAAGTCACGGAATTTTAAATACAACCACCGTTTTAAAGTTCTGTCCACGGATCACAAAAAAAAAGGTGCGCGTTCTTTCAGCAAAAGGAAAACCATTCACACACATATCCCTATGGGTTTCGTGTTTTTTTTACTCGCCCTATATTCCATACATGCTGCTAGCTTGTTAACTTTATAATGAATGACTGAAATGACAATACATTATATGAATTCAACCAAGACAATAAAGTCAAAGCCGGGTATGAACAGTGAAAGTGAAAGTTGGAAGATTCCACAAATGGATCAAATATTTTGACACCTGTGAAGAGTTTTGTTGGTTGGGTTGACACATTGTCGCGTCAGTGCAACAAGGTCGTATCTCGCGCGAATACCCTCCGTGCAACAAGGTCGTATCTCGACGTCCATTGGCTTTGCGTGTACATCCGGGTTATTTTAAGCGAGATACAACTTTTTGTCATTCTAAAACTCGCGTTTTGCGTTCGTGCCACTTTAGTAGATACGACCTTGTTGCACTGACGCGACGACATGTCACTTCAATTCCATTTGTATTGACCAAAACAGGTTCCACTCAACAGCAAAATACAGCAAGAACATTCAGAGGCAGAAACTCGGCATTGGATGCATACAGCAGAAATTATGAATCTCATGTATTTCTGAGCAACCTTGACAGGAGTACAGATTTTGTGTTAAAGTTTTATCTGTGGTGAGAATCGACAACTTTGCCTGCACACACACACACGACGGTTTTTATTTTAGCTTGTATTCCCCGTCAAAATTTTCCCTACATTGTGGCCAAATTTCTCCCTGCATGGAGGTAAAAACTTGTAAGAAACACCTCAAAACAATTTTTTTCTTGAAAACTGAGAAGAAAATGTCAGCTGCCGCATCAAATGGAGAACGACTTGGTTTTGTTTTTCGTTTACAACAGAGACGCGTTGAACAAAGTGTAACCCACCAAACACTCTGCAAAGTTGTCTGGTCTTACACATATTGCATTCATTTGATTTATAAGAAAATCCAACTTTGGAGAAAATGTAATACCATTAGTTATCTTGAGAGCGCGAGTGGAACACAGAATAATGCAGTGCTTCTGTGTCACACATACCACTCAACCGAAGTACGTAGGGCACAGACGTACTACATTTTCCGTGTTCCACGAGCACGATAACGAATTTATCTTCAAGCAAACTTGACGCACTAAAAAGATTGAACATGCACATGCGCAGTACACAAACATTTCAGCGGTTATCCTATTACACGTGCGTGGTGAACGGAATGGCATGTGCATCTTAGAATAGCGCAATACGCAGAGTGCGATATGGACTGTGGCCGCGCTCCATATGTAGCACGGCTTGTTGCCATGGATCAACCAATCAGGATTGAGGATTCAAGTTTACTTGAAGATAAAAAGCGAAATCCTTCCCGAAGGCAATCAACACATTTTCTTTTTCAGAGCTGTATTGTCGAAAAATAGTGCTTCAGAAAATGGCCGAAGTTCCAGTCGATATATATTTGTACAGTTCTAAGCACGATTTGATTGACGTAGTACATGAGAGTCAACTAGATGGCTCTCACAAACTGTCGTGGTGCCAGAACAATAATTCTAATGCTGCCACCAGTGGTACGATGGCATTTTTTTTTACAATGACGCCCAGGAAAAATTATCAAAACAAATTATTTCATTTATTACATAAACAGTTATCAGACAATCTACAGTGTTTGAACACATTCTATGTACGTGTGTCGGGGGCCAAATACAAATAGTACACGAGTCAAAAAAAAAAGACTGAAACAAACAAACGCAAAGTAGTGGTTTAACATTTTGTTGTGCTGTGCACAACTAGTACCGAAAACTCATTGGAAAAGGCATGAACCAAACAGCCAGGTATGAAATTAACGTTTAGTATTTAACTATAACTGATGCTGGAAATAGTCACATATGCAAGATGTAAACTAAGCTAATTTGTTTCCTGGGTAGTGATTTCACCTTTCTCCGATTCAAGCCAGCAGAGGCCGCACTTTACATATTCCGAAGGATGAAATTTACATTCGGCATGACATTTTATATCCTGCAGTGCACGTGATACAAATGCAGATGCCTTTCCAATTCTAAATTTACCTTTATAAACTACTTTTTGGGGAACAAAAGAAAACGGGAAAAAATGTATCGACATTAAGTCCTGTTGACATTATACAGAGGCGGCAATTATTTTTAAAGAAAATTGTAACAAATTTTTTTTCTCACCATTTTGAGTATATAATTTTTTTTATTTGATTTTTTTTTTTCAAGTTAATCTTTGACACTTTACAATCCACAGAGTTTCTGTCGGACATTCATATTTAAACTCAATACTCAAAATACTCGCACACTCAACATCCATTACTCAAAAAACACACTCTCGCACTCACCCACACATAATAACCACTCGATAAATAACTCAGCATAAAAGTACTCGCCACATCTCACTGCTGTGCTCAAAGCAACAGCATCATAGTAAATATAAATCGGTGAAACACCAAAGTTTGCATATTTTCATTCTTTCAACTTCTTATTTAAAACACAATGTACATCAGAATCTCTCCGTCACGGAATTCGTCAAGGCATTCCTCACTGTTCACCCCACTGTCTCACACACTGTTGTCCTCCCCACACCGAGAGAGATTTTATAAGGCAGTTGGAAATGGAAGCATGTATTTACGAAACTGACTGCGACTTCTTCAAAAAACAATTACGCAGTCTTGGCGATTTTTTTTTTTTTTACAGTCATTCAAAAGTATCGACTCTACCGCAAGACCAGCATTAAAAGGGGCACTAGGTCCTGAAATCCCAGAAAATGTCACGTTTTGGATTGATTACTTATCCTATTTCAAACATCTGGTTGAAAGGAAACCAACTTAATGTCTTACCGTTCCCGAAAAAAGATGAAGAAAAAAAACCTGGTTGTTTACATCGGACACGACGGAGTACGAATACGTTTTTGAGGCTTTGCATGGTGGGGTATCGGTATCGTTTCGGTTTGCGGTAACACCATGTGGTAATAACTACTGCTTAGAAGATATTAGTTCTGAGAAGAACTTGTCCTGCTTATTATCAACTTTGCTAAGTAGTTTTTTGTTCTGATAAGAACAGTCCTGCTGTAAGTTCTAAACGAACTTGTCTTTGGTCTCTACTTATCAGAACAAAAAACTACTTAGCAAAGTTGATAATAAGCAGGACAAGTTCTTTTCAGAACTAATATCTTCTAAGCAGTAGTTATTACCACATGGTGTTACCGCAAACCGAAACGATACCGAATACGTTTTTCCTGTCGTTTTCACTTTCAGTAAATGTACGTATGATATGGGATATGTACACAGCACCGTACTCGCTAACAGCGGTGACCAATCACCAATGCACAAACTGAGGTATCTTACACGTCCGCAAAAGGCGATCAGTTTACAGATGAAATCACAACTAGCACCCAAACAGCTCGACCTTTTGGGGTCGCAAAAGTGGAACCCGAAAGTCGTTCTCGCAAGCATAGTACAGGAATAACACAAAAACGCCCAGTTTTTAAAGGATAGTTGTGTGGATGTTTATATACTACTTTAAATGTTCTTTCTCATTAACATTCATTTCGTTCAAAGCGCGTTTTGTAGCCCAATTGGGCTGTTCCAGGACGCAGTGTCCCTTTAATGCTCAAGCCATTGGAATTAAAGTGCCTTTGTTCAGTTTGTTGAGCCAAAAGTTTGGCTGAAAATGTGAAAAATTTCCATCTACGACATGTACAAGACACGTAAATTACAATGTACTGCTGTGCATGACTTTTTGTCTATCTGAAGAAATATTTGAATCATCTCTCTATGATGACAGACCGATCAACTTTTGTTGCAACACATTAGACTCCTTATCTCGTATTCATCAAGTCTACCCAGAAACATCCATTTCTGTCGTGGTGCGGATCCTTAAAAGTAATATACAACATTTGCAAACATAAAAAAAAAAAACATATTTGGATGGAATTTTCTCCCAAAAGTCACTGGATTAGATCCTGAAAATGGAAACATGAAAGATGATGAAATGAGTTTGAATTTGATCAAACACCTTGGAGAGTTGTGAGTATTCTTAATAATTTTTGGAAGTGCGCGTAATTATCACTGAGGTCTAAGTCAGTGGTATCAGCCATATGGTTGCGAAGGCGAAGCGTGGCCCGTTGTCAAGCAAAGCTAATCCGATGACGTACTTTAGATGCTGTAACAGAGCAGTGAAATTTGTAAACCCCCCAAAAACATGGCCTTTTGAACGTTGTCTTTCTCAGAAAATATGCTCAGCATGATTGAAAAGTTAAATTATAGAAGAAATTTTCCAAAAAATAACTTTCAAAAATGCACTTTTAAAATTAATTTTCAAAGATTTCGTCCGCCTGTATGAACATGTCTGTGTACATGTAGTTTCATTCAAAATAAAGTGTTACGTAACCTATAGAAATCGCCCTTTGCAACCACATGTCTGGTATGTCCCATCAACGGTAACCTTGGTGAGTCGGTATCTATTAACCACGTGTCAATTAGCACAGTGATCGTTAATTACCAGACCTGTGCAATAATGGAACGTGTGTATCTGTTAGAAGATTCACTCCTTTCTTGTATTAATGCAAGTACCTTCAAACATGTCAAGCAAAATTTAAAAAAGTCCACATGAACACTTATCTCTCTCAAAACAAAACATCTGTTCACCCTGAATAAACATACAAAAACAACATGATCTATTAACCCTAACCAGACCATCTCCATCAAAATCCATCCCCCCGTTTTGGTGGATTTTGGGGGACTTGGTCCAGAAGGCCTGGTGTGACTAAATATTGATGGAGTGTGATGGACTTGGGCCTAATGGCCTGAAGCAGTGCTAGGGGTATCCGATTGATTTTGCCTAGCTTTCTGTACTGCCATTGTGATAAAAGCCATGTTTAGCAAGTCCATGAATGTCAACCAGTGCGTCAGTGGTGGATTCCATTATGTCATGTACAGTTTTGTATTGGACGCACAGTGATTAATGGATTTTGATGGAATTGGTCCGGTTCCTAGTAAAAGACGCTAGGGAGTTAGGATTAAAGGATACAGATTCAATCATTTTTTGTGTGTGACAAGTTGTGTGACGGCAGATGATAAAAAAAAAAGTTACGTCGCCAAATGAACCCAAATGAACTAAAGTACAAGTAGCTCCTGGTTTGTAATTATTTGTAAAGAGCTGAAAACTTTCATCAGTCGATCTCTCAAACTTTCAATACAAAACATGCCGCAAATTTGAACGTTAAGAAACCCCACCTTTTCACATGATTTTCCCGTTTTGATCATCTCCGTGCGTGACATAAATTACTTTCAACTACAAGCAACACACAGACATGTAGGATTGAATTCATTTTTGTAAAAACGCCGAAAGTATCGGGAAGTTGTCTGGATTTTTCGAATGGAACACGCATCGTTCCAACGGTTCTAAATACGAATACTTTGGCAAATACTTCCCTTGCCGATTTTGCCATTCAATTTGAAGAATTTTTCTTTGTTGTCGTTGTCCACTTTTTTTATGTCATGAACAACTTGAAGGCTGATCAACATTAACAAAGACATGTCGAGTTATTCAAAATGACATCTTCGTTCATTGCACTTTCTTTTTCACACAGTCATATCTCTTCTTCACACTCTTGATACTTTGGATATTCCTGGAACGAATCACACACTTTCGCTTCTGAAGTTGAAACTAACGTTTTCCCAAAAATGACTACATTTAACATTGGAAAATAGCCAAAAAAAAGACCCATTAGGCCAAAAATAAAAAAACTCGGTCTCTGGTCAGCGCGTGCGTCGATTTTAATCATGCGCGTCAACCTTCTTCTTTTTTTTCAAATTTACACGGAAGCTACAACAGCGCCCTCTTTTGCTGCGCCTCCTCAAATTTTTGTACCAAGGAGCCCCAAGGAATGGGGAAATTGCACCAAGGCAAATGATAAAGGGCACCAAGGCAAATTATGGAGGACACCAATGTATAATGAGGACACAAAAAAGCAAAATAGTACCCACCTTGTCTGTACAATACAAGCTTGAAAAAAAAAAAGCCATCAAAAAAAAAAAAAAAAACCGCGTCGCCGCATCAATTCCGGAACTTCGGTCTGACCAGAGACCGACTATTATTTTTTTGGCCTTAATGTTATCATCAATAAATTTGACAAAATTGCATTTTTCGGTCCCACAATTCAACATGCACAAAAGTGACATCACAATATTTTCCATATTGACCCTATGAATCACCCCCCCCCCCCAGCACAACTTTATGAAACGCTACTAACAAAGGTTCCCATTTTCAAGGAAATAGTGCTGAGAAGCAAGGAAATTTCAATGTTAACGTCCCTTCAAATACATTTTTTTTGGAAAAAAATCATGTTATTGTCGTTACAAGAGTACACACTGCACTCTCACGAAAGATTTGAGCCACGATACTCAACTCGCAAAAAAACTCACACCTCTTTTTTTTCGGCAGCAGGCTTATACTCATCACAGTCACTACAACTCACTCACTCCTTCATACAACTCAACTGGATATCGCACGAATGGACAGCATGACGGTGTTTTTCTCGCCCGCGGCCCAACGTGACGTGAAATTACGATGTTCCGGTTACATCTCGCTTTGGTGGCCACTAGTAGATGCTGGATGCAGTGTCTATTTTCACAAAAACAACACACACAAAATAATAGAATAAATTAATAAATCAGAACAAATCTCACAGTGGCGTAAATCTGTGCCGGCGAGTGGGGGGGGGGGGGGGGGGGAAAGGGGGATGACCAAAATTCAAAAATTACCCGGCCGTGGAAATTCAAGTAGGGGGTGCTGGGAGCTGGACACCACATTACACTGGAGGGCGCTCTTCAGGATATAGATGTATATTAACATGTACACTCGCGCTTACATCAAAACAGCACATTTTAAAAAAAGCTTTTGTACTTAGTTTCTCCACTTTTCAGTGCTATTGAAAACATTTGGGTTGTTGGGATGTTCGCAAAATACCTCAAAATTCGCATTTTGTTTTTCTCAACACGAAAAAGTTGGGTTTTTTTTTTTGGATTCAATAGCCCATCCCCCTCTGGTCTAAAAATGGGGACCCCCCCCCCCCCCCTCAACAGGAACCACTATTTTAGAAGTCAACTTTCTGCTAAAAAAAATTACATGCGAGGCGTTTTGGCAAAATGAGACAGAACTTGGGCAGAGGTTTAAAATGCGGGTACAGTGGAACGCCGCTGTAACGAACATCACGGAATCCACAGAAATTGTTTGTAATAGCGATCATTCGGTATAGCGATTTTAAGCTACCGGTGCTCCGGTACTCATTTTTCAATAAACAGCGCCCTTCAGAACTTCACCCTGCACGCCCTGGTAGTTACTGAAAGACGACTTTGAACACGTGCTGACTATTGAATCATGTAATTACACAGTTTTTGAGCTTACTACCTACAGCGACGGGTGGCTGTCCCTTAACCCTAACCCTGCTAAATGCAACAGAAAGCAACAAAGGTAAAAAAAGGTGTTGCATACTGTTGCATTTAGCAGCCAACTTAAGTCCCTGTGCTTTGTTGCATCTTGTTGCATTTAGCAGGGTAACTGCTCATAGTGCCAAGGCGATACAACAGAATCCACTGTTGCATTTGGTTGCATTTAGCAGGGTAACTGCTCATAGTGCCAAGGCAATACAACAGAATCTATGTTGCATTTGGTTGTATTTAGTATGGTAACTGCTAATAGTGTCGCGGCAATACAAGAGAATCCACTGTTGCATTTGGTTGCATTTAGCAGGGTAACTGCTCAAAGGTTCAAGGCAATACAACATAATCCACTATTGCATTTGGTTGCATTTAGCAGGGTTACTGCTCAAAGGTTCAAGGCAATACAACAGAATCCAATGTTGCATTTGGTTGCATTTAGCAGGGTAACTGCTCATTGTGCCAAGGTGATACAACATAATCCCATGTTGCATACTGTTGCATTTAGCAGCCAACTTAAGTCCCTGTGCTTTGTTGCATCTTGTTGCATTTAGCAGGGTAACTGCTCATAGTGCCAAGGCGATACAACAGAATCCACTGTTGCATTTGGTTGCATTTAGCAGGGTAACTGCTCATAGTGCCAAGGCAATACAAGAGAATCCACTGTTGCATTTGGTTGCATTTAGCAGGGTAACTGCTCAAAGGTTCAAGGCAATACAACATAATCCACTATTGCATTTGGTTGCATTTAGCAGGGTTACTGCTCAAAGGTTCAAGGCAATACAACAGAATCCAATGTTGCATTTGGTTGCATTTAGCAGGGTAACTGCTCATTGTGCCAAGGTGATACAACATAATCCCATGTTGCATTTGGTTGCATTTAGCAGGATAACTTGTGGTCAACTGCACAATGCAATAGGAATCCACTGTTGCAATTTGTTGCATTTAGCAGGGTTCTTATTTCAGCCAAGTTGCATTTTTGTTGCATTTAGCAGGGTGTCTAGAAAAAAACTGTTGGAGTTAGAGATAATCTTGAAAGATTATGGGACCAAAAAAAAATTCAACAGTATGCTTGGTGCCAAGGCTGGTATGCACTGGGTTCACTGCACATTGCAACAGAATCCACTGTTGCAATTTGTTGCATTTAGCAGGGTTCTTATTTCAGCCAAGTTGCATTTTGTTGCATTTAGCAGGGTGCCTAGAGAAAACCTAATGGGATTAAGGGACCACAAAATTAAACAGTGCATACCTTGTGTCACTCACTGCTGGGGATTCTTGGCTTTGCGGATAGCTTTGGAGGCCCAGAACGCTAGCGACTTGGTCTTGGAATTCTTGGACCGTCGCCCCTCCGTCAGGATTTCTTGGACCAAAGGTCGGTCCATGAGGTCTGCAACAGGATTCTTGAAGATTGAGCACAGGTCACTAGAAAGCGGAAGGAACAACAACAAAAATTAATTGTAAGGCCCCCCCCAAAAATAAGTCGGTCTCTGGTCAGCGCGCGCGTCGATTTCAATCATGCGCGTCAATCTTTTTTTTGGAGCGGTAGCTCCAACAGCGCCCTCTATTGCCGCACCTCCTCATTTTTTTGTTACCAAAGAGCACCAAGGAATGGGAAATTGCACCAAGGCAAATGATCGAGAGCACCAAGGCAAATTATGGAGGACACCAATGTACATGAGGGCACCAAAAAAGCAAAATAGTACCCCACCTTGTCTGTACAATCCAAGCTTGAAGAAAAAAAATAAAAGCCGTGTTGCCGCGTCAATTCCGGAACTTTGGTCTGACCAGAGACCGAATTTTTTTTTTTGTTGGCCTAATGCTTAAATAACACTTTCCATCATATCAAGAATCTCAAAGCACTTTGCAATTGACGTATCGCCATTTGCGAGTTAGCCACGCCCCTTAGACAACCCTATGGAGTTTTTGTACGCTAATTTTTGTTTGTATCGGATTTTGCGCATTTCGTGTCTATTTGTATATCATGTTATTGGACAATATTTCACAAGCTGCGTTGACGCGATTCTAATGCGATTCTACCGCGATAGGTCAATTATTCCCCCATTCATCAGGCCACGAGACCACGCGGTAGCCGATATCAGCGCACATTCGGTCCTCTTCCCTCACAGGTACCCATTCATACTCCTGGGTGGAGACAGGCAATAAGCCAGTTCTGTATTTCAACTGCGCATGTGCACAATGATATGGGTCACAAGTCATTTTAGGATATTCGAACGTTTCGAAGGCGCATGAACGCAGGCTCTCGACGCTTGCGTGTAAATTACCAGCAGAATGGGCGTGCGCGTAAGATCGCGTAACATCACATCAGCGATGTTATCCCGAATGACCTCCGGTCATTGAAATACCGAACTGGCTTATTGTAGTCAAGTGTCTTGCCCAAGGGCACAAACACCATGTTCCTGGCAGGGTTCGAACCCACGCACCATTGTACATGAGTCAAACACCGTAACCACTGGACCATGGCGTTCTACAGAACGGGCACATCAAACCAAATGAATGTGTGTTATATTATGTTTTCTGTAGTTTTGAAGACTGTAAAAAAAAGGAGTGGCAAAAGAAGGTGATACAAAAATATGGGGAAGGGGGATAACGATCAGACCTGGACACTTTCCCCCTGTTTACTGCATGTACCGGATGGAGAGAGGCAATTGTTGTAAAGTGTCTTGCCAAAGAACACAGGTTCTAACCCACCTACCCCAGCACATAACCCGAGGACCATAACCACTTAATCATGACATTCTACAAAGTAAACGCCCTTGAATTAAATAGATGGTTGTCTTGCCCAATCAGCCCAGCACAAGCCCCAGCATAATTTGTCTACCCCAACATATACCCATTTATATTCCTGAATACAGAGAGGCAATTGCTGCAAAGTGTCTTGCCCAAGAACACAAGCTCCATGATCCCTGCTTATGACTCAGGCAACATAGCGACTGGATCACGACATTCTACAAATTTTACTCCCTTAAAAGGGCCCATGTAATGTAATTTTGTTTTTAAGTCCTTTAAAATGCACCTTTATGTCCCATTTAATCTTATTTTCAATTTTCGTTTTGCCATTTCCAAGGGTATTTTGGTGCCTTTTTGGTTTGTATGCTAATGTGAATTTCCATATTCATGAGCAAAAATGTGATATCATATCAGGCACAAACCTCTATGTTACAGCTATTTCAGCACAAAAAGTTACCAGAATTTTGGACATTTTGCTGTTGTAAATTTTCTTTTCTTTGGTGGTTCGTCGTTGTGTCAGTACATGGCAGTATATGAGTAAATTTTTGTCAAAAAAATGTTTTCAATGAGCAGGTTTTTGGGGTTCAGTTCGAACAGAAAACCCCTAAACTGAACAGTGTCTTCCTGAAATAACATCGCCCCCAGTTGTCCGGAAAAGCATGGAAATTTTTTTAAAAGTTTAAAGAAGTGCACTTTTCAATAAAATTAACCAAAAAGGGATGTCAAACAGTTTTCATATATTCAAGAGGAGTAGAAAGTTGCACAAAATATGTTCCTAAAATTTTTTTACTTCATGGACACTTTAAATGAATTAGATGTTGTGTCTTACCCAATCAGCCCAGCACAAGCCCCAACAATGCCATCCGTATGATCCTCGTCTCCGGCAATCTCTTCAATGAAGGCGATGATGAAAGACACGTGGGCAAACAATGACTCAAGCTCAGCTAAAACAAACAACAAAGAAAGAAAGTGTTGAAATAAACCACACGGGGGAATCCGACTAGCTTTGGTTGGATTCAATCTAAGGTTGATAATGGAACAAAGAAATTGTATGAAGCGAGATATCAATTCAATTCAATATTATATTTCAACACAATTAAAAAACTTTAAAAGTGAAATTTGCCTTCCCGATGTGCACATTAAGTACAAATTTTGAAGCACAAGAATTAATATTAGGGGAAAAAACAATTGAAGAAAATTATTTGAAATTGCGACTTCTGGAAAAGCAAACAGGCCCCCAACCAACTAAGGGCAAGTTCGCGCAAGAACTATTGTTGACCATTGGTTAACCATAGTTCGACTAAAGTTAGCCCGAACTCTGTCTAGTCGATGGTGGTTGACCACGCTAGTCGACTATTTGGAACCAACCTACTGGGGCTTGTTGCATGGCTGGTAACCAATACCCGCGCGCATTCATAACGTTCAGCAGGGAGCCAGGATCTAGAAGTTTTGCAATGACATTTTGACCAGCGTTTGACTAGAGACGTTCGCACATTGCTATTAGTGCGCAGGCGTAAGGTACGTCACAAATCAACCACTAGTCGACTAATGGTCCTTGCCTGAACTCAGTCTCTGCTATCCATTGCTTCATTGTGCGTAATAAAAAAAAGGTGAGATTCTGTGAAGTTACAAAATATCCAAGTTAATAATTTTGAAGTAAATGACATGTGCAGACCAGAAGAGCACTTTCTGATCGGCATGAGCAATTTAGGCTAGGTCATGTAAACACGATCAGGGTGTTTTTGAATATTTGAATATTCAATTGAATCCCACTTCAAATATTTGAATACTAAATTATTGGAAAATGCACAACCCTAGCATATGGATCATGTCCTGGGACACTTGGGGCAAATTCGATCAACGGCCAATGTTAACTAGTGGTTAGTTAGTGACGCACCTAGCGCATGCGCACTGAAGTTGAAGTGCGAATGACTACAGCTGATCTATTGTCATGTCAACGACCCTGAGAAAATGGCGGTCACACAATTTTTCAGCGCTTGACGTTTCTGTGTATCTACGCAAGTAACGGTGACTGTGTAGTTTAGAACAGCTTACTTAACCAGTTCACGCCTGAGGCTGTTTATATACGCAAAAGTTTGCGGTGTTCGGAACGAAAGACAGATAAACCCAGGGAGTGAGGCCAGAAATATCTGTCAGCGACCCGTTCGCAGCGAGTGAGGCCAGAAATATGAGTGTGCTGCCCGAGGGTGATGGCTTCAACCTGCCTGGCTTGAGGTTGAGTGAAAAGTAATCCCGCGCCTTGTTTCGTTCTTGTCAAAATAATCCCGGCATGAACTGGTTAATGGCCATAATTATTGTACAATGGTGACAAAAGTGACAAAATTGTAAACAAACGTGGAAAAACTCTGCATAGAAAGTGAAATTTAGCTCCGTCAGAGTTTCTTTTTTTTCCTGCCATTTTTGTTGATAGTTGGTCCCCTCTGCGCTATGCAATTACAAAATTGCTATTGATTACCAGCTATATAAATCGTGGCGCAACCAGCCGCGGCAGGCTGGTCCTGAATAGTCGACTAGACTAGTCCAACCATCGTCGACCAGCCTGCGTTCGATCAGGGGCCAATTTCATAGAGCTGCTTAAGCACAAATTTTGCTTAAGCACAAAAAGCTGTGCTTAATATAATCACATTACCGGCCAAAACTCCATGCCATGTACATTGCTTGCGACTGGTATTTAGCTGCTGTTTACTTAGCATAACAATCGCATGGAGTTTTGGCTGGTAAAGTGATTATATTAAGCAAATTTTGTTTGTGCTTAAGCAAATTTTACACTTAAGCAGCTCTGTGAAATTGGCCCCAGAGTTAGTCGAACTATGGTAAACTATGGTCCTTGATTGAACTTGCCCTTGTTGGCTGTAGCGAGTGGGCAAGAAGCGTCATCAAACTGTTCGTGCATGGTGTGCACATATGAGCGCTTGTTAATTTTCTCGGACTTACGATTGAGGGAGTCATCTTCGCTCTTCAGACCCTGTATAATGCCAGTGTAGGCCTCCACACAACCTTCCCTCAGCTCGTTTAAGCAGTCAATCATATCATAATCAGTCTGGGAAAAAACACCAAACAGTCAATGAAGGATCATTTAATACTTACATTTCATTTTTCAATCTCGAACTGAATATTCCAATTCATTTTTTTTCCAATTGAAATATTTGGAAATGATAAAGTTAAAAAAACAACAACAGAAAAACAGACTTTTTAAAACTAGAATTGAATTTCTAATTTTACATTTAAGGGCATGCGATGTAATTTGTTTAATGCAATCCTTGAAAATGCACCTTTGTGTCCCATTTATTCTTATTTTCAATTTTTGTGTTGCCGTTTTCAAGGGTATTTTGGTGCCTTTTTTGCTTTTATGCTTTTGCTTTTTATTTCCATATTCATTAGCAAAAAACTGTGATGTCATTCTGGGTAGAAACCCCAATGAAACAGCTATTTCAGCACAAAAAGTTGCCAGATTTTGGATATTTGCAAGTTTTCATTTTTTGGAGATTCGTCGTTGTGTTAGTACATGGCAGTAAACCAATGAGCAAACTTTTTTTCACAAATATTTTCAATAAGCAAATTGTTGGGTTCACATTTCGAACAGAAAACCCCCAAACTGAACAGTGTCTTCCTGAAATGACATCACAGCATCAGTGCCCCCAGTTGTACGGAAAGCATGGACAATTTTAAATGTTTAAAGAAGTGAATTTTTTCAATAAAATTAACCAAACAGTGATGCCAGATAATATTCATACATACACAAATAAGAGGAATAGAAAGTTGCAAAAAATGTATTCCTTAGAAAAAGTCATTGCACCAACCCTTAAAAACCAGAATTGAATTTCTAATTTTACATTAATTGGACAATTTGTGAGTATTGCTTGCTGCTAATGGATTATTACAAACAACTCAGCCGTGTTACCTTGTCCACTTTTGTCTGGCTAGCTTGCTGTAGTGTCTCCATGACCAAGGGAAGGTACTTCATAAACGCGGGGCCGATGGCTAGGGCTATATCGCCAAAGACGGATAATATCTGAGGTTTGACGGTGCGGTGTACGTGCTCATTCTAAAGAAAAATATTAAAAAGGTATTCTTGATAAGAAAAACATAATAATAAAATGAAATAAAAAAAGAATGCCAAGAGAACTGTTAAAGGGAAGATACAACATTTGCAAACATCAAACAACGAAATGATCAAATTATCACAAAATACCTTACTGGATTGTCAGGAATGGCAGTCTAAAGCGTCCTGTAAAATCCTGGCTCTTGGCGTGCTGACCTTTTCAAGAAAAGTTGTATTTTTCCAACTCTGGTTGGCCGACCAGCGTTGGAGAAAACTGGCTTTTTTCAAAAAATGTTCCTAATTTTTCATATTTAGTTATTCCGCATTTTCTTTGCAATTGATTACACATCTGTGAAGGGGTACAAGCCTGCTAGACTGATTCCCTGACCTTACAATTCTCCAAAGTATACTATATGCTTCGTTTCATCTTAAGTGGGGTCAGGGAACCAGATTACAAGAACATGATAGTTTTGGGGGTTTTTTTTCCAGCGTCTAAAAAGCCCAAAACGTAAAACAAGTGAGTTAAACGATATTCCCTTTCACATACTAATCCTCCAAATCCATTTATTTCTAAAAATTGTAGCAAAGGAAATGTTGTACATTCCCTTCAAAGGCAAATAATATCCTTATAGAGGAATCATTATAAAGAAATTTAAAAAAATAATGACAACAATCTCTGTGCTATTTTTTGTTCTTCAGATTTGATTATTTAATTTGGACTCTCTGGCTAACAAGTGTAGCTTCCCCTGCTATACCTTTAACAAAGGCTAGTCACCAGCAGTCGGATCATATGTCAAGCAAGCACTGTGACTAGTCAAACTGGGTCAACAAACAAAGCAGGCAAGTTGTGGTCACAGCTGTTTTATCACTCACCCGGAGTCAAAGCATAGCTGTATCGAGTTACTGAAGCAGTCCAAGCCAGTCAATCCTGCTTTATGTAGGCTGGGAATTCTTAAAGAGGTTGTGGAATGCTGAAAGTCGTTTTGGTTTTTTAAATTTTTTTATTGTAGAGTAGACCCATATATATCATAATAACAAAGTCCCATTCTTTTGTAAAATGTTTATAAAACTGAAATTCATCGAGTAATTTGTTGGTCGGCGAACGCATAATTGAAATCAACAGTCGTCGGGTTCTTCGTAAAATGAGAAAAATCATGACGTAATAAACAGGACTCGTTTATACCACGCTGCATCTGGAGTCCTGTTTATTACATCACGATTTACTATGTTTTGTTTGCTGCCCCCAACGACGACTTTTACACAAATTGCAGGCTCGGGTCGAAACAGGACCTGAAAAACAGCTCTCAAAAGTACCTTTTGTACTCATTTCATGACAGACACAATAGTCGTTTTTATTTCATCACACATTAGGCTACATATACCCGAAAAATGACGGAAATGTTTTTCGATCATTCCTCAACCTCTTTAACTGCTGAAAACAGTCACTTGTTTGATTTTGACTGAAAGGACTACTTGGCACAGAAATATGTTTGCATAGGACGGTTAATTTCTTATTTTTCATGTGTTGTGGGTTTTTTTTACCAAAAAACCCCAAAGAACAACAACAACAATTGAAGAATATGAAGAGTGTTTAGGACCAAAAAAGAGAAGAACAACATTGATTGAAGAATATTAAGAGAAAAAATGCTTTACCCGAAGATTCGTCATGAGGCGTTGCATGATGTCGTCACATAACGGCGCGATGTGTGTGTTCAAGGCTCGGCACATGTCCCCGACCAGACCCACCGCGGCTAGGCACACCTGATACTCCATGATGTTGTCCAGCCCACAGAAGAGATGAACCTTGAACACCTCCACGTACTTGAGGAACTCAACGCCCAGAACTAGAAGGGCAGAAAAGTAAGTATTCCTATATCAAAAGATCCTACGCTGTTTGTCTGGGTTTGATATTGCATTCAATAGGGGACGATGAACAATAGAGGACAATAAGGTCCTCACTTCCCGAAGGTCCACGATTGACGATCGTGTACAAAACATATGGGACGTCTTCCTAAAAAGTTAAACTACAAACAAAAGAGGGACAATGGGGGGTCCATTATTGAAGGCGTGTGTGTGTAATGTCTGCCTGTGTGGGTAGGCCTACTACGTGTTATGGGGAAGTTTTTTATTGTTAGGCAAATTAGGACCAAGTTATGGGGACTTTCTGCTGTCCCCACAGCATTTTCGGTCCCCACAAATACCCCGCACAGATGAGTGTATGTCTCCACAACTACAGAACAACAATGTGGGCGTGTTCATCTATTCAAACTGTGGACAAAAAACACCAGAGAACAAAAGAGAACAATATCGTCCACGATTCCCAGCATACGTCCATGATTGGGGTCATGTACAAAACATATGGGAGTCTTCCTAAAAAGTTAAGAGTACAAACAAAGAGGGACAATAGGACGTCCACGATCGACGGTGTGAACACGACTGGATGTGTGTGTGTGATCTGGTACATGTGCACAAAGTCTCCAAGGGAACAAAAGATTGTATACGTCTCCACAGAGCAATTTCTATAGGTGAATACGTCTCCACAAGGTTATCACGAAATAGAAATAGAGTTCTAGACACCAGTTAGTGGGTCTACACCTCAACAATGTACCACAAGTTTGAAATTTGCCTTTTGCTCCGTGACAGTTACCCACAATCCTTTGTGCTTCCTCTTGTAAAATTTCTGTGTGAAGCTGACCAAACTGGTACACCTACCTTCGACAAGTGTCCCGACGGCCAACAGAGCGTCTTCCCGTACGCCTCCAGATTTCATGTTGCCCGAGTTGAACATCTGCAAGAGCAGCATCATGACTTCGTCCGAGATTGCTTTCACGTCCTCCAGTTTCATCTTTCTTAAGACACTCTGCAGGGAGAACAAAGTGGGAGTTGGCCTGGTTCTGATCTTTGCCTCAGAAATTCTGGGTCAAAAGTTCGACCAGGGTTAAAGGGGCACTCCCGATGCTTTTAAGCTATGTCTCAATAGGGAACTTGTGGAGTCCAAAATTTTTGACCACCAAATGATGGAGTAATTAAAAAGTATTTAAAAATGTACTTACAATGTCAGTATTGTCGCACAATAAAGAGTTAAGGACAATGTCAAATCCTCATGTGAACACATACAATAGGAATGTATCAATGAAAAAAAACAAATTCCACACAGCAGACCCCATTGATTTCTTCAAATTCTCTTTAATAAATAAAATTTTCACCTGTAATGTAGCACACAGAAGTGACTGCAGGTCGTTGTACTGGATGCGTTCTGAAGAGTGGACATGTGACTGTCAAATAATACCAAATTTGAAATTGATTTTATATTCGCATTATGAATGACTACATTTAAACTGCCATACATCAGACACAGTTTTGATAATTTTTTTTCTATGAAATGGCAAGTATCATTAGGCCAAAAAAAAAATAGTTCGGTCTCTGGTCAGCGCGTGCGTCGATTTTAATCATGCACGTCAATCCTTTTTTTTTCAAAATGTTCCGTGGTAGCTCCAACAGCGCCCTCTATTGCCGCCTCTCCTCATTTTTTTTTTTTACCAAAGAGCACCAAGGAATGGGAAATTGCACCAAGGCAAATGATCGAGGGCAACAAGGCAAATTATGGAGGACACCAATGTACATGAGGACACCAAAAAAAAGCAAATTAGTACTCCACCTTGTCTGTACAATCCAAGCTTGAAAAAAAGAAAGAAAAAAAGCCGCGTCGCCGCATCAATTCCGGAACTTTGGTCTGACCAGAGACCGAGAATTTTTTTTTGGCCTTATCAACAGAAAAATTTGTTGGAAATGTTAAGCTATGAAAGGAGCTTCAACATGTCAATTGATGGTTGGTCGGTCGGTATGTCTATCTGTCCGTCCCTGGAAAATGAACCAAAATAAGGACCCATAAATTTCCCACAAAATATTAATTTATTATTTAAAAAAAAAAATAGCCAACAAAATAAATTAAATAGTTAACAAAAATTGTTTGTAACAATTCAGAAAGATTGCATGAAGAGTTTGTAGATGGAGGCAATATAGGTGCAGTAATGTTATAGCCACGTGGTAATTATTATAAGATGGAATTTTACCACGTGGTTATTAGCACAAATAACTAAAAAAAAATCTAAGTATGGTGTTGCATATGAAAGGGGAACTCCCAAGAAGAACCTCTGAAGAAGGACGTAAAGTAAAAGTAAAGTCTGTCACGAGCCAATGTGGCTCATCAGGCCGGTGTTTATCTCCGGTTTCCTTGGCATGAAACGACTGAGAATATTTCTACTCCCCCTGGATGGGATGCTAGTCCATCGCAGGTTACTCCCCAGCTAATGCCGGTACCCATTTATACTCCTGGGTGGAGAGTGGCAAGTGGGGGTGGAGTGCCTTGCCCAAGGACACAATATATGGCCAGCGGCTGGATTCGAACCCCGGACCCTCTGATCATGAGTCACGAATCCTAACCACTAGGCCACACACTCCCCCCTGAAGAAGGACGTACTAAGACTGAAATATCGGGCCACTTTAATTTTGTGATTGTTTTTTTTTTTTCCGAAGAGGACAGGTTTAAAGGTTTTGGCAGTAGAGGGTCAATCAATGCTCACCTCCATCTGCAGAATGACTTTAATTCTTTCCAACACGATTTTGGTGACTCCTTGAATCACTGGATAACAGTCCTGTTCAAGAGAGAAATCATATCAGGAATTAGTTAAAGCCATAATCCATCATTTGCAGCTAACAAAAAAGTAACTGCCGAAATTATTGTTGAAAAACATACTTGGTTGAAAGATAGTAAGGGGACTAAACTCCCTGTGAAATTATTCTTTCTGGCAAGCTGTCATTTTGAAGAAATCAACAAAAGAAGGCCTTTCCAACGGTGCTTCTTAAGAAGCACCGTAGGAAATTCAAATTAGTAGTTTGTTTTGTTATTCGGCGAAGCGCGCGCAAGCATTGGCACGACGCACACGCACGCACAGTTGCTATAATTCGTCGGATCAGTGCGAACGTGTCTGGGACGCTGAATTCAGGCCCCATTCAAAACTCGATTCGGCAACTTTTGATTTTGAATCAAGATCCTAGAATGTTGTTTTTTTCTCGAAATATACAGCTAAAGCTGAGCTGAAACTTCATCAGGTTAGTTGTTCAGCACCCTTCTTTAAATCTTGAGCACTTTTGTTGCTTCAAACAAACCAAATGCACAAATTACAAATGATGGACTATACCTTTTAAGGAAGGGTGGCTCATTTGTCATTTGTGCATTTCTTTCGTTTGAAGCAACAAAAAACTCAAAATCTAAAGACGGTTGCTAAACAACTAACTTGATGAACTTTTAGCTCTGTGAATGCTGTATATTCCCTGAAAACAATATTCTAGGGTCCTGTTTTCAATTCAAAAGTTGCAGAGTCATGTTTTGAATTGCGCCCGAAATCAGCGTCCGGGACACTTTCTCATTCAGCCAATCGCAGCTACGCGATGTCGCGCACTGAACTGATGAATAAAAGATTCACAAGGAAATGAGATGGTCCGGATGCGCACACGATGTCGTGATTTCACACAGGTCAACTGCGATTGTGAACAGCCCCTTGGGAACAACGCAGCGCAGAAGTTGAAATGTTTCAACTCTTGTGCCTTTTTTTTTTAGCACCGACCGACACTGATCATCTTAAATTACTTCAGTTATGCTCAGGTTGCAATATAAAGTGGCGACTGAAATATTCCCAATGGTTGTAGCTCAGATGCAGCTTCATCCTGAAAGTCACAGTTGCAGACTGTTCTGTGTCGTCGCAAGGTCAACCTGAGGATGAGTAAGCATTACTTATGACCTACCTGAGCACTGTTTTTCATCAGTTCCATCAAGGCTTCGTATGCAGCATTTCTTAGGTTTGCTTGGTGAGCGTCGGATCTGGAGAAGAGACAGTGGCAATCGAAACAAAAACAACAAAAGTGGATAAAATTACACTTAAAAGCAAAAGGCATTATTCCTTCCTACAATTTGAAATGTCTTGCTGGTCACAAATATTCCCTTCGTCTACACAGCCCTATGGGCCCCGTGCGCCAACACAAGAGGGCGCCCTTTTACCTAGCAACGACGTCCCATGGGTGTCCCATTTTTGGTTTTTATGTTAATGCAAATTTCCACATTCACGAGCCAAAGCGTGATGTCATTTCAGGCAGAAACTTCAATGTTACAGCTATTTCAGCACCAAAAGTTGCCACAGTTTTGGACATTTTGCTGTTGTAAATTTTCTATTTTGTGGGGATTCGTTGTTATGTCAGTACATGGCTCTAAGCCAATGAGCAAACTGTTCTCACAAATATTTTCAATAAGCATATTTTTGGGTTCACAATTTGAACACAAAACCCCTAAACTGAACAGTGTCTTCCTGCAATGACATCACGGCAACAGCACCCTCATTGGCCAGAAACGCACGAAATTTTCAAAAAATATTTTAAGAAGTGCACCTTT
Organism: Patiria miniata; assembly: GCF_015706575.1. Classification (NCBI taxonomy): domain Eukaryota; kingdom Metazoa; phylum Echinodermata; class Asteroidea; order Valvatida; family Asterinidae; genus Patiria; species Patiria miniata. Next base: position 4,567,502 of record NW_024037054.1, read on the forward strand.
CGATAAAATTAACCAAAAAAGGGATGTCAAATATTTGTCATACATTTAAGAGGAGTAGTATGTTCCTCATAAAAAAAAAAATTCACTTCATGGACCCTTTAAAACTGTGGACTGTTTTGATTTCAGTCCCACTCATGCTATCAACCAAACTTAGTGACAATAATCTTTGGGTAGGGGTGACTTGAGACATTTGAGGTCAAAGGTCATCTAGGGGTCAAATGACATCATTGTTGATTTTGGTTAGGTACGCTGAAAAGTGTGCTTACTAACTGACTGTGTAAATACTGCCAGCATGCCAAGGGGATCACGCAAGTTTATTAGTTTTTGTTGTTCTACTTGTCAATTGTCTTATCTGTTGCCAAGTGTTTGTATCGTAGATTTGATATCCCAGTCTTGAATTGTCTTGGTCGTAATTTTGTTGTTGTTGTTGTTGTTGTTGCTTACAGCAATATATTCACTGGGATTGGGTATTTCATACATGCATGTTAATTATGTTCTTTGTACTTGATATAGCATTTAAGGAGAGCCATCAGATAGTGATTAAGTTCATTTTTGGAATTTTTCAGGGGTGTTATCAATATTGTTTTGTTTGTTTTTTTTGTCTTTGTGTTACCCTAGCCTGTTACCCAAAATGTTTGTACTGTATTCTGTGTCGGTTATGTGTTTTTACCTGAGAAATAATAAATAAAATAATAAATAAATAAATGCTCATTTTTGGAGTGGGAAAAAAATTATGAGAAAATTGTACTTCTTACCTATCCGCTGTGGTGACGAGTTTCTTTGTGATGACTTCAAAGCTAGATGACAGACAGTATGACGTTGGCTCTCCTTCTTCTGGCATTCCGCGAAGGGCGGTCTCATACGCCGACTCGGCCAAACTAGAAAATGCCTAGTAGTAACGACAAGAATTGAAGATTGTATTGTGAGTTACTTTGCGTTTCAGTTGTTTCCATACAATAAAATATTCTGGCGTGTGTAAAACTTGATTGGCGAGACTCGAATATTTGAATATTCGGTCAAGTGCAGTTTCGATTACTCGAATACTAAATTATTTGAAAATGAACAGCCCTATCATTTAGTGCAATTGGTTAGATGGTTTGTTATGGGTGAAGGGAAATTTATCATCAATGATCCTAAGCAATGCTTCAACGGATACAGTGGCTGGGCTGGTGTCAATCCTTCAACATCCCCCCAAAAATTCTGATGGATTATGAAAGATCTGCAGCATGCGATTACCCAACAACTTTGTTGCGAAGCTGGGTGATTCTTGAGAAATTGGAACTCAATCAATTTTTGGAAAAAAATGGAAGCTTTTATGTGATGTAATACAAACAATTTTGTTCACTAAGTGTTGTTCATAAGTAAAGATGCAAATTTCTGAAGATGTTTCATAAGGTGGTCTTTCCGTGCATAAATTAGCATAAATTTAATTTTAAAATAGTTGGTCATAGCAGGCACAGTAACTCTGCAACCATATTGCACTGCATGAATTTCTGAACTGTTTCTGTTTTTGTCCCCACTTTATTTCAGGTTTTTCACAAGATGGCTTAAAGGGAATATACATCATTTGCTTTTGCTGTAAATTTCAGAAATGGATGGAATTGGGGGGTTGGAAATATATAGCAAATATAGTTACACTGACTTTTTTGAGGTTTTGGGTTCGAAAATGCTATAAAAACCAAGAAAAACGATCATTTTCCTGTAGTCTGGTTCCCTGACTCCATATAAGAAGAAACAGAGCAGTTTACATACATTGGGGAATTGTAAGGTCAGGGAACCAGTCTAGCTGGCTCATAGGTGTGTAATCGATTGCAAACAAGTGCGATGGTCAACTGGGGCCAGTATTTGAAAAAAAAAGCCAGTTTTTTCCAACGCTGGTCGGCCGACCAGCGTTGGAAATTGATACAAAAATACCACTTTTCTTGAAAATGACAGTATACCAGGTGCCATAATTTTACAGGATGCTTTACACTGTCATTCACTAACAGTCCAGCAAGGTATTTCAAAATGATTTGGTAGTTTTATTTTTTGATGTTTGCAAATGTTGTATTTTTCCCTTTAACCAAACGGACCTGACTCGAAAATAGCAACACCATGGCTGAAAGTTTTACGAAATCCTGGCTGCCTGAGGTGCTTAGATCACTCACCCAGCATATGTTGGCAGCGACTCTGGGCTCGGCGTCCAAACTGACAACCAACGCCTCCAGGAGTTGAGGGAAGATCTTGTCGTTGAGAATGGCCTCCGGCAGCAGCTCACAGATGCGTCCCAGCGTCCAGGCCACCGTGTCTCGCACCACCACGCTCTCGTCTCTCAGCAGGCCAATCAGCGGGTTGGTCACCTCGGTGACTGCGGGCTTGAGGCAGTCCGGGTCAGGCCCTTCCAGAATCGAGCCTGTAAACGTTGCGGGGTCAAAACTAAGTTTTAAGCAATGATCAGCATTGCCTTTTGAGATTCCTGTTACCGTTAAGCTACATGCTGAACGAGGCGGCCATATTTTGCTCTACTACACTATTCTTTACATTTAAATTAGCACATTAACTCTAACCGCCCTGAATCCTCCAAAATCCTTTTTGCAAATTGGAGGAATTTGCAGGATTGAGTTTACATGGCCAAAGTGCGTTGCTGATTTCGGAGTACGCACTGTGTCAAGGTCTTGGGCCAGACTTTGTGTTGTTTATGCTCAGCCGTGCATAAATTTAGTCCTTGATTATACTTGACATCCTTCGCACTGCTCCAGGATGTCACTGCCTCTGCCTAAGCCTATTGACAGTCATAGCCGGAGGATTTTGCAGGATTCAGGCAGTGGCACCCCTCCATGGACCATATTCAAGAAACAATGGAGGAATTTGCAGGATTGAGGCTATATGCTATTTTTCCATGAGGCCGATTGGAGGATTTTGCAGGATTGAGGCTACATCCTAGCAAAAAGGCCTAGGGAGTTAGGGTTAATTAATGTAGTGGAACAGCAAAAAGGGAAATCCGACCCTCTTGTGACAAAGGACGAGCACCAGGGTGCTGTTAAAACTTTGTTCTTACTGCGGCATAAGTACCCTAAACAGTTTCAAAGACAGGTGTTTGAATACCATTCACTGCAGCATGCCCAGTGCCATGCGACGATGATGCGCCCAAGTTGTACATACTCAGTTGAACGTCACATTTACATAAGTCATGTATTTTTTTCACTGTACAGTTTTGACCAGTTTACACGTGTAGAGTGTGCTGCACTATTATTTATTCGGCATTATACAAATAATGAATGTTTGTGAGTGCAATGACAAGAATAGTCTCACGAGGTGACAGATAAAATGTTCCATTCCACGAGGCCAAGCCGAGTGCAAATGGAACAATTCCATTTGTCAATGAATTAAATTATTCTTTCCATTGCACGAATGTGAAACATTTGTTTTATACAACACCTGAATAAATCCTCGTCATCTGATTGGTCAGGGCCGCCAATTGTCTGGCCGTGCAATAGAACTTCCATTTACCGTGGAATAGAACTTCAATTTTTGCCGTGCAGCCGCACCGTGCATTGGGACGAATAATTCAATGACATGTGATCAACGACCCACCAATCACATGACAGGGATTTATTCAGGTATCGTATAAAAAAACATAAAATATGAAACAAGGACAAAAGCCAGAGAAATATGCCAGGAAATGAAAAAGTTTACCTAAAAATTGTGACTTTAAGGCCTTCAATTCCAATACCTCTGGCAATACATAAAATAATAGTAAACAAAACCTATGGTGCTCTAGTATGTAAGTGTAGGCTACACTTTGCCATCTGCTATTACCTCACATGAAATGAAATTTTTGATCAAGCAAATGTGAAGACTGCAAATTTTGAAAAAAACACAGGTCGTTGGTTTTGGGATCTCAGCCAAATTTCGTGGAGCAGGTAAGTAATAAAGTAGCGCTTAGCAACGTCGCCATTGGTGGAACGATATAGCATAACAAATTTTCCTATTGGCTTACGCGATGTCAACAAAGACTTGCTTTCAGCAACCTAAAAGCGTTCAGTTAAAAAGAAATCATTAGGACACTTTGCTGCGTGATTTCTTCTATAATTTCAAACAAAAATGTCATCGAAAATCGGTTTCCATGATGCATGGTGTCCCTAGACTCGAAAGTCTGTGCGGCCGTGTAACTCTCGGTCAACCAACAGAATTGCTTGGTGGGCACAGACATTGCCGTGGGAATTTCCCCTGGCACGCAATACCATGCTGCTGCAAACAGCTAGCGCAGAACATGCATGGCGCACGCACACCTAAGTACGGAGGAATATGAGACACACGGACCAGACTTTTTGGACTGCGTTGCAATGACGATTACGTGACAACGTACGTATTTTTAAAGTACATGTACATGCAAACTCACTGATGTAAGACCACGATGTATTCTTTCGGATAATACCAGAAAGAAAAAAAATCACTTGCTGATAAATGCCTATAAATTGTTTTGGCGGTCGGCAATTTTGACCAATTTTGATCGGAAGTCGGTATCGTTATATGTTTTTCCCCAATAAACTAATAAAATTGTGTGGGGTCGCATTTTATCGCTTTCAAAAATAGGGTCGGTCGGGTGACCCGAAACCAAAGGTATTTTTTTGTTTGGCCTAAGCGGATATATCGTCTATGCTTAGCACGTTTGTGTCCTACCAAAGCTCATGACAGCTGCGTCTCTGAGCCTCCACTCCTCGCTGTTGATGTGTGCATTGACAAACGGAAGGACCAAGTGAATGATGTCGTTCTCGCAGCAGTTGGCCAGCAGCATGAGGCAGACGCCGGCGGCTTTGCAGGGGATCCAATCATCCTCGTCGTCAAACTCCTCCTAGCAGCATTACAGGGGAAAACAAATCAAATGAAGGAGGCGGTAGAAAATTCGTCCTACAGCCGATTTCACAAAGCATTGCATAACAGCTGTGCAATAAAATTACGGTCATTTTTGGGGATTCACAATGCAGTGCGCCACCAAGAGTTTGCCATGGAGAGTCCATTCTTCCAAGTTTACTGTCGACAAAACATGGCCCATTTGAATGAGTGTCAGTAGACAACTTGAGGTAATTTGTTATAGATTGGGGCATGGCGTTCTGCCGCCTTACAAAAAAACACCATATTGATAAAAAGAAAAGAAAAGGGCAAACAGATACTCGAATCATATCTGCCATACTAACGTGACGTGGCTGCGAACGTTTTAAATCATTTAATTAACCCTAACCGCCCTGAATCCTTCAAAATCCTCTTTGCCAAAGTGGAGGAATTTGGAGGATTGAGGTTACATGGCAAAAGTGCGTTACTGATTTCGTAGGATGCACTTTGTCAAGGTCTTGGGCCGGGCCTTGTGTTGTATTTGCTCAGCCATGCATAAATATAGGCCTGGATTATGCTTGAAATCCTCCGTACTGCTCCAGGATGTCACTGGCCAAGCCTCAGCATATTGACAGTCACTGCCGCAGGATTTTGCAGGATTCAGGCAGTGGTCACCCCTCCACGGACCATATTCAAGAAAATAATGGAGGAATTTGCAGGATTGAGGCTATATGCTATTTTTCCATGAGGCCAATTGAAGGATTTTGCAGGATTGAGGCTACATCCTAGCAAAAAGGCCTAGGGAGTTAGGGCTAAGCAAAACAGTCGTTGGATCACAAAACGAAAATACTGACCGCCAAATTAACTTAAGTTGTAAAAGCAGTTTTTGGTTTTTTTGAGAACCGGTGAATTAACAGTCAAATAATAAAATGCAACGTAAAATAGCTTTTTTTATTGATGTTTGATAAAACAAAAACCTGGAAAAGGTCAAACAGGCCTTACAGATTGAGGTTGAACCCCTCAATTCAAATTTTGGCCTTGACCCACTAATAGTGCAAACTAGCAATTTCAAACGTAATGCTCGTTTCGGTTTGGTGATCGTCAACATCTCAATATAAACAGACATGGAACTTTGAATACCATCAAACATCACTAAACTTTACTCCACAATTTGTCCACACTATGCACATCGTGTCTTCACTTTTTTCCTTTTTTTTTTCTTGGTTGGGGAGGGGGTTACACGGAAGGTGTTAACGACAACAAACTTGTGTGGTCCGAGCATTACTGATGAACTATAAAATTACGCCCAAGAAAGTCAAAACTGAGTATTAAATCGGCGTACCTGCTTTGCGAGTAGGGTCGTCAAGATTGGCACCAGGTAGGCTAAGGCTCCCTTGGCGTAGAACTGACTGCTGTGTTCTGGTACCCGCCCCTGCTCTTGAGCCTATGTAAGTACAATTGTACATTGTGTTACAAAACCAGACTGTTGGGAAGCCAGTGTTGTGGTCCTGTTGATAGCAGTTTCGCCAGAGTTATCATTCAGGGTGGGAACGGGGAGAAACATACAACTATAAGATGGTCTGAGGGAGACTGATGACTAGAGCAGGCTAGTTGCAACGTTGAGACCAGTGTTGGAGCAAAGGCTTAACCCTCAAGGCTAAGGCCAAGGCCCTGTTTTATAAAATGACCACTGATATACAACTAATTATAGTCACATGACACATCATCACGAATTGCCCACAAAGAAGAACAACATGTCTTAAATTGCAATCAACATGCTTGCATACACCATTTTATGACTGCATTAGATCTATTAAAGTATAAGTTCAGGTCTTCAATATGGTTTAACTAAAACAAAATAAAGATTTACTTCTATATTGACGCACAATTCTCCCGAGTGTAACAAAAGGGGGATCCAAGAAACTGATTTGGGAAATTTTTATTTGCTGAGCCAACATGGTCAGAAATATCAGCATTATCTAAAACAGATACATGCAAATCTTTAGCACATATCAGGGAGACATACAACCAATCAGATCTATTCCATAATTGTATGCAATTTAAGTGATCATCTCATTAGCCCCACAAGTGTACAGAATATTTTTGCAGCAAATCTACTACAATGGTAACAACATGTGATGCTATAAAAGTGGAAGTGTGCCCAACACACAAATCTACAAGGGGTTTCCCTCCCCCATGGTAGTACGATTAAAATGGTAACAGCAACATTTCGAACAGATTTATCTGGAAAATGCAAAAATCTATGGGCCTTGAAGAGCCTTGACTCAAAATTGCAAGGCCGTGATCCCTCAAGGCCAAGGCCAAGGCCAAGGCTTTTGCCCTCAAGCCTCGAGGCCAAGGCCAAGGCCCTAAAGTCCAGCTTTAAGGCAGCCTTAAGGCCAAGGCCCAGCATCAAGGCACTACATCACTGGTTGAGACCAAACTTATCTCACTCAGCCTCAGTGAAGATAATTATGAGAAGTCCCACCGCCTTCTAATTTACTCAGTGTAAGTAGATAATAAGCAGGACAAGTTCCTTTTCTTAGCAGGACAGTTCTTATCGGATCTAAATCTACTGAGCGAAAGTAGACACAACCACATGGTGTTGCCGCAAACCAAAGCAATACAGATTTTTCTTTTTAAAGAGTCATCAATTCGCATTTTTTTATTCAAAGAGTTGAAACTCATGTCCAGGAAGAACTTGATCCAATTCCAAACCCACCTCTGAGGCTTCGATGGCAAGGTCCATCTCTTCGTCGCAGACGTTGGACCAGAACTCAATGCCTTGGAGAGCTACTTCATCGTTCTGACTCTTCATTGCTTCCACAGTTATCTGTGAAGTTAACAAAACTAAATTGATTGAAAACACCTGTTCTTATATTTATTTGCTTCATCCTCATTTTGGGAAGAAATTGAAACATTGTGTTCACTATTGTCAAATTGACCTCATGGTTTTTGAGCATTATCCCTAACCATCCTCAATCCTAAGTTATACGGGCGGTTTTGAAGGATTTTGGAGGATTGAGGATGAATGCAACATGCAATTCTGGAGGATTGTGGAGGATTGAGGGCACATGGACATTGAGTATCGGTTGATTTTGGAGGATTGAGGAAGAATGATGTTTGAAGAAGAGGAGGATTTTGGAGGATTGAGGCTGAATGCACTTTGAGAGACAGGGCTGTTGGAGGATTTTGGAGGATTTTGAAGGACTGAGGCAGTGGGTATCCTGGATTTGCAAACTTTTTAGGGATTTTGTAAGATTGAGGATGGTTCCTGGCAAAAAGGGCCTAGGAGGTTAGGGTTAACCACTTCCTGCCGGGTTTATTTTTGCCACAAGTAGTGATTAGCATGAGTGACTTCAACAGTCTTTGTACGATATTTCTTGCCAAAACCTCATATGTTTCAATACTCAGGGGTATGGCACTGGAGCGAATTGTACAACAATAGGCCGTGCACAAAGGCCCACACAATGGTCAGCACATGGTCCACCTCCACAGACAACACACACTTTGTGTGTACGTGTTCATCTTTTCAAACCATGGACGAAAAAATTCCAGAGAACAAAAGAGAACAATATCGTCCACGAGTCGCAGCATAGGTCTGTGATTGGGGTCGTGTACAAAACGTATGGGAGCTTCCTAAAAAGAGTAGAAACAAAACAGGGACAATAGGACGTCCACGACCGACAGACGATAGACGTCACCCAGAGGCAAGTGGAGGCAATCTTGACGTCTTAATCTGTCGGCCATGCCTGGGTACAAAAACAGCCAGTGGGTGTGATCACGGCCTCCGGCGCGAACTGGTTAAGCACAAAATCACCCGGAGAGATACTCACAGCAAATAGTGCAGGTCCCATGTAGGCCTCCATATACTGGTAATAGAGGGACATGATTTTGACCAAACACTGTAGCGCCGCCACCTCCACTTGCATGTCTTTACACTGTGTGGCTTCACAAACAACTTGCATGATGTAATGGCGTTCGGCCTGTAAAATGAAAGAGCATGGTTATATTTTGATTAGTGGTAAAATGTTGTATCCTCTGCGTGAAACCCCGTTTGCTAGTATTGTGACTTTGGGTGTGATCTCAGGCTGCATGTTAAATAAGGAAATAAATTTGGCTGGTTTTAAACAAGTCCGTTTAAGACGGGCTGGGGGAATGGCTGCTGATAATGGGCTCCGTGCGCCAACAAAAGAGGGCGCCCTTTTACCTAGCAATGACGTCCCATGGGCGGGACATTACATTTTGCTGGTTGACGCGCGCCCACCGTTCCTTGTGTGTGACGCACGTACACCAGAGGATTTGTACTATGTACACGCAGTGGCCGCGCATCGCGGCAAAATATTGCAGTCAGGCAAGATGGCGTCATTCGGTCACCCCTAACTGTACTTTCTTTGCCGGTGAGGGGGTACTTGTGAACGGAGCGGATAGCCAGAGACGAATATCATTGGTAACCAGGTTCCCAGCTGGTAAATGGCCAAGCACAATTTATTCCCATGACAATTCTCCGTCATATAGAAAATTTCTCCGTTTCGACTGAAGTAGGGTCAGTGAACCAGACAACAAGAACAGCATTTTCTTTCTTTCTTGCTTTTTCCAACATCTAGAGTAACAATATTTGCTATAAAATACTCAACCCAAAATCCCCTCCATTTTTGAAAATCACAGCAGAAGTAAATGTTGTATATTACCGTTTAAGTATGCTAAATCTTACCTCTTTTTCAAAGTTTGCCTTTGTGAATTCTAGTGAGTTGAGCAGGGCGGTTGTGGCAGCCAACTTCACCCTAAAGCTGCAAAAAACAACGACGACAACATGGGTAGATTATGGGCTATGCGCATATACTGAAGTACCCCCTCAAGGGTGAAAAAAATACCAATGCGAGGATGACCATCTGGGTAGACATTCTGCCTGCAATGCACAGGCCAACAATGCCAGGGCCCAAGTTTACGGCGCTGCTAAGCACAAAAATTTGCTGAGCACAAAAAAAGTCTGGCTTATAAAAAGCAGGTTACCAGCCAAAACTCCACGTGATTTTCATGCTAAGCAAACAATAGCCGAGTACTAATCAAGAGCAATATACATCATGTGGAGTTTTAGCTGGTAACCTGCTTTTTATTAGACATACTTTTTTAAGCTAAGCAAAGGTTAGTGCTAAGCAGCACCGTGAAATTGGCCCCAGGAGAGATGGATCTGCATTTATGTGTACCTTTAACAATTGTCGACTGCTGGGATGTGGGGTATGCCGTTTTTAACACCTGAGGGGCGCACACCATCTTTAATTGGGCCTATTTACCGGTCTGCACTGACAATGCCAATTGCATTGACCACATTGAAGCAACGGTCTGCCATCTTGAGTCACCCATGACACTCTGGCAGTTAATGTGAGTTTTAGAGGAGTAGTCGAAATTAGAGTTCTTCTTCACAGTTACGACGGCAAAATAAGATCTGTATTTTCTTGACCGGCTTTTGAAATTTAAACAATCCTATGCCTTGAACTGTCCAACATCCGAAGAAAAATGTATTTACTAGGGGAATTATTTTCAGTGAAATGTTAAAACACTTCAACTGCAGAATGGTGTACATGTACTTTTTGGGCACCCAAGATGGCGTATCGGTTGCTTCAAGCCACATTGGCTAATCAGCATGTAGCAGCCAGTCCTGGGCCAAATTTCTTCGCTACATAACCACTGAATTCTGTGCTTACGATCACCATTTGGTGCTAACAGATTTGTTGTTGTTTTTTAGTCATTTCATGATCCAAAATAAGCCATTTGCGAGTTAAATTTGAATAAAATCTGGAACGCCGACTTAATCCAATGCTTTGTACGTTTAAACTTTGCATTCTCCCGACCAAAGATACTGTTACTATATCATGTGATTCGGGGCAAGCCTTATGCTAGCAACCCCCAGCTCCAGCATGGTCTGGTGTGAACAATGTATTGGTGCTGAGCGTCTCTTACGTAACTATGCAAGAGCTTGCCCTGAATCATGTAATTAGCAACAGTGTCTTTGGTCTGGACTCTGGAGAATTCAAAGTTAAAATGTGCCAAGCATTCTGAGCAAGTCAGTGTACCAGATGTTTTTCAAATGTAAATCCCAAAGGGTATAGGTCACTCGCAAATGGCTTATCAACCCTCCTATGGAAACATGCATTGTCAGCCTGGTTATTACTTGGGTTAATATTGGTCAAGACCCCCATTGGTTTGTACACAGTAGGCCAGGAGGTGAGATACAAACATTTTGACCGTTGGTGACCTCTTAAATAGTAGGAGGGTAAAATAGATGCGAAGCTCACCTTTCTTCCTCGACTCTCATTCCTTGGACAATCGCTGTGAGCATCTCATTGCATTGTGACTGCAAGTGTTCCGGCTCCTGGCGTAACATGAAATAAAATGAGACGCAAAGTCAGCATCGGGTTTTTGCCCTTCACTGATTCATAATTCCATAAGAGATTGATTGTGATACCTGCTGCTATATCAGATTCTAACCAACCAGCAGATTCCAGCCGGCTTGGTGGTCAAGTGGTAAGATGTCTGAACTGGTTAGCAGGAAGTCGTGGGTTCGAGTCCCACCCGAGTAATCTTGTGAGGGTTTTCTCACAAACCCTTGGACAACACTGAGTATACAGCACTTATAAAATTGCATCGGGTAAAACCAAATGAAGAATAGACCACACATTTATAATAATAATGTCTCACACACACACAAAAACTCAAAGCCCCCTCTTTTTCACAGCTTTTAAAAAACTACATCGTGAGTATCGATACACATTTAGCGAGTATTGTGAGCTTTTCAACACCGGAAAAATCTTTCTAATTGAGTTAATATTTATTGAGTTAGGACCAATTGAATACAAGTACTGCTGTTTCATTTGTCCACGGCGACCGATATTTTGACTGCCGCAATGAGAAGACAATCCAAAACTTGCATTTGTGAAAAAGGCTACCAAGTAGAGGGCAGAGACAGAGCAGCACAGTAAACATCTAAAAAGTTAACCAAACAATTCTTTTCAGGACTATCATTACTTCCAAAAGGATAAAGGACCATTGTTTCAACAACAACAACAACAAAACCAAATATAGAAAAAAAATATTAAAACATTAATGAAAGCAAAACTACCCTCCCCAAATCCATTACATTCCTGACAAATGACAATTGAGACCGTGGACAGATTGAAAAATCGGCACTTATTTTGAATTGGCCATAACTAAATAAATATTTACCCGATTGGAAAGATTTTTTTAGGTGTTGAAAAGCTAATGGAATATACTCTCTAAATGTGTATCAATATTTGCGATGTATTATTTTTAAAAGCTGTGAAAAAGAGGGCGCTTTGAGGATTTGTTTTTTTGTGAGACACCCTGTATAAAGCTTTCCACCAAAGAGTCTCAACAGTGCTTCACAATTATTACCCATGTTCAACAGGCCATGAGACCCCTTTTCTGCAGATGAGATCATTGCAATCTGGTCTCTACCCCCACTGGTACCCGTTTACACTCCTGGGTGGAGAGAGGCAATTGCAGTAAAGTGTCTTGCCCAAGAACACAAGCACCATGTTCCCTATCATGGCACACGAGTCAAACTACCATAACCACTGGACCGCGACACTTACTATTTTACGCATTTTACTGGCTCATGATCATTGTTGCAAACAATGAAGACACAAAGGGCACAAAACTTTTTCCCTTCCAAGTTTAAAACTTACGATGTCTTGGCAGATGTATCCGATGGCTTCCAAGGTGGCTTCCCTGAGTGCTTCGGTGCTGCCGAGACTGGTGACATTGCTCAGAAGATGGGGGATTAAATCCGGCCAGGACTGTACGGGAATTTCTGTACAGGCAATGCAGGCCACGCACTAGACGGACACGAACAAATGAGAAGAAAAAGAAATCCAATGTCAGTTGCGAGTCTCAAAGCTTGGGGTGGGGGATCATGCAACTATATTTTTATTGTAACGATGTTTTCATGCAAAACGCTTTTGGGAGATGGCAGCATTTTTAAACTGTTGGTTAAATGTTCAAATGGTTAAACAATGCGACAAAGTTTCGATAAACGCTTACAAACTCAAATATGGATTCTGATCTTTATCCTTTTCATAACACCATGCAAGGTTAACCCTAACCTTCCCAAATCACCCAAAATCCTCTTTGCAAAATGGAGGATTTTGCAGGATTGAGGCTGTGTGGCAAAAATGTGTGGCTGATTTTGGAGGATGCACTGTGTCAAGGTCTTGGGCCGGACCTTGTGTTGTTAATGCTCAACTGTGCATAAGTTTAGGCCTAGATTGTACTTGATATCCTCCGCACTGCTCCAGAATGTCACTGGCTCTGCCTCAACATACTGACAGTGATTGCTGGAGGATTTTGCAGGATTGAGGCAGTGGTCAAGGACCACACTCAAGAAATAACGGATGATTTTGGAGGATTCAGGCGGTATGCAATTTTTACATGGAGGCAGTTGGAGGATTTTGCAGGATTGAGGTTGCATCCTAGCAAAAATGTCTAGAGAGTTAGGGGTCAATGAATGTTTAGCTTTTATTAGAAACAAGTAAAAATTTACCTGAGCAGCAGCTTTCGTCGAGTGGGTCTCTGTTCCAAGTGACTGCAAAACCTTTGAACAACAAAAAGAGACCTCAATAATGTATTGCTCATGCAAGGTCACATTTGAGAAATGCAACCCTTCGGATGTGCTCTAAATGCACACAAGAGTGCAGCATACAACATGTACATGGCCAGCATACGTGATCTGATACACCGTGCCCTATGGAGACATGCACACAATAGGGAACAAAATAGATATGTGGATTTTACTCAAAAACTAGGAATTTCCAAGGTTTGTTGATCAGTCACAAATGGTAGAGCTTTAGAAAAGGGATATTAATTTCGAATTTCAGCCAAGGAAATTAATTCTGGTTAAAATAAGAGCATTTTGAAACTGTACTTTCAAACTCGAAAACTTTAGTACACAAGAACAAAGAAATGTCTCCACAAGGATACAAATTTCAGAATGTGTGTAGGTGCACTATGAACAAAAAATAATCACTACAGCCTAACCACGTGAACTATTCGTCATTGTTAATGCAGAGCGAAATAAAATGTTCAATCTCGGATTCAGCATTTAAATTTTGGGCGTATTGGTTTCGACATCACACCTTTACGGGAATATAAATGCAGATATGCAACTAGCCGTACAAAAGCTGAACAAAAGATCGAGCTTTCGATAAGTTTGGGCACAAACATGGATGTGCCCAGCATGCTACAATGCATACAGTGTGATCAGCACTCAAGAATTTAAAGGTAGAGTATATCATTTGTGCATTTTTTTTTTTTTTAAGCAACCAAAGTGCTCAAAATCTAAAGACGGGTGCTTAACAACTAACCTGATGAAGTTTTAGCTCTGTGAATGCTGTATATTCCGAGACAACAACATTCTAGGATCTTGATTTCAATTCAAAAGTTGCCAAGTCATGTTTTTAAATTGCGCAATTCAAAAGTTGCCCAGTCATGTTTTTAAATTGCGCCCAAAATCAGCATCCAGGACATGTTCTCATTCAGCCAATTGCAGCTACGCGATGTCACGCACTGAACCGCGCGCATGTGTGCGTCGTGTCAATGCTTGCGCGCACCCATTCACGCACCCCCATTCAACGAACTACTTTAGAATGGAAATTTCCAAAAAAATGCGTCTTTAAAAACGCATTTTGGAAATGACCTTCTTTTATTGTTTTTTCTTCAAAGCGACAGCATGCCAAAAAGAATAATTTCACAGGGAGTTTTAGTCCCATTACTATCTTTAAACCAAGTATGCTTTTCAACGATAATTTCGAGTTACTTTTTAGATAACTGCAAATGATATACTCTACGTTAAATACAACTCAATGATGTAATCAAATCTTAGAGGAACCTGAATCAACAGCTACAAAGAGTCAACTTCTTTAAAAAAGTTCATTCATAATTTTGATTCCAATTTCAGAACTGATTCTATTCGATTCTGGCATGGAGTTGCCCGCGTCTACATGTACTTCTTGAGTCAACTACTTACCATTAGTTTGATCTCAGTTTTCAGTTTGTTGTCGAGCGCCAGCCATCGCTGCTGGTACAAGGCCCGCACTTCGGGTGATTTGGACGTCAGGGCATTTTTAAGCTGGAGGCCTGCCGCCATGCGCGGCACGGCATCATACGAAGCGTTGGCCAATATCTGGGCCAGGAGAGCCAGGTATTTGTTCTGGAAAAGAAAGCCAAAAAGGAATGTCTGCCGTTAATATAAGTTTGAAAAAGGACTTTCAACTTCGGAAAATGGAATGCAGGCTTTTAATATGGATGTACTGTCAATGCTATTTTTAGATTCAGCTTGGAAAAAGAAAAATGACATTGAATACATGCGCAAAGAGTCTATGATAAATCTTGGGGGCTGCACAAGAACGGACACGAAGGCCCATTTTTTTTATCGTGGCAAACATTGCAGCTGCTAATTCTAAAAAACTCAAGGCGACCCTAACCCTCCTCAATCCTCCAAAGTCCTCTGGGCGGTTTTGGAGGATTTTGGAGGATTGAGGATGAATGCAGCATACAATTTTGGAGGATTGGGGAGGATTGAGGGCACATAGTCATTCAGTATCGGTTGTTTTTGGAGGATTGAGGATGAATGGTGTTTGAAGAAGAGGAGGATTGTGAAGGACTGAGGCAGTGGGTACCCTTCATTTGAACATGCATGCAATTGCAAAATTTTGGAGGATTTTGGAGGATTAAGGATGGTTCCTAGCAAAAAGGGCCTAGGGGGTTAGGGTATAAAGGCAAAAGTTTCTGTGAATGTATCGTAGTTTCAGATTCATTTCAATTTGTATTCAGATGGACTATGAACTTACGACAGAACGTAAGGGGGGGGGGAGGTTTCATTGGGCAGGACATTTTTTTAACCCTTACCGTGCCCACCCCTTCAAAATCCAACGGCATGTTTTGTTTGATCCTGTTGGAGTGAGTACTGCACTAGTATTACTGATTATGTTTTACATGGGGTCAGCATACCACCATAATCAGAGTCCAACAGTTTGGGTGTAGAGATTATCATAAGGTGTTGGATTTTGCAAGAGTGAGGAAGGTTCCTAGTAAATCACTCAAGGGGGTTAGGGTTAAAATAGTAATTACATGCACATACATGTATAACCCAATATGTACTCGTTTAAGGACTGAGACACCTTACTTTGTACAAGAAAGTTTAGTTAGACATGACAGATAGCCAGAATACAAACAAATAATAATAATAATTCTTAAATGAGAACACAACGACGTTGTAAAAAGTAAAATCAGTAAAGTCCGTTACGAGCCAATGTGGCTCATCAGGCCAGCGTTTATCTCTGGTTATGAAACGACTGAGAATATTTCAACTCCCCCTGGATGGGATGCTAGTCCATCGCAGGTTACTCCCAGCTAATGCCGGTACCCATTTATACTCCTGGGTGGAAAGAGGCAAGTAGGGTGAAGTGGCTTGCCCAAGGACACAACATATGACCAGCAGCTGGATTCAAACCCCTGACCCTCTGATCACGAGTCAAGAACCCTAACCACTAGGCCACAATCTCCACAAACGACCTTGGCTGCCCATGAATGACATCACACAGCCACACCAAAAAGAATGTAGCCTATATTTGAGGAAAAAACAACAACACTTTCTCTCGTAAAAGGTAACACAGAACTTACAAAGTTTTCTTGTGCAGCTTGTTCTAGAAACTTCTGAGCAAGTTCCAATTCATGAGTGTCTGCAAAAGAAATTTAGAAGCAATGAATTCATAACACAATTTTTTTTTTTCAGATTCCAAGGCAAGACTGTGAAATTACGGTGAAATATCGGACACTTTCTAAACATACTTGTGTCAGTATATATTGCACTGTTCAACGGGTTGAAACTTAAAGGGCTTCCCAAGATTGTCACGTGATTTAGGGGTGTGCATTTACGGGTGGTATGGGAATTGGGTACTCAAAAAAAACCACCAAAAACCCGGGTATTTGGGTACCTGTTAAAGAAACCCAACCCCAAAATTTAAATCTCGGAAGTTGCTGTTCATATCGTCGGTGTTTTCACGACGTGACAAAAATCTCAATATCATGCAAAAGGTCATTCCGAGATAATCGCCTTTGAAGTTAATCACTTTTTCAAAACACCTTTTCGACTAGTTTTTAGTTATGGATTTAAGAAATTCTTGCATTGTCAAGTAACGTATGCTTTGTTCTTTGCTAATTCAAAGTTGTTTATTAGGAGTCTCTCTTAATTAAACTGTAATTCATTAATAAAGATCAATAAAAGTTTTTTTCACTTTGTGAAAACAGCAAAACACAGAGGCCTCACTATTTTGTCCCATTAAGTTGTACACACTCTTTGTCACTTCGTGAAAACATAAAACGTTCTAAGAAATTGTTACATTTGCGCGTCTGACGTCACTGCAGCTCGCGCGCGTCTGTTCTTTATCGACTTCGTTCACGGTGTGCGCGTCCAATCTCGTCCAATCCCATCCTAACGTGTGTGTAGAGAAATGCTTTACTCCTCTGGCCCTGCTAACAAGTTAAGTTTGTGTCACTTCATGAAAACAGAAAAAAAGGATTTTAGGCTTTTTGTCAAATGTTTGTTTACGATAATTACAAAAGTAAACAATATTTGGCTTTGAAACTCAGCCAAATTCTTCCTTTTGTCAAATGCAATAAATTGGTCGGCAAAACTCAAAATCGATTTTGGAGGTTTTTGTCACTTCGTGAAAACATCGATGATATTGTTCATAAAGGTCCGCACGATAATACTACCACATCGGTGCGTCAATACAGCAAGATACAAGTATGTACATGCTGGGCGCGATCAGTCTATGTGAGCAAGCGGTCGATTGCGCT
Source organism: Patiria miniata (assembly GCF_015706575.1). Taxonomy (NCBI): domain Eukaryota; kingdom Metazoa; phylum Echinodermata; class Asteroidea; order Valvatida; family Asterinidae; genus Patiria; species Patiria miniata. Next base: position 4,585,190 of record NW_024037054.1, read on the forward strand.
ACCACCAGTCGAACACATTTTCTTTCTAATTCACGGGCCTGGAGGATTTTTTTAAAAATTGGTAAGTAAAGTCCAAGATATCCTACAGAATCGACCCATCGTGCAACGCATTTCTGCGCGATCAACCGATCACTCAAATACCGATCACGTACATGTACGATTTATATACATGTAATTTTACGGTGTAAATCGCATTTTTGCAACCGTCGTAACGTGCATCCGGTTTGTTTTTTCAATGTAGCCTTGTTTTCATTTTGAAAGTCTCCACAAATGACATTCAAAACCTTTCTTTTTCATGGTCTGAGCCGTTACTTCGTAATATGTAAATTTGGTTACGGGTACTCGATCCCATAATCTGGAACTGGTTCCTGACTTCAGCGGTCGGTACTCGGGTACCCGGTTCCGATGCACTGTCCCACACTGGTTCCCTTCTAGTCCGAACATTTGGTATTACTATACCTCATACATATTCATGACCGAGAGCCAAACTTTCACTGGTCAATTCACCATCACGTGGCAGATGTTATTCTTGCTGTTTACCAAACGCGCACGCGAGGATTCACGCACAGGCTAAATACACATGCGTATTAGACTGTCGCACGGGTTACCCGTGCGACAGTCTACTACGCATGCGCTTTACAAACTCAATCGAGGTACTATCGCACGGGTGAAGTACGCATGCGCGAACATCGCCCAAGAGAGATGCTTGGTTGCACGGTTTGCGTAAATTCATGACATTATATAATTGCCGGACTGGACAAAATTTATGGACAATAAAGATGCCTCCTGTACAAAAGAAAGTTGTACACAAACAACTGTATTTACAACTGTAGTTACTGTATTGCAAACGAACCGAACTAGTGAAGTTAAGCAACAATATTCTTTTGGTGAGCTGTAACAAGTTTCTCCAAAAATTTTGTTTTAGGTGCATGATTAGATATAAAAAAAAATCGGCAACTGAATATGCATGAGGTATAGTAAAACAAATATACATGTAACATGGTTTATTTCGGGTGGACAGTCGATATTAGCTCCCCTCGGTATTGGAAGTTGACAAACTAGTTCCCTCGGCTTCGCCTCGGGAACTAGTTTGTCAACTTCCAATACCTCGGGGAGCGAATATCGACTGTCCACCCTCAAACCATGTTATATTTGTACATGTATACTCTCAATACTGTGTATACATGTGAGTCCCAAAACTTAAGGTATTGAAAACATGCAATATGTACAAGATAATAGACTGGCACCTGAAACAACCAGTCCAACACACCTTTAGTACAGTATCAGTCAACTGTGTCAAAAGAAACGTCTGAAACCCATTTCTATTCTACACATTCTCTATAGTCATGCCACCAGACTACTGAATGGTCAATCTTCTCAAACAGTTTGACATGTACCAGTCTAGTCTTAGGATTTCAATTGAAATCACTTGGCTTGACTCTCAGGTGCAAAATGTTGAAGAAAAGTCTCCCTTAAAAATTGAAGTGAGACCTCAAACTTGGCTGGTGAAATACTGAGGACCTTGTCTTTGACCAATGACAATTTGGGAGAATTTTGTCGGCTTAAGAGTGAGTTAACTGGGCCTGATTTTGTTTTGCATGCTTTTCAGAACTCAAGGTCCCAGCCTGGTTCCCTCCATGATGGATACATGGTCATTTATAGTTATATAATGGCGGGAACCAGTTCATGCATAGTCTTGTTCCCTGACTCGCCACTGACCTTCGAAGTGCACTTATATATTACAAACGAGAACCAGTCTAACATTATCATAAACTATGCAGCGTGCATGCGCGCGACATCGAAATTGCGCCCGATCTTGAAAGACTCTCCTGTACTTAGCAATATTTCGGTAGAAATACGATTTTCTTAAGCATTTTACAGTTGATTCCATGCAGTTTTGCGCATTCTCAGTCCTTCCTGGTGACCGCCATCTTTTTATTTCTGAGTTGCGTTTTGTCGCACTATCAGTGACACAGTTCGGGATCACTTTTTATACAAAGCGCTGTACACGCGCACGTGTTTGGACTTTTATGGTCCGAGTGACATAATTTCTTAGTAAAATGCCTCCTCTTCAAGTTAAAACCAAATATGTTGACACAGACTCAACTTAAATGGAAATAAATCTTGGATTTACAAGTACAGGACTAGCCACCGGGCCTGCGGCGTGCCGCGTGATTGACAGGTGAACGATCCTTGTATGCCATCAGGTATTGCGCGAGAGCATTATTCAGATGGAACATGGTTGCAATTGACTTACACACAAACGGATGCCAAGACGCCTCCAAAAGGAGCTGGAAATAACACGAAAGCTGGAGAGTTCAACACATGCGCATCAATTTTTATTTGTTATTCATGTTATTAACAAGGTGAGTGTTTTTTTAAGGCAGTGGATATTTTGCCAGAGACGGCAAACCTTCAGTAAACGTTAGTTTGCCGGATATGCACTGAACACGTGCAGTTACTGTTTTTTTGTACTGTTTTTCCGGTGACAAATTTTAGTCTGGCTCCATGCCAATATTATCGTTGTAACCTCGTATTCACAAGATGGGATTCAGACCATTTTATAATTTCGGACTTTATTTCCCTCTTAAAAAAAATCCTCCAGAGCCACAAATCTGAAAAAGAAAATGTAATAGGGGCCTACTCTGCAATAAAATGTTTGAGACATGTTAAAATAATAAAAGAAGAATATTCTTATTTATTTGGGGATGAAAAAAAACCTTAAAAATGTGGCGAGGATCAGGATTCGAACTCGAAAATCAACATTTGGCAAAGTCGACACGTTTTTTGTACATGTGGATGTGTGGCCTATGTTTACGGAGGCAGTCCAGTAAATAGGCCACATTTATGGGGCTACGATTGTGCTACACAACTTTGGTGGGAATTTAATACATATTATAATTCAGCCCTATCTTAAAGAGTACAGCGCCCTCTGTTGATATGGATTGCCGCCGGCAAACCTTTAGTAAACGTTAGTTTGCCGGCGTTACCTCCGGCAAAATATCCACTACCTATTTTTTAAATTTTAACCTAAAAGTGGGTTTTTGTTCTCTATAGACTTAGTATAAGAACTGGACCCATAACTACACAATCGCCAATAACACAAATACATGAATGCATCATAATTCATATCACCAGTGATCACTGCGTGTGGTTCCGTGTGGTCAGACGTGCGTGATCAACGTCAGACATGTCAGACAGCTCGACAGTCAGATTTCGTATTCTAACATGTCTAATCTTACCTGTCGTCGTGACTGTTTGCTGAAGAATTGTCATCATAGTGACAAGATCCTGGTCTTCAGCCATTTTTAAAGAACCTTTTTCCCGCTTACTGTCAACAAAATGTTTAGTTCTTGAATAAATTGGAAGGCGTCGAAACTGGAAATTTGTCCGCGAATTTTTATTCGTCGTAGGCCCCTCCTCAGCACATGTGTGCATGCATGCAATACAGAACTTGCAAATGCTGCCGGGAAAAATCCCTCCCGTAAAGTGCGCCAACGTCTTTAGAAGAGTGACTGTGATTGGTCATCATGATTAACACTTCATTCCTCAAAAAAAAAATATAAAGTTGACACATTAATATGCAAAGATGACAAAATAATACCATACATAATTCAAACTACATAATATCTTAATCTTTCTGTATCGCTGATCATTATTCTGACAAACTATAAGGAAAAAAAATATATCGTTTTACACACTTGCAAGCACAAATTTGTCACAGAAAACAACCAATGAAATAGGACATTGCATGCAGATTATATTGAATATACCGGTACACATTTTGTCCCGCTATTAAAATCGAAGTCATGTAGGCTAGGCCTAGATTGATTTTATACTTGTGTTTGAAAAACTCATTTTATTTCTTATCGTTGTGTGGCCATGGGGTGAAGGATTGATTTTTGGACAATCTTACACTGGATTACAGCAGTGTGCTGCATGTCCAGCGCATGCATAAAATGACCTGTCCCCCCCCCCCCCCCCCCATTTTCGCCTCTTTTCTAGAGGGCGCCTTTTCGTTTTATGCGGCTGACACTTATTACTGTTATGTAGGCCCTACACTAAGGGGCCATTCAAAATGTTCAATGTTTTAAATTTCGAATTTTTTTCGAAATTGTTTTGACCCACCCACCCACCCCAAATTTCATTTTTAAATGTTGAATTGCAATTCAATATATCCTATACACCGAAGAACAAAGTAATGCTTCAAATGAGCCAGATTTTGTGGGTCAATCCTCTTAATTCCAGCTCAGGAGCTTTCAATAGCTTGTCCAGCCTTCCAGTAACTTTGAAGTTGAAACAAGAGGAAATTCCCAATCACACAAAACTTTGTAGTGCTGTTGTTAATGCTGAATAGTACCCATTGTTTGTTGGTTTCAAAAGTCATTGAGTTTAACATTTTGCACTGACAAGCTGAAAGCTAAATGATCAGCATTTTACGGCCGTGAACTAGTGATGAAAAAAAAAGGGTTAGGAGTAGCGCAGAGGACTGTGAGCTCGTATTTCTGTGAAATGTGGGTGAAATTAGGCCCTAAATTGGCTCTATTTTGCAATGGAGCGTAGGCGCCCATTTTTAAAATGGTGATGGGCTTCAGGACTGCTTTCAGGGGTAATCATCTTTGGATGGATTTTCTCCCCAACGTCTTTGGTTAACCCCTAGAAAATGAAAGATGATGAAATAAGCTTTAATTTAATGTACGTCTTGAACACCTCGGAGAGTTTTGAGTATTTTTTCCTGAATTTCTGAAGTGGGGCCATTTATCATTGGGGTCTATGGACATTTATTTATTGGTCTGCGACCGTAAAGACTTCTGTCAACGCGATCACGATCTGCCAAAAACGAAGTCGGCTTTAAGTCAACAAAAATAAAACACACATTGTGGAGACGATAACTCAAGAAAAACACATTGCACTGAATTGAAATTTCGTCCAATAATTGTTCGGGATATAGAACATAAATCTTTAGAAAATCGACGAGAACCCTTGAAGAATAAATTTCATATGATTTCAAGAAATACAGTATACAAATCGCGAAAAATTCAATCCAAATTCAAGTCATTTTTAATTGAACAAAAATAAAGCACTCTTTGTGGAGACAATAACTCAAGATAAACACATTGCATTGAATTGAATTGCGTCCAATAATTGGTCGTGATATATCGACACAATAAATTTGAAATTCGACAGAAAAACAAAATTAATACAACAAAAACAAAAACTACAGTGAGTAAGGGTGTCGTGCCAAAAACCGTCCGGTGCCAAATAGTGTCCGCTGAGCATGCGCAGTAGGCGCCAGACACTATTTGGCATGAAATACATGCCAAATAGTGTCCGGTGCCAAATAGTGTACGGGCTCCGTCGATCGAGCGAGAGCAAGGGCGGCCTGTACGTCCTGCCGGACAGTATTAAGCTGGAAAAATCGGACAGTATTTTGCAGGAAAAATCGGACAGTATTTTGCAAGGGGGAATCGGACAATATTTGGCAGGGCGATTTTGTTGGTAGGAAAAATCGGACAATATTCAGTGGCGGGGAATCAGACAATATTTGGCAGGGGGAATCGGACAGTATTTAGCAGGAGAAATCGGACATTTTTTTTCGCAGGGAAATCGGACACTATTTGGCAGGGGGAATCGGACACTGTTTAGTAGGACAAATCGGACAGTATTTGGCAGGGGGGAATCGGACAATATTTGGCAGGGGGGAATCGGACAATATTTGGCAGGGGGAATCGGACAGTTTGGCAGGAAAAATCGGACAATATTTGGCAGGAAAAATCGGACAGTATTAGGTGGGAGAAACCGTAAAATATAACGTTGGTTATAATGCTACACACAGCACAGTACGTACTACACACACTTCACACGGCGTTAGGCCTACGTACGTACTGCATGCCAAACAGGTGAACTGACGCGAAAAAAACACACAAACATTTTGCACAAATATAATGTTTAAACTATTAGGGAAACCAAGTCAAATAGTTAACAAGGAAAACGTTAAAACAGATTGTAAAAAGCAAATTCAGGTGAAAAGAGATCTTTTCTATACGATGCATTGACAGCTCGACAAGGCAGGCAATAGGATGCACGCTAAGCGCGGACACTATTTGGCAAGCGTCCGTAAACAATGTGACGTCATAGACGCATGACCAATCAGATCGCATTATGCTAATTAGCGGACACTATTTGGCACCGGACGGTTTTTGGCACGACAAGGGCACTCCTGTACATTTTACCAATATCAATTTCTTCCAAAAGAGGGCGCGCTATACAAAAACTGGTCACCACCGTAAAGACTTCTGTCAACGCGCATCACGATCTGCCAAAACGAAGTAGGCTTTGTGGAGACGATAACTCAAGAAAAACACATTGCACTGAATTGATATTTCGTCCAATAATTGTTCGGGATATAGCACACAAATCGTTTGAAAATCGACGAGAACCCTTGAAGTATAGGTTTAATATGATTCAAAGAAATACAGTGTAATAATCGCGAAAATTCAATCCAAATTCAAGTTACTTCGCAAACTTGAACGACTCGAGTAGAAATGTTTGAAACCCTAATCAAAATTATTGCGCCCGCTGTCGGTCTTATTGCGCCATTCTGATATATCTTCTGTCTAGCCCCCCCACCACACCGAAAAATAATAGTAATTAAATACTGTTTAAAAATGTGCTCGTTTATTCAGAAATTCATGAAGCATAATATCCAAATTATTGGATGTTTCCAAAGTGTCTTTCCCATTTGCAAAAGTTCTTTTTAAATTCGATCTACAAGGTGTATAAAAAAGATAATCCAAAAACCACGGGTATTTCATGTAAAAAGTATGAACCTGAGCACTGTCAAAATGGCTCCATCTTAAAGGGTAGGTCGTTAGCTTTTCAGTGATATCTCATTTGCATCTCTTTTAAGTCACGGATGACCGAGCACCAATAATTTCAAAACAAAGGCCACCAACCCCTATTCCCAAGTTTGTTGATTAAAGTGGTGAGTTAAGCTGTCGAATGAATGCGCTGTCGCTATAGATTACGGCTTTTTTGTGTACAAAGTTTGTGGAGTGTCAAGTGCATTTTTATAGTATGTTTTAACAAAATTGTCTCAGTCCCAGATTCAGTGTCTTTTCAACATTTTTGCAATGACTGACCTTCACTGAGATAATCATTTGATGAAAAAAGTGGCATCAGGGTGCAATATTCTTTCAAAAAAATAAAATAATTTCCTTACACTTTGTGATCCCTTCTCGCCCCAAAATATTCGTTCTTAAGTTTTAAACCCTCCCCCCCCCCGCAACTTAGGTGTCAAAATGCACGGCATCTACATGTACACCCACATCTACATGTACTCGCGCTACGCACAACACGCCAAACAACTTGGACAGCGCCCTCTACAGTCATACCGAAATTGACCGGTCGGTGGACTACGAATTCCCTTGCTTTTTGTGGACAAAGTCTGCTTCAAATTTAGAGTTTTAACCCTCAAACATGGGAAAAATACCGTACGATATCCCAGACTGGAGTAAGTACAAGGTTGAAGATGTTCCAGAACTCAAGGCGATTCAAGATAGGCTTGCCAGGAAGGGTTTGAGAGATCCTTGGTTGAGGTAAAATAAAAACTTATTCCGACTTCGCATTCCTAATGCCCGAATTTTGCATGAAGGTGGTGCCTAGTTTTCGGACAAATCGCATTACTCACTTTCAAGTAATTTTTTTTGTATTGCAGGTTACATTGGGGAAAAAATGTAGTCAAGAAAATGTTATAAGTTGGGGCCTATTTCCTAAATTGGAAATGTTTTTCAGTCCCAATTCGTGTTTTTTTTCAACATTTTTGCAAATGTCTTTTGACTGACCAGATGATACTTGATACTGATGATAGGCCCTTGGCCCTAACAAATTAAATATGAAAAAAAGTGGCGTCAGGTTGCAACATTCTTTCTGACCATTTGGCAACTCGACCATTGTGCCAACTCATCCATTGTACAGCCATGACAACTCGAATTAAAACTTGGGGAGTAATTGCAGAATACCCCGCCACTCGGAAATACACCCCTAAAAATCTCTGGCTACGCGGTTGGAACAATCACTGGAAAAGAAATAATTCAAGTCCATGCCAGCTACATGGATACTGAGTGGGGATCCAATACAAACACAAGGAAGTCAAGTTGGACATTTCAAAATGTCCACTTTCTGTTTTGTTTCTTAATTAATTGTGAGGCTTATCTTCCCTTTGGCAAGTTGGGGTACGCAATCAACGTAGGACACAAACCTCAAACATGTATACTTGTATTCTCATAAACATAGTACATAAAACCACTTTATTAGCAAGTTTACCCCATTGCCAAAGTAATTCCATCTGAATCACAAAAAATTTGTCTCAAATTCTCTAACCACCACCAAATTCTCCTCTGTATCTCACAGGAATGAAGTGTGGCGCTACCAGCATTACATGCGGGGAGCTCCGTGGTACACCATCATCTTCAAAGGCTTCAAATGGGGCGCTGGTGCATTCATCATAGCTGCAGGACTCGAGAGACTGCTATCAAAGCCAGACAGCCACGGCCGTGAAGGCGGAGGTCACTGATGGTGGATGCTCAAGTTTTCATGTACTGGTTTTACAGAGTTTCCTGGAGTAAAAGTTTAGTTAACTGTGATTGATAAAACAAGAGAAGGATGCATCTTAGTAATGAATTGCTACTCTGAAGGACGTTGGACATCAGGATATCTTCATGCAAGAAGACCATCGGCCCAACTGGACTGTCGACACGAGAGTATAGTGGAAACACGTTTTACATACATGGTATACTTTCCATGTGCAGAACTTTCAGCATACCAGAATGTTTATTTACATCAAACTATCCATAATCCACTAAAATTCAACATCTGGTTAATTTTTGCGCGTGTGATATCATAATCGAAGCCTAGTGTAACGAGTTTGTTGAATTTTAGAGGAATAAAACAAATGTGTAAGTATAAAGGTTAATCATATAACACATGTTGATTCAAAACAAAAAGTTGTCTGAATTAAAATGGTGTGCTAACATGTTCAGGCAAATTTATGGGCCTTTTCTGTCTAGTGGGCTCCAGTTTTAGCTGATATATTGGCTCACCATCTGAAAACATTTAAGACGTTAATGTACTTATCTTCAAGTAAACTTGAATCCTCAATCGTGATTGGTCAATCCATGGCAACAAACCGCACAACATTATCCCACGTAGTACGGTCCATACTGCACTCGGCGTATTATGTTTTGTAAGATGCGAGTGCCATTCCCACTGCATGCACATGTAATAGGCTAACCGCTGAAAAGTTCGTGTACGGCGTGTGTGTTAGAACTTTACTGCGAGTAAAGTTTGCATGAAGATGAATTTGTTATCCCACTCGCGCTCGTGGAACACGGAGAATGTAGTGTGCGTCTTGCGTCCCACATACCACTCGGTCTTTGGCCTGGTGGCGTGTGGGAGACAGACGCACTGCATTATTCCGTGTTCCACTCTCACTCATGGGATAATTAATAGTGAAAATGTGGTATGATGATTTGGCAACCCAATTTTCATTATTTTATGACTATTATGTAGCTGTAGAGGGCACCACATGTACACGTACATCAAAGGCCCTCGCTTCGCCATTTTCTTTTCTCATTCTAGAATGTTCTGTTGTGATAAAGAAGGCCAATTTCATAAAGAATAACACAGTATGCTAATTTGCTACATCTTAGTGCACAGGTTAGATTTGATTGAGGGGGACATGTTTCAAATCTGTTGGCCAAAAGCTATGACGTCACAGCAACTAGTCACACTCCAATTTTGCATCAATTGAACATATTTCACATGTACAGTAAATTTCGTTGTCTGCATTGAATTTTGCAACATCAAATTGTGCTTGGCAATTTGCTTTTTAAGTACTTTCCAGGTGAAGGTGACATTTTCAAAAGGTTAGCAATTGATTCGACTAGGTGTGAATTGACTTCAGTATCTGAATGAGGGATGCACGCTTGTTTGATGAATTTAGTATGTACATTGTAATACATGTACTAGGCAATTCACTTATAAAGTATATGTACTTGTTCCGTTTGAATTGCTGTGAACTAATAGACTTCCACGATTTCTTCAATTAAACAAGATCATATTTTCCAGTACATAAGAGTGGGAGACCTAGAACGTTGCGTGTACAAAGGAACTTTTACTGAGGCTTTGTACATGTATGTCTCATTCTTGTTCTGCAACAACTTGCTGTCCATGTACATGTGTTTTGAAGTTTGCACGAATCCAAAAACTTAAATTGCAGATTTAATAAAAGTGATTTGGTTAAAATTGACAATTGTTCTTTCAAGCCTTGAATTTGTAACATTCCATCTTGAACCTCCAATTTGAAGGGATCAAACACATTTGCTTTATGTATCACTAAATCCAGTGTTCATGCAAGATTCAAACTAACAGAGTTCTTACCTTTTTCGTTATAATGAAGAGGTGGGCTGATAGTGTCGCAAGTTAAAGGGCCTCTGCAATATTTAAGTTTGAATTAGTTATGGGAATAAATATGTGATTAGCCGGTCTTCAACAAGTACGTTTAAATCCTGGGGGGCCTGGACGCGGATTCGGCTCAGGCTATTACTCGCGACCAGGCCCCTCAAAACAAGTCAAAAATTCACAAATTTCCAACGATTTTGATCAACAATTTTACTTTGTTTTTTGAAACGCCCCTCTGGCAAAGTCCATGGTATGTGCCTCTAGCGCGCGTAGTGCTAAAATCTTAAACGGAAATTGGCGCGCACACGGTGTTTTACCAGCAGTTTAAAACCACCCACGTGACGGGCTTTTGACCAATAGGAATGGGTTCACTGTCTTGGGTATTTACGAATGTAATTTAAACGGCAATTTGACAGATCAAACAAAAAGAAGTTTATGAAGGCACCGTCACAGTCACAAACAAGAGACGCAAGAGGGTCACCTTTCTAGCAAAAATAATGGCCATGGACACAGGGGACAAACAACTTAAAAAGTTTCTGAGACTTTTATTCCCCCCTTTTTAAACTAACATTTCCGCCCAAAAATATCAGCACATCGGACAAAAATCTTCACTACTTTTTTTCTCTCTACATAATTAGCCACATTTATCAAATTAACCATTTTAAATATTACAATTAGCACCAGTAGTGTGGAGTAAATTTATCGCTGTTCTAAAGTTAAAAACATTTTCTGCACTTGCAAATATTCCTAATGCTGCAAAAAAAGATAAATACATTGTATATACATACAAGAACACGATACACATGATTATTTTGGGGGGTATGCATTACAGAAAAATATATCAATTTTTCTGCAGTAGTGCATGTATAAACTGTGCATAGAAAGATCACGTACATACAGTGTACATGATGTTGAAGCACTAATGGTATTGAGAGTAGAACTATAAATATATAATTTGGTTTCTATAAATAGTATAAAAAGAGTAAATTGGGAGATTATTTTGGCAAAAAAGTTGTACTGGGAAGATGCAGATTTGAGTTGTCCTTGGAATTTCAACATAAGTAATGTGTCAATCACAACCATAAATTTTGAACACGTCTATTTCGAGATAAGTTATCATGGAGTTGTTTCTGTTACTGAATATACAGATTAAATCTTACGGCCTGCTTAGTTACAATGTAGTCACTTTATAAAATACACCTTTTTGTGCAGTGAGCAAATACTGAGTCCATTTGTAATGACCTGGATGAAGCAAAACGCAACACCCTTAGAGCTACAATCCATCATTTGCAGCTGTCCAAATAGTAACTGACGTAATTATTGTTGAAAAATATACTTGGTTGAAAGATAGTAAGGGCACTAAACTCCCTGTGAAATTATTCTTTCTGGCAAGCTGTCATTTTGAAGAAATCGACGAAAGAAGGTCTTTCCAACGCACCGTTGGGAATGTCCGTTAGTAGTTCGTTTTTTTTTATTCGGCGAAGCACGCCCAAGCGTTGGCGCGATGCACACGCGGTTTCTATAATTCATCAGATCGGTGCGCGTCTTTGCGTAGCTGCAATCGGCTCAGTGAGAACGATTCAGGTCCAATTCAAAACATGATTCAGGAACTTTTGATTTGAAATCGAGATCCTAAAATGCTGTTTATCTCGGAATATACAGCTGAAGCTTAGCTGAAACTTCATCAGGTTAGTTGTTCAGCACCCTTCTTTAGATTTTGAGCATGCTTGTTGCTTCAAACGAACAAAATGCACAAATTACAAAGGATGGACTGTACCTTTAAAGACAAATGCATTCTGATAACACTTTTTTTTTAACCAAGAGAGTTGTAATTGACAATCAATCACTATTCAAACCACAACCGTTTGTCCAAAAAACAATGAAAGAACACTATTTAATACAACTGAGACAATACTAAAAGCTAGACAGAAAATAACAAATGTACAATTCAAACCAATTTTATGTAAGTTCTACAAGGGTACGGCATGCATGACACAGTACGGGTCAATTTAGGGTCCAAATATAGAAAGAAAAACAAAATTCTTAGCACTTTCCACAACAACTCCAAAGTTTATAAATAAAAAATGTATTAGGTTAACTATACAAACGGAAAAATACAACGGAAAGAAATGGTTTAAGCCTCTTGCAAACAGTGACGTTCCATGTTTAGAAGTAACTGCAGCAGCATTGTATAAACGTAAAAACCCATAAAAAATATCTGAAATACACGTACACAAGTTAAAAAATACACTAAAAATGTTTGACTTAAGGCACTCGCACGTAATTATGTCCATAAAATGTGTCAAACGACTCGTAGCACCCAAAAATGATTGCAATGTTCTTTTTTTTTTTGTACAAAAGGAAAAAATGAAAAGACAAACAAACAGGCTGGTTTAATCTCAGAATTATCTTTCAATAAAGCCTTTCATGAAGTAATTTTTTCTTCTGTTTCTCGTTTCTCCCAACTCCCAACTCCCAACCCCCAAAAGTGTACACTACTGGCGCCCATGTGGCCAATCTCAAACGGGCTCCTCAAATGGGCTTGATAATAAAACAATCAAAAGATCATAAACTGCGGAGGTCAAAATCTGAACCCAAAATAAGAGTTTGTAATTAAACCAGCCCTCTCGACTATTATTATTCTTAAGTATCTGGCGATACCTGTACGCATAGCACTACCAGAGCGTTACTACATAGCTGCGTTTCTTGGCCTAGTAGTTTGTGGCTGGTCAGTGGGCTGGCTTGGCCGTTGGCATCGTAGTCCTGCGTGCGCCACTCCTCACAGTAGCTGTCCATCATTCGACTGCCGTCCACGTACGAGCCGTGCCATACATACTTCTGGTCCCTGCGATTACAAAAAAAGATTTGGGAGTCAATGATACATGGCTGATTGATAGCAACAAGGGGATATACAGATACATGTATGGCATATTTTGGTAGCAGACGGAGGTTTAACCCTGTCAGTCACAAGAAGTCAGGTTGGCATAGCGGTACTTTCCTCGCCTTCCACCGCTGTGACCCGGGTTCGAATCCCGCCTAGGCAAACATGTGGATTGGGTTTTCAGTCCCTGCTTGATTCAGTGGGTTTTCCTCAGAATATTCTTTTGGGCTTTTTCTCCCACCTCTAAAACTGTAACTTCTTCTCATTGTCTTCTCTCCACAGGTTTCTTCAGGCTTGCGAGCTACAGTGCCTAGGGCGCTTTTGAGGAATCCTTGCTTTCATTACCAGAAATGATTACTACTACTACTAATAATAACTTATAGTTTTCTACTATAAGTCTCGCCACCACAGAAATTTACTGTTGCCATTTTATCAAAGGATTCCAAAGACATCTCGGTTTTCAGGCCACACTGTCATTCCAAAAGATTTCCAGTTTGTGCCGTCCTCTGCAAATCCTACTTACCATTCTTCACTTGTCATGACATCTTTGCCATTAAATGAGTAGATGTGTTTATCACTATCAAACGAGGCTTCTGATCCATTGAAGATACCTGACCACGACTCGAACATGATTTCACCCTGTATTATTGGGGGGGGGGGGGAACAAATTCAAATGAAATCATCATAAAAATTCCACAGAAAAAAAACCATGATTTAAGCCTTTCAACAAGTCAAAGACTTTCTTTCCAAAATGCAATATAGCTATTTATAGTGGATTTGCAACTGGGGGGGGGGGAGGGGTTTTGAAAATTCACTTGCCTATTTTGCAGGAATTCTTGCTAGCAATTTTGTTTTGCGTCATTTCAGAATTAAACCCTAGAATTAATTTACAAAGGCAATTTCAGGGGAGGGTGGGGGTGCTTGATGGAATTTGATGCTAGCCTAGCTGGCACTGTTCCTTGCTAAGAGTACCAAGGGTGGATCCCGAACAAACACATTTGGATTCTAGATGCTCTGTAGTGCAATCTGAGGCAATTTCTGACCACTTTAACCACATTTTTTTGAAGGAAAAGATGGTGGTGTACGCAGTGCCTGCCTTTATTGCGATGTCACTTAAGAAGAAAAAAAATTGGGTTCGTTTTTTTTGGGGGGGGGGGGGGCATGGCCCCTGTTGCCCCACCCCCTACCCTGGATCCGTTGTTGAACAGTGCAATGGGTTTATTTACTTTTTGGCTACTGTAATTCTTTTGTAGTGTCTGTAATGTTTTGTAAACTCTGAGAATCCTGACATAATTGAAAGCATTCCAACCTTGGCGTTGGCCACTGGTAGATGATGGTAGTCCCTGTTGACCACGGACCTGACATCCTGGACCTTGGAGGAAAGGAACGCCCGGTATGTTCCATGGAGTCCTGCCTGCTGGGCCTGCTGATAGCAGTGGTGGTCTGCACCAGGCAGGCCCTCCCTACGATCTCCCGTCATTGGTTTGTTTAAAGCATACATGTACAGCTGAAATAAAAAAAATAATACAAGTAAAACTTGCGCGATCCCCCGGCATCCTGCCAGTTTGTATACATGTACATGTACAAGCAGTTAGTAAGGACACTTTTCAGTGACGGCCTTGATTGTCCACCCGGCAGGTACCAGTTCTCAGTTGAATGGGGGAGTTTGGGTTGAATGGAGAGTTTCGGTGAGACACCGGACTAACATATGTTAGAGTCATTAGAATCTCTCCAGAGACCTCGTACATATCCATATTGGAAAGGATTTGTTGATGTCGGCCTTCTCTCCACAGACCACCGTGCAAGTTTGGTTGAGATTGATGACTGAACTTGACAGTGAAATGGAACACACAGGCAGGAATATGCCCATTGCAATATCCCTGTGTCTGGCTTGAAATCCAGGGGATAAAAAAAGGGCAAAAATAAAACCAGCTTTTGCCTGATTGCCAATTGAAGTGATTAAAAAAACCCACTTTTGACAGTGCTGAGTCTGCTAGTCAACATCTGCTAACCCTAACCCCCAAAGAGTTCATACCACAAAGTACTACATAGTATTACAAAAGTACAAGAAACTACAAAGTACTACAAAAATTATGTTTGCAGGTACCAAATAGTAGTATACAAATATTGAATGCTTCGAGTGGTGTAGTAAAACTAGCCTCCCGAGGTGATCCATGGACATTCTATTTTTCCTGAGGCGAAGCCGAGGGAAAATAGAATGCTCCATGGATCACCGAGGGAGGCTAGTTTTACTTCACAACGAGATAAAGCATTCAATATTTGTTTCATAACACTTCACACACAGATTCCGCTTGGTTTTAAGATTTTAAATTATTTAAATCTGAACACAGTTGAAATAAACTTCAAGTTCAATACAAAATTGGTGGAAAATGTATTTCTCTCTTCCAAACTACCCCTTCACGAAATGTTTGAACCTAACTCTGTGGCGCGCTCTCTTTGGAACAAAACGCGCTTCGCACAATGTGCACACCAGCATGCATTTGCACACAAATACCGCGCCGTGGATATAGTACTTTGGTTGCTGATGGTATAGTACTTTGGTTGCTACGGGCATAGTACTTTTGGCCGTTCACAGAAAGATAGCAAAAATAGAAAGTATCATGTGACTCGCTCTCGGCCAATCAAGACACAGAATCTGTGGGTGAGGTGTTATAAAAAATACAATGAGTACTGTGCCCACTAAATATATGCTGAAGTACTGCATACTACAGTTTACTACTAGTAGTATTTTGTAGCTTTTGGTGAGGTTAGGTTTAAAAGAGGTTGCCAAATGGTATTCATTTAGGCCTTGTTGACATGGTTTTGTAATATTTTCTCTAGCTGGAATTTGTGTCAGGGTGATTAATGCTATAGTGCTTATATAATAAACAAGACTTTTTCCTAAACAAGTGACTTATTTTCAAAGTAACTCATGTCGTTAGTGTTGCTAATTAACCTTCTTACCATCGGCTGATCGCCAAGTGGGATCTCGGGTCCGGGAAGGTTGGGCTTTGTGGTTGGGACTGTGACCACTTTCTCTGTCTGCAGGTCAAGATGAATCACACATTGATTAATTCAGACTTTTGTCAATTCAGATGTTATGGACAATAATGAACACAATTCGGCGGTGACAAATGTTACATGCCACAATTAAAGGGCTGAAAAAACATGACCAAGAATTTGTTTTCGATAAGTTTAAGATCAGCAAAAGCATCAGTCATACTTAACCAGAAAGAGCCCTCTCTTTTATTCAAGTTGCTACCCGAAAGCACTTATATGCAATAGCTTAATAGCAACCTAAATATTAACACTGCGAACAAGCCCAAAGTTTGTCAAGTGAAGCCTTTTTCCCCAGTATTGCAAATTTGTCAAAAATGCCTTTATCTCTTTCAAGCAAGTTTAAAGGTAGAGTATATCAATTATCATTCGCAGTTTAATCCAAAAAGTAACTGACCAAATTATTGCTGAAAAGCATACTTGGTTTAAAGATAGTAATGGGACTAAACTCCCTGTGAAATTACTCTTTATGGCATGCCGTCATTTTGAAGAAAACAATAATAAGAAGGTCATTTCCAAAGGTGTGTCATAAGACGCATTTTTGGAAATTTCCGTCAGTAGTTCATGTGCAATAAGCATTCGACACAACACACACGCGTGCATGGTTAATATTACTCATCAGTTCAGAGCGCGACATTGCGTAGCTGCAATCGGCATCCGAGCATAATTCAAAACATGACTCGGCAACTTTTGAGTTGAAATCCAGTTCCTGGAATATTGTTTTCTCAGATATACAGCATTCACAGAGCTAAAACTTCATCAGGTTAGTTGTTAAGTACCCTTCTTTACATTTTAAGCACTTTTGTTGCTTCAAAAAAAAAAATGCAAAAATGATGTACTCTACCTTTAAATGAAAACAAATAAAATTTTTGAAACCACCGCAAGTATGCAAATTTCACAAAAGTTGAACACAATAATCACAATGAATTTAAAAGTTTGCTTTGGCACATTAGGTATGAAATGCACATGTGTAGCAACTGGTAGCGATACATTTAACACACATGACATAAAAGAAAAGAAATTGAAGCCAACTTACAGTAGAGTGAGTTTGTTGAGATGGAGTAGAGGTAGTGGTGGGAAGAGGAGGTTGTACAGGGTCTAGGTTAAATGTAGCTCCGAGCTAAAGATACGGGGGAAAATGCATGACAAAACTACATGATCATCAAGCAACCAAACAGCATGCTGTCTGGTGTGACGCTACTACTATAGAAAATAAAACTTGGACACATTTCAGTTGATTCTTGAAAGGGCCCATGCAATGTATTTTTTTAAATGCAATCCTTGAAACAGTCCCCGTCACCAGCCCACTACCATAAAAATACAAAAATACACATGTATGGCTTTTGCTGTTGGGGGGGGGGGGGGCCAATTGCTCGCCAAGGGGGGCCTGGCCCCACCAGGCACCCCCCCCTTTGGTGACGGGCCTGCCTAGAAAATGCACTTGGCATAGCTGCGCAATGTTTCAAATAATTTAAACATCTCGAACGAGGTTAAAAACAGCATTTACGACGGCTGTTTGTGTGTGAATTTGTTCGTTCGCGAAACAGTCGTTGGATCACCTCAGCCCACCATTTTGAAAATTATTTTGTCCGACTTTCTTCGGAATCATTCGGCAACTCTTAAATTATGTTACGAGTAAAATAGCAATTCATTTACTTGAAACATAAAGTTTTGAGTGTCTTGTATCAACCTTGAAAAGTTGTGCAATAACGGGCTCTACGACAGTGCCGATTTGCTGGTAAAATATGTCATTTTCAGTTGCCACGCCACAACTTACGCCACCTAAAATGATTGCGCAAGTTACGCCATAATTCATTGCGCAAGTCGCGGACTTACGCACTATCAAACTTTCGTGAAATGTGTCATAAGTGAAATGCGCAGCTTACGCAATAAATTGTGGCGCAAGCAGAGTTGCGCCATTGTGTAAGGTTTTGTGAAATCGGCTGCAAGGGTAATAACTTTTAAACCAAATGAAAGCAAAGAAACTAAAAAGACATGTTTGTACTTCTTGCTAGGATCAAAAGAACTACTATGCAAAAAGAAAAATGGTTATTAACCATAAGAGAAAATATGAAACATTAGATAATCATCTAACTCTATATGATACAAATCATGGTTTTTGTCTCTATGTGAAACACACAAATTCATCTCAAGCCTACTAGTTTAAAAGATGATATTTTTTTTTTGATTGTCACTGGCACTAAAAATCACTTAAATTTGATTTGATCCCACAAAATGAGTTAAAAATTGCACAAAGTCATTCACTATTAGTCCTTGCTTAAAAAGAGATAAGTTTCTGAAGAAAGCTTTTAAAATTGCCACTGTATCCAAAAGTTAAAAAGCCCTAAATTAATCAATCACCAGAGGTATAAAAAGCTCCATTTTCTGTCCACATAATGACACCAAAATGCTGTTGTAGAAAAGATATTTGGCTCATTCTTCAGTATTAATGTCTACTCTGGGCCTTTTGAAAATTTTGAAAATTGTATTTTCAAATGTTGAATTTCTTTCATGCGATGTGATCATATGTTGTACAGCAACTATAATTAGAGCACGGCGCAATCTTTAGGGGAGTTTCCACCAAATAAATATAACAATCGGAATTTTTACATAGTATGATTGGGACATGGGTTTTTCGGGGGTGGACATCAAACATCAGAAAATAAAGAACACTAAAAACTTTATTCTCTAGCTTTTTATGATCAATTATTATCAGAAATATGTTTGTTAACATATATCCACAAAAATACATATCATAAATTTACGCATTCTCCGTCTTTACAGCGTCAAAGTATCGGGACATGAAAGTAGACACTTAACGAAGAATGACCCATTTGTGATAGATCATGAATCATCACACGTCATCACAAGTCCCTTACAAGGTCATCACAAGTCCATCACAAGTCCCTTACAAGTCCATCACAAGTCCTCACAAGTCCATCATAAGCCTATCACAAGTCATATCACAGACTTTCGACCAGACTTGAGAACTGACTCGTAATTTATTTGTGACCTTTGACGCATCACAAGCACCTCAACTAAAACACTGCTTCACTTTTCAATTCTCACTTGGTTTTTGTGGCATTGTCCTCATTTCGTGGGAGCAGATCAGACACAGGTATGTGTGTCACATAGCCTTTTTTTTCCAGGAGGATTACTGTGTCATTGCTATTAACTCACCAATATTTGCGTCATTCCGTTATCTTTTCTCACATACAGCTCTTGAACATCGGCAACAAACGCAATGGTGCCCGGCAAAAGACTAGCCCCTTGATGAATCATATCATTGATGGACCTGAAGGATGTCAACTAAAAATGAGACAATTAAACAAAAAATTTAAGATTAGTTTGTGTAAATTACACGTGTACTACAAAGACATCAGAAAGCATTAACATCCAGAAACTTTAAAGGTACAGTCCATCATTTGTAATTTGTGCATTTTGTTCGTTTGAAGCAACAAAAGTGCCCAAGATCTAAAGGGTGCTGAACAACTAACCTGATGAGGTTTCAGCTCAGCTTTAGCTGTATATTTCGAGAAAAACAACATTCTAGGATCTCGATTTCAAATCAAAAGCTGCTGAATCACGTTTTGAATTGGGCCTGAATTCAGCGTCCAAGACACCTTCTCACTGAGCCGTTTGCAGCTACACGATGTCGCGTACCGATCAGACGAATTATAGCAACCGCGCCTGTGTGTGTCGTGTCAACGCTTGCGTGCGCTTCGCCAAATAAAAAAACGAACTACTAACGGAAATTTCCAACGGTGCGTCTTAAGGCCTTCTTTGATTTCTTCAAAATGAGAGCTTCCCAGAGAGAATAACTTCACAGGGAGTTAAGTCCCTTTACTATCTTTCAACCAAGTATGTTTTTCAACAATAATTACGTCAGTTACTTTTTGGGTAGTCGCAAATAATGGACTATAGCTTTAAGTTTTTGATTTGTACATTTCGGGTCAATCCAGTCAGAAAGCAGTTTGCAGCAGTCTTATTCACTCACTTTCATGTTTCTACTTCTCTGTTGCAGTATCCCTTTCTGGAGATCCTCTTTCGTGACTTGTAAGTGTCATTGCTATTGGTTCGTCTTTATGTTTTATCGTTTTTATGTTGTACTAACCATACTATTCCCTCCCTTTATACAGGTATGAGTGTCTTCATCCACATTGGTCTGTCCTCATATCCTATACCTCTTTTGTGTTTCTCCTTCCAACCCTGCATGCTTGTGAGTCCCTACATGTTTGTTTCTTGTACCTCTTTCATTTTGTTCTGAAGAAGATCTTGCTAAGATCGGAACGTTGGGCCGCCTTCATTTTTAAGATTTGTATATTTCAGGTCAATCCACTCAGACAGCAGTTTGCAGCATTCTTATTCATTTTCATAAAACTAAAAAATAACTTCAGTTAACTTGTTCGATACCAAAATCTAATTGGGGTGACCCACGGATCCTCTAGACAAGTATAAATGACTCATCTGAGCTTGTGTACAAAATGTACAGAACGGATTGTCTACATGGGTGATATGCCGCATGCATAGAACAACGCATAGAACATGTAGAACAATGCGTGCGCCATGATTGCCGACAGCTGGCGTCCTGACAGAAATTTGACCACTGAAAGACTGCAGTCGCAGGCTGATTCTCCCGCACGTGCACGCACAAGTGCCGTATTGCGCATCTAACCAGAAATTTGGGGAAGTTGTTTATGATTGTGTAGAGGATCCATGGTTGACCTTAGTGACTCCGAATATTTTTTAGCTCAGTGTGACTCTAGATTGCCGATCACAAACCAGTAGTAACAAGTCTTCACCTTTTAAAAACTCTTTTTGAGCTATACATTTCAGCTACAAATTGCCACAAGTGAAATTTTCCCTGAACTCTTTCGGGTGAAACTTGACAAAGATAGGCGCATCGCTACTCACCTGACCAGCACTACCTGTCCCTGGGTATCCTCTTGGCCCTCTCTCGCCTTGCAGACCCTGGGGGCCCTGGGGCCCAGTCTGGCCAGGTCTGCCTTGCTGCCCGTCCAAGCCAGGGAACCCCTGGGGTCCTGGTGGGCCCTCTATTGGTATGTAGGAGCCATCCGGTGATTCAGGAAAACCTTATTTGGTGAAAGGGGGGGGGGGTTGGGGTTGGAGAAATACAGCACTGTCAATACATGTATTATGTTAACTTTTGGCATATGGCAAGGCAGTATCCGCTCCGTTCACAAGTACCCCCTCACCGGCAAAGAAAGTACAGTTGGGGGTGACCGAACGACGCCATCTTGCCTCACTGCAATATTTTGCTGCGAAGCGCGGCCACTGCGTGTACATAGTACAAATCCCCTGGTGTACGTGCGTCACACACAAGGAACGGTGCGCGCACGTCAACCAGCAAAATGTATGTGTTCCGCCCATGGGAGGGACGTCGTTGCTAGGTAAAAGGGCGCCCTCTTTGTTGGCGCACGGAGCCCATACATTGGCTCACAAGACCCTTGATCTTTGAGTGATGCCAATACCCGGACATGGAATGCAGTACAAGTTGGATGGTAAAACAATTCTTATGACCACATAAATTCCTAAATATGGTTGCATACCATAGCTATGGTTGATAATAACAAACATTTCAATGGACAGTGGTTGAGTTGCTTCAGCTTGATGTTTTGTTTTTTTTAAACCCAAACTCCCTAGGCAGTTTTGCTAGGATGCAAAATCCTGCAAAACGTTCAAATTGCCTCATCCCTGCAAAATCATTCGTTATAACTTAAATGTGGTCCTTGGACAGGTGACCACTGCCTCAATCCTGCAAAATCCTCCGGCAATCACTGTCAATATGTTGAGTCAGAGCCAGTGACATCCTGGAGCAGTGCGGAGGATTTCAAGTGTAGACCAAAATTTATGCATGCCTGAGCATAAACATCAAAAGGTCCGGCCCAAGACCTTGACACAGTGCATCCTCCAAAATCAGCCACACATTTTTGCCATACAGCCTCAATCCTACAAAATCCTCCATTTTGCAAAAAAGCATTTTGAAGGATTTGGGAAGGCTAGGTTTAATAGCTGTATCTAAGTATTCATAAGATGGAATTTTGCGTTGGGGTGACGTAAATCAAATTAGGTTTTGCCCTTCGAGTCCCGTTCAAGTCCCACCCGAGTGATTTTTTCCAACTTTCACTCGGGAGGTAACACACTGAGTGTACAGTGTTTATACGTCGGTGAAGGGCAAACCCCTAATTTTATTTGTATCGAAGTAATTTCGATGTGACCTATAGATTTGGACTTAATGAGACTTAGCCTGCTTACTTTGGGCTCCTGGGGGTCCTGGCGGGCCCGGAGGTCCTCGGGGCCCTTCTGGCCCATCAATACCAGGCACGCCAAAGCCTGGAGGGCCTGGTGATCCGGATCTGCCCTGGTCACCCTGCACGCCAATACCAGGGTCACCCTACATTAAATACAAAAACGTGAGGGAAAAATACAAGAATTAGAATACAACTCTTTAAACAGCCTCTCCTCCTCTGACTGACTAAGTGGAATGCTGTGGCCATTTTTTTCCTGCGTATTGGGCTACAGTTACAGCGTATCGGGCTGATACATACGTTAGTACATGGGGAGAACCCTGTGGACAAGTTCCTTTTTTGGTTGTGCACGTACCGATACAAACTCACACCGAACAAAACGTATACCAGATTTAAGTCCGACCACAATCAAAATTGACTCACTGTCTGGAGCGCGTACGAACGGAGGTGAAATAAATTATGTCTACGTTTGCTTGAATGTTTTAAATTGTCCACAAGAAAAGGAAAACTTCCAAGTTCGATCAGTTTTCTCTATTCAGAGAATGATGAAATCACTCATTATTCACATGAATAATTATTACTGAAACTGATTTTCTAATAGGACTCGTTCAAATGATGTCATTTCCTACAGACCATCCGCGTGCATCGGCATTTTGAGCGTCAACTTGCATAACGCGCATCGGCTGCATTGTATTTCAAACACATTTCGAGCAACAAGCGCGCGTGTTTGGAACATTTTCAACACTGCGCAATGCGTGCTTGATTGCGTAAAATACACAGTTGCAGTTCTCCTACAGAGATGGCCATCATTGAGCGAGCCCTATATTACTAGCATGGCATCGATTTAAAAATATAAGCCGTGCTTGAAAATATAGCCCATGATTTTTTTTCAGAACTGGCCGTGCTAATACAGCCTGCACAGCTCGCTGGCTAAAACACTGCTCCTGTGCATATCAGAGGAACGAAGAATTGCCCTCAGTTGCAATGTCAGACGCAATGGGTGCACAAGGAGTTTATAAGGTAATTAGGGCGACAGATTATTTTGTTCCCTTGGCTGCCGAAGTTCACCTTTTCGCCCTTTAGTCCTTGAGGTCCTTCACCGCCGGGCACACCGTCCACACCGGGATGACCCTGACAAAAAAAAAATACAAAATACTTACTTCACCATCAAGAACTTTTTATTGCAGTATTGAAAGTTAAAATACTTCATTTTTTAGTTCAGCTTGGACTTGACTTTTTGTAGATTCCATCAGGAGATTTTGGAGGTTTTTCTCTGAATTAAGGGAAGACCCAGCCACTAACAGCATATTTGATAAAACTAGACATTTTGAGTGCCACTGGGTTCCTACACTATCTGTTGCAAATTTGCAAAATTGCGAATCGCTGATTACAGACTATTAGACTCCTCAACAAATGATTTTAATGCAGGATGATGAAATGTCTTGTATTTCTGCTAAAGCAGAATAAGAATATACAGTGTCTCAAGTTTTTGTTTAAAAATGGCCGCAGAAATTTACCAAGAAGTTGAAGGGAAGCATCATCAGGGAAAAGACACTATTTTTGTTCTTATAAATTCAAAATGGGGAAATAGGCCTGTTTCAAGAAAACTAGCCTCAAATTAATACCAACTATTAATATAAAAAAATGGACAAAGAATTTGACAAAACCCTGCACAATATCAAGGGATGAATTCATCACAAGAAATAAAACGCTTTAAGAAAGGGGCAAGCATTATTTCAAAACAAACAAACAAACACGCAAAAAGAAAACAAGCAAAGGTAAAACCAACAATGACAGCAATAGACAATAAGAGATCTACAGTTACATGGTAGATTTAGAAATCTGGTTGATACTAATTTATTTTAATGGAAGCTGTTTTAATTAACAAGAACTTTTTACATTTTCTAAAAAAAACTCACACCAAGGCAACTGAAATAAAGCCATTCGTGAGGTACTCAAAGGTGGAATTCAATAGAATTGAAATGAGCAGGATGATCTTACCATGGCTCCTGGTCTACCCTCCTCTCCTTTGTCTCCCATTAATCCCTTCGGCCCATGCAAGCCGTTTACTCCTGGGAAACCTGAAAAAAAGGGAAAAGAAAAAAAACCAAAGTTATTAAGGATTTTCTCTGTACAAGTGCCCCCCTAAAGGTAGGGTAGATCGTTTGTCATTTGTGCATTTTTTTCGTTTGAAGCAACATAAGTGTTCAAAATCTAAAGAAGGGTGCTTTACAACTAACCAGATGAAATTTAAGCTTGGTGAATGCTATATATTCCAAATAAACAATATTCTAGGATCTCGATTTCTCAAGTCATGTTTTGAATTGCGCCCGAAATCAGCATCCGAGACACATTCTCATTCAGCCGATGGCAGCTACACTTTGTCCTGCTCTGAACCCACAGATAGTGGCAACCGTGCGCGTGTGTGTATCATGTCAACAATTGCCTGCACCCATTCACGGCTTTGCCGAATTGCAAACTAATTACTAACGGAAATTTTCAAAAAATGTGTCACTTGACACATCTTTGGAAATGACCTTCTTTCATTGATTTCTTTAAAATGACAGCTTGCCAAAAAGAAAAATTTCACAGGTTAGTTTAGTGCCATTACTATCTTTAAGCCAAGTAAGCTTTTTAACAATAATTTGTCGGTTACGTTTTAGATAGCTGCAAATGATGGACTCTACTTGTAAGAGGACTAAGAAACAGAAACAAGGGATACTTTCATGCCATTGGCACTTTACGTCTGATGCCCAAGAGTAGACGCTACAGGTTCGTGCACGTTCCAAAGAAAAACAGTTTTGTATACTCTGCACCATATGTGTGCAAAACAAACGCAGTGTGCTCCAATGCAATGTGCTAATTCATATCTTAAGCAGAAATCAGAGGGTGGTAACCAACCATAAGCAATAATATTATTTGTTAAGCAAATTGGCCTCTGGTTATTTTTAACCAGTTCGCGCCGGAGGCCGTGATAACACGCACTGGCTGTTTTTGTACCCGGCTGAATGATTAAGAACTCAATATTTCCTCGACTTGCCTCCGGGTGACGTCTAAACACACTAATCCCTCGTGCCTTTTATACACACACACAAAGTCTGTGTTGTCTGTGGAGGCGGACCGTGTGCTGACCGTTGTGTGGGCCGTTGTGGATGGCCTATTGTTGTACAATTTACGTTCCAGTGCACACCCAGAGTTTTGAAACATATGAGGTTTAGGCAAGAAATATTGTACAAATACAGTTGAAATCACTTTTGCGAATCAGAATTTGTGGCATTTGGCTGTATATCAGAAGTTGGCTGGGAAATTTTGCCTTTTGAAAATTTTGAAATTTTCGGCCAAAAAAACCCTGGCATGAAGTGGTTAAGTTGATGTAGCCAATGATGTCATTGAGCATGCAAGAAGGTGTGGCCTGTTGCCATAGCTAGTCAGGTTATGTTGTTATGGATACCTGGAACTCCCTGTGGCCCTGCTGGTCCTCGTTTCCCTGAAAGTCCACGTTCGCCTGAATCTCCCTTTTCACCCTTTATCTAAAAGAAAAAAAAAAACATCACAATTCAAAATTTACTGATATTGCTTGACAGTGGATTGAACAGAATCATTAAGATTATTGCAATTTTATTCTTCATGTATCATTTATATACAAAATAAAAAATCTCTTCTTGAACATATCTCGACAAAATCAGTTCAACACCTTTTTTTGTTCAATACAATCTCCAATTGTGGGCTTTCTTATTTTGACACCAGGCCTATAAAAATACTTTTGGTCTCGTAAACATTTTGAGCTACTTGTCCTATAATCAAGAAAATTGGAGTCCTGCCCTGAATATGTTTAATATGTCCCTGGCAACAATAAAATAGAATATCAGAAGGAGTGACAAAAATGGATTTGATGACTAAGCAAGCTTCAGAAAGACATTCTGAAAGAATATTTGGCAAACTTCAATTAGAAGATTGAAATAAAACACTTTTGACCAGTTCACGTCGGATGACCTGTATACTTGCAAAGGTTTTGCGGTATTCGTAATGGTATATCTGTCGGTGTATCTGTCAGCGACCCGATCGCAGCGAGCGAGTCCGGAAATATCAGGGTGTGCTACCCGCAAATGGCGGCCTGAACCCGTCTGGCATCGAGGTTCGTGAAAAACAATCCCGCGCCTGGGTTCAATCGATGTCAAAATAATCCCGGCGCAAACTGGTTAAATAGCATTAGCTTACTATCGTTAATATTGACACAAATATATTTGTAATACTTTCACGTACCCCAAGGGCTATGGGAGTATCTGTCCCATCTGTCCCATAGATAGCAGGCTCTCCTTTCTCACCCTTCATACCCTGCTCTCCCTGTAAAAACAAATGGTACAGTCCATGATGAATCTTAAAATACCGACATTTTAAATGCAAAATTTGAAAACAAGACCGTAAAATGACTTTGTAAGTTTGACAAAATGTTCGACAAAATGATCAAAACTTGCATGATGAAAACCCAGAAATGACAAGTACAGATGTTCAAAATGTGAACACCATTTTTTACCGATTGCTTTTGTAAGGCGTTCAGGCAAAATGAGACAGAACCGGGCAGAGGTTAAAATGAGAGTTAGTGGGTATTAGGAAAGAGAATACAATTCTCCTTACAATACTGTTTGTTGCACTTCAATCGGACAATTTCGTTGACAAGTTATGACTGTTTAAAGTTTGCGTTTATCGACAAGTAAAACACTGAGAGATATGCCTTTAAAGTTGTGAGTTTTGTATTTGTGAAAATGAAAGATGCCAATTGTTTTTTCCTTCGAAAGTATTTTATTCCATGATTTTTATACTATTTCTTTAAAATATGTGTAGAAGATATATCAAAGATTACAACTGTTAATAAATCCGAAAATCTGAAGAAAAAAAATTATCCCCCCCCAAGGGCCATATTCATGAGTTAGCCATTTTTGTCGAGTTCCCTGAATTTATTTCATTAATTGTTAACTGTTGAATGGGATGGCGCCAGACTTTTTATGCAGGCATAATATTTTACTGTCATTTTTAAATCTGGCTTTAAACATTATGGAACGATTAATTACAAATTTGAAATTATTCATTGAAACAGACTGGAATTAATTAGTAATTAACTTGCTTTCATTTCTCTAAACAAGTTCCAAAAATCAAGATTTTACCTCACTCTCAATCCAATATGGCCGACTCGTGAATAAGGCCCATTTGATTTTTTTTTTGCATTTTTCTCCAGTTCCATCTCATTTTGCCAGAATGCTGACATTTGTTATCAATCAGTTTAGGTAGATAGTGCGATATCCATTGACTTATTATAGGTTGTTAAATGTTAATGCAACAATGTGATTTACTGTAGAAAACAAATTCACATTGTCAGCTGTTTGTGTCAATTCATAGTTCATGTTGCCTGCATAAATACACAATATTAATAGAAGTTCATTGTTTTATAAAGCTGAGTTTGATCAATTTGGATCGATAAAACTGACAGCATCTTACCTTTCCACCTTGAAGGCCTATACCCTGGGGAAAAAAGAAGAAGAAAATCAAGGTAATTTTCTGTTACAATGCAGTATTGAAAATATAAAAGCCAAATGCATGGTTTTAGATCAAAAAAAATATCATAATTTCTTTGTAGGCGACTCAATCAAACATGGGAAAAGGATATAAACAAATGTAACAAATGCCATCATTATTTTGACTCTAACTCACTGGTCGGCCATTAATTCCCGGTGGTCCCTGCAAACCAGGTGGTCCACTGTCACCATGGCTACCCTGTAAAGTAACCAATCAAAAACAGCGTTTTTTTTACAATCAGCTTTTCTTGACCAAAAACCACAAACAAAAAGTACACTTGGGAAAGGCACATATGGAACACTGGGATAAAGTTGTTATAAATGGTACAATTAAAAAAAATGTGTAAGTGGGCGACATATATCTGATAACACTTCACGAAGCCTTTTTTTTTACTTGCATTACAATTTTGCATTAGGGTACAGTGGAATCCAGCTACTAGAATTAGAAGCTTTTACTGTGGTAGTTTCAGGTTCAGGCGCGCGCATACTGCATGCGTTCTTGAAGACAGGGCGCTAAGTGCATTTTGGTATTTTCATTGGTCGAAGAAGCCCATATTGCGTGTGTAATTCCTGAGCCTGATTGCGCGAACCTTGCACCACCACAGAAAATGGCTGCCACCAGATTTGTCTGTATCTTAAAAATTAGTACTGACTGGTCTTTGTTCACAGAAATAATATGAACTTTTACGTCATGCACTCCACCAAGGCACTTCCCCCCCCCCCCACCACCAACGAAAACAAGTAGAAAGAGCACTTTGTACATCAAAAAGCCAAAAAACCCCAAACATTTGACTAGTGAGGTTTTGTGCTAACAACATTTTGAAAAAATCTCATTTGAGAAGATGTATGGTTCTGAAAAGAACTAGATGGTTGTGAAACTCGACGTTTCGATCAGTATGCTCTGATCGTCTTCAGGAGACTTCTCCTCAATCAGAGGACACTGATCGGAACGTCAAGTTTCACAACCAACCGCTTCTTTCCAGAACCACACATGTTCTCAAAGAAGATTCTTCCACGTGGTGTTACCGCAAACTTTCACAAGTCTACACTACCGCTAGGCAGAGTTTCAAATCTTACATACCATTTAACATGTCTACACATAATGTGTTGACCACAGATACAAATTCAAAGCGAATTTACAAAATGGAATTCTGCTGACTGGCTTACCGGTCTTCCAGGAATACCGAAGTGCCCCTTGGGTCCTCGTGGTCCTCTAGGGCCACGCATTCCCTTGTACAACAACATCGTGGTGTCGTCAGGAACGTATGGGTCTCCCTTCGGGCCCTGCAAGATAGCATGTACAAATACAGCGTGTTACATTGGAATTGGAACCAGGGGTGGATCCAGGATTTCCCAAAACGGGGAGGAACCTGTACAGGAAGTTTTGTTGTGACACACTAACACGCGAAGCTCTCTGCATTTCAGAGCAAATCTGGGGAACTCTGAGGAAGATTTTTCAACAAAACACAGAGGAGATTAACAATATTTTTAAAAATAAATATAGAATAAACATTTCACAAGCATTACAACTTCCTGAACTGGAAAGGTATGGATTGAAAGTTTAAAGTTTCAAGTGAAGAAGTAAGTCAGAGAACAAAATAATTTTTGATTCTTATCACATGCATTTCCAAAATTAGGGTCAGAGGTCGTTTTTTTTTTGGTTTTGCCAAAAAAAAAACTGTGTGCTGATTGAATGGAGCATAAAAGAGCATGCAAGGAGTCGTACATATTTTGTGCCTGGATAATTTTCATTCGTGCCATGAAAGTTATCAAAACTTTTTGATACAAATTTGCCTAACCTAATTATGCAAATACACGTAAGGTGGATGATTCTTTAAAATAATGAAGAATTTAAGTCGTCCACGCCACTATGCTCAATGACAATGTTAGTAATACGGCATGGGGGAAGGAATAGCCACTGGCCAGCACTTGACTGGCTGTATATCATGTCGCGCTTTTAAAAGCTCTATAATCAAGAACATTTGATTCCTCGCCCTAAATATGTTAGATTTGTCCCTGGCAACAATAAAATAGAATCTCAGAAATGCATTTGGTAACTAAGCAGGAATAAGAAAGTCATTCTGAAAAGAATATTTGGCAAACTTCAATTAGAAGATTGAAATAAAACACGTTTGACCAGTTCATGTCAGATGATGTATATACAAAGGTTCTGCGGTATTCGGAATGAATGACAGATGTCTGCGACCTATTCGTGCTTTGTACGAGTGAGCTAAAACTTTGCATATATAGTTAGTATGAATCTCTCTACACGCACATCAAATTTCATACAATTTGTTCATTGCATTTCCCGAACTACCCTGTCCTTCCAGCTAGGAGATGGTCAATAAACCAGCTCCTGTAGAAGTTCCTTGGGAATGTTCTGAGGATATTCCTGACTCACCTGAGGTCCTCTAGGTCCGGGCAATCCATTCAACCCATCACGTCCTGGGGTACCTTCTGATCCTGTATCACCTTTGAGTCCCTATGGAATCATAATAATCAAAACACAGCGTGAATAGTTTTCTTTAAGGGTCCATGCGATGAAGTTTTCCTAGGAACACATTTTGTGCAACTTTCTACTCCTGTTAAATGTATGAAAACTATTTGACATCCTTATTTTTTTTGATTATTTTTTGATTGTATTTTTATTGAAAAGTGCACTTATTTAAACATTTGAAATATTCCATGCTTCCCAGACAACTGAGGGCGCTGTTGCTGTGATGTCATTCCGGGGAGACACTGTCTAGTTTAGGGATTATCTGTTTAAATTGTGAAATAAAAATTTGCTTATTGAAAACATCTGTGAGAAAGGGTTGCTCATCGGCTAACACCAAAATATCTGAAATTCTAGCAACTTTTGGTGCTAAAATAGCTGTAACATTGAGGTTTCTGTCCGGAATGACCTCACAGTTTTGCTAATGAATATGGAAATTGACATTAGCATAAAAACCAAAAAGGGCACCAAAATATCCTTTAAAATGGCAAAACGAAAATTGAAAATATGGTTTAATGGGACACAAAGGTGCATTTTCAAGGATTGCATTAAAAAAATTACATTGCATGGGACCTTCAAAAAAAAAAAAATTCAGTCAAATAAAAAAATGTAACCGAATAATTCGGGCGATTCACAATGCAGTGCGCCACCAAGAGTTTGCCACGGAGAATTCATTTTTCCCAGTGCATTGTGGGAGATGGTTGACAAATTCACAGGGCGGGACATTTGAAATCGTTAGTTTTTCCGGTCAGTGGTTTCGTAAGCGTATGACTCGAGGCTCTGTTTGCCCATTTCTTTTCTTGTTATCAATATGGTGTTTTTGTAAGGCCGCAGAACGTTATGCCCCAGTCTATAACATATTAGCTCAAGTTGTGTACTGACACTCATTCAAATGGGCCATGTTTTGTCGACCGTAAACTTGAAAAATGGACTCTCCGTGGCAAACTCTTGGTGGCGCACTGCATTGTGAATCGCCCGAATTAATTAATTTGATGAAATGCTTCTTTCTAAAAAGACCTTACCATTTCACCCTTCAGGCCGTCTATTCCGTCTATTCCGGCAGGTCCCCGTTCTCCAGCATCTCCCTTGTCACCATGGAAACCTGGTATTCCGTTCAGACCACCATCACCCTAAGCAAGGAAGAAATGCAATTTTTGTTACGTGAACAATTATTTGGAAATATGTGAAATTACAGAGTCGGTAGTTCTGCTCTGAGACAAAATTTCTTGAGCACAAAAAAAGTTCAGTGTAGCTGTTGAGCAGAAAATATTATGCAATAGGGCTCGCTCACTGACGGTCATCTCTGTAGGAGAACTGCAACTGCGTGTTTTACGCAATCAAGCATGCACTGTGAAGTGTTGAAAATGCTCCAAACACGCACGGTTGTTGCTCAAAATCAGGCATGCAACTTGGAATTTTGGAAAAACAAAGAAATTCTGAACCACACAAGACTTTGTATAGTGTTTTTCAATTTGTTATGGCATTCATGAGAAGTAAAAAACCGAGGAAATCAGCGGATCCGAGGAAAAGTTGCATCCCTGTCGGAATGTGTTGGAAATAGGACGCAGCCGATGCGCGTTATGCAAGTTGACGCTCAAAATGCCGATGCACGTGGATGGTCTGTAGGAAATGACGTCATTTGAATGAGACCCATAATGCAAAACTAACTGGTAACATGCCAAACTAACTGGTAACATGTTCTTGTTAAGCTAATACTTTCGGTGCTTAGTATATTTTCCATGCATAGCAACCCCCATGATATGGGCCTTGGTCACCACCAAGCAAAATGCCTTAACCTAACCCCTAAACAGTCCTAAACCAAATTTGAACAGCTACACACACACAGGCTCAGTATTTACTGGACAGAACCTGCGAAACGTCAACAGGCCTTGTACTGACAACAGTACTAAAACCTGCCAAACTCCAACAGATCAAAACTGTTGAATTTGGATTGATTTGGTATGGATAAGTCTCTGCATTGTTGGGTGACTGGCTAGTGACTGAAACAAGGTGTTGGCAACAGAAAGTCATGAAAGGCATTCATTACTGCACTGTATGTAGGCCAAATGCACTGTAGACTGTATGCAGTGTGCATCCATGTAGTATAAATGTACAGCACAAAGTTGACCAGTGACTACGCTAGGGAACAACCGTGAGCTCACCCATGAAAAAATGCCTGTGCATTCCCCCAAAATGCAACATTTCCACTAGTCTCAAGCCTTTCTTCCCTGAACCTCACAGAATTCAACAGGGCCTCCCTGGGCCTTTGGTACCCAGTCAAACCAAGTCCAACAACATGCTCATAATGTATGGTACTAATCCTGACAAAACCTACTGTCTGAGTTTGATGGGCTTGGGATAGTTCTCTAACTACCCAAAGCTTATCAAACTGTAACAGTGCCTGTGACTGGTTCCCGCTACTGTGTGCTTAGCATGTGGATTTAGCTGGTTACCTTCTGTCCTGTGGGTCCAGGTGGGCCGACTTCACCACGGTCTCCCTTTTCACCCCTCTCAGCCATGTGACCATCCATATCAATCTGTCAAAAAAAACACCAACAATTTGCAACATAAACCATCAAGGCAAAAAACCTAGGGTTAGTTTAAGTCAACATGGACTCCATAGTACTCAATGGTTTCAAAGGAAAAGAGTAAAGGGACCACTGGAAGGGCCCATTGAATGCATCACCAATGGCAATGGTGCCTAACACATCAGAACAAGTGATCTGCGGATCACAGGTGTCGTCTTTTTTTTTTTTTGGGTGCATTTTTAAACAATGACCTCAAATGACCCCTAGATGACCTCCAATTTCTGAAGAGTTGCCGTGAACCCCCATACAAGGATCACTCCACCCAAGCTGCAATGAAATCCGTCAAATTATGTAGACAAAGAACTATTTGAAGCAGATTTGAACAATGACCTCTAATGACCCCTACATGACCTTTGACCTCAGTAATCTGATGAAGAATTGTGTCTTCCCACTCCAGGGTCACTGCATCCAAGTTTTATCAAAATCCATGAAAGCTTGTAGAAGTTATATTTTTTTTCAAAAACTTAACCTAAACTCTAACATGCGTACGGTCAAGCGGGGATACAGTCATACAGAATCTAGGACTGGTACATGTAATTGTCCCCCAAAACTTCCTTTAGAGGACACATCAACTAACTTAGTCATCCTCTACACTGAACTGAAATTGTTATTTTTATTGCAAGCATGAGCAATATGGGGGATTATCTGAAACATGTTTTTGCAAAACAAGGCAACTTTGTCAACAAAACATATTCTCGGCTTCACTACCCTATAACAAGCCATTACCAAAAATATCATCAACTGACATTAACAGTGCTTGTTTAAACACTGCTTTGCCTGATCTGTCCAATGAAACTTAAGTCAAAGAATCATATATATTTTTCTGGCAACTATTTCATTTGTGAAGGTGGAGCCTATTTTCTTTGTTAATTCTGCTTAGTTCCCCTGCTTCCGCAGTGTTGTCAGGTATCATTGGTGGAGCAGATAGGGGAAATATTTGGGGGAATTGTGCCTTTGATGATACAAGCATGGCATTTGGCACACAGTCAGAGAATATCACGAGTAAGATATTTGGCTATATAGGGCCATCGCAGATTTATCCTTTGACAACATAAAAGTACAATAAAAAGCAATTTTCAAAATGTTCAAATGGTTGCCATAGCTCGTTATTCTACCTACATTTTTTTGAAAGGACAAATCTGTGATGGCCCTATAACCAAATATCTTTCTCAAGACATGACATTATCTGACTGTGTGCCAATGTCATGCTTGTATCATCAAAGGCACAATCCCATCACCTATCTCTCGTACTACATACACCATGCATGCAAGAACTTCTGCTCCGTTTTTGTTTTGTTTCATCGTATGTTTACTTGTTAGAGAGAGAGTGTTCCCTTTTATTTCTGCCGATGAAATACTTACCATCATTTCACCAGGAGGGCCAGGTGGGCCAGGCGGTCCCTGTAGCCCTAGGGATCCCATACTGCCATTTTTCCCAGGTGTTCCTGCAGGTCCTTCTGGTCCTACATCGCCTTTAGGTCCTCGCACGCCAATGCCTGGCTCGCCCTGTGTCAGGGGTCAAAGGTTAGGTTTCAGAATCAGGTCAAGCTCATATCTGCCCATAGTTGATTTAAAAAGAGGTTCATCTATCTTCCCGTAGCACCTCTGGAGCTACTTAGCAAACTTTGCTCAGCATAGAAATGGCTTGATAAGCAAAATAACGTTTACCAGCTAAACTGTCATGCAATGTCTATTGCTTTTGACTGGTTACCGGCTGAATATATTTGCTAACCAATATTTTCTGTCTATAGTGGAATCCGGCGACCAGAATTCAAAGCTTTTACTGCGGTGGTGTCACGCTTACGCGCATGCTGCACGTGTTCTTGAAGCAAGGCATGTGTGCTATTTGGTATTCTTATTGGTTAAAGGAGCCTGGAGTGCATGCGTATTACCTGAGCACGACTCATGCCAGCCTGGTGCCACCGCAGAAAATGGCTGCCCCCGGATTTGTCTGTACATATTTTTTCTTGTAAACATTTTCTGCTTAAAGGGTCCTTGAGATGAATTTTTCTTAGAGCACATTTTGTGCAACTTTCTACTCCTCTTAAATGTATGAAAAATATTTGACATCCCTTTTTGGTTAATTTTATTGGAAAGTTCACTTCTTTTAAACATTTACAAAATTGTCCATGCTTTTCAGGACAATTGAGGGCGCTATTGCTCTGATGTCATTCCAGGAATACACTGTTCAGTTTAGGAGGTTTCTGTTCACATTGTGAGCCCAAAATTTACTCCTTGAAAATATTTTTGAGAACTGGTTGCTCATTGGCTTACTGCCATATACTTGCACAACAACGAATCACCAAAGAAAAAATACCCCAAATTCAAGCAACTTTTTGTGCTGAAATCGTTGTAAAATTGAGGTTTCTGCAAAGAATGACATCACAGTTTTGCTCATGAATATGGAAATTCACATCTGCATAAAAACCAAAAAAGCGCCAAAATGCCCTTTCAGATGGCAAAACAAAACTTGAAAAACAAGAGTTAAATTGGACACAAAGATGTATTTTCAAGGATTCATTCACAGAGTCATTCATATTTACAACATCTACAACAATATTCTATAGCACCAACAAACAAATATCGGCTTCATCAAGATAAATTTTTGACAAACATACCTGTTTTCCTTGAGGGCCTTCTCTACCGTCTTTACCATGTTTACCCTGAAAAAAAAAAAAATCTATGGTCTTGAAATTGATCTGTGATCAGGAGGACAATAGATGCCAAACATGTGTACATGTAACATAATTTCAAATTGATGTATTATTTTTACCCGAGTATAAAAAATAGTTAAATAACAGTACTGCCAAACATGTTACTACAATCCTGGCCAAATCTCGCTGGGCCCCGACCCCCCGTCAATGTTGTCTCTCATTGCACGGTGTGTGCTCCATCAGTTGGAGAGAACAACATTGACCAGGGGAACGGGGGAGCGGGTGACCGTGGAAGGCTAAGGTTATTTCCAAGTGTCCCAACCATTTTGGCCGGGATTGTAGCTGTACCAATTATATGTTCTAGTCAACTATTACGTTCCGTAGTTCAAGGTTATCCAATCTGATCCTACTCTATGATCAAATTTTTGGGGGGATTAATTTAATTTTTAAGCAAATATGCCTGCAGAATAAGCTGTTTCATGGTAATATGTGCCATCTTATTCACGGGGCAAAAAAGAACACGCGTTGCTAGACGAGGGCGCATTTTGGAATGACCACATAATGACGTGGAAGCGCCAAAGTTTTCCATCAATGCGTGTAAACTTGCCCCATCAGCAAGATGGCGCATATTATCGTGAAATACCTTATTAGACCTAATGTGAAACTGTGCAAGTTTCAGAGATTTAGCAAGATTTTTTAAACAAAGAGAGTGAAGAATGGCTAAAAAAAACAAAGGTGGTCATACCGATGGGCCTGGTGGTCCAGTGTCTCCTTGAATTCCCTGAGAAAAAAAAGAAAGTAAATTTTCATCAGAATCTCAAAATTTACTTGTTTGTGCCGTACACATCACCAATTTTATTGTGAATGCGCATAACACGTAGACCTTTCTCAGCATACACCACCTTGAAAAACAAAGCATATAACACAACCAAACATGGCGGCATCAATCACAATTGAAACATTATTGTTACTGTCAGATATTGTGTTTTCTATAGGAGGATTTTTTTCTGAAATTTTTTTTAAAAAATAGCGAAGACACATTCAGGAACTTTGCAGGCAAACCAGTACAGTACGCTCACACGCTGTGTGTCCTGTCCACGGAGCTCTCAAAAGCGGTAAAAATGCGCCCTCTTTTGTTGGCACACTGACTGAGCCCATAGGCCACAAACTTATCAATCAACCGCTGTATTACCATGTTGAGAACCAGTATTTGTCCCCTAGTCCTACCTGCATTCCTTTGGGCCCAGCAGGTCCGACGTCGCCCTTCGGCCCTCTCTCCCCTAGTAAACCTATCTCACCACGGTCACCACGCTCACCAGCTGGGCCTGGAGGTCCCTGGGGCCCAGGGGGACCTGGTTCACCGGTGATGAGTTCTCCACCACCCTGGGGAGGGGAATAAAATGGACGACCACTATAATCAGTGAAGGCCACAAATATAATACAAAACTACATGCAGGCTGTTGAACAATGCAGCTTTGAGATGACATCACATGACTTGTGATGACATCATCATGACGTCACATAAATTGTGATGACATTATCATGATGTCACTTGTCCATGCACGACGTTACTATGGGGCTTAAGTCCATGCCAAGTTTCATCAAGATTGAAGTTTGTTTATTGCCAAAAGTGGCACCGAGAATGAAACATGTACAAAGTCTATGGGATTTGTGAGAACAAGAAGAAGAAAAGAAGAAGAAGAAAACAAATCAGAACAAAAACAAAGGCTTTTCTGCAAAGTTTGCAGAAAAGCCACCCCAAAAAAGAGGGATTTTCAACTTTATTTTCCTTACTTAAAATAATAAAATGTCTAAAAATGTTTGATTGATTTGCAAAAAAGTTAACTTACATCAATTGGTGACTTTGTCAAAGGCATAAATCCACTTCCAGTTAGGGCATCTCCATCCTGGATATGATAAAAAATTCAATATACGTTAATTTTGTAAAAGAACATTTAGCAAGTTCTTCAAAAACATTTACTTACAATTACTTCAATTACTTAGAAAAAGGCCTATGAAATTAAACTTCGTTTCCAGTAATGAAAATTTTAATTGTCACATTCTCTTCTCAATAGTCTCATTCCTAGTTTAATAAAGATTGACGATTTGGATACAAAAATGTAAATGTGGAAAAACTAGGCAAAACATTTTTTTTCCCTCAATAAGCCAGTTCGATATTTCAATGACCCGAGGTCATTCAGTATAAAATCGCTAACGTGATTTTACGCGATGTTATGCACACGCCCATTCTGCTGGTAATTTAAACGCAAGCGTCATGCGCCCGCGTTCATGCGCCTTCGAAACGTTCGATTATCCCGAATGACCCATGACCCATATCATTGTGCACATGCGCAGTTGAAATACCAAACTGGCTTATTGAGGCCAATGATCAATTTTTGTCCGTCTTCCCTTGAACGTTTATAATGAGATATACAACGCATTTTTGTCTACCAAAAATGACAACACTCATCTCCCCACATACAACTAGTAGAATTTGGATCCAAGTTGCAGACTTCACAAAACATCAGGGAACTCGTTCAGGAAACTTACTGTGAGCATTTTGGAGATTGCCGTTGGTGTCATTTCCGAGGGCATGATGTACACTTTCCCTGGTGGGCCTGGTGGGCCTTGTGGCCCCGCCATACCGGGGTCTCCCTATGAAAACAGACAAGACGACACATAATTATCTACGCTAACTTCTTGAGGTCGATGTCTGTTTGAGAACAGAACTTAGGGCTTTTCCGCATTATAATTTTTTTTATGAGTTAATTTTTTTTGGGTGATGTAGTCATGTAAATGATAATTTTGTGTACAAAGTGCATTTAATGTAACATTTTGCTTGTAGCCAAAATATGTGATGCGATCAAGCTAAATGAGTCTTTTGTCAACCCTGGTCATTTTTTTTTTTTTACCAGATTTGAAAAGAGCACGATCTCAGCATTACTGCTGTGAAAACCGCATGCTGATACCATCTTTAGTTCAAAAATTATGGAAGTCGAAACACCAAGAGATGTGATGAAGTGATGCGATGAAGTGGCCCTATTTCGGCCTGAATCTCCAAATGAAAGTTCCCGACAAACGACTCATTTAGCTTGATCGCATCACATATATAAAAGTTTAAACATTTAAAAAAAAAATCATTTAATAATCAGTTGATGGCATCATCTTGATGTCATTTCGAACTTTGGAGGTTTCGGAGGTCAGCATATTCGGCATATTTCAGGAAAGGGGAACATATCATGACAGGCACCGATTGCTGTGTACAATACAGTGAGTGAAAAGCATTACTACTTTTCTGTACTTTCTATGCTGTGTTGTCAAAGTTGTCAAATAATTAACTTTGAAGTCAACTTTTACTGCTCATGAAGCAAACTGATATTAAATTGTACACTTTAAAATCCTTCACAAATATTACCTGCATTCCAGCGGGCCCCTCAATACCTGGAACACCAGGCTTCCCCTTGGGAAAAAAAGAGAAGTAAATATGACTTTATTTCAACACTATCAAATTTAATTGCATTTAATCGCATGCAACAGCCAATGCTTCAACATCTTTCTTGTTTTGTTCTGTGCCCAAGTACCACCTCAACAGTTAAAGGTATAGTCCATCATTTGTCATTTGTGCATTTTGTTCGTTTGAAGCAACAAAAGTGCTCAAAATCTAAAGAAGGGTGCTGAACAGCTAACCTGATGAAGTTTCAGCTCAGCTTCAGCTGTATATTTCGAGAAAAACAACATTCTAGGATCTCGATTTCAAATCAAAAGTTGCTGCATCATGTTTTGAATTGGGTCTGAATTCAGCGTCTGAAACACTTCTCACTAGCAAATTGCAGCTACGCGATGTCTCGCACCGATCCCACGAATTATAGCAACCGCACGCCCGTGTGCGTCGTGTCAACGCTTGCGCGCGCTTTGCCGAACAAAAAAACGAACTACTAACGGAAATTTCCAACGGTGCTTCTTAAGACGCACCGTTGGAAAGGCCTTCTTTCGTTGATTTCTTCAAAATGACAGCTTGCCAGAAAGAATAATTTCACAGGGAGTTTAGTCCCCTTACTATCTTTCAACTCAGTATGTTTTTCAACAATAATTACGCCAGTTACTTTTTGGATAGCTGCAAATGATGGACTCCGGCTTTAAGAGTTGGGGGAAAACAGTGGTAGGGACAAATGAATGCATTCCCTACTAGGGTCTGGCACTTGCAGGAATATAATTAATCTTGCGTTTGCCTACTGGTTTTCTGTTCAAATTGTGAACTCAAAATGCTCTCATTGAACAAATTTGTGAGAAAAGTTTGCTCATTGGCTTACTGCCCTGTTCTGACACAACGTGTCACCCAAGAAAAGAAAATTTACGACAGCGAAATGTCCTAAATTCTAGCAACTTTTGGTGCTGAAATACCTGCAACATTGAGGTTTCTGCC
Source organism: Patiria miniata (assembly GCF_015706575.1). Taxonomy (NCBI): domain Eukaryota; kingdom Metazoa; phylum Echinodermata; class Asteroidea; order Valvatida; family Asterinidae; genus Patiria; species Patiria miniata. The sequence continues at coordinate 4,625,587 of NW_024037054.1, forward strand.
TGAAATGACACACTTGTTCATGAATATGGACATTTGCATTGGCATTAAAACAAAACAGATCACCAAAATATACCCTTGAAAATGGCAAAATGAAAATTGAAAATAGGGTTAAATGGGACACAAACGTGCACTGAGAAAAATTATATTGCATGGGAATTTTAAAACAAAAAGTATAGGGCCTACTTCATTCAACTACAGTTTCTTCCAATACTGCCAACGTAATTAAGAGTGGATCATGTCAAACATGTCTTTATGTTTAAAAACCAATAACTTACATTTTCACCAGGAGTTCCTGCAGTTCCATTTCTCCCTGGGGTACCAGGTGGGCCAGCAGGACCCTGAAGACCAAATAAAAATTATGAACAAAAACCTTATTACTTAAAAACTAAGGAGTTATCTTAATAATTATCTGGGCTACGTTGCTGAGCTGTTTATCTACAATAGGCTCATTACATTGAGTATTTGTTGCAGGAATCCCCCTGCGATTAAGTTATCAATGTTGTTCACAAAACTGGACTGTATTTGCCACTAGGGGGTGCTATCTTCCATTTTCTTCTAATCTGGGCCACGTTTTGGCGGCCCTTGAACTGGAACATGTTTCTGACATCACAGCCACGACATAGACATGTTTCCAGTGCACCGCGTAAACAGCTCACTAGAAAAATTATTTGTGATGTCATTTTGTAAACAAACATGGCGGTGAGCAGACCATCATGACCAACATGGGAAGACGAATGTTTTTGGTCAATTTTACACAATTTACAAGCAAAAGTTGGGCAGTTACTTTTCCTTAGGCAAAGTAATTGTTATATATCAACTTTACCCAACCGACAGTACAAACCCACTGTTTAACTCCCTTTTGTGCTAACAAAGTAATGTCATCTGCTAAAACTTGTTTACCTTTCCGCCATCTTGAAACGTAAGTGAACCAATCACAAGTGTTGCTCCAACTTTGGTGGGACAATGATGTCATTTCAGTGTAACCGAAGCGCCAAAACGGTCCTTAACCAGAAACATGTTTACAGTCACAGTGCCCGAATGCGGCCCTCTCTTTTGATTATTTCACAATCCGTACAGGGAAACAGAATGAGTAGCTATTCATAAGAAGGAATTTTGCGTCAGGGTGATGTAAATCAAATTAGGTTTTGCCCTTCACTGACGTATAAACACTGTACACTCAGTGTGTTACCTCCCGAGTGAAAGTTGGAAAAAATCACTCGGGTGGGACTCGAACCCACGACCTCCTGCTTTCTAGTGCAGATGTCTTACCACTCGAGCTAATGGGATCGGTTGGCTGGTTCGAATCTGATGTGCAATGAGTAGCATGAATTTAAAAACTGATATCTTCACTCCTCTTCTTGTTTAATTATTACTTGGGGGGGGGGGCAAAATCCTTGTCAACAAAAATTTCACAAAAGCTCACCTGTATCCCAGGTGGCCCCTGGCTACCGTTCAATCCATCCCGGCAGCTGCAGGGTCCATCTGGCCCAGTGTAGTTCATGGCTACCGTCCCAGGCCGGCCTGGTGTGCCCGGCACCCCTGGCATACCTGGAGGACCAGGAGCCCCCTGGATCCCCTGGGGGCCTTGTGGGCCCGTTAGCCCCATGGGACCCTCTGGACCCACTGGCCCTGGTTGGCCATCTTTGCCCTTCTGGCCTAGCTGCCCCTGAAGAAAAATTTGAACATGAAACAAATTTTGTAGAAACACAGGTCTTAAAACAATTTTTGCACATTCTCAAAGATTTTGGATCCACTTTATAGTCAGGTTTTTGATGCAGGTTTTTGGAAAAGTTTGTGGGTTAAGTCTTAAGTTTGTCATGAGCTAAACACAAAATTCCATCACCCTAATATCACAAATTATTGTTTGCTCTACACAGAGTTAATTTTTTTATGGCTAAGTATGTACCCAGTGCTTAATGATATTTTGTAAGATCAAGCAGCCCCCAAAAGAATGCAACTTTATTCTTTTTATTGCTCTTGCACATCACTGAGAAAAACAGCTCTTTTAAAGTCACATCAGTGAACGGTAAATGCAAGAATCCATTGTACAAATGCATGTTATTAAAAATGTCACCTACCCTGAAATCCTCAAATCCTGATCCTTCAAATAAGTCAAAGAACTCCTGCACAGAAAAAAAACATTGAAACATGAAAGGCAGAATTAAAATGGATGAATTTGTACAGTGTCGGATTTAACGCAAAAAGTAAAAGTACTCTTGAAGGCAAATGTCAGATTAAACGCAGTAAGTAATAGTACTCTTAAAGGGAAACAGCATGAAATTTGAGCTGTACCTTCTACTGAACACACTTTACCAATTATCTAACATTCTCAGTAACTTTACAGTCTATGGTCACATTATGAAGTTCTTGCATTTTTGTAGACCTGTTTGAATTTCAACATGAAAGAAAAGATTTCAGGTAAACGAACAAAACCACAAATTATATTCTTGTTTGGCAATATAAGCATATGGAGGGTGCACTGTTGGATGATGCAGATGGAGCTCCCTAGCTAAGCAGTGGTTCAGAACAGGAACTTGACTGCAGCTACATGTACTGCTATACAATTAAGTCTCGTTGTGACATGGGCTAAGTACCCCAACAACTTTGCTTAGCAATGGAATTCGCATGAAGTGTGAGTTTGTCAGTAGGCAAACATCCACGGATCCAGGGTTCTTACCGGTAGCTCAGCGAGTGGTCCCGTTTCACCTTGCGGCCCTTCGGGTCCTTGGGGTCCCACCGATCCTTGTGGTCCGGGCAACCCAACACCAGCCTCACCCTAAGTGAAAAAGAGGGTCCAGAATTTTAAAAAACATTTCATTTCTGTGCCGATGTTTGGATGCATTTCCTTTAACACAAACACACACACACTGCTTACAATTTTAGGCGTAGGTTCCCTTTGACATGCACTGACTTAAGGCCTTTTCACACTAGACAAAATCTCGGGGGTAGCCCTAGGGTGACGCAGGGCTGAAAATAAGCCACGATTCACACTTCACACTTGACTAAGCCATGATTCACGCTTGGAATTCTCACTCCCCTGTGCTACCACCAAAAGGGTCTTTCCCTGGGGCGATTTTAACCCTGCTTGGGACCAGGGTTGAAAATATTATCCCTAGGGCGACACACTTTAGGTGGGGCGAGAACTGTAGTGTAAAACGAGCAGGGGTGACTTTGCCCCGGGGTGAGCATCAGAAGTTGAAAAAGGCTCCGAAGTTTGATGTAATTGCACACAGCTCATGCTCAAAGCAGAATACACTATAACTACCTTCTCTCCTTTGTCTCCTTGTGGGCCACTTTCTCCTTCGGGTCCAACTGGGCCGATGTCACCCTGGTCACCCTACAAAAAAAAATCAATTACGAAAAGAAAGCACCGTAAATGTGCAGGAAGATACATTTGTAAATATCTCAAGCCCCAACACCACTTCACCCATCAGCCCCTGTACCGCCCCAAAGTGCCGATACTGTAACTCCTTACACCGCAACACAGTTTCTATGTATTCGTCATGGAGTAATTGAACTGTATCGACATTCTGAAAGTGAGCAATTTTTTAGTACGTCTTTTAAATCTCGCCCTCTTGCACAAAGCTGATGAAACTCCTCCATAAAATTTGTCATGCCTTGTTCACATAATCTGAAATTTTGGTTTAATTCCATTGGTAAACAACAGAGTTATCTAGGATAAAAAGTAGGACATGTTTTTTTTTTTGACAAGTTGTAACAAGTGCCAAAGTTCCAAGATCTGAATATCCAAGGGGAAAAACTCCCTAAAAAATTGAATATATTTTGTAAAATGGGTTGTCAGTTTTGTATACTTTTCTTTAATTTACCTTATCTCCTTTTGGTCCAGCCTCTCCTTTCTCTCCCTAAAAGAAAAATTAAAAACACAAATATATGCCAAAACACATTCTGCTTGTCATCAATAAATGGTGATTCAAACATAAGCTGTGATGTAAAGCTATGAATAGTCCAAAAAAAATACCCAGTGTCTCTCTCAGATGTGGAGTTTGAGAATGGCCAGAGAGTCATTGTCTTTTCAAGTTGTACATGTACATGTATGTGTTCACAAGTACACTACATTGCCAATACTGATTGACTGATTCTTCTCATTTAGGTGGCAAAGCCGTCTCCTGCCTGTGAGGCAGGCGAGGCCTCGTACCATAAAAGTCCACAAAATTTCAGAAACTTTGAGTGAATGTCTATGCAAGTATGCAATGAATTGTTTTATATAACCGACCAACATTTGATTTGTCATTTGATTGGTGGGACTCACATCACGTGACATTCGTTATTGCTCCCATTCACGCTGCGGCTCAAAAAGTACTATCCGCCCATGGGGAATGGGAAATACTATTGAACAGTTAGGATCATGACGCGGTATTTGTGTGCAAATGCATGCTGGTGTGCGCGTTCAACGTTGCGCGTAGCGCGTACTGTTCCAAAGAGCCAGCGCTACAGCGTTGGGTTCAAACATTTTCGTGAAGGGGTGGTTTGGAAGAGAGAAATACATTTTCCTCCAGTTTTGAAATAAAATTTCAAATATATCAAATGACAAGGATCTATATGCCAGTTATATAAAACAATATTGAGTGGCTTTAAATTGTGAAATGGGAGGAATATTATCGCAAGGTAAAATCTGGACTTTTCCATTTCACAAGGCGAAGGCAAAATCTGGACTTTTCCTTCTCACTCGGCTTCGCCTCGTGAAATGGAAAAGTCCAGATTTTACCTTGCGATAATATTCATCCCATTGCACTCTGAGCCACTCAATATTTGTATACCATTTTTCCTCGGAACTCAAACCAACCTGGTCTCCTTTGGGTCCTCGGATTGTTTCTGGGTCAGGGGTCACGAACAGACCAGACGGGCCAGGCAGTCCAATCCCAGGCTCACCCTGACAAAAAAAATGAAACAACAAAACCATTAACCCTCCTGCTGTCTGAACAGTCACAGACAGCCCAAAAAATTCAATCCTCTCCCCTGCATGCCTTTTACACAGGCTAGTCACCAACAGTCAGATCGCATTTCAAGCAAGCACTGTGACTAGTCCAATTCATTAACAGACAAAAGCAGACAAGTGTTAGGCACAGCTGGCTTATCAATCTCTTACATCCAATGCATAGCTGTATCAAGTTACATGAACAGTCACAGCCAGTCAATCCTGCTTTGTGTAGGCTGGGAGCTCTTAACTGTTAAAAACAGTCACTTGATTGATTTTGACTGAAAGGGCAACTTGGCAAAGAACGCATGTTTTGCAAAGGAGTGTTAATACATGACTGTTTTACATGTGGGAACTGAATGCATGAAGTACAATCAGCAGAGGGTGATGTTTAACACAAAAGCCGCCGGGTAGAAATGGACTCGCATAATAAATCTCTTAGCTGTCACATCAATGTCAAATTCCTTTACTATTAAAATTCCTTCACTAAAATTTACGGGCATGTCCATTTTCTTAAGAAGTACAGTAATGGTAGGACAATGGCCTATGTGAACAGGACTTTCAGCCTCTGTGCCAGCATCACGTTAATCTGTAAGGACATCACAAGTGGATGAGTATCTGGGGAGGGGAATTCTACGGTCTGATAAAAAAATCCCAGCTTGGATGCATCAAGTTTGTAAACAGACAGCTTCAAGAGATGTGTGGAGGTTGTAATTAATGAAATTCAGATGTGGTCTACAAGATGTTTGCCCTGGATTTTTGAACTATGTTTGGTGCTACTGATGTTGGTAACTTGATTTATGCAAAGTATGATTTAAAATGATACACCTTTTCTACACTCACAACTAATCAATTTATTTCTATACAGGGTGAGTAAAAAAAAACGAAACCCAAATGTCGGGACGATTGTTTTAGTGAAGTTCTGCATGTAGCACTTTCAAAATCTAGGATATGAAAGCCCAATTCATAAGCTTTCTTTTAGTACAAGAATCATTCAAATCACTTATGTACTTTTCAAGTTACGGAATCTTAAACACAACCACCGTTTTATAGTTCTGTCCACGGATCAACAGAAGGTCGAGTGTTCTTTCAGCAAAACAAAAACAAATCACACAGGGATGTGTGTGAACTGTTTCGTTTTGCTGAAAGAATGAATACCTTTCTTGTGATACGTGGAAAGAAATTGAAAACAGTGGTTGTGTTTAAAATTCCGTAACTTCAAAAGTACATGAGTGATTTAAATGATTCTTGTACTAACAGAAAGCTTATGAATTTGGCTTTCATATATCCTAGATTTTGAAAGTGCTACATGCAGAAATTCACTAAAACAGAAGTCCCGACATTTGGGTTTTGCTTTTTTTGACTCACCCTGTACATCTCTCATAAAGTCAACACCCAACAACTCTCAGCCACTGCCAAGGGCAGAAGGAAATGATGAGGAACTGGCTAGCAGAAAATACAGCTTGGCAATATTATGCATTAGGCCCAAAAAACCCAAAAAATCGTTAAGTAACCAGTCAACAGCTTTACACATCACAAGACATGATGCCTGGGGCCGATTTCACGTAATGCTAAGACACTTCTTAGGAAGGATAACTCATCTTAACTCGCGACTCATCCTAGGATAAATTTCACCAAACTTAAGACACGTTCAACCCGTCCTAACTTCCTTAGCAACATGGCTGAACTCGTCTTAACTTAAGATCGGTCTTAGGGTCGTCTTATCTCATTAATAGTGTGTTAACTTGTATATCGTCTAGGGACATCATTGCAATGTATTTTTACTTAGAGTCATAGTTTTGAGGAAAGAAGCTGTAGAAGCAGATTTGAAATGATTTCTGACACGTGGGTAGTTTTTAATACAAATTTACAAAATTTAATTATATGCCATAACCTTGTTGACTTTTTGAAATAAACTACTTTGGGTTCTTGGAATAGAGTGATGAACTTGGGAGCATAACATTTTAGTCACTAGGGTATTAATGATTTTATCTTTCTTGGGTAGACATACTTTGCGTGTGAAAATTAATGAGTAGAGAACTTTTTCAGGTGAAAGTTCGTGTTCTATGCACGCGAGCGGGAAATTGGTTTTGCACGTTTCTTTTAAGGACATGAACCATCCATCAACTTGGTAATTTTGATGCGTCTTGCTTAAAGGGAAGATACAACATTTGCAAACATCAAAAAACAAAATGATCAAATTTTCACAAAATAACTGACTGGATTGCTAGGTAATGACAGTCTAAAGCATCCTGGAAAATCGTGGCTCCTGGTGTGCTGACGTTTTCAAGAAAATTTGTATTTTTCCAATGCTGGTCGGCCGACCAGTGTTGCAGAAAACTGGCTTTTTTTTAAAAACTGCTCCTATTTTTTCACATTTAGTTATTCCGCATTTTCTTTGCAATTGACTACACACCTGTAAAGGGGTACAAGCCTGCTAGACTGATTCTCTGACCTTACAATTCTCCAAAGCCTATAAATTGCTCCGTTTCATCTTAAGTGGGGTCAGGGAATCAGACTACAAGAACATGGTTGGTTTTCTTGGATTTCCCAGCATCTCCGAACCCACAATGTGAAGCAAGTCAGTTTAACAATATATGCTATAACATACTAATCCTCCAAATCCATTTATTTCTGTAAATTGCAGCAAAAGCAAATGTTGTACATTCCCTTTAAGGTGGGTTTAGTGAAATCGGTCTTAGGACGCGTCCTAGCAAAGATCGATCTTAAGATCTGAGACTCATCTCAAGTCCTAAGATGAGTCGTAAGATAAGACGAGTTTCATGAAATCGGCCCCTTTTAATGCTAAGTCAAATTCTTTCAGTGCTTAGCCCAGTTCGGTGATAAGCAGCTCCGTGCAGTAAGCTTTGAAGCATTCCTACCTTTACTCCCTTCGTTCCGCCAGGCCCGATTGGTCCCGTATCCCCTTGCACCCCTTTATCGCCGGGTGGGCCGGCCGCGCCCGGCAACCCCTCTGGGCCGGTGGGTCCCGACAAACCTGGATCCCCAAGATCGCCTACAAATGTAAAATAAGAAGAGATTCAATATCGGGTTTTGAGAGATTCAATATTTGGGGCAACACTGAGTGTACAGTGTTTATAAAATATGTCGGCGTAGGGCAAAACCCAATATTGCATATACAGCACCCCGAAGCAAAATCCATCTTATGAAAAATAGAAAGAGCCAATTTAAAAATACCTCTTCAGTATTAATAATTGACAGTAACCATTACAATTGAACTTCCACATTTGACCAATAAATCTTTTCTTTTTCCTGCCGAACAACTTTGCCTGTCATTTCAAATATTTTCTAGACATGTTTTTTGTTCAAAAGAACACAATTTAAAAAGTATTGAAAAATCTGTAAAATATAAAACGTCTTGTCCGTGCAACAAGGTCGTATCTCCTAAAATGGCCCGTACGTGAAACGTGAGTTTCAGAATGTCAAAAGGTTGTATCTCACATGAAAAAAACCTGGATGTACACACAAAGTCAAAGGACGTCGAAATACGACCTTGTTGCACGGAGCATATTCGCGCAATATACGACTTTGTTGCAGAATGGAGTTACGACATTGTTGTACTGACGCGACGAAAATATCATTTTTAAAGTTAAACAAAGAAATTGACTTGAGAGGGGTTGGGACTTAAGACCGCCAACTAGTGCCCCTTGAACAAAGATATTGACAAATTGGGGAACCGCCAACGTAGGGCTGGATAGCTCAGTTGATAGAGTACCGGAACAGCAATCCGGAGGTCGCAGGTTCAAACCCTGATCCAGTCAATTTCTTTGTTCAACTTTGAAAACTATTATAATGCACCTAGTCAATTTCCCTTTGTGATTCATTTGAAGAAAAAAAAATCCAAACAATATTGCTGGCTAGAAAATTGTCTCTAATGGCGAAAGACAGGGAAACTTCCTATTTCCAAAAATCAATGCCTGGGGCATAAATCTTATCGGGGCATTATCATAATTTCCTTTGGCTTTACAGGATAGATTAATGAAATTAAAAAAAGAAAAAAAAAACAATTCAAGAGATGACATCTGTCAGCTCTCCCAAGTAAGCAGGAAGAGCGTTCAACAAGATGACAGCTTTTTATAGACTTTTCCCATGTTGATTTGGCGGCTGGTCAGGAAACTTCTTGCTTTATTTTTAAACAAAGTGGAAGAGGGAATCCCGGCGACGCTCTGTCATCAGTGAGAATCGTTTGATTTAACAAGGTTCTTCCTTCCGACATCAGCTGTATAAATATGTGCATCGGGAAAGGAAGATTTTAATTTTCTTTCCTTTTTTTGGAGAGTGATTCAGTCTTCGAAGCTGACGGGCATGAGGGAAGACGAGGGGAAACGATGTGTAATGAACTTGTCTGCGTGTCACGTCTTGCAATCAAAAACAAACAACTGAATTGAAACAAAAATTGCTTGGTGTAAAAACAATAAGGGTACAGACTTATTAACCACTTGAAGAACTCAATTCTATTTGCTTTTTTTAAAGGACAAATATACCTAAAAGGGAAGGGTTGTTTACAATGAATGTACATGTGGGTGTAGGTTTTAGTGAGTTGGTCACAGGCATTTCAACAAATGATATGTTACATATGTACATGTATTTACTCATTTTCCGTATATCATACACAAGCTTCGTCATACAAATGTTTTTTCCATTCTTTTTTCAAAAACACATTATTTAAGTCTCATAGCAAGGTGCAGAAATTTTAAAAATGTGATGCATTCTGGCAAAAATGAGACGGAACTGGGCATAGGCTGTAGTGGAGAAAAATGTAGAAAACCAACTGGAGGTGATTTTTTTTTCTTCAGATTGATCGATATTTGTAATCTTTGATAAGTCTACCACACAGCATAACAACTGTGGAATAAAAGTGTTTTTAAGAAAAACATTAGGCATCTTTCACATTCACGACTGCAAAACAGTCAAAACTTTGAAGGTCTTTTTCTCAGTATTTCACTTTTGACATGTCGATATTAAATGCAAACTTTAAATACCCACAACTTGTCAATGGAAAGTCTGATTAAAGTGCAACAAACAGTATTGTGAGGAGAATTTTATTCTCTTTCCTAATACATGTACCTACAAACCCTCATTTCGACGTCTGCCCAGTTCTGTATCAGTTTGTCAAAACGCCTCACAAACATGAAGTACAAAAAATCAATGTTTTGACTTGCTAAAGACTAAACCTGAGGAAACAAAATTAAAAATGTTAATCCTTAACATACATGTATCTAGCAGACACACACACAGACTATCCACAGGCACATAAATGTTTAATACTGCAGTTGATGAGTTGGGATCCTATTTGTGGCAGTCATTTACTACACCTAAAATAACTACATGAATCACAAGCAAATTATATGTTACCTAGTTATTAGTTTCCAAGTTTGAAAACTAAAAGCAAACATGCCAACATTGACACAAGACGACGGAAATGGTGAGTTGCTTCAAGGGATCATCTGGCAAGCTCAGCCGGCCAGGCTATACCTCTGCAATTTCTTTTTCAAATTGGGGCTCGATTTAATGGTGCCTTTTCCAATATTCTCATACCCTATTTTTCGACCAGTAAATTTGAAGTTCAAGATTGCAAGGTAGTATTTGAGCTCTGAATTCGGTAACCCACAGCCAAGATTTGCAGGGTTGGAAAATAAACAACCGCAAAAAAGGAAAGTCCACACTCACTGGAGGGGTCATAATTTTGAATCTGATCGTCGTATGATGATGTAATTTAATACAGACCTTGGGAGAATTTTGTTAGCTACAGTTTGATACCCCTTTTCAACCAAAGACAGTAAATCGTCCAAGATTGACAATGGTTTTTGAAAAATTAAGCAGATTACGCGAGGGGAAATCGCAAAGCATAACCACACATGCTCGTAATGTGCTCCTATCAACTGCACAGTGCCCGAACAAAGTGTGGGTCACTCGAATAGCCCGCATGCTCCCATGCATTCAAGCACTGTGTGATTGATAGTCCCTAGCATTTGTTTCGGGCAGTGTAAAATTGTCACGCCGCATTTCCACTCACATAATCTTTTAAATTTGCAACTTTTCCAACTGCATGATGTTTCATAAACTGTTGTCAATGTTGGACGATTTCAGATTCACAGTCTTTGGTAGCAAACGGGGTATCAAAAGTAGCTAACATTTCCTAAAGGTCCATATAAATGATGTCATTGTGAGATGATAAGATTCAAAACTATGGCTCCTCCAATGAGTACGGACTTTTTTCTTTTTTTTTGCTGTGTTTATGAACAATTATTAATCTGGATTTTGATCGTGCTGCAACAGAACATTGTATCCTCTCAGAAAATGGGCCCTAAATCGGACAAAATACCAACATGGAGTGAGGAGGAGGTGAAGGCTATGTTAGGTATTTGGGCTGATAGCTCCGTCCAAATGCAGCTTGAGGGAACAACTAAAAACAGCAGAGTTTTTGCAAAAAATGATGGCTGCCGACTCTCAGAAGTTGGCTGTGCAGTGCAGTGTAAGACGGCCGGACATGAGTGTAGTGTGAAACGATCACACAATACACGGATTGAAACATTACACGTGTAGCACAATATGCTGGTGTTGCATTGAGTAGTGTGAAAACGGAGCGGAATTGAACCGTGTTGAAATTTCAAGAAGTCAACATGGATCGGAACCGTGAAGATTTAGACACGGATCAGAACCGTGAAGATTTAGACACGGATCGGATGTACATAGTGTGAAAAGGCCTCAACTCTGGTTGGGATGAGGATTCAAAGGCTCTACCCAGGTAGAAAATCAATGTACAGCTGAACTACAGCTGACCTACAGCCAAACTACAGCTAACCTACAGCCAAACTAAAGCTGACCTACAGCCGATCTACAGTTGACCTTGCTGATGAAAAATCATAAGCAGTATGGACACTGGCGCTACACAAATCCTCCTCATCATCATCATCAAAAAGACAAGGAACAGGTGATCCAGCGGACTGATTATATAAGGTCAGACCTCCCACTAGACTAGACACCTAATGACCATGGGTTTTATGAGGATGATCAGTGACTAATCCCAGGACTGATTTAATTAGGAGACATCTGTTGATTTGATCATCGGTGTGGACGTACATGCGTGCCATAAGTTCTGTGCAACGTCACATGCTTATAAGTAGCAATATTTTCTGTCTTTCTACATGTAGTTAAGGTCAATATATTTGTCACTTCTCTTTTATGGCTAAGAAATGTGATATTACATTAATTTAATACTTAGTTATTAATATAAAAAAAGGCTAAATATAAACTATATCCCAAATAAGACATTATTTCCATTTAGTGAATAGTTTCATGGCAGTACCTGCTGCTACATGAGATTCGAACCGGCCAACTGATCCCATAAGCTCGGTTGTTTGAGTGGTAAGACGTCTGCACTAGAAAGCAGGAGGTTGTGGGTTCGAGTCCCACCCGAGTGATTTTTTTCTCACTTTCACTCGGGGGGCAACACTGAGTATACAGCGTTTATACGTCGGTGAAGGGCAAAAACCTAATATTGAAGACACTACTTCAAAACACAATTTCAAATTTATGATCGAGTGTTTCTTTCATCTGTAATATATTTAATATACATGTACGTCATACAAGTCTTTTGGAAAGTCCAACAATTTTAGGTGACATTCCTGTCTGTATGAAGTTGAGTAGTATATGAGGATTGTTTTTTAAAATGGATTCAGTCCACCATTTTTCACAACAAAAATCTGTTGTTATACCCCTACCTTTTACATTTAATGTAGAACATTTCACAAAGGATAGACTCAGATAATAATTATTAATAGCAAATGCATTCATTTGATAGTGTTTTAACTTCAAAGATGCCCCCCCCCCCAATAAAAAAAAATGCCATCACTTACGAAATCATGCAACTAGTCTGCTAGGACAATTCCTACAGCAGAGCATGCAGTTGGGGATTGGTTACAAGACAACATGGCTACCTTAAACTGTCGAGTTGCAGACCAGTAAATAGACTGCCATAAAGCTCAGTGATAATTACGCGCACTTCCAAAATTATAAAAAAATACTCACAACTCTCCAAGGTGTTTGAGACATGCATCAGATTAAAGCTTATTTCATTTTCTTTAATTTTCTGTTCAATTTTTGGGGGTAAACAAATGACTTTTGGGAGAAAATTCCATCCAAAGATGATCACCCCTAAAAGTAGGCGTGAAGCTTATCGCCATTTTGAAAAAGGATGCCTACACTCGATTGTATACTAGAGCCACTTTAGGGCCTAATTTCATTCGAATTTCACAGAAATATGAGCTCGCAGTCCTTTGCACGGCTTCCACCTTTTAAACAAAAAACAAAAAAAACCCTCAAATTCATGGCCCTCAAAATTCTCAAACACCGGAGAATTTGAGGGCATGCAAATCGTGGTTTGGCCGGCGTAGGCAACTTTGGTCCTATTTACTGGCCTACACCCGTAGGAGGTTTGTTAGTTGATTGCTACTCACCTTTGGGTCCTGCTTTACCTGCTTCACCCTTCATTCCCTTCTCTCCTTTGTCACCTTGGGAGACAAAACAAACGAACAGAGCCATGCAGAGACTAATAAGCAGGGGGGACTAGGGGACGGAAACAATGAGGCAAGTTTTGCAAAAAGCCAAATCCAAAAAATGTGCGGCGGTCTGGCAAATTGAGACACAACTGTGCAGGGTTCAAAATGAGACTATGTGGGTATTAGGAAAGAGAATACAGTTCTGCTTACAATACTGTCTGCTGTACTCCAATCAGAAATTCCGTCGACAAGTTATGGATATTTCAAGTTTACGTTTGTCGACATGTCAAAAAGTAAAATACTGAGAAAAAGGTCTGTCGTGTTTTCACTGTTTTGTAATCATGAATATGAAAGATGCCTTTTTTCCCCTTAAAATCATTTATATTCCAGTATTTTTATACTATTTCTTTAAAATATGTGCAGTGGACATATCAAAGACTGTAAATATCAAAATATCTGAAAATCGGGGGAAAAACACCATTTTTTTTCTCTCCATCTTTCTCCACTAGGGCCTGTGCCCAGTTCCGTCTCATTTTTGCCAGAAGGCCTCATAAACATCGCTGCATAGTTAGACACATTTTTCTTATCTCGTCAACTACAGTTGGTCAATTTCTAGGCACGTTGACTATTTTGGAACAAACCTATACCACAGCTGGTTACCCTTAGATGAGTGTACAGTAATGTGCAGTTGGGAGTAAGGATTTGGCAGTTTTCATGATGATATACAGTATGATGTCCAAGACCAATTTTTTTTTTTTTGCTTTTTTTTCAGGTGCAAGATATGCTTGTTGAGCTTGTTTAGCTAATAACCAACAGTTCATACTCAAAACTTACTTAGAGCAAGGTTCTTGCTCTATGCTTCGACATATGAATTGTAAAAATGATGACACTTCTTGGATTGTTTGACAGCTCTTACATGTACATTCAATTACAGACAATGACTACGGGAGGGAAAATACAGGGTGAGTCAAAAAAAGCGGAACCCAAACCCCAAACAATATATTCAATATTTAAAAAAATATGTAGCACCAAAAATAATAATGACTGGATAGCCAATTTCAAAAGATGAAAAAATTACTGAAATTGCTCAATCCGTTCAAAGAATATCACCATTTAAACGCAATGACCCTAAAACCTGTCTCGTCCAAAAAAACAATTTATTGTGTGTTTTGACTGTTTGGAACAACAAAGAAAATGACACAGAATACTTGTTTCAACAACTGTCACCGACTGTAGAACACAATATTTTGATTGACAACCCTGGTTAGGCAAACAATATGATTAATAAAATCTACTTTTTGAAAAGACGGGCCTTCAAAAGGACTTTGTTGCACATTGTTAACGTTTAAACAAAGATTTCATCGCTGGTGATGTTTGAAGACAATTGTGACGACGATTGATAAAAATCACATTTTTTGGACGAGACAGGTTTTAGGGTCATTGTGTTTAAATGGTGATATTCTTTGAACGGATTGACCAATTTCAGTAATTTTTTCATCTAAAAGTAGCTTATGAAATTGGCTTTCCAGTTATTATTACTTTTGGTGCTACATATTTTTTTAAATATGAAATATACTATATGGGGTTTGGGTTCCGCTTTTTTTGACTCGCCCTATAGCAGTTATTCTGGGAGACTAATTTACGGAGTGGGAAACAAAGCTAAGTATACATGTTGCTTTCAGCTGGAATCACAAACAGTTGGGAATTTTGGAGCAAAGCTTTTGTCAAACTAAATAAGTACAAACCGAAGGTTAATTCACAATCACTAACACACAGAAGCATGTTGTGTTGTTAAGGTCAGATTCAGTTTTTTTAGTCTTCAGTACACATTTTATATCACCCACTTCACATCACCTGATAAAAAAGTTGTTGCTTTACTTATCAAGGTATTGGGGCTGTACTACGTGTAACAACAGAAAACACGTCCTATTTTTGATCCTACATAACTCTGTTCCTAACCAATGGAATTAAACCAAAATTTCAGATCATTTAAACAAGGCATGACATTTTATTGAGCGGGTTTCATCAGCTTTGTGCAAGAGGGTGAGAGTAAAATGCCATACAAATAAATTACTCAATTTCAGAATTTCGGCAGAAAGGGCATGTGCTGCGGCCAAAAGCTTCTAAAGGAAAGCAGGATCACCCCTGATGCCATTGCACACCTCGATCATGTGTTGCACCAAACGATCAAGGAAGCATGCAATTACAAATGGGGGTGATCCTGCATTCCTTCAGAAGCTTTCGGCTGCAGCATGAGCCTTCCGCCACCATCTCCAGCTCTGTATCGACATTGAAGGACGCCAAGTCTTAAGTTGCAGATTCTGAAAGTGAGTATTTTTTCGTATGGCATTTAAATCTCACCCTCTTGCACAAAGCTCATGAAACTTCCTCCTTAAAATTTGCCATGCCTTGTTTAAATGATCCAAAATTATGGTTTAATTCCATCAGTAAACAACAGAGTTATTTAGGATCAAAAGTAGGATTTTTTTTTTTTTTTTACACATAGTACAATTTACCATTCAGAATCTTGCAAAAAAAATTCCAAAAATTCATTTCAGATTTTGAAACATCTGGGAGGTTTGAGGTTTATTTAGCAGCAAAAACATTTGTAAACGATGAGCAAGTTGAATTAAGTCTAGCCTTCTTACCTGCTACCCCAGCGGGCCCCTGACCCCCATCTTCCCCTGGGAGGCCATCATTCCCATCCACCCCTGGGTCACCCTTGGGGCCGGGTTCCCCCGCAACGCCCGGTACTCCCGGCGACCCGCTGATGACTTTGACGATCGGGGTGGGCGTGGCTAACGTTACCGGAGCAACTGTGGCAATGGTTACTGTGGTGGCCACTTTGTCCACTGGAGCGGGCGTGGCCTTGTCAGGGGCGGGCGTGGCCTTGTCAGGGGCGGGCGTGGCCTTGCCTGCTGGGGTGGACATGTCTTTCTCGGTTGGTACGGGAGTTTCGGACATAACCCTGACAAGTGGTGTTGTAGGGGTGACTGTCATTCTGTCCTGGCCCTGCAAGATCAAATAGAAGGTTGAAGAAAAAGACAAAAGGTTAAAAGGTTGACTTTTTCAGTTGGATAATAAGGTAATAATGTGTGCTTGGCCGGTTTTAAACCCTGTGTTTAAGACTGGTTGGAGTCTGGATGCAGATATTTGGCTCAGGTCATCATCAGCGTCCAGACTCCAAACCGGTCTTAAACATGGTGTTTAATACTTGCCAAGCATATATTTATTCCCATTCATAAATACTTTTTTCAGTCAAACAGTCAAAACAAGTCAAAACAAACGATTTTGATCAACAAGTTTACTTCATTTTTTTGAAACACCCCTCTAGCTTTGTTATGGTATGTGCCTCTCACTAGTAGTTGTAAACAACTCCTTGTATGGAGATTGGCGTGCGCATTGCATGTACTGTGTGATGTGGTGCAGAATGCAGCTGTGCCGGTGTAGTATGCATAAATCTTAGAGGACTATGAAATACAGACTCATTGGTAACATTGCGCATGCCTAACCGAGGATTGTGAACATTCAACTAATAAAAGGGTAAAAAGGTACCAGATTTCATAGCAGTCCAAATTTCATGTGACACTAGAAAAGTGTTTAAGACCAGTCAGCCGGTGTTTTATCAACCGTGTACTTACATCAGACACCATTCCTGGAGATAAGACGTCTTGGACTGTCACCATCGGTCCTCTTGATGGTGACTGTGTCGTTGGCGACTCCGTAGGAGCCATTGTTGGCAGTGTGGCTGGCTGCATTGTTGGTGACGCTGACGCGACTGAGTCCGTTACAGAAGGGGTGATTGGGCTCGTGTTAGACTCTGGCTCAGGTCTTGGAAGTGTGACAGGTTTCTTCGTGGCTGGTTTCTCCACAAGCGTCTCAGAAGTTGTTGCCGCGACAGGGGATGATTTGGAAGCTGTTTCCATTCCAGAGGTCACCTTAGAAGAAACTCCCATGTCATCGGGAGTCTTGGAAGATGCTTCCAAGGATGCTTTAGAAGCTGTTTCCATTCCAGAGGGAGAACTGGAAGGTGTTCTCATTTCAGCGGGGGTTTTGGTGGTCCTTCCCATTTCAGAGGGGGAATCACTTGCTGCCTTTGTAATTCCAGAGGGTGACACCGAGGCCGTTCTCATTTCAGTGGGTGCTTCTGTAGTCGATCCCATTCCATGGATGAAATCTGGAGACACTGAATTTGGATTAATTCCCTCCCCAGTAGATGTCATGGTAGGCTTTACTGTCTCTGAGGATGGCGCTGAGGTGCTGTCAAACATGCCACTAAACATTTCAGTTTCTTCCGTTGCTTTAAGTCCACTCCCTTCAGCACTGCCAAACTAAAGTTATGCGAAATTGAAAGGCACATGTCATCTTTTATTATGCAAATAATGAATGTTTATGAGTGCAATGGTGAGAATGTTTTCATGAGTTGAAAAATGTAATGTTCCGTTCAACGAGGCGAAGCCGAGTTGAATGGAACATTCCATCTTTCATCGAAAGAAAATATTATTTGTTTCATATAACATCCAAGTACATCTTTGTCATTCGATTGAAGGACAAAATCATCAAGGCAACTGCATCAACTTCAAAGGCAAGTTTTGTACTATACTGCTATATTGCATATGGTCTAAATAGCACAAAGATCATGTAACGCTTTCCGCTGCGCGTTTTATCGTGTGCACATCGTGCAATAGATCGAAAGGGATGGGACGAAAATGCACGGTGAATGGAACCAAACATGCACGGTTATGACATAGGCCATGCAATAGTTCGATTAATGAATGCCGTGTGACCTACAATCCTCCAATTAAATGACAAGGATTTACTTGGGTGTTATATAATCTGATCTATAGACAACTCGATAAATATTTGACCTGTCATCAAAAAGTTCAGTACAAAGTCAGAGTACTGAGTTCAGTAACAGAAATATAGACTGCCAAACTAAACTTAATTTGTAGAACGTTTTTGAGAAAATAGTATTTAAAAATCCCACTGTGCCATTCTCTCTTTTCGCACTTCCGCCGTGGGCATGCAGAGCCTCGATCTGGCAACTTTACACAATAGATACAGCCGGTTCAGTGATTCCCGTGTCGGGGTTCAGATCACTGAACCGGCTATTTTTATCGTGTAAAGTTGCCAGATTGAGACTCTGCTTGCCCAATGAACGAGTGTGAAAAGAGCGAATTGCAGTGGACAAATGGTGAACTGAAAACAGGTTGAGAAGATGTTCGACGGAACAAAAACAATTGGTAAAATTTAGGTTCACCTGGAAACAAAAAAAATCAACCGCCCTTAAAGGGAAAATACAACATTTGCAAACATCAAAGAAAAAACTACCAAATCATTTTGAAATACCTTGCTGGACAGTGTAAAGCATCCTGTAAAATCATGGCACCTGGTATACTGTCATTTTCAAGAAAAGTGGTATTTTTGTATCAATTTCCAATGCTGATCGGCCGATCAGCGTTGGAAAAAAATGTGTTTTTTTTTCAAATACTGGCCCCAGTTGACCACCGCACTTGTTTGCTATCGATTACACACCTATGAACGGGTACAAGCCAGCTAGACTGGTTCCCTGACCTTACAATTCCCCAATATATGTAAACTGCTCTGTTTCTTCTTAAATAGAGTCAGGGAACCAGACTACAGGAAAATGATTGTTTTTCTTGGTTATTATAGCATTTTCGAACCCAAAACCTCAAAAAAAGTCAGTGTAACTATATTTGCTATATATTTCCAACCCTCCATTCCATCCATTTCTGAAAATTACAGCAAAAGCAAATGATGTATATTCCCTTTAAAAATGACAATTTTTGACTTTTTTATGCTCCTTTTGTGGGGACAGGTCACATACAATGCATTTAATGAACAAAATGAGTTATGTAATGTGTCTACTTCCATGGAACTGCAAATGAGGGAATATCAAGGCATGTGTGAGGCGTTCCAGCAAAATGAAACAAGATGAGGTCGAAATGAGGATTTGTGGGTATTGGGAAAAACAATAAAATCCTCCTTGCAATACTGTTTGTTACACTTTAATCAGACATTCCGTTGAAGAGTTATGGCTGTTTAAAATTTGCATTTATCGACATTTCAAAAAAGTAAAATAATGAGAAAAAGGCCTCTAAAATTTTGAGTTTTGTATTTGTGAAAATGGTAACCACGGAAAGATTTCCATATACGAAGTTCACTAATTTTCCTCTGTATTGACTAACAAGCCCCCAGATAGCAATTTCATGTCATCAAAGTCAATTTGAGCAGTGAGAAAATACAAGCATTTTCTTAGAAAACACTTAGAATTTTTCAGTCCAATCTCATAGGGTTTGTACACAGGGTGTTGAGTGAACTTCGTATATGGAAATCTTTCCAAAACCACTTTTATCCTATGGTTTTCAGACCATTTCTTTAAAATATGTGTACTAGACATATCAAAGATTACAAATATCAATAATCAGAAATCAGAAAAAAAATCACTCTATTCATTTTATTTGCATTTTTCTCCACTACGAACAGTTCCAACGCCCCACACATATATATCAACACTAGGCTACCACAATGAGATGTCGATAAAAGCGAACTTCAGACAACCATAACTTGTCAACGGAAGTCCGATCGAGTATTGCAAGGAGAATTTTAATCTTTATTATAATACCCGCAAACCCTCATTTTGACCTCTGCCTCGTTTTGCAAGAAATCGTCACATATATTCCTCGAAATATTACTGCTTGACCAAGACAGATACAGTCATGATTAAAAGTAGATGTATACACATGTATGAATGCAATGAGTTTTTTTGCACTCACATACAGTAAGAAGCCCATTGTCTATATTGTCTATATTACACTTGACCAAAAATATATTTTTCATTGAAATGAATGGGACATGCTTATAGATGACGTGTGCAGCGTTACTTGGATGATTATAGACCATTATCATGTTGCGGCCATCTTTATTTTTTTCCCATTCAAATCAACGTAACCAAAGCGAGGCTGGAAGGAAAAACGTCTGGTTCCTTGTTTCACAAAAGACATTATCATCCAGTACTGTTATTGATACAGGGAACATGACTGAAATGGTGGCAGCATGATAAAGGTCTATTACAATAGAGCCTGAAAGTAAAAGGCCACGTGGCTCAGCTTCCGGAACCCTCGCGCGGCCGGCCTACGGGCGTTTTACACGAGGTTGCCCTTTCTCTTGCTGTATTTTTTGACAGAATGGTTTCTAATGGTAATCACCCCAAGAAACATTCATGTTGGAATTTTATCTTGGTATTCCTCAAGAAAAAAAATGATGAGAAATCACTTGCAGATGGGTAAAAATGAATTTTTACTTACGACCTTTCACATCTGGTGTTTTCGTTCCTAGGTCTCCATGTTTGTTCATGTTTGTTTTAACATCGCTTACTTGCGTGAGAACGAAAATGTATAATGAGGCGAAGATTTACCTACCTACAGCCGATGGGTTCTAGATTTAGTAAGGCTGGTTTGAGTGCAGTCCTTATCAGCGGTCATTTTAGATTTGTTTTGGTAAATGCTAACGAGTCCTTCAAGTTTACTCCAAAAAAATTGTATATCCTAAAAGACATTTTAGTCTCCTATGTAAGTTTCAGTTTTCACCCAACGACTGCCACAAAATAAATTCATAAAGTTTCATCTTTGTACAAGTACAATGAGTTTCACTAGTCTAAATGTATTTTAGATTATTGGAACTGAGAGGTCAATTTTCGGCACGATATCTCTCTTTCACAGCAGGCGATTTTTCAGTTTCCATAAACTGAGACGCTAGTAACAATTTTACAAAACCTTATTCAAGGATGATTTTAAGAAATCAATGTACCAAAAACAATTGCAAATTTGTTTATTTTTGCACGTTAACTTTCCTATTCAAGAGTTCAGGAAGCGTGCCACTAGGAACGAACTTTCAGGCTCTATCTATTTAAATAACCATGTTTAGCAAATTTTTTTGATGGGATAAATGAATATAATGCAAGCATGCAGATATGATGCTATGACAGCATGATACTCAATTAAATAACATGTATTGAGAATTTGGACATCCATTTTACTAGATAAAACTTATGAAGATTTACATGTATGTTTACAAATAGGCAATATTTGATACATTAATTATCAAGAAGCAATTGTGCTTCAAAATGATATTCATAAGACCAAGAAAAAAATAGTTCTGCTTCCGATTACATGGCATCTAAAAATGGGGTAGGAAGGTAAGGAAATATTTTTTAAGCCATTTTGTGTGTGTACGATCATATGGAGGTGTCTGCGTGTAGTCAAGGGTAAAAGGTAGTAATTTATGGTTTTCAGGTTTTTATTCTCATTCCCCCCCCAAAAAAAATTAGAGTAGGGGCTGTCAGAATAGGGCAGGTAGGGTAATCGGAAGCAGAACTATTTTTTTTGGGGGGGGGCCTAATGACAAGAAAGAGAGAAAACTTTGTTATGAAATATTGAAAAATTAATGAAGATTATAGTGAAAGAGAAAACAGAAGAACCAAAAAACAAAAAAACAAAAAATGACAATCATCTCAAGAAAAGTCAGGATACCAGTACCTCAGAAATATTACAACCAGGCAGACAAAAAATAGTGAGTACGAAAATAGAAGAAACAGTTTTTTTTCCAAAAAAAGTCTGAAATTTTACCTCCTGATTTTCTCTTCCACTGCCAGAGTACTGTAAAGCAACATACGGGTAACCATGGTAACATGCAAAATTATCACGATAGTATATTCGTCCACCAGGACAGAATCAGTACAATTTAACAATTGGGGGAAAAAAAACAAAAAAAACAATGAGCCTAAGATTGGGAAGAGGTTTCCTCTGTTCTGTGAAGAGGTCAGCCATCTTGGAAATAGAATAATTCATTACCATTTTAAGTTAAAATTTTATGAACTTTTCAATTTGAAATTACTACAGGGAGAGTAAAAAAACCCTGCACACCAAATGTTGCGACCATTGTTCAAAGTTCTGCATGTAGGATATGAAAGCCCAATTCATGAGCTTTCTTCTAGTACAAGAATCATTCAAATCACTCACGTACTTTTCAAGTTACGAAATTTTAACACAAACACCACCGTTTTCAGGTTCTGTCCACGGATCACAAAAAAAGTTCAGTGTTTTTTCAGTGAAACGAAAACAAATCACATAGGGATGTGTGTGAATTGTTTTCGTTTTGCTGAAAGAACGCACACCTTTTTTTGTGATCCGTGAACAGAACTTTAAAACAGTGGTTGTGTTTAAAACTCCGTAACTTGAAAAGTGCACGAGTGATTTGAATGATTCTGGTACTAAAAGAAAGCTTATGAATTGGGCTATCATGTCCTAGATTTTGAAAGTGCTACATAAAACATAAAAGTGTCACTAAAACAATAGTCCCAACATTTGGGTTTCGTTTTTTATTTACTCACCCTGTATATCCATCCCCTGAATACCAAAAATTTTAAACCCAAAAGGTAAAAGGACGTTATGGTTTAACGTGCCACTTAAGCGCACGTTTAAGGCAAGGGGAGTTCCCGGTAAAAAGTCGTTAGCATAAAAAAGTGAGTAACTTCAAAATTAAGTGATACTTGGCAATATAAAATAGACAACATTATTTCAATTATTAATGAAAATCATGAGTCAAATTTTCAGCCTAATGTGATTTTTAATTTAGAAATGGGAGCACAAAACCTTTAAATTAGATCATCTCCAAAAGTGGTTTTTTGGGTCATGCCTGGGCTGCTAACGTCCTTTTCCTTGGCACACGAGGATATATCTAGTTGTTATTAATGCACTTTTACCAAAAATTCCAAAAAACCTACTTTACACAAAACTTCCAAAATGTGGGTAAAGAGAACCAGTTACTCCTCATATCTGTTTACCTTGGACTTTACTCCTCCATTGTTATTGCCTGAGGTCTACATAGCAACATGCCATGGTAACGGGCCATAGCAACAAGCCATAGCAACAGATCATCATTGGTAAATCAGCAAGTGCGGCAACGGCAGCATCAAGAATGGCATCAATGTGAAAAGCAAGTATAAATGAAAAGCAAAGATATTGAAATATGAAGAGCAGTAGCCAATTAATGAGCATTTGAAATATAACAAAAATTCAGTGTGCTGTAATAAAGACATGCCACAATTTTTTTTGTGAATTTGGATGTAAGTGAAATGCTCCTTAACCACTTCGCGCCAGGATTATTTTTGCTGAAAATTTAAATTTTTTGCAAAAGGCAACATTTTCCAGCCAATTTCTGATATACAGCCAAACGCCACAAATACTGATTCGCAAGAGTCATTTCAACAGTATTTGTATGATATTTCTTGCTGAAAACTTAAATGTTTTAATACTCCGAGGTGTGCACTGGAGCATAAATTGTAGAACAGGCCATGCGCAATGGGCAATTCAAGATCAACACACGTGTACAAAAGACACAAGGGATTAGCATAAACTTCAGGCGAGTCGAGGCAATCTTGACATTTTAACCTGTCAGCCGTGCTTGTGCATAAAAACAGCTATGCGTGTTATCACGTCCTCCGACGAGAACTGGTTAAGTAATGGTGCACATCAAATAGGAAATTCTTTGTGTGTAAATTACAGAAAACAAACCAAAAAAGAAAACAGGAAAATGCAAAATGCTTTCAAAAATGCATATAATTTGCACTGATTTACATTAAAATGATCCAAAGAACGAAGAGATTAATTGATCAAATAATCTGACTTGCGTTCACGTTTCCATGAGAGTGAAATGAATGAAAAACAAAATGCTCTGAATGAAAATGAGGTATTGTGATAATGGCTCATGTTTTAAAGGAACAGTCAAACTTGGCTTGTTGTATTCAGCCGATTGAATGCTCCTTTAAAGCAGACAATGATTGAAAACTTAATAATGTCAAATGTGCCTGAAAATAATATTTGAAGATGCGAAAGATGCAAGAATGAAGGATGAAAAACTGAATGAAAAACGGATGGTCGTGCGAACTGAGTCGTGCTCGATAGACAAGCGACAGTTATACTGACCACAATTCCGTTCTGCTTAGAGTTTGTTGGCAAAGTTGGGATGTCTTTGTTTGTTATTAAAGCGTCGGCGAGATTGGAAGATGAAGTTTCTCGTTTGTAGAGCCTTTGCTTGCGAAGCTGTGAGCAATGCCCGAAGCAGTTAGGAACCAAATGGAGGGGAAACGGTCAATTGGCTTTCGGTTGGAGTCAGAAATGAGCAATGTTGCAGAAAGCATGAGATTGCCGGAATGGGTTTGGTTTAGAATGGACGGAGTCTTCCCAATTTACGTGTTGGTAGCAATCACACAGAAAGGCAAATATATGTAATATGCAATAGCAAACTCATAAGAAGGCCCAAAACAGCTTGCCTTTTAGCTGCCTTGTGAAGCTTATAGATCCTTGTCATTTGATTTACAGTTGAAATGAACTTCTATTTCAATACAAGATTGGTGGGAAATGTATTGCTCTCTTCTAAACCACCCCTTCACAAAAATGTTTGAACCCAACTCTGTAGCTACTGGCTCTTGGGAACAATACGCACTACGCGCAAAGCTCAATGCGCACACCAGCATGCATTTGCACACACATACCGCGCCATGGAACAAGTAAATCCTAGCTGTTGAATAGTAAATCCCATTCACCATGGGCGAATGGGACTTTTTGAGCCCCGGCGTGAATGGGAGCAATAACGAATGTCACGTAATGTAGGGTAGATAATAATTTGTCATTTGTGCAGTTTTTTTTCGTTTGGAGCAACAAAGGTGCTTAAAATCTAAAGAAGGGTGCTTAACAACTAACCCGATAAAGTTTTAGCTCTGTGAATGCAATCAAATGACAAGGATCTGTATGTCAGTTAAATAATAAAAGTTATGCCACTAGAGATCATATAACTTGCGTCATTGAGAAAGACAGTTTGCCACAACTATTTTCCCGTCACCTGCAGCCACTGGGAATGCCAGGGCAAAATCTCAGTTCCAAATGATTTCAGAAAAACAAAACAATCGTGTAAAGCCTTGTGATCCTGGTGGTAAGGAAAGTATACCAAATGTTCCCAGAGAATTCCCGGACTGTAAATGGTTCCCGCTTTATTGCCTTTTTAGCCCAAAATAGCCAGAAAAAAGAAATTGGTCAAAATTGGTTCCTGCTCATCTCACAGCAAAGGCCTGAATTTGACTAAAAACAAGAAAAAGATATTTTTTTTAAACGAATCCAAATAATACAATGGATTTACACGTAGGACCACACCTGTCAATAGTAACAATTTCTTGCAGGACTTTGAAACAACTCCAAAAATAAGTCAACAATACTCTGTCACAAAATCCTCGTCCCAAACGGTATTTTTTTGTTTATCTAAGAGAAATTGTAATGAATGTCTGAAGGGTTATTTTTCAAGAATAATAAATTTTCTGATAATCGATTTGTTATTCAACTTGCAAGGAACCTTTGAAAACTTCAAGAATTACAAAAAAATGTGAAACAAAATTAGGGACAATATCAACCACATTGTGTTACCTCAAAATTCTGGGCAATTTTTGTTAACACGAGGACTTCTACAAATGTGTCAAAGTTTACTGAACCAAAGGGCCAATTCTTTAAAAGGTTGTCCTCCCTCCCCCCCCCCCCCCCCTCCACCTAGTCAAGAAAATAGTACTGGTTCGGGACTTGAAACTTCAAAATTCAGGGGATATTTGTACAGGGCCTGAAAGTTTGTTATACCTCCTGGTCACCATCATCACAGCCCAACTCAGCCTCATCCGGGTCGTTGGACATCTCCAAGGTCTGAATCGTACCCTGATAAACAGAGGGAAAAACAATGTATTACAAAAATAAACAGTGAAACATCACAAACTGGACAGATTAACCCTAACCCCCTAGGCCCTTGTTGCTTACAACCATCCTCAATCCTCCAAAATCCTCCAAAATTTTTCAACTCCGCCTAAATTTTTCAAAATTGTCAGACAGTCCTGCCTCAAAATGCATTCATCCTCAATCCTCCAAAATCCTCCTCATCCCAAAACTTTGCACTCGTGTTTAAATGAAGGATAACCAACGCCAAATCCTTCAAAATCATCAGACAGTCCTGCCTCAAAACGTATTCATCCTCAATCCTCCAAAATCCTCTTGTGCTTCATTCACCATTCATCCTCAATCCTCCAAAATCCTCATGTGCTTCAATCACCATTCATCCTCAATCCTCCAGAATCCTCATTTGATTCAATCACCATTCATCCTCAATCCTCTAGAATCCTCCAAAACCTCCAGGAGGATTTTGGAGGAGTGAGGTGGGTTAGGGTTAACCCATCACCCACTAGACAGCTTAAGGGTCCCGAATTTGTTTTTGAATTCGATGCTCTATGGTTTGATCTGAGGCAATTTCTGACCATATTTACCATTTTTATGGAGCAAAAGATCATCATTTAAACACCATTTTCGAGTTTGGAGTCATTCAATCAAATATAGGCTACAATTTTTATTTGGGGACGAACAAAGTGGGGGGGGATGATATGATATCCCCCCACTTTGAAAAGTGATTGATGCCCACGGCTCTTAGTAAAACTCAGTAGGGAGTTAGGGTTAATATTCTGGGTTTCCTAGCATACAACATCTGGCCAGATGCTAGATTTGAACCTCTGACAAACTGGGCCCAATTTCAAGGCTCTGCCTACCGTTAGCGAAAAATCGCCGCTTACTAAAGCAGAAAAGTCTAAGCTAATGGTTAGTGTATTTCACAGAACTTTGGCTTGAGCGCATGCATACATCCCGTAAGAAAGGCTTTTGTGCTAATAGGGCCAGCGCATTATTTCTTTGCTAGCTCCGTTAGCGGAGAATTGCAGGCCGTAAGCACAGAATCCGGGATTAGAGAATCCATGAAATCGGGCCCTGATTATAACTTCACAAACTCTAGCAACTGGGCAACACTCCCCCATTTCCAGGAATTCAAATGATACAGAATTATTACCGCAAACGTGGCCGTATTATCCAGTGCAAATCCCTGGCTGCCGACGAAGACCGCGGCCTGCTGCGGAATGGCCAGCTTCCAGCCCTCCGGCCGCATCAGCGACGTGCTGGTGTACGTGCTGCAGTTAAAGAACAAGGTGGCCATGTCGTTGATGACGCTCAGCGAGAACTGGGACCAGTGGCCGGTCAGGGAGGGTACCACGAAGGAGGCCTTGCTGGGAGTCCCCGCCGAGACGTCCGTCATGAGAAGCGTGACTCGATGGCGGCCCTCCTCGGCTCGGGTCACGTTGAGTGCCAGGATGACCGTCGTCTGAAGGTTGTCGGTGACCACGAGTAATGGGCCCACGTCCTCCGACTCGGGCTTGAACGTCACCAGGAGGGTGAAGTCCGAAAACCTCTCGGTGAAGTCCAGGGGAAAGATATAATCTGCCAGACGGCCAATGTTTGTGTCTCTGTCCAGATGGAACGCTGGGTCCCCGCGACGCATCCCCTCTGCGAATGTAACCCCTTCCGGTAGAGGGTACCCGGTCAAACTTAGAAAGTTTAACCTGTCATAGCTCAGACCTGCAGAAATAAAAGAAAATTAGAAAGTTATGACAGAAGACAATAAATTTGAAAACAAGGTGTCGCCTTTATACGCAGTCGATCCCTTTACATACATGTTTCGTGTTCTTATTCTTAGAGAAGCTGTTCATGTTCAGTTGAAGAAATGATTGGCTCCTGGAATATATTTGTTTTTATGAAACAATAGCATTTTCACATTTTTTCCATCGTGAGTTATGACCTCAATTGACCCGTGGATGGCCTTTGACCCGCAATTTCGGAAGAGTTGTCATGAACCCCAACCTAAGGATCACTCCATCCAAGTTACATTAAAGTCCATGGGAGTCTGTAGACAAAGAAACATTTGAAGCATATTTGAACAATGACCCCTACATAACCTTTGACCTCAGGCTTTTTTAGGGTCACTGCATCTAAGTTTCATCAAAATCCATGAAAGCATGTAGAAGTTATACATTTTGTTACAAAAAGTTAACCCAAACTTTAACATAAATATGGTCAGAATTTAGGACCGGTAAGTGCCCCAAAAAATTTGTTTAGACGACACAATAAAATGGAAACCAACAGCCAGTTTTAATTTCCTTAGTTTCTACAAAGTTGTAACTGATTGTAATATTCAATCACAGCTCAAAGCACAAGTCAATTGATAAGAAAAATATATTCATTTATTTTCGCCAAAACATCAATAAATGTTAAAAGCACAAGTACATTGTACAGTGGCAGCCCCGAGCGCTTAAAGGGAATGCACAACATTTACCTTTGCTGCAATTTTCAAAAATAAATGGATTTGGAGGATTAGTATGATATAGCAAATATTGTTAAATTGACTTGTTTCACATTTTGGGCTTGTAGATGCTGGAAAAACCAAGAAAACCAATCATGTTCTTGTAGTCTGGTTCCCTGACCCCACTTAAGATGAAACAGAGCAGTTTATAGACTTTGGGAAAGTGTAAGGTCAGAGAATCAGTCTAGCAGGCTTGTACCCTTACAGGTAAGTAATCAATTGCAAAGAAAATGCGGAATAATTAAATATGAAAAAAATTAGGAGCATTTAAAAAAAAGCCAGTTTTCTTCCAACGCTGGTCGGCTGACCAGCATTGGAAAATACACTTTTTCTTGAAAATGTCAAACACAAGGAGCCACAATTTTACAGGATGCTTTAGACTGTCATTCCCTAAGGCCCAAACAAAAAGTCTCCGGTTTCTGGTATGGAGCTTGCCCAAAAAGTGGTGCGGCGACGCGGCTTTTTTTTTTTTTTACCTGTTTTTTTTTGCTTCAATTGTCGGCTGATGACTGCAAATGGTGCCCGACTAAACTTAGTGCAAATATATGGGAGTCCAGAGAGGCCACATAAAGATGGGAGTCCAGAGAGGCCACATAAAGCTTATTCTCGATCATAACCCCATCTAAAAACACGTTAAAATTGTGCAGCAGCAGGATTCCAGTCAAACCAGTGAGTTTGGCGGTTTTGAGACATCATCTTTTATTGAAAAAAAAACCTTTTCATTTTGCCGACGCGCATGGCTACGGCGACGCGCGCGCATACCAGAAACCGGAGACTTTTTTTTGGGCCTAACAATCCAGTAAGGTATTTTGTAAAAATTTGACCATTTCGTTTTTTGATGTTTGCAAATGTTGTATCTTCCCTTTAATACTACATGTATTTGGATTTGCTGTTGTCACATTCAGAGGAAAACTAATCTGCAACTTGATAGAGTACAGTACATGTACATGTATCCTATGACCTTGACAAAGCTTTGAGTGCCTGACCCACTGCAAACAGCAGTTCCCACTCTCCACATCTGTGATGTATTTGTGGGACGTGAGGTAATAGCTTGAGAAACTTATTGAAAATGACACGTTTAAATAACTCAGAGGAAACTAAAGAGAGTGCCAAAAAAAGTGCAACCTTCAGGAAACATATAATTAAAGTTGTCTAATTTTATTTCTTCAATGAAATTACATATTACATTAAAGGCTGACTATTTCTCAATCCACTCCTTTTTGGAGAAAGGGTGTAAATTTTACTTGGGCCACTCTCGCCTCTGATGTCGCCAACTTAAATGCCTATTCACTGCTTAACCCAGATTCAGCATGTCCAGGTGAGAGTGGCCCAAGTAAAATTTACACCTTTTCACTTAAATGATTGATTTTTATCTTGCACAATTGTGAACTGTCAAATGAGCAAGATCATACAAAATGTACACCCTGTACCAGTGGTGGATCCAAGTTTATTAATTTGAGGGCAAACTTCCAAAGTCACAACTGTCTTGTCAAAAAGCTAGCACTTTTATCGACCTGGATCCGCTAGTGAAACCTGGTCAAAAAGCTAGTACTTTTTCGACCTAGACTAGTACTTTTTTAACCCTAACCCCTTGGGCTCTTTTACTAGAAAGTATCCTGAATCCGCCAAAATCCATCAATTTTGCCATGCAAAAAAATGTTGGTGGCCAGTGAGTCCATCAGAATCCACCAGTTAGGCGGGAGTAAATCTGTTGAGATCCTGAATCCGCCAAAGGCCCCCAACAGCTCAATATAGAGGTATCCTGAATCCATCAAAATCCTGCAGTTCCCCTAGGCTTACAATCCTGAATCCATCAAAATCCCGCAGTTTGAGCAATATGGAGGTATCCTGAATCCGCCAAAATCCCCTGAAACAGGGGTGTGGATTTTGATGGATTCTGGTAGTGGTACGTTAGGGTTAATGTACATATGTATGTTTTCAATTTGTTCTCCGTGATTACATTGTAATCATTTTAGAACCTTTTTCCAAACATTTTTTTACAATCTTCTAACATACATGTATATGCCCCATGAAAAAGTCGTAAAAGAAAACGTTTCTTTAGTGCAATGTACAGACGTTTAGATTGAGCCCTACAAGAAGTACATCAAATCGTACCTCATGTCAAAATCGACACAACTGTGCAAAATAAGCAGCGCAGCTGTTACCACAACTAATGTGCGAATCACGCATTGCATTTCTGCACATTAATGTCGACCCCTCGCACAGCAGTCGGTACCACACACAAACACACCTCCAAAAATTCCACTCAAATTATCGCAGGCCATCTAAGACCGCAAGCGATCACAGCGTATCAACTCATGTGACCCAGGAAATGATGCCACGCCATGCTTCTGATTTTTGGAAAAAAAAAAAAAGTTTGACACTCGTCGCAGAGCTTTTGGTGAAATAATAGTTTCTGGCAAGCAGAGCCGTTAGGGTGCTCATGAGGGGGTCACCAGGGCTACAGGAGGGGGTTACAGGGTGCGAACCAGCAGGAAGCTGACCCCGTTACACGCTTTGCGGTTTGAACATTTGCTTCCAATTTAGGGAGGTGGGGAGGGCATGATTGCCAATGGCGGTATGCAAGAAGACCGACTACCTAACGGTAGAATGTACAACCGGGCAACATTCCCCTTGCTTTCCAAATAAGATCAAAACCTGAAATTTTTTCTGTTTTTGTAATTCACTTGAAACAGACAGTTACAATGGAGGACAATTTTGCATCTCGTGCTAGAATGAGCTGTGATTGATGAAGTATCCCAAAATATCATGTTATGTCCTATGCACTGTAGAGCTGGATGTGTGCAGCATTTTTATTTTCAACTCTTTTTCCACTTTATAGACCTACGACGTAATGACGTAAAGGCTTTGTTAGTTTGTTTCCATATATGCGCTTTCCTGTGGGAGCGAAGTCGGGACACCAGACGAAGTAGGTACGCTGCCACTCATAGGAAAGTGCACCTTTAAACAAAGCGTGACATCATGAGGTCTCAGGCCCATTGATCACTTTATTTCAGCTACAAATTTGTCTACAAGTTCACTTATTTCTCAATAAAAGCTTACTGTGCACAGCACTGGTAACCAGCGGTAACACCACCATGCAGTTTCAAATCTTTTCATAATCCACCCCTGACTGGTTCACTGTACATGTACAAATACATTTCAGTATCCAATACAAAATTTAATCAAAGGATTTTGAAATTATAAAGTTGATCAAGAAATTGACTAGAACAGGATTTGAACCTGCAGCCCTCGGTGCTCTATCAACTGAGCTATATCCAGCACTGTGTTGGTGGTTTTGCAATAGATTTTGAGAGTTGCTTTGTTTGTTATTTGGGAAAAGGAAAAACTAAGTGGTACAACCCACGGCGGTCGGGTAGCAGCGAGGCCAGGTAACGTGTGAAGACGGCTATACGGCACTGTCCGTGCACCCGGGCCGTACCGGTACCTCAAGAGTACACAAAATGAAAAGGAATGGGGCGTGATCTAATATGCAAAAAAGTATGCAAATTAGATGCATGCACAACAGTGTTATTCAAACTGGTCTTCGAATGCAAAGCTGTGATACTTGCAAAGCTGTAATACTTGAGTTGTATGAAAACAATATATGGCCGAGTAAAGTGTCCACCAACTAACTAACCAATCAACCAACCCACCCACCTACCAACCAACATAAGCAGCTCAAGCCTACGGCGTGTTTCACACCACCGTTGGAACAATGTGCCCTAGACTAGAGCAAATGATGAAAGCTTGATTTCATTATTAAAAAATGCTTCAATAATAAGATACAAAGTCATTTTCTCTGAATGAAAAAGACAATCGTCTTAAATGGGCAGTATAAAAATTGCCTCCACCGCGATGTGGGTTTAAATCTTCAGTCTTCCTTGGAACACCTCTAGTTGACCTCAATCGATGCCTCCCAAATTCCACTCCCTTCAATATTTCTTCTTCGAAAAGACGTTGTATACATCTCTCTGTTTGGACAAGTTCGGCTACTTCAAATTCCAGTGGAAACGTTCCCCACCGTAAACAGCATTTTCTGTTTATAATTTCCAACTGACCCAAGCGGTGTCTCTTTATTTACATGTCACGAATCGCGGTATGCAATTCCAGTAAAATCACAGATCACCCCTAGAAGGTTTAAATCACATTCGAGAGTGGACAACGTGTTTATTTTAACGCAAAATATTGCCGACGGGTAGGCCACCATATTTTATAACAGAATTAATTCCAAGAATTCTCCTCAACAGTGAGGAAATTTTTTGACAGCTCAATCATAAATTTCAAGGCGGTGGGGGGGGGGGGGGGGGGGGAGTTGGAAGAAAAAAATGATGAACTAACTTTTAAATGAACTGAAACACCTTCATTATGTTTACAAACCAGGTGAGGTGAGACCTCTGCAAATCGTGAATAATCCACACACACACAAAAAAATTGTCCACTTTTAATTATTATTATTATTTTATTTCTGGTAATGAAACCAAGGAATCCTCAAGAGCGCCCTAGGCACTGTAAGCACACAAGCCTGAAGAAACCTGTAGAGAGAAGACAATGAGAAGAAATTACAGTTTTAGAGGTGGGAGGAAAAGCCCAGAAGGATATTCTGAGGAAAACCCACGGAATCAGGAAGGGACTGAAAACCCAATCCACATGTTGGCCCAGGCGGGATTCGAACCCGGGTCACAGCGGTGGAAGACGAGGAAAGTACCGCTACGCCAACCTGAGTAAGATACTTCCTGCCTCATTTTGTGATTCCTGATCATATGCGACCCACTCCACAAAAAAAGTGTATTATTAGTCCCGCTGGGCATTATCATGTAATGGCCCACTCAACATTGAGAAGGTGACAATTTCGTCAAAATGTGATTTACAGTTTTTGTCATGAATGATATCTTTAATGCCTAAGGTTTCAGGGTTCATTCACAGAAGTGTTGATTTTGATGAACAGAGAGGGGGAAAAAACACAATTTTGAGTGCATCGTGCCCAATTCTACAACAGAGCCAGCTATTTCAAAGCCTGTTAGAAATTCTCAGTTGTGTAATTCGAATTCCAAGGAAGTAATTAATATGCAAATATGTCATATCTCCAGAACGGGAGGTGCTATGAAGCTCTATTATATACCAAATGAAAGCCTACGTTGTGAGCATTCTAACAAGGTTATGTAGCTTGATTTCACTTTTGACTTTTTTGTGGAGCTGGTCACATGAATATGCAAGTGTAAAGTGTACACTGGGCAAGCCAACAGACTTTGGAAAGCGAATGTCATCCCAGGGTGGTTTAACATAATGATTGATTTCCACAGGGTTAATGCTTGTTTGCACACACATTCCACTTCCCTGTCTTGATACGTTGGTCCTAGAAAACACTACTGATACAGGCGTCCTGAAAGCTAACCTACAAAAGTACAAGTGTTCAAGTAGGATAGCTTGTCAAGATGGCAGTATCAGTGCAATCTACCTCAAGTAGTAACACTTTCAAAAGTTCAATGCTGCCCCATACATTTTGATAACCTTATCACATCTGTGCCATTTTTTGTTGAGGACACGTTTGACTGAGCAATGACAGCAATACATTTTGATGGCTTGTGTGCTGTTGCTCATTTTTTTTTGTTCGATGGGCTGCAGTGCAGGGTCTAGTCTGGTTCCCAGACCAAAAGAGTAATTCCTCCCGTTTTAGTCACGTGACGTTAATTGTAATACAATGTATTACCGGAGGCTACCGGACCTAAGATTCATCGGGAATAGTCAAAATCTTTTGGTCTGGGAACCAGACTATGCAGGGTCCAAAAAATCACTTATTAAAAACACAACAATTTCTTTGTACATGTGGCCCTCACTAACGCAGCAGGCCAAACACATTTCCCTTTGAAAAGAGTTTCCGAGGCATACATGGTGTTATTTCTAGGAACCGGTGCAAGGTTGCAAAGGGGAAATCGATTGGGCCCAAATTCTAAAGATCATCATTATTTTTAAAATGAGTTTGAACAATGAATGAATGTGTAAATGTAAATAAATTAAGGTAGGAGAAGTATAATGTGAAATGATCAATATGATGTACATGACTGATTTCAGATTGAAAAAGTTTACGGGGAAAAAAAATATTTGTACATATTCGGCATCGATCCCCTACCTGTGGGAATCAGTACTGATACAATGTTACAAAGCAGCAACATAACAAAGAGTTTTACCCAAAATAAACAGCTATATGAAAAGTATACAATTCTAAACAACAAAGATAAGCCACAATAAAAAGTGTATGCACCAGCCCATAAATAATCTACATGTATCTATTATGGTTGTCTATAAAATTTGATCACCCTGATTTTTCTTGCCCTCTCCGGGGCACCAGAAATCAGTTTGTAGTTGTACTTTTATCTGGGTTATCTAACTTTGTAGGAAGAAAGAAATACAAGTATCACTGTATTTGACGAGAGCTTATCGTTTTGTTTTTCGTCATTTTGGAGTGATAAATTGTGCCTGGATGAGTCAACGAACTCTGTCAATGAGTATAATGCACATGACTGCTGGTAGTAAGTGTCTGGTATTTACAAGAAAAGCTCTTGACAAAAATGCATCAAGTGTTTGACTGGTTCAAGTGCTGTGAAACAGTGATAAGAAGAACCCTTTTAACTGAAATGGGGGGGGGGGGTATGTGCTAATGCAACAGCATCAATGAACACAAGAAGGCTTAACCCTAACAGTCCTGAATCCTCCAATTTCAATATAATTTTGCACACCCCCTAGGGAGTAATCCTCCTACAAGACGCAAACATACACTTTAAAAAGTTGTCCTTTCAGTCAAAATCAATCAAGTCACTGTTTTAAAAAAAAAAAAAATTCAAAACACATTTTGGACTAGTTTGTAGTTACAGATTTGGGAAATTTGGGCATAGTCAAGTAACGTATGCTTTGTTCTTTGCTAATTCAAAGTTGTTTGTTAAAAGTCTCTCTTAATTAAACAGTAATTCGTTAATAAAGATCTTTTACACTTTGTGAAAACAGCACTATGTAGAGACCAGTGTTGTAGTACTCGTACTCGGTACTCGTACTCGAGTACTACTCGAGTACTTTTTTAGAGTACTTGTTCTCGTACTCGAATGTCAAAGTACTTGTACTCGAAATGACGGTACTCGTACTCGGGCAGCAAAGTACTCGTACTCAACATATCAAAATTGTACTCAATCATTAAAGTACTCGTACTCGAATAGCAGTACTCGGGGGGGGGGGGGGGGGGGGGGGGGGCGGAAATGGTATATAGCTTCACTTACCATGGCCTTATTTTATCACACTTTCAGTTTGAAAAGGTTGATTGGCTCGTGGAGAAATCAAGATTTCCTGATTTTCCTCTGTGCACGTCCGGACAAACACATTTAACAGCTAGCCGTGAGTGGGTCTGTATATCGGTCTGACTGGGCCTGGGCCAATTACGCCAATTACGCACAATGAACCATTTGCCGTATGGCCATATTCGAAGTACTCGTACTCGGAGACCCGTTCTTGTACTCAGAGGTACAAGTACTCGTTCTCGTACTCGGCAACCTTAGTACTCGGCAGTACTCGGCACTCGGAAAAAAAGTACTCGACTACAACACTGGAAGAGACCTTTATATTTTTTCCCTATTACTTTGTTCACACTCTCTGTCACTCTGTGAAAACATAAATCATTGTGAGAAATTGTTACATTTATGCGTCGTAAGTCAGCGCAGAGCGCGCGCGTCTGTTCTTTATCAACATCGTTCGCTGTTGCAAGTCCACTCCCGTCATAACGCATGTAGAGAAATGCGTAATCCCTCTGGCCCTGCTAACAAGGTGAGTTTTTGTCACTTCGTGAAAACAGAAAAACACAAGAGTTCAGACTTTTTGTCAAATGCTTGTTTACGATAATTACAAAAGTAAACAATATTATGCTTTGACACTTGGTCAAATTGTTCTTTTTGTCAAATGCAATAAAATCGTCACCAGTTTCATTAAGGGACGGGCATGTGGATTTTGAGGAAAAACCGTTTTCGAGATAATCGCAAGAGAAGTTTCGCCGTTTTTAAAACAGCAAAACTACTACTTTGCAACAACTTTATGCAATAAGGAAACCTTGACGTAATTCTTTGATAGGTAAACTTTAATTTGAACCCAGTAATTATAATTAATAGAGTGTTTAATTAGCTAAAATTAATTAGTAAAGATGCCCGTCCCTTCATGAAAGCGAAAACCCAACTGTTCCACATCGACGCCCTTCTTGTTTAATGTGCTTTTCCATAGGGAAGGGCGCGCGTGTTCGATTACGCACACAGCTGAGAATGTAACAAAGATGCCCGTCCCTTCATGAAAATGAAAATCTCCGTTGACCTACTTTTATCGCCTTTCCGTGCAATACATTTTGTACTCATGCAGTGTCTTTTCCTTCAAAAAGGCTCTCAAGACCTACCTTTTCCCCCAAACGTAGCTGCATGTCCTTCTTTTGTTGTTTTTTGTCTTCTGTTCCTCTTTCTTCTTTTCTAGCGCCTTGTATCCTTTGGTAATTTGGCGCTATACAAATCCAGTTATTATTATTATTATTATTACGTGTTCACGGGGGCAGGCATGTTCGCGTCTCTTCGTGAAATCGCAAAATGCAATTATTGAGATGCCTGCCCCTGACGTCATGAATGTTATTCAGGAATTAATGATGTCTTGCTTACGGAAACATGTCAGAATGCATAAGCACCATGTTTTAAAGCAAAATAGTGAAAAACTCGAAATCGAAAAAAATTGTCAATTTTGACGTGCCCGTCCCTTCGTGAAACCGGCCAGCAAAACTCAACATCGAAAAATTATCGATTTTCCAAGTTTTTGTCACTTTGTGAAAGGACCGATACATAGTATGCATTCACTTGTTTTCAAAGTAAAAATTTTGCAGGTTAAGACCTGCCCTATTCTTAAATCGTAATATAAAAAAGGACTGACAATGACATAAGGTACATGTATTGTTAGGGTATCAAAGGAATGTTCCAACTATTATCCCCCTGTATGTAATTAATATTGATTCAGTCCAAGTGGAGCAAACACACTCAGGCATGCCAGAGCCCTTGTTTATATTTGCATTGCCAACAAACACTTAGAGCTAATCTTCTAAATATCTATTTGCTATCAGCTAGTATCAGTGTAATCAGTTTTGAAAACTCCCAAGCATGGTACAACAGAACACAGTGGGGGAGCACATGGTTGGAGCTTTGAAAATAATTTTGTAAAAGATACTATTTCTAAAATCTTTTTGATTTTACATTAGGTCTTCTGAAATTTTTCGGAATCAAAAATTGTTTTCCTGGAGCTTACATTTTAAAGGGAATATACATCATTTGATTTTGCTGTAATTTTCTGAAATGGATGGATTTGGGGGTTAGTATTTTATAGCAAATATTGCTACACTGACTTGTTTGATGTTTTAGGTTCGTAGATGCTAGAAAAACCAAGAAAAATCCTGTAGTCTGGTTCCCTGACCCCACTTAAGATGAAACTGAGCAATTGATTGGTCGGGGAATTTATAAGGTCAGAGAATCCAGAGAACCCCATCACAGGTGTGTAATCAATTGCAAAGAAAATGCGGAATAACTAAATATGAAAATAAGGAGCAGTTTTTGAGAAAAAAACAACAGTTTTCTCCTATGTTGGTTGGAAATTGATACAAAAACACCACTTTACATAAAATGTCAGCACACCAAGAGCCAAGATTGTACCGGATGCTTTAGACAGTCATTCCCTAACAATCCAGTATGGTATTTCGTGATAACTCGATCAATTCGTTTTTTTGATGTTTGCAAATATTGTATTTTAAAGGGAAGATACAACATTTGCACACATCAAAAAACGAAATGATCAAATTTTCACGAAATACCTTACTGAATTGTTAGGGACTGACTTGTTAGGGACTGACATTCTAAAGCATCCTTTAAAATCGTGGCTCCTGGTGTGCTGACATTTTTAAGAAAACCTGTATTTTTCCAACGCTGGTCGGTCGACCAGCGTTGGAGAAAACTGGCTTTTTTCCAACAACTATTCCCAATTTTTCATATTTAGTTATTCTGACTTTTCTTTGCAATTGATTACACACCTGTGAAGGGGTACAAGCCTGCTAGACTGATTCTCTGACCTTACAATTCCCCAAAGTGAATTAATTGCTCCGTTTCATCTTAAATGGGGTCAGGGAACCAGACTACAAGAACATGATAGGTTTTCTTTGTTTTTCCAGCATCTACAAGCCCAAAACGTGAAACAAGTCAGTTTAACAATATTTTCTCTAACATACTAATCCTCCAAATCCATTTGTTTCTGAAAATTCCAGCAAAAGCAAATGTTGTACATTCCCTTTAACTGCCTATTTAGCTGCGTCTCCCTGGATTACATCATTTTGAAGAAGCCTGTCCCAGTGTGCTGGAAATACAAACATTTTATTGTGCTCCACAGGGGACCTGCGCAGTCTTGTGGTTTCACAGGCCACTTCCCAATTTATTAGTTTCATAGTGTGAAAATAATTCTTCTCCCCCAATTGCAACAAAAAGCCTATTGTTGTCTGGAAAATAAGAACAACATCCTGTTGATAAGTCTGGAGGCTGAGAGTCTGTGTGTTTGGGTTATGGGGAAAGGATAGGAAGTGATAAAAATAAGCAGACAATGTTCAAGACATAAAGGTTATGATCAGATAACTCCTTTGCATTCCCCCCCCCCCCCCCACCAATCATCACAAGTTCCACTGCTGGCAAAATGGGCTCATTTGCATTTCATGCCCTGTGTTCATTTCCAACACTACTCAAAAAAGAAGAATGTTCAAAATCTAACCCTTTGAAGTTTCAGCTCAGTGGATATGACACTTTTCAGGAAAACAATGAAATACTATACGCACAACCTTTTGATCACGAAACACGATTTCACCGATAGCACTCTTTACTTCCAAAAATCAGTCAGTTGACTGATCATTGGAAATCACCTACATTTCTAGATTTCTTCTAAATGACAGCAAGCCAGACGGAATAATTTCACCGGGTGTTTAGTACCAGTGCAATCGTTTAACTAAGTAACCTTTTTGATAATAATTCAGTACTTTTGAGATAAATGCAAATGATCCAATATAGATGCCTTTAAAGGGAATGTACAACATGCCATTTTCAGAAATAAATGGATTTGGAGGATTAATATGTTATAGCAAATATTGTTACACTGACTTGTTTCACGTTTTGGGTTCGTAGATGCTGGAAAAACCAAGAAAACCAATCATATTCTTGTAGTCTGGTTCCTTGACCCCACTTAAGATGAAACGGAGCAATTTATAGACTTTGAGGAATTGTAAAATCAAGGAATCAGTCTAGCAGGCTTGTAGTCTTCACAGGTGTATAATCAATTGCAAAGAAAATGCAGACGAACTAAATATGAAAAATAAGGAACACTTTTTGAAAAAAAGCCAGTTTTCTCCAATGCTGGTCGGTTGACCAGCGTTGGAAAAATACACTTTTTCTTGAAAATGTCAGCACACCAGAAGCTGCAACTTTAAAGGATGCTTTAGACTGTCATTCCCCAACAATCCAGTAAGATATTTCGTGATAATTTGATCATTTCGTTTTTTGATGTTTGCAAATGTTGCATCTTCCCTTTAAGCATCTACAATGTTCACAGAGCCAGGGCCAGGGGTTATTTTTATATCAGTCTGGTTTGACAAATGATCATTTGTAAAAATCAAATCAAGTACTTGTCAACCAGTCAAAGGGTCCTTAATTAAACTTGCTCTAAATCATGTGCAAAATGTACTCAACTACAATTTGAGAAAAATTAATGTGAGGATATCGTAGGAGGGTATATTTGTGAATAATGTAAGGGCATTATGTGTTGTATACAAATGCATGCTTGAAGTTCTTTTAGGTTTTCTTCCTTAACAAAAACACTTCAAGAAATTTGAGGAAACTTAATGTGAGAGCATCATAAAACTAAGAGGGTATATTTATAAAATGTGAATAATGTAAAGGCATTATGTGTTGTGAACCAATGCATGCTTGAAGTTCTTTTAGATTGTTTTCCATCAAAAAACACTTTCCAAAAAAAAACACAAAAAAACACAAACAAAAAAACAGGCCAAATGTAATGGCTATGATATAAAACTTGGGTCTTTTCCACAGGCTTGGCATGCACAGTTTCATACAGCTGATGCGTCTATTATACCGAGTTACCAACAACTTACAAAGTTATACATGCACAAAAAGCATCTCAGATCAGACTCAGATTTATCACGGAAATACCGGATTATTTTCAGACAGATTTTTTTTTTTACTGGGGATTACCTCAGCCCAAGTGAATGTTAATGACCATTCCAGGGAGCTGAGTAATCATTGGCAAAACAGAAGTGGAGCAATACCTTCAGGGGATTGGAAACTAACAACAAGTTGTGAAACTTTCCTCAACAAGCACTAACAGACGATATCCCCCCAAAAAACCACATTAATGAGGTGGGCCCCTCTGCTTGATATACTGCACAGGTGGGGATTTATTAGACAAAGATCGACCCCAATAAAAACAGTCATAAAATTGACAATCCTTTCATGACAATATTGAAGAATGGTTGGTTTTCTGTCTGGAAATTGGACTGGGTGGTCTCTC
This sequence comes from Patiria miniata, assembly GCF_015706575.1. Lineage (NCBI taxonomy): Eukaryota > Metazoa > Echinodermata > Asteroidea > Valvatida > Asterinidae > Patiria > Patiria miniata. The sequence continues at coordinate 4,666,948 of NW_024037054.1, forward strand.
TTTCTCTTCATGACCCTTTCCACTACCCATAAATGAGCCAAACTTATATTTAAAAGTCATAATACTAGAGCCTCTCAACCCGGGTTGAACTCATTCCTAAGCGAACCCGGTGCCACTCTGGGTTGAGTTTTTGATTTTTCAACCCTGCATTCAACCCCGCATCATTTCACACTTGTTTCATGCAAACCGAGCTTATTTCACTCGGTTACTACTGTTTTGAACCTTGGCGAGACTTTCAACCCAGGTTAAAAATCTCAACCCCAGTCTGGAGCAGGGTTGAGTTCAACCCGGGGTGAATTAAACTTGGGGTATCAAACTTGGCGCAGGGTTGGCGCAGGGTTGAAATGTTCAAGTGAGAAACCGCCGCACTTTATCTTACTCCAAAATAAGTACGGGTGTGTGTGCGTCCTTAGAACTGAGAAAAGTGTGAATTTCCGATATGGGCCCGATAAAATATTTACGGCTGATGTCACATGGGGTCACCAAAGGTTGCTATGTGCCACTGGAAGTTGAGATGAACAGAAGCCTTGGCAAAAGATTAATGATTGGTCAAAAGTTTCTGAAATATGATCAATGATGATTCATATTCCCCTGGGCTGTGAAACTTGGATCAAATGTCTCAACGATGCAAATGCATGGCTAAAAAATGGGAGCTGCTATTTCAGCTTAGTTATTGTGTTTGTTTGCTTGAGGCCTGAAGGAAATGTCAATGTGATACAGAAAAAAAACATATAAATTTCAAGGTTTCATTCATACAACAAAACATTGTATGTGACTGCACATTGGATATTGTATTTGTTGCCTTGAGAACTGGGGTGCAGCCTATTGAACTAAGAAAAATCTGGATTGAGTGAAAGGTCTTTAACCTGTTTGTAACTGTACTACATTGTAGTACATTGTGTTTATTCACTGATAAATTGTAACACAATAATAATGTAGAGAGCGCTACTGCTGGTTTTGGGTTAAAGCTGTAGTCCATCATTTGCAGCCATCCGAAAAAGTAACTGGCGTATTATTGTTGAAAAACATACTTGGTTGAAAGATAGTAAGTGGACTAAACTCCCTGTGAAATTAATCTTTCTGGCAAGCTATCATTTTAAGAAGGCCTTTCCAACGGTGCGTCTTAAGATGCACCGTAGGAACATTTAAATTAGTAGTTCGTCGGATCAGCGCGCGACATCGCGTAAAGCTGCAATTCAAAACAAGATTCAGCAACTTTTGATATGAAATTGAGATCCTAGAATGCTGTTTTTCTCGGAATATACAGCTGAAGCTGAGCTGAACTGAAACTTCATCAGGTTAGTTGTTCAGTATCCTTCATTAGATTTTGAACACTTTTGTTGCTTCAAACGAACAAAATGTGCAAATTACAAATGATGGACTATATCTTTAAATCACTGTCCAAATTGACAAAAAAACAGCATTCCTTTACTGTTGTGGGGTCCGATAGAATTAGGATTAGAAAGTTTGGGTTCTAAACTGTCCAGGTTGTAAGTTCAAGGCTGTTTAGATGTCTACCTTGTAGCTCTTATGTTTAGTGTTACAAACTTGTCACTTCTCAATAGATTGGAGGTTCTTTTCTTTTTCGATTGTTGGGGGGGGGGGGGGGTGGGGATAGACGAACAAATGATGGATTGGCGAGACCGACATTACTAACCTCCCAAGGGTCTGTTGACGCATGACTCATACGCCTGGGTATAACCCCGCTGGTTTCAGTTATGGACAAAATAACCAACCGCTGCACCATCAGAGGATCAGGGAGTAAATCCGCCAAGTATTTTGGGGATCAGGGCCTGCGGCCCCAGGAGAGTAATGGTAGACTTGGACCCTCCAATGTTTGGGGTGTGGATGACCACAAACCCTGGGCAAAGGTAAACAGTTTGGATCAAATGGCACACTTGAAAACCAATTTAGGAAACCCCCCCCCCTCTCCTTTCAGCCAGGAGATTCACTTTCAAGTTCTGTATGGCACGTTCTACATTTTTGTACTGGGGTCAGAATTTTTACAGAAACTTCCTTCAGAAAATGAATTACATTGTTTATGCAAATCACAAAAGACTAGTCTTACTCCAAAATAAGTATGGGTGTCAGTCCTTCTGATTTGAAAATCACAGGTGTGTGGAAAACGCACACCTGGATTTTTCTAGGCATGTGATTTTTCTAGGCGTGTGATTCTGTGGTCCAAGCTGGGACTGAGCAATCTGGTATTGTTTTTCAAAATATTCATCTTGGTTTACAATAAAGCCATATTCTCTTCACCGACGTACTTTATTTTTCAAAAACTATGAAGTATAATTATGCCGAGGTGTGCGGTACTGAGGGATTCAGGCGTGCGATTCTTCGAACTCTTCTCAGGAAGCATTTAGGCGCGTGATGGCGTGGGGGTGCGATCGCACGCCTCAAAACAGAAGGACTGGGGTGTGTGTGTCCTTAAAACTCTCGAGGAAAGGGTGAATTTCTGATATGGGCCGGATGACATTTTTTTCGTCTGATGTCACACATGTGACCAAACTTTGATGACCCCTCCTAGTAATCTTTCAACACAATTTGTGAAAGTAGAAACTATACTCTGAGACTGAGGTAGGGAGTAAGAAGTAGTAACCTGATGAATCAGTGAAAGTAATATGTCAGATGTAGTTAACAAGGGGTAAAGCTGCAAAGTCAGATAAGCCTAATTTTATGTCACACAGTGACCAAAGAATGGCCCTATTAAATACAGGTTTTCGCTACACTGTAATTTTTCTTCAATTTTATATCAGCTCTGAACATTTGCTGAACCTGTCACTGTGGACTTTCATGAAAGCAATTTTTTTCGGCAACTCACTAAACCAATTTTTAAAGAAATATTTTGATTTAGTTCAACTCTGAACTTCCACTGAACCTGTCTAGAGGGAGGTGATGCAGGGCTCCATTCGGATCAGACTATTGATGGAAGCCAGTTTTCAGCAAAGTCTTCCAGTTGTGGGTGGTTGAACTCTCCGGACCAAACTCGGTCACAGGCCCAGACAAACTCGATTCTTGCCCAGAGCAGTGCAGGAACTTGAGCCTAGGCAGAAACTACATCTGTCAGACAGTTACCAGTAGTCTGCAAATGTTCATTTTGATGAATTACATGTACATGTACATTGTGTACTTGTGTAGTGTTCTTCCAGCAAAACGAAAAACAAATCAGGTAGGGATGTGTGTGAATTGTTTTTGTTCTGCTGAAAGAACACACACTTTTTTGTGATCCGCGGACAGAACTTTAAAACGGTGGTTGTGTTTAAAGGGAAGATACAACATTTGCAAACATCACAAAACGAAATGGTCAAATTATCACGAAAAGTACCTTACTAGATTGTTAGGGAATGACAGTCAAAAGCATCCTGTAAAATTGTGGCTCCTGGTGTGCTGTCATTTTCAAGAAAAAATTGTATTTTTCCAATGCTGGTCGGCCGACCAGTGTTGGAGATTACTGGCTTTTTCTAAAAACTGCTCTTATTTTTTTATAATTAGTTATTCTGCGTTTTCTTTGCAATTGATTACACACCTTTGAAAGGGTACAGGCCTGCTAGACTGATTCTCTGACCTTACAATTCCCCAAAGTCTATAAATTGCTCTGTTTCATCTTAAGTGGGGTCAGGGAACCAGACTACAAGAACACGGTTGGTTTTCTTGGTTTTTCCAGCATCTACAAGCCCAAAATGTGAAACAAGTCATTTCAACAATATTTGCTTTAACATACTAATCCTCCAAATCCATTCATTTCTGAAAATTGCAGTAAAAGCAAATGTTGTACATTTCCCTTTAAAATTCTGTAACGTAAAAAGTACATGAGTGATTTGAATGATTCTTGTACTAAAAGAAAGCTTATGAATTGGGCTTTCATGTCCTAGATTTTTAAAGTGCTACATGCAGAACTTCACTAAAACAATAGTCCCGACATTTGGGTTTCACTTTTTTTGACTCACCCTGTATGTTCACATAAAGCTGGAAGTTTCTGCTTACTTTTACATAATAAAAAAAATAGGCACTTGTCCATTTTTTCTTGTACATTTAAGTTTTACTTTTAAATAGTCACGTAATTAGTTTACTTTACTTTGGCTTTGTTTCACTTTTTTATCTTCTTTCCAATTAACATTTTCTGACAACATAATGTATTAGGCATGCCTGGGAAGTAACAAAAAAAAGCGAAAATATCAAGCTTCAAAAGACTTCATACAGTTTTTTTCCCAGTTTTTTAATCGCGTAAGTGTGAAGTGCAAAAAAGAAGAAGAAATCACGACAAAAAAGTTGCATGCCTGTATGTTTCACTAAGGAACAGCATGGTCAAGCATGGGGAGAAAGTAACTCAGTTGACAACATTTTCAAGATATTTTTTATCAAGGACTTGTATTTTGGTCACAGCTGTGCGCTAACCTTTTCCACAATAACCTATGGCTCAAAAAACAAACACACAAGACCACACGGGGCCACATACAGAGGTGGTCCTAATATTTCTTTCATACATTTACAGCATATTCTTTTGTTTTTGGACAGTAGCAGTTATTTATAACACCAGTGACCACCACTCCATTACTCATGAGCCAGGCATGTGTTCTGGGAGACACCCCTATAAGCCCCATGGGGTGTTTGAAGGGTTCAAAAGTGGTTTTGGCAAAGGGGTAGGGGGGACTGTCAGATGACAACATAGAGCTTGGCTGGAATATTTGCCACAGGCCAGAAAGGTCTCCACCTTTAACAGGATGGTTTCAAGGACAACTTGTTAACAAAGGCTACCTGATTTTTTTTTCTCAAGAGATTAGAAGACAACTTTTCAAGTTTCTGTAATCATAAGGTTCAGTGCTTTTGTGCTCAGGGTAATGGCCCAGAAAATGGACACATTTTGGTCAAACTTTCGGGGTTGAAGAATAGCTCAGTGGCTGTAAAGGGACAGTAGTATGGGCCATGCATTGATTAACCCTATGCTAGGAACCATACCCATCCTGGCAAATTCCAACACCATATGGGAAACTGCACACACACATTTCTGATAGAGAAAGGACACAGATGCCCACAAAATGAAAACGCTGAAAATGACACACCAAGTGCCATGATTTCACAGGATTGTTGCGACTATTATTTGTGAGACTAATAGTATTAAGTAAGGTATTTCCAAGGAGGAATAAGAACACATTCTTATTCCTCCATGGTATTTCATAGTAATTTGGTAATTTTGTTTTTTGATGTTTGCAAACAACTCTTTTGCAAGGACGACGACCTTTTTCAAGATATATCACCAAATAGTGGTGGCATGTCTTGTGGTCCCTTACAGAGGCCCAAGCTAAACACGAACAAGAATCACAGAATTGGAAATTAAAAAAATTGGATTAATTTAAATTTACAGTATTAGTTTAGTGTTTGTTTTGACTGTTGGAGGTCCGGTTAATTACAGAGTCATCATGCCAGAGGGGGAAGTGACTTGCGAAAGAAAAAAAAAACATGTGGCCAAGCCACAAGGTTGGCTGTGCTGACCACATACAATGACCATGCAGTGCTATGAAAATTGATCCATAAACAAGTAGTTCACAGCTTCATGCCTTGCAGGGTGCTTGGGCCCACGTACTGAACAACAGCGCTTTTGTTTTGAGAACCATCAAGTGACACAGTGTTTTGCCGAAACAAAAAAGTAAACTTTTTATTTCTTTCGAAACAGGCAGTAGGGGAGGGGTTGATCCAGTTGACCAAGTTTGTATTTCCAATAATCTCAAAAGATAGATGTATTTTATGACTGATTTTGATTGTGATTTGATTATGGGAACAATTCTTGGATTAAAGGGAAATTCTCCTCTATTTTCAATTACCAATTTTTCAAAAATCAACTGGAGATCCAACAGCTCTAAACACTGCTCAAGAAAGTTGCTTTGAGTTTGAAGTGTAAGAGAAAAGTATTCCTTTCTAAAAGAGGGAGGACATTTTCCACACCCCTAAAATTGCAATATCAATCAATCACAAGCCAAAACGTTTGCAACCTGCACCGAATGTAGAAACATTTAATTTGTAGATGTCAAATTTGATAATGTAATGAGGGCTTATGGCAGGCATGCAACTGGAAAATCACAAAAAAAGAGGAAATTCACATTTTTCCCAGACTTTGTACAGTGTTTTTCTATTTACAATGGCACACATGGGAAGTAAAAAAAGAGGAAATCAACTGATCCGAGGAAAGTTGCATGCCTGTTATGGGTAATACACAACATTTTCTTTTGCGGTAATTTTCAAAATAGTTTTTTTACAGCAAATATTGTAACACTGACCTGTTTTAAAATTTTGTGTTCACAGATGCTGGGAGAATCAAGGGAAAAATGCTGTTTTTGTAGTCTGGTTCCCTGACCCTACTAAAGATGAAATAAAGCAATTTATAGTTGTCGGGAAATTGTCAGGTCAGGAAACAGAATTGGGGCAGTACATGGAAAAAGTCAGTTTTTTTCCAGTGATGGTTGGCCAACCATTGTTGGAAATTAATACAAAAAAAAATCCACTTTTCTTAAAAAATGATAGCACACTGGATGCCATGATTTCACAGGATGCTTGAGACTATCATTCACTTACGGTCAAGTATTTCATAACAATTTGGTAGGTTTTTATTTTTGCAAATGTTGTATATTGCCTTTAAAATCTCAACAATTTTAAAAAAATTTTTTAATGGGCTCGTCTCTCAGCTATCGCCAACACCAAGGGATTGGCAATCCATCTCGGTCCTTGTATGGTTTGAATGAAGCAGGGAAGGGAATAATCTGAGCTGTACAATCTAGGATTGAATTCACCATCTGTGATGCATCATCAGACACCAGCTATACTCGTTTGTCTCCGAAATGGGCCAGGCTCGGCTGGAATGATACCTAGTACATTCCAGTCTCCATTCACTGCTGATGCTTAGGAATGGGCAGATTCATGTACGCTGATCAAGGGATGTGGACATGATGACACTGAACTAATGTAAGCTGGTCATCTAAAAATGTTGAGAATATTCTAAACCAGAACAAAACTGGTGTAAATAAGCCATTTCAGAGTTACAAAAGTGTACTACTGTGCATACGCACATCCCATGACAACGATTAGGGTCGGGGGATAAACAGTTCGCCACACGCGTGCAAAATCATAGCGGGGTACCAACGAAATTAAAGAAAAGTTCTTATTTTGAAGATGTTTCATGTGCTCCAACTTTTGTGCGAACAAAAATTTCCATCTTCTGTTTTACTAGAACAAAATTGCAAAATGTGGATTCGATTACCACGTCCCCCATAGACTTGTGTGCATTTATCGGCTTTGTTTATCTTCCGACACTAATCGTTGAATCTGATGTGCGCACATGCAGTAGTACATCTATACTACAATCACGAAAATAGTTGGAGGGCGCTGCCATTTTCCCGACCGGTCTCCCGTCCCGCACGCGCCCGTTGGCCGCGGGGGATGCGGAACGGGGCCCGGCTATTTCCACCCTATATTTCCCATAATTCCCTTCCCCATTGGGCCGCGCCGGCCATCTTGCGTATGGGCCGGTGTCACAAAAAAATTCGACTCCTATGAAAATCGGACCGCTATTTCCCTATTATTGGTTGATCCCTCGCACGTGACAGGTCACTCTCCCGAAATGATCCTAAAAATAGCGCAGTATCGTACTCACGCGTGCGCAGTACTACCAATGAGTCCACATTTCATGGAGTCGGATATTCACGCTACACCTGTCGTGCCACGTGTACGTATACGTTCGTATAGAGGAGCATGCGCTGCAGCGCATGCAACGGTATTCATGCAACATGCAAAGCTAGCTAAAGGCATGCTTGCCCCACATTTTCTCAGCACTACTAGCTTCGTTTGATGGTCGTTTGATGCATTGATTATGCTACAATTTTCTCTTTCAATGGTAAGTCCGATTTGTGCTATGACACATTATAGATTATAGTTAGTAGTAATTCTTTCGAACACCTCTGGCAAAGGATTATAAGTATTCTTTCGAACACCACTGCTGGCAATGACAATTGTTGTTTGTGAAAAGTGTGACCCAATCGCGTGGGCCTCGGACATGGCGATCGTGTAGTATTCAGTATGTAGTAGTAGGGCCCGGTTCCTATAGGAACAAAATCCACTTTAAAAAAGCCCGACCAAAATAGTTGGAGACATTCTCAATAAACAGGTATGTCATAGATAGAGGGCCGGGTTTTGATTTTTTTTAGAGAAATTTTTTTTTTTTGGGGGGGGGGGAAATTACGATGACAGCGCACCGAAAACATGCAACCCGAAAATAAAGATGGCGATTACTGCGCGATGTGCTGTGAGCACGCACGGCGCGCAGAATCGTAAGGCACAAACCGCGCAGGAACAATTTATTTGTAGCTATTGTTAGCCGATGTATTTTTTTACAAGTTTTCTTTGTTACTCCTTTACACAGGACTCCCGATGACACCCACATCACATGACCAGCTCCAACCATGCTCCAAGCATGCTCCAGTGCATGCTTCAACCAGTTCCCAAAGCAAGAATCTCGACTCAAGACGAAGACGTGACACTACTATTCTTTCCAGTTCATCTGCAAGATTCCTGCTTTTTCTCTTTACCCATTCAAAACACATTTTTCTTCTAGCCATAATTTTATTATTTAGAAGTCATGAAAATGAAACAGTGCAAAAATAATCACTCTTTTCTGCTGTTTTATGTCCATCCTTTTGTAAAGTTATATCCTTGGCTTAGTTGTACCCAAGAATAATTATGGAATGATTACCCGTCTTGCTTGAAAGTCTTTCATGGAATGTTTTTGCCTATGCTGACCGACGTCCCTTGCGAAAATTGCTCCGAAAATTTACTACAATTATATCCCCTGAGTTTTGTCGAAGTACTACCCTGTAATGAATGCAAATACATTATTACTAAAAAATCGTGTGTGTATTGTACCTGATTTCATTTTCACAGTTTTGTAATAAATACATTTAACATGTGGTGCTTGACATAATTATGAAGTGCTCCAATATGTCCTTTCTTATAGTTTTACTCTCTTCTGCAAATAAACGTGTTACAATACTTTGCTCTACAACCCCATCACCATAATAAAAACACCAACTGTTATAATGACATTAACTACTACTTAATACATAAGAAACACCCCCTTCACCATAACGAATATAAATTGTTGCCCACTTCCCCGGAAATATAAGTGACCATTCACAGGTGTAACATAAGTAGGAATGGGCGTCGCAAGGGGGGGGGGGCCAAGGGGGGCACTTGCCCCCCCCCCCCCCCCCCCCCCCGAAAACCAAAAAAAGAAGGGAAAAAATGAGTTTAATTTTAAATTTAATGAGTTGGGGGGGGGGGGCTAAATGTCCCTGCCTCCCTCTACAACTGATACATGTAAATGGAGAATGTGTTGAGAAAAACAGGCATTTTTTTGGCAAAAATATGTTTTGCCCCCTCTAGAAAACAAATCCTGGCGACGCCCATGTAAATAGGCCACACAATATCCAACCCCCACCCCCACTGGCTTCCCCCTCTTCTCCTCTGTAGTGAGAACGATGAATACGACGTTGTAAAGGCCAAGATCAAACCGCGTTTCATCTAAATTACCTAATTGTACAGTTGGTGTATACGTCCTTTATGGTTTGGCACCTTGAAAAATCAATGTTCAATTTGACTGGACAATATTCCAGCACAACATTAGTTATGAGCTTTATATACATGTAATGAGACATCGCATGAGACAATCGGTCGGCAATAAATACTTAATTTCATTCAACTGTTGACAGCAAGACCTTCCTAATCGGTGCGCAATTTAAAACAACATTTAAACGGTATGAATCCCAGCACAAACATAAACCTCCACAATATCAGCGATTTCAATATCACCATCTCCCCTCTATAACAAAAACCATTTCTCCCCGTCCCTGGAAATATTTCTCCCCATCCCCGGAAATATTTGTGACATGGTTGACGGGTTGTACGGAAATTGGGCGTATATATATATTGACAATATGTCCTGGACCCTCGCACAATCTCCGCAGGAAATGTTATGTGCGCGCACGTTGCTAAACGCAAATACAACTTAGGTGAGACTGATGGCGAGTCCAAATAGGCTCGCGTGCAGCAGAGCGTCTGATTCTTTATTTGACTTAACAGTTGTTTGGAGTTATTGGAGTTTAAATTATCGAGATTTCACTGTATAAAGTAATAATTACAAAACAGTCAACTCCACCCATCTAGCGGGTGCCGCGCGAAGCGCGGCATCCCGCTAGTTTTTATAACTCCGAAATGGCTTATTCAGCTGTGTTTTGTATATATACTGCCTGGTTTCAACTATTCATACCACTGTAGATTGGACCCCCTAGGGCCCTGGGATTTAATCAGCAATTCTGCTCATCCTGATTTGGTTGATGCAAACCAGCCTCCATACAAACCAACTACTTGGGCTTCAAGTTAAGTTTTTGGCTCTTTTCAACAGACCACTGTGTGGGCAAAATAACTCTAATGCCTTACAGGAATGTAGAATGGACCATCATTTTTGTTTGTTTGAAGCAACAAAAGCACTCACAATTTAAAGATGGTTGCCTAACAACTAACCTGATGAAGTTTTAGCTCTGTGAATGCTGTATATTTTGAAAAAACACAATATTCTGGATCTCGATTTCAAATTAAAAGTTGATGAGTCGTATTTTGAATTGTGCCTCTCGCGACACAATCCCGAAATCAGCATTCGGGACATGATTCTCATTCAGCCGATTGTAGTTACGTGAAGTGACACACTGAACCGACAAAAAGTAGTAACCTAGTGCGTTGTGTCAACGCTTGCACTCATTCAAAGATTCACCCAACTACATGTATAAATGGAAATTTCCATAAATGTGTTGCTTGGCACACCTTTGGAAACGACCTTCCTTTATTGTTTTCTTCAAAATGACAGCAAGCCAGGAGGAATCATTACACATGGAGTTTAGTGTCATTACTACCTTTAACCCAAGTAAGCTTTAAAAAAAAATGGTGATCAGTTACTTTTTGGATAGCTGCAAATGGCTCACTCTACCTTTAAAATAGACCCCCAATGATTATTTTCCCCTCACAAAACACTCTGTTTTTAATGATTTAAGAGCATTTTTAAATTTGTTAAAACCAAAATACAAGCAACATCAATCATTTTCCAATGGACAAAAATCAACTTTTCCTGGTGCTGCCCGTCAACTGCTGATTCAGCCTCAGGCCACCATGGATATATCCATTTGACGCTAATCGATCATTTTGGCATTAACAAATTGACGTCATTATCAAAATTGAGAGAGAATTTCAAATTTCTGTAGTAAACGGACCCATATGAAGACTGATCCTCACTTTACCAAATGTTTCCATATTTTACAACCGCAGCAACTTTTTTCGTTAGGATGTCATCAATATCTTTTTGAGCTTGGGTTGGATAAAGTCTCACTGGTCACTAGTGCAAAGAGGTTAGCCACGCTTGGGAGAGAAGTTCATGTTTCCAAAGCCTGCTGTAAAATCTGAACAGTCAACACTGTTATCATTGCTGTAAAAACGTAAATTAAATCAAGAATAATTTATGATCGATCCCGATATTTTACAACTGAAGTCTAATGCTACTCCAAAAATGTGTGTGAAGCAATATTGACACTAACATTCTAACACGAAAATGAAATTTGTTAAACATGCCCGGGCCTTTTTTTTTCTTTCTCTGATCCCAAGACAGTTGTTGGCCGTCACAGTGATAGGTTATGAACTCCTGGCAGTAAGGACAAGCCAGCCGTCTCAGCGTGATGCGAAGTAAGGATGCCTTCACGCGGGCAAGTGGTATGCCAAGACTGTGGCATACCGCTTAGGAAGAAGAGTCGTGTTACCAGTCCCAGCTTGGAGTGGCGGATCTCCAACAACTAACTCCGCCTCATCATGAATGAAATATTTCCTGGCTAGACTGAGGATTTGAGCGTTTTGATACGTTACAATCCAGAACTGCTCCCAATATCAGACATTCCAACAATACTTTTTTGTGAAAAGACAGCATCTGGTAACTTAGGCCAAACAAAAAAAAATATTCGGTCTCTGGTCAGACCAAAGTTCCGGAATCGACGCGGGGACGTGGCTTTTTTTTTTTTTTTTTTTTTGGCTTTTTTTTTTTTCTTCAAGCTTGGTTTGTACAGACAAGTTGGGGTACTATTGTGCTATTTGGTGTCCTCATGTACATTGGTGTCCTCCGTAATTTGCCTTGGTGCTCTCGATCATTTGCCTTGGTGCAATTTCCCATTCCTTGGTGCTCTTTGGTAAAAAAAATTGAGGAGGTGCGGCAATAAAGGGCGCTGTTGGAGCTACCACGGAACATTTTGGAGAAAAAAAAAGGTTGACACGCATGATTAAAATCGACGCGCGCGCTGACCAGAGACCGACTTTTTTTTTTTGGCCTTACGCTGATTTCTTTTTAAAATGGGGCTCTGGTTTGAAGTGTCTCATTTTACCCCTCGATCTGCGATCTTCTCCTATCTTGACCCATCTTTTACCATCTTTATCCCTCTTCCCATTTTGAGTCTACATGTAGAAGTGTGTACCTGAAAGCCCTGAAAATCTGAGGCTCAGTTCGAGTACCAAAGACCAAAGTCCAAATATGAGTTTATTGAAAAAGTTGTTAAAGGCAGAGTACATCATTCGTCATTTGTGCATTTTTTTCGCTTGACCTTGCAACAAAAGTGCTCAAAATCTTAATACGGGCGCTTAACAACTAACCTGATGTTAAGCAAGCTCCAAGAATGCTGTATATTCCAAAAAAAAAAAAAATATTCTAGGATCTGTTCTAGGGATTTCGGCGGATTCAGGATACCTCCATATTGCACAAACTGGGGGATTTTGATGGATTCAGGATACCTCCATATTGCACAAACTGGGTGATTTTGATGGATTCAGAATTGTAAGCCGAGCAGAACTGCAGGATTTTGATGGATTCAGGATACCTCTATATTGAGCTGTTGGGGGACTTTGGCGGATTCAGGATCTCAACAGATATACTCCCGCCTACCTGGTGGATTCTGATGGACTCACTGGCCACCAACATTCTTTTGCATGGCAAAATTGATGGATTTTGGCGGATTCAGGATACTTTCTATACAAGAGCCCAAGGGGTTAGGGTTGATAACTCCCTAGGGGGTGTGCAAAATCATATTAAAATTGGAGGAGTCAGGACCGTTATTAGGGTTGTCCAGACTGAGTCCTACAACACTATAAACGCTTGCTTTCACAGTTTCACTGTATTGTTGATAGTTTTGGGACAAGTGCCAAAACAAAGTCTCAACAGAGTCCCAATTTATGATTTAACGCAGCATTTATATGCCACCCGGGTATCCATGTCACACTTTGGACAAGTAGCTTGACATGATGAATGGGAATATGCACTCTCTAGTTTCATAAGCCAGGTGTTGATTTACGCAGAACACAAACTTCCAAGTGCATGAAATTCTACTGGCAGTCATTTACTTATGAATGTGACTTCCGATGGATTCGTTCTCATTTATTGCCATTTCACAATTCATAAAATGTAAGTAAATATAGTTTAAAGCTACAGTCCATCATTTGTAATTTGTGCATTTTGTTCGTTTGAAGCAACAAAAGAGTTCAAAATCTAATGAAGGATACTGAGCAACTAACCTGATGAAGTTTCAGCTAAGCTTCAGCTGTACATTCCGAGAAAAACAGCATTCTAAGATCTCAATTTTTAAATCCAAAGTTACTGAATCATGTTTTGAATTGTTTTGAATTGCAGCTATACGCGACGTCGCGCACTGATCCGACGAATTATAACAACCGCGCACGTGTGCGTCGTTCCAATACTTGTGCGCGCTGCGCTGAATAACAAAACGAACTACTAATTTAAATTTTCCTACGGTGCTTCTTAAGAATCACCGTTGGAAATGCCTTCTTTCGTTGATTACTTCAAAATGACAGCTTCCCAGAAAGAATAATTTCACAGGGAGTTTAGTCCCCTTACTATCTTTCAACCAAGTTTGTTTTTCAACAATAATTACGCCAGTTACTTTTCGGATGGCTGCAAATGATGGACTATACCTTTAACAACTCAGTGTATAGCCTTACAAGTGGAAACAAATATTGAGAAGTTACTTCGAACAAAAGGTGAAAATGGAGGCATGTCTCCGTATTAAAGTGGTTGCTGGGGATGCCATACGAGACAAAATGGACAGACGGACAGCTGAGACGCCTTCTAACTCATCACATCGTTTACACGACAAAAATATTTCCAACAAAATACAATGACACTCCTCTGTTCCTTGTCCTGAATGCAAGTTAACCGGATTTCACTGTCCCATACCGAGTCAATTTACTGTCCAATGCAGCCTCACACTCACGAGCGCATAGTCCCGGAGTTAATCCATAATTCTAGTGCCAGGATCAACTTGATAAAATGACTGGCTGGCTGCAGCACCGGACCACCCATCGCCCCTGGACATTAACTGGAGTTGACCTGACGCTGACCTGTCTGGCGACTATTGGATCCCAATAACCTGACTTGATGATGGTATAAGTGTGTTACAATGTCATCCGCCAGAGCCTCTTGATTGCGCCATGGGGCACTGTGTCCATCAGTGCAGAGTCAAAAATAGGCTGGAAAGCCTGGAATGGGAATGGTTTGAGGCCATGCAGTAGAATCTGAATCATGACCCTTTGAATCGGCATTTTCAGAAAGCTGGTGTCTAAATCAATGTATACGTGTCACAAAAATCATGTCCTACTTTTGATCCTAAATAACTCTGTTGTCTACCAATGGAATTAAACCAAAATTTCAGATCATGTAAAACAAGGCATGACAACTTTTATGAAGTGAGTTTCATCAAGAGGATGAGATTTAAACGTTATATGAAAAATTCTTATAGAATGTTGATACAGCGCTGGAGACAGTGGCGGAAGACGTGTGCTGCGGACAAAAGTTTTTGAAGAAATGCAGGATCACCCCTGATGTCATTGCACACCACCTCGGTCATGTGTTGCGCCAAGCAATCAAGGTGTGCAATGACATCTGGGGTGATCCTGCATTCCTTCAGAAGCTTTCGGCTGCAGCATGCGCCTTCCGCCACCATCTCAAGCACTGTATCGACATTGGAGGATACGAAGTCGAGAGTGGCAGATTCTGAAAGTGATTATTTTTTCCTATGGTGTTTAAATCTCAGCCTTTTGCAAAAAGCTGATGAAAGTTGCTCCATAAAATTTGTCATGCATTGTTTTACATGATGTTTTGGTTTAATTCCATTGGTCAACAACAGTTGGGTAAAGTCCCTGGACAGTTATGCAGTACTTATTGCAATTGCAAAACAATCCAGCATTCCATATTATCCATCACCACATGCAATTTTTAACCGGCGTGCTTTGTATGCAACGTCTGACCAGTGAGGAAGCTTCAGCTGGCCTGTGTAAAATTTGATCAGCAAATTTCGAATACTGGAATATTCGGTCAAGTGCAGTTTCAAATAATCAAATACTAAATTATTCGAAAACGGACAGACCTACGTTTTACATTTGAAGGTCATCACTTACTGGTAGTGACTCTTCTTACATACTACTTTATTTATAATAATAATAATAATAATTTGGGAGGCTAATCATCCTTACTCGCAGCTGGGATGCTGAATTGCGAAGGACGCGGCTACAACGTGGTCGGGCCGCTGGCATGTAAAGGCGCCTCTTGCTGCCGGCCACATCGACCCATATAAGACCACGGAGCACAGCCTGAGATCGAAAGTGTTTGATTTTTCCGGAGGGAGGAAAACCGGAGGGCCTGAAGAAAAACCCTCGTGGCACAGGAGAGAACCAACGCACAACTCTACTCACATGCGATCCGCGGCCAGGATTTGAACCGTGGTCACCTTGGTGAGAGGCGAGTGCTTTACGCACAAGCCACCCCTGCCACCCTGGTGGTATAAGCAGGTGTTTCTGCCTAGGTGAAATGAAATCAATTTCTTTTTTTTCTGGTACTGACAAATGTAGCCTTCAGTTCAGCTGTTGGAGTTTAGGAAAGAAAACCTGGCAAACAGCAAACTGACAAGAAAACGAGGGACACATCTTAGGGCTTATCTGGTAGAGGAGTTGTTTTGACTGGGTAATGCATCATTTTGGATTATCATGAGAATGGGACTGGCCCTATGACATCTGTGGCATGGGGTCACTGAAGGGCCTATCCATTTCCTGGCTGTATTACCGCGGCAATACATAATCTAAAATGCCCTAACGACTTTATTGTCATTAAAGGGACATTACGGCCTGAAGTCCCCAGATTTGTATGTTTTGAATTGTTTACTTATCACTATTCAGGTGCGGATCCAGGATTTCAAAGGTCTGGTTGAAAGGAAAAAAAACCTTATATCTTACCGTTCCCGAGAAAAACGACCAAAAATCCCTGTTGTTTTACTTCTGAAGCGGTGGACATTTTGTGGCATACGCACACTTATTTCCACACATGTCCATTCAATGTACAGTACATATTGTGTGTGTGTGACACATAATACACACAAAGTACCAATACACGTTTCTCCCACGTACGCAAAATACGATGCACTGGTGGAATATGTACAGCAGGATTCATGACCAGCACCAAACAGTTCGATTTTTGAGAGTCAAAATTTTGACCCCAACTCAAAATGCTCAGTTTTTAAAGATATAGTCCATCATTTGTAATTTGTGCATTTTGTTCGTTTGAAGCAACAAAAGTGTTCAAAATCTAATGAAGGATACTGAACAACTAACCTGATGAAGTTTCAGCTCAGCTTCAGCTGTATATTCCGAGAAAAACAGCATTCTAGGATCTCAATTTCAAATCAAAAGTTGCTGAATCATGTTTTGAATTGTTTTGAATTGCAGCTATACGCGGTGTCGCGCACTGATCCGACGAATTATAGCAACCGCGCGCGCCTGTGCTTCGTGCCAATGCTTGCACGCGCTGCGCCGAATAACAAAACGAACAACTAATTTAAATTTTCCTACGGTGCGTCTTAAGACGCACCGTTGGAAAGGCCTTCTTTTGTTGATTACTTCAAAATGATAGCTTGCCAGAAAGATTAATTTAACAGGGAGTTTAGTCCACTTACTATAGTATATCTTTCAACCAAGTATGTTTTTCAACAATAATACGCCAGTTACTTTTTCGGATGGCTGCAAATGATGGACTATAGCTTTAAAGGATGGTTGAGTCAACTTGTGAGGGGGTTTACACCGGTACTTTTAAATGTTCTTTTCAATTAACATCATTTTGTTAAAATGCGTTTTGTAGCCCAATTGGGCACAATCCAGGATGTGACATGGGATTCATAAAGATATTTGGTCAGCTGCTACTACAAGGTGCTTATAGGAAAATTTGGGCCTCAGATTTGTATCCTTTACTCCATTCATTCAATGGACATTCATTGAAATACATAATAATTTTATATTGGCGGTTCCTCCACTGTTGGATGTGGTTAATAAATAAATAAATAAAACAAGTCACTACTGTGACATGTAGATTTACCTGGAAGTAAACAATTATTTCCTTAAAAAATTTCATCAAAAAACATCCGTGTAAGGTCAGGACACAACTTCAGTAAAAAAAAAAATAGAAAATAGACATGTGTTTGTGGACAAACACAAGCTGTTTCTGCTGTTTCAAATGACTCTGTGACATGTGATGGCGACATGATGACGTCACTTACATTTTCATCTAGAACACATCCTGGTATTGGTACCAAGTTACAACCAAATCAGACCCATGGTTCTGTAGATATAGGCCTTAGAAGAATGCCCCTTTAATGTGACATCACATGACCTTTGATGACATCATGATGATGTCACTTGAATTTTCATCTGTAGCACCTCCAGGTATAGGTACATATCAAGTTACTAAATTAAACTAAAACTAAATTGGACCTATAGTTCTTGTGACATATATGCCTTAGAGAAATGCCCCTTTAATGTGATGTCACATGACATGTGATGACGTCATGATGACGTCACTTTCATCTGTAACACATCCCTGTCGATGTACATACATGTACGTATTATTACCAAGATTCAACCCAATCGGACTGGTATTTCCTAAGTTAAAGTGATGCGAAAAATACACCTTTAATAATAATATGATGTCACGTGACACATAATTAATTAAAATCGTCGGGGACCGTCTTTAGGTGGTGGTCTAAGTGTTTGCCAAGTCTTAAGTCAATCAGACATACGAAAGTGCCGAAGTGTATGGTTGGAAGAAAAACATGTACAAAACCTACGGAGGGAAAAAAAGAGGGGGAAAAAACTTTAACGAAAACAAGAGCTGTTTTGGCAGATTAACAGCTAACAAAGCACGCATGTAAGAATCAGTTAAAAACAACTTCTTGATCCTACTGGTGCAAAGCTCCAAGGCACTTTTGCTAGCAAGCCCAGTGTAAAGTTCTACATGTGCCTAGCTCACAGGTTATGATAATGAAATAAATCCTTCCAAAAGTTCCTTTCCTCTCCTTTTTTTTTTAACCCGGATACAAAAAATACTTCAGGTGCAGTCAACATAATGTGGGCAACCAACCAAAAACTGGCTCGTTATTCAAGGGATCAATTGAACTATCCATAGGGAAATGAAAATGAAAGGATTCCACATGTTGCAAACTGTGTGGGTTTTTCGATATTTGGGGTGAGGAGAATCTGGAATTCCTCCCTTTCAGAAAGGAATGGGTCTCGGGAGGGGCACTCCTGAAAAATTCCACCAATGGGGGTGTTAAACCGTTTAATATGATTGAATTTAGAAATCTGTTTATAGATCAAACTTCAAAGGCTACAATGATCCGTGTGGTGTATGGTTCTGCCATCTGCCTCCAAATGGGTTTTCAAGACATGCCAAAGGGGTGAACAAGTGCTGCACCAGTCGGTACCTGCACCAGTCGGTATCTACACACATGGAGGAAGCAGAACTTCCTCCAAGCTTCACACATGTACGTGTTGGCCTACACAAATTGTTTGTGATCTTTCAGGCCAACACAAATGGTTACACTTCTATGTTGCGACACCCCTATGTTCCGACATCTCAACCTATGTTCTGACATCCCTATGTTCTGACATCCCTATGTTCTGACATCCCTATGTTCTGACATCCCTATGTTCTGACATCCCTATGTTCTGAAATCCTATGTTCTGACATCCCTATGTTCTGACATCCCTATGTTCTGACATCCCTATGTTCTGACATCCCTATGTTCCGACACCCCTATGTTCTGACATCCCTATGTTCTGACATCCCTATGTTCTGACAACCCTATGTTCCGACACCCCTATGTTCCGACACCCCTATGTTCCGACACCCCTACAATGTATTTTCTGACTACTCAACCTATGTTCCGACACCCCTATGTTTCGACACCCCCATGTTCCGACTGCACATATTCTTATCCCTATCAATATATCCCTAACCCTAACCCTAAACCTAACCCTCAACAGGAGTGCACATAAGCCCTCAACAGGAGTACACAATCTTATGTGCAGGTTGTCAGAACATAGGGGTGTCGGAACATAGAGACATCGGAACACAGGGGTGTTGGAACATAGGTTGAGTTGTCGGAACATAGGGGTGTCGGAACATAGGGGTGTCGGAACATAGGGGTGTCGGAACATAGGGGTGTCGGAACATAGAGCAGTCACCAATACAAAAATTTGAGAGTTTTTCTTCGAAAACTCGTACATCTCTACACTGTACACGGCATTAAAAAAAAACAACGTTAATTTTCAGAATTTAAGTAATCTGCGTAAAAAACAGTTGCAGGGCACTTTGAGGAGTAAACAGATAATGGATGAAATACTTGAAAAGGGACACAGCAGTCACATTTACCAATTATGCAACATCTTCCTTTAATTTGTATTGTTATATCATGTGCTTAGATACTGTAATTTCATTAGTCCTGGAAGGCCACGTGTCTGGACAATAAAAATGCATGTCACACACCGAGGGCGATATCGAATTGCGTAAAATGCGCGCGTTGCCGGCGTGCTAGCTTTTCCCAATGAGAACTGCAACGTCAAACGCTCAGTCTCATGTCCGGCAGGACATCAAAACCTTCATTTATCAAAGGTTTCATCGCAGTGATTTAATTTATTTCCCACACAGTAAGCTACAACCATTTATCTTTTTGGGTTATTGGCACGATATAACAAAACAATTCTTGATCACTGTGATGTGGGATATGCCGTTTTTAAAGGGAATATACAACATTTGCAAACATCGAAAAATAAAACTACCAAGTTTTTACAAAATACCTTACTAGGATGTTGGTAAATGACAGTCTAAAGCATCCTGTAAAATTATGGCACCTGGTGTCGAGTCATTTTCAAGAAAATGGTATTTTTGTATACATTTCCAACGGTGATCGGCCGACCACCGTTGGAAAAACTTAACTATTTTTCAACTACTGCTCCAAATTTACAATTTTTTTTTCAGTCCAAATTTTGTTTGCTATTGGTTACATGTTCATGAACGGGTGCAGGCCAGCTAGACTGGTTCCCTTATCTTACAATTTTCCGAAATCTATAATTGATTCATTTTATCTTTAGTGGAGTCAGGGAACCAGACTACATAAACAGTTTTGTTTTTCTTGGTTTTTCAAGCATTTTCGAACACAAAACTTCAAACATGTCAGTTAAACAATATTTGATCTATTATACTAACCCCTCAAATAGTTCATTTCTGAAAATTACAGCAAAAGCCAATGATGTACATTCCCTTTAACCCCCTTGGGGCGCATAGCACCCTTGGCGTCGCCTCGGGTGCTATGTGCCCCTCGGCTGTTAAAAACGTCATATCCCACATCACAGCAGTCAACCCAATTGTTAATTATACGACTGCACAGTATGAATGTGCTTCAGAACGGTACATGCTTCAGAACGACATATATCCAAGCATGACCAAGTGGCACAATAGAGCAACATGTAGGGGAGGTGTCAAAATGTTTATCAACAAAAGGAAAAAATCCTGCAATACAGTTCAGCCACCCAACTGTAATAAACGATTGAGCTAAGTGCCTCACAAAAGGGGGCGACCTCCACAGAATCATGGAGAGCCTGAATTTTGTAATTTAAATCTTTGAAGTATTAGGATGTGTCACTTTTGTTCAGCTGGAGCCACACAGCAATGATGGGAAGAACGTACTTGCGGGAGCTGTGATCGGAATTCAATCAGGGATCAAGGACCTTTTACTACCCTGGCCCATGGACAGTTACTCAACCTTAGCAATTCCAGTCAAAATTCGTTTATGGGTTGCTAAACGGTCTCTGCAACTGGAAGCACCTTTTTTGATTGTGTGATAAGAGAAGCGCTGAATTCATCATAACACGAATTGCCCTTTATTCATAATGCCTCAGATTATGTATACTTTTTAAAATGTAGGCGACAGGCTGCCAAACTGCATTACCTGGGATTGCAGTAACTGTTACCAGTTTATTCCTAAGCATGTAAACTTGTCGAGGACACAAGGGAATCAGAAAAAAAATGTTGTTGCTTACATTACCTTCAGCATTGAAATATTTTAATTTAACATTTTCAGGACGTTAGAGTCTTGACAGATTGCATGACATGTGTGCACACCTGGTGATGCAGTGCAGTGGCATGCGCAAGTACATGTGCATTAAGCAGTTCGCGCCGGGATTATTTTGACAGTGACTGGACCCAGGCGCGGGATTGTTTTTCATGAACCTCGATGCCAGACGGATTCAGGCCGTCATCTGCGGGTAGCACACCCTGATATTTCTGGCCTCGCTTGCTGCGTGTTTATCCGTCATCTGTTCCGAATACCGCAAAACCTTTGCGCGGATACACGTCACCCAACGTGCACTGGTTAAAGAGCTAGGATTGTATGTATACAGAAGTTATTCATAAGATGCAATCAGATTTGAACCAGCCAACCGATCCTGCAAGCTCGGTGGTCGAGAATTGAGACGTCTGAACTAGAAAGCAGGAGGTTGTGGGTTCGAGTTACATACCTAACTAGAAGTTGGTCAGAAAAATATTTTCTTATTTTTTGGCACATTTTCAAAGGGTTCACTGTGCACTTCGAAATAAAATTGGAAAATCACGCCAAAATAAATTTCTCTGCTAACTTTTTTAACAGGTAGATAAACTCACGATTTATGAACGGGAATTTTTAGAACTTGATGAAATTTCACTTACTGTGAAATTTCAGGTAAAACTTTTGCTCTAGTAAGGCGCTAGAGGAAAAAAAATCAAAGTGCGCCACGTTTAGGGTACATCAACAATATTTTATCCTCGGTGGAAAAAAAATAGGAAAAATTGTCACCAGTCCCCAAAAGTGTAATGTCTACAGGTCAGAAGCTTACAAATCTTTTCCTTTTATTCAGTTTTCCCCCCAAGGATCAAATTTTGTTTTACTTGTCTGTTTCTGAAATCAACCAGGAGTCAAAATCTCAGCATGTCAAGGTCACAGTTTTATAGCGGTATCAAATACATGTAGGCCATATCCAAGGTATTTTCATTTCATAATGGTTTTAGCACAAGTTAAAGGCAATACACAACTTTCGCTTTTACTGTAATTTTCAGAAATGGATGGATTTATTTTATAAAAAATATTGTTACGCTGACCTGATTAAAGTTTTGTGTTCATAGATGCTGGGGGAAAAATGAGAAAAAATGCTGTTCTTGTGGCCTGGTTCCCTGACCCTACTTCCGACGAAACGGAGCAATTTATAGACGTCAGGGTCTCAGGGAATTGTCAAGTCCGGGAACCAGACTACCTGGCTCGCACCCGTTCACAGATGTGTAACTGATTGCAAACAAAATGTGGACTAACTAAATTTGGTAAATTGGGGGCACTATTTGAAAAAAGGTAAGATTTGGACAAAATGTTGCAACCTGACGCCACTTCCACGGTACAAAGTCTACGGGGAGTCAAGAAAATGTTGTTAGTATTTCCCAACAAAATTCTCAGTCCCAGATTCATGTCTTATCATCATTTTTGCAATGACTGACCTTCATTGAGATGATATATGAAGAAAAAAGTGGCATCAGGCTGCAAATTAATTTTTTTCCTAAGATTTTTCCCAACGATGGTCGGCTGACCAGCGTTGGAAATCGATTCATAGATTCCACTTTTCTTGTAAATGACAGCATACCAGGTGCCATGATTTTGACAGGATGCTTGAGACTATTATTCACTTACAGTCAAGTAAGGTACTTCATAATAATTTAGTAACTTTTCATTTTTATTTTTTATTTTTGCCAACGTTGTTTATTACCTTTAAGGGTGTTTTTTTATTTACCCAACTATTTGGCGGTCACTCACAAGCTCGGACCTTGCTTTTTAACCCTTTGGCGTAAGCCAGTAAGCCAATTACCGCAAGGGAGACATTTGACCTGGTTTTTGTAGCCACACCAGATCCAGATCCATATTTCAATCTTTGGGTAAGAGAGGATAAAACAATAGGCAGTGGAACCATAAACGATGGCCTGTTCAATGTCATCCAATTTTGACTTAGAAGAATTTAGAGTAAACACCAGTTATATTTTTCGATCTCAACCAAAAATCCTTCAACTTCATGTATTTTGCACTGTTGTGCAAAAGTGCTACTTCATACAGGTTGTCGTACAAAAATGTTTTCAGAAAAGTGGGGGTAGTATTCAAAATTGTGTCAAATGTATTGCTGAGTACACTAATTGGTCTTCCAAATGCTTTTTAGTTGGTTTCATTAGGATGTTTTGGTCAAAAGATACAGCAATCACAATACGGGACTTGAAAAACCACTTGGGCCACTTTTGTTTAACTCTTGAACAAATCCTTTGTGTCTTTCTCTAACTGCACTTTCTCACTTTCAAGGAAAGTGGCCCAAGACGATTTTCAACCCTTGAGTTTGATGAAGCATAGCATTTATTCCAATGCATGGATTTGAATGAAATAAAATCTGATTAGCAGCTAGTCTGACAAACTTTTGAGAAAATCAGGGATTTCTTCACGCACAATGTTTATTGGGACACGCTGTAGTACCAAACCAACTGGGCACTCTATACTTTTAATCAATTCTTCAGGAAATCAATACAATGTCATACAATGTTGTGCAGCTGCTAGTGGGATTGAGTTAACACAGGCTAAAAAAGTTGTCACTTTACAGCTATACTTCTTGAGAGCCAACAAAAATTAACTCGGTGTACATGTAGGTTGGTCTGGTTATCTAGGATTTTATGTAGGTGATCTCCTTAAGTCGACCCTGTACTTTCAGGCATGTTTTTTTATTATTGGAGGATTATGATATCCAAATCCAGAGTGCCATAAAAACGCACCTGAACAAACTGAACATTGGAGCCACCAGTTTCGGATGTACCTCCCAACATCCCAGAGGGTTTCAAATTTGTTTTAACTGGATTCACCTGATACACGCCAAACACAACATGAGTGTACAATGTAGGTCAGCAAAGGTCAATGCGGGACACCAGGGGACATCGACCGCACTAAATGAATGTTTACACAACATTGGAAGCCGAAACATGACCACATTCGACTCCAACTTCAAGGCCGACACATAGCCTAGCCAGTCACGGCCACCAGGACTGTGTGCATTGCACCTTCTCAGTTTCTTTTGCAAACTATCCAAGGACAAATTTGCAAACTTGTAAATTCTAGTGTGCCAAAAGTAACTACCTTGATCACAAGTGTTATAAAGTAAATAGATTTGAATAGAGTCCAGCCAGGGTCATGGTGCGTGTGCCCTTGAGCAAGGCACTTTGTCACTCATTGCTTCTCTCCACCCAGGAGTAAATGGGTACCTGTGAGGGCAGAGATGGTTATTGTGATTGAATAAGCTTGCTTGCGCCTAACAGGCAGCATCGAGCTGTATACTCCCCAGGGAGCTGAGATGGTAATTGGAATGTTTAATTGGCCCAATGATCAGGGGTAATAATAATACTGTAAGCGCTGTGATTTAGTTTACTAAAAAGAGCGTTCTTAAATGCCGATTATTATTATTATATGCGTGCCAACTCTATTGGCAAAAGTTTGAAGGCTTAACTTGAAAAAGACGAGGCAGTTATGAAGAAGTAGCTGAAGCGCTATACACTATTACTATTTATATCAGGCTTCCATTGGTAAAAATAAATCAGCGTATTGTATGCTTTCGTAAAATGTACCCGGACGACTGCAATATTATGTCAGTAAAAGTACCCAGATGAGCACAGTATTACTTAAAGGGAATATACAACATTTGCAAACATCGAAAAATAAAACTACCAAGTTTTTGCGAAATACCTTAATAGGATGTTGGTAAATAACAGTCTAAAGCATCCTGTAAAATTATGGCACCTGGTATACTGTCATTTTCAAGAAAAGTTGTATTTTTGTATCAATTTCCAACGCTGATCGGCCGATCAGCGTTGGAAACAACTGGCTTTTTTTCGAATACTGGCCCCAATTGACCATTGCACTTGTTTGCAATCGATTACAAACCTATGAACGGGTACGAGCCAGCTAGACTGGTTCCCTGACCTTACAATTCCCCAATGTATGTAAACTGCCCTGTTTCTTTTTTATGGAGTCAGTGAACCAGACTACAGGAAAATTATCGTTTTTCTTGGTTTTTATAGCATTTTCGAACCCAAAACCTCCAAATAGTCAGTGTAACTATATTTGCTTTATATTTCCAACCCCCCAATTCCATCCATTTCTGAAAATTACAGCAAAAGCAAATGATGTATATTCCCTTTAAGATATTGTCCTCATCCGGGTATTTTAACAAATTTCACTCGTTCCCGCACAATCAAGAGTGTAAAAACTCACAGTTGTCAACCAGTCAACAGACGTAGCGTGCAGTACCATCGCACGCTGACGCAGCGCGCAGCAGGGTATACGCGCACTCTTGTCAACAACTGAACCACAATGGCTGCTTTGAGCAGCGCAAAAAACCTGTTTCGGTAAGCGAAGAATATTCGACGAAATTGGAGAAATAAAGACAGTGTCCTGAAATTTATTTCTTGCGGATCAAGTAAGCCTGATATAAATAACAAGCTGATTTACCCGATCATAGATCGGGTAGGGCGTAGTGTCGGGGATGAAAATGTGGGGAGTTAAATGTAAATGGGGGATATAGTTGGGGAGACATGAA
Organism: Patiria miniata; assembly: GCF_015706575.1. Lineage (NCBI taxonomy): Eukaryota > Metazoa > Echinodermata > Asteroidea > Valvatida > Asterinidae > Patiria > Patiria miniata. The sequence goes on from NW_024037054.1 coordinate 4,693,048, forward strand.
GTTATAGAAAAGCAATTTCTGTGGTGTGATCTTAGGCAATTTCTGACCACTAAAACCAAAGATCATCTTTTAAAGTTTTGAGTTTTGAGTAATTGAATCAGCTACATGTATTCTGAGCAATATAATCATTATTGTAGGCTACAATATTTGTATTCGGGGAAAAAAAAGTGTGGGGGGGGGGAACACCAAACAATGCCCCCCCCCCCCCCCCCGCCTCAAAATGTGTGTGTGTGTGTGGGGGGGGGGGGTCGATTTACGCACATGATAATTATGTACCGTAGCAACTGTCTGTAACTGTTGCCGTTGGTCTGTTAAATTGGCTTTTTGTGAGGCAGTCGCATTTGGAAAACATAGTGAAAAGGTTACTGTAGTACACAGGCGAAGGCTGGTTTAAATCATAATGCAATAAAACGTGAAGGTGTCATTTGAAATGAAAATGTTGAGTGTTACCATAAAATTACAAACGGTCTGAATCACGGAGGAAGGTCATAATTAAGGTATTGGACTCTTCAACAAACGTAAACTTGAACTTCTTACAATTTGCGAGACCATCTGCAAGGAAAAAGTCGGTAACTTTTATTGAAGTTGGTACAACCATCTATATAACAGCAAGTTTTACTCGGCCTCCGAGAAATGTTTGCTCCTGATAATATCCGAGACCGCGGCTTCACGTCCGTGGAAAAATGTGGGTGTCTTCCGCCGGGTCGGACACTTTTTCGTCGAATTTTTGTGACTGCGTTTAAGATCGCTATATTTGAAGCAATGCATCGATCCTTCGTTGACCCCAAACAGGCCCCCGAAAGTATAACACGACATGAATTATACGTGGCGGGCAGCGAACTCACAACGCTCAGCCTTGGTGGTGGAAGCATGGAGCTGTAAACACATTATGGAAGCAACAGCACTCTATCACGCGACGTCACATGCTTGCGCTTCAAATAGCGAGCACCGTAGACCCAACCTCGTTTCCAGGGTGTGGAGCAGGTTGCAGTACGCGTTGCCATCGACAGTTTTGCATAGCCCGGAAATACTACGCAGTGTAGACTTTAGATTGGTCAGACTGCGCAAGGCATACTTAATATGTAGTCCTTCTGAGTATTCGTTGCACTCGGCGCAGGGGTGGCAAGCGAAGCATATGAAAGAATAGGGGCACTGGGTGGCCACGCACCATGGAGAAAAAATATTTTACCAAGGTCACCCCATCCACAATTTGGTGAACGCTTTTGCAGAACAGCCGAGTAGAACACGTAAACGCAACCCCTACGTCGAAGCCGCTGACCTCGCACAGTCTAGACACGCAGAAAAGCCAGCACAGGGGGCGGCCAGGCAGTCAACGTGAAAGCGCACACGACGGCAAATTCCTGGGCAAAACGCAGTCACGAAAAATAGACGAAACGGATCGCCGGTCCGTACGGGAAAATCAGGACGACCCGAAGTGTCCGACCCGACGGAAGACACCCTCCGCATTTTTCCACGGACGTGGAGCGATTTTGGCGCCGCGGGAGCCCGCGGTCTCAGATCCTTTCAGGAGCAAACATCGTCTCGGGGGCGAGTAAACTTCTCTCTTATATATATAGATAGTAACAACATTACATGGCTTTTTTTTTCAGGTGATACAGACATATATTGCAATCACTTTGACATTATTGCACTCGTCGTCGATTTGTGAAATATTGTTATAGCTCATGAAATATACTCTTGTATCCCCCACAAGCCATCCCATATTATTTAATTATGCATCGATACAGCCTTACAGGCATACTGTTTACTTAATCTCTTGCATTGTCGGTATTTTTATTGTTAGCAGATATTCCTAAAAGTATTCATATATTGGGCTGCCAGGATAGATGGGATTCTAGTTATAAACAAAATGGCGTTGATCGCGGAAATGAACTCTTAAGACCCGTCTAAAGCGTGAACACATCGCATCACGTCTGTTGAAATTTGAGGTTTCCAATTTGAGAAACAAGGACTTCCCCCCAAAAAACTAAAAATATCCCGAAGAACAACAAACAATGTTCAGCCTTTTGAGAGCAAACTTACCCCCTCCTGTGGGACAGGAAATCAGCGGCTTCCAGGCCAATAGCCAGCCATTCATTCACCTCAATTAACTGGTTCCCCCATGTTGGGTTGTGGCAAAGCCGTTCTTGCTATAATTAATCTACACCACTTCGTCAAGGTACAAAGATCTAACCTTACTTCCTGCACACTGTGTTTAAAGCCAGAGTCCATCATTTGCAGCTATCCAAAAAGTAACTGGCGTAATTATTGTTGAAAAACATACTTGGTTGAAAGATAATAAGGGGACTAAACTCCCTGTGAAATTATTCTTTCTGGCAAGCTGTCATTTTGAAGAAATCAACGAAAGAAGGCCTTTCCAATGGTGCTTCTTAAGAAGCACCGTAGGAAATTTAAATTAGTAGTTCGTTTTTTTAATTCGGCGAAGTGCGCGCAAGCATTGGCACGACGCACATGCGCACCCGGTTGCTATAATTCATCAGATCAGTGCGCGACATCGCGTAGCTGCAATCGGCTCAGTGAGAACGTGTATATGACGCTGTCATTTTCAAGAAAAGTTGAATTTTTGTATCAATTTCCAACGATGGTCGGCTGACACAGGCTTGTCACCAGCAGCCACATTATACGTCCAGCAAGCACTGTGACTAGTCAAATTCAGTCAACAGACCATACACAGACAAAGCAGGCAAGTCGTGAACACAGCTCGTCTTATCAACTACCCACAGTCAAAGCATAGCTGCATCAATTTACCAAAAGGTTACGTAGGCTGGGAATTCTTAACTACTGAAAACAGTCACTTGATTGATTTTTACTGAAAGGACAACTTTGCACAGAATGTATGTTTGCATGTTTGCATAGGAGGTTTTAACAACCAACCAAAATCTGCAAGAAGTCAACTGATTGAGTACCAAAGGACATAGTTTGTTCTCGTTTAAAAAAGAAGAAGCTGGATATCAATTTATCAGCCCTTGTGTGATGTAGTGGCTGGACTCCTTTCTGTTTTGTGGCCTTCTTGCACGGACACTGATATAAGTCAAGCAAGTCCATTTGGTGGGAAATTTGGTGAAGAGAGGTCAAACCCGCAGCGCAAAAACCTTCAAGTACAATGCGTGGAAGCAATAAATGTCTAAATATGTTCATATTCATAAGTGCCAAGGGGAAAAAGGTCAACAGAACTAGGCCTTACCAATAGTTCCTTATTTAACTTGCATGTATGTATAGGTTTAACTGAGATAACATTCGTTAAAATGAACAGGTGACGGTTACATTCAAGCCAAAAATAGTCTTCAAGTTCAAAATGAGTAATGTAATGTGAGCACATAATCCAGTTGAAAAAAAAAAACGCACGCAAGGTTGCAGTCAGTGAGAATTAAGTTTTATCGCCTAAGGGCACACGATATCAGCGTGATTTTAAGTAGCTTTTCCAATTTCCTGAAGAACACTGCATGGCCTTGCAAAGTGTCAAACTTACAGTAGGCAGGGGGGGGGAGGAGGAGGATAAAAAAACAGGAAGGGGGCGTCTTAGCTTTCAGAATTTGCTGGGGAAGAAACATTGTCATAAATTGTACAATAATGCCAGAAAATATTACCTACAAATGCAGACCTTGGTTGGGCCAAAAGAAAAACTAGTTCTGCTTCGGGTTTCCCTACCTGCCCTATTCTGACAGCCCCTACCCTAATTTTTTATGGGAAAAATCAGGAAAAAAACACCCAAACCACCAATTTCTACCTTTTACCCTTGACTACATGCAGACGCCTCCATATGATCGTACACACAAACAATTGGCCAAAAAAATTCCCTACCTACCTACCCTATTTTCAAATGCCGTGTAATCGGAAGAGAACTATTTTTTTTGGGGGGGGGGGGGGGGGCTTTAGCACAAAAACATTTGTGAAAACCTCAATTTCTAAATTTCACTGTCAGGTCCAAGAAAGAGGATGTTTATTATTTTGTTAAACACATTGTTTAACAATGTGTAACTTTACAGTCGATACTTTGCATGATATAATTCAGGCCTGTTAACAAGTATGCATTTACATGACGCCTTGCCTTCAGAAAATCACTCAGAAGGAAATAATCAATTGAGTATCAATGACAAGGAAGGATTAGATTAATTCAATCTGCATGCATACACATGTGGACTGTACCAGTACTACAACTATACAGGTATAAATCAAGAAAAATGTAAGTTTTTCTAAAAATGTAAACACGTGAAAGAACTTGATACACCAGGAAACATACACATTGTCACAAGCACCTGTCTATTAAGTTTCATGTAGTATGGGTGAACAAAAATCAGGTCACTTAAATCCAACAGTTTCAAAACTGATTTCGAATAAACTCTACACTGTAGGTATTCTCGTCTAGATGCTAACACACAATGTGCATGATGTATGTCTGAATAAAATGTCAACCAGATTCCAAGGTTATCACAATTTATGTGTGAACTGTTGTCGAAGTTTCCTTTGTAGAACACAAAGCAATACAGTTCAGATCTTTTAAAGGGAATATACAACATCTGCAAACATCAAAAAACAAACCTACCAAATTAATATGAAATAGGCCTACCTTTACTGGACTGTTAGTGAATGACAGTTTAAAGCATCCTGTAAAATCATGGAACCTGGTGTGCTGACATTTGCAAGAAAAGTGTTTTTTGTATCAATTTCCAATGCTGGTCAGCCGACCAGAATTGGAAAAAACTGGCTTTTTTTAAGTACTGCTCCCAATTTACCATATTTAGGTAGTCCGCATTTTGTTTGTAATCGATTACACACCTACATGTATGAACGGGTACAAGCCACCTAGACTGGTTCCCTGACCTTACAATTCCCCGACATCTATAAATTGCTCTGTTTCATCTGAAGTGGGGTCAGTGAACCAGACTACAAGAATTACGGTTGTTTTCCTTGGTTCTTCAGCATCTGCCAACACAAAACTTCAAACAAGTCAGTATAACATTTGCTATAAAATACTAACCCCCCAAAACCATCCATTTCTGAAAATTACAGCAAAAGCAAATGTTGTATATTCCCCTAAAGTTCTAAATCCCTCAAGGTTATGAACAGGAAACCTGGTCACGTTACTCACAGCATTCACTCACACTCAATCACACACCGTAGATCATGACAGAGTAAACCACCACTGACCCGAAATGTGAGGACATTCAGAGATGATGTGTACTCTTGGACAGGAAATGCCTTTAATCACAGATAATCTCTCACTGGAGACATCATCATCTATCAAGTCTTACCTAACAGCCGCCCACAAGCGCAAAGGTCATGAAGTGCTAATTTAGCCCCTCCTAAGTATGAAATAACTAGATCCAAAGGTCATGTACAGTATAACGTAACCACAGAATTCTTTAATTTGTGATCGCCATTCTGTGGGTCCGGGCCAGTATCTACTTACAATAGACATAAGTGGTAATTACGCGCACTTCCCACAATTATTAAAAATACTCACAACTCTCTGAGGTGTTCAACAAGCATCAAATTAAAGCTTATAGACCATCATCTTTCATTTTCTGTTCAATTTTTTAGTAATAAAGCAATGACTTTTGGGAGAAATGTCCATCCGAAAATGATCACCCCTAAAAATAGTCCTGAAGCCCATCGCCATTTTGAAAAAAAGATGCCTACGCTCCATTGCAAAATAGAGCGCTTTTAGGGCCCAATTTCATCCAAATTTCACAGAAATTACAAGCTCACAGTCCTGTGCACGCCTTCCACCCTTCTATTTTTACAAACCCTCAAGTTCACGGCCCACAAAACTGCTCTTAATACTGAAGAATTTGAGGGCATGCAAGTCGTGATTTGGCCGGCATGGACAATTTTGGACCAATTTACTGGTCTGCACCCCCATAGGTAGAAAAGCAATTTCTATGAATACTTTTCAGGCACAGAATATCTTAATTTCTGAGGCAGTTAGTTCATTGTATCCTTCCAAATGTGATTAATTTACTACAAAACTCCGCCCCGTTTTGATGTTTAAAGTTCACTTAAATTTATGGTTGAGTAAACTTCAGTTCAGTTATGTTTAGACAAGACCAGCTTTGCACGGACCCTGACCAGAACGGCACCGACTGAACTCAGGTTCCGATCATAAACTCAGAGCTATAAAATCCACTTGGGGTTTACAAACACTGGAAAATGGTTACACTTCACAGAAAAATACCTTTTGGGCATGACCTGACTTTGAAAGTTCAGGAACAAACCCGGCACGTGTAAATAAATACCTAGTGTGCACACCCCCATAAGGAACCTTATACAACCACAACTGTTATCCATAACAAGATTAATAGAATGAAGTTAATCCCTGGTTCTTTTCCCCTGAAAAGCCTCCCAGTCACGGGGAATCAAGCCGCACAATACCATGTGCAAACACCAAAGCAGATTGACATATCTCTGGACAATCGGAATGGAATGTAGCAGAGCCCCTGAGCTTGGCCTTGCATGATTGCATCAGGAACCAAGATTATTGTTGAAAAGTCAACTTGTGCCAGAAAATCTTTAGAGAAAATGACAAGTTACACGCATACTTATGTATGCTGCTATTTGAACAGCCTGTTCCAACAATTGTTTGAATGTCCATCCCTAAACCGACCTAAATCCTCCAAAATCCTCTTGGGGGTATTGGAAGATTCTGGAGTGGTGTGTCTAGCACATTATTCGTAGTAACTTCCTTCTTAGTACATACATGCCATTTGTTAATGTTTTTATGGGAATTTAGTAAACTACTCGCAAGTACTCGACTACCCGTGAGGAATATCTCTGCGAGTACTCGAGTAGGAGAGTCCACTACTCGCCCGAACCTAATGTTCATCATTTCACGAGGCACCATCACTGGGGATAATCTTCAATTTCTTGTTGCTGTAGAACTGCTTCTACACAAGAAAATCACACTTGAAAATATGCAGAGTACTTTTCCTGATGGCCATTTATACTTTTGTGAAATCTGGGAGTGTAACCCTCACTTTTCAACCCACTGAGAATCATGGAATGTAACTAGTACAGTTACAGTCACCTTGTTCGCAGGTAAACCAATACTTTGCAAACTTTTGAAATTGCACAGCATGACAAGAATGGAACTTCACTTGTATCAAATGGTTAAATCTGTGTGAATCGTTTTCTTTCTTTCTCACACAAGTTCCGTGCCTCAAGTATACAGCTGGTCAAACTAAACAGTCAGCAGTTGTGGCCATAAAACAAAAAAAACCTTCCTGGAGCCAAATAAATAATTTGGGTCATGAAGCGTTTTGACAAGGTCAGGCGAAACAGCCAAGGCTCAACCCATGAAGGTATGTAGATCTTGTTGCTGGGATCGCACAGCCAAGTACAATATGGTTTGCCCCTATGCTACACATGTGTGGACACCTGTGCGGGCAAGATAATGCATCTGGGCTGCCAACTTTGGGTAAGAGCTGAGAGTGAGAATTTGGCGATGGAGCTTGATCAGAACTAATTCAGATGCGAAGCGCAAGACCCTAACGGCTTGTGGAGTTCGGGGCCCACTTAATTAAGGGCCCAGAAACTTTTGGATTCTGGACACTCTGTGGTGTGATCTGAAGCAATATCTGACCACTCTAACTATTTTTTTTTGTAGCAAAAGATAAATATTTAACCCTTACCCTACTTGACCCTCCAACGCATGCCAATTGTGCCTCAAGAAAATCTCCTATGTTTTTTGCATGGCCCTCCAATATCTGCCATGTCATTTCAAGGGTAACTGGACAGGCACTCCAATACATGCCACAGAGAACAATGAGAGTCCTCTGATAACAATCAAGTGCCCCCAGCTGGTCAGTATCAGGCACCCTCCAGGGCCTCCAACTCCTGCCAATTGGAGCCTTCACTGCTACATCAAAGTATCCTCCAATAAACTGCAGCTGGAGGGCATTGGCATAACCAACTGACATGCAGTAAACTACCCTCAGAGAGTAAGGGTTAAACATCATTTTTCGAGAAATTCAAGTTTGGAGTAATTATTCATTTTGTTTTTATTATTTATATTATTTGTGGGCATGAGAGCATGAGAAATGCATGAGTCTCGCGCTCAATGCGTCAGAGTTGGCAGGCCCGATGCATGCACTATCTATCATCCATTGACTCACCATAGATTATTTTAAAAGTTCATGACCAAACTGTCATTGAAACACCCAACTCCAAATGGCCTTTTTTTTTAACCAGGGTTCAATGTTAATTAAAACTTGTCCAGACACTGCACTGGGAAAGGAAGTGCCCACATGCCACAGGAAGTCTTTATGTATACCACACCGGTTGGCAGATAAAAACCCTGGACCCCGTGCTCCACACACACACAACAAAAATTGTTAGTTTGATGTTAAAAATTTAGATAAATAAACACCAGTCCAGTAATAGATGCAGACGCAAGTCTGCAGGGTGCCGAATGAACACAAAAGAGGCCAAACCTCTTGAAAGGGGAACCTAGTGGGCCCAGTCTGGTGTATACAAAGGATATAGGAAGCCGGTAAATTGAATCCCCACAAAAGATTTCACACATACTTGAGTCTATTCAAATCCCTGGCATGGCTCAAGCTCAAAGGTTCTCTGATTTCGATAGCCGAATTGTGTGTGAGAGAGAGACCTTGATGTAACGGTAGTAATACTGCGCGCATATATGGGTCCCATTTTAATACAAGCAGAAATCCCACAGCCCAAATTCCCAAGTGTAACATAACAATAACTCAACACAAGATCTAAAATGGCTACAGTTGGGTTCGAACCCACAGGGAATCTGGTGCTTACTCTGCTAGAATTTGTACAACTGTACGGATGTTTGTTGATGGTTCAGTAAGTTGATACAGTCAGCACAATGTGGCAACACAAGCGTGTACAATCTGCGGTGGCGGCAGGGGGTATCTAGAGCCCTGTCCGCACTGGACTTTTTTTGGTCAAACTAACCGAGACTATGGGTACTTTGCCCATTTTAAGTCCAGTGCGGACAGCCTAGGACGTTTTCCTCTCAGTTACTTTTCCTGAGTCCAGCGGTTACTTTTACTGGCCAACTGCTGCCCAGGAAAACTTCCCACGCGCCCAGGAAAACTGACCGAGTCGCTTTTCCCGAGACGATTAGTCCAGTGCGGACAGTGCGAGTCGGTAAAAGCGGCTCAGGAAAGCGTACATCCAGCTCAAGCGCCCTGTTATGCATACAGAGACCGCACGAACCTGCACGTGCAGTGGCCGAACATTTTGTAGAAACACGCTGCGGTGTATTATCAAGTCCGAGCGGTAAAATCTCGTTAAAATATATATTTCAACGGACAAATACATACACAGAGAAGAGAGATCACATTCTGAGAATTAATTTGCGGAAATTCTCTTTCTCCACCGATGTATTGTTATTTTCTACGATCCAAATTCGTCCTGATACGCTACTGTAGTCATGCACGGAACATCATGGTCCGGTACCGTACGTAGGCCGTAGTCACTGGTTCCTGGCCCACATCATAGCTTCGATTCTGTAAGCATGCGATGGGAACCAACGAATACTGATGGCACTGCTGCCGCACGGAACATCGTACAGCGGCATGGCTTCGACGACGTGCATCACAAATGCGTCAGAATTATAGGCCCTTTCGTCAAGATTTAGCGTGTCAAGATGAAATAATATCGTGTAAACGATTATGTTATGCATGCAAATGGCGTGTGTAATATTACTGAGCGTATCGGTGGCTGAAAATGTGATCGGCAATTTGTTTTCTGCGTACGGTGAGTCATTATACTGACACTGTGACAGCTCGGTTACTTCTCCCACGCGGTCGGGGTAAAATTTCCCGTGTCGAAAGTCCAAGTGCGGACAGTGGTCACATTTGACCATTTTTCATTTTACCATCGTCTCGGTAAAACCTTCAAAAAAAAAAGTCCAGTGCGGACACGGCTTAGGCCTAGTCCGAGGGTCCAGTAACATTTGCCATTATATGGGTAGAAATATATTATAAATTTAAATATGGCATTGCTACAGTACCCTACTGGTCTATTCCTGATCTTGGCTAAGGAATTCAATATGGGATGGGATATGATTGCATGGGTAGTATTAAGCACATTGGATAATCAGATCCAATGCACTGTTTAGTAAAGATTTCTTCTATACCAAGAGCTGGATTCAGCATTCCGTAGCCCCTAGGCACCAGTGTTCCAAAGCTTTCCCAAAATACACAAATTGAGAGAGAGACGTTAAATCTGCTAGTCTGAAGCTTTCCCGAATTCGGAAATTTTTCAGAGAGAAACTTTCAAACTTTTAAAAACTATTCTTGAGTGCGTGGGTGCTGGTGTTGGTGATGGGCGGGCCATCACCACGTTTATTGGGAAGTTTTTTTTATTGTTAGGCAAATTAGGACCGTGTTATGGGGACTTACTGCTGTCCCCATAGGGTCTTCGGTCCCCATAGCGTCTTCGGTCCCCGTAGTACCATGGGACAACTTGTGTGTAGTCCCCACAATTACGGAACAAGTGTGCGTGTGTTTTAATGGCACACTGTGTGACTGTGGTATTTTCGTGGGCCCTGACATTTTTCGTAGGCCCAGTGCCTACCTATTGGATAATCCGGGCCCGAGTTTACCAGCCCACATTGAACATTTGAAATAAAAAAGAGTTTGCTCCTAATTCACTTTGCTTCTACTGTACAGCGTATATCCAAGTAAAAAAAGATACAGTACGCAAATAATAAACCCAAAAATTTACGCTAAAATAATCCTTCCAATACCAGGAGGTAAAATAGATCAGAAAAGGGTTTTAAACATAAACTACATTAATTTGAGGCACTGCAGAATTTTCATGCTACAGAACTTTTGTCATAAAATGAAACCATATGAGACGCTTTGCAACAATAACACAAAAAGCCAATCTTATCAGGAAGGAAACATTATTTGCAAGTGATCAAATTATGACAATGCTCACACTTCAATGGCCACCGTTGACATTTGGATTGCAATGTGACAAATTCATGTCTGAAATTGCCCATTGTGTCTCATTTTTGTTGTACACGCACGATGTACAATGTAAACAGCTCAAGAGCGCACTACATGCGTCCCAGGAAATGTGAAACATTTGGTGATTCCAGAGAGGGATCGAGTGAACTCAAATTTTATAAAGTGTCTCTCACTTCGTGCCTTCGAGCTACACGAGACCCTGAACCACAAGCCCCAAAATTCTCCCAATTCATCATACTTATAAAGAAACCACAGTTCACCTGAAAAAAGATGTACGCCCACAGTAGATGTTTACATGTTGCGGGTTCTGGGGTCCCCTTCTAATTGGCAAAATGCCCGAGGGCTGTTCAAATAGTTTTGCCCAATCCCACGCACATTTTAAATTTAAACTCAATATTGCACAGGCCTTTATGTAGGGCACTGCTATCACAGGTGGGAGTAAAACTGGACAAAAAACGTGCCTCTACCAGAATGGCATGGTATGTAGGCGTATAAAAGTTGATCCCTTGGTGGGGCCTCATGAGGGCAAACCATAAAATAAGGGCAAGTTTAATCAAAGGCATCTGGAGTATAGGACCCATGGATTAACCCTAACCCCTTGAGAACTTTTACTAGAAAGTTTCCTGACTTCGTCAAAATCCACCAATTTTGTCATGCAAAATATATGTTGGTGTTCTGAGTCCATCAGAATCCACCAGTGAGTCCATCCAAATCCACAAGTGTAGTACATATGACTCGTGCACACCAAAACATATATCCAAGGAGTTAACTGTTGAGATACTGAATCCATCAAAGTCGGCCCCCAAATGAATACATTGAAAATAAAAATCCTGCAGTACCGCTAGTCTACTGTCCTGAATCCATCAAAATCCCCCAAATTTTTCAATATGGAGGTATCCTGAATCTGATGAAATCCTGCAAAACAGGGGTGTGGATTTTGGTGGATTTTGATGGATTCAGAACACCTCTAAAAAGATTGGAGTGCTGAGAGTTGTATTCCCAGTACGCAGATTTATGACATTTTTATACTGTATTTGAATGCATTTCAATGCGGTACAATTTGGCGATAACAAATTTGATATGTGTATAATATGTGTATATTGTTGATGCCCCCTAACATGGCGCGATCCATAACGTAGCACACTTTTATTTTTTGCCTCTTGAGCCTTGGTACTGGTATCTAGAGCAAAGGTATTACCTCAAATTTCACAGTAAGCAAAATTTCATCGAGCTTCAAAAATTCCCGTTCATAAATCTCAAGTTAACGTACCCACTACAAATGAACTTAACGGAGACATTTATTTTGGCGTGATTTTCCGATTTTATTTGAAGTGCACAACAATGCACTATGAACCATTTTAAAATGCGCCCAAAAATAAGAAAATAATTTTCCGACAAACTTGTAGACGGTGACGCAAGAGGTATTAATAATGGTTCTAATTTGTCAACTTTCAAAGGCTTTAATGTAAACTTGGGATTTACCGAAATTTGTTTCAAAAGTGCCACGTTAGGGAACACTCGGACGATTTTGTGCCCAATTTCTGGACGTCACCGTTTTTAATAATTCAGACTAAATTTCGTCATACTGAAATTGTTTAACAAGGTTCAATACAGTGTTTCCCCTGGCTAATGAACTGAGCGAGGTGGTAGCAATTCAAGTTGATGATTGAATCGAAATTTACGCAGTCTGCAAACTGAAAAGAATGCAGCACTCACAAAAATGCGCGATGATTAAAAAAAAACATCGAAATTGTGAGTTCTTGATACATGGAGGTAAAGGAAAATGCACATATATTACACAAAATGAAAATTGTTCAATTGATATTTCCTTTTTTGCCAATCTTCACAGCGAGGTGGTGATATTGGCAAAAATTGAGCGAGGTGGTCACTGATAGTAGCGAGGTGGGCCACCTCACGTTTGAATGGGCAGGGGAAACACTGGTTCAATAGCAAGCATTATTAAGGTAAAACTACCAGTATTTGACTGAATGAATTAACAGTTTGTCAACAAAGAGGTTTGGCAACTTTGCATGAGAAAAGTGGAGGGAAAATGTCGAAGTGTGCCACGTTCGGGAACTCCACTTTACAGCAACGTGTTACAAAGTTCCAGCAACAACAAGTACATACTTTCCATGCTGACAATTTTGGCTTGAGGTCCTGATTTTGCACTGAGCAAATGTGATCCTGTCCTCAACAGTTGTTTTTTTTTAAGTAGATGAAATTTGTTCCTACCACATTACATAATCATGACTCGCGCATGCTGGTCATCAGCCTCTGGTTTATGTCCCTACCAGTGACAACCAAACCAACCACTGATCAGCAAAACTTCTCATAATAGTTGTGCAGGGACAAAATATGTTTAATTGGTCACATCATGGTCTCAGAATTGAGGAAGGGGTATGACTGGGCACTTAATTACACCAGGGAGCAACAATCTGTATTTCAAGGTTTACAGTCGGGCACTAAGATCACTGAACACTTCGTGGGGCTTGAACCCTCAAAGCCCCCATTGCAGATCAGTAATAATTCATTAGCTTTTCAACACCGGCAAAATCTTTCCAATCAGGTGAATATTTATTGAGTTATGGCCAGTTGAATACAAGTACCGCTTTTTCATTTTGTCCACGGCGACTGATATTTTGACTGCCGCAATATGAACACGGGCCGAAACTTGCATTTGTGAAAAAGGCAAAGAAGTAGAGGGCAGAGACAGAGCAGCACAGCAAACATCTAAGAAGTTAACCAAACAGTCCTTTTCAAGACTACCATTACTGTCAAAAAGAAAAATCACCATTTTTGCAAAACAGAAAAAAAGGAAAAAGAAACAAATAAAGAAAGGTTAAAACATTACAGAAAGCAAACTACCCTCCCCCAAATCCATTACATTCCTAAGAAATGACAATTGAGTCCAAGGACAGATTGAACAATCGGCACTTATTTTGAATTGGCCATCACTCAATAAATATTTACCCGATTGGCAAGATTTTTTCGTTGGTGAAAAGCCAATGAACTATACTCTCCACGTATGCTTCGATATTTGCGAGGTATTTTTTTAAAGCTGTGAAGAAGAGGGGGCTTTGAGGGCTCCGTTTTTTTTATGCACAAATCAAATGTCCCATCAAGTACCCTATAAGATGATGTTATATTTGAACAATTGCTAGAACAATGTTTTGCATTTTGAAGGACGTATCCATGATAGAATAATATGCCCTGATTGGTCTATATACCCAAGACATGTATGTTCTACTGTCCACATTCCATGGCCTCCAAATGAACTGTCTATAATTTGACGGGTATCATCATGTCTTGTCAGGAAGGAACACAATCAGACATGACACATCAAAAATAACAAGAGATTTCATCGCGATTACTAAATTGGGCAATGAGTTGCCGCCCAGTCACATTATTATCCAGCTGATGGAATGAGATCAAGTTTCAATTGCTTCCTGCGATGGCAGAGCAATAAAATCCCAAGGAAGTAACAGACCCTGTCTCCTTTTGTCGTGATAAATCCAGTGCTCTTACATCCTACTCCTAGTTCAGGGGCAAGTTCCTGAAGGACAAGGCTCGAATTTCATATACCGTAAATATCAACTGGAACTCATACAAGTGTTAAAGGCAGGTCATTTGTGGGTTTTTTTGTTGGTTTTTTTAAGTCAACAAAAGCGCTCAACATCTAAAGACGAGTGCTCAACAACTAATTTGATAAAGTTTTAGCTCAGTGAATGCTGTGTATTATTTATGCACTCTTCTCCATGCCCAACCAAATTAGTTCATCATTGTGATTTGTAAGCACTGCAAATCCTCCGTACAACCATAGCCCCATAGCTCCCCGGAGTGGTACAACAGAACTCAATGATCTGCAACCTCCAAAAATAACGCGACATGTGGATTTTACTGCAGCAAACTATCACGTTATCACGTGCAACAGCAACCCATGCAAGCAGCCAAAACACCGCTAAGGCGCTCAAAAACACACACACAGCGCATAGTGCATCAAAGATTGTACGATATCCGGGAATGCATATTGCGCATTCACGGCTGTTTATAGTGTACGACTCAACTGCACCACCAACGAAGTATCGCAACTAAACACAACCCCTCTGGTTCTGGCCGTTACCACCCGCAGCGGGGAGAACCAAAAGCGGGCAGCAGAGGGCAGACACACAACTTTCGTAACAGCCACACGACGGCCAATGGAAAAAGAAAACGCCCGGGTTACCCAAACTTTATAACTATGAATGAACAATATTGACCAATTCCAAATTTTCTCCCGCATTTTGCAGCGGGCATTTGGCGCCCGGGAGCCGACGCACCGGAATCCTTTGTTGAACAAACATTTTTTGTAACTTTGTTCTTATAGATATAGATTTCCATGCAAAGTTATCCAATAACAATTTGAAAGTTGCCTTACCCTGACTTCTGGCTTCAGTCTTTGATGATCCCGCGATGATCAGCAGCAAAACGACGAGGCAAACTTGCAGCAGCATAAACGACCTCCAGGAGGACAACACTGGGCCGGCTTCCATTGTGCTGCAGCAGACAAATTATCTATTTGGCAAAAATTTCAACAAATTGTTTCCTGGATATTAAAATTTCAAAATGGTACAGTCTACAGGGTGAGTAAAAAAATGAAAGCCAAAAGTCGGGACTATTGTTTAAGTGAAGTTCTGCATGTAGTAATTTCAAAATCTAGGAGAAAGCTCATTTCATAAGCTTTCTTTTAGTAAAGGAAAGCTTATGAATTGGGCTTTCATATCCTAGATTTTGAAAGTGCTACAAGCAGAACTTCACTAAAACAACGGTCCTGACATTTGGGTTTCGGTTTTTTTTAATCACCCTGCACATGTTACAGACACCTAGACAGAACCAGTATGTACAGGAAAAGACACACTTGCTCTATGCTCTATGGTTGTACAGCGATACATACTGGCACCCAAGTGTACTCAGACCAACAGCACCTAACCCAACCCACGCCAAGCCCAAGGCCAAATTTCACTACGACAGGTTGACACTGGTAGGGAAAAAGTCCTCTTTTGAACATTTTTATCACCTTACAAGACCAACTGACACTCTCTGCATTGTTACGCATATATCGTTCTGCAGTGGTTGTCTGTGGTGTACATGTATGTCATCGGCCCCTGGGACATGTTCTCAGGATTACAGATTCTCTGAACAGATAGCCGGCTTACAAGTTCGAAAAGGAAAAGGACATAAATCAAATCTCCAATAATCTCATCAGAATTTAAGTGATGATCCTCTTTTGTAAAAAAAAAAAAAAAACACTCTAAAAAAAAACAGAAAGACATTCCCTCCGGTCCTGTTTCTGTACGTAAAAAGTTTAGTGCACTCTTCAGGCCCGGCACTTTTGTTATCAACTCAAGGCCAAATTCAACAACCATGAATGAACAATATTATCGCTTGTCAAAGTTTATTTTGTCAGACCATAGAAAAACACCTTTCTCTGTGGTCAGACACTGAAGGTTCTGTATCCATAGTTTTTCCCCCTTGTTACCAAAATATCGGTGGGATGCTGTGGTCCAATGGTTACGGTGTTTGACTTGTGTGCCGTGGTACATGGGTTCGAACCCTGACAGGGAACATGGTGCTTGTGCGCTTGGGCAAGGCACTTAAAATATTACAATTGCCTCTCTCCACCCAGGAGTATAGATGGGTGAAGGTAGAGACCATATTGCGTGGATCTCGAGCTGCTGCAGGATCTCATTCCTGATGAACAGGGATAGTAATTGTGATGCGCATTCGATCATAATAGATGTGATCAGGCTAAATGAGTCGTTTGTGGGGAATTTTCATTTGGAGATTCAGGCCAAAATAGGACCATTTCATCACATTTCTTGGTTCTCCAACTTCCATAATTTTTGAACTAAAGATGGTACAAGCATACTGTTTTCACAGCAGTAATGCTGAGATTATGCTCTTTTGAAATCTGTTAAAAAAAAAAAATGACCAAGGGTCGACAAACGACTCATTTAGCTTGATCGCATCACATATTATTATGGAATTTGCGCAATATAAATGTATATATTATTAATAAATAATTAATTTTTATCATTTTCACAGATTTAAAGCAACTCCGATTTTGTGTGGGAAATTTATCCTGTTTTTCAGTTCAGGGAAATAAAATTCTTACAACTTTCAATGCATGAGATCGTTTTCCTGTATGGCTTCATCAGGCGAAACAAGTTCATCGTATCCGTACCCAAAATGAAGTGAAATACTCAAGTGAACCTGCTGTGGGCCTGTGGCCTGGGGGCCATTGGGTCCCCCCCCCCCAACTTTTCCCTATGGGGGACCCCACTCACGTCCCACAATAGAGTACTCTTGATCTTGGAGAAGGCCGGGAAAGATTTCCATATACGAAGTTCACTCAACACTCTGTGTACAAACCCTATGAGAGTGGACTGAAAAATTCTAAGTGTTTTCTAAGAAAATGCTTGTATTTTCTCACTGCTCAAATTGACTTTGATGACATGAAATTGCTATCTGGGGGCTTGTTAGTCAACACAGAGGAAAATTAGTGAACTTCGCATATGGTAATCTTGCCGAAGGCCGCCCCTATTGATGAATGAGGTTTAGCGACCCTCCCCCCCCCCCCCACGGGTGGAGCTTTTGCCCCTCCCCCACTTTCCAAAGTGTTCCATCTCCACTGCTGACAGTTCTGTGTTAGCAATACATGGTGTAGGCCTATGAGAGTCCCAAAACTGACCTTGAAAATATGTAACACATGAAAACAGACTAACTCATGATTCAACCCGTGGAAAGAATGTGCTTTGTAGACACCACTTTGTGGGTTTAACTTGTATACAAAGATGGAGTTATAAAGGAAGGAGAGACAAGAAGATTCGGAAAGATTTCCATATACGAAGTTCACTCAACACTCTGTGTACAAACCCTATGAGATTGGACTGAACATTTTTTAAGTGTTTTCTAAGAAAATGCTTGTATTTTCTCACTGCTCAAATTGACTTTGATGACATGAAATTGCTATCTGGGGGCTTGTTAGTCAATACAGAGGAAAATTAGTGAACTTCGTATATGGAAATCTTTCCAAGGATTCCAATAAAATTGAATTTTTTCCCCCCAGATTCATGTCTTACCAACATTTTTGCAATGACCGACCTCTATTGAGATGATACATGATGAATAAAGTGGCGTCAATTTGCAACATTCTTCAATTCCCACATCTCATCACATTGTTAAACACTGTGCCAGCCAGTCTAGTCTTATTTTTAATACTCATAGTCATACTGTTTCAAATTGAAATCACTTGGCCATAAGTGCATGAAGTGCCATGTATCTAGGTGCAAAATATTTTTTCAAAAGTCTCCTTTAAAAATTGATTTCAGAATTCGAACTTGGCTGGTGAAATACAGAGAACCTTGTCTTTGCCTAATGAAAAATGTGAAGATATTTGTCGGCTAATTTAATACTAGGTTAAAGAGTGAGTAAAGACTAAAGTTAGCCTGATTTAGTTTTGCATCTGACCCCGATGTCTCAGTGTACTCATGGAGCAATAAAAACACAGTAAAGTTGGTAACAGGTGCCTAACAAAATGCAGGTGGGAAAACCAATCAATTATCAAGTAAATTGAACACTTTATAAAAATACATCCCAATGTTTTACATCAAGTCAGAAGGGAAGGTAACTCACTTTACTGCTGGATACTGAAATTATCTTGCACGGCAAAGCAATCCCATAGATCACAGCTAGCAAAAGACCCGTCTTTTTACCGGGAAAGTAGGCCTAGTTTTTACTCCACCACGCTCGTCAAGTACTCGTGGTCCGTGGTCCGGTCGTCGATCTCCTATCCTCCAGCATGGTATGAGTAGGCGGCCGGATATGTACGCACGTACGTGTATACACTTCAACCACGTGTAGTATTGGTCTCGCCCATTTGTATTAGGGTAATTCTTTTTGAGTATTACCCCAAAAATGTATATAATTCCACTCCCAGAGAGCACATTCAAAATTTTGCTGATTAAATTTACACACACAGTTAAATGATCATACACCCTTATTTATTAGAAGGGGGATACGTTCAAGTTTACTGGGTAATTTTGTGAATGATGCGCACTCTTTTTCCTCTTAGCATAATGCACCGTCCCAATATTGTAAGCCGCCAAAAGGTAAACTTGTAGGGAACTTTTAGTGCGGTCGTACCGTGCGTGCAGCCGGCCGGTGACATATAAAAAGTCCCAACTTCTCGTTATTTGATTATGTCCGATAAACAAGAATTTATGCAATAGATGATCACATCCACTAAATAATAGCCACATGCAAGGCATTCTTCAAGTACCTTTTTTCTGGGGCAGTTTTTATGAATCACGTTATATGCAAAATGAGTTTCAAGAGTGGCTTTCTTTGAAAGCCGAAAGGGGGCGCTGCTCAATTTGCGAGAACAGGAGGATTTGTTTCACTCGCTGCATTAATCATTGCCCCTAAAATCCTTGTTCTAAATATTCCCCTTATAACAAAAGAATACCAAAACTATTAGGAACAATGTTTTTACCAAAGAATGCCACAGGCATGCGGTGAAATTTGTCGTCGGGAGTTTTAAATGTTAACAACATGCTGTAAATTCAATCTGATACCTCAACTGGAAAATACCAACTTAATTCCACTGGGAAAAAAAACCCACTGTGGCCACATATAAAAAGCAAATGCGCAGAGCGCCTCCATTTTCAATTCCGATGGTTTTAGACCTGCCAATTGACTCCCATAGACCTAAGTGATAATTACGCGGGTTTTTTTTTTAATGCTCACATCTCCAAGGCGTTTGAAATTTTATTAAATACATCTAGTATTTCTTGAGTTGCTGCCCCCAAAACGAGTTTGTTCCGTATTTCAAAATTGAAATTTCGTCCAGTGATTTGTCATGATGACTGTGTAAAATTATGAGATTAAATGCTCACATCTCCAAGGCGTTTGAAATTTTATTAAATACATCTAGTATTTCTTGAGTTGCTGCCCCCAAAACGAGTTTGTTCCGTATTTCAAAATTGAAATTTCGTCCAGTGATTTGTCATGATGACTGTGTAAAATTATGAGATTAAATTTAATGGGAAACCGTCAAACAATACCAAAAAAATATGACCGAAGTAAATACAGTATTTTAAACGCGAAAAATACAAACCGAATGAAAAAAAATCCCAGAAAGTCAACGTCCGTGAAAAATAACACACTCGTTATTTGGGCAATAACCCGAGCCCACGAGGCCGGCCAGCTGTATTAAGTTGTAAGCTCGGCCAGTGATAGGTCTTGATGTGTTACATAAGGAGATTTAATTTCGTGAGAAACCGTCAAACAACTGAAAGTTTCTTTCCAGAAATGTCGCGCTAAATAAGACTAGTGGTCTCGCACCATCAAGACAAACGTGCGGTTGCACCTACTTTAAGTTTCGTTCAATAGAGGGCGCGCCACATAAATAGTGGTCTCCTCAACGCGTCACCACAGATGCTGCACTATTTGAACAAAAAGAACAAACTCGTTTCAGATAAACTACTAAAAAAATACAGGATGTATTAAATTGAAATTTCGTGCACTTAGTTTCCACGATGTGTTACATGAGTGTATTGAATATCACGAAAAACCGTGGAACAATAAATAAAATATGATCGTAACAATGTAGTGTTTTAAAAGCGAAAAATCCACGTTGACTTCCATTCGGATTGCATTTGTCGCGCTTAAAACATTGTGTTGTTACGATCATAATTGTTTCATTGTTTGACGGTTTCTTAATTAATTAAATCTCGCAATGTAAAACATAATGATAAATCAGTGTACGAAAATTTAGTTTACTACATCATGTATTTCAAGAGTTGTCCTCCAAAACGAGTTTGGTGGTGGACATCGAGACCCACTATTTATTCGGCGCGCCCTCTATGGAAAGAAAATTAATAGGCGTGCGAGACCACTAGGTGTGCAGACCTGTGATTGGCCCCAAATTGCCTACGCTAGCCAAATCACAATTTGTGTACCCTCAAATACTTTGCTATTAGAGCATTTTGTGGGCCAATAACTTGAAGGTTTGTAGAGAAGAAGGGCAAAAGGCGTGCACGTGACTGCAAGCTTGTATTTCTGTAATTTGGGTGGAATTGGGCCCTCAAATGGCTCTATTTTTGCAATGGAGTTTAGGCAATCGACTCCCAGAGACCTAAGTGATAATTACACGTACTTCCATTAAAAAAATGCTCACAACTCCAGATCTGCAAGGTGTTTAAAATTTTAATTAAATACATCTAGGCCCTATTGTTTTTTGAGTTGTTGCCCCCAAAACGAGTTTGTTCTGTATTTCAAAATTGAAATGTCGTCCAGTGTTTTGTCATGATGATTGTGTAAAAATATGAGATTAAATTTGATGTGAAACCGTCAAACAACAAAAAAGAATATAACCGAAAGAAATATAATATTTTAAACGCGAAAAATACAAACCGAATGAAAGAACAGAAAGTCAACCTCCGTGGAAAAATCATGAACCACTCGTTACTTGGGCAATAACCCGAGCCCACCAGGCCCAGCTGTATTAAGTTGTAAGTTCGGCCAGTGATCGGTCTTGATGTGTTACATAAGAAGATTCCATTTCGTGAGAAAAACGTCAAACAACAACTGAACGTTTCTTTTGAGAAAGGGCGCGCTAAATAAAACTAGTGGTCTTGCACCGGAACCAAGGGAAACGTGCGCACGTGCCTATTTTAACCCTAAAAGGGCCGGGTTATTTTGACCATCTCTCAGCCGGGGGAGGGGGCAGATTCCGCCCCCCCCCCCGATCTCCGCCATTTTTTCTTTAATATTTAGTTGATTGTCTCAAGGGATTTTTTTCACAATCACTCGTGACAACACTGAGAATAAAGTAAATACGTCGGTGAAGGGCAAAACACAATACCAATATCAATCACCCCGACAAAAATTCCATCTTTTGAAAATATTAAGGTGCAGGCGTATCATGGGTGGTTTATCGGAAAACCAGTCCCTGATTACTTTAATGTGTGTCTTATTCATTAACATGAGATAATAATTACCCTCAAAAGAATTGAAATAAAACCACCAAAAAAGAACCTACAGTATTTTGTTTTAAATCTTTAGGCCTACATTAACACTTAGGCTCACTCCTTGTCCTGAAAATTGAGGTTTTGCTACTAAACAAAACCAAACAAACATTCAAAGCCAAAAAAATAATATCGAACTTTTACAAATCGTATCAAACCAAGTCACCCAAACTAACTACAAAATAATACGATATCATATTTAATTTTCTCCAATCCAGTCAAAACTAATCTATCAAATTAAGTACACTAAATGCAGGCTAAATTAAAACTGAGACCAATCTATAATCGAACCGAAGCAATCAAATTTAATCAAACTGAATTTAATCGAAATCAGCTTCATGAAATGTGAACGAGTGTAGGCCCTATAATGACAAAGGATTCTTTAGGCCTTTAGGATGAAAAATTAAACAAACATTAAAGGAATTACAAACAACCCAAACTTGTGTCAATTGCGTGCTGAAAAAAACTTGCGCAAGCAACCTAAGAGCTAGTGCCGTATACAAAATCAGTGTATTCCTTCATGACCTGACTACGCATTTCGAGAAAGCCAAAATCAGAACCTGGGTAGAATTCGTCAATGGTCTGGTTCTCGCTCACGTAATCGAAATACGGCCAGTACGTAGTGTCGCCAGCGTCGTAATTGTAGCACTGAATGGTGGCGCAGTACTCTTTCCCGGGGTTGCGCAGCTTGTGGGTCTGGTACCAGTTGCGGTTCAGCCAAGTCGCGTCTCCTGCGCACGCCTCGAACGTGAACAGGGGGTCGTGGGAACTGGTCTCCGACTGCTTGTTGTAGATGTCGATGGTGATGGACCCGAACAGGACCTTGATGACGGCATTGGCGTTGCCGTGGTTGTGGATGGGGCTGTAATGGCCCCCTGGCCAAATCTCCAGCACGTACGGGATTCCCGGAGATTTGCCGAGACTGCTGCCCAGCGTGACGCGCAAGTAGGTCTCGTTTGGGTTGTCGCCGAGCTCGCCCACTTTGCTTTCGATCTTGTCCTTCAGGATGCCGTAGGCCAGGCTGTATCGGATGGCGTCCGATAGTAGCACCTTCTCCCCCTCTACCTCCGTGTAATTCAGCTCGCAGTTGGCCACGTTGGAGTACAGCTCTTTGCAGGCCGCCGGCAGGCTGGCAGAGAAGATGTGGTCGCCCCTGTCCAGCTCGAACAGGTTGGCCTTGGAGCTGTCCATGACCGTCGGCGGGAGGTTGCAGATGAGAGGCTGTTTGTCGAACTCAACCATCGGCTCCGTCACTTCGGTTCCCCTTGCTAAAAAGAAACGATTTTTTTCCAGGAAATTGCCTCATCTTTAACAAATACAAAGGCTCTCAATTATTATTTCTTGACGGGCAAAAGCGAACTAATATTAATCCCCACCCAGCCCCCCACAATAAAACACTTCCTGTCCATAACCAATCCTACTCTTTTTACTCCATCTTTTTACTTATACCATTTACTTTATCAAAGCCTAGACCGAATTCCCGGACAGAAAACAATGTACCGAAAATAATCCGGCAAAGACATGTAATAGTTGTCAAAAATAACATGTCCTACTTTAGATCATCAACAACTCTGTTGTTTATCATACGCCATATGAAAAAAATACTCGGTTTCAGAATGTCGATACAGCACTGGAGACGGAAGGCGCGTGCGGCCGAAAGCTCCTGAAAGAATGCAGGATCGCCCCTGATGTCATTGCTCATGCACCTCCTCGGTCGCGAGTTTCGCCAAACGATTGAGGAGGTGTGCAATGACATCAGGGGTGATCCTGCATTCCTTCAGAAGCTTTCGGCCGCAGCAAGCGCCTTCCGCCACCGTCTCCAGGTGTTGTGATCGACATGTAGACATTGGAGGACGCCAAGTCGGAAGTGGCAGATTCTGAAAGTGAGGATGTTTTTTTTCGTTTGGCGTTTAAATCTCACCCTCTTGTACAAAGCTGATGAAACTCACTCCATAAAATGTATCATGCTTTTATTTGCATGCATGATCTAAAAGTTTGGTTTCATTCCACTGGTAATCAACAGAGTTTGCTCAGCACACTTTTTATTTTGCTAGGTTTCTGTTGAAATTTACCCCGATGGTAAAGCATGAAGTGTTTTGTTAGATCATAATTTGCTGGTTAAACTTGTGGTTATATTAATGTTTGTTTTTCCATTGCTATCTAAGTTAATGTATACTTACCGGCATACATCTGTATGCTGGCTTTTTCGTCGTATTGCCTGACGAACTTCTGAACCTCGGCGGTGAAGAACGGCTGCAAGTCTTCCCTGATCTTCATCTGGTCCTCCTCGTCCGTGACCCCCTCCAAGAAGTCGTGCGTCATGAGCGTGCTCTCCTCCATGCGGTAGCCCTTGCCGTACTTCAGCACCAGGTTGTCGCGGTCGTAGCTGTACCAGTACGACACCTTGCCTTCCTCCACCCCGCACCTGGGCGTGTCGGCCTCGGTGACCCGCCTCAGCTCGGTCGGGTTGGCGTCTCCGGCGCTGTTCATGACGAACGAGGCGTAGCCCACGCCGACGTGCAGAGCCAGAACGTTGCTGCTTGGGTCCTCGTCCTCCACGCAGGCGTAGAAGGGCATCATGTGGCGGTCCGTGTTGAAGATCATCACTCCCTGGCCGTTCACGGGGAAAGGCTGCCCCCAAACGCACGGCAACTGGCGATCGTCCGTGACTGGTGTCGCAGCTGCAAACAAAATTGTAGATTTTCGACTGTCAACCCGAAAATAGATTTTCACTGAAACAGAACTTCACTAAAACAATGGTCCCGACATTTGGGTTTCGTTTTTTATATGACTCACCCTGTATTGGATATGACTTAACTCACCTTTGGCGGAGGCCTTAGAAAGCTCGCTTCGCGGTGATGCGGCCTGGCGCAGGGCCGGTCGCTTTGCACGAGACTGGTTCAGCATGGTGACGGAAAAGATGCTGTTGACGGAATTAAAAAGGAAAAAGTGCTTGAGGTTTCTCAAATTTTCACTTTGAACACTTTATATGAGAGGGATCCGAGTGAATAGTTTTGGTTGTGATACAAACTACTCCTCGTCTAAATACAGTAACATGATGTCATAAGGGTAGCAAACTACTCCTCGTCTAAATAAAGTAACATGATGTCATAGGAGAAGTGCACTTCTCCTCTAACTGTAAATTAAGTTTCATTGATAAGAATGATGTCATAAATATTATTAGCAAAGGGAAGCGTGCTTCTCCTCTAACTGTAAATTAAGTTTCATCGATAAGAATGATGTCATAAATATTATTAGCAAAGTGAAGCGTGCTTCTCTCTTTTAAATACAGTAACATGATGTCATAGGAGACGTGCACTTCGCCTCTTTTAAATCTGTGGTTTATAAATTATATTTTGTTAAAGTTACATTATTGTGTTTTAATAAAGTTAAAACTTTGTTTTGTAAACCTAAGAAAACGCTGTTTGTTTATTTATTTGAAAGTAATGATAGAGGGCGCATCAGTCGCTATGAGTCTGTGTTGAGATCTCCAAGAGGGCGACTGTAAATATTAAGAGCCTGGCCTGATTCCGAGACTGAGATATTGGGAGAGTGATATATTGGGAGGGAGATATATTTGGGGAGAGGGGGGGGGGATATATTTTGGGGAGGGGGATCTATTTTGGAGGGGGGGGGGAGGGGGATCACTGGGAGGGGTAAAGTCTGGTACCCTCCCCCTCCTTCTACTGCACAGACAGTTTTTTGGCCGGTAATTTTAATCAATCAAGTAATAATATGAACTCAAAGCACACTATTAATCAGACCTCAACTGCTAGTATATTTGGGGTCATTTTGTTTATATAGTGCAAGAAAAAAAAACACTAGACAGCCGGACTAGTGCAGTCACACACAGCACTAGACCGACGCTAAAATCACTAGACACGGTCCACGGTCCAGTGGATATTTCGAGCCGGCCCTGTACTCTATAGGCTGCCGGCAACCGACGCGTCGCAACGTGTGACTTGTCAAAGATCAACTCATGAAATAAATAGCTAAAAATGTGTGAGAACCAGACGCCAGTCACGCTTTTGATAGATCCATGTGGGCCGATCGTACTTGACCTTCCACCGGTAGCTCGTTATGCGAAGCAGCAAAAATGTTGTTAAAAGTATTTTTGAAGTAGGCTGCCCATTTTCGTACTTCGTTCGTAAAAGAAATATCCTGCACACACAATGCCCGAATTACCCATCCCCTGGGACCTCGACATGATGATTCCTACATGATTGAAGGCTGATCTCGGGATGATTTTATACATGAGAATGCCATGCAATTCATACTAACACGACACCTTTGAAAATAGCTGCAACATAATCCAAGACCATGAAGCTATAAACACTGTAGCCCTACATATACATTTTCTGTGTTTTCTCAATATGCATAGCTAACCACTGAGCCGAAACTCCAACAGGTTTGGTACTTTGTGCACCCTGATAGTAGTATAAGTACCTCGTATACTAAAGATTTTGAGCAATTTTGTTGTTACGAATGAAAACAAATTGCACAAAAGCTAATCATTCAATTTGGCCTACCTATATTTAACATGCTTCAGCGAGTTCCAAAATGTACAGGATTTTAAACTACAACCTAATATGTGTGATGGTTTAGCCGGGTATGTTCCCCAATATCCATGTTCCCAAAAAATACCTATGTTCCCGAAATCCAATACTAACCCTAACGATTTTGGGGAACATAATGTATTGGGGAACATAGGTACACTAACGTATTGGGGTAGCCCCATAAATCGTCGCTTTGCTCACGAAGTGACAAAAACCTCGAAAATCGATAATTATTCGAGTTTGAGTTTTACTGGCCATTTTATTAAAGTTGTCTCAAGGAACAATTTGACCAAGTTTCAAGGCAAAATCTTGTTTACTCTCTTAATTATTGTAAACAAACAATTGACAAAAAGCCTGAAATCGGAAATTTTCATTTTTACGAAATGTAAAAAAGTGTAAAATGTTCTCACGAAGTGACAAAAATTCACCTCGTGAGCAGGGCCGGAGGAATTATACATTGGTTTACACCACTGATCTCTATATAAAGACTGGATAGCTAATACAGAGCCGCACAATGTACGAATTTGACGCCATATTGGTGAGACCGGCTGGTGATCTACAAAGGACAAGTTGCCGTTTTTATAGACAGCATGATTTCTTTTGTAACGTCGCGGTTCACTTGACTTATATTTTGACCACCACCACTGACCAAGGTTAACTACAATTTTTCTAACGTCGTGGTTACTAAAATGCCGCAAATATAACTTTTTCGGCGTTTTGAAATAATAATCACTACGGAAATGTGTCCCTTTTAGAACATCATAATATGTGTACATGACCAAAATGCGCGTCAACTGTTGATACAACGCGCGCGTATTTACGCGTAGAACGTTCGTATTATACGCGGCCATCTTCGTGAGACTGGGGGCGAATAGACCGCTTGCAGACGCGTTCGATAATTGACGCGCTAAGGTGAGCGACGCCATGTTATGGGACAAAATGTGCGTGAATTGATATACGCCTGTCCCACAACATGGCGTCGCGCGCCTTCGCGCGTCGATTATCGAACGCGTCTGCAAGCGGTCTATTGGTCAATATGCAAAGTCTACTGTGTGAATGTTGTATGCATATCCGCTATCCAGTCTTTATATAGAGATCAGTGGTTTACACGCGGCGGGATGGGAGCATACACGCGCGTGCGAATGTTGAAAAAGAACAGACGCGCGCGTGCTCACCCATCGTATGACGCGCAAAAGTAACAAAATGTCGTCAAAAGTACAAATAGGTAAAGCCTCTGCGATTCATGTTCCCACGAAGTGACAAAGAGTCAGGTTGCATACGGTTGAAATCGTGACCGACTGGTCCAAAGCTCCAAACTTGGCAGATAGATTCTTTTAGCCCCAGTGAAGATATTTAGAAGGGGTGACACCTGAAATTTCTTTTTGGGAAGAGTGCCTAATGTGCATAAAGCGTTAATCCCTGTCGTGTAATATATCTATTCCCATATTTGGGTAGATTTTTTTATTTTTGAAAGGTATATTTTGGGAATTTACTTGCATATCCTTACTTAAATAACATTTTCTAAAGAATATCGGAGACTTGAAGATTATGAGGACATAATAAAGATCCATTTCCTTTTCCCTCAGATATTATCAAGTAGTTTGCCAAACCTCAGTATTGATGAACTTCAAATTCACAAAGTTACTTAATGACACAGTTATCCTAACAAAAATAAAAGGGAAATCATGTGAAAAATTACATCATCTTGATATTTAGCCCACAAAAACAAAAAGGGGGAAAATGAGGTGTCCGTAAATTGGGCTAAAAATTACTTGAAGCCTGACGTGGAGGACTTAATCAAGCTCCCCGTTTTTGTGTTCTGGGCTAAATATCACAATGTTGTTGTCCACATGATTTTCCATGAAGTCTTAATCGAGTAACTGTGCCAGTAAGCAACTTGGTGAATTTGAAGCTCATCAATACTATTTGGCAAGACTAATTGATTATATCTGGAGACAAGGTTAATGCGCGCAACTTAGTAGCCATTTCGAATCGTTACTATGTCCTCATAATTATCCAGACAGTCTTAAATGTTTTAGAACATGTTATTGAAGTAAGGATGTGTAAGTGGAATCCCCAAAATGTACTTTTCAAAAAAAAAAAAGTGTACTCAAATGTGGGAATAAATGTATTACACGGTAGGGATTAATGATTGAAGCAAATTAGGCACTCTTCCCCAAAGAATTTCAGGGTCACCCCTTCTAAATATCTTCTCTAAGGCTATAACAGCATATTTGCCAAGTTTGGTGCTTTGGACCACTTGGTCACGATCTTATCAAAAATTGGGTCTAAGCCACCTGACTATCATGAGGGGAAAAGAATAGGCAGGAAAGTCGAAAAAACAGACGCACACTTTGACACATGCTTAGCTTTGGAGAGTCCCAGACGGTGTATAAGCTGTGCTCGCTCGGTCCAATATTTGAATATAATTTTGGAAGTTTAGAAGAGAAATCGGTCCTCGGATAGGGCAATCATCGCCCGATGAATAGTACATGGAAGCGCACATTATTAGAAAACTGTGCATTCTTTGGTGACAGCATTGTCTTGGTTCTCCAAGAAGAAAGCGAGGTAAAAGACAATATATACATTCATAAATAGTTAAACATATTTGCGTTTACACTCACGTAGTATTAGTATACCTGGCGTAAATGATTTTAATCATAAATGGCATAAAGCTAATAATAATTTACTAAATTTGTAAAGTTTTGATATTGTTTATCAATTTATAATAACAAACTGGAGGTTGTAGGAACAACCACACGGTGTTGGGCCATGGATTACCGCAAACTTTGCCACACACATCAACTCAAAATATGCATGTTTAAATCCATGTTTGACTTTTCAACATGCCGCCAGAGGGCGCTCTAACATTTGATGACGTCACCTGTAATATTGTTGTACAGTACTGCCCAGACACTCGAATCGATGAAAGCAAGTTCGCATCTTCTGCCAATTTCGATTAAAAAGGCACTTCCGGTTTTGACCGGAAGGAAGGGTCACGTGATTTTGCACTTAATACCAAAACTGAAGACCCTGCAATATTGTATCGATTGCCATAAAAAACAAATCAAATCTGTAGCAGTTGATTTTATATTGATTTTCAAAGATTAAATCTAGAAATCTTTGATTGCTTGTAATACCATACTTGATGACGTCATTATGACGTCATTACCAGAAAGTTCAAGAGCTATTTTAACTGTGCTATATACAGCCAAATCTTGATTATATCTATCACGGTATAATTTCTAGCAATTTTTGAAAGTTTAAAGGTCTTTTTATTGTAACTTCCGGTCTGATGACGTTATCATTTTTTTTCGCGCACAGGTGTTGCCTGCATTATGGTCATCATGTACATTAACTTTGAAGCGATTACCGCAAACTTCGCCACAGACATCAAGTGAAAATGCGTTTTTGACTTTTTTTTAACCTGCCGCTAGAGGGCGCTCCAACACTTCATGGCGTCACCCATTATTTTTTTTTGAAAGGTCAATCCAGGCAGACACTTCAATCGTTAAAAGCAAGTTCATATCTTTTTCCACTTTCCAATTATTAGGCACTTCCGGTTTCGACCGGAAGGAAGGGTCACGTGATTTTACGCGCACAAAATAAATAAATGTATTAAAAAAATAAAATAAATGTATTACCATGTCGATTCCCGCAAATTTCAGGTTCTGGTCTCTCATGGTTGATTTTATATGGAATTTCAAAGATTAAATTTATTAAACTTTGAAGTGACGTCACGTGATCCGTGATGACGTCATGATTACGTAATTGCAAAAAAGCACATCTGCGGTAGGTTGTGCATTCATGTATTGACAATTGAAGTTCATATATGTTTTCATTTTGACACACAGTTCTGGAGAAGGAATGTGTATAGAAGAAAAAAAAACTAAAAACCCTAGCAAAAACAATAGGTTTTGGGCTAAAGCCCAACACCTAACAATAGGTTTTGGGCTAAAGCCCAACACCTAATAATAGTAAACCCTTACAATAACAAGAGGTGTTGGGCTCAAGGCCCAACACCTAAACAAAAATAAACCGCGTCGCCGCACCACTTTTTGGGCAAGCTCCATACCAGAAACCGGAGATTTTTTTTTTGGCCATAAGGCCAAACAAAAAAAATAAGTCGGTCTCTGGTCAGCGCGCGCGTCGATTTAATCATGCGCGTCAATCTTTGTTTCCCAAAATGTTCCGCTGTAGCTCCAACAGCGCCCTCTGTTGCCGCACCTCCTCAATTATTTTTTATCAAAGAGCACCAAGGAATGGGAAATTGCACCAAGGCAAAAGCTCGAGAGCACCAAGGCAAATTATGGAGGACACCAATGTACATGAGGACACCTAAAAAGCAAAATAGTACCCCACCTTGTCTGTACAATCCAAGCTTGAAGAAAAAAAAAAAAGCCGCGTCCCCGCGTCAATTCCGGAACTTCGGTCTGACCAGAGACCGAATATTTTTTTTTTTTTGGCCTAAGCACTATTTTTTTTCACAAAGGCATAGTATCGGATGAGCTGAACTTGGACAGGTTTTTTAAACAATGCATTAGAATTATAGGCGTTGGTCTCGGTAGAATGTACGATGTGTTATCAGTTTATTTACTCAAAGTATCCGTAGAATGAAATAGGAATCGACTTGAATCGAATCCAGCTGGAATAGACGAAACACAAGATATACAAATGTTTCCGGGGACGTTCGATATAAGACAGCCATCAGGAATAATCTTTGAGGCCCGCGACTGGCTGCATAAGTTAGATCACGAAGTCGAGCTTTGATACTGTGACACTCGTGTTAAAAACTTTAGTCAGAATGGACGAGCAACTATACGGTCAAACTTGACCGGTACTTTAGAATCAGCTGGGGCTGAAACGATCGGCTTGCATTTCCTGAAAATTGCAGTTAAGTTCTTAAAATAAAAAGAAAGAAACCGAGAAATAATTTGACACAGTTGTTTTTAAGGCTGGTACTTATAAGAAAGAGGACCTACCTTGAAGCCGTTGTATGCGGAGGATGCTACGGTAGCTATAAGCTTACGAAGGAAACGAAATCGAATTTAATGTACAATATTTTCAGTACTTCGTTTCACACCACCAACTGTCTTACTGATGGGTTGCTCTTCAAGTGAAATAAATAGCAACCGTGGGGCTTGAAATTTATCACGAAGTGTTAAACCTATTTGCTTGTACATTAGCTTACAGCAACCGCCCCATCCGAGCTCACAGATGACTAATTAAGCCCCGCCCAGTGGTGTTTGACCAATCACAGCCCTGATTTAATGTCCGACAAGCGTGCACAACTTTACGTCCGACATGCGTGCGCGCATCATGTATCGGAAACATTAAACTTACACAACACGTGGTTTTTGGTTATAATAATACGTGCACAGTGGGCGGGGCCTAATGGGCCGATCTATTGCTTTGCAACCTCCGTCCCACGGTGTCGAGCAGTACGCTCCCAGTGCCTGCAGGCTTTCTCAACCTGGTATTTGACCTTTAATTGTGCGTGTTAAAAAATCTTGCACATGCACTAGGTACGCAGGCGTGGATCCGGTGGGTGTCAAACACCCCCCCCCCCCGTTTTGATTCAAAACAATTATGACAATGATAGCAATGTGCATGATCGTCAGATTTGAACAGCGCCCCCATCGGATATTGCTTTCTAAAGTACAAAATGAAGATTTGCGCATTACCGTATTTTATGGTTTGTTGGAAAAGGGAACTGGATTAGATATATTTATTTTGGATTTGCATATTTATTTAGAAAACACATGTTCCGGACAAAAGGTATTTCAATTAAGTTCTCACAAATATGGGTCATAGTGTGTTTTTTTCCCCTCAAACTTCCTCATTACGTGTATTTCACAAACAATACTGAGAAAACCTATGTTTTTGGGTTCACTTTTTCGTGGAACAACCATGGCGTCACAGGTTCTAAAATGGGCCTATACTACGTAAAGCAGGGTTTGCACTTTAAATGTTGTCTTTGGGAAAGAGGAACTATGTGCTTCATATTTATTTTCAAAACACGTAGGCTTGTGCCGAACGAAGGTTTCAAACTAAAACGGAATCACCGTAAACCGTGTGGTCATGCATTAATTTCATTTTTAAGCTTCCTCATTGTTTTCGCACACAGTTTTGTTTAACAACACTGTGTTTTTCGAAAATATCAAGGTACAACCATGAAGTTCTAAACGTTATCCACAAAGCAAGATTTGCACTTTACAAGTGACAGAGTAGATTTAATGAGGGAACCATATTTTTTATGTTCAATTGTAAACACAGACGATATGTTCTTGCAACATGTTCACAAAATAATCATGTATTTTTTTGTACTCTCAAACCAGTCCTCATGTTTGTCGGGGCATTCGGGAACAACAGTACTAGTCTACTACATAAGTTCTAAATCATAATGTACCGATCGAGTCATCATCGGCGACCAGTGGGCCCCCATGCGCATAAGGCGGCCATCTCCGATTATCAACGTCTGCAGCGCAGCACGCCCAGTTTCTGGGTCCGCGATATGGGGTTGGGCCCGCGTGGTAATGAGTAATTCTTCTATAAAATCTGCACCAATCACGATTTGACTGCCCGCAAATTCTCTGCTACATTTGCCATAAAATGATGAACTTGGGAACATTTGCCATGAACTTGAGGGTCACAGTTAAATATAAAAAAACGAGAGGTTGTAGGAACAACCACACGGTGTTGGGCCATGGATTACCGCAAACTTTGCCATACACATCAACGCAAAATATGCATGTTTAAAACTTTTCAACATGCCGCCAGAGGGCGCTCTAACATTTGATGACGTCAAATGTAATATGTAAAATGTTTGTACAGTACTGCCTAGGCAGTCACTCACATCGTTGAAAGCAAGTTCGCATCTTCTGCCAATTTCAAATAATAAGGCACTTCCGGATTCGACCGGAAGGAAGGGTCACGTGATTTTGCACTTATACCAAAACTGAAGACCCTGCAATATTGTATCGATTGCCATAAAAAACGAAACCATGACGTCATTATGACGTCATTACCAGAAAGTTCAAGCGCTATTTTAACTCTGCTATATACAGTCAAATCTTGATTATATCTATCACTGTATATTTTCTAGCAATTTTTGAAGGTTTAAAGGTCTTTTTATTGTAACTTCCGGTCTGATGACGTAATCATTTTTTTTTCGCGCACAGGTGTTGTCTGCATTATGGTCATCATGTACACAACATTTGAAGCGATTACCGCAAACTTCGCCACAGACATCAAGTGAAAATGCGTTTTTGACGTTTTTTAACCTGCCGCTAGAGGGCGCTCCAACACTTCATGGCGTCACCCATTATTTTTTTGAAAGGTCAATCCAGGCAGACACTTCAATCGTTTAAAGCAAGTTCATATCTTTTTCCACTTTCAAATTATTAGGCACTTCCGGTTTCGACCGGAAGGGAGGGTCACGTGATTTTACGCGCACAAAATAAAATGAAGATCATGTATTACCATGTCGATTCCCGCAAATTGCAGGTTCCGGTCTCTCACGGTTGATTTTATATGGAATTTCAAAGATTAAATTTATTAAACTTTGAAGTGACGTCACGTGACCCGTGATGACGTCATGATTACGTAATTGCAAAAAAGCACATCTGCAGTAGGTTGTGCATTCATGTATTGACAATTGAAGTTCATATATGTTTTCATTTTGACACACAGTTCTGGAGAAGGAATGTGTATAGAAGAAAACAAAAACTAACTAGAGTTTGAGGACAAACACACGGTGTTGGGCTAGAGGTTTGGCTTTTTCGCATTGTTGACTGTTGATTGTTGTTGTTGATTATTAATGTTGATTGTTGATTGTTGGTTGTTTATGTTGATGTTGATTGTTGATGGTTGATGTTGATGTTGATTGTTGATTGAATTTGACGGTGGTTGTTCATGTTGATGTCGATTGTTGATTGTTGATAGTTGATTGGTGTTGTTGGATAACGATTATTGATGTTGATTGTCGATATTTGTTGATGTTGATGTCGATGTTGATTTTGATTGTTGATGTTGATGTTGATGTTGGTTGTTGATAGTTGATTGTTGATGTTGACTGTTGATTGTTGATTGTCATGATTGTTGATGTAAATTGTTGATAGTTGATTGCTGATGTTGATTGTTGATTGTCGAAAGTTGATTGTCGAAAGTTGATTGTTGATGTTGATTGTTGATGTTCATGTTGATGTTCATTGTTGATGTTGATATTGATGTTGATTGTTGATCGTTGATTGTCAAACGTTGATTGTTGATGTTGATTGTTGATGTTGATTGTTGATTGATGATTAATGATGTTGATTGTTGATGTTGATGTTAATATTGATTGTTGATTGTTGAAGTTGATGTTAAGGGTGAGGTTCAATTGAGGGTTGAAAAATAGCGCGTGTAGTTATTATACAGAGGATAGTTTAAAAAAGTCAGGTGAGGATCTGCACGCACACATGCTGCTGTACTGTAAACTTATCAAGTACAATTGTTACAAAAACCCATTAAATAGCTCATATCTCTAAAAGTAAATGTCGCACACCATTAGCGCAATACAAAATATTGCTCGTCATACTCTCTTCACCCAAATGCGCATGTTTTTAGCGCCCAATTTCAAAAAAGCGCCCAATTGGGCGCTTTTGCCAGCCCAATTTTTGAGTATCATATGACGTCATCAGAAGTCAAAAATGTGCTTGCGTTCAGAAGTTGTCATAATAAACGTGTACAAAACACTGGTAAACACTTAAAATACATCGGTTCATCAAACAGCCGTTACATGTAGCTCAATATTTAACATACAACAGTTGTAAAACCAGACACTCACGAAGCTAGCACGGGGATTTCCCTTTTGTACGTAATCCGTTGTAAACACAATGTACGTGGCATGAGATAAGCGTTTCAAGACATAGGCGTGTTCAACTTCAAATTTCAAGGGGGCTGCAGGGCATGTTTTAGTTAATGTATTGAAAAGAATCTTTGGGAAGTTTTAGACCTTTTATTAAAGTGCCATTTTAAGCACAAAACTTGATTATATCTTTGACGGTTGATTGTTTTAGCAATTTTCAAAGGAAAATAGTTTTTTTCTTTGTAACTTCCGGTCTGATGACGCAATCAATTTTTTTTCGCGCACAGGCCTTGTCTGCATTAAGGTCATCATGTATAATAATTTTAAAGCGATTATCGCAAATTTCGCCACAGACTTAAACTGAAAATGCGTTTTGGACATTTTTTTACCAGCCGCTAGAGGGCGTTCTAACTCTTCATGACGTCACCGATCATTTTTTTGAAAAGTTCAGCCCACTCACAGACTTACATCGTTAAAAGTAAGTTCATATCTTTTTCCACTTTCAAATTATTAGGCACTTCCGGTTTCGACCGGAAGGAAGGGTCACGTTATTTTGCACGCACAAGATAAATTGAAGATCATGTATTATCATGTAGATTACCGCAAAATTCAAGTTTCGGTCTCTGACAGTTGATTTTATATTGAATTTCAAAGGTTGAATTTATTATTTTTCGAAGTGACGTCACGTGACCCACGATGACGTCATGATGACGTAATTGCAAAAAAGCACATCTTCAGTGGGTTGTACATTCATGTTTTGACAATTGAAGTTCATATATGTTTTCATTTTGACAAACTGTTCCGGAGAAGAATTTGCAAATTTTTGCAAAGGAGAATAGTCAACAAACACAAAAATACACTAGAGTTTGAGGACAAACACACGGTGTTGGGCTAGAGGTTTGGCTTTTTCACATTGTTTGATGTTGATTGTTGTTGTTGATTGTTAATGTTGATTGTTGATGTTGATTGTTGGTTGTTTATGTTGATTGTTGATTGATGATATGTTGATTGTTGGTTGTTTATGTTGATTGTTGATTGATGATGTTGATTGTTGATTGAATTTGACGGTGGTTGTTCATGTCGATTGTTGATTGTTGACAGTTGATAGGTGTTGTTGATTAACGATTATTGAAGTTGATTGTTGATGATTGTTGATGTGGGTTGTCGATGTTGATTTTTGTTGTGGATTGTTGGTGTTGATCGTTGATTGTTGATGTTGATTGTTGATTGTTGATGCTAATGTTGATTGTTGATGTTGATTGTTGATGTTGCTGTTGATTGTTGATGTTGATTGTTGATGTTAATGTTGATTGTTGATTGATGATTTTGATTGTTGATGTTGATTGTTGATGTTAATGTTGATTGTTGATTGTTGATGTTGATTGTTGATGTTGATTGTTGATGTTGATGTTGATTGTTGATGTTGATGTTGAGGGTTGAGGGTTAAAAAATAGCGCGTGGAGTAATTATACAGAGGATCTGCACGCACGTATGGTGCTGTACTGTAAACTTATCTAGTACAATTGTAACAAAAACCCACCAAATAGCTCATATCTCTTAAAGTAAAGGTCGCACACCATTGGCGCAATTCAAGATATTGCTCGCCATACCCTCTTAACCCCAATGCCCATGTTTGTAGAAAAAAGCGCCCAATTTAAAAAAGCGCCCAATTGGGCGCTTTCGCCAGCCCAATGGTTGAATATCATATAAGGGGAAGTTCCCTTTTACGCAATCGTAGCACACTATTTTTCGGGATTTTCCCTTTGTACGCAATTATCCCCATTTGCTGTACACACAATGTACGTGGCATTAAATGAGCGTTTCAATGCATAGGCGTGTTCACTTTCAAACTTCAAGGGGGCTGCAGGGCAACTTCTAGTAAATTTATTGTAACGAAACCTTAGGAAGTTTTAGACCTATTATTGAAGTGCCATTTAAAGCACAAAACTGGATTATATCTCTGACGGTTGATTTTTTTAGCAATTCTCAAAGGAAAAGAGGTCTTTTCATTGTAACTTCCGGTCTGATGACGTAATCATTATTTTTTTGCGTACAGGTCTTGTCTGCATTAAGGTCATTATGTATATTAATTTTGAAGCGATTACCGCAAATTTCGCCACAGACATCAACTGAAAATGCGTTTTGGACATTTTTTAACCTGCCGCTAGAGGGCGCTCGAACACTTGATGGCGTCACCGATCATTTTTTTTGAAAGATCAACCCACCCACAGGCTAACATCGTTGAAAGCAAGTTCATATCTTTTTCCACTTTTGAATTAATAGGCACTTCCGGTTTCGACCGGAAGGAAGGGTCATGTGATTTTACGCACACAAGATTAATTGAAGAGCATGTATTATCATGTCGATTCCCGCAAAATTCAAGTTCCGGTCTCTCACGGTTGATTTTATATTGAATTTCAAAGATTAAATTTATTATTTTTTGAAGTGACGTCACGTGACCCATGATGACGTCATAATGACGTAATTGCAAAAAAGCACATCTTCAGTGGGTTGTGCATTCATGTATTGACAATTAAAGTTCATATTACTTTTCATGTTTACAAACAGTTCCGGAAACGAATGTGTCTTGGAGAAATAAAAAAAAAAAAAAAAAAAAATAGTAAATTCTTACAATAACAATAGGTGTTGGGCTCAGGCCCAACACCTAAAAACCCTAGCAAAAACAATAGGTTTTGGGCTAAAGCCCAACACCTAAAAAGGGTCCCAGGTTATTTTGAACCGGGTACATGTGCTAGCAATGTAAATGCGGTGCCAGGGAAGTACCGAGCCTAGAGACAACTTTATGCCATTACAACGTTACATAATTATATCAACCGATTGTTACCGCTTCTCGTTAACCGACGCAAACCGCGGCAGCACAAACCGACAACTGGTGTGGGTCGTTATTCCCTTGAATTTCGGTTTTATCAAAAACATGTGCATGTATTGAGAAAATCAAATCAACAACGCACACGCAGACTCCTGCAGCACATGTGCATGCATGCGAATAAATAAAGCAAACTGTGGCGAGGCGTTGCGAACGAGATCCCGGTTGCGACCGCTAGATGATGAGGTAGGCCTACATACTCGCTTTTGTATGGTGGCCCTGAAGGGACATCGCATATCGAAAACGTGTGCGCATACGTATGCGATGTCGCGAAATTTATCGCGAATATGTGCGCACACGTTTGCGATGTCGCGAAATTTATCGCGAATATGTGCGCACACGTATGCGATGTCGTGAAACAATTCGCGAATTTGTGCGCACACGTATGCGAATTTGTTTGCAATGTCGTGAATTTTATTGCATACCTTGTCGCATACCTTTCAGTAAAATTCCTAATGAA
This sequence comes from Patiria miniata, assembly GCF_015706575.1. NCBI lineage: Eukaryota > Metazoa > Echinodermata > Asteroidea > Valvatida > Asterinidae > Patiria > Patiria miniata. Next base: position 4,731,835 of record NW_024037054.1, read on the forward strand.
CTGGGGAGTTCGGGACTTTGAAATTTGCGCGCAAGTTTGAAACTTGCGCGCGCAAATTTCAAACTAGCGCAAGTAGCAAGTTTGCGCTCGACAGTACTAGTAGTAACGATTGCACGAGGAACAGCGTGCGCGCGAAGGTTTATTAGTCCGACCCTATTTATATCTAACAGTAGTACAGTACGTCTAGATTCCAGACTAGCTGCTACAACTCCCCAGTTCATTAGGAATTTTACTGAAAGGTATGCGACAAGGTATGCAATAAAATTCACGACATTGCAAACAAATTCGCATACGTGTGCGCACATATTCGCGAATTGTTTCACAACATCGCATACGTGTGCGCACATATTCGCGATTAATTTCACGACATCGCATACGTGTGCGCACATATTCGCGATAAATTTTGCGACATCGCATACGTGTGCGCACATATTCGCGATAAATTTCGCAACATCGCATACGTATGCGCACACGTTTGCGATATGCGATGTCCCTTCAGGGCCACCATACTTTTGGTATTTTCAACCTATTTGCACCGCTAGCGACGTAGAGGGCGGACGAGTATACATCAGAAGTTTAATCCGGTGTCATGTGAAAATCGGACTCGTATTAAAATCGGACTCTTTTACCCTTTTATTGGTTAAACCCTCTCACGTGACCGGTCCCCCTCCTAATTATCTATGCATGAGCATGCGCAATATCACCAATGAGTCCGTATTTTATAAAACCTAAATTCATGCTGCACCGGCTGTGGCAGGGATGAACCGTGAGGTGACGCAGAAGCGGTAAGGTAAAGGAGATTTAAGTTATCCTCTCGAGTTTGGACATAAAAGGTCGCCTGGTGTTTTTTTTTTGCCCCGCCCACCCTCCTCAGCAAGGTCGCTTGTTCGGACTCTGGTTTCTACGCTCGAATCTTTCTTCCCCATAGGAAGGGTGTGCATGGACTTATAAAAAGCCTATAGGGTCATTTGCTTTTCATGCATATTGGTTGTTTCCAATAATAAAACGGGTAACACCACTCAAATTCTGTTGAAGTTTTAGCTCAGTAGATAGTACACTTTTCGAGAAAACAAAAACAATACACATGATCACTACACACGATTTCGTCAATAGCACTCTTTTTTCTAAAGTCAGTTAATATTAACTGATCGTTGGGATTCACCTACAATAAATTTCACGGGGTGTACGGTACTAGTCTATAATCCAAGGCTAAGTAAGCTTGTCGATAGTTAGTCGGTATTTACTTTTCGGATAAATGCAAATGATATATGCCTTTAACAAATGATATTGGTAAAATACGAGACATTTCAAAATACGGTACTTTATCACGGATAATTATGAGAGGAAAAAAAAAAGACATTTGGAGAGGACCAAGTTTGGGTAAAATAAACGGAAATAAGTTTTGATGTGTTTGATGTTTCCCCTTAAATTGTGTTTGTGTCATTACTGACCTCTTTGCGGGCCCTTGTGAACATCAAAGTTTGACAAAGTTAGACATGTTTTTGGACATGGTGGAAGTGTGGCCTTTATTTACGGAGATAATCCAGTAAATTGGCCACATTAATGGGGCTAGTATTGGGGAACATTGGGTACACCCCGTCTAGCCAAGCGACAAACTTACCGGATGAAGTTCACAGGAATTCGTGGGTGGTGTTTAGGTGTATCTCCTGTGCTGGCTCAGGCTTACAAGAGGCAGGTACCGGTGTAACGTGAATATCCGACTCCATGAAATGTGGACTCATTGGTAGTGCTGCGCACGCGTGAGTACGATAATATGCTATTTTTAGGATCGTTTCGGGAGAGTGACCTGTCACGTGCGAGGGATCAACCAATAATAGGGAAATAGGGGTCCGATTTTCATAGGAGTCGGATTTTCATGTGACACCGGGAGCCCAGGGCTTAATATAGGGTGCAGCGCTATCATGTGATCATGCTGCTGCAAAGCATGCCCATAAATGGGTAGAACTATTTTGCATAATAATAATAACGACGAATTGCGTTTCCCTCCACCAATCAAACCTGACCAAGTGTCCCTGTTGGGCATGAAAGTAGTCTAGGGGCTAGACGCTGTTCTTGTTTGCTACGCCGATAACCCGCCACCGCGATAACCGGCCACCGCGAGAGGGCGCTATCACGACCAACCAATATCACCCACGAACCTGTCAGAACAACGTCTAGGGCACTGATCTCTATATAATAAGACTGGATAGCGGATAAAGAGCCACACAATGAATGAATTTGACGCCATATTGGTGAGACCACTGATCTTTATATAAAGACTGGATAGAATAGAGAGCCGCACAATGAATGAATTTGACGTCATATTGGTGAGACTGTGAGACCGCGGCTGGTGATCTACACAGGACAAGTTGCCGTCTTTATAGACAGCATGATTTCTTTTGTAACATCGCGGTTCACTTGACTTATATTTTGACCACCACCACTGACCAAGGTTTACAATTTTTCTAACGACGTGGTTTACTTGTTTAATGCCGCAGTTCACTTTTTCGGCGTTTTGGAAAAATAATCACTACGGAAATGTGTCCCTTTTAGAACTTCATAATAATGTGTACGTGACTAAAGTGCGCGTCAACTGTTGATACAACGCGCGCGTATATATACGCGCTGAACGTTCGTATTATACGCAGCCATCTTCGTAAGACCGGGGGCGAATTGGCCAATATGCAAAGTCTACTGTGTGAATGCTGTATGGATATCCGCTATCCAGTCCGATAGAGATCAGTGGGTGAGACCCATTGATCTCCATATACACATAATAATCACTACGGGAATGTGTCCTTTTTAGAACATCATAATATGTGTACGTGACCAAAATGTGCGTCAACTGTTGATACAACGCGCGCTGACGATACGCGTAGAACGTTCGTATCATACGCGGCCATCTTCATGAGACCGGGGGCGAATTGTTCAATATGCAAAGTTTACTGTGTGAATTGTGTATGGATATCCGCTATCCAGTCTTAATATAGAGATCAGTGGTCTAGGGTACTTGCTTAAAGCTTACAGTCCATCATTTGTAATTTGTGCATTTTGTTCGTTTGAAGCAACAAAAGAGTTCAAAATCTAATGAAGGATACTGGGCAACTACCCTGATGAAGGGCAACTACCCTGAGGAAGAATTTTCTCGACAGCCCGCAATACCATCCTTTTTAATGTAAATGTATTCATTAACATAATGTACATGCGGCCATTGGTCTCAAAAATTATCCCACCTTTAAGCATCTAACAAGTCAAGGCTTCATTAGAAACATGCATTTACAACGAATTTCTTGAAACCTATAAAGAGAAACTCAACCCCTATAAACCGTAAAAACCCCAGTATTTGCCTCTTTAACGAATGCCTGAAACCAAAGACAAACTAACCTCTATAGCATCGTAAACGTCGGCCATGATTTCGTTGTCACTCAGCAATCTTTCAAACGATCTGTGTGCTATGGCACAAGAAACGATCTCCACCCTCGCCTACGCAGGAACAAAGGACCACGCCTGAACGCAATAATGCGGAACCATAATGAAGGCACGTGTGAATTACAGGTATGCGCACCGATCCGATATGTATGCCACTCAATCCAAAGCCAAGACGAATTCACCAATCCAAAATGGAAGAAAATGGATTCCATAAAAATCGACAAGTTGATGCTACCATGCCAAGCAGAAATAAACCCTCCATAATACCAAATAAATAACAAACCCAAACACGCACCGGAGCACGCATCCATGCAAAGTCAAGGGTATTCTGCACCCTCGGCATGTCGTATACAAATGAACAACATACCTGAACACCCCGTTTTTTAAAATTATATATATATTTTTTGGTCATTTAAGGATACAAAATTAACCATGGGTCATCCCTCTTGAATCTTCCCGCATGCAGCACTGTTCCTCTACTTGTTCCGGCAATACATGAGCTATGGGGAGAGATATTTGGCCATAATCGGACAGCCCGATAGCCAAAGCGCCCGATCGCGGGGCCGGCAGAATCGCGAATGATGTGGAATCAGTCGCCCTCAACGTCCACCGCGATGCAAATAGCACACTATTTGGGCAATAACCCGAGCCCACGAGGCCGGCCAGCTGTATTAAGTTGTAAGCTCGGCCAGTGATAGGTCTTTATGTGTTACATAAGGAGATTAAATTTCGTGAGAAACCGTCAAACTGAAAGTTTCTTTCCAGAAATGTCGCGCTAAATAAGACTAGTGGTCTCGCACCATCAAGACAAACGTGCGCTCGTACCTACTTTATGTTTCGTTCAATAGAGGGCGCGCCACATATATAGTGGTCTCCACAACGCGCCAACACGGATGCTGCACTATTGAACAAAAAGAACAAACTCGTTTCAGATAAACTACTCAAGAAATACAGGATGCATTAAATTGAAATTTCGTGAAGTGATTTTCCACGATGTGTTACAATATCACGAGAAACCGTGGAACAATAAATAAAATATGATCGTAACAATGTAGTGTTTCAAAAGCGAAAAATCAACGTTGACTTCCATTCGGATTGCATTTGTCGCGCTTAAAACATTGTATTGTTACGGTCCTTATAGCTTCATTGTTTGACGGTTTCTTAATTCATTAAATCTCGCAATGTAAAACATAATGATAAATCAGTGTACGAAAATTTAGTTTACTACATCATGTATTTCATGAGTTGTCCTCCAAAACGAGTTTGGTGGTGGACATCGAGACCCACTATTTATTCGGCGCGCCCTCTATGGAAAGAAAATTAATAGGCGTGCGAGACCACTAGGTGTGCAGACCTGTGATTGGCCCCAAATTGCCTACGCTAGCCAAATCACAATTTGTGTACCCTCAAATACTTTGCTATTAGAGCATTTTGTGGGCCAATAACTTGAAAGTTTGTAGAAAAGAAGGGCAGAAGGCGTGCACGTGACTGCAAGCTTGTATTTCTGTAATTTGGGTGGAATTGGGCCTTCAAATGGCTCTATTTTTGCAATGGAGTTTAGGCAATCGACTCCCAGAGACCTAAGTGATAATTACACGTACTTCCATTAAAAAAAATGCTCACAACAGATCTGCAAGGTGTTTAAAATTTTAATTAAATACATCTAGGCCCTATTGTTTTTTGAGTTGTTGCCCCCAAAACGAGTTTGTTCTGTATTTCAAAATTGAAATTTCGTCCAGTGTTTTGTCATGATGATTGTGTAAAATTATGAGATTAAATTTGATGTAAAACCGTCAAACAACAAAAAAGAATATAACCGAAAGAAATAAAATATTTTAAACGCGAAAAATACAAACCGAATGAAAGAACAGAAAGTCAACCTCCGTGGAAAAATCATGAACCACTCGTTACTTGGGCAATAACCCGAGCCCACCAGGCCCAGCTGTATTAAGTTGTAAGTTCGGCCAGTGATCGGTCTTGATGTGTTACATAAGGAGATTCAATTTCGTGAGAAACCGTCAAACAACAACTGAAAGTTTCTTTCGAGAAAGGGCGCGCTAAATAAAACTAGTGGTCTTGCACCGGAACCAAGGGAAACGTGCGCACGTGCCCATTTTAACCCTAAAAGGGCCGGGTTATTTTGACCATCTCTCAGCCGGGGGGGGGGGGTGGATTCCACCCTAGATCTCGGCCATCGAGTGACGAAAAATGTTGAAACTCGGTACATATAAAGAGCAACTCATCATGAACACACCCAAGAAATGTCATGACTATAGGTAAAAGGGTTTTGGAATTATGGCTTTTTTATGTACGAATGGTAATTCTGCTCTGTGTAAACGACGTATATGGGAAAATTCAGTTTTCACGGATCACAAAAAGTTCAGTGTTCTTTCAGCAAAACGATAACAAATCACATAAGGATGTGTGTGAATTGTTTTCGTTTTGATGAAAGAATGCACGTTTTTTTTGTGATCCGCGGACAGAACCTTAAAACGGTGGTTGTGTTTAGAACTCCGTAACTTGAAAAGTACATAAGTGATTTGAATGATTCTTTAACGAAAAGAAAGCTGATGAATTGGGCTTTTAATATCTTAGATTTTGAAAGTGCTACATGCAGAACTTCACTAAAACAATGGTCCCGACATTTGGGTTTCGTTTTTTTTTTTTTACTCATCCTATACAACCCTCTCGATGACAGAAATTAAGAATATCGTAATCAATAAAGCATTCTGCTAGTTAATAGTTCTGAACAGTGGCACTCTGTAAAGTCTTGCTTATGCCACAAATATGTGTCAAATCGAAATGAAAGTCAATGAAAGATCATGAAATATTGGCGATCACAAACTTAGTTTAGCATAAAACAAAACGGAACAAAACTGGAAAACATTATCATATTAAATCCAACTTTCCAGGCTTTTTTCCACCATTTTTTTCTTCAATATTTAGTTGATTGTCTCAAGGCGTTTTTCTCACAATCACTTGGGACAACACTGAGTATAAAGTAAATACGTCGGTGAAGGGCAAAAAACAATATTGAAGCTTCATCACCCCGACAAAATGTCCATCTTTTTTGAAAATATTTAGTTGATGCAGGCGTATCATGGGTGGTTTATCGGAAAACCAGTTCCTGATTACTTTAATGTGTGTCTTATTCATTACCATTAGATAATAATTACTCTGAAAAGAATTGAAATAAAACCACCCAAAAAAGAAACTACATTATTTTTTTTAAAAATCTTCAGGCCTACATTAACACTTAGGCTTACTCCTTGTCCTGAAAATTGAAGTCTTGCTACTAAACAAAATGAAACAAACATTCAAAGCAAAACAAACTAATATCGAACTTTTACAAATCGTATCAAACCAAGTCACCCAAACTAACTACAAAATAATACGATATCATATTTAATTTTCTCCAATCCAATCAAAACCAATCTATCAAATTAAGTACACTAAATGCAGGCTAAATTAAAACTGAACCCAATCTATAATCGAACCGAAGCAATCAAATTTAATCAAACTGAATTTAATCGAAATCAGCTTCATGAAATCTGAACGAGTGTAGGCCCTATAATGACAAAGGATTCTTTAGGCCTATAGGATGAAAAATTAAACAAACATTAAAGGAATTACAAACAACCCAAACTTGTGTCAATCGCGTGCTGAAAAAAAAGTTGAGCAAGCAGCCTAAGAGCTAGTGCCGTATACAAAATCAGTGTATTCCTTCATGACCTGACTACGCATTTCGAGAAAGCCAAAATCAGAACCTGGGTAGAATTCGTCAATGGTCTGGTTCTCGCTCACGTAATCGAAATACGGCCAGTACGTAGTGTCACCAGCGTCGTAATTGTAGCACTGAATGGTGGCGCAGTACTCTTTCCCGGGGTTGCGCAGCTTGTGGGTCTGGTACCAGTTGCGGTTCAGCCAAGTCGCGTCTCCTGCGCACGCCTCGAACGTGAACAGGGGGTCGTGGGAACTGGTCTCCGACTGCTTGTTGTAGATATCGATGGTGATGGACCCGAACAGGACCTTGATGACGGCATTGGCGTTGCCGTGGTTGTGGATGGGGCTGTAATGGCCCCCTGGCCAAATCTCCAGCACGTACGGGATTCCCGGAGATTTGCCGAGACTGCTGCCCAGCGTGACGCGCAAGTAGGTCTCGTTTGGGTCGTCGCCGAGCTCGCCCACTTTGCTTTCGATCTTGTCCTTCAGGATGCCGTAGGCCAGGCTGTATCGGATGGCGTCCGATAGTAGCACCTTCTCCCCCTCTACCTCCGTGTAATTCAGTTCGCAGTTGGCTACGTTGGAGTACAGCTCTTTGCAGGCCGCCGGCAGGCTGGCAGAGAAGATGTGGTCGCCCCTGTCCAGCTCGAACAGGTTGGCCTTGGAGCTGTCCATGACCGTCGGCGGGAGGTTGCAGATGAGAGGCTGTTTGTCGAACTCAACCATCGGCTCCGTCACTTCGGTTGCCCTTGCTAAAAAGAAACGATTTTTTTCCAGGAAATTGCCTCATCTTTAACAAATACAAAGGCTCTCAATTATTATTTCTTGACGGGCAAAAGCGAACTAGTATTAATCCCCACCCAGCCCCCCCCCCCACAATAAAACACTTCCTGTCCATAACCAATCCTACTCTTTTTACTTATACCATTTACTTTATCAAAGCCTAGACCGAATTCCCGGACAGAAAACAATGTACCGAAAATAATCCGGCAAAGACATGTAATAGTTGTCAAAAATAACATGTCCTACTTTAGATCATAAACAACTCTTGTTTATCATACGCCATATGAAAAAAAATACTAGCTTTCAGAATGTCGATACAGCACTGGAGACGGAAGGCGCGTGCGGTCGAAAGCTCCTGAAAGAATGCAGGATCGCCCCTGATGTCATTGCTCACCTCCTCGGTCGCGTGTTTCGCCAAATAACCAAGGAGGTGTGCAACGACATCAGGGGTGATCCTGCATTCCTTCAGAAGCTTTCGGCCGCAGCAAGCGCCTTCCGCCACCGTCTCCAGGTGTTGTGATCGACATGTAGACATTGGAGGACGCCAAGTCGGAAGTAGCAGATTCTGAAAGTGAGGATGTTTTTTTTCGTTTGGCGTTTAAATCTCGCCCTCTTGTACAAAGCTGATGAAACTCACTCCATAAAATGTATCATGCTTTTATTTGCATGCATGATCTAAAAGTTTGGTTTCATTCCACTGGTAATCAACAGAGTTTGCTCAGCACACTTTTTATTTTGCTAGGTTTCTGTTGAAATTTACCCAGATGGTAAAGCATGAAGTGTTTTGTTAGATCATAATTTGCTGGTTAAACTTGTGGTTATATTAATGTTTGTTTTTCCATTGCTATCTAAGTCAATGTATACTTACCGGCATACATCTGTATGCTGGCTTTTTCGTCGTATTGCCTGACGAACTTCTGAACCTCGGCGGTGAAGAACGGCTGCAAGTCTTCCCTGATCTTCATCTGGTCCTCCTCGTCCGTGACCCCCTCCAAGAAGTCGTGCGTCATGAGCGTGGTCTCCTCCATGCGGTAGCCCTTGCCGTACTTCAGCACCAGGTTGTCGCGGTCGTAGCTGTACCAGTACGACACCTTGCCTTCCTCCACCCCGCACCTGGGCGTGTCGGCCTCGGTGACCCGCCTCAGCTCGGTCAGGTTGGCATCTCCGGCGCTGTTCATGACGAACGAGGCGTAGCCCACGCCGACGTGCAGAGCCAGAACATTGCCGCTCGGGTCCTCGTCCTCCACGCAGGCGTAGAAGGGCATCATGTGGCGGTCCGTGTTGAAGATCATCACTCCCTGGCCGTTCACCGGGAAAGGCTGCCCCCAAACGCACGGCAACTGGCGATCGTCCGTGACTGGTGTCGCAGCTGCAAACAAAATTGTAGATTTTCGACTGTCAACCCGAAAATAGATTTTCACTGAAACAGAACTTCACTAAAACAATGGTCCCGACATTTGGGTTTCGTTTTTTTATATGACTCACCCTGTATTGGATATGACTTAACTCACCTTTGGCGGAGGCCTTAGAAAGCTCGCTTCGCGGTGATGCGGTCTGGCGCAGGGCCGGTCGCTTGGCACGAGACTGGTTCAGCATGGTGACGGTAAAGATGCTGTTGACGGAATTAAAAAAGGAAAAAGTGCTTGAGGTTTCTCAAATTTTCACTTTGAACACTTTTTATGAGAGGGATCCTAGTGAATAGTTTTGGTTGTGATACAAACTACTCCTCGTCTAAATACAGTAACATGATGTCATAAGGGTAGCAAACTACTCCTCGTCTAAATAAAGTAACATGATGTCATAGGAGAAGTGCACTTCGCCTCTTTTAAATACAGTAACATGATGTCATAGGAGAAGTGCACTTCTCCTCTAACTGTAAATTATTAAAGTTTCATTGATCAGAATGATGTCATAAATATTATTAGCAAAGGGAAGCGTGCTTCTCCTCTAACTGTAAATTAAGTTTCATTGATAAGAATGATGTCATAAATATTATTAGCAAAGGGAAGCGTGCTTCTCCTCTAACTGTAAATTAAGTTTCATTGATAAGAATGATGTCATAAATATTATTAGCAAAGGGAAGCGTGCTTCTCCTCTAACTGTAAATTAAGTTTCATCGATAAGAATGATGTCATAAATATTATTAGCAAAGGGAAGCGTGCTTCTCTTTTTTAAATACAGTAACATGATGTCATAGGAGACGTGCACTTCGCCTCTTTTAAATCTGTGGTTTATAAATTATATTTTGTTAAAGTTACATGTGTTTTAATAAAGTTAAAACTTTGTTTTGTAAACCTAAGAAAACGCTGTTTGTTTATTTATTTGAAAGTATTGATAGAGGGCGCATCAGTCGCTGTGAGTCTGTGTTGAGATCGCCAAGAGGGCGACTGTAAATATTAAGAGCCTGGCCTGATTCCGAGACTGAGATATTGGGAGAGTGATATATTGGGAGGGAGATATATTTGGGGAGAGGGGGAGATATATTTTGGGGAGGGGGATCTATTTCGGAGGGGGGGGGAGGGGGATCACTGGGAGGGGTAAAGTCTGGTACCCTCCCCCTCCTTCTACTGCACAGACAGTTTTTTGGCCGGTAATTTTAATCAATCAAGTAATAATATGAACTCAAAGCACACTATTAATCAGACCTCAACTGCTAGTATATTTGGGGTCATTTTGTTTATATAGTGCAAGAAAAAAAACACTAGACAGCCGGACTAGTGCAGTCACACACAGCACTAGACCGACGCTAAAATCACTAGACACGGTCCACGGTCCAGTAGATATTTCGAGCCGGCCCTGTACTCTATAGGCTTCCGGCAACCGACGCATCGCAACGTGTGACTTGTCAAAGATCAACTCATAAAATGAACAGCTAAAAATGTGTGAGAACCAGACGCCAGTCACGCTATTGATAGATTATGGTGTTCCATATGTGCCAACGGCGGCGCATTTTTTTTTGGGCGGCGCATTGTTTTTTGGGCGGCGCATTGTTTTTTTTGTGGCGTCGCCTGAAGAAAAATATAACAAGCAACTGTTTCAGCTCGGCTCAGCTTACTTCAACAAAACTAATGAAAGTAGACAAAATAATACTGAAACTTTCAAAAAGTATTACTGTAATTGTTGCTTTACAGAAAATAGCCTGCTGAGCTAAATGTTGCAGTATTCCAATGGAAAGTGATTGTACACAGGGGCAGGTACATAAATAGTTTGCATAGTGGCTGGTTTTGAATAGTGCCCCTATTTTGAAAGATGGTACCAGCCTCCCCCCCCCCCCCCCCACTATTTGATTTTACGGAGGCCAGGTGTACGGTGAAAAAAAGTGCCAACATCAGCAGAAAATGTAGCCCCCCCCCAAAAAAAAGTGTCCTTTTTTGGTGATGCCCCCACCCCCCTTTTCAATTACGAGAGCCTTAGAATTTTGAATCCCCCCCGCACCTGAGTTACACATTTTGCAAGTTTTTTCAGCTGCTTTCATGATCATTCCAACCTCTAACTCTTCTAAAGCAGGCTCTGTCTGTGGGCACAGGCGTATTAATAATTGTTTTTGGGTGTCAGAGTAGGGGGGGGGGCGGAGTTAGCGTTAATTTTTTTCCAGGCATTTCTTTGGAAATGGACATATAGCCCCACTTGTGTGGCCTCCGTATTGCTGAGCTGTACGTTTAGGCCAAACGTCTGGTTTTCCAACAGTACTGAGGAGTTAAGTCCAAACACTGGCGCACCCTTTTTTGGCTTTTTTTTTTGCATACCACTTTATATAGTTGTATTCTATGATTTCTCAGCTTTTGCCCTCCGGGTAGATTAGGTAATCTTTGTACCAATTTTTCTGGAAATTTGGGCATCTTCCTGGAGTCCATATGCGCCAGTTTGGACTAAACTCCTCAGTAGGTTGGGAAACCAGACGTGTGGCCTAACGTACATCGCATCAATACCGAGGCCACACAAGTGGGGCTAGAAATGGACAGAGATGTGGAGTTTGTTTACCCCCCACCAGCCACGCCTTGAACAAAAGGAAATAATGTTGCAACCTGACGCTGCTTTTTTATTCATATATCATCTCAATGAAGGTCACTCATTGCAAAAAAAATGATGATATGACATGAATCTGGGACTGAGAAATATTTCCAATTTTGTTAGGAAATAATTAAAACAAATTCTTGACTCTCCAAACACTTTGTACACAATAACTGCTAAAGTAGCGTCACTGCAGGTTGCAGCAGTCTTTCCCATTGCGCGAGTCTGCGATTCTGCGCGATCAGTCGATAGACGCGATATTATCAGTGGATCCATCGCATCACCGGCTGTCGATTGATCATGATGTATCAGTCGAACCCGCTGCCTTAAGCCGAATACAACAATTTTCTTTCTCATCCTACTACTGTTGACTGGACGCGATCGACCGATCGCGCAGATCTACCGATCCCGCTAGTCCCTACATAACATGAATTACACTTTACAGATCCGGGAGGGAGTATATTTCAACACTTATTCCACAGCACTTTTCCCCAACAGACATCACTTGGGCATCACATGACAGGCACGTGGACACGTGACCCCCCCCCCCCCAAAAATGCGACGCCTAAAAAAAAATGCGCCGCCAAAAAAAAAATGCGCCGCCAAAAAAAAATGCGCCGCCCCAAAAAAAATGCGACCCCAAAAAAAAAATGCGACCAAAAAAAAACCATGCGACCAAAAAAAAAAAATGCGACCAAAAAAAAAATGCGAACACAAAAAAAATGCGAACCAAAAAAAAAAAATGCGAACCAAAAAAAAAAATGCGAAAAAAAAAAAAAAATGCGAACAAAAAAAAAAATGCGGAAAAAAAAAAAAAATGCGAACAAAAAAAAAAAATGCGAACAAAAAAAAAATGCGAACAAAAAAAAATGCGACGCTGTTGGCACATATGGAACACCATAATAGATCCATGTGGGCCGATCGTACTTGACCTTCCACCGGTAGCTCGTTATGCGAAGCAGCAAAAATGTTGGTAAAAGTATCTTTGAAGTAGGCTGCCCATTTTCGTACTTCGTTCGTAAAAGAAATATCCTGCACACACAATGCCCGAATTACCCATCCCCTGGGACCTCGACATGATGATTCCTACATGATTGAAGGCTGATCTCGGGATGATTTTATACATGAGAATGCCATGCAATTCATACTAACACGACACCTTTGAAAACAGCTGCAACATAATCCAAGACCATGAAGCTATAAACGCTGTAGCCCTACATATACATTTTCTGTGTTTTCTCAATATGCATAGCTAACCACTGAGCCGAAACTCCAACAGGTTTGGTACTTTGTGCACCCTGATAGTAGTAGTATAAGTACCTCGTATACTAAAGATTTTGAGCAATTTTGTTGTTACGAATGAAAACAAATTGCACAAAAGCTAATCATTCAATTTGGCCTACCTATATTTAACATGCTTCAGCGAGTTACAAAATGTACAGGATTTTAAACTACAACCTAATATGTGTGATGGTTTAGCCGGGTATGTTCCCCAATATCCATGTTCCCCAAAAATACCTATGTTCCCGAAATCCACTACTAACCCTAACGATTTTGGGGAACATAATGTATTGGGGAACATAGGTACAGTAACGTATTGGGGTAGCCCCATAAGTCGTCGCTTTGCTCACGAAGTGACAAAAACCTCGAAAATCGATAATTATTCGAGTTTGAGTTTTACTGGCCATTTTATTAAAGTTGTCTCAAGGAACAATTTGACCAAGTTTCAAGGCAAAATCTTGTTAACTTTCTTAATTATTGTAAACAAACAACTGACAAAAAGCCTGAAATCGGAAATTTTCATTTTTACGAAATGCAAAAAAAGTGTAAAATGTTCTCACGAAGTGACAAAAATTCACCTCGTGAGCAGGGCCGGAGGAATTATACATTGGTTTACACGCGGCGGGATGGGAGCATACACGCTCGTGCGAACGATGCTGAAAAAGAACAGACGCGCGCGTGCTCACCCATCGTATGACGCGCAAAAGTAACAAAATGTCGTCAAAAGTACAAATAAGTAAAGCCTCTGCGATTCATGTTCCCACGAAGTGACAAAGAGTCAGCTCGTAAGCAGGGCCAGAACACAGAAAATAATTATACAATGGTTTACACGCGGCAGGATGGGAGCATACACGCGCGTGCGAACGATGTTGAAAAAGAACAGACGCGCGCGTGCTCACCCATCGTATGACGCGCAAAAGTAACAAAATGTCGTCAAAAGTACAAATAAGTAAAGCCTCTGCGATTCATGTTCCCATGAAGTGACAAAGAGTCAGCTCGTGAGCAGGGCCAGAACACAGAAAATAATTATACAATGGTTTACACGCGGCAAGATGGGAGCATACACGCGCGTGCGAACGATGTTGAAAAAGAACAGACGCGCGCGTGCTCACCCATCGTATGACGCGCAAAAGTAACAAAATGTCGTCAAAAGTACAAATAAGTAAAGCCTCTGCGATTCATGTTCCCACGAAGTGACAATAGTCAGGTTGCATACGGTTGAAATCGTGACCGACTGGTCCAAAGCACCAAACTTGGCAGATAGATTCTTTAAGCCCCAGTGAAGATATTTAGAAAGGGTGACACCTGAAATTCTTTTGGGAAGAGTGCCTAATGTGCATAAAGCGTTAATCCCTGTCGTGTAATATATCTATTCCCATATTTGGGTAGATTTTTTTATTTTTGAAAGGTATATTTTGGGAATTTACTTGCATATCCTTACTTAAATAACATTTTCTAAAGAATATCGGAGACTTGAAGATTATGAGGACATAATAAAGATCCATTTCCTTTTCCCTCAGATATTATCAAGTAGTTTGCCAAACCTCAGTATTGATGAACTTCAAATTCACAAAGTTACTTAATGACACAGTTATCCTAACAAAAATAAAAGGGAAATCATGTGAAAAATTATATCATCTTGATATTTAGCCCACAAAAACAAAAAGGGGGAAAATGAGGTGTCCGTAAATTGGGCTAAAAATTACTTGAAGCCTGACGTGGAGGACTTAATCAAGCTCCCCGTTTTTGTGTTCTGGGCTAAATATCACAATGTTGTTGTCCACATGATTTTCCATGAAGTCTTAATCGAGTAACTGTGCCAGTAAGCAACTTGGTGAATTTGAAGCTCATCAATACTATTTGGCAAGACTAATTGATTATATCTGGAGACAAGGTTAATGCGCGCAACTTAGTAGCCATTTTGAATCGTTACTATGTCCTCATAATTATCCAGACAGTCTTAAATGTTTTAGAACATGTTATTGAAGTAAGGATGTGTAAGTGGAATCCCCAAAATGTACTTTTCAAAACAAAAAAAAGTGTACTCAAATGTGGGAATAAATGTATTACACGGTAGGGATTAATGATTTAAGCAAATTAGGCACTCTTCCCCAAAGAATTTCAGGGTCACCCCTTCTAAATATCTTCTCTAAGGCTATAACAGCATATTTGCCAAGTTTGGTGCTTTGGACCACTTGGTCACGATCTTATCAAAAATTGGGTCTAAGCCACCTGACTATCATGAGGGGAAAAGAATAGGCAGGAAAGTCGAAAAAACAGACGCACACTTTGACACATGCTTAGCTTTGGAGAGTCCAAGACGGTGTATAAGCTGTGCTCGCTCGGTCCAATATTTGAATATAATTTTGGAAGTTTAGAAGAGAAATCGGTCCTCGGATAGGGCAATCATCGCCCGATGAATAGTACATGGAAGCGCACATTATTAGAAAACTGTGCATTCTTTGGTGACAGCATTGTCTTGGTTCTCCAAGAAGAAAGCGAGGTAAAAGACAATATATACATTCATAAATAGTTAAACATATTTGCGTTTACACTCACGTAGTATTAGTATACCTGGCGTAAATGATTTTAATCATAAATGGCATAAAGCTAATAATAATTTACTAAATTTGTAAAGTTTTGATATTGTTTATCAATTTATAATAACAAACTGGAGGTTGTAGGAACAACCACACGGTGTTGGGCCATGGATTACCGCAAACTTTGCCACACACATCAACTCAAAATATGCATGTTTAAAGGGAATATACATCATTTGCTTTTGCTGTAATTTTCAGAAATGGGTGGAATTGGGGGGTCGGAAATATAAAGCAAATATAGTTACACTAACTTTTTGGAGGTTTTGGGTTCGAAAATGCTATAAAAACCAAGAAAAACGATCATTTTCCTGTAGTCTGGTTCCCTGACTCCATATAAGAAGAAACAGAGCAGTTTACATACATTGGGGGAATTGTAAGGTCAGGGAACCAGTCTAGCTGGCTCGTACCCGTTTATAGGTTTGTAATCGATTGCAAACAAGTGCAATGGTCAATTGGGGCCAGTATTTGATAAAAAGCCAGTTGTTTCCAACGCTGATCGGCCGATCAGCGTTGGAAATTGATACAAAAATACCACTTTTCTTGAAAATGACAGTATACCAGGTGCCATAATTTTACAGGATGCTTTAGACTGTCATTTACCAACATCCTGTTAAGGTATTTCGCAAAAACTTGATAGTTTTATTTTTCGTTGTTTGCAAATGTTGTATATTCCCTTTAAATCCATGTTTGACTTTTCAACATGCCGCCAGAGGGCGCTCTAACATTTGATGACGTCACCTGTAATATTGTTGTACAGTACTGCCCAGACACTCGAATCGATGAAAGCAAGTTCGCATCTTCTGCCAATTTCGATTAAAAAGGCACTTCCGGTTTTGACCGGAAGGAAGGGTCACGTGATTTTGCACTTAATACCAAAACTGAAGACCCTGCAATATTGTATCGATAGCCATAAAAAACAAATCAAATCTGTAGCAGTTGATTTTATATTGATTTTCAAAGATTAAATCTAGAAATCTTTGATTGCTTGTAATACCATACTTGATGACGTCATTATGACGTCATTACCAGAAAGTTCAAGAGCTATTTTAACTGTGCTATATACAGCCAAATCTTGATTATATCTATCACGGTATAATTTCTAGCAATTTTTGAAAGTTTAAAGGTCTTTTTATTGTAACTTCCGGTCTGATGACGTTATCATTTTTTTTCGCGCACAGGTGTTGCCTGCATTATGGTCATCATGTACATTAACTTTGAAGCGATTACCGCAAACTTCCCCACCGTCATCATGTGAAAATGCGTTTTTGACGTTTTTTTTTAACCTGCCGCTAGAGGGCGCTCCAACACTTCATGGCGTCACCCATTATTTTTTTTTGAAAGGTCAATCCAGGCAGACACTTCAATCGTTAAAAGCAAGTTCATATCTTTTTCCACTTTCCAATTATTAGGCACTTCCGGTTTCGACCGGAAGGAAGGGTCACGTGATTTTACGCGCACAAAATAAATAAATGTATTAAAAAAACAAAATAAATGTATTACCATGTCGATTCCCGCAAATTTCAGGTTCTGGTCTCTCATGGTTGATTTTATATGGAATTTCAAAGATTAAATTTATTAAACTTTGAAGTGACGTCACGTGATCCGTGATGACGTCATGATTACGTAATTGCAAAAAAGCACATCTGCGGTAGGTTGTGCATTCATGTATTGACAATTGAAGTTCATATATGTTTTCATTTTGACACACAGTTCTGGAGAAGGAATGTGTATAGAAGAAAAAAAAAACTAAAAACCCTAGCAAAAACAATAGGTTTTGGGCTAAAGCCCAACACCTAACAATAGGTTTTGGGCTAAAGCCCAACACCTAATAATAGTAAACCCTTACAATAACAAGAGGTGTTGGGCTCAAGGCCCAACACCTAAACAAAAATAAACCGCGTCGCCGCACCACTTTTTGGGCAAGATCCATACCAGAAACCGGAGATTTTTTTTTTGGCCATAAGGCCAAACAAAAAAAATAAGTCGGTCTCTGGTCAGCGCGCGCGTCGATTTAATCATGCGCGTCAATCTTTTTTTCCCAAAATGTTCCGCTGTAGCTCCAACAGCGCCCTCTGTTGCCGCACCTCCTCAATTTTTTTTTATCAAAGAGCACCAAGGAATGGGAAATTGCACCAAGGCAAATGCTCGAGAGCACCAAGGAAAATTATGGAGGACACCAATGTACATGAGGACACCAAAAAAGCAAAATAGTACCCCACCTTGTCTGTACAATCCAAGCTTGAAGAAAAAAAAAAAAAGCCGCGTCCCCGCGTCAATTCCGGAACTTCGGTCTGACCAGAGACCGAATATTTTTTTTTTTGGCCTAAGCACTATTTTTTTTCACAAAGGCATAGTATCGGATGAGCTGAACTTGGACAGGTTTTTTAAACAATGCATTAGAATTATAGGCGTTGGTCTCGGTAGAATGTACGATGTGTTATCAGTTTATTTACTCAAAGTATCCGTAAAATGAAATAGGAATCGACTTGAATCGAATCCAGCTGGAATAGACGAAACACAAGAACTACAAATGTTTCCGGGGACGTTCGATATAAGACAGCCATCAGGAATAATCTTTGAGGCCCGCGACTGGCTGCATAAGTTAGATCACGAAGTCGAGCTTTGATACTGTGACACTCGTGTTAAAAACTTTAGTCAGAATGGACGAGCAACTATACGGTCAAACTTGACCGGTACTTTAGAATCAGCTGGGGCTGAAACGATCGGCTTGCATTTCCTGAAAATTGCAGTTAAGTTCTTAAAATAAAAAGAAAGAAACCGAGAAATAATTTGACACAGTTGTTTTTAAGGCTGGTACTTATAAGAAAGAGGACCTACCTTGAAGCCGTTGTATGCGGAGGATGCTACGGTAGCTATAAGCTTATGAAGGAAACGAAATCGAATTTAATGTACAATATTTTCAGTACTTCGTTTCACACCACCAACTGTCTTACTGATGGGTTGCTCTTCAAGTGAAATAAATAGCAACCGTGGGGCTTGAAATTTATCACGAAGTGTTAAACCTATTTGCTTGTACATTAGCTTACAGCAACCGCCCCATCCGAGCTCACATATGACTAATTAAGCCCCGCCCAGTGGTGTTTGACCAATCACAGCCCTGATTTAATGTCCGACAAGCGTGCACAACTTTACGTCCGACATGCGTGCGCGCATCATGTATCGGAAACATTATACTTACACAACACGTGGTTTTTTGGTTATAATAATACGTGCACAGTGGGCGGGGCCTAATGGGCCGATCTATTGCTTTGCAACCTCCGTCCCACGGTGTCGAGCAGTACGTTCCCAGTGCCTGCAGGCTTTCTCAACCTGGTATTTGACCTTTAATTGTGCGTGTTAAAAAATCTTGCACATGCACTAGGTACGCAGGCGTGGATCCGGTGGGTGTCAAACACCCCCCCCCCCCCGTTTTGATTCAAAACAATTATGACAATGATAGCAATGTGCATGATCGTCGGATTTGAACAGCGCCCCCATCGGATATTGCTTCTAAAGTACAAAATGAAGATTTGCGCTTTACCGTTTTTTATGGTTTGTTGGAAAAGGGAACTGGATTAGATATATTTATTTTGGATTTGCATATTTATTTAGAAAACACATGTTCCGGACAAAAGGTATTTCAATTAAGTTCTCACAAATATGGGTCATAGTGTGTTTTTTTTCCCTCAAACTTCCTCATTACGTGTATTTCACAAACAATACTGAGAAAACCTATGTTTTGGGGGTTCACTTTTTCGTGGAACAACCATGGCGTCATTGGTTCTAAAATGGGCCTATACTACGTAAAGCAGGGTTTGCACTTTAAATGTTGTCTTTGGGAAAGAGGAACTATGTGCTTCATATTTATTTTCAAAACACGTAGGCTTGTGCCGAACGATGGTTTCAAACTAAAACGGAATCACCGTAAACCGTGTGGTCATGCATTAATTTCATTTTTAAGCTTCCTCATTGTTTTCGCACACAGTTTTGTTTAACAACACTGTGTTTTTCGAAAATATCAAGGTACAACCATGAAGTTCTAAAAGTTATCCACAAAGCAAGATTTGCACTTTACAAGTGACAGAGTAGATTTAATGAGGGAACCATATTTTTTATGTTCAATTGTAAACACAGACGATATGTTCTTGCAACATGTTCACAAAATAATCATGTATTTTTTTGTACTCTCAAACCAGTCCTCATGTTTTTCGGGGCATTCGGGAACAACAGTACTAGTCTACTACATAAGTTCTAAATCATAATGTACCGATCGAGTCATCATCGGCGACCAGTGGGCCCCCATGCGCATAAGGCGGCCATCTCCGATTATCAACGTCTGCAGCGCAGCACGCCCAGTTTCTGGGTCCGCGATATGGGGTTGGGCCCGCGTGGTAATGAGTAATTCTTCTATAAAATCTGCACCAATCACGATTTGACTGCCCGCAAATTCTCTGCTACATTTGCCATAAAATGATGAACTTGGGAACATTTGCCATGAACTTGAGGGTCACAGTTAAATATAAAAAAACGAGAGGTTGTAGGAACAACCACACGGTGTTGGGCCATGGATTACCGCAAACTTTGCCATACACATCAACGCAAAATATGCATGTTTAAATCTTTTCAACATGCCGCCAGAGGGCGCTCTAACATTTGATGACGTCAAATGTAATATGTAAAATGTTTGTACAGTACTGCCTAGGCAGTCACTCACATCGTTGAAAGCAAGTTCGCATCTTCTGCCAATTTCAAATAATAAGGCACTTCCGGTTTCGACCGGAAGGAAGGGTCACGTGATTTTGCACTTATACCAAAACTGAAGACCCTGCAATATTGTATCGATTGCCATAAAAAACGAAATCATGACGTCATTATGACGTCATTACCAGAAAGTTCAAGCGCTATTTTAACTCTGCTATATACAGTCAAATCTTGATTATATCTATCACTGTATATTTTCTAGCAATTTTTGAAGGTTTAAAGGTCTTTTTATTGTAACTTCCGGTCTGATGACGTAATCATTTTTTTTTCGCGCACAGGTGTTGTCTGCATTATGGTCATCATGTACACAACATTTGAAGCGATTACCGCAAACTTCGCCACAGACATCAAGTGAAAATGCGTTTTTGACGTTTTTTAACCTGCCGCTAGAGGGCGCTCCAACACTTCATGGCGTCACCCATTATTTTTTTTGAAAGGTCAATCCAGGCAGACACTTCAATCGTTTAAAGCAAGTTCATATCTTTTTCCACTTTCAAATTATTAGGCACTTCCGGTTTCGACCGGAAGGGAGGGTCACGTGATTTTACGCGCACAAAATAAAATGAAGATCATGTATTACCATGTCGATTCCCGCAAATTGCAGGTTCCGGTCTCTCACGGTTGATTTTATATGGAATTTCAAAGATTAAATTTATTAAACTTTGAAGTGACGTCACGTGACCCGTGATGACGTCATGATTACGTAATTGCAAAAAAGCACATCTGCAGTAGGTTGTGCATTCATGTATTGACAATTGAAGTTCATATATGTTTTCATTTTGACACACAGTTCTGGAGAAGGAATGTGTATAGAAGAAAACAAAAACTAAAAACCCTAGCAAAAACAATAGGTTTTGGGCTAAAGCCCAACACCTAAAAAGGGTCCCAGGTTATTTTGAACCGGGTACATGTGCTAGCAATGTAAATGCGGTGCCAGGGAAGTACCGAGCCTAGAGACAACTTTATGCCATTACAACGTTACATAATTATATCAACCGATTGTTACCGCTTCTCGTTAACCGACGCAAACCGCGGCAGCACAAACCGACAACTGGTGTGGGTCGTTATTCCCTTGAATTTCGGTTTTATCAAAAACATGTGCATGTATTGAGAAAATCAAATCAACAACGCACACGCAGACTCCTGCAGCACATGTGCATGCATGCGAATAAATAAAGCAAACTGTGGCGAGGCGTTGCGAACGAGATCCCGGTTGCGACCGCTAGATGATGAGGTAGGCCTACATACTCGCTTTTGTATGGTGGCCCTGAAGGGACATCGCATATCGCAAACGTGTGCGCATACGTATGCGATGTCGCGAAATTTATCGCGAATATGTGCGCACACGTTTGCGATGTCGCGAAATTTATCGCGAATATGTGCGCACACGTTTGCGATGTCGCGAAATTTATCGCGAATATGTGCGCACAAGTATGCGATGTCGTGAAACAATTCGCGAATTTGTGCGCACACGTATGCGAATTTGTTTGCAATGTCGTGAATTTTATTGCATACCTTGTCGCATACCTTTCAGTAAAATTCCTAATGAACTGGGGAGTTCGGGCTTTGAAATTTGCGCGCAAGTTTGAAACTTGCGCGCGCAAATTGCAAACTAGCGCAAGTAGCAAGTTTGCGCTCGACAGTACTAGTAGTAACGATTGCACGAGGAACAGCGTGCGCGCGAAGGTTTATTAGTCCGACCCTATTTATATCTAACAGTAGTACAGTACGTCTAGATTCCAGACTAGCTGCTACAACTCCCCAGTTCATTAGGAATTTTACTGAAAGGTATGCGACAAGGTATGCAATAAAATTCACGACATTGCAAACAAATTCGCATACGTGTGCGCACATATTCGCGAATTGTTTCACAACATCGCATACGTGTGCGCACATATTCGCGATTAATTTCACGACATCGCATACGTGTGCGCACATATTCACGATAAATTTTGCGACATCGCATACGTGTGCGCACATATTCGCGATAAATTTCGCAACATCGCATACGTATGCGCACACGTTTGCGATATGCGATGTCCCTTCAGGGCCACCATACTTTTGGTATTTTCAACCTATTTGCACCGCTAGCGACGTAGAGGGCGGACGAGTATACATCAGAAGTTTAATCCGGTGTCATGTGAAAATCGGACTCGTATTAAAATCGGACTCTTTTACCCTTTTATTGGTTAAACCCTCTCACGTGACTATTACTATTACTACTATTACTATTTTATTTCTCGGGAAAATATCAACAAATACATGTAAACAAATGACTAAAGTTACAACACAAAGCAACAAAAGCTTTAGATACATAAACAAACAAACAAAAACAAAATACCATTCAGCTCCCGAAGGATTGCCCAAAAGAAACGTTGTTTCTGTCTAGGGGTTCTCCAAACTGAATGGCATACGTGAAAACAACAAGCAATAAATATAAAAAGAAATGTTAACTATACAAAAAAAAAAAAAAGTTAAATAAGTTACATTAAGTCAAGAACAAAGTTGGTAAATTATATAATTATTAGACAAACAAATTAAAAGAAAAAAAAAATCAATTACATTTGTACTAAGTAAATTAAATGAATAAACAAATTAATATATACATTGTACTTCAACTACTACCACTACTACATGTACTACTACTACTACTTATATTAATAGATAAATAAATAACAAGTGACCGGTCCCCCTCCTAATTATCTATGCATGAGCATGCGCAATATCACCAATGAGTCCGTATTTTATAAAACCTAAATTCATGCTGCACCGGCTGTGGCAGGGATGAACCGTGAGGTGACGCAGAAGCGGTAAGGTAAAGGAGATTTAAGTTATCCTCTCGAGTTTGGACATAAAAGGTCGCCTGGTGTTTTTTTTTTGCCCCGCCCACCCTCCTCAGCAAGGTCGCTTGTTCGGACTCTGGTTTCTACGCTCGAATCTTTCTTCCCCATAGGAAGGGTGTGCATGGACTTATAAAAAGCCTATAGGGTCATTTGCTTTTCATGCATATTGGTTGTTTCCAATAATAAAACGGGTAACACCACTCAAATTCTGTTGAAGTTTTAGCTCAGTAGATAGTACACTTTTCAAGAAAACAAAAACAATACACATGATCGCTACACACGATTTCGTCAATAGCACTCTTTTTTCTAAAGTCAGTTAATATTAACTGATCGTTGGGATTCACCTACAATAAATTTCACGGGGTGTACGGTACTAGTCTATAATCCAAGGCTAAGTAAGCTTGTCGATAGTTAGTCGGTATTTACTTTTCGGATAAATGCAAATGATATATGCCTTTAACAAATGATATTGGTAAAATACGAGACATTTCGAAATACGGTACTTTATCACGGATAATTATGAGAGGAAAAAAAAGACATTTGGAGAGGACCAAGTTTGGGTAAAATAAACGGAAATAAGTTTTGATGTGTTTGATGTTTCCCCTTAAATTGTGTGCTCTTTGCGGGCCCTTGTGAAAATCAAAGTTTGACAAAGTTCGACATGTTTTTTGTACATGGTGGAAGTGTGGCCTTTATTTACGGAGGCAATCCAGTAAATTGGCCACATTAATGGGGCTAGTATTGGGGAACATTGGGTACACCCCGTCTAGCCAAGCGACAAACTTACCGGATGAAGTTCACAGGAATTCGTGGGTGGTGTTTAGGTGTATCTCCTGTGCTGGCTCAGGCTTACAAGAGGCAGGTACCGGGAGCCCAGGGCTTAATGTAGGGTGCAGCGCTATCACGTGATCATGCTGCTGCAAAGCATGCCCATAAATGGGTAGAACTATTTTGCATAATAGTAATGACGAATTGCGTTTCCCTCCACCAATCAAACCTGACCAAGTGTCCCTGTCGGGCATGAAAGTAGTCTAGGGGCTAGACGCTGTTCTTGTTTGCTACGCCGATAACCCGCCACCGCGATAACCGGCCACCGCGAGAGGGCGCTATCACGACCAACCAATATCACCCACGAACCTGTCAGAACAACGTCTAGGGCACTGATCTCTATATAATAAGACTGGATAGCGGATAAAGAGCCACACAATGAATGAATTTGACGCCATATTGGTGAGACCACTGATCTTTATATAAAGACTGGATAGCGAATAGAGAGCCGCACAATGAATGAATTTGACGCCATATTGGTGAGACTGTGAGACCGCGGCAGGACAAGTCGCCGTCTTTATAGACAACATGATTTCTTTTGTTACATCGCGGTTCACTTGACTTATATTTTGACCACCACCACTGACCAAGGTTTACAATTTTTCTAACGACGTGGTTTACTTGTTTAATGCCGCAGTTCACTTTTTTCGGTGTTTTGGAAATAATAATCACTACGGAAATGTGTCCCTTTTAGAACATCATAATAATGTGTACGTGACTAAAGTGCGCGTCAACTGTTGATACAACGCGCGCGTATATACGCGCTGAACGTTCGTATTATACGCAGCCATCTTCGTAAGACCGGGGGCGAATTGGCCAATATGCAAACTCTACTGTGTGAATGCTGTATGGATATCCGCTATCCAGTCCGATAGAGATCAGTGGATGAGACCGGTGAGACCGGCTGGTGATCTACAAAGGACAAGTTGCCGCCTTTACAGACAGCATGACTGATTTGTAACATCGCGTTTCACTTAACTTATATTTTGACCACCACCACTGACCAAGGTTTACAATTTTTCTAACGTCGTGCTTTACTTTTTTAATGCTGTAGTTCACTTTTCAGCGTTTTGAAAATAATAACCACTACGGAAATGTGTCCCTTTTAGAACATCATAATATGTGTACGTGACCAAAATGCGCGTCAACTGTTGATACAACGCGCGCGTAATATGCGTAGAACGTTCGTATTATACGCGGCCATCTTCGTGAGACCGGGGGCGAATTGTTCAATATGCAAAGTCTACGGTGTGAATGGTGTATGGGTATCCGCTATCCAGTCTTTATAGAGATCAGTGGCCTGTACGCACCAAAGATCCTATAACGCCGCTTGCGGCGCAAGATGGATTACTCAACGGCAAAAAGCGTGATCACGTCGGGCAGACTCACTGATCTCTATATAAAGACTGGATAGCGGATAAAGAGCCGCACAATGAATGAATTTGACGCCATATTGGTGAGACCAGTGAGACCGGCTGGTGATCTACAAAGGACAAGTTGCCGTCTTTATAGACAGCATGATTTCTTTTGTAACATCGCAGTTCACTTAACTTATAAAAAATTTATTTTGACCACCACCACTGACCAAGGTTTACAATTTTTCTAACGACGTGGTTTACTTGTTTAATGCCGCAGTTCACTTTTTTTCGGCGTTTTGGAAATAATAATCACTACGGAAATGTGTCCCTTTTAGAACATCATAATAATGTGTACGTGACTAAAGTGCGCGTCAACTGTTGATACAACGCGCGCGTATATACGCGCTGAACGTTCGTATTATACGCAGCCATCTTCGTAAGACCGGGGGCGAATTGGCCAATATGCAAAGTCTACTGTGTGAATGCTGTATGGATATCCGCTATCCAGTCTTAATATAGAGATCAGTGGTCTAGGGTACTTGCTTAAAGCTACAGTCCATCATTTGTAATTTGTGCATTTTGTTCGTTTGAAGCAACAAAAGAGTTCAAAATCTAATGAAGGATACTGAGCAACTACCCTGATGAAGTTTCAGCTAAGCTTCAGCTGTACATTCCGAGAAAAACAGCATTCTAAGATCTCAATTTCAAATCCAAAGTTACTGAATCATGTTTTGAATTGTTTTGAATTGCAGCTATACGCGACGTCGCGCACTGATCCGACGAATTATAACAACCGCGCGCGCGTGTGCGTCGTTCCAATACTTGTGCGCGCTGCGCTGAATAACAAAACGAACTACTAATTTAAATTTTCCTACGGTGCTTCTTAAGAATCACCGTTGGAAATGCCTTCTTTCGTTGATTACTTCAAAATGACAGCTTCCCAGAAAGAATAATTTCACAGGGAGTTTAGTCCCCTTACTATCTTTCAACCAAGTTTGTTTTTCAACAATAATTACGCCAGTTACTTTTCGGATGTCTGCAAACGATGGACCATAGCTTTAAATTTCCCCCCGAAAAATGGGGGAAACTAGTGCGCGTGCGCCAATTGTGTATGTAATTTCCTCATCACGCACGCGCACACACGAAACAGATCTGCCATAAAATTGCACAATAGTCTGGTAGCTCGCCATACGACTGGCTGGAAGTTTCGGACATGCAGTGGATAATTGTCTGCTGTCGGCCGAGCCGCGGGTTGCCAGCCGGCCGTGTGCGGCGCCGGTCGCGCCCGGGGTAGCATTGCAGTACGCTCGCGCTGTTTGGTTCGTAAAATACGACGGAGAAATGGCGGAGAAGTTGCCTGGACCGGGCTGGCAACACACGCACACGTACACACGTACACACGCACCCCTACATCATGGAGATGGTTACATGTATACACACATATTGTACATCTAGGCGCTTGCGTCAAGTTGATCTGACATCGCGCACTCTGTAAGTGTTCTCCTCTGTTCTCTGTCTGATGCCACGTGCCAGGTGCATCGATCCTTGATGTTGACCCCCGTGGTTGTCAGGTCCTTGTTTACTCTCTTCAGCCATGTGGTTCGTTGTCCCCCTCTTGGTAGCTTGTTCTTGCGGATTGCATGCCTCTAGAAGTGCTTGCTTGGCAGGAGCTTCCTCGGGTAGTCTCAGGAGATGGCCTATCCACCTAAGACGTCTTCGGGTAATGGTAGTACTCCAAGGGATCTCGTTGGTTCTCCTGTACAGTTCTTTATTGGTGATCTTCTTGGGCCATTTTATATTAAGGATTGAACGCAAGAGTCTTCTGTGAAATTATCAATGTTCTCTTCTAGTGAGTTAGTCAATGTCCATAGATCGCTGTTGTATAGAAATACAGATGCTATGAAGGCACGGAATGTTTTGAGTTCGTGTTGTTTGAGATTGCATCACTGTTGAAGACATTCCTGAATTTGTTGAAAGATACCATCGAAAGTATTTTCCTCCTGGTAATATCTTGCTCAGTGTCGAGAAAAGATCCCAGGATATTTGCATTTCTTTTAACTGGTGTTGCTTCCGTTTCTACTGATGAGGTGTTTCTCTGTCTTAGACGTGTTTACTGTGAGGTTTCGGTCTTTTAGTACCTCAGGTGCCTTCCTCTCCACAGTTGCTATCGGGTGGATATTTTTACTTGCCCAAGTGATGTCATCAGCATACTGTAATCCCATCTCAAAGTATGCTGGCGGGCAAATAGCGTAGCTGTGGTTCTCGAGTTCCACAGCAAGGGATTGGGACTGTGTCTGCAAGTAGTAATTGAGATCCTGAAGAGTGAATGGTGTCTCGGGTGTTTCCGGGTCAAGTTGTCTCAGTGCTTTTGCCAGGTATAGAGTGAAGAGAATGGGACTTAGGCAGTCTCCTTGAGGCACGCCGATGTTGGTTTTGAAGGGTTTACCCAAGATAGTTCCCACTCTGACTTGCAATCGAACGTCCCTAAGCAATATTGCCAGTAAGTGGAGTTCGTCTTGCTCTAGTATCTCTTTAAGATCCTCAAAGAGAACCACTCTTTTATATATCGTTCATAGCTATCGGCTGTGATGGCCTTCTCTGCTAAGATCTTTAAGGCAAAGACCTGCTCAGTGGTGCCTCTGCCGTGTCGATAGGCTGCTTGGGAAGCTGGTATGTGGTCGTCTAATCTGTCGGCGATTCTCTTCGTCAAACAAATGGCCATTATTTTCCGGATAATTGTTAGAAGAACGTTTGGCCTTATGTTCACTGGGGGTCCCTTTGGTTTGCCTGGCTTAGGAAGAGGAACGAGAATACCTTCTTTGATGTCGTCAGGGTAGATGCCAGTGCTATACGCTAGCGGTTTCATTCAGAGTTCTGGCAATTTCTTGAGCAATCATCTCGGGTCCATACTTTAGCAATTCGGCACTGACAATATCTTTTCCAGCACTTTTGCAATATTGTACAGTACATCATGATTCAATCCGCGGGATACGGCGCGGTATGGTACGTCAGGGGATTAGACTATGAATATGCATGTATTTCGGGTAATTATGCAACATATATAATGCGCGCTACTTACATTAGGCAAAGCAGATGCGCGCGCAATACACAACCAATAGCAAGTGCCCATGACGCAGCCTCGACTCCAGGGGCGCGTGCTCGTTCCTTACACGATCGCGCAAGGCATGATGGGAAACAACATGGCTCTGCAAGATCGTACCCACGGGGCACGAGGTTGCCCTAGACGTTGTTCTGACAGGTTCGTGGGTGATATACGTTGGTCGTGATAGCGCCCTCTCGCGATGGCCGGTTATCGCGGTGGCCGATTATCGCGGTGGCGGGTTATCGGCGCGGCGTAGCAAACAAGAACAGCGTCTAGCCCCTAGACTAGCATGAAAGCTTCAAAGGAGATCAAAATATTGATCTCACAATAGTATTTTATTTGCATCACTGTGTTGTCTTCGGGCTCTGGCTTCTACAAGTCTCAGGTATGGGCGTAAAACGATTAAGCGTAAAAACCTGAGCCCGCAAAAAAGGGCGCTTCGCCTATTTGGGGGTGGGTGGGCGGGAAACACATGTAGATGTATAAACAATTCAATACTTACAAATTCTATAGACGGGTACACCTTACCTCCTTACCATTCACCTCGAGCACGATCCGGCAGAATCGCGACTGATGTGGAATCAGTCGCCCTCAACGTCCACCGCGATGCAAATAGAAACATGCATTTACAACGAATTTCTTGAAACCTATAAAGAGAAACTCAACCCCTATAAACCGTAAAACCCCCAGTATTTGCCTCTTTAACGAATGCCTGAAACCAAAGACAAACTAACCTCTATAGCATCGTAAACGTCGGCCATGATTTCGTTGTCACTCAGCAATCTTTGAAACGATCTGTGTGCTATGGTGCAAGAAACGATCTCCACCCTCGCCTACGCAGGAACAAAGGACCACGCCTGAACGCAATAATGCGGAACCATAATGAAGGCACGTGTGAATTACAGGTATGCGCACCGATCCGATATGTATGCCACTCAATCCAAAGCCAAGACGAATTCACCAATCCAAAATGGAAGAAAATGGATTCCATAAAAATCGACAAGTTGATGCTACCATGCCAAGCAGAAATAAACCCTCCATAATACCAAATAAATAACAAACCCAAACACGCACCGGAGCACGCATCCATGCAAAGTCAAGGGTATTCTGCACCCTCGGCATGTCGTATACAAATGAACAACATACCTGAACACTCCGTTTTTTAAAATTATATATATATTTTTTGGTCATTTAAGGATACAAAATTAACCATGGGTCATCCCTCTTGAATGTTCCCGCATGCAGCACTGTTCCTCTACTTGTTCCGGCAATACATGAGCTATGGGGAGAGATATTTGGCCATAATCGGACAGCCCGATAGCCAAAGCGCCCGATCGCGGGGCCGGCAGAATCGCGACTGATGTGGAATCAGTCGCCCTCAACGTCCACCGCGATGCAAATAGCACACTATTTGGGCAATAACCCGAGCCCACGAGGCCGGCCAGCTGTATTAAGTTGTAAGCTCGGCCAGTGATAGGTCTTGATGTGTTACATAAGGAGATTAAATTTCGTGAGAAACCGTCAAACTGAAAGTTTCTTTCCAGAAATGTCGCGCTAAACAAGACTAGTGGTCTCGCACCATCAAGACAAACGTGCGCTCGTACCTACTTTATGTTTCGTTCAATAGAGGGCGCGCCACATATATAGTGGTCTCCACAACGCGCCAACACGGATGCTGCACTATTGAACAAAAAGAACAAACTCGTTTCAGATAAACTACTCAAGAAATACAGGATGCATTAAATTGAAATTTCGTGAAGTGATTTTCCACGATGTGTTACAATATCACGAGAAACCGTGGAACAATAAATAAAATATGATCGTAACAATGTAGTGTTTTAAAAGCGAAAAATCCACGTTGACTTCCATTCGGATTGCATTTGTCGCGCTTAAAACATTGTGTTGTTACGATCATAATTGTTTCATTGTTTGACGGTTTCTTAATTAATTAAATCTCGCAATGTAAAACATAATGATAAATCAGTGTACGAAAATTTAGTTTACTACATCATGTATTTCATGAGTTGTCCTCCAAAACGAGTTTGGTGGTGGACATCGAGACCCACTATTTATTCGGCGCGCCCTCTATGGAAAGAAAATTAATAGGCGTGCGAGACCACTAGGTGTGCAGACCTGTGATTGGCCCCAAATTGCCTACGCTAGCCAAATCACAATTTGTGTACCCTCAAATACCTTACTATTAGAGCATTTTGTGGGCCAATAACTTGAAAGTTTGTAGAAAAGAAGGGCAGAAGGCGTGCACGTGACTGCAAGCTTGTATTTCTGTAATTTGGGTGGAATTGGGCCCTCAAATGGCTCTATTTTTGCAATGGAGTTTAGGCAATCGACTCCCAGAGACCTAAGTGATAATTACACGTACTTCCATTAAAAAAATACTCACAACTCCAGATCTGCAAGGTGTTTAACATTTTAATTAAATACATCTAGGCTCTATTGTTTTTTTAGTTGTTGCCCCCAAAACGAGTTTGTTCTGTATTTCAAAATTGAAATTTCCTCCAGTGTTTTGTCATGATGATTGTGTAAAATTATGAGATTAAATTTGATGTGAAACCGTCAAGCAACAAAAAGGAATATAACCGAAAGAAATATAATATTTTAAACGCGAAAAATACAAACCGAATGAAAGAACAGAAAGTCAACCTCCGTGGAAAAATCATGAACCACTCGTTACTTGGGCAATAACCCGAGCCCACCAGGCCCAGCTGTATTAAGTTGTAAGTTCGGCCAGTGATCGGTCTTGATGTGTTACATAAGGAGATTCAATTTCGTGAGAAAAACGTCAAACAACAACTGAACGTTTCTTTTGAGAAAGGGCGCGCTAAATAAAACTAGTGGTCTTGCACCGGAACCAAGGGAAACGTGCGCACGTGCCTATTTTAACCCTAAAAGGGCCGGGTTATTTTGACCATCTCTCAGCCGGGGGAGGGGGCAGATTCCGCCCCCCCCCGATCTCCGCCATTTTTTCTTTAATATTTAGTTGATTGTCTCAAGGGATTTTTCTCACAATCACTCGTGACAACACTGAGTATAAAGTAAATACGTCGGTGAAGGGCAAAACACAATATCAATATCAATCACCCCGACAAAAATTCCATCTTTTGAAAATATTAAGGTGCAGGCGTATCATGGGTGGTTTATCGGAAAACCAGTCCCTGATTACTTTAATGTGTGTCTTATTCATTAACATGAGATAATAATTACCCTCAAAAGAATTGAAATAAAACCACCAAAAAAGAACCTACAGTATTTTGTTTTAAATCTTTAGGCCTACATTAACACTTAGGCTCACTCCTTGTCCTGAAAATTGAGGTTTTGCTACTAAACAAAACCAAACAAACATTCAAAGCCAAAAAAATAATATCGAACTTTTACAAATCGTATCAAACCAAGTCATCCAAACTAACTACAAAATAATACGATATCATATTTAATTTTCTCCAATCCAGTCAAAACCAATCTATCTAATTAAGTACACTAAATGCAGGCTAAATTAAAACTAAGACCAATTTATAATCGAACCGAAGCAATCAAATTTAATCAAACTGAATTTAATCGAAATCAGCTTCATGAAATCTGAACGAGTGTAGGCCCTATAATGACAAAGGATTCTTTAGGCCTATAGGATGAAAAATTAAACAAACATTAAAGGAATTACAAACAACCCAAACTTGTGTCAATCGCGTGCTGAAAAAAAGTTGAGCAAGCAGCCTAAGAGCTAGTGCCGTATACAAAATCAGTGTATTCCTTCATGACCTGACTACGCATTTCGAGAAAGCCAAAATCAGAACCTGGGTAGAATTCGTCAATGGTCTGGTTCTCACTCACGTAATCGAAATACGGCCAGTACGTAGTGTCACCAGCGTCGTAATTGTAGCACTGAATGGTGGCGCAGTACTCTTTCCCGGGGTTGCGAAGCTTGTGGGTCTGGTACCAATTGCGGTTCAGCCAAGTCGCGTCTCCCGCGCACGCCTCGAACGTGAACAGGGGATCGCGGGAACTGGTCTCCGACTGCTTGTTGTAGATATCGATGGTGATGGACCCGAACAGGACCTTGATGACGGCATTGGCGTTGCCGTGGTTGTGGATGGGGCTGTAATGGCCCCCCGGCCAAATCTCCAGCACGTACGGGATTCCCGGAGATTTGCCGAGACTGCTGCCCAGCGTGACGCGCAAGTAGGTCTCGTTTGGGTCGTCGCCCAGCTCGCCTACTTTGCTTTCGATCTTGTCCTTCAGGATGCCGTAGGCCAGGCTGTATCGGATGGCGTCCGATAGTAGCACCTTCTCCCCCTCTACCTCCGTGTAGTTCAGCTCGCAGTTGGCTACGTTGGAGTACAGCTCTTTGCAGGCCGCCGGCAGGCTGGCAGAGAAGACGTGGTCGCCCCTGTCCAGCTCGAACAGGTTGGCCTTGGAGCTGTCCATGACTGTCGGCGGGAGGTTGCAGATGAGAGGCTGTTTGTCGAATTCAACCATCGGCTCCGTCACTTCGATTCCCCTTGCTAAAAAGAAACGTTCAAGAAATTGTCTCATCTGTAACAAATACAAAGGCTCTCAATTATTATTACTTGACGGGCACGAGCGAACTAATATTAATCCCCACCCAGCCCACACAATAAAACACATTTTCGTCCATAAAGAATCCTCCTTTGTTGGTGTATATAGTCCCCTATGATTCAAAGCCAAAAGCCCAGGCCTAATTCCCGGACATAAAACAATGTGCTCGGTACCGACAATAACCCGGCAAAGACATGTAATACGAGTAAAAAATAACATGTCCTACTTTCGATCCTATAACTGTAACATAACTCATAAATAAAAACTGTTGTTTATCATACGCCGTATGAAACAAAAATCACCTTCAGAATGTCGATACAGCACTGGAGGCGGTGGCGGAAGACGCGTGCTGTGGCCGAAAGCTCCTGAAAGAATGCAGGATCGCCCCTGATGTCATTGCTCATGCACCTCCTCGGTCGCGAGTTTCGCCAAACGATTGAGGAGGTGTGCAATGACATCAAGGGGGATCCTGCATTCCTTTAGAAGCTTTCGGCCACAGCAAGCGCCTTCCGCCACCGTCTCCAGGTGTTGTGATCGACATGTAGACATTGGAGGACGCCAAGTCGGAAGTGGCAGATTCTGAAAGTGAGGATTTTTTTTTTCGTATGGCGTTTAAATCTCGCCCTCTTGTACAAAGCTGATGAAACTCACTCCATAAAATGTATCATGCTTTTATTTGCATGCATGATCTAAAAGTTTGGTTTCATTCCACTGGTAAACAACAGAGTTTGCTCAGCACACTTTTTTATTTTGCTAGGTTTCTGTTGAAATTTACCCTGATGGTAAAGCATGAAGTGTTTTGTTAGATCATGATTTGCTGGTTAAACTTGTGTTTATATTAATGTTTGTTTTTCCATTGCTATCTAAGTCAATGTATACTTACCGGCATACATCTGCATGTTGGCTTTTTCGTCGTATTGCCTGACAAACTTCTGAACCTCGGCGGTGAAGAACGGCTGCAAGTCTTCTCTGATCTTCATCTGGTCCTCCTCGTCCGTGACCCCCTCCAAGAAGTCGTGCGTCATGAGCGTGGTCTCCTCCATACGGTAGCCCTTGCCGTACTTCAACACCAAGTTGTCGCGGTCGTAGCTGTACCAGTACGACACCTTGCCTTCCTCCACCCCGCACCTGGGCGTGTCGGCCTCGGTGACCCGCCTCAGCTCGGTCGGGTTGGCGTCTCCGGCGCTGTTCATGACGAACGAGGCGTAGCCCACGCCGACGTGCAGAGCCAGAACATTGCCGCTCGGGTCCTCGTCCTCCACGCAGGCGTAGAAGGGCATCATGTGGCGGTCCGTATTGAAGATCATCACTCCCTGGCCGTTCACCGGGAAAGGCTGCCCCCAAACGCACGGCAACTGGCGATCGTCCGTGACTGGTGTCGCAGCTGCGAACAAAATTGTAGATTTACGACTGTCAACCCGAAAATAGATTTTCACTGAAACAGAACTTCACTAAAACAATAGTCCCGACATTTGGGTTTCGTTTCTTATATGACTCACCCTGTATTGGATATGACTTAACTCACCTTTGGCGGAGGCCTTAGACCGCTTGCTTCGCGGTGATACGGTCTGGCGCAGGGCCGGTCGCTTGGCACGAGACTGGTTCATCATGGTGACGGTAAAGATGCTGTTGACAGAATTAAAAAGGAAAAAGTGCTTGAGGTTTCTCAAATTTTCACTTTGAACACTTTATATGAGAGGGATCCGAGTGAATAGTTTTGGTTGTGATAGACTTGTACTTATTCCGAGTAAAATTCCGAGTCCGTATAAGTGCTTACACAAATTCGAATTCATTACCGGTGACATCGTTAAGCATCCCTGCCTATAAAACGCTCTATGTCTATCGCAATTCCAACTTTAAGCTCTTGTGGGAATTTCGCAACTCTTTACTTGAGAATCAAAATATAAAGAGAGACATACATTTCGCATTTGTATTTACTTTCAGTCTGCCAAAGT
Source organism: Patiria miniata (assembly GCF_015706575.1). Taxonomy (NCBI): domain Eukaryota; kingdom Metazoa; phylum Echinodermata; class Asteroidea; order Valvatida; family Asterinidae; genus Patiria; species Patiria miniata. Next base: position 4,767,082 of record NW_024037054.1, read on the forward strand.
CCCTGGTAAGATTTATAGGGCCAATGCAAAGTTTTTTTTTTGCAGGGGGGGGGGGGGGGGGGGGGGGCTGGTACCATCTGTCGATGGAAGCGCTGTTCAAAACCGACGATTACGCACACTATAATGGATAATGTATGGTGCTTTTCAGGGCGATAATATACCCGCGCACAAATAATAATAAAAAAAGGCACCCGTAACGGCTGATAGTACCAAAAAGTGCACGACTTTTTAACAAAAAGGGCACTTGTTAAGAAAGGAAGGGCACTTAATTGTGCAGATGTAGGGCACTTGTTAACAAAAAAGGCACTCCTTACAAATATTGGGTTGGGGGTAAGCGTTGGTGCAAAAAAGGGCATTTCAATGGAAAAGGGCAGTCTTTATACAAACTATGGGGGGGGGGGGTAATATTCCTCCCCCCCCTCTCCCCGCTGGCTACGCCCATGGTTCAGCGCTACCCAACCTAGCTGATCACGCCACTGCAAGTATGAAAAGAAATATTCATCTGCAAATTGACGACCTTGGTGAGAATCTATTCAGCAATTCAGAAAATCTATCACGATTGACTCGGATGCCTGATTTCACAGCGGAACTCCATAGGCTTCCGGCAACCGACGCGTCGTGACGCGTGACGTGTCAAAGATCAACTCATAAAATAAATAGCTAAAAATGTGTGAGAAACGTACGCTAGTCACGCTATTGCTAGATCCATGTGGGCCGATCGTGCTTGACCTACCACCGGTATAGCTCATTATGCGAAACAGCACAAATGTTGTTTAAAGGGAAAATACAACATTTGCAAACATCAAAAAATAAAACTACCAAATAATTTTGAAATACCTTGCTGGACTGTTAGTGAATGACAGTGTATTAAAAAGCATCCTGTAACTTTTATCATGGCACCTGGTATACTGTCATTTTCAAGAAAAGTGGTATTTCCAACGCTGATCGGCCGATGAGCGTTGGAAAAAACTGTTTTTTTTCAAATACTGGCCCCAATTGACCATCGCACTTGTTTGCAATCGATTACAAACCAATGAACGGATACGAGCCAGCTAGACTGGTTCCCTGACCTTACAATTCCCCAATGTATGTAAACTGCCAGACTATAGGAAAATGATGTTTTTCTTGGTTTTCTTGGCATTTTCGGACCCAAAACCTCAAAAAAAGTCAGTGTAGGCCCTAACTATATTTGCTATATATTTCCAACCCCCCAATTGCATTTTTGAAAATTACAGCAAAAGCAAATGATGTATATTCCCTTTGAAGTATCTTTGATCTACAATCCCGGCCAAAATAGTTGGGACACTTGGAAATAACCAGTAGCCTTTCACGGTCACCCGCTCCCCCGGTCAATGTTGTTCTCTCCAGCTGATGGAGCACACACCGCGGACTGAGAGACAACATTGGCAGGGGCCGGGGGGGGGGGGGGGGCCCAGCGAGATTTGGCCAGGATTGTAGGCTGTCCATTTTTCGTACTCATTCGTAAAAGAAATATCCTGCACACACAGTGCCCGCACTCATGCTTGAACATATACCCTTGCTCATGGAAATCAATATCGTTACAAATTGATCCGCTTTATATTGCAACTTCATTGAATCCAGTGGCTTTTGTGTGTAAATTTCGCAACGAATTACTATAGGCCTATACGCAAAAAAACACAAAAGTTCTGGCTAAATACGGAGGGGTTGGATATCCCAGAAACATGTTGACTATAGGACAGCAGTAGGCCTATTTTACGCCCCTTGTTAAATTTCTTACTATAGTTTTGGTCCATATGAGTCAGTGAACCATTCCCAATGCTATAGCCTCTATGCTGCTACTGTTTGCTCCATATCCCATGCGTGTTAATTCGTAGGATTATAACGACAAAATAATTAATAGTAGCCTAAGGGTGTACGATTTTCGTATCGAATTACTAATCAGAAATTACAGGGCTTACACAAATGTTCTGGGAAATACGAAGGAGATTGGATTTATCCCAGAAATGTGTTAAGTTTAACAACTGTACAATGTAATTACCCCAAAACGACTCTATTTAGCGCGATAAACCGTGCTCAAAGTACCATATAGGGTGTACTAAAACAACATACCATGCAGTATTTGAAATTATTCCGCCTTAAATAGTATGGACTATGGAAAATGTCTTCTGATTTTCGAATCACCCATTTACTGGGACCGCGACACCATGCACACTATAACTAACTTAATGAGAATCATGTCCTGCAAGACTGAGCGCTGATCTCGGGAAGATTTTATACAGGAGGATGCCATGCAATTCATACTAACACGACAAATTTTGAATATAGCCGCAACATAATCCACTTTCAAGACTAAACACTGTAGACCTACATATACATTTTCTGTGTTTTCTCAATATGCATAGCATATCCACTAGCCTATAAAGAGGGCGAGTATGCTTCTAAAGCAAAACATAAACTACAGACTAAGCCTAAATGTGAAAATCAAAATGTGACAAAGTTCGACATGTTTTTGTACATGGTGGAAGTGTGGCCTTTATTTACGGAGGTAGTCCAGTAAATTGGGGCACATTTATGGGGCTAGTGTTGGGGATTTGGGTAGACCCCGTCTAGCCAAGCGACAAACTTACCGGATGAAGTTCACAGGAATTCGTGGGTGGTGTTTTAGGTGTATTCTCCTATGCTGGCTCAGGCTTACAAGAGGCAGGTACCGGGAGCCCAGGGCTTCATATAGGGTGCAGCGCTATCACGTGATCATGCTGCTGCCAAACATGCCCATAAATGGGTAGAACTACTTTGCATAATAATAATAACGACGAATTGCGTTGCCCTCCACCAATCAAACCTGACCAAGTGTCCTTGTCGGGCATAAAAGCCTTAAAGGAGATCAAAATATTGATCTCACAATAGCTGTATTATTTACACTGCTGCAGAGTACAATGCATGCTGTCCTTCGATATTACAAAACTGTTTAATTCCAATAAGTTGCACTTTCGGGTCAAGAAAATTCTGCACTGAAGTCTCGATAATATGGCCCAATTTTGTTATTATTAGTATACATTAAAATGGAAGAGCAAGAAATCGTGAATCTCAAATGTAAAAACTACAACATAATTGATCAGTTGGCAAACCCGTTTATACTGACGCTTAGTTTGCGTCACAAGATTGTAAAGTGTCCCTTTCAGTGCTTAACAAATACACGAACAGTTTGTTCGGTAGCGGTCTCTTTATCTTTTGAACAAATTGATGTTAAGAGTTAACTCTCGGATTGGATAAAATCTGCCGTTCATTAATCTTTCGTTAGTTAGTGCACATCAGTGGCGCATGCGCACCCAGGATTTTTTTTTTGGGGGGGGCTCACAATTTGTTTTTTCGCATTTTTTAGAATTTTTTGGGGGACTAATATTGACCTTGGTGACACCAATTACCCCTCCCATATATTATACTTCTCGAAAAGCCCCTCCCCCAAAAAGCCCCCGAGAGCCCCCCCAGCGGCGCCACTGCAGCACATTCCTTACATTTGATTTTACGGAGGCCTGTGTCCAGAGAAAAACTGACTTTATCTTTGAGCATGAACGGAGGAAATAAGGCGCCCCTCGATCGTAACGTCCACTGAGCCTCCCCCCCCCCACTCCCCCCCCCCCCTTTAGGATGAGAACCCTGGCTACGCCGCTTGTACGGTGTGGACCTGCGCTGCGAGTGGTGGCGAGTGCCAGGGATGTATTCGTCCCCGGGGGGGGGGGGGGGGGGGGGTTGACACTCGCCCTATATACCGCCTCTCAGGACCACACTCCCCCGGGAGACTAGACCTTTTAACTCTGTAAAAATGACATCGGGCAATGACCTCTCATTTCAGACGGAAGATACCAGTTTAAAGGCTGCTCATTTTTGTAAATAACAAACAAGTAAAAATCGTTACAACTTTACATGAGACTATGGCTGAATGAGACTGTATCGACTATGTTCCATCATGCATGCTGAACATTGATGAGTTCAAAATACCGGCACACAGAGACATTGTGTTTCTTGGTTGGGTCCCAGACTTGAGACATCGATTTTCGACTTGATCGAAATCCTTGTATGGGTTTCAGGCTTCAAGTGTGATCATGCATAAATAACTTGGCACCAAGGACCCCGTGTGTAGGCCCCTGCAATTCGCAAGGGGACTCAAGAAGGTAAATGCCAATTTTCGCTCTTCGCTCGTACTCCCGCTTTGCAAACAGGAGGGCGGGGGTACGAGCCAAATTTTCGCTCATGCAGCATCCTTGCCAGGGCGTGGCGAAGTCGTTGTCGGCAGAAGGGGAGGCGGTCGCCAGGGTTCTCACCAGAGGGGCGGGGCCGGGGGGGGGGGCTGGATGCTACAGTGGGGGAGGGCCCCAGCATGCCCAATCTCTTTTAAACCCAATAACCATGTTCACTTACAGGACTAACACAGCTAGAGGAGAGCGGGCGACTGGTGAAGACAGTTTCTTTTTTTTTTGGGGGGGGGGGGCGTGCGCCCGAGTCTATTTTCACTGAAGCAGGCCTTTCGCAAATTGGAAAAGCAGGGGTCGGGGGTGATCTCAGTATTACCCGTTATCCACGGAACCAATTCTCCTGGGGATCGGGGGGGGGGGGGGGAGTGTAAATCGTTAATCCGCCAATATACATGCTCGCAACTTTCTCATGTTTTTTTTTATTCACAGGTCGGTTCATTAATTAAAGCCTGCTTCTTCAATGTTTGTGAATCTCATGGCTTTAACGGATTTTCCATCTCCTGTAACTCGTCTCAGAAATAACAAGTTACAGAAATGTTGAGATTATTATGCAGTGTTCATTGCGATAGGCATTTTTTTCACCTACATGTACGTGCCTGCGAACAGCGGAGGAGGTATTTTTTCAGGGGAGGTATAAACGCACCGTACCTCAAAGCAAAAGGAACTCAAATGTATTGCAAGTACAAGTTATAGATGATGAACAATGCCATTTAGCAGCATTTCTTAAAAGTACGTGAGAACATTGGTAATTATACGCATCAGGAAACGACCCTTGCTCAAACTCAAGATAGGGATGGTATTGAATGTCCTGTACAATTATTCCGCCTAAATTTGTATCGTTCGAAAAACGACATCACTGAGCAAAATTAATGTGACTATTAAAACATCCGTGGGCACATTTTTTGTGCGAAGGCAACGGAGTAAAGAGAACCGCCCCCCGGCCCCTCCCCCCAAGAAATGTTAATGTGCACTATGTTTTCCTTGTTTTTACAAAACATGTATAGTAGCCACTGAGCTAAAAAAACCAATCGGGTCAGGTTAGTTCCCTATCCCCAACAAAACATTTTGAGCAATGATGGTAATGGACAAGAGACTCAGCAGAACTGGGTGACTTGCGCTGCAAATGCCTCACATCCAATGTAAACATTTGTCTACAACGGCGCCCTCTCGCGGCAGAAATATTATCCATTAATAATGTGACCGCTGTTTTGATCGCCGGGCGGTTAATCATTTGTTGACAATAATCGCGAGTGTGAAAATGGGGAGAATTTGCAAAGTTGTCGTTTGTGGGAGTTCCTGCGTAGGAAAGACAGCAATGCTGGAGCAGGCGATATTTGGAAACCATGTTATTGGTAACGTAAGTACGGCTCGTGTTGCGTTTTACGTTTGCGTGATCAGATCAATGTGGGCGTGGCTAGAGGCATCAGGAGAGGGGAGGTTGCTACTGAAAGTACCTGACGCTGTTTTTTTTCTTCATATCATCTCAATGTAGGTCAGTCCTTGCAAAGATGATGATAAGACATGAATCTGGGACCGATAAACATTTCCAATTTTGTTAGGAAATACATGTTTGTTGGCTAGGCTACTTGACTACACAACTTGAACTTGCTTAGACCCGTGAACGTGGCGTTGTATACAAGCCACGTTCACAGGTCTAGAACTTGCTGAACTGTAGACACATGAACGTGGCGTAGTTTATGTTCACATCACAGGTCTAGCTGAACTGATGCCTGAAGTGATGTCAGGTTGCAACATTCTTTCTCAAACTCAAAGGTCGACTTAGCTCTACTGAGTGGAGTGTTGACCGTAGTTCAACGCTCCACTCAGTAGAGCTAAGGTCGACTCATTAAAGATAGTGGATATTTTGCCGGAGGTAATGACGGCAAACTAACGTTTACTAAAGGTTTGGTGTAGTGGTTAAGTAAAGGCTTCTTTTATTATTTTAACATGTCTCAAACATTTTTTTGCAGAGTATTACATTTTCTTTTTCAGATTTGTGGCTCTGGAGGATTTTTTTTAAAAGGGAAATATAGTCCGAAATTATAAAATGGTCTGAATCCCATCTTGTGAATACGAGGTTACAACGATAATTTTGGCATGGAGCCAGACTAAAATTTGTCACCGGAAAATGTTTAAGTACAAAAAAACAGTAACTGCGCATGTTCAGTGCATATCCGGCAAACTAACGTTTACTAAAGGTTTGCCGTCTCCGGCAAAATATACACTGCCTTAAAGATATAGTCCATCATTTGTAATTTGTGCATTTTGTTCGTTTGAAGCAACAAAAGTGTTCAAAATCTAATGAAGGATACTGAACAACTAACCTGATGAAGTTTCAGTTCAGCTTCAGCTGTATATTTCGAGAAAAACAGCATTCTAGGATCTCAATTTCAAATCAAAAGTTGCTGAATCATGTTTTGAATTGTTTTGAATTGCAGCTATACGCGATGTCGCGCACTGATCTGACGAATTATAACAACAGCGCGCGCCTGTGCGTCGTGCCAATGCTTGCGCGCGCTGCGCCGAATAACAAAAGGAACTACTAATTTAAATTTTCTTACGGTGCGTCTTAAGACGCACCGTTGGAAAGGCCTTCTTTTGTTGATTACTTCAAACTGATAGCTTGCCAGAAAGATTAATTTCACAGGGAGTTTAGTCCACTTACTATCTTTCAACCAAGTATGTTTTTAAACAATAATACGCCAGTTACTTTTTTGGATGGCTGCAAATGATGGACTATAGCTTTAAAAGATTAACTACAGAATGCAGCCCGGCCATAACAAGCAACAGCTCTTCAAAATTGATGGAGGTGATGTTGGATGTTGAGTATACAGGGTATATTAGAACTCCGATGACCCAGCATTATCAGAGTCAGGCCAAAAAGCTGCCCTGGTTGATCTATACATGTAACTCTTTAAAAGTTTGGGAACAATGGTTTTTAGGACATCAAACTCACAACTTTTTGAAAAATCAGAGTTTTTACTCCCCAACGTTTGTTTTTCGACATCGCGAACGTTGCACACGGCCACACGCAATACCATGTAGGCCGACCATGTATCATAGCACACGAATCGAACACCGTATTAAACCATTGGACCACAGAGCCCTGTTTTTAATAATGTGATCACGGTTTATGATACGATTATTTTAAAATGTTCTTTCTCTATATAATTAGCCAAACTCCATCCCTACGATAGAAGACATCTACGTAGCTTCCGTGGAGTCCAACCGGGGCATCAGAGAAAAGGTGCGGTTCTACGACACAAAGGGACTGGTGAGTTTAATTAGATCATAGTGTACATAACCCCCGAGGACAGACACACAAAGGGAGAACAACAGATCCTTTCAGTCCTTGGGAGTTGGGTCTTTTGTTCAAAACGGTCCTCTGTGGTAGGTCTGTGTGCTTAGTCTACAGGGAGTGTGTTATATTACAGGGACAAAGGAAAACGCAAAGCATTGTCCTCGGAAGTGTAGTAAAACAAGAGTGTGTGAGTGCGTTGCGCGGCTGCTGTGTATGTTAGTGGCCGACCATTGATCATCAGACACTACTGCCGAATGCCTTGACAAAAGCTATGGTTAAACTGTGTTTACTAAGATTACTTTTGAATCTGAAAAGTTTTGATTCTTATGTTTTTTTTCTAGGATCCCAGGAGCAACCCAGAACTTCCCAAACACTACTTTGCCATTGCGGATGTAAGTGACATATTATAGAGGTTAGCATGGTGGTTAGCCTGCCGAATAGGTCGTCTGGGTCCAAATTCATGGCTCTGCCTACCATTAGCGAAACATCCCTGCTTTACTGTAGCCGAAAAATTCTGTGCTTACAATAAGCGTATTTCACTGGTTAGCCAGGAATTGTGGCTTACGGGCATGCGTACATCCCGTAACTTGGTAAGTGCAGGATTGTTTTTTGCTAGCGCTGTCAGCACAGAATGGTGATTGTAAGAATTCTGTGGTCGGCAGCGTAAGTTAAGCACTGTTTCGTGAAATCGGCTGCTGTACTGAAATAAAATTTATTATTGTCAGATTACTCTGCATGGTCGAGTTTCACTCCATTTTATCTTGAAGTGTTTTTTTTTCTTAATGGCAGGGCTTCATTCTGATGTACAGCATCACCAGTCCAGAGTCCTTCCGACAGGTACAGCTGCTCAAGAAAGAGGTTGACAAGATCAGCAAGGAGAAGGACAAGAGAGATGTAAGAGACGAGATGGGAACGGGCGTGTCACGTTGATGTGCCCAATGAAGTAGCCGTTGCTTATTGAGGGTGTACGATTTGTTTTTGCCTATTTCTGAAACAAATGAAGGGAAAATAATAGGCGTGGGTGACTAGTGAATTTCAATAGTCGCGACTAGTTGCAATAAAAAGTTGTTTTTAGGCCAAAAAAAAAATATTCGGTCTCTGGTCAGACCAAAGTTCCGGAATTGACGTGGCCACGCGGCTGTATTTTTTTTTTCTTCAAGCTTGGATTGTACAGACAAGGCAGGTACTATTTTGCTTTTTTGGTGTCCTCATGTACATTGGTGTCCTCCATAATTTGCCTTGGTGCTTTCGATCATTTGCCTTGGTGCAATTTCCCATTCCTTAGTGCTCTTTGTTAAAAAAAATTGAGGAGGTGCGAAAATAGAGGGCGCTGTTGGAGCTACTGCGGAACATTTTGGGAAAAAAAAAAGATCGACGCGCATGATTAAAATCACGACTAGTTGTGATAAAAAGTTGCAAATAGTTGGAACAAAAAGTCGCACCTAGTTGACTAGTAGCGACTAGTGACACATATTAATCTGGTCAATGGACCTTTTTACTAATAAATTCATTTATACAAGTATACGCATGCTTATGGGGGTACAAATACTCGTTTGAAATTTAAAGACTGCTTCTGTACAGGTTGGCCTACATGGCATGCAGTGTGTTGGTGCAGTCACACTGTGTGATTGTAAGCACGATTGTAAGTACTATTCATGGACAGACATGTAGTTGGACTTACAGTGAAGCGGTATAACGACTAGTCGCGGCATAACGACTAGTCGCGGCATAACGACTAGTCGCGGCATAACGACTAGTCGCGGCATAAAGACTAGTTGCAGTATAACGACTATCTGCGGCATAAGGACTAGTCGCGGCATAACGACTAGTCGCGGCATAACGACTAGTCGCGGCATAACGACTAGTCGCGGCATAACGACTAGTCGCGGCATAACGACTAGTCGCAGCATAACGACTAGTCGCAGTATAACGACTATCTGCGGCATAACGACTAGTCGCGGCATAACGACTAGTCGCGGCATAACGACTAGTCGCGGCATAACAACTAGTCGCGGCATAACGACTAGTCGCGGCATAACGACTAGTCGCGGCATAACAACTAGTCGCGGCATAACGACTAGTCGCGGCATAACGACTAGTCGCGGCATAACGACTAGTCGCGGCATAACGACTAGTCGCGGCATAAAGACTAGTTGCAGTATAACGACTATCTGCGGCATAAGGACTAGTCGCGGCATAAGAACTAGTCGCGGCATAACGACTAGTCGCAGTATAATGAGTAGTCGCGGCATAACGACTAGTCGCAGCATAACGACTAGTTGCGGCATAACGCAAGTCGCGGCATAACGACTAATCGCGGCATAATTACTAATCGCAGCATTATGACTAGTGGCGGCATAACAACTAGTCGCGGCATTACAGCTTATTGCGGCAGAACGACTAATCGCAGCATAAAGAGTAGTCGCGGCATAACGACTAGTTGCAGTATAACGACTAGTCTCGTCATAATGAGTAGTTGTGGCATAACGACTCGTCGCGCATAATGACTCGTCGCGACATAACGCCTTGTCGACATAATAGTTCTAGTGGACTATTTAGGAATTGATAGTGGTGACTACCAATGCTTTTTAGCATTAGCGACTAGTTGCACTTGTCGTACAGGCCTAGAAAATAGGTCTACTTTACAAATAGGTCTACATTGACTGGAGTCAATGTGACAACTAGTCTCGGAATAACGAGTAGTCGAACCTGTGACCTCCAGATTGCCGCACAGGTGCGCTACCAACTCATCTATCCAGCCCTATGTTGGTGGTTCCCCAATAGTTGGTTTCCCATTGTTTTCTTTGAAAAGAAAAATCTGCAATATTTCTCTTTCAAGATAGCCATATCACTACATGTGCTTTATAGAAACTTCTGATTTGTTATTGGAAACGTATAAAAATTGAAATAACTATTGTCTGGACGAGTATCACCCTACTCTACCTGTCCCCCAAAATACAAGGTCATTATGATAACGGGAAGATTTTCTTGCTAAAATAACAAAAGCCCATTGAATTTGACACAACAAAACCTAGAATTAAATTGAATTGAACAGTACCTGCAAAGTTTAATATCCTCAAACAATTCCAAAAGTACTTGATGTCGTAGAAATTCAAGTGCTTTTCAAAAGTACCAATAAGCCCATTGAAACGATCTGAAATCTTTTCCCTAAACTGAGAACGGCAATCAGAAAAATACACAAAACCGTACAGTGTAAACACAAATTGCACACTGAGGTCTATTTGGGCAAACATCGATTTTTTTCACTTCCGTCTGATGGTAAACTTGCATGTGAACTGGAATTAGCCAATAGATGCTTTTCTGGCATTAGGGTAGTTTCTTTTCAACCAGACCTTTGAAATATGATAACTTATTAAGTAAACAATCTAAAACATGAAGTTATCAGAGATTTGAGGCCGAACAAAAAAAAAGTCTGTCACGAGCCAATATGGCCCATCAGGCCGGCGTTTATCTCCGGTTTCAGTAGCATGAAACGACTGAGAATATTTCTACTCCCCCTGGATTGGATGCTAGTCCATCGCAGGTTACTCCCCAGCTAATGCCGGTACCCGTTTATACTCCTGGGTGGAGAGAGGCAAGTAGCATGCCCAAGGACACAACATACGGCCGGCAGCTGGATTCGAACCCCTGACCCTCTGATCGCGAGTCACGAACCCTAACCAATAGGCTACACTCTCGCCTGATAAAGCCATTTGCGTGCATTATTTAGCATAGATCCTTTCTTGGTGTTCAATGCATTGCATTTTCATTTTTTCCTCGATGCATTCAGGTTTCTCTTATTGTCGTTGGCAACAAGGCTGATTTGTACAAGGAGAGACAGGTGGAATACGACATGGTGTGTGCATGGGCCCAAAAGGAAAAAGGTAATATTGGTTGTTATTATTATTAAATATTTACAGAAAACAAGGATTCCTCAAAACACCCTAGGCACTGTAGCTCGCAAGCCTGAAGAAAAGTGTAGAGAAAAGACAGTGAGAAGAAATTACAATTTTAGAGGTGGGAGGAAAACCCCAGAATGATTTTCCAGGGAATAACCCAAGGAATCAGGCAGGGACTGAAAACCCAATCCTCATATTGGCCCAGGCGGGAATCGAACCCGGGTCACAGCGGTGGAAGGCGAGGAAAGTACAGCTACGCCAACCTGACTCCCCAAGTTAGATGTTTAAGAGGTCGATCAGTTGGGTGTAATTCTTTTGTACAAGTCATATCCGGGACGAGTTCTGGACATTGTATCGGGTATATAAGTTGCAGCTAGGATTCGGAACAATTTCCTCGCAATCATCCCGCAATGAAGTTATCAGTATTGGATTGGTGAGTCATGCATTTGCTGATGAAAATTTCCCCGGAACATGTCTGGGACAAATGCAGAGCTTCTTCTGGATACTGAATGATTCTACCCGCAACTTGTCCAGACAAAACTGGACGGAACTCGTCTCAGATACGAATTGAGACGGGGCATTATTTAAGAGTGCAGATTTATTTGGTTAGATGTTAGAGTGGTTCATATATAATGGACACCAAAGTGAGCATGAATTTGTGATGGAATAGCTGGTATACTCACTGCAAATTCGCAAATGTTTAAAACATTTCACCTTAGTCCGTTCCCCTTTGTGCAGAGATGAAACTGGCCTTAGCAAAAAATATCTGGGGCCAATTTCATAGAGCTGCTTAAGCACAACATTTGCTTAAGCACAAACAATTCTTGCTTAATGAAATCTGGGCCCAATTTCATAGCGCTGCTTAACAACCAACTTTGTGCTTACCGAGCCTCCATCTGTTTCATAGGGACTGTTAAGCAGTAAGCACAGCAAAAGCACGCTTAACCCAAGAAGAAAACTTTGCTTAAATCAGTGACGTAACAATAGGAATCTCCATGCGCGCGCAACCGTTAGCATGAAATAGTGCTTAAGCAGCAGCATGATTTTCTGCTATAGTAAGCACAACTTTTCTGCTTACTGTTAAGCAGTGCTATGAAATTGGGCCCAGGTTACCGGCCAAAACTCCATGCGATTGTTGTGCTAAGTAAACAACAGCTAAATACCAGTCACAAGCAATGTACATCGCATGGAATTTTGGCCGGTAACCTTGGGTCCGAGCTGCCACAGCGTTGCGCAGCACAGCGCATCAATGTCATAGTGAGTATTTAACCTTTTCTCTAGCTGGAAAAGGATCTGATAAGCATTGGTCTAGGTGTTTTACACTTGTGTACATTTTGACGTGCCATTTTCATTGACTTTTCTTGCAAATTATAATGAAATGTTTTTTTTTTGTGGGATCATTAAAAAAATCTGAAATTTCATTGAAAACGTTTTAAAAATCCGATTTCAGATTAAAATCTGAAAAGTTTCATCTCTGCAGTTTTGTGGTTTATTTGAACATTTCAACTCTCGCAAATTGCTTGAACCGGCGTTTTTTTCTTGTGCCTCCAGTTCCACTGTACGAGGTGACAGTAGCCAATAGGAAAGTATTGATGGAACCCATCGTGGCTTTGACATCTAGGCTCACCCTACCTATTGGTAAGAACATGTTGCAAAGCCCCTCTTTTGACTTCGGTTTCGGCTTACAGGGATTTTTTCGGCCCCTGAAATGGGGACTCCTGTGCAATAAAAGCGCATTTTATACACGTATGGTTTTAGAAACATGAAATCCACTAATATGAGCCAAAGCTTACAGAGTTCTTAGCCAAAGCATGTATCGGAATCTGGAGTCTGAAATGACGCCAAAGCTGGAGACAAAAGCCGATGTTTCAGAAACACTGCTCCAATTAGAAACTATAGAGGGCGCTGCACAGCCTATGCACAAGGGACGAGGAAGGACCAAATTGTGTTTGTGCAATGATTTGTGCATGTGAATTGTGCGTAGTGGTGGGATACAAGTCCAGATTTTAAAAAATTTGGTTGAGTTTGGTATTCGGTTTTGATGTTGGAAAACAGATATTCAGAACCAACCTTAACAAAAATAAAGCCTTCCAGCTTTTATGGCACAGGCTAAAGAGAAACAGGAAAATCCCCAAATTTGCTCTATGGTCTCCGATTGTAACTGCATTTACTTGCTTGTGGTCTTCTTGGTAGATGAATAGCCTGCCCATTCGACTTATCAGAGAGTTCCCACCAATTTTTTTTGGCTCTGGAGTGTTTTTGTGAAGGCCCAGTGGTCATTGAATCTGCATGCTATGCCCAGTCATTAGGAGGGCATTGCATGTGGCACCTCACTCCTCACTTTTTTGTTGGCATGACTGTGACCTGAATGAAAACTTCAGTGAAATCGGATTTTATTCCGTTTTAAAAAATAGAATTAAACCGGATTTTGTAATCTTCACTTTCTCTGACCACCAATTTGTGCATAGTGCTTTGACAAGTTTTGTGAGACTTTTTTAAGTGTTAGATAGTTTCGATAGTTTGCGCCTGACTTGTGTTGTATTCTGCAGGCTCTGTACTTGCTGTCGGATTCGGTCAGCTTCAGCAGAGTTACCTACATGAAAAAAGAAAGAAAGTTAAACAGGGACATATCAGATGAAATTGATGTTTGTTATTTCTTCTTTGCAGTGAAATCCAGTTTCCCGTTATCGGTGCGCATCAAGCCCAGACAGATGACAAGCACAGCCTCTCAAGATGTCTGAACCCAACGATGGGTCAGCCAGGGGTCATGGTTCATCCAGGGGTCACAGGCAGAATGCCCCATCATTTATCCAGTGCAATAGTGGTGTCTTCTTTGAGTTCACTACAGGGGCTATTTTCTATGGAATTGCTTATTCCTAGTTAGATTCCAATGGGAAAAGGTCACTCAAATTAAATTGTTACAAGCAGAAGAGGTTAACAAGTACCGGATGTAAGGTACCATTTGTCCCCCCCCCCCAATTTTTTTTTGCTGACGGGGGGGGGGGGGGGGGGGGGGGGGGGGGACTCAGCTAAAAAGTTGTTATTCACAAGTTAAAGAACCAAACATATTTTTCCCTTAAAAGAGTTTATCCTTAAGTGTCTTGCGACGGTGCTCAAAACACAGACATTAAATATTTTCAAAGGAGTAAAAAAAAATGTAGATTTCAGTTTGCAATGAACCTCTTGGCGATTTTTGGCAAAAGAAGGTAAAGCTTCAATTTAAACTTGCATAAATTGAAAGAAAGTTTGAAAAAAAAATGAAGTTAATAACCAAGAAAATAGTTTTCTTACCTTAAAAGTTCAGATTAACATTGGCAATCTGCTGTATATATTGTAAATATTCGTAAATTAACACCACAAAAGAAAGAAAGTCCACACTCATTGGAGGGGTCTTAATTTTGAGTCTGATCGTCTTATGATAACGTCATTTATGTAGACCTTTGGGGAATTTTGTTGGCTACATTTTGATACCCTGTTTGCTACCAAAGACTGCAAATCGTCCAACACTGACAACGGTTCATGAAAAATGATGCAGTTTGAAAAGTTGCAAATTTAAAGAATACGCGAGTGGAAATTGCTCCTTGACAGTGTCACAATGCCCGAAACGAACGGCAGGGAATACCGATCGCGCAGTTCTTGCTTGCATGGGAGCACGCGAATTGAATTGCCCGCGCTTTGTTCGGGCACTGTGCAGTGGATAGGGGCCAATTACAGGCATGTGTGGTTACACTTAGCAATTTCTCCTCGCGTAATCTTTAAATTTGCAACTTTTCAAACTGCATCATTTTTCATAAACCGTTGTCAATCTTGGACGATTTACAGTTTTAGGTAGCAAACAGGGTATCAAAATGTAGCCAACAAAATTCCCAAAGGTCTCAATAAATGACGTTACCATAAGACGATCAGATTAAAAAATATTGACCCTCCAACGAGTGTGGAATTTTTTTTGGCGGTGTTAAATTTAAGTTAAGATAAACATTAATTTTTGTTTCATTATTTAGGCTGTGCTGTTATACATATCGACCGTTGTTACACCCAGTCGAGGAAATTATGAATTAAAATGTGCAATAAGCATTTCTTTTTATTCTCAAGGCATAATTGTAAAAATTTATTCATTCTTCGGTACAAACTTTGTCTTTTTTCCCTTGCTGCTTTGAAAGTAGTACATATTCACATCAATTGTACAAGTGTCGTTTCTCAACATTGACATATAAAAAGAAAACAAAAACACATTTAAGGCTTCGATCTTCATCAAAGTAAAACTGATACTATAGGTTTTCCCGGCAAATAAAAAAAAAAAAAAGGTTCATTTTCATCAACACACATTCATATTTGTGCAGATTTTTTGATTTTGTTCATACTGGGTTTTTTCTTTTTCCCTATATTATCGCATTCGTTTTCGTGTACACATGATTCTGGTTTTGCCATTCAGGTTCGTTTCAAATCATTCAATTTCGTTTATAGGCATTCAAAACTACATTTTCACCATTCTTAAGTTTAGTTTCTACTGTCTTTTTTCCAATTGGTGCAATCAAATTAAAAGTCATCGAAGCGTGCAGGATCTTTTATCTATGTTTTTTTTTCTTTTTCGTTTAGAGTCAATCAATTTTCAAACTCTTGAGTGTTCATTTTAGATATGATATGGATTGTTGGAGTAGGTATTGCTATCTTTCTTTCACTGTAAGTTGTTCTGAATGATATTCTTGTTTCATAATCGTTGCCTTGATTTGAATAATTCCTTTTTATCATTATTCTATAATTTGTGTCTATGCCCGTCTCTCGAGTCATATGGCACAATTTTTTGGTGGTTATTTTAAATCAAATTCTTGATCAACCTTATTCTAGGCCCTTCCACGAATTTGAATGAATGAAACGACTATTTGAATTCTTATCGATAGACCGCTCAAATAACGAAATTGAACGACTCTTTTTGATGCTCTAATGCTCAAACAAGGGAGCATTCGTTTCAAAACGAATTTGTTAAAAAATTAAACGTGTTAAATTGAACAATTTTTTTGATGAATTTGGCCAGGAAAACCTATATGAGGGGTGTGAGAATGGAAACCACCAAAATGACTGGGGAAATAATGTATAGACGTGCCCCAAAAAAAGAAGTCACTTAAAAAGTCTCTACAGATTCTTTCCAGTCAGAATTCTGTTTCTGTTTGACTAATTTGTTTTCTTGTAACCGTTTACACTTATAACTGAAGTACACTTGTTCATAACTTACAATCTATAAAATAAAACTCCATACAGGGTGAGTAAAAAAACCCCCGAAACCCAAATGTTGGGACCGTTGTTTTAGTGAAGTTCTACATGTAGCACTTTCAAAATCTAGGATATGAAAGTCAAATTCATTAGCTTTCTTTTAGTACAAGAATCATTCAAATCACTCTTGTACTTTTCAAGTTACGGAGTTTTAAACACAACCACCGTTTTAAAGTTCTGTCCACGGATCACTAAAAAAGGTGTGCGTTCTTTCAGCAAAACGAAAACAAATCACACACATCCGTATGTGATTTGTTTTCGTTTTGCTGAAAGAACACTCGACCTTTTTGTGATCCGTGGACAGAACCTTAAAACGGTGGTTGTGTTTAAAACTCTGTAAGGCAAAAAAAAAAAAGTCTCCGGTTTCTGGTATGCGCGCACGTCGCCGTAGCCATGCACGTCGGCAAAATGAAAAAGTTTTTTTTTCAATGAAAGATGATGTCTCAAAACCGCCAAACTCACTGGTTTGACTGGAATCCTGCTGCTGCACAATTTTAACGCGTTTTTAGATGGGGTTATGATCGAGAATAAGCTTTATGTGGCCTCTCTGGACTCCCATATATTTGCACTAAGTTTAGTCGGGCACCATTTGCAGTCATCAGCCGACATTTGAAGTAAAAAAGTCAGGTAAAAAAAAAAAAAAAAAAAGCCGCGTCGCCGCACCACTTTTTGGACAAGCTCCATACCAGAAACCGGAGACTTATTTTTTTTGGCCTAACTTGAAAAGTACATGAGTGATTTGAATTATTCTTGTACTAAAAGAAAGCTTATGAATTGGCCTTTCATATCCTAGATTTTGAAAGTGCTACATGCAGAACTTCACTAAAACAATGGTCCCGACATTTGGGTTTCGTTTTTTTTTACTCGCCCTGTATTCTTTACTTTTCGCCCTTTCATCACTCTTTACAGCAGCATTTGCTTGCATTTCATTTGACCGTTGCTCAGTCTGACTCGACAGAGCCTTGTTTTTAAATTTAGGTAAGTTGCAACCGTGGAAAATAACAGAAACATACATGAGAGTAACTACCATCAAAGTGTTCACAGTATTGACATGGATTACTAAGAAAACAAGAGACGTGGTTGGAAAAGCATTAATGTCAAAACTTTGGACAAAACTGCATACTTAACCAATGCAAAAAAAAATTGGATTTGTACAGGGCTTAATAAAATACTACTGCAGCCATTTTGCGTTTGGTTCCCTGAAGTCAAGGCAGTGATTGCACCACCCATTTTACTCAAAAGGCACCAGCCTATCTCTACCTCTGGTTAACCAACATTTCATGAATTTTACTCAAATTAACCTGTTTCGGACCAGAAAGGACTGACATTGGCACTTTTCTCAGATTACACCGTGACTGCTGGGCCGACACAAAACCACCACCAAATAACTCATTGTGCTAGCATCGATTTTTATCATACTATCTTAAACGGCTCATAAATTTGGCAAAAAGTTGATTTTCTTTATCAAGTCTGTACCTATACTTTCCCTTTAAAAACTTCTGCTTAACAATGAATATCCAAGGTTTAAATATTCAAACACATTATTTCATACAGCAGTGCCTGTTTGCTTTTGAATAACAATTCATCAATAAAATAATGAATTAAAAGGAATACGCGTTTGCCTTCTTGCTAGTTTTTTTTAAAATTAATTTGGTGGTTTTCTGCTTATTAATTGAACTTCAATTTAATTACTGCAGTTTTCTAATGAAGTGCACGATAGAGAGATCATGGGTGCCTGATTATGAAAAGAAAAGAGTTATATATATCCTTTCGAAAGTACACTTGTAATTATTCTGGGTATTGTGCATTTTGCAAATCAATACATTAATATGTACATGTATACATGTAAAACAAAACAGGCCTACATGTACCCTTTTTCCAAAACTTGGCTTCAGCTTCATATGCTTAGTGATTTTGAGAAAGAAGACTATACTTATGAACAGTGAAGCCAGAGCTGAGGCCAAGGTACGAGAAAGATACTTGATTTCTTCCGAATGTAACCATCTTGGTCTAGTACCCAGACACAAGGCCATTACCTTTACAGCCACTACATTATAGGTACCAGCCTATTACATAATCATAAACTTGTGTTAAACACAACGCACGGATGAAGTTACATGTATGTGCAGGGGGATTTTATAAATACAAATTTGATAAAATTGTTAACGGTTTTGAATACACTTCCCTGACTAATGAATAAGTTATGGTGGTCTTATAGAATAATTTAACAGTTTTTAACGCAACATTTTGTTGGCGGGTATTGACGGGGGCAAGTAGGTAAAACAATTAGGGGACGGATTTTCTTTGCTGAATTGGGCAGTACAATGAATAGGGTTTTAGGACTGAATGTGCCAAATAACAGCTGAGAAAGTGGAAATCAAATTTATTAAAAAACAATAATAAATAAAAGCAATTATGAGCAACAATTTCAAAAATGATTAAAAAAAACCCTGCATAACTTTTGGTGTGGAACATCACACAAAAAAAGATCTTTTTGTAAAAACAAAAACTATTTAAGCCCCCCCCCCCAAAAAATTCTGATATATAATCAAACATGCCCCGAGCACATAATTTGTGCTAACTATTGGTTTGGTTCCCTGAGGGAACTTAGTGATTCGCTGTCTCTGTTTCAAGAGGCGCCGTACCATTTCCACTTCATTTGAAAACGAGACATGGCTCTATGTTGACCTTCATTTAGCTAACAGGGAAAGGAAAATTCAGAAAAGCGTAATTTAATGCATTGACAGACAAAAAAACACACAATCACGTCCGATAATTCCTCAGTGAAGGCGAATCGGCGCCACTGTGAATTGATGCATTTCAGAAAAAAAAAATTAAGTACCAAAGTGGGAAACCCCCCCCCCCAACAAAAATAATACTAATAATTAAAAAAAACAAGACTTTATACAAAACAGCTTTAAAAATGAGGTTTCATGATATTTTGGAGTCTGACAAACACAATAAGCATGCACATGTTTCAATTTAAAAAAAACAATTTTGTACAAAGTTTTGTTGAATGAAAAAAAAAAAATGGTAAGTAACCAGATGTTTCTTTAGTGCTGCAGACTGAATTTCACCTCGAAGGCAGCCTTAAAAAAATTACCGATACTTTATATAAAACATTGTCTAGATTCTAACCTGTACCTGTCTATTTTGTTTATGAATACAAAAGATATACAAGGCATTGTTTTAACATGTATGAATTTTGATGATCATGAATATTCAACAGGTTCTATTCTCTATTCAAATTGACCCTTGTGACCTGGATCACAGCGAAACAAACAAAAGGTAGAGAAACAACAAACAGACTTCGCAAAAATTGTAAGAGACGAGACCGAGATTTTGTCAAACCTTCAGTGCGCAATGCCAATACTACATTTGAAGTAATTTCCAAAAACCCTGTTTTTGTGCTACAGTTCAAGTGAGCGAGAATTGATTTTCCTCGAGTTCAAGGATTCTGGAAATTTAACAGGGAGACCGCACGTTGTTTTGAGTGCACAGAAAAATTAGCCAGTACATGTAAAACTTTGCGACGTCCATATTGTTTCGTTCAGTGAACACCGATGCAAATTGTGGTTATTCCTGCTAGCGAAAATGCTCTTCACTTTTTTCTTCTTCTAAAAAAAGAAAAATCTAACATTTTGGCTAGACGACTTGTTAATCAGCGAGACCTTAAATAATCATGCAAAATTAGATTACAACTTTCGTCATTCGTACAAAAAATTGAATTATGAAGTAGTTTCAAAGTTATACTCGTCTTCTGACTTTGTATCAAAAACTGTCCAAAATATATATATCGGTAAAAATAGTTTCAAATGCCTCCCCATCTCATATTTTCACGTGCTAAGGATAAATAATCTTTTTTTTTAACAATTACGATTTCCAAAAAGAGCCACTGTACATAAATGAAGGCATATCTTGTTCAGGGTTATGTTAAATTTCATTTTTTTTACCATTAAGGGAAAATGCATTGCAAACTATCCACAATTTTTAATTTATATTGTAGACTTTTTTGTTTTTCTACGGACTTTCAATAATTTATTATGATACAATGTCACATAGGGCAAACTTTTCATTTACATACATGTACATCATTCGGATGTACTACCCCCCCCCCTAAAAAAACCAACCAAACAAACAAAAAAGCCTCCCAAAAGCCCAAACAAAACAATTACCTTTCGTTTGGGATTTTCAATCTATTCTTGGGGTACACTTGTACAAGATTTTAAGTTCATACACAAGTACGTATGAAGGCACATTTTCGGGTGGGGCGCAGAAAAAAAAGTACCCCCACAACTGTACACATAGAGATCTATCAATAGAGTTTTCTTAACGTTAAAAATCTGTACAGGTTGTGCATAGAGGGATCGTCCTTGGGAAATTGGCGAAAAACACTTTTTTAGAGCAATGCTGTAAAAACTGCTTCTTTATGAAAACCCACAGTACATTTTTGACATTTCCCCCCCCCCCCCCAAATAATAAATAAATTAAAAAAAAAAGGAGCATGTAAGGCAAACTAGACGATTTGAAAACAAAGCTAATATAAATAGGTAAAAAAAAAAACATTTTAAAATAGAAAACGATTATTTCATAAAAATGCAAACTTAAAAAACATTTTTTTCCCCGGATAGTGATAATTTTAACGCTCCCTCTGAATCCAGCATTGCTCAGCCAAAGTTTTTTTTAAACGCGAATTCAACCCAGAAGATTGGTGTTTGGACGTTCTATTCCACTCTATGCACGAAGTATAAGCACCGCAATGTCACAGGACCTTTTGACGACATTCAACTTGTTTTGAGGCACTTGTCATATTTATACTCATATATATTTATATAATATATAATACTATTTAAAAAAACAAACAAAAACAAATTGAAACAAAAAAACAACCAATGAGTCCACTTTCTTGAGAGATTCTCAAATCTCTGGTTGGACACTTGGTTTTTATTGATGGTGGGTGCGAGCAAGCGAGGATACGGCCGGACACCGGCGATCCGAGCACAAAATAGAGAAGGCACTATAATGGGCTGCCGACTAGCGAGGTACCAGCAGATTGTCACAGCCACTACTTGAATAAAAAACGTAGGACCAGTCATGCGGTTCTGCTTTCCTGAGCGATATCCCAAATACGAGGGTAGGCTTGTGAACCGATGTGACGTCATGCTGTCCCGAACTTCATCTCTAGAAACTCTGGTCTGGACTCGAGTTTGGACCCGTACATAAAACCACGCAAGTTAAATTACCGCCCACAAAATATGGTGACGAACACAAAAAACTTGACAATTGGGAAGTTTTAGGTTTTATAGCCACCATATTTCTGATTTATTTCTGGCGAGCCTATGTATTTGCATGAAAGATGGCCACTGAATACAACAAGCTGATATATCAGCTCGACATCATTGTTATAATTTTGTCTGATTTGGGCAATAACACTCGAGTCCAATCGATAACCTTTTTTTTTTCAGTATCGTTTTGGTTTGCGGAAACACCATGTGGTAATAACTACTGCTTAGAAGATATTTAGTTCTGAAAAGAACTTGTCCTGCTTATTATCAACTTTCGCTAAGTAGTTTTTGATAAGAACAGTCCTGCTTTAAGTTCTAAAAGAACTTGTCTTTGGTCTCAACGTTTTTTTCAAGACCATTTCTGCCCCTGTCACAATGGTATAGACAAATCCGGCGGCAGCTATATCTGTGGTGGCGCCAGGCTAGCGCGAGTCGCGCTCGGGGAGTGCGCGCACTCCGGGCTCCTTCGACAACAGAAATACCAAAATGCACGCGCCTTGTCTACAAGAACGCGTACAGCAAGCGTATGAGCGTGACACCACCCAAGTAAAAGCTTCTAATTCTGGTCCCCGGATTCCACTTTACAGAAGTACTGCACACAGTGCCTGTTGTACTGGGAATTCAACAGTCTCAGATCTACCGCCGAACGCAGGCCATTTACGTGCTCTTCTCTATTTTGTGCTGTGTCCCTAGCTGCTCCCCTTCGTCCCCCAGAGATTTTAAGACAAGCAACTCCCATTGTTTATACTCGGCGAGTTTCGTCCCTTCCCAGCATTCTCCCCCAGATCACATTGGCTGCAAGGTGGTGTCAATGTAAGATGTGCATGGTTGTATTAATGGAGAGATGTCAGTCCTTGACCAGCCGGTAGATGTGATGTTGGGCTCCGTGCTCGCTGGTGGAGACCTCAAAGACGTAGGCGATGCATAGTAACGTTTCCTGGGTTTCTCTGTTGGTAACGACCTGTGTGCAAGGCAGGGTTTAGGAGGAACCAGGTTTGAACACCATTTCAAAACAACTTAGTTTTGAGATCTTGCAATTTAAACACGGTAAATATGACATTGTATCAAGTTAGTGTTGTAGCAAGAAGGAACAATTGCACAGGGAGTGGAGTGCCATTATTATCTTTAAACCAAGTAAACTTTTCAATAATAATTTTGTCAATTACTTTTTGGAAAGCTGCAAATGATCTACTCTGCATTTAATTTTAAAACCAAACAAAATTTGGCTCAGTGTTGGAGTCGGCCACTGTTCACTGTATTCATAATAATAATAATAATAATATGGTGCTTATATAGCGCTTATACCAAAGGTCTCAAAGCGCTTCAGAATTATTACCCCTGTTCATCAGGCCATGAGGCCAGTTTCTGCAGCAGCTCGAGACCAGCGCATTCAGGTCTCTACCTTCACAGGTACCCATTTATACTCTTGGGTGGAGAGAGGCAATTGTGGTGAAGTGTCTTGCCCAAGAACACAAGCACCATATTTTCCCGTCAGGGTTCGAACCCACGTACCATGGCACGCGAGTCGAACACTGTAACCATTGGACCACAGCGCTCCACAATTCATCACATTCATCCTTATTTTGTAGACGGAAAACCTCAGGGTTCTGGAAGTCTAGTACCCTATGCCACTCACCTGCAAGATGGTGAAGTTCTCCAGTACACTGTTCATCATGTACTTCTCGGGAAGGTGTTTGAGTTTGTGGATGAAGTTGATCATGTACTCGCACATGGGCGAGGGGTGGATGCGGTAGACAAACCGGCCATTTTCAAACCTCGCATACTCCGTCTGGTAATGGGAGGAGGGATAAGTGAGGCAAATATTCTGAAGTGTGCTTGACAAAGGTTTTATACTTGAGTAGCAAAAATGTGACAAGTTCTTGCAAAATTTGACAGGCAGTTCATGGAGGCCCCCAGATATTGGCTGCATTGTGCTAGCTTTTGTTCAGATATTCCGTCACAGGGCTCTCAAATGGTCTAGTCCATTGACCTGTGTGGTTAGATTAGGTGGGTGATAAGGCATACTGGGTCACCTTGTCAGTGCATGCACACAGAGGTTCAAGATCTCTCCACATAGCACATTGGCACATACAAAATGAAGAATCCTTAAAAAAATTCTGCATCCAGACCCAGATCCGGATCACTTCCAAAATCAAATCGATTTGTACTAGTACCAAGGACCACCGAAAATCCGTCCATAACTTTTTGAGTAATCCTGTTCACAGACAAACCAATCAACAAACAAACCAACGCCGATGAAAACACAACCTCCTTGGCGGAGTTAATTATTCGAAAACGCACAGCTCTAAATCCCTGATGTCAATTTACCTGTTTACGCTTCTCAAACTTAGGCCAAACCAAAATGGTTGTGTTGCCCTCATTCGACCGCTCCAAAAATCTGGAAATTGGGTCAGCTTGAGGAGAGGGGAACTGGTAACCGAATGAAATAGAAGAAAGGGCAGGCCTGTATGTGAACTATGCAAACCCCCAACACACACAAAAAACCACAAAAACTTCCCTACACCAACTGATCCTCCTGATAATTTCATGTGAGGGCAACACAACCAATTTTTTTTGGGCCTTACGTCTGTACAGTGTTTTCTCGATTTGCCAGACCTGAAATAGTTTTATCAGTCAAGAGGTTACGCTTTATCTCTGCACGAACAAATTGCCTGATAACCCAATTTGCAAAGGGCAAGGCAAGCGACCTCTTACCTCAACCTTCTCCACGACCTGCTTGCCGAAGGAACACACTTTGGTTGAGCACATGATTGTCATGTTATCCGGACTCTCGTATCTGTTAACAAAAAGTGAGAGAGACATGGGTATTTTACTAATTGTTTCCAGGAACTTTCCACATTTTTTGGGCGAGGCTCCAGTGTCACCGCCGAAACACGTACCGCCATTATTTTTGTATCATTTTGAAGCTTGGAATCTTAAACTTTATCCCTGGTAAGTACTGGTTTGATTTTCAAAAGGGTTTCGATAATCAATCATGCATATTTTTTCTAATGTGGAAATGCTTCATTATGTTCATGATGTGACGATCTTGTTGCCTTTTACTTTCTGTGTTTCCTATTCTTTTCGATCCACGTAGACTACACCTTAATGAATTCACAATACTGTTCTTTGTTTCAAGTTCAATTGTGAAATTCATGTGCAAGTATGTACCTATTCAAAACGCTCAAAGTGTGACTCGAGTTTGCATCTAATGTACCGCATCATCGATTTTCCTTGAAATCAGTTGTTGGCTTTCGACAGTCCTTTATTTGAACACGAATAATTTTAAAACTCTTTTATACATCAAACCAATACTCGCCAGGGATAAAGTTCAGATTCCAAGCTTTAAAATGGTATAAAAATAATGGCGGTACGTGTTTCCGCGCCGACGCTAGAGCCTCGCAAAAAAAAAAAGATTGCGGGTATTTGGGGACGCGCTGTACACCTAGATACCTTTTAAATTGATCAACCTTCAGGGAAAAATGCTTCATAAGTAAACCTCACAATGACATCACGAATACCACCAATCATAGATGAACAATACATGAATAGATTTCTCAATATGTGTTTTTGGATGGGGGAATTTTTGCTTTTTTCCCCTGAAAATTATTCAGGAAGCTTCACTTACTGGCTTGTGACACCATAGAATGCACCCGTTTCCTCTGAAAGATTTGTGTTCAGATCCGCCTGGTAAAGAAAGACAAAATCACGGGTCAAAACACTTGCTACTTAAACAGTCAGAAAACCGATGACAAAGAATAACATCTTTAACTGATAGAAAGGCCACTGACCGGTCAAAATTCAAATGCTCAGATCCTTAGGATCCGGGCCAAGCAATATTATATACACCAAGTGTTGGGGAACTTACCCAGAACTTGACAAGAAAGAATGCCTCCGGCGGACCCTTGTCGTACAGCTCCTTCAGACCTCCTTTCTTCTCTGGGAATTTGTCGTAGATCTGACGGACGTCTACTGCCTATGAACAAGATTGCAAACGAACTCTGCTTTTAGAAAATGCCCATTTAAATCTGATGTTAGCTTTGAACCACAAAATCTTTACCGACTTTTAAAAACATTTCATTAATACCCGAGACAGTTTACCCATTCCCATTGGTTGAGAACCCGTCACGTAGTCGGTCTTAAACGGATCATAAAGACATGGCTGGCTGGCTGGTCTTAAACACTTTTCCAGTGTCGCATGAGATTTGGACTCCTATGAAATCCGGTGCCTTTTACCGTTTTATTGGTTGAATGTTCACAATCCTCACGTAGGCATGCACAATACTACCAGTGAGTCAGTATTTCATAGTCCTAAATTCACGTCATCGCGCAGTACGCGCGTGCCAATCTCCACCAAAAGGATTATTTTACGTCTTACTCGCAAACTGGACACTCCATTATATAGAAAGAGGGGTGTTTCGAAAACAGAAAGTATTTTCTGAACAAAATCGTTAAATTTTGAATTTTTTACTTGTTTTGACTTTTAGAACAAAAGGTTTTGAGTTTTTGACCGAAAAGGTATTTATGAATGGGAATAAGCTTTGGTCGGTATTAAACACAATGTTTAAGACTGGTTGGAGTCTGGACTCCAACCAGTCGTAAACATAGCGTTTAACACCTCCCAAGCACACATTTATTACCTTATTAATGAGGTGAGGTTTTTTGACAATATACATACCTCAAGCGGAGGATCTGAGTAGCTGACGTTTGAGCCAAGGTGAACGAAGAGATGTTTGTTGTACTGTAGTGATTAAGATAAAAATTACAAAGAAATTGTAATCAGTAAACTTTTGATAAGGGAGAGGTACTTACACTAATGCAGGTCTCAATTAGTTCTCTGAAATATAAAACCGACATAAAAAAACTAAAAACTAGAAAGTACAAGTCACTGCTTCTACAGTTTTCACAGAAGAAAGCACTCAGAGAGCGCAAACCTCTGCCAAGGCTTAAAGGGAATATACATCATTTGCTTTTGCTGTAATTTTCAGAAATGGATGGAATTGGGGGGTTGGAAATATATAGCAAATATAGTTACACTGACTTTTTTGAGGTTTTGGGTTCAAAAATGCTATAAAAACCAAGAAAAACAATCATTTTCCTGTAGTCTGGTTCCCTGACTCCATATAAGAAGAAACAGAGCAGTTTACATACATTGGGAATTGTAAGGTCAGGGAACCAGTCTAGCTGGCTCGTACCCGTTCATAGGTTTGTAATCGATTGCAAACAAGTGCGATGGTCAATTGGGGCCAGTATTTGAAAAAAAGCCATTTTTTTCCAACGCTCATCAACCGATGAGCGTTGGAAATTGATACAAAAATACCACTTTTCTTGAAAATGACAGTATACCAGGTGCCATGATTTTACAGGATGCTTTACACTGTCATTCACTAACAGTCCAGCAAGGTATTTCAAAATGGTTTGGTAGTTTTATTTTTTGATGTTTGCAAATGTTGTATTTTCCCTTTAACAATTCCCCGCCATATTGTGCCGATGTGGGACCCTTCGGTGCAGCGTGAGAAATACCCGGATGGGAAACAACCAAGGCGCGCTGACCGCGAGTGTTGGAGGGCGCCATCTATTGACATGCTTGTCAGGACACCCAAAAGATATACTCGCATAAATGGTGCAGAATCATTTAAAAAAAATCCTGGATCCAGACCCAGATCCGGATCCAGGGGTGAGATTGGGAGAAATTGAAATATCCACGAAATAATCCATAATTTGAGGGTCGCCGAGGGCCCAGAGCAACGAAGGGTCTATGGAATATGCTTGTACAACTTTGCCTTAACCCTAACCCCCTAGGCCCTTGTTGCTTACAACCATCCTCAATCCTCCAAAATCCTCCAAAATTTTGCAACTCCGCCTAAATTTTTCAAAATTGTCAGACAGTCCTGCCTCAAAATGCATTCATCCTCAATCCTCCGAAATCCTCTTGTGCTTCAATCACCATTCATCCTCAATCCTCTAGAATCCTCCAAAACCGCCAGGAGGATTTTGGAGGAGTGAGGTGGGTTAGGGTTAAGACACCCCTAAAACCAATTTCTTTTGTTCTATATACCTTGATAGGTAAAAACAGGCTTACAGAAAAACCTCTGGAATTCCAAAGGGATTCTTTAAAAAATCCTGAAATCACAAAAACTTACTAAAAAAAGTCTTGAAATCGGGATAAATCCTGACAAAATATCCACAAATCAGGAAAAATCCTGACAAGAAAATCCTGAAATCAGGACAAATCCTGACAAATCTCACCCCTGCAGATCACTTCCACAATCTAATGGATTTCTACTTGTACCACCGACCACCCCTGCAAAAATGTTTTATGCAAATCTGTCCATAACTTTTTGAGTTATCTTGTTCAAAGACAAACCAACCAACACAATGAAAACATAATCCAATACTAAATTATTAAACAAATGTACAGTACTACAGGGAAATTACAATTAATTACTGAACCGATCAAGAAGTTAAACAAAAATGGAATACAAACCTCATTTACGCTTTCAGGGTCTCGCTGCAACTCCAGGAAGGCCTGGAATTCCACCAACCTCAGCTTGCGGGTACCGATGGACCGGCCTTCCCAGGCCGGGGGGCCGCCGGGCGTCATTCCGGCCGCGTAGTCCCCGCCGGGTGCATAGGCTTGAGCTGTCGCTGAGAACGGCTTGACGCTGGCAACAGAGACGGGGGAAATGCTAAGAGAGTTGTTAATCGGGAGCTGTACATGTGTGGCAAGGGTGGCTGAGCTGAGATGGGGGGAGGGGGGAGGGGGAGAAGAGGGTGAGTAGGTAGGGGAGAAGTTGCACAAGTAGCGCCAAAAAAAGGAAGGAACAATTAAACAGTTTGAAATCATTTCATCCAAAGATTTGAAAATGTTTCGATCATCTTAAATGGGGAACCGCAAACATAGGGCTGGATAGCTCAGTGGGTGAGGCACCGGAACAGCCATTTGAAGGTCGCAGGTTCGAACCCCGTTCCAGTCAGTTTCTTTGTTCATCTTTTATATCCAAAAAGTGATGAGTTGTTTTGATTCCATCGTTATGGTCTTGTCGTGGTTCAAGTTTTTTTTTTTTTTTTTTTTTTTAAAGCTGGAACTCCTGGGAAGGTGTACACAAGGGATTGGAACAATTGACGGAAATCAACTTACTCTTGTGAGGTACCTGCTTGCGTCAGGCCGGGCTGCCATAGTTGCTGTAGATCAAGACAGAAATAAAAGTAATATAAATTATATTAATTGGTCATTGTTTTGACACTCATGTGTTTAGAAACAAAGAAATACCCAAATTTATGACGAATTTGTAAGAGTTGAGCACATTTCAACTTTGGCGAATTTTGCAGTGAATGCTTCGTAATGTGAAATTCGCATTCTCATGAAGTATGTACTGGCCTTGTAGGGTTATAATACATCAGCATTCAGCAAGACTCACGTGTGCAGGATACGGCGGGCGCAGTGGGGTAGTGCCAGGGATACCCAGGCCCGCGATACCCATGGCGGCAGCTTTGTTGTGAATGGCCGTAGCGGAGACAATCTGGGCCGAGGACATAGCCGCCATACTCTGCAGGGCTTTGTCCTTGGTGTTCTGGTCCTGCTGGTGTGGAGTGAAACACAAACAGGGGGGGGGGGGGGCAAGGAACAGAAGGAGTGAATGAAGAAGAAAGACGCAGAAGAAAGACAGAAAGAAAAACATAGAAATGTTGTAAAATTAATTAGGCATTTGCTTAAAATGGTTTCATGAGTGTTTGAAATCCTGATGTTTACCCTAAAATCATAGACCATAGGCCCTACATGTACATGTTTGTTGTGAAAAGTTTGGGGTGAATGCATCAAGTCGTCAGCGTTTTCATGAAGGGACGAATTGGGCCAGGGGGTGTTGGACAGTGGTTTTGAGATAAACAGGTTTTAAGTTTGTCACTTTTTGAAATAAAGATTTTGCCGATTTTTGGAGTACATGCCGACTACTTTTTGATACAGATAAGTAAGCTGAGATCATAAATTTCAAATATGTACCAATTCCAGTATAATAGAACAATTAATTGCGGAGTAATTAATCTCCATAGAGATTTGTCTGTTCGTGAAAACTCAAAATCCCACACGCCTGTTGTATTGGCAAATTGCGAAAAAACCCATTGCCCATACCCATTGCGCGAATTCGTCTTTTCTTGAAAACTCAAATACATTCAGGTGAAATATTCCCTACATTGATTGTCATGATTTTATTGATTTAAACTGATTTTGACCAAAAGAACTTCACCGAAATGCTCGTTGCTGTTCACTCAACCGAATTTGGCCGGAAAAAGAATTTTTTGGGGGGCCTAATTCGCCTCTTCGTGAAAACGCTGACAAAGTGTCCATCATCAATACTAGTAGTGGGATTTAAATCTGCATCCTTCTTAAGTCGGTTTGAATTCCAATATTCTGTTTCGATTTTTAGAAACATGATTGAAGGCTGAAGAAAACGACTGAAACATCCCCTTATTTGCTCCATGGTCTCTGATTGTAACTGCATTCACTTGCTAGTGGTCTTCTTGGTATATGAATAGCCTGCTCATTTGACATATCAGAGAGTTCCCACCCATTCTTTTTTCAACATTACAGTTCTGGAGTGTTTCTGTAAAGGCCAGTGGTCATTGAATCCTGCAAACTATACCCAGTCATTGGGAGAGCATTGCATGCGGCACCTCACTTGTCATTTTTTTGTTGGCGTAACTGTAAGCTTAATGGGAACTTCCAGTAAAATCAGATAACCGTTATTTGGTTTGAAAACAATTAGGATTAACCAATACAAAAATGGTTAATGTTGATTATCAGAATTAACACCGGTGGGGTGCATGACTTGTTGCCTGGCTACAGTCATGTCTTCTTTTCATTGGATTAGCATGCCAATTAATAGAAAATTCGGAAACTCTTTAAATGTAAAATGAAAGTAATGATCAAAATTACACACGGATGCAAAGGTACCAGCCACATGTACTTTTCTAAAAGGAAAAGTTAGATTCATAAGAAAAAAAAATAATGAAGGAGGGGGTGGTATCTAACTTTGAAAAAAAAATTGTACAAATTTATACAAAACAAGCCCGTTCGGTATTCAAACTGCGCATGTGCAGAGCATGATCTGACAATTTTCCTTTGGGATAAACAATTTGCTGTATGCATGTAAAAATCACAGCCAGGAACTTTGAGTAAGGACAGCGAAGTGTTTTGTATGCCTCAACTTTTGTTGAGTTTCCAATTGTCTTTTTGATTGCATAATTTTTGGGGGAAAAATACATATTCGGTTACCATATCCCCCATAGACTTTCATGTATGTGTATTCATCTAATACTTACTGCGAAGTAAAAAAAAAAGTCAAATCTTGTTATGCACAGAGTATGCACAGATGGAATACCCATTTGGCTTATTATAAGAACAAACACAGGCCTGAACGTTACCGAATGCTTTCCACTAAACAAATAAAACATTAAATTCTAACATTTTCTGTACTGTAAATTTCTTTTTAACAAGGGAATAAATGTGTGCGCTCGAGGTTTTAATCACTCTGTTTAAGACCGCTTAGAGTCTGGGTGCTGATAATTACCCGAGCCGGAGGCGAGGATAATTATCAGCACCCAGACTCTAAGCAGTCTTAAACAGAGTGATTAATACCGACCGAGCACATAGCTATTCCCATTCATAAATACCTTTTTGTTAAAAAAAATCCAAGGAATTCGTTCAAAAAATCCCGATTTTGATCGACAAGTTCACTCCAGCTTTTTGAAACATCCCTCTAGCAAAATGATGTCGCGCAGAACGCACCCGGGGTGTTGCGTTTTGAATTTAGAACTATAAAATTCTGACTCACTGGTAGTGTTGCACATGCCTACATGAGGATTGTGATCGTTCAACCAATGAAACGGTAAGAGGCACTGGATTTTTAGGAGTCCACATTTTATTGTGACACTGGAAAAGTGTTTAAGACCAGCTAGCCATGTCTTTATCATCCGTTTAAGACCGGCAACATGACGGGCTCTCGACCAATAGGAATGGCTAAACTGTCCGAGGTATTTATGAATGAAGATTTCAATAGGTTGTTTTACGGAGAAGAAAACGGAATTGTGGAATGACGTTCCCTATTGTTCTGTTGGAGAAATCTTGTTTCATGCACACGGCAAACTGGTATCAATCCCAAACAACAGAGACACCTCTACCTGCAGGAAAACCATTTCCTACAAATTACAACACATGAATTAGTATAGAAAACTACTGTACAATGAACCAGCGTGCGTTTCTCCGTCGAGAAGAACGTGACCCCTATCTGTTGAGTTCAAAAGGCTGGTTTAACTATAACGCATTCAGAACATCATGCCGGACAATTTCTATATTGGCCACATTCGATATTGAATTAATACAGGTACACACAGTTTACCGAGTTTAGAGCAGGCGTGGGTAGCAAAGACGGCAGAGGGCTTGTTTTTTTTACTTACAAGAGCGAAAAAAGATTCCTGATCAAGGTAAGAACGGGGATAGCAAGAGTCCGAAGGCTGGCCCTTTTGTGAGAGAGGAGAAAGCAGATGTAAGGGTGTGTTGTTGAGAATGGCGATGGGGTTAAGGGCGGGGTGGGAGGGGTGGAGGATGGGGTAATTGCAGAGAAAATGTAGACAGGAGCATTCAGAGGTCCATTTACAATAAATATCTGAGTTTGGTTCCAATTGGACTTCAACTTTTGAAATAAGACCAAGTTTTCGAAACTTTAAAATACCACATACATACGGACATACATGTACTGTACATACGGTACATACATACGGACAGACACAGTGATTGCATGGTCTCTTTTAACTTCGTTCAGGTGAGACAAAAAGTGGCTTATAGACAAAAGGGAAAATAGGGAAAAGCTGGTAGGATGAGGGAAAATCAAATCGCAGGTTGTCAGAGAAAGAGAAAAAGAAAGAGTGAATGGATCAGGGCTTTGCAAAGATGAAAGAAACAGAAATATGACAACAAAAATCAGCACTTTGAAAGGTAACTTCAATGACTGATAGATTGAAAGAATGGTAAAACTGACAGTTGCTGAAAATAGTCCGTATGGGTGAGACCAAGCGAGATGGGGATAGGACTGCATCGTCAAGGGAGAACTTCACTGTCAAAGTCAGAGTAATGGGTCATAGAACCAAAAAGAAAGAAAAGTAAATGGTTGGCGCAAATGCTCTTCAACTTGGTCTGTTTGTCACAGCATGACAGCCCTAAATCTGAAAAAAGCATATATGCAGATTGTAAAAAAGTTTAAGTAATGAATTTTTAATGTGGCTGGTACCAATGCATAAAATAATTGAGCCCTTTTGTCCCCCCCCCCCCTCGGCACAGCCTCAGCCAGCGACAGCCCCCCCCCCCTCCCTTCCCCCCTCCTGCAAGAAACCTCTCTGGATCCGCCCTTGAGCATCTCTTGAGAAAATGAACACATAAAAGCTCACTGCCAGTTTCTTTGGTGTCCTAATTAGTGCATATTCATCGCAATACACCTAGATGCATGAAAGCGTGGCAGGTATGCAAACGTGGTGTCCTGCACACTGGAGCTTTCATTTGTACATGTAGGTCAACGTACTGCTCATACTCAAAGAGCCATATTGTACAGCATAACTGCAGATCGATACCCTTGATAGGTTTCGCGTGCCCCAAGCCCTGCTTGCGTCCCCGACTGTGGCTTGATACATGAAAGGGTGGCAGGTGCGCAAGCCGTACATATACACATGGTGTCGTGCACAAGTTTGTAGGTTACAGAGTGCCATCAAAACGCACTGTTCATGCTACAAGAGTCCATTGCACGGCATGACTGCAGATCGATACCCATGACAAGTTTCACGTGCCCCGAGCCATGCTCGCGTCCCCTGATTGTGGCTTACATGAAAGGGTGGCAGGTGCGCAAACCACACAGTTACACTTGGTGTCCTGCACAAGTTTATAAGTCACACAGCGCCATCTACACGTACTATTCATACTCAAGAGTCCATTGCGCAGCATGACTGCAGATCAATACCCATGACAAGTTTCACGTGCCCCAAGCCCTGCTCGCGTCCCCTGATTGTGGCTTACATGAAAGGGTGGCAGGTGCGCAAACCACACATGTACGCATGGTGTCCTGCACAAGTTTGTTGGTCACACAGCGCCATCTACTTGTCATACTCAAGAGTCCATTGCACGGCATGACTGCAGATCGATACCCATGACAAGTTTCATGTGCCCCAAGCCCTGCTCGCGTCCACTGATTGTGGCTTACATGAAAGGGGGGCAGGTGTGCAAACCACACATGTACACATGGTGTCCTGCACAAGTTTGTTGGTCACACAGCGCCATCTACTTGTCATACTCAAGAGTCCATTGCACGGCATGACTGCAGATCGATACCCATGACAAGTTTCACGTGCCCCGAGCCCTGCTTGCATCCCCTGATTGTGGCTTACATGAAACGGTGGCAGGTGCGCGACCCACATATGTACATGTGGCGTCCTACACGCTGGAGCTGTCATTTGTAGGTCACACAGCGCCATTTACACATACTGTTCATACTCAAAGAGTGCATGACTGCAGATCGATACCCGTGACAAGTTTCACGTGCCCCGAGCCCTGCTCGCGTCCCCCGACTGTGGCTTAACACAAAGGGCCTCAGATCCTACCTTAAACTGCTTGGCGATATCCCTGGACGATCGCTTGGCGAGCACCTGCATGTGACTAGACACCTGCTCAGGCACAAAACACATTGGGTTGGAGGTGAAAAGAAAAACATAAGGGGAAAGAGGCCCAGAACGAGCCTGGTTAATATTTCTATGAAGGCCCTACCTTGCATAATGACTGCAGTTCCCTGGACTTTCTCCGAGCTAACACCTGAATGTGACTTGACACCTGTGGGTAATGTACAGACACACACACACGGATGGAGTCAGCAGATCCCGCACTCCCG
This sequence comes from Patiria miniata, assembly GCF_015706575.1. Taxonomy (NCBI): domain Eukaryota; kingdom Metazoa; phylum Echinodermata; class Asteroidea; order Valvatida; family Asterinidae; genus Patiria; species Patiria miniata. The sequence continues at coordinate 4,801,996 of NW_024037054.1, forward strand.
TTTTTCCTTTACTACAGTTGGGACATTTTGTAGGACAATTTGCTTTCATATTTTTGGTCATTTGGCAACTGAATTTCAGTGGTACATGTAGGAAAAGACAAATAAAATACAATTTGGTTTTCATTCCAAGTGTTTTTAGAGTGGCTGATTAATCCACAAGTAATTTCTGTTCAACAGAAGTTGGATTATGCCCAAAGAAGTAAGGTCCGTAACAATCACGTGCTGGTGCATGGATAGTTCGTATTTTGTTCAAGAAGTCGTTTTGATAATTTGTTACACATGCACCCAGTATATACAAACTCAGTGAAACTAATTCAACGAGACACATTGCTTTGAATTTTTCTGTGTCTATTATTTCAGTGTGTTAAACTAAAAGTGCACACTGGATGCGGAAAAGTGCCATGCACTTTCTGTAGTTATTATTAACAATATTTGTTGCTTCTTATTTCTGAGTTAAAAAAAAAAAAGTTATGAACTATTCTATACCAGGCATTCGATGTTTAAGACGTACTCATGCTTTGGCAGACAATTTCTGTTTTCTTGTTTTAGTTTGATAATAAAAACGAGTCAAAAACACAAAAAAAGTAATCATGCTGCGTAAATAGAGACATGGAGTGAGGCAAGACGGTGTGCATCGTAAGTGCTACCGTGATGAAATGTAACACAGACAGGCAAAATAAATCACAACAACAAAACTTTGTATCATGAATGGGAGAGGGGAGGCGCTTTCGTTCTGTTTGTGAAAATCAAAAGGCAGCTGTTCTCATTGGTAACTAGTTCTTGAAGGATATCAGGCACAAAATGCAGGTGTTAGCTCGGAGAGGAAACAATGCTAAATGAAAACAAAATTAAAAACAGATGAACTTGCCATGCTTATATTACTTGTTTTGGTTTTGCAACTTGGACCAGATCATGTGCCTCTGAATGTTCCGATTATTAACCAGTTCGCGCTGGGCGCCGTGTACACACGCAAAAGGTTTTGCGGTATTCGGAATGGATGACGGATAAACACGGAACGAGTGAGGCCGGGCACATCTGTCAGCGAGCGAGGCCGGAAATAACAGGTTGTGCTACCCGCAGATGACGGCCTGAACCCGTCTGGCGTCAAGGTTTGTGAAAAACAATCCCGCGCCTGGGTCCGGTCAATGTCTCAAAATATTCCCGGCGCAAACTGGTTAAACAATCCCCAATTTTGTTTAGGTGTGTGCATCGGTACCCGACCGCTGATGTCAGGAACCAGTTCCAGATTATAGGATTGGGTACCCGTAACCAACTTTACAAAGTACCTAGTAATTTCTCAGACAATGAAAAAAAGAAGGGTTTGCATGTCACTTGTGGGGAATTTTCAAAATGAAAACCAGGCTACATGGAAAACCAAAACGAATTTCATGTTTTTGTGCATTTTAATGCGCGACAGATGACGCTAGCGAAAGTTGCAGTTTAAACCATTCAGGCACCTTTAGTTTTGATAAGACAATCTTTTACGGATACCCGTGTACCCGTGTTTTACTTCAGAAGGGTACCCTGTTCCGGTACTACCCGTAAATGCACAACACTAGTTTTGTTGGAAGGAACTTGTTTTCTAGTCCGCTAAATCGCTGTAAGAACACTGAAGCTGAACGGATGTATTCAAAGACACATGAAATGGTCAAATTCAAAATTAAAAACTAAAACGTAAAAGGAAAATTAACACAGACAAAAATATGACGCTTTGAACATAAAAACTTGCATACATTTTCAAGCAACATTAAAAATTATAAAGGTTTGATTGCCCAAAGTATGTTTCAACAAAAACATATTTTTTAGAAAACTGTGCAAACAATATAGTCTTCTTGAACTTGTTTTCTTCCAGAGAAAACACCAGTTTGGTTAAAATATTAACATAACACATGCAAGAATAAACGATAAACATGTATATAACAACATATAGCAGCAGAGAAAGGACAAAATTGCAAGGAAAAGAAAACAGAGATACATGTAAAAGGAAAGAAAGTAACATTTTCATGGCTGCACAGGAGATTTTTGCACAATTTGAACTTCTAACTCAAAGGCAGAACTGTCTGTTTTCTTCCAAGGCATTTGCGTAATATTGATAATGGTTCTCCCTACTGTCAACAACAGTATTTTGCCTATTCAATGAAAAAAAAAATAACCTTTTTGAGAAGATGCTGTGTACTATGATATAAGCACCGTCGATATCATAATTTTCAATCATCGATATATCATAATTCCAATATCGAGAATATTTGATATATATCGATTATCCCATGTAAAAGTTAAAGAAAGTGTGGAAAAATTACAGAAAGGGCCTTCAAGCCCCCAAAATGTCCCCATTTTCCAATGGCTTTCTCTGCAGCATATTGCTCAACTTTTAAAACAAATCTCAGCACTGAGAGTTTGTCCATACGGGCGGTTTCTTTTGACGTGCTTCATTAGCTAAATAACGAATTCCAGCAAACGCAGAGCACATAGCGAGGCCGCTTGGCATTTCCTGATGTTTCTATTTTCAGTCACAAGCACAAGTTACCTGACAAGTTTTATTGCATTATACAGCGAAGTTTTATAAACACAAAGTACAAGCACAAACGGATGATATATTTTGATGATAATCTGACTCATTTTCGGTATTTTTGACGTCATATCTCAATATCGACGTTTTCGAAATTTCGATATGATAAAAAATTGCTATCGGCGATATCGATATCAAAATAATATTGAACAATTGAGTAATATCGATATATCGACGGTGCTTATGATGATAATCGAAGCATCATGTAAATACGTTTTTGGTATTGTTTTCAAAGAGGTTTTAACAAATTTTCCTGTTTTTTTTTTTTAAATACCAGATCATTATTGTCCGGTGGCCTTTAATTGGTATTAAGGAACAGGTGGAAACAGGTGCGAATGAAAATCAAAGGAGGACATGAACCTTTGCTGTCAGGTACCACCATAAGGAGCACATCAAACCCCTACTGAGATAGGACAGGTGGTGGGAGTCAGCCCAGGTCAGCTCGGCCTATTTATAGAGTTTTACTTCAGATGGTAATATACAGCTCTTTATAATTCCCAACTTTGTCATACCAGAACTCCCATACATTATTCATGATGTAATTTTTTTTTTCACAGAAGGAAAATAAAGATTTGTATCATAAAAAAAGTGTCTCGGGAGGTTACCCTCTTTCTATTAATTTTTTTTTTCCCATTAAAAATTCCTTTCGACACTTTTTTGTAGTATTATTGGAATACGACAGACAATGAAAGTAAACACATAAACAGTATGTTAGACAGTACAGAGTGCAGAGAATAGAGAAAGGAGAGCTCTGAAATACAGCAAGAGAGAAATTTGTGCCATTTGGCCCAACATGATGATATTGGCCACGGCTTCAGTTTCTGACCAGTGACCTCCTACAGTATGTCCCCCCAAAAAAGTGTCCGTCTAACTATTTTTGAAATAACAACAAAACCATGCAGCCAATTTTGAAACCTTTTTGATTGTGCAGATACTTATTAATTATCCTTGGCCTAAACCCTTTTGAGTTTTATTTAATTTCATTCACGCATCACTGCAAAATTTTTGGACACTGTGACCAAGTTCCTTGCCTTAATCAATTTCAGTGCTGTGTTATGTAAGCTGTGTGAAAATAAATGCTGCATGTTGTGAAAAAAAAACTGATGTGGTTTAGGATTGGAATCATTTGCCCTTGAGGTCTTACCATGACTGATAGCCAGGCAAATGATTCCAATCCCAACCGCAGCCCTTTTCACAACATGCAGAATTTTACACAGCTTACATAACACAGCACTGAAATTCATTAGACTAAAATTAAGGCAAGGAACTTGGTCACAGGGTTAAAAAATGTTGTTGTGATCAATTGACAATTGTGTAGTGATGCATGACTGAAATTCAATGAAACTCATAGGGGTTTAGGCCAATATGAGGAGTAGCTGCACAATCCAAATATGTCAAAATTGGATTCATGGTTTTGTAGTTATTTCGAAAAAAGTCAGGCGGACGCTTTTTTGGGGACATGCTGTATACTGAGTCGATCTGAAGCCACAGGCAAAAATGCATCATGTACGTACTCTGTGTATGCAGAGCCAGTCTTACCTGCTTTCGTGTTCTTGTTTTTCCTGTTCTGAGCTTAATATACCTTGCGATGAGTTCGTTGCGACCTATTTACCAAAAAATTAAAAATGAAAACAAAAACTGAAATGCATGCATACCACATCACAAAATGCTTGTACAGGGCGAGTCCGAATGATCTGGACCCAAATAAAAGAAAATATTAAAAATATGTAGCAATTATCAAAACAAACTGCAAATGAGATATGTTACTTGTATCGGCTGGTATTTTGGACATATTTGGTGAAGGTTTAATATATTTCAAACAATGCAGTCACATCAGTACGCAATTTCAATAAATTTGTTGAACCATGGAACCGTGGTCAGAGTGTTTTTTAGCGTGTGCTCTTTGCTAGCACTTTTCCTCTAAATGGTATAATGGATATACATGAAACTTGCACCAAATATGTCCAAAATACCAGCCTATAACATATCTCATTTGCACTTGTTTCGATAATTGCTACATATTTTTAAATATTTTCTTTAATTTGGGTCCAGATCATTCCTATGCTTTGAAGTTCTATAGTGTGGATCAAATTTCATATTCCCACGTCATATTTTGCCATGAAAAGATGAGGTATTCCAAACAAAGGTTGTTTATAATGTAAACCTGGCTCAACCCTGCATGATAAGAAGAAAGTTGTGAATAATTCAAGCTGTGCTATCTACTGGTATTATTATATTCGGACTTGGTGGTCCGCAAGATAATGCCACTCATAAAACATTAGAATCCTCACAAACTCGCCTGTCGCCGAACAAAAAAAAAAAGCTGTCGAGTGGGTATTGTATCCAATTCTCCCGTGTTGGTGGAAAAGTGTCAACACAAGTCCACAATGCTATCTGGGCTTGCTTTTGTACTGGCTACCCGTAATATTTGGTGCCAAGTTTTTGATCTGTTCGCCGTACAATGACAGGATTGTACACAATGCCTACGTCCATGTAACATGAGTCTTTGACATCACTTCAACAATGAGAGCTATCATTTGTGCTTATATACCAAGTAACCGTAACTGCTAAACTGAAATGCCATTGTGGCCGACAGCCTCATTTTTCGACCTTCTGTTTCTTCCCAAATCCTCCAAAATCCTCTTTGCAAAATGGAGGATTTTGCAGGATTGAGGCTACATGGCCAAAGTGTGTGGCTGATTTTGGAGGATGCACTGTGTCAAGGTCTTAGGCCAGACTTTGTGTAATTGTATATGCTCAGCCGTGAATAAATTTAGATCTACATTATACTTGAAATGCTCCAGGGAGGGGGTGGGGATGGGGTGGGGGTGGGGAGATGGGGTGGGGGGGGGGGGGAGAGGATAACCCACCGCAAAGCACCCTTGTTACAATGGTTGTGGGAAAAGAAATTGGCATCACTGATCTCATTAAAGTATCCATCACAAACAGTAGACAAGCATATAATTTATGACACTGCAACCTCATTACCCACAGAACTATCAGTGAAATTGTCAGAATAACTAATGGTACCTTACACAAACACTGACATGGTTAATTGATGGGTCAATCAAGCATGAGGCAACTAACCACCGTGGAGGAACGATTTCGGAGCTAATTATCAAATTTTGTTTTTGACTGTCACTATAGTGATAAGGTTAATGAAAATTGGGTGCACATGTATAATTGTGTGACTAGTGGATATGGGATAAAACCGGTTACCCCTTAAGCACTTGTATTACATTGTACTACACTATATTCATTCCTTGATAAACCCAAAATCACTGCCTGCCGGGGCGGTTTGGGGCAGTAGCGGGAGTAACAGGCAGGGCGCGTTTGGGCGGCAGGACCAAGGGGATTAACTAACGGGTTAAATACATGTAAGATGTCAAGGAACGCACAACTTCTGCATCTTGTTGGATAGAGTTATACACTGCTATGTACATGTACATGTACATGTACATGCTTGCATATATGTACACAAGTTCATGTGAAGGATGCACGTACACATATATGGAATGCAACATCCAGTTTAATAATTGCATGTTACGCTTGACACACATTCACAGCAAATCACACGCTGCATTGGATGCGTGTATATGGACTGCCTAAGCATACAGTGAACAAATGCTCCACACATGTAAATGCTATGTTCACACTCCCATATCTTTGTATAGCTTCAACATAAAAAAACAGACTAAATTTCCATTTTACATTCAATAATATGAATTAAATCAAGCACACGGTAATCGTTAATTGGTTTATCCTAAAACTCTGGAATGACCCCTGATTTTTTTTTTCTGCCATAATGGTCGTTTACAATGGTTGTGCTGGTTCTTGTGAATAATAATTTCCATTTCACATTTAAAATATGAAATTGTTGCGCAAATATGAATCACGTTAAATCAGGCAAAGGTACATGTAATAGTTAACTGATTTATCCTGAAACTGGTTTACTTTAAAAAATAAAAAAAATAAAAAAAATTGTTGCGCATTTTTCTGCCATAATGATTGTTTGGAGTGGTTGTCATGGTTGCTGTCATTCATCGTCTGCAAACCACCCTATTTAAAAGACTTTTCGTTGGTGGTTGAATGATGCATCGCTGCACACACACAGGCCAAATTAACTGTGTGGCTCTTGCCCGACCCAGATCTGTTTTGTTCAATCACAGGGTAGAATGGTCATTTTTTTTTAGCTCAACTCCCAGAGGCCGAGGCGCGAGTGCCTGGTTAATCACGGCGTAGTTGTGTGTGCAGCAGTACGCTGACATGTTTGGACGAGAATTCGTCCTAGGGAGTCACAACCATCTTTTTCTGTTACTGTCAAAAACAAGTTGAGAAGTCAAATCTAAATATATGTGGCTTAAACTTTAACCCTCCTGCTGTCTGAAAAGTCACAGACAGTCAAAAATAATTAATCCTCTTCCCCTGCCATGCCTTTTACACAGGCTAGTCACCAACAGCCAGATCATATTTCAAGCAAGCACTGTGACTAGTCAAACTCAGTCAACAGACGAAAGTAGAAATGGGATAGGCACAGCTGGTTTATCAATCACCTACAGTCAAAGTACAGCTGTATCAAGTTGCATAAACAGTCACAGCCAGTCAATCCTGCTTTATGCAAGCTGGGAGCTCTGAACTGTTGAAAACAGTCACTTGATTGACTTTGACTGAAAGGTCAACTTGGCACAGAATGTATGTTTGCATAGGAGGGTTAGTGTCAGAGTGATCTTGGTACAAGCCCTATTTTGTCACAAATGACGTTAATACTATTGAGACTGTTATAAATGACCGTCATATAATCCGAAAATCACTCAAACCATTAATGACTCATTATTAAAACCCGAGCATGGAACACGAGATATATGTGTCTCTGATGATGCCAGACTTTGTGCCTGAGCGAATTGCTTTTAACTTCCATTTCATGGCGCAACTCAAGTGTGACTGAGTGGAGGCTTCCCAGTAATATACAAAAAAAAAAAAAAACTTCACCGCAAATAACCCCCTAGAACTACTGCAATCAACGAGGGACTATGCACACAAATAACGAACCACAGATCGCCTCGCCAGTCACCCGGGAATGAAATGAAAATAGAGATTTATTAACTGTCACCTTATAAGGCAAGATGAGTTTGCCCTCATCTCCAGGGTCTGACACGCTATAACCAGTGTGCCGAACAAACCCCCCCCCCCCCCCCTCAAAAAACAACAACATACATCAGGCTCGGGTTCAGGCAAAGACCAGCCCAAGAGGATTCCACTGAAAAAACTGCACATTGATTTCTCGTGTATTGGTGTTATTACATTTCCTGTATCAAAGAGCACGATCGTGTTTCCGTGAGGCCCGCAAAACAAATTAATATATGCTTGACTGAAATCCGTGGGCCAGGCGGTGGCGTTAAGTTCACACATCATGCTTCAATGTAATGAACTACACCTTCATTACTGCTACTACTTGTTATCTGTCAGCACACGAACAGATTGATAAACTCGTAGTCATACACGCGTAATTTTTTTCGGTCTCATGTTCTGTGGACACAAAACGTTACCGATATTCTGTTGCATCGGATACTCGTGTGAATGCACCCCCCCCCCCTCAAACGCTCTTCACACTTTTCGAACCGAAACCGGCAAAGTGTACCCACTAGTCAACTCTCAGGTACTTTTGGCCGAGGATGTTCTCCACCCGCCACGCATGACCTAATTTCATAGGAGTATCCGCATCCCAGGGGAAGTCACAGATACATGTACACAGTGCATCAATATATCGGCTGTTATTTCCCCCACCAAAATCAACCAAGGGTAACAAGATCGTCCGAGTCCCATGGCTCCCCTATTCCTTAGGTGTTTGCAACTGGAAACTGGAAAAATTATGGGGCTTTTTTCGGACGCTGATAAACTGAAGGCCTATATGACAAATGGGGTTTGGAGATGTATGGCATTACAGAGTTTTAAAACTATTTGTTTTCATATATTAGGCCCCCCCAAAAAATATTTGGTCTCTGGTCAGACCAAAGTTCCAGAATTGACGCGGCCACGCGGCTTTTTTTTTTTTTTCTTCAAGCTTGGATTGTACAGACAAGGTGGGTACTATTTTGCTTTTTTGGTGTCCTCATGTACATTGGTGTCCTCCATAATTTGCCTTGGTGCTTTCGATCATTTGCCTTGGTGCAATTTCCCATTTCTTGGTGCTCTTTGGTAAAAAAATTTGAGGAGGTGCGGAAATAGAGTGCGCTGTTGGAGCTACCGCGGAACATTTTGGGAGAAAAAAAAAGATCGACGCGCATGATTAAAATCGACGCGCGCACTGACCAGAGACCAACTTATTATTTTTTTTGGCCTTAGTCATGTGTAAGATGTTGTACAGTACCTAGATACTAAACAAGTAATCTGCGAATCACACGTTGCTTTTGTGTTCTTCAAAAATATATCACATTTTGTGCATTTTTCAACAATGACCTCAATTAACCCCTAGATGACCTTTGACCTCCAATTTCGAAAGACTTGTGATGAAACTCCACCCAACCATCACTCCATCCAAGTGACATTAAAATCTATCAAATTCTGTAGATGAAGAAACATTTGCAGCAGATTTGAACAATAACCTCCGATGACCCCTACATGACCTTTGACCTCAGTAATCCGATGGGAAAATTGTGTCTCCCTACCCAAGGGCCACTGCATCTAAGTTTCACCAAAATTCATGACAGCATGTAGAAGTTATGCATTTGTTTCAAAATCTTAACCTAAACTTTAACATACATATATGTCAATACAGAATTTAGGACTGGCAAGTGTCCCCCAAAAAACTTCGTTTAGGCGGCACAAAAGTACTAATGGAGAGGAGTTTGACTCCAAACATCGTTATTCAAAGTAAACCATTCATATACGTACACAACCAGCTTCTAGTTATTAATTCCTTCATCGCTGCGCTGCAGGGACTGCCAATTAGGTTTGCTCCTACCTGTAAGCTCTTGGTAATATCGCAATCACAAGATCAGGCTTTTCTCCCACTATTTCCAATCAAGCGCCGTTAACAGATTTAAACGAGGCGGGCCAGAGAGTCAAGAATTAGAGTTGTAAATTTCCCAGACTAGCAAGGGGAAGAACAATTTTGCACGGGCGATTACTGCTATCCAATTTAATCCTCCCAGTCCATCGGTAAAAAATTCTCTATAAAAAGTGCATGGTAATTTCTCATACAAGCTACAGATAGGCCATCCTGGTGAGATGATTGTATTAGCGATGGGGAAATTACGCGCCATTCTGCAATTTCCCACGACAAAACATTTATTTTTTCATGCAATTTGATCGTCAGACTTTTTCTCCTGACATCTTATTCTCCCGGACCAACAATGTCTTGCACAGTTCATCACCTCGGACTTCAATTCTGCTCAGAAGATAATTGATTTACCAGCCAAGATATAGTTTTTTGTTAACGGACTCCAAAAACTTTCTGGCTGGCCCAGGTGGACCCTGAAGGGAAAGACATCTACCTGTTATTGTCTGGAGAGCCAGAAAAGCAATAAAACCAGGCTGATGACTGAAGAGGTGAAGTAACTGAGGAGTGACAGGGCGGCCCGTTGGGAGCCAGCCGGCTGGACAGGCCGCCCCGGCAATCGAACCAGCAGACCTGGGATTCTTTCTCAGATGGCTGAATCAAAGGTATCTCCTCGGTCGTTGCCAACGGGCCATTAGGGCAAGGAACACGGTAAATACATGGTGCATTTCCAACGGCAATTTTTCTTTTTCAGGGAAGGGAAGATGATGCCATCTTATTGCTAAAGGGAAAAAAAGGAAATTGTCTTGCCTTCTCGTCCAGAGGGCCCGAGGATTGTTTCTGTAATTGGGCCTTCTTTTAATATTAAAACAACACAATACACAGAAGGTAAAAAAACAAACAACCAAATATGACAAAATAATTATTTCCAAAGTCACGGGCCATTGGGCTAACACTTCTTTCTGCCCACATGCCCTCTAAGGCCTCCTCCCGCCAAACAGATGATTGTCATGTCACTCAGGGGTGTCAAAAAACCTGGCCGTATAACTTCTGTGCCGTACACAATACACTTGCCTTCTGGAAGGAAAAGAAAAGTTCCACCAGTCAAAATGAAAAGGGAAACTTGGAACGGGCCACTGAAGCACTTTCCCATTGGCTGAAGCAAGGGCTCATAAACATACAATGGCACTGGCCAAAAGACAGACCGATTATGACAGAGACACTACAGACAGGTAAGATTTGGAGGATGAAGGGGGGAGTCTGGACACCTGTTTTTTCTTACTATGTGGACCCTAGCAGCCGATCAGGCACTACAATGGAACACGAGTCAACAGGTGCCGGGTGGATCAGAAATTACGTGAAATTCAATTGCCGAGGGTTTGCCTAGGGGACCATCTGTACACGCCATGAGGCCGGAGGTTATTTGTTTTGAAGACTGCCGTGTGCGTTGGACCATCCCTACATGAACCTCTGCCAAAAAAGGTGAACTTTGAGAGTGAAAAAGCCAGTTGGGATCATGGGAAGGTTGTGACACGAACTGAACCAGTCAATGAATCAAAGTAGAGATTGAAGAGTTTTTGTGGGACACAAACAAGGCTGGCCCCTCTTTTAACCCCCTCCCCCCAAAAAAAGGGACAAAGGATGCTGTCATAAGAGATTTTGTCATGAAAATTACAAAACTCTATTAAAATACTGTATTATTTGGAACACTACTGACTGCTTTCACCTTTTTATTAGAAATGGATGTTTTATTATTAAAGGGAATGTACATCATTGGCTTTTGCTGTTATTTTAAAAAATGAACTATTTGAGGGGATAGTTTAATAGATCAAATATTGTTACACTGACATGTTTGAAGTTTTGTGTTCGAAAATGCTGGAAAAGCCAAGAAAAACAAAAACGTTCCAGTAGTCTGGTTCCCTGACTCCACTAAAGATGAAATGGATCAATTTATAGATGCCGGAAAATTGTTAGGTCAGGGAACCAGTCTAGCTGGCCTGCACCCGTTCATGAACATGTAACCAATAGCAAACAAAATTTTGACTTAACAAAATGGTAAATTTGGAGCAGTAGTTGAAAAATAATTAGGTTTTTCCAACGGTGGTCGGCCGACCACCGTTGGAAATTTATACAAAAATACCATTTTCTATAAAAATTACTTCACGCCAAGTGCCATAATTTTACAGGATACTTTAGACTGTCATTAACCAACATCCTAGTGAGGTATTTCGTAAAAACTTGGTAGTTTTATTTGTCGATGTTTGCAAATGTTGTATATTCCCTTTAAAAGAGATAAAAAAGACAGTGATCCAAATTTTTAAAATGAAAACGAAATTTGTGATGCACACAGAATTACTTTCTTTTGATACTTTAATATAAATGTATGTAATTTAATTTCTAAAGTTTTATCATCAAACAGTTATGTATTAAAAAAAAAAGACTTTCCGAAAATTTCTTCAAAAAGTTAAAATGAGCTTGGTTGGTCCGAGCCTGATGATGGCAGTAACTTTTTTTTTTAGTTGTGCACAAAGACTTGTGATAAATGAACTACCCAGACCACCTATCTCAGATTGGTTTTTTGCCGGGACCTCGGCGTATCGGCAATCACTCGCACTTGGAAATTAAAACCTGCTGCCAGCCTCCCAGGAATGCAGCTTGATTAATTTTTTTGTTTCGGCCGCCGACATTCCAATCTCTCTTTGTCTCGCGACAAAAATTGAAGGAAAAAGAAATATTAAAGGGGCACTCCGTAGTGTTTCCCAGGTACTGTTTAAAGGGAATGTACATCATTGGCTTATGCTTTAAGTTTCAGAAATGAACTATTTGAGGGGTTAGTATCATAGATCAAATTAATGTTACACTGACATGTTTAAAGATTTTTTTTCGAAAATGCTGGAAAAACCAAGAAAAACAAAAATGTTTAAGTAGTCTGGTTCCTTGACTCCACTGAAGATGAAATGGATCAATTTACAGATGCCGGAAACTTGTACGCTAAGGGAACCAGTCTAGCTGACCTGCACCCATTCATGAACATAAAACCAATTAGCAAACAAAATTGGACTGAACAAATTGTAAATTTGGAGCAGTAGTGAAAAATAGTTAGGTTTTTCCTACGGTGGTCGGCCGACCACCGCTGGAAATGTAAACAAAAATACAATTTTCTTGAAAATGACTTCACACCAGGTGCCATAATTTTACAGGATGCTTTAGACTGTCATTTACCAACATCAAAGGTATTTCGTAAAAACTTGGTCATTTTATTTTTCGATGTTTGCAAATGTTGTATTTTCTCTTTAATAAAGTGTCGGTAAAGGCAAACTCTCTTTTTAAAATCAATGATAACATTTTTTTTTTAATGATCTTTGGAATCAGTTTTGTTAAAATGTCAAACCTATGTATATTTTTTATTCACCCTAAACTCCCTACCGGCTTTTTACTAACAACAGTACCAAGTCCGCCAAAATCCATCACCGACTCTGCTTCACATAATGCTTCAGGACTAAACCTGCCGAAATCCACCACAAATCCAACACTGCTATTGGTGGATTTTGATGGACTTGGTACTCATGGCTTGCCTACCAAAATCCCCTCAAATAGCGGGGATGGATTTCGATTGAGTTAGGGTTAAAGGCCTTAACCCTAACCCCCTAGGCCCTTGTTGCTTACAACCATCCTCAATCCTCCAAAATCCTCCAAAATTTTGCAACTCTGCCTAAATTTTTCAAAATTGTCAGACAGTCCTGCCTCAAAATGCATTTATCCTCAATCCTCCAAAATCCTCCTCATCCCAAAATTTTGCACTCGTGTTTAAATGAAGGATAACCCAACGCCAAATCCTTCAAAATCATCAGACAGTCCTGCCTCAAAATGCATTCATCCTCAATCCTCCAAAATCCTCTTGTGCTTCATTCACCATTCATCCTCAATCCTCCAAAATCCTCATGTGCTTCAATCACCATTCATCCTCAATCCTCCAGAATCCTCATTTGATTCAATCACCATTCATCCTCAATCCTCTAGAATCCTCCAAAACCGCCAGGAGGATTTTGGAGGAGTGAGCTGGGTTAGGGTTAAAGGCTTTAAGCTTATGAATTTGGGATCAAGCAACAGGAAAAATAAAAGAATATTGAGAAACCTGAATTTCTGGAACTATTTAATTTTAATCATCAACAGATTGGTGAGATGTTGTTCATCATTAAATCTGACCCGGCTCCGTGCGCCAGTTTGGAACTTGGCAGCCATTTCCGGTGAAAACGCAGCCTTGCACAACAGCCTATTCATCACTGTGGCGTTAATAACTTTCCATCATTAGGGCAAGACGCGAGATACGCACACACACAGCACAGGTAAGGGCCGGGGGAAAGACGATAATTAAAGTGACCTAGGAGACGGGCCTCATCTGCAGAACATTCCAAGCATTCCAGACCCGAGTGGTGGGGGAAACCCAGGCACTCCGCCACTAATGGGTTGGCTGTTTGCTGATTACTACAGCGCAGGGGCCGGGGAAAAAAAAAATTAAAAAAAATAGGAAAATCTGAAATGGAAGCATAGTTATTAGTCATGCTTTTTGTGTGTGATTGATGTGGTTTTTCAATGAGTAATCTTGCAAGGAGCCTGGTTGCTGGAGAGATGTGTGTTTTGACTTTAGATTTATCGCGAGAAAAATGTTAAATAGTCCATGGTTGATTGCACGATGGCACCAGCTAGTGCCAGGCATCAATATAATGATAGGAGACAGTTATGTTGGGCTGAGCAAAACTCATGATACAAATCTGTTGTAAGCAGCTCCACGGGGCTTAAAACAAAGTCGAGCATATGGGATTTGAGAATAAATGATGCAAGCTGCACCAAATCATATTTCCGGGATGGAATCCCCCTGCCCTGCTAAAAGGGCAGATCCCCCAAAATATTTGAATCAAACATTTACGGCTTGGGGTCCAGTGCCCGCAGAAGGGCCCGGAGAATTTGTTGAATTCTAGATGCTCTGTGGTGCGATCTGAGGCAAGTTCTGACCACTTTAGCCAATTGTTTTTAGCAGTAGATAAGGGTGTGCGCAGTGGCTGCCTTTTTTGCGATGCCATTTAAAAAAAAAAAAAAGGGTTCTTTTGGGGGGGGGGGGGGGGCATGGCCCCTGTTGGCCCCCATGGATCGTCGTTGCCCTAATAAGTATGTTGGTAGGAACATATCCAATAGTGTCTTGGATAAAAGAGTACTTCTTTACATCAAGTGATACAATGTACCAAAATGTAATTGGAATAATTACGTGGACACGGTAGGCTATTAACTGATTTTACAATACTTGAAGAAGCTTGATTATGTAAGTTTAAAATCTGTGCTTATTTTTTTAGTGCAATGCAAGAAATACTGAAAAGGGTTTAAACGTACGCTGTTACACTCTTACAGTAGGCATAGCTGATGTAATTTCTATGTAATCTCTTAGATATCTCATCATCTGCAGGCTCCTACACGCATCCTACAGAGCTGATAAAAAAAAAAAATCGCAAGTTATTTATTTTAACCCCTGCATCCGGTTGGCAACTTATCCCTGATGGTTTGGAGTTGGCAAGCAGCCAGCAAAAAAAAACACAGCTTCATTTCGTTGACTTCTGATCTTTGTTTAGACAGCGTACGTACCAAATGGGTTCATGAAGGATGTCTAGCACAAACATAAATTCTCGGAAAATGATACCCAGGTCTGAAGGAGTTCAACATTTAGGGATAATAAAGAAGAGGTTTGTTTTTAGTGGAAAATTCCGGTTAAAGGGAAAATACAACATTTGCAAACATCAAAAAATAAAACTACCAAATAATTTTGAAATACCTTGCTGGACTGTTAGTGAATAACAGTGTAAAGCATCCTGTAAAATCATGGCACCTGGTATACTGTCATTTTCAAGAAAAGTGGTATTTTTCTATCAATTTCCAACGCTGATCGGCCGATCAGCGTTGGAAAAAACTGGCTTTTTTTCAAATACTGGCCCCAGTTGACCATCGCACTTGTTTGCAATCAATTACACACCTATGAACGGGTACAAGCCAGCTAGACTGGTTCCCTGACCTTACAATTCCCCAAACTGCTCTGTTTCTTCTTAAATGGAGTCAGGGAACCAGACTACAGGAAAATGATCATTTTTTCTTGGTTTTTATAGCATTTTTGAACCCAAAACCTCAAAAAAGTAAGTGTAACTATATTTGCTATATATTTCCAACCCCCCCCCCAATTCCATCCATTTCTGAAAATTACAGCAAAAGCAAATGATGTATATTCCCTTTAATCAAGACCATTTTTTTTTACACATTGTTTTAGTACTAATGACATTACCTTTGCAGTTATAATGTTATGCATTTAGAGTGGACCAAGAGGCATTACGAGAAAGGGTCCAAGGAGCTCTTCTTTTTTTGGTGGAAGTAGGCCTACTATTTGACATCAGCCCTGGAATGAAACTAGTCTATGGAGTATCCCCTTGCACTGCAAGTGTCTGTGATATGTGAGAAGATTAGGCGATTAATTATGCAACAGGACTGTGTCTTGACCTCGAGATTCTGACCATTCAGCGGGCGCCTTCTATATCGGGTCTTCGGTATACCTGTTGTCATGGACATCTAATAAAACCTCAACACGACGTCCATTATGCTTTTACGTTGTGAATTGAGTGGCCTGTAAACGATGTGTTACGCGATCCGTGTACGTCCTGTGGCTTTGAATGATCATCCCATAAACATTTTGAAATAACGCGCGTTCATGTCACGCCCATGATGAGCGTTCGCCTATTCTATACGCGCAGAATTTTGCTTAACAGTTTTAAAAGCCAATGTCGTGTCTAGGTTTTATTAGATCTTTATGCCTGTTGTTGTATTACATGTACCAAAAAAAAAAAAAAAAAGGGCATCCAAATTGACCAATCAACAGCTTAGTCCAGATTTTGGAAGAAAAGACTTACAGTCACAGTTGATTCTGATTGGCTGGCATGGGGGGTCGCATAAATTCGCATGCTTAGATATATCAGATGTTGGACCGGAGACGGAGAGCTCCGTTGGACAACCGGTAATACTCAGACTAGAACGAAGCCAGCTGGGCCCAATATCATGGAGAGCTGTAAGCTCTAAATATTTCGCTTAAGTTTTGTGCTGAGCAAAAATCAGCGGAGAACCAGTCACAAGCAGTGTACATTGCATGACAATTTGGTTGGTAACCTGTTTATGCTGAGCCAATATTTTCTATGCTTAGCAGGTTTCTGTGTTGAGCAGCTTGCCATAGGACGCACCCAGCCATCAGGGTTAATTGATGGCAAAGATTTGCAGGTGCGCACCGCATAGAAGAATCCCCGGTGATTTACCTCACCAAATCTCCCCGCTTGTAATATTTCCATCCCATTTATGACCTGTCAGCCATTCATCTTTTCTCTCTCCGTCCCCCTTCCTTTCTCTCTCTTTTTTTTTTTACCCCCGACGACGACTAACGTCCGCCGCAACAGGGGCGTCTCTTTGTCCTACGGCATTCCATCCTGGTGGTTGCCGGGGAAACCTTTCAAAGAAAATTTTCAACAGGTCTGTTTCCCTCGGGAATATGTACGATGCCACATCGGGGCACAGGGAGCGCGAGTGGACACTCGGTTTAAAGTGCACAGAATACGCCACAAAGTAATAACGGGATGGACCCAGGAAGCACGTAACTTGTGATAGCAGATGATCACATTATTAATTATTTTTTGTTAAACATTATGGTGATGAGTTTTTACTTAGTGTGAACTCCATTTATGAAGGTACCCACAGTATTTTTTTAAATCCATTTTTATTTTACTAGTGGATGAATAACTGTTTTTCCTCAACATGGGAACAGAACATTTTTAGTTTAGGAGACTAATGAAACCTAATGAAAGGTCGCAGCTACTATTTCATTATTATCATAGTGTATCATTATCATATTTACAAGTACAGTACATGCACTTACCCTTTTTTTTTTTTAAATTCACAGTGTTTATTTCAAGTGGGATGGACCTTTCAACTAAAAAGCTCTGCACAAAGAGAGCTGTCACAAACAGCGAGCGCAAGACAAATATTGACACAAGATGTTAAATACATTTTAATATCACGGCCCATTAGTAACAGACAATGTCCATAAATCAACGGTATCTCGCTAATGCGACAAGAATCTTACGACTTTGCCTAAATAAATTGGGACTTCTTATCCACTTCAGGGCGCAATTATTGTGACTATTTAAACTTGTCGATGTGGATGTTGCTTTGGATGGTACCCTGCGAATATTTTATTTATGAAGTTTAAACTTTGGAATAGTTTTTTTTCTATTGGGCATTTATGTTTCAAATTTTAAGAAAGACAAAAGGTAAAATAAACAAAGGACTTTTTTGGCAATCCAAATCCAGGTCACAGATAGCCTTTTAACCCTCTACTGTTTAAACAGTCACAGACAGTCAAAAATTCTATCCACTTCCCCGCCATGCCTTTTACACAGGCTGGTCACCAACAGTCAGATCATATTTCAAGCAAGCACTCTGACTAGTCAAATTCAGTCAACAGACAATAACAGGGAAACTGGTGGGCACAGTTGTCATATCAATCACCTAAAGTCAAAGCACAGCTAGGTCAAGTTACTTAAACAGTCACAGCCAGTCAATCTTGCTTTGCGTACACTGGGGATTCTTAACTGTTGAAAACAGTCACTTGACTGATTTTGACTGAAAGGACTACTTGGCACAGACGGTATGTTTACATAGGAGTGTTAGTGTTTTTAAATGTACATGTAATAAACTAAAAAGGCAAAATGTCCGTGTTAACGATCATTTATAATTAATTCCCTTAAAAAAAAAAAGAATTAGTTTCTTTTGTTTAATTTCTTGGCAAAACAATTTTGGTTTATTGAATTCTAATGGTAACAATGTTTGTACTTTATTCTAAAGTCCAGTTGATAACTCGTAGACAATTTGAGGTCACTTTAAAAAGAGGTCTCCTCTTCAATAAGAATAGAATGAGTTAATAATGAACTGTGTTGTACCTGTAGATTCATATATGCATCAAGTAAAGAAAAGGAAAAAAAATGGAAAACTGCAATGATTTTTCAAGGGAAAATGGTTTTCCTGCCTAGTATTCGAAGAAACACAGATGAAATCAATGATACCCTGTCCCATTGAGCTCCTTGTCCTATCCCAACTGACGTCAAAGTTTTTATTTGCTCGACAATCGATTCCACTAAAGTTGTGTTGACACAGGCCAAGTCTGCCTCCCCTCGAACAATAACACTGGTTGCTTCTTTGATCCACAGGCTCATGTTTGCTGACCCACTTCCACAGGCAACAAGAAAAAAATAAGGGGGGGGGGGTCGGATTGTGATGAGTGTGACATAATGATGGAAGTTTCATTCAAATCCTGATAGCTGGGTTTTTGTTGTTGGTACAGATCAATTGTGTAGGGATTATTTGAAGAATGCTTCAAATTTGAAAGTTTTCAATATTTTTTTCGTGGATGCCATTGGGGGGGGGGGGGGGCACAACAAATTACTATACCCAGACTATTTGCCAAGTACTCAACAGCCAAAAGAATTAGCGGTTTCGCTAAAGTACATACATGTGTAAATGTACAGTAAGTGACTATGGACCAGTGATGACAAATACTAGTGGTGAACAGATAAGAAAGTGCAAGAAAACTTTTGTCGCTAAACAGTATCTTTCAAGCACTAACCCTAAAGATCCCCAACCAGACAAACTCCAACACAAGGGCGTGGTGGAGTCAAGCTGTTATAGTGCAAGTTTAATAGCACAGGGTGTTGGAAAGGGCGCACAACAAATTTCTAAAGCTTTTAAAAACCAGTAAAATTATGATACAATATATTGGGTTTTTTTAATGGCTTTTTAAGTGTAAAGCAAGTCTGAAGATTGGTGTAACGTAGCTCACACAAATACAGGTGCGAATTGGACGTGATGTCATGAAACGGTTGCGACGAAATTCATAGGAACCAAAGGGTGTTCAACTTTTGTGCATTCGCGTCATGAATACTTAAATTACATTTTGCACTGCATCTTCCACCCAGTACATAAACGAACTAGATTTAAAATAATATTACTTTGTTGCTCTCCTGAACTTAAATTTAAAACATTCTGTTCTGCAAAAGTGAATGAGTGCACCACTTGCTCTGCCATCACAATTGCATTAAATGCAATGAGGACTGCGTTAAGTCTAGTGTCGTCTTACCATACATCTTTCCTTCGTCTGAGAGGATGATTTTCCGCCGGCCGCATGGTGGGTAGATGGCCAGAGCCTCCTGGAAACTCTGCTCGATGTCGGGACTCCAAACCCCCTCGGCATCATTGGCCAAGTCCTCGTCGTTGGTCTGACCCGGCGAATGCTGGGGCTGCTGGCTGGGGGCGCTCTGGCTCCAGTTTTCAGACGACATGGTCTGGCGGCGTCAGCCAATAGGAGCGCTCGGGTCTGTATGGTCAGAAACAAAATCATAAAATTGTTAAAATTCCGGAAGTTCTGGATGCTTTGTACCACAAATATGCTGCAGTAGTGCCGTTTAAGACAACAAAAACTAGATTTGTATGTTCATTAACCTCATAATCTTCGAGTAGGTTTTGCAGCAATTACATGTAGGTGGATTCAGGATGGAAGAGGCCAGCTAAATTTACTTCAGAAGAGGATTAATGTTCTTTTTTTGGTTTAATTTTAAATTTTTTTAACGGAGAAATCTGCCATAGTTTGATATTTTCACTATTAGAATATTTCTTGTTTGAATATTTGTTTTCAACACGAATGAGTTGCCATTTTGACACTAAAAAGCTAGATAACAATTTTGAGAAAAACAGCATTCGCCTTCTTGGATTTTTTTTTTTACCAAAGCGGTGGATGTTTTGAAAAAAGTCCATCTCCATCTTGATCCATCATTGGCAAAAAAAACTCACAAAAAACCCCCAAAACAAAACAACCTGCATCCTTCTTTTTCAAAACATTCGGATGAGAAATTAGTTGCGTTTCTGTTTAGCTGGCCTAAAGCACAAACTTCCACAAAGCTAATACTGCACACTGTTGGAACAGATTTTCATTGCGGATTCAGGATGTTTCCAAGCAAAAGTACGAAGTTCTAAAGCTTTCAGTTTTTTATCCCGTCTAGTGTAATCCTAACCAAAAGCCTCAACAAGGTCATATTTCAGCCTGGGAGCACCCCTCTGGGCCTTGCTGACCCTAACTGACCTCTCATTCTGTCTTAGACATTATGCAGTGGTGATGGCTCACACATGTTCGAGTACATGGTTCTTTGGGAATTGAAGTTTCACAGTTGAGAATTTACCTGTTTACATTGGGGAGTGCAATCTCACACCCATCTAAGGAGCCAGCTATTAACAAATCTTGGGTCAAAGTTCACACGATACCGTATACTTAAAAGGACTAACATAAATAAACCCAAAAAATCCCTTGTCTATAAATTTTGTAAACGGTTAATGTGATTCAGAACAGTTTTGGTTTTACCTCAAGATAAAAAAAAGGACGGAAATTTTCTGCAGAAAAAAGTGAAATTCGATAAGGTCGTTGTCGTAAGGAGTAACTAGTAATAGTAAAACTGTCAGTTTAGGAATCAATGTTTGCTTTTGATTGCGAATCAATTTCGTAGTATTTAAAAAAAAAGATTTTATTGAATGTGTAAAGTTGAATGATTAAATGTAACATTGAATCAGATTAAAATCAAAACCAGACCTACCAAGTCTCATGCATCCGGCGTGTGTCACACCCTCATGAGGCAATTCACACGCCGGACTATCGTAATCACAGGCCTTTATGCTAAATTGTTCTAAAAATATATTTTTGGGGTTGTTTTCGTAACCAGAATATGTAAGCATGTTTCAGGTTTGGTTGTAGTGTTTTGGCGACTTCGGTTCTGCGCGAAGATAATTTGGCATCACGCAACATGGTAGAGACACCCTCAGTCTCGTCTTTAGGGCCAGCCAGTGGCCTGATGACGAGACTATACTTAGCGTTGCACTCCTGCAGTAAACATGCAGGTGTACAAGTACACGTGCAACATGTGCCAACAATGTGTTGTGCAATCATTCCTGCTGATATTGTTGACGTCCTCTCACGTGGCGCAGATCCTAACATTGCGCACTTTGATTTTTTTTGCCTCTAGTGCCTTGCCTTAGAGCAACAATTTTACCTCAAATTTCAAAGGTAAGTGAAATATCATCGCCCTTTAAACACATTAATTTTATTTTGGTGTAATTTTCCTATTAAAAAAAAAAAAGGCAGATTTTTTTTTTAGTTTTAGTGCACAATGGGTACAGCAGTGGAGAAAATGGTGATTTATCAGAATTTGTCAACTTTAAAGAAATTCAAGTTAGGGAACACTCGGCCGATTTTGTGCCCAATTTCTGGACGACGCCGTAGCCATTTTGAATTTCGGCCTTTGTCGTTTGCACTTTCACAGCTTTCATGTGATCTCGGCATCTCAGCAAAACTATTTCACAAAAGTATGAATGGTGTAAAATAAAGCACAAAAATAACGATTGTCTTCTTCTTGGTAAATGTTGCGATATACTCTCACGGACACACATACTGATGATCACTTCACAAAATCAGCATAAAATTACAAGAAGGATCATGCGATGTTAACATCTGATGCCGTTCAAAATTGATCACCCATCGTCCATTAAAATCACTATTTTAAATATTTTTTGGCTTTCAAATGTCAAGACATCAAACTGGCAGTGTATTAATATGCTGGGGATTATTAAGCACAATCAACAGAGAGTCAAGATTTCTAGACCCATTAACTTGGGCTAAAGTCCACTGCGCTGGCTTCTGCACTGCAAATCTCTGTGCAAAATTACACCCCGAGTTATGAACGACCAGAGCTGGGCAAAAAATGCCATTGTCACTAGACTCGACACCGGTTGCCTAACACTGCACTGAGACGGAAATGAGATTGCTTGAGAAAAGGACAAAATCACTGATTCGACATCTTCAATTGGGCTGGGCATCCGGCCTCGCAAACACGAGCAGTGAAGATTTTGGGCTTCGGGCAGGGCTTCACTTTTCATTTATCAGTGATAATGGACCGTTTTCTGTCTTTTTTTTTGTTGCTGCGCAATATATCTATCAAAGATGATCTGAATGACTGTGACATGGGTACTTGGAAAATGAAGTCTCTTTTAAGAAAAAGTAACCTTTTAACAGTGCAGCGGCCTGATAAATGTGATGTACCATCCCCCCCCCCAAAGAAAAGAAGTAAAAACCTCTCTAAATTTTGACTAACTAACAACAGGAATGTGTGTATTTTCTGTACAAGATGCATCTTTGTAGTTAATCTGTAATGTTTTCTTCAGCAGAGATTGGGGGTGGGGTGGGGGTGGGGAGAGCAAAGTGAAGAGGCTATTTTGGAAATTTAAGTTTTGGGGGACCTAAATGAGTGCATACGTAGGTTATGTTCATTCCCCCAAAATATAATGAAACCGTTAAAAAGTAAAGATGTGCAACTTGAATCTATAGTTTATGTTCTTATTTACTAGCTGTTTCAGTTATGTGTATACATATTTCTACATTTACAGACGTTTGGGGTTGTGTACAAATTGTACAAAGAGCAATCAGTTATACATAAATATTGTGAAAAAAAGGGAGGCTGAAGGATTTTTTCCCCGAAAAACTGCAGTTTCAAAATTCCTTTCGAAGTCTGTGCACGACAATATTCAATCAAAGCAACAATTACAATCTGTTTTATATTATCATCATCTGATCGTAACACAGACAATTAAGAATTTTTTTAATGAAATCATTGGTAAAACTCGATTTGGGGTTTATGACAGGAAAAAAGGAAAATCTTTTTTTTCAAATTGAGTCCATGCAAACATGATGTAAACAAGAAAAACCTTTAAAAAAAAAAAATAGAAAAGAGCAGATACAATTTTAAAATTAGAAATCATGTCAACAAAAACTTTCTGGCCCTGCCAAAAATTGCACACTACATTGTACAACTTCTTAATAATATTGAAGGGTGATATTTTTGAAAATTCATCTCTTCCTATTCTCCAAAGGTCAACTTTGATTTCCACGAACTCCACTCCCGATTCTTTTTAGTCATAACACTGCGCACTACACATTGCCAGCTGATAGCACACATAACAATGATTCACTCAACCGTCCCACACACAATAAATTCCAGCTTGGCGCAAAAATAATGACCGCAACAAAAATGAGTCACCAAAACATCTACCAAAGCCAGCCAAGGAAAAACCCAAACAAAACACCACCTTCCTTCCGCAGTGGGAAAACATTCAGAGCATCTTTTTAACCCCGTTATATTACGCCACTGCCTAAAATCCTAGGGAGGCCCAATACACAGAGGTGGTTGTGTTGTGGAGAACGACCCAACGCCAAATTTGGAGGCAAAGCTGCGCGGCACGCGGGCCGGGGTCCAAGTTGTTGGGACCCCGAATCTGCAACTCCATCCTACCTGCATAGCGTGTTGCGTGTGTCCGTACACATTGTACAGCGCAGTGTTGTTTAGCATGCACCGCCACGTCTCTGTGTAGTGCTAGTGTAGGATTGTCAACTATGCGAGAGAACAATGTTGGGGGAGACATTTTTTTACAAGTCCACTGCGCCAAGTCAGCGAAGGAGGCTTCAAACTTCCGCTGCTTTCACCGACACCGGAGCCCAAGGTTCCCCAAAAAGATGCAGGAACGAGGCAAGGGGGGTCCGTGTGTCGAGTTGTGGCGCTCGGGCGGCGGCCAGGCCCTCCATTGCGAGGATTTCCCGGGCAGGAAAACGAGACACAAGTTTGAAACTTGTTCCGGAAGTCCGCACTCGTGAGTCGAAAAATATGACAAAAATGCGAAAGATGTGCCCAATTCACCTGCGACTCGCGGCGGAAAACCTCTCGGTTGCGCCCGAAATCCGCCAAAACTTACCTGAGGATCCTTTGTGGAGCTTTGTGGGTAGACAAGGCACTGGTTGGGTGAGATTCACGGCGGAATTCCCGGTAAAAAGAGCAATTTTCGTGAGGATTTTTGGCGTTCCAGCGATGGGGAAGAAACTATGTGTGGAATGACGTGTGGTATGGCAGACAGCAGCGGCAAGCGTAGCGCTGCAGGGGGTGGGGCCACGCGGATTGACCAGTTGGGAGAATTTAGCCGAAATCAATCAATTAGCGTGCACCTGTTACGCCAATAAAAATATCGCGTTTCGTCTTTTCTCACAAATTTATAATTTGAATGTATAATACTATTGACATAATGTCGTCTCCTACATCTTTCTTATGTAAGACGCAGAATTTCATGAACAAATTAAGTTTCTGCTGTAGTATTTTATTTTTTCCCTCACATTTTATTCAAATTGGACCACTCAAATATTCAAATCTGTCAAATCTACCATTGCAATTTGTGTAATATCTTATATTGATTATAGTTGAAATTTACACTACTTTGGAAAATTTTGGCGGAGAAAAATTCAAACAAATGAGTTTTTTTTTTCAATTTCATTTATTTCTCCAGCTTTCATTTGGCAAAGGAATCAGGAAAAAATTGTAACATACAAAAACCACACGACTTCAAGAACGAAGACATTTTACGACACGAATTTGTACAATGAAATACAATAATTGCATTGTAGTTTAAACGGTATATGCAGCCGAGTTCCGCCGACCCTGTCCATATAACCATGTTTTATTTCTCCATGATATAACAATATTTTGTTATGAATAAATATTCCGTGTCCTGGCAACGGTCCACACACAAACACTGTCTATGTCTTCACACTCGACCGCCATTGTATGTAAAACATTGACCGATATGTCACCTGCATGTATTAATTATTCATGTCATATAATTTTAATTTCCAGTTTGATGATACCGCGCGCGCGGGACCCAGTCAGTATTTTTCAATATTCTCCTCACGTCCAACCCAAACAATAGCCAACCAGCAGTGGGTGATGTCATCGTTTTCAGCCTCGTCGACTGGGCGCACGGGGGTGGCACCAGAGCTTCTTGAGGGTGAACTTGTTGTAATCACATAAATCTAGAACAACCATCATGTCTGCACACTACAATGACAACAAGATCGTGTTGTGAGTCCGCTTTCAGGAAATTACTTCTTATCTGGGGCGTCATGTTCCAGTTTTCAACTCTGGCGGTGATATCTAAATTGGTTTAATCATTCACCGACATTCTATTATTTCCTGAATTATGCTACACCGGGATTTTGTTCAAGGATTTCTGTAATGATCTGGCAATATAAAGTACCTGTACACACGACCCATATTTCTCAAAGTATTACGCGGTTTGTGGATAGAGGAACGTAAAAACACCCAAAAGGAAAAAGTCTGGTTTTATTGTGGACAATTAAATTGACAAAGTATCCCCTTAAATGTAAACCACAATTTCCTGCGATGCTCAGTATCACGAAACTTAGAGACAAATGTTAGGATTGTACCATTACCGCAAATCTTGGTTTTACTTTTAGACAGAGTAAGCTAAAGTATTCGGCTAGCCAAAAAAAACCCCGATTTTTTTTCTTCACTTGGACCCTTTTTGTTCAATCACTTGACTAAGAACATCACGAACTACAAAATAAGTGGATAGAATGTAACCGGTTTTGTGGTAATTGGTCGGGTAAACAAACCACATCCGTATAAGGAGATTTCTTGAGATAAGAAACGTAGCAAAAGTTGAAGGTGCGCAGAGAACACATGCCAAAACATTGCATGTGCCCTGTTTATGTACATAGTACTACCGCATAAGTTTCGGTTTTGGGAATAAAACTGAGACACGTCATCTTGGAATGTTTCGTTTTGAATCGCTCTTTTTCTTTTCTTTTCTCTCAATAAAAAAGCAACACCCAAAACATTGTCCGGCAAAAGCTACCAACGAAAACAGTCTTTACAAATTAAAAAAGTCCAAATTTCCAATTTCTTTCACACGAGGCACCCGCACAAAATAATTCTGGGAACTGAACGGAAAAGGTTTCGCGAGAGCCTCCCTCACCAACTTTGGATGGAAAAGGACGTGGTTACAAATAAAAAATCTTAGAAAGAGAACTTCATACTTTATTTCCATGGGGATTTTATAGCAACGATGGAATACAAAAAAATGTACACAAAAGGCTAAGGTATATTTGAGTTAATATGGGTTTTTCGTGTTTTATCGGGCTTCAAATAATGTAGTATTCTGAATACAAATTACAAGTATAAAATCTCTATTACGACGGGGCAGATAGGGGAAATATTTGGGGGTTATTTTTTTGGGGGGGGGGGGAATTGTGTCTTTTTTGATGATACAAGTATGGCATTTGGCACACAGAGTATGACTTAAGAAAGATATTTGGCTATAGGGCCATCGCAGGTTGTCCTTTGGAAAAAAAATATAGGTAGAATAACATGCAATTTAAAAAAATAAAATAAAAATGGCGGCCATTGCATGTTATTCTACCTATATTTTTTCAAAGGACAAATCTGCGATGGCCCGATAGCCAAATATCATTCTCAAGACATACTCTGACTGTGTGCCAAATGCCAAGCTTGTATCATCAAAGGCACAATCCCTGCATCCGTTTAGCTAATTATATGGTGGAGCTACAGTCCACTGGGGATTTTTGCCTGGATTTTTGCAAACAACAAAATTTCACTACAGGCATTAACAAGAACACCTTTTCGTGGCAACAAAATGTTGTGACAAGCATAACATGTTCTCCTAAATGCCTATTGTATCGAAACTTATGAACTATGAATGCTAAAAGGCACATAGTACATTTGCATTTATCCCTAGAGTAACCAACCGAATTATTATGAAAATAGCTTACTTGGATTAAAGATGTATTGGTACAAAACACCCCGTGAAATTATTCCATCTGGCTTGCTATCATTTAGAAGAAATCAAGGAAAGAACGTTGCAACCTGACGCCACTTTTTTTCATCGTATATTATCTCAATGAAGGTCAGTCATTGCAGAAATTTTGAAAAAACATGAATCTGGGACTGAGAAACATTTTGTGAGGAAAACAACAAAATGTTCTCGACTCTCCATAGACTTTTTACACAACCGCTGGAGTGGCGTCTGGATACTGCATTCTTTCCGAAATCAAGAAATGTAGGTGATTTCCAAATATCAGTCGATTGACTGATTCTTGAAAATATGGAGTTTATTAAATAGACGAAATCGTGTTTCTTGATCAAAAGGTTGTGCATGTTTTTTTTTAATTTTTTTTTTTTTTTTTAGAGTTTTCTCGAGCTGAAACTTCAACAGGTTTAGGTTTTGAAGTCTTCTTTTGGATTGTGAGTGGTGTTATTAAAGGAAACGAACAAAATGCATAAAAAGCAAATGATCCTGTGTCTTTAACGGTTTCTGCGAAAACTCTTTTAGCGGGGAAATGCGAGGGAAATCGGACGGGGGAGGGGTGGCGAGAGTATGGGTAGCCTCTTGATCCCCATTACCCAAATGTAAACCCAAAAATAAACACACTGAGCACACGATTGAGTCTCCGTAATATCCATGACAAACTGATGCTGTAAATGTTTAATGTTGTAAAAATATACATTACCATTATAAATTACCTACTACTGAATCATTTTTAATTTTGTTTATATACAGCGGATCTCATAGACCATTATTAATTCCATAGCAAATGAACTTATACGACGTACAACCGACCCAAGCTGATTTATACTTTTGATTGCTTTAACGAACAAATAATTGATTTCAAAGAAAAAAATAATATATAAATAAAACAATAAATAAAACAAAATATGGAAGATCAGTCATTATTCATTTTGCATTAATTTATCCTGGATGTGATACACAGGGCGAGTATAAAAAAAACCACGAAACCCAAATGGCAGGACTAATTTTTGAATGAAGTTTTGTCTGCAGCAGGACCGATTTTTGAATGAAGTTTTGTCTGCAGCACTTTCAAAATCTAGGATATGAACGCCCAATCAAAAGGGTTAAGTTTGTTTCAGCAAAACGAAAACAATTCACATGCATAGCTATGAGAATTATTTTCGTTTTGCTGAAAGAACACTTACTTTGTTTGTGATCTGTGGACAGAACTTTCAAACGGTGTTTGTGTTCAAAATTCCGTAACTTGATAAGTACATGAGTGATTTGAATGATTCTTGTACTAAAAGAAAGCTTAATGACTGGGCTTTCATATCCTATATTTTGAAAGTGCTACAGGCAAAACTTCAATCAAAAATTGGTCCTGCCATTTAGTGTTTTTTTTTACTCGCCCACAGATTACTACTTTACTATTTTCAGCTGTGCGCAAGACAGTTATTATACAATCTAATATTCCAATTTATACAACGCTTGAATAAATCCCTGTCTTCTGATTGATAGGCAACTGATCACATGTCATTGAATTATTCGTCCCAAACCACTGCCTGGCCGCATCGCAAAAATACAGGTTCCATTGGCAGTCGCACTGTAGCTGATTCAGGGTGACCGTTTTAGCCAATTTTCGGCTAACTTTGACAGATTTTCTTTGTTAAAAAACGAGTTTGACAGAAAACTTGTCAGAATTGA
This sequence comes from Patiria miniata, assembly GCF_015706575.1. NCBI lineage: Eukaryota > Metazoa > Echinodermata > Asteroidea > Valvatida > Asterinidae > Patiria > Patiria miniata. The sequence goes on from NW_024037054.1 coordinate 4,831,080, forward strand.
TTTTTTTGGCAGATTTCTAGCAGAATTCTGCAAAAACAGACATTTGACAGATAAAACATGGCAAATTTGAAAAAAAAAAGGTACATTTGTTATAAAAAAGCTTCAATCTTTTCAAACAAACCCTTGCATAATGGAACAGGTTGGCTGGTCTAGGTGCGGAGGTTCACTGAGAACCGGACTTTGTCGTGACGCAACCACGTTTTGCCTGGAAATTTACGCAATTTCATAACATCTTTATGCTACTATAGATTGTTAATAATGCAATTTGAACCTTAATTAAGGCAATACTACAACATCTATATCGTTTCGGTTTGCGGTAACACAATGTGGTAATAACTACTGCTTAGAAGATATTAGTTCTGAAAAGAACTTGTCCTGCTTGTTATCAACTTTGCTAAGTAGTTTTTTGTTCTGTTAAGAACAGTCCTGCTGTAAGTTCTAAACGAACTTGTCTTTGGTCTAAAAGACTAGAGACTCAAAGACTAGAGACCAAAGACAAGTTCGTTTAGAACTTACAGCAGGACTGTTCTTAACAGAACAAAAAACTACTTAGCAAAGTTGATAACAAGCAGGACAAGTTCTTTTCAGAACTAATATCTTCTAAGCAGTAGTTATTACCACATGGTGTTACCGCAAACCGAAACGATACCGATACCCCACCATGCAAAGCCTCAAATCTTATACTACAACATCTACATGTGATTTGTAGTGTTTATAGTGTATATCAAGTAATTCTGGGAAATTTGGCAGATTTTTGATGAATCTGACAGTTTTTGGAATTGCATTTAACAGAATTTGGCCATGACCTTACGGTCACCCTGGTAGCCGTCTGTGGCTCTAACCAAACAGATGACAGCGACTTAATCAGGTGTTGTATAAAACAAAGTATGAATGTTTCACATTTTTGCAATGGAAAGAATAATTTCATTCGGTGACAGATGGAATGTTCCATCCCAACTGTCACCTCGTAAAATTATTCTTACCACCGCATTCATACATATTCATTATTTGTATGATAAAAATACATAATTTTCCTCTAAAATTGAACCAAAAATTATATTTCAAGCTCCGTCATTCTTCTTTTTCTGGAAAAAAGTAAAGAAACAAGACTATTCAATGCATTACTATTTAAAACGACAAATATTAAAATAAAAAAGGAAGCAGAGTTTATTGGAAGATAAAAAATATTCTATGAATGATTGAACAAAGTTGGCTTTCACCGTGCAAAAAAAGGAAGAATTTGTAGGCAGATTTACAAGAAAGAGTAAGTGCTTTCTTGGAAACGACAATGCTTCAGGAATCCTCTTGGTTACATCAACACTAGTAGAAATGAATATTTTATGATGTTATTTTCAATTGACAATTCTACAACCTTAAACATTTATCACTTGAATGTCATAAATATTAATATGAATTTCACGTATATAGCTATGAAAATAAACACTGGTAGGGAAAACTAATAATGATAATAAAAAAAAAGAATATACAGCACCAAAAATATTATATTTTTTAATAATGTACATGTTTCCTTTGTTTCGAACTCATACCTGAAAATCTACTTTGTTCGCGGAAACAACTTGATTACGATTAAAAACAAAAGTCATCAATGGTCGTCATTAACACAAAATGAGATTTCTTTGTGCATTTGTTACAATTTTTTTTTTAGATTTATTCCTGATTTGGTTGCAAAATGATTATATCTATAGTATTTTTTTAGGAAGCTAATATGATGACTGTTGCATACACGCAAGTATAAACTAGCGTTAATTTAACAATAAATAATGGTATTTATAATGCAAATGCCAAGCATATAAACATATACATGTACTACTACATATCTAAACCATGCAAAGCTGGGGTAAACTCAATATAATACACATAGTTAACTGCCTCTGTAACTTTCTTTGTATAAATGTATAGATTATTTCATTTATACAAGTATCAGGGTATCAATATAATTTTGAAAGAAGAGAAAGAAACACTTTAGATTTGTACTAAAATGTATCAAAATTCCAGTGAGATTTAAGTCCGCGTATCACCCGTTGTTCAACGGAGCCTCTCTGTCTCTGGTCCAACGTCTGATAGACCTAAGCGTGCAAATTTTTGCGAACCTGCGCACCAGCCAATCGACATGACGTGATTTCATTCCGAAATCTGGACTGAGCTGTTGATTGGTCAATTTGGATGCCATGTCTTTTTAAGACAACGGGCATAGCAACCTCGTCCCCAGGGTGTCGAGCAGTACGCGCCCACCACTATCTGCTCTCTCACCCTGGTATTGGATCATTTGCATGTGCAAGATTTTTGAACACGTATGCAAATGAGGAATAGTCTGGTGCCTGCATGTGCGTTACATTAGCGTTTGTTTTTGCATGCGGTGTCTGGGGTAAAAACAGCATCAATTCGTCGTGCCGTGAGTTATGAAAAGTAGCACATTTCATATTAATATGAGCAAACTGGAAAGAAAAGGAGTATTATTGAGAAGGCGTGGACGTTAGAATTGCAATGATCGTGAAAACACGTAATGCACGTTGGAAAAACACAACACCAACTACACGATATAAATCCATTATTAGCAAATTGCGGTCACGAATCAGGATACAGGAAGAAAGTTTCCTATCCAGGGCTTACGATTGGAAATGCGGTTGGAAACAAAGTAAGCACTGGGGACGAGGTTGCGGGCATAGAGATCTAATAAAACCGACATTGGCTTTCAAAACAGCTTACCGAAAACCTGATATAGAAGGCGCCCGCTGAATGGTCAGAATCTCAAGGTCAAGACGCAGTCCTGTTGCATAATTAATTGCCGAATCTGCTTGCATATCATATCAAACTAGGGCAGTGTGTAAGGGTTTTACTGCTTATTCTCATGGCAAAGGCTCCTGAATCCGATTCACAAATGAACCAGTTCTTTGTTTCTCTGTTATGTGCATGAGTAGACGCTTTGTCTTTCGATTGTCACTGAATTTAAATAAAATCTGTCCTCGGTGAGCCACCGTCATGGGGTCAATGGGCTCCATGCGCGAACAAGAGGGGGCGTTGTTTTATTACTTTCAAGGGCCCCATGGACAAGACACAATTGCGTGTGCCAACTGGAACGCCTGCATATAGGGTGAAATACGCACAACAAATTTGATTCTGTGCATGCACAAACCCAATGGCGTCTTCACATGGATTCACGTGGCGTCATCTTCACCAACTCTCCCTTTCTTACTGTTGCGATGGTACTTGTGCAAAAAAAACCCCCCAAAAAACATTGATTGCTCTTTCTACTGAAATACCTGTGGTCTCAATGCTAAAAATGCACGATTTTTAAAAACATGGCGTGATATTTTCAGTTTTTGAAAATACCACAACATACGAATGTTCATCTAGAAACCCATCCAGTTTACACAATAATATATTCTTGAACTTTAACAAATGATTTTTTGTGTGAATTTATCATTTTTTTTAAATGCTGGGTGGGGGGTTAACTGTGCACAAACACAACAAAGTTAAAATTTGCATTAACTCCTTGAAAATGTTGCCAAGCAACAAATCTCGAGTGAAATAACTTTTGAAGTGATTTGGACGCAGCATAACATATATGTAAATTCAAATAAAATTAAATAAAAGTACAGCTGAATCAAAAAAGGGGTTTTGAAGTAGGGTTGAGATCAAACAAAAACTGACGTTTAGGGGTGGGCTAGAAACAGCTGCGTAATGTCTATAAATGTATTAAACTAAAATTCCAAGTAGAACAAAATCCACATTTTTTTCTTGAAATATTATTAAAAAAACTATGTTCATCATGTTGTGCTAGCTGTGTGTTAGCAATTACTACTTTTTTTTTTTACAATTTTCTTTTAACATGAAAAAACTCAAATTTTTATCTTTTTATTAGTATATTTAAATAAGATTGCTAACGGCTAGAAAAATAATACCCAAGGTACAATACTAAATACAGGATTGACTTAACAGTTGTTTTATACAAAATGATAATAATGTTGTACTTTACAGTAATGGCAGTCGCCCTCTAGTGTCAGGCAAGAGTGAGTTGTCATTGTTGCTAAGGAGAGAGAGCGCCCTCGTCCTGCCCTATGTCAGATGCTTGTACTTGGTGAATATGTTGTACAGGACTCGCATTGTTGACTTCAGATCCAGGTTGACTACGTCTGTTGATTGGTGGAAAACATATGAATATTAATTAGCCTCATGAATAATAATCAAATTTTGGTTTTACATTATCGTTTCCCAATGGTGTTGACAAGATTACCGTACAGACGATGTAACGCAGAATTTATACACAGGTCGATCTAACTATGAAAAATCGCCACATAAAATGACTGCCATATGCCTACAGTGGACTCAAAGACTTTTCCGGAACGCTGTCTGCTTACAGCTAAAAACTACGGATATTAAGGCCGGTTCACACTCGGCGCGAAAGCGAACGCAAACTTGTGACGTCAGGGCAAGTTTTTGCACTGCGAATTCGTAAAAGTTAAACACATTTCAACTCCGGCGAATTTCGCGGCAAATTTCGCGGCGAATGCTTTGTGACGTCAAATTTGCATCGCATTCACAACCGCATGAAGTATGAACAGGCCTTTATGCAGAACTCTGCAGTGCTGTGTGCAATGCATTCATCAAACCTAGCATTCCAGAACAAGTTTGATAAATGGAACTTGTAGCCATACACAAGTGATAAAGTGCAAACGAGCTAAACTTGAACTACGTGTGTGTTAAAACTTCATTCAAATCATTCTGTCCTGGTTCACTGGTATACATGTACATTCTGATGGACATACTAACTGATAACCAATGACGCAACTTGTCTTGATCGGTTGGTCCCTCACGGACAAACAAGTCAAACCCTGACTAAACTGGATTAGTTGATAGCTGATAACCAATGATGCAACTACCCTTGATGGGTTGGTCCCTAACAGTCAAACCTGTCAAACCCTGACTAAACTGGATTAGCTGATAACCAATGATGTAGGTAACCTAGATCAGTCAGTCCCTCATGGTCAAACTAGTCAAACCCTGACTAAACTGGATTAGTTGATAGCTGATAACCAATGATGCAACTAACCTTGTCGGTCCCTCATGGTCAAACTAGTCAAACCCTGACTAAACTGGATTAGCTGATAACCAATGATGCAACTAACCTTGATGGGTTGGTCCCTAATGGTCAAACTAATCAAACCCTGACTAAACTGGATTAGCTGATAACCAATGATGCAGGTAACCTTGATCGGTTGGTCCCTAATGGTCAAACTAATCAAACCCTGACTAAACTGGATTAGCTGATAACCAATGATGCAGGTAACCTTGATCGGTTGGTCCCTAATAGTCAAACTTGTCAAACCTTGACTAAACTGGATTAGCTGATGACCAATGATGCAGGTAACCTTGATTGCTTGGTCCCTTATGGTCAAACCCTAACTAAAGTGGAGTCGATGAAAGGTTACAGTCAAAGTAATATTGACTTCAACAGCGATTATCATAATCATGCCCACCCAACACTAGGTTTTGGCTCAGCGGTTTTCTCACAATTTTTGCCATCCACCACAGACTCGCCTACTACCTTCTGTGCACGGTGCTATATACACTTTGCCGACTACAATCTAGCGACACTGATTTCCGGTACCCAGATGTAGGCCCGGTCACATGGATCAGTGAGAGATTCTTGACGCAATTTACTACCTGTAAATGTATTCATGAGTAACAAGTATTGCACAGGACAAGAGTGATGATACCGAAGCGATCACTAAACCACGTGATCACTTTGACACCACCAAATCTGGTCCCAGCTGGACGGTTACGCCATCGTGCCTCCCCAGACTACAGCCAACAGACTCCAGAACAAAACTTGCCAGAGTTGTGAGCTAATAAGGGAATAAATGTGTGCTCCGGAGGTTTTTATCACTCTGTTTAATACCACTTAGAGTCTGGGTGCTGATAATTACCCGAGCCGGAGGCGAGGGTAATTATCAGCACCCAGACTCTAAGTGGTATTAAACAGAGTGATAAATACCGACCGAGCACACATTTATTCCCATTCATAAATACCTTTTCGGTAAAAAAAGATCAAACAATTCGTTCAAAAAATCCTGATTTTGTTAACAAGTTCACTTCATGCTTTTTGAAACATCCCTCTAGCAAAATAATGGAATGTTCAGCTGGCAAGTAAGATGTAAACAACCCTTTTATGGAGATTGACGCGCGCGTAGCATGTTCTGCGCGATGTCGCGCAGAACGCACCTGGGGCGTTGCGTTTTGAATTTAGAACTATAAAATTCTGACTCGCTAGTAGTGTTGCGCATGCCTACGTGAGGACTGTGAACGTTCAACCAATAAAACGGTAAGAGGCACTGGATTTTTAGGAGTCCACATTTTATGTGACACTGGAAAAGTGTTTAAGACCAGCTAGCCATGTCTTTATCATCCGTTTAAGACCGGCCACGTGACGGGCTCTCGACCAATAGGAATAGCTAAACTGTCTGAGGTATTTATGAATGACGGTTTAAACACTGAGCCCAAACGCAAATTGTAGTCATACTTGTGTAAATGCTTCCAGCAGGCATTCATGACCAAACCAGACAAAATGAGTTAGAAGTCATCCAAGCTACTCTGGAGTAATTGGCACATCTGCATATATCAAGGTGTCAAACTGATAGAAATATCAAAACCAAGATCAGAGCATGTTCTTTCAGTGACAGCTCTTTAAATTTTTTTTAAGGACCAGCGGAGTAGCTGGGGGAGGGGGGGGGGGGGGGGGTGCACACCCCCATAAAAAGTTCACACCCCCAGTCACCCCCCCACTGGAAATTTGGCATCCAGAGAAAAGCACAGCCATTATGAGTTACCATGATTAGCTGGAAGAACATAAAATCCCTTTTTTTCCCGCGATTTTGTGCGTATTTTTTACCCAAACTCTTTTTTTTGCGCGAGTGGCTGTTTATTGTAAGGTCCCTTGGAAAGTGAAAAGCTGTAGTTATTGTCTAATGTAGCCATGATATATACGTTTTGAACAGCGCCCCCGTGGGAAGATGGTGTCCACTCCCCCCCCCCCCCCACCTCTTTGATTTTACGGAGCGCGGGTGTCCGATGAAAAAAACCTGTCTACCTTTCAGCACGGATTAAATTTTTTGGGTGCCCCTCCATTGTAACCTCAAGCCCCCCCCCCCAAAAAAACCGCCCCCTAGAATGAGAACCCTGGCTACGCCGCTGTAAAGTACTGTCCCTAAAACTCATTTTATGGGATGTGACCACAATAACCTGGTAAACCAATTTCCGTCAAGCGCTCAAGCTGCAGTTATAATACCACTGTGTTGTTGTGAAAAACAATATTTTTATTTTCTAAAAGAACGTGAAAGTATTCTAGAATTCTAGTGGTCTACAATTCTAGAATACAGCCACAAACAATATCACTGCATACGTGTATGTGCACACCGAGAGTTGATGATTCGTTCCTCCAGATAAACTAACAGTTGTATGTACATAAGTCCTTGGAGGCAATGGTAACTGAATCTGCAATCGGCAATTTTAAAAACGATCAAAAAGATAATAAAGATACGCTTTGTGCCCCCCCCAAAAAATAATGGAACAACAAAAACTCTGTAAAACATAATGCTTTCTGAATTTATACTTGAGTTCAGAACAAAGTTTTGTTCTTTAATTGCACTTGCATCTTTTATACCTTTGCCAGTATACAGCCCATTACCTCGGAATGAAAATCATCAAAACCTTGATGTGTGCACATGCAAATGAAAAAATCAAACTTGTTTATTTTTGTGCAGAAGCACAGTTAGCATATTTGAACCAGTAAAAGCCATCCGAATATTCGGTTGATGATCAAATATTCGAATATTCGGATATTTGGAACAGCCCTAGCCTTTATTATAAACATTTGTATCTCAACGCAATCCATGCATAAATACCACGTCAGAACTACCAGGCAAATTGGTCTTCAAACTGAACAACTCATCAGCATAAACAATACAATATCAAAACTTGTCTTGAATAGAACCAAAAAAGGATGCACAAGCATGTGAGTGTCCAAACTTTATATTAACACAAGAGGAAAGAAAAGAAAACGTGTGGATGCAAATGCAAGTTGTACTCTTGAAGCATTCTCTCCTTCCAGGCTGAACCGGTTGTTAAAGTGAAAGGGGGGGGAGGGGGGGAGGGGAGTGGCATTTTGAAGTCAAAGGCAAGACGTAAAGTGTTAGATTGTAAAAGAAAAACCCAGGCAAATGAAACGATGCGAAGGATTAAGAAGAGAAACCTGTCCAAAAGTCATCAGATTTTGTTGTTGTCTCCCTGTTTATATTTGAGGAAGATGACGTAAAGAAGGCGAAGGATGGATTTCAGGTGACACTGGGCCACATCTAGAGGAAGGAACGTACATGTTGTAAAAAGACTAAAACTTTCTTCATGATATGAATGCAAAAAAAAAGGAAAAACAGAATAGAATGCTGTCATGCAGTACCCACTGTGCTACGAGATTTGAAATGGCTAGCCAATCCCTGTAATAGTAGTGGTCAAGTGAGTAACTAATCGATCACTCTACTGCCCCAAACCGCCCTGCCTACGTATTACTTCTATAGGACGGCAGATGGGTGATGGGATTGTGCCTTTGATGATACAAGCATGGCATTTGGCACACAGTCGGAGTATGTCATGAGAAAGATATTTGGCTAAAGGGCCATCGCAGATTTGTTCTTTGAAAAAATATAGGTTGAATAACAAGCAATGGTAACCATTTTAAACATGTTGAAAATTACTTGTTATTCTACCTATATTTTTTTTATAATTTTGAATCTGATCGTCTTATGACGACGTCATTTATACAGACCTATGGGGAATGTTGTTAGCTACATTTTGATACCCTGTCTACTACCAAAGACTGCAAATCGTCCAACATTGACAACGGTTTATGAAAAATGAAGCAGTTTGAAAAGGTGGAAATTTAAAGATTACACAAGTGGAAATTGCTGTGTGACAATGTCACACTGCCCGAAACGAACGGCAGGAGATACCGATCGCACAGTGCTTGCATGCATGGGAGCACGTGCGTGAATTGAATTACCCGCGCTTTGTTCGGGCACTGTGCAGTCGATAGGGACTAATTACGGGCATGTGTGGTTACGCTTAGCAAATTGTCCTCGCGTAATCTATATATTTGCAACTTTTCCAACTGCATCATTTTTCATAAACCGTTGTCAATCTTACAGTTACAGTCTTTGGTAGCAAACGGGGTAACAAAATGTAGCTGACAACATTGCCCAAAGGTCTGTATAAATGACACCATCATAAGACGATCAGATTCAAAATAATGACCCCCCCAATGAGTGTGGACTTTCTTTTTTTGCAGTGTTTATTTTTAACACTAGTCTTTTCAGAGGCAAGAATTCAAATAGGTGTTAAAGAGGATTGGAAAACTCTAGTATTTACAGGAAAATAAGTCATGTAAAAGCTTAGAAAAGTGAAAATAGTTGATGAAAATACAAAGGCGCTTGACAGCTCAATACATACACTTTCAATGAACAGCCTGTCCTGTACGTAAGCAGAAAAAAAAACATGTTTCAGTTTAATGTTGTGTGGTCTGTGAATATACTTTGTTTCCCACTCACCCTCTGCTCTTGCTTTCGCTTTCGGTAGTCCAGCGTCATCCATGAGGTCGAGGGCAAATGATACATTGTGAACCTGAGGAGAAAAACAGAAAATATCTTGATTTTTTTCCTCAGTATTTCTTGCCATGGTGTTGGCACCCCTTAAAATATCCCTTTCTTTCATGCAATATAAACTTTTACAAGTTAAAACACCTTTACGGTAAAAACTCAGAAATTCTATATTTTACAATGACAATGGTTTCGTTAAAAATCTTGAAATCCGAAAAATCTTGACAAAAAATCCTAAAATCAGAAAAATCTTGACAAAAAATACTGTAATCAGGAAAAATCCTAACAAAAAATCCTGAAATCATGAAAAATCCTGACAAAAAATCCTGAAATCAGGAAATATCCTGACAAAAAATCCTGAATTCAGGAAAAATCCTGACAAAAAATCCTGAATTCAGGAAAAATCCTGACCAATAAATCTTGACAAAATATCCGGAAATCAGGAAAAATCCTGACAAAAAATACTGAAATCGGGAAAAATCCTAACAAAAAATTCTGAAATCATGAAAAATCCTGACAAAAAAATCGTGAAATCAGGAAATATCCTGACAAAATCCTGAAATCAGGAAAAATCCTAAAAAAATCATGAAATCAGGAAAAATTTTGAAAAAATATCCGGAAATCAGGAAAAATCCTAACAAAAAATCCTGAAATCAGGAAAATTCCTGGCAAATCTCATCCTTACATGTAAGGGAAAAACAAAGAAATGTATTTTTCATACCTTTTCTTCAAAGAGTGTTGGCGTAACATGGTAGTGGTAGAGGGGTACATAGTAGCCTTCTAGGAGGCCCATTAACAAGATGAAGTAGACTCCATCGTGAAACTGGGAAGAACATAAAATATGAGGGAACTTTTATATTATGTTAAGAAGTAGGATATGCTGCATGTGCGGACTAGTTGGTGCAGGTGTAGCGCAGAGCACAGAGTTTCATATGAATATGCATAATTCAGATGAATATGCATAATCCCACAGCATCTTTTTAGAAGAACACACTAGGGGTGTGTTTAAGTAACAAGAACAAATTTGCACGTTAGCTACGACCTGTGAACCTGCTAAGCGTGGGGGGTGTGGCCAAGTGGATGGGGTTTGTGACTCATGATCAGAGGGTCAGGGTTCGAATCCAGCTGCTGGCCATGTTGTGTCCTTGGGCAAGCCACTTCACCTCCACTTGCCTCTCTCCACCCAGGAGTATAAATGGGTACTGGCATTAGCTGGGGAGTAACCTGCGATGGACTAGCACCCCGTCCAGGGGGAATAGAAATATTCTCAGTCGTTTCACGCTACTGAAACCGGAGATAAACACTGGTCTGATGGGCCACATTGGCTCATGATAGATTTCATTTTTTTTTTACTAGGGGTGCGTTTAAGTCACGCAAACATATTTGCGTTTGTTAGCTATGACCTGTGAACATGCCAAGCATGGGGGGTGTGGCGTAGTGTTTAGGGTTCGTGACTCATGATCAGAGGGTCAGGGGTTCAAATCCAGCTGCTGGTCATATGTTGTGTCCTTGGGCAAGCCACTTCACCTCCACTTGCCTCTCTCCACCCACGAGTACAAATGAGTACCAGCATTAGCTGGGGAGTAACCTGCGATGGACTAGCATCCCTCCAGGGGGTGTAGAAATATTCTCAGTCTGTTTCATGCTACTGAAACCGGAGATAAACGCCGGCCTGATGGGCCACATTGGCTCATGACAGACCACTTTTTTTTACTAGGGGTGTGTTTAAGTCACGCAAACATATTTGCGTTTGTTAGCTACGACCTGTGAATCTGCCAACCCCATATGAAATGATAATGTCATCGAAAACTGTCGTAAAAGTGGCGGCGACAAGTGGGCATATTTTTTTGTTCTTGGTCTTACCTGATTGTCAAGATCCGTTACCTCCAGGTTGATCTTGTTGAGGTGTTTATTGGCAAAACTGATGAGAGACTGGTTGGAAATGACAAGAAAACTGCATCAGTAAGGTTTGAACCTCAACATTGCGTAGAGGTTAACTGCGGAAAGTTTGATTTTTTTCTCACTTTTGATGTAGTTTTGTAAATTGTGTTCAGAATGTATCAATTTCCCCGCAACCATCAATATTTGTTTTCTTTACTTTTCTCTGTTTGCCCACTCCTGGTTGTGTCCTTTTTTAACCCTAACCCCCCTAATCCTTCAAATTTTCTTTGCAAAAAAAATGGATTTTGTAGGACTGAGGTTACATGGCGAAAACATGCAGCTGATATTTGAGCATGTGCTGTGTAAAGGTTTTAGGCCGGACCTTGTGTTATTTATGCTCAGTTGTACATAAATTTAGGCCTAGATTATACTTGAAATCGTCCGCACTGCTCCAGGATGTCACTGGCTCTGCCTCAACATATTGACAGTGATTGCTGGAGGATTTTGCAGGATTGAGGCAGTGGTCACCCCTCCAAGGACCACATTCAAGAAATAACAGATGATTTTGGAGGATTGAGGCTGTATGCTATTTCTACATGGAGGCAGTTGGAGGATTTTGCAGGATTGAGGTTGCATCCTAGCGAAAATACCTAGGGAGTTAGGGATAATGAAATTAAGACTACTTCCAATATCTACTGCATCGTTCAATCTTTTAGATTTAAAATCTGTAATCATTTACTATAGCAATTTATTGAAACAAATAATACTTACCTTCTTTACTACATTAAGTTTATCTGGCGCGTGGTCGAACAGGGTGTCGAACGCATCCCTCTCTGTTGAAGAGTAAATTTCAGACAATCATGGTAAGCATTCAGTAATTTATGCAATTATGCAAATAAAAGAATTTGAATATTTAACACAAATTTTGGTCTGAAGGCAGGTTTGTAAACACGCGAATGTGAATGCGCAGTGAACTTGAATTTTGTTCCCTTACGCAAATTCATAGAGTGAATACTTATTGCGTTGTTACAAATTCGCATTCGCGTCGAGTATGACATTGAAGTCTCTACACATAATGGGTCCACCAACATTTGCAAGTAAACTAATCTCCAAAAACGAATTTTCAACCAAAAAATCTTAGTTTGCAAAGACTCACCAAATCTTCCTCCAATTGCCCTGTAGTTTGGAATTGAAAAAAAAACCAGAAAGATTTTTGAATTAGAATCGTTACCGGTGCTACTTAGGCCACAAAACAATTAGAAAATGATCATCTTATTTTTTTTCTTTTACATTGTTGTCCTAAAATTTGGTAGGGGACAACACCAAGTCAGTCAATGTTCAATTCCTTTTTTTTGGGGGGGGGGGGGGGGGTCCTGCGGATTAAAATAACAAAAACAATTTAGTTTTAGGACAATTTTGAATTAATTCAGCTTAGACTTGTGTAAAGTCGGAATTAAATGTATATAAGTTGATATCCACAACACACACACACACAGCCATGCAGCCTAGTCCTGAAATTCATCATCAATGTTGCGCCCAATGTGCAACAAGTGTCATATTACATTTAAATCATGGGGATACCAACTTTAAAACAGACCAGTGAATGAAAAATGACTTGATCTTCCCAAAGATCATTTATTGTGGTGCTGTGATGGCCATCTAGAGCAATAATACAAAAGTGTGTCTATAATATACAACTACAAGCAAAGTCTCATTTTAAATTTTTTTAAAACCTTACGGTCAACTTACTCGTTCGTTGTCGTGATTTCTTCTGTGACCCTGTTGGTGACCAACAAGTTATCTTTTTTCTGTAAACAAAAACAACGGTGCCAAAAAAATTAACCTAATAATATGCCAGATCTCGCCAATTTCATGGGGTTTTGGAAGATTTTGTAGATTTTGGAAGGGATAGCCAAGCCCATTTCCCCTCAAAAGTTCCATCCACTTCCCCTGCTATACTTTTAACACAGGCTAGTCACCAGCAGTCAGATCACATGTCAAGCAAGCACTGTGACTAGTCAAACTCAGTCAACAGACCACGAACAGACAAAGCAGGCAAGTTGTGGGCACAGCTGGCTTTTCAAATACCCCCGGTCAAAGCATAGCTGTATCAAGTTACTTAAAAAGTCACAGCCAGTCAGTCTTGCTTTATGTAGGCTGGGAATTTTAAAAACTGTTGAATACAGTCAGTTGATTGATTTTGACTACAAGGACAACTTGGCACAGAATGTATGATTGCATAGGAGGGTTAATATCCCTTTCGCCCAAATCCCTGCAACACAGTGCATCAGGTGTAGAAAGTCTGTGGGACTTGCTGCATTGAGCTATCAACACCAGTACACAAACGGCCAATTCTGAGACAACGACAGCTAGTCCCATTGAACAATGCCACAGTTGTATCCTGCTGCAGTTGGTGACCACAGACTCTGAGGCAGTTGACCTTGAGACTTTTGACCCAATGGATCTTGCTGCATTGATCAAGCTTGTCATTTTGACAAGTGTTGCACGTTGCTGCGTTTCTAGCCAGAATACTGTAGGGGGTTAGGGTTGAAGTTAGGGGAAAGTTGTGCTAACTATAGCAGAAAATTGTGCTTAACCTTAAGCACAATTTCATGGTGTGGATGTGCCAATGATTGCGTGTACACTGAGATTTCTAATGTCACGTCACTGATTTAACCATTTAGTCACTGTAGCACCTGAAACTGCCCGAGCACTCCATGATTTTATTGATTCTTCAGTAAATAAACACAATGTAATATTACCATGAAGCCCAGGTGCTAAAGAGTTAACTCCTTCGCTACAGCAAGCCACTGACAGCAGCTAACAAAAATTGTACATGTCGTACGGCAAGCCGCTGCTCGGTGACGTCGCTGTGAATAAACAGGGTATCCCCATGACGTGTGCCTTATCTACATAATTTATATCGTATAACCTTTGACCCTAGTTTGAGCCGCTGCCAGCGGCTCTCCGTCTCGCCGGGGTCTGCTGCACGTTATTGTGAGCAGTTTGTTTACAGAGAGACATTTCAAGATGGCGGTGTCCACATCGACACACGGCGGAATTTCCAGCGGTTTATTACGTCCAAACCAAGGAAAAATCGGTAAATTAAATTCCGTAGCGAAAGAGTTAAGTAACTTTTTTCTCTTAAGGTAAGCATGCTTTTTGCTGTGCTTACTGCTTCTGGTCTCCACTGAAAAAGATAGCGGCTCTTTTAGCAAAGAATCATGTGCTTAGCAGCACTATGAAATTGGACCCAGATGACATGTGAGTATAAGTAAATTTGCCCACCTGAACGACGACAACTTTCGCTGATACATATTCAGGAATTCTAATTGGTGCCTTGAAGTGAAACGCTAGTGCCACCAGGAGATGAAGGATTGCTATGAGGTTCTTTGAATGAATACCTGCAAACAAAATAAGAACACTTTAACTATCTGAATATGTTGCCTAGAGTTTATTATTATTATTTTTTTTATAAGAGTTGGCTTTCATCCATGTCCATGATCCAACCAAACTCCACTAACATATGTGGGAAAAATTGGGCATTATCGTCTTTCTCTTCCAACAACTGCAGGTGAAATGTATCAGTTATGCTCTCTGCGCCATACTCAAGATCGTCATCGTGATTTTTAAAGCATTGCATTTTGTTCAAATAAATCTGAAACCTCAAAAAATCGCGCAACATGTGGATTCTATTGTAGTCGACCTCCACGTGCAACAGCCTTCAAGCTCTGTGCTTAAACTTATTTCCAGCCGTAAACTACTCCAATCTGGGCTTACCTATGTGCATCTACCACACAATCTGTGCACTGACGACTGGTAGATAAGATTAAAATTGCGCTTGCAAAACAGATGTCGTGGTGCCATTTTCATCAAATTTATTGAAACTTCATTTTAAAAATCTGACTTTTTAAGGGCAAGAGATCGTCAGATATATCAGAATTTTAAAAATAAACTTGAAAAAGTTGGATTTTCGATTAAAATCTGAAAAAAAATCTGACATGCACTAAATTACACCCCCAAAAAGAGGGCTAGGGTATAGATCAATGGAATAAGTCTTAGCTGCCCATTCTTGTATCTGCGAACAGACAGAGTTTTGCAAACTCACCGTCTACACTCCACTTCTGTTGGTTCCATCGGGGAAGATTCATGATTTTGTTGACCGTGTCCAGCACCACCTGTAGCTTCTGCTTCTGGAAGACCTCCGACTGCATCACCTCCCGCACCTCAAGTCTGATTCCTGCTAGTTTCTCTTTGGAATTTATGGACAAAAAATAATGACACAAACATCATCAAATTATAACATTATCCTATTGCAAATACTATGAGGTTCTTCTTTATATGTTACCTGTTTCACTGCTGTTGCTTACTAGTTGTGGTTTCTTCTTTCTGAGTTTCCATCAAAAAGATATGGGGTTTGCCTCTCATTTTTTTTTTCATAACTATCTAAATTTTCTTCAACTTGTTCTTTTCAACAAACTCGTATGAGGTTTTCCTGCAGTCATTTTGGGGCTTATTTATTTTATTAGTCAGCCCCATCTCTTTCAATTTTCTCAATCTTCTGCACTGCTTTTATCTTATCCTTTTCACCACTCTCCTATGAGGCTTCCTTCCTTTTTCATTCCTTAATTAACCCTAACCCCCTAGTACTTCCTCAGGACTACCCTGCTAAATCCAACAGAGTCCAAACGGAATTGTACAGTGTGAGGTCCCTACACCTCATCCTTTCTTTCTTTTCATCACTCGCCTGTGAGGTTCCTTATTCTTATCATCACTAACCTACAGTAATGAGGTTCCCTTCACTCATCATTTCCTACTTTTCATCACTCGCCTGTGAGGTTCCTTATTCTTATCATCACTAACCTACAGTATGAGGTTCCCTACATCTCATCATTTCCTACTTTTCATCACTCGCCTGTGAGGTTCCTTATTCTTATCATCACTAACCTACAGTATGAGGTTCCCTACATCTCATCATTTCCTACTTTTCATCACTCGCCTGTGAGGTTCCTTATTCTTATCATCACTAACCTACAGTATGAGGTTCCCTACATCTCATCATTTCCTACTTTTCATCACTCGCCTGTGAGGTTCCTTATTCTTATCATCACTAACCTACAGTATGAGGTTCCGTACATCTCATCATTTCCTACTTTTCATCACTCGCCTGTGAGGTTCCTTATTCTTATCATCACTAACCTACAGTGTGAGGTTCCCTACATCTCATCCTTTCCTTCTTTTCATCATTCGCATGTGAGGTTCCTTATTCTTATCATCACTAACCTACAGTGTGAGGTTCCCTACATGTACATCTCATCTGTAACTTCTATTCATAATTCACCTATAGATGAGGTTCCCCTCACTCACCTATGAGGTTTCCAAGAATCTGACCATCATACAGGTCCTCCTCTAGATCCCGGACGATGACCCTCTGCTCCTTCATCTCCTCATTGATCCAATCCATCAGAACCTGATCAACGTACATGCAATCAATTTTAAACAGACAGTACACAAGTGGTGCATGGTGGTTAATGTCTGCAACGGTCAACTTGACCAAAAGACAGTGTAGAAGTTCAGCAGCCTTGAGTCGCTTGGGTCCGTTCCGGGTCCAAGTCATGCGTCATTTGATTCAGGTCTTAGTTTGAGTCCCGAGTCACATTTGTTCGAAATGGATCTATGAAATGATATGAATGATTCTTGTACTAAAAGGAAGCTCATTGATTGGGCTTTCATATCCTAGATTTTGAAAGTGCTACAGGCAAAACTTCATACAAAAATCAGTCCTGCCATTTGGGATGCGTTTTTTTTTTTTTACTCACCCTGTACATGGAATTTATAGAAACACATACATACTATGTACATGTGATATGTAAGTGATGGACTGTCACAGGAAACATGTAGGGATGGACGCATCTAATAAAAAACATTATTATTTGCAACACCATCTGGAGAGTGAAGCTTAACATTCTTTAGCATTGCTTTAAAGCTAAACGTTACTTTCGGAAAAGAAACTTGGAATTATTAGCGCTAAGTCTGAGTCATGATGGTTGAGTCCGAGTCTGAGTTTTTTTTGCTGCTGTGACTCGAGTCGAGTCACAGCCACCTAAATTGTGACTTGAGACAGACTCGAGTTGGAGTCCTTGACTCTACACGTAGTCCTACAAGACTGCCAAAGACTACAACTGCATGGCTGCTGCATGTATGCATTATACTGCTTCGGAAACCTCCCAACACAAGGGGTTCTAAACTTTGCTATTTGTCTCAAAGTACATGAAGAAAACAGCGGTGTCTGACTGTCTTCTTACCTGAATGAGCTCCTTGAGTTTGGCATCCTCTCTTGAATCTGGCTCAATCATCGACCTCTCCTCTCCATTTTCTGTAAAAAAAAATAAAAGCAATAAAAGTAATCACATCAATAAAATTGGTCACAACGGGTTTATTTACATTCCATTTCCTGCTAACTATCGAGCCTCAAAGGAAGAACTTGGTATTGATGTCAAGGAAATGCTTAGCACAGAAAAAACAACCGTTAAGCAACATTTACTTCTGAAGAACTCAATGTGGTATTTTGATTAAAGGTAATAATATACATGTACAACATTTGCAAACATCAAAAAACAAAACTACCAAATTATTAGGAAATACCTCACTTGATTGTAAGTGAATAATAGTCTCAAGCATCCTGTGAAATCATGGCACCTAGTGTGCGGTCATTTTGAAGAAAAGTAGAATTTTTGTATCAATTTCCAATGATGGTCAGCTGGCCATCGTTGGAAAAAACTGACTTTTTTCAAATACTGCCCTCAATTTACCAAATTTAATTAGTCCACATTTTGTTTGCAATCGCTTACACATCCATGAGCGGGTGTAAGCAAGCTGGTCTGGTTCCCTGACTTGACAATTCCCCGATGCCTATAAATTGCCCCATTTTGTCTGAAGTAGGGTCAGGAAACCAGACTACAAGAACAGCATTTTTTTCTTGGTTTTTACAGCATCTATGAACACAAAACTCTAAACAGGTCCGCGTAACAATATTTGCTAAATAAAATACTAACCTCCAAATCCATCCATTTCTGAATAATTACAGCAAAAGCAAATGTTGTACATGTATATTACGGTTCCGTTAAACAAACGAAAATGTAGCTCAAAAGTGGGCCCTCTTGTGACTTCTTTTGGTATCAAATTAATCAAATCTATTATGGCAACTCAGATCATTAATTTACTAGTTGGCAAGTCATACCAATTCTCATGTGCAAGTAAATCCTTACTTAACCCTTTAAAGGGGCTGTCTCAATGTGGCATTTGTGTTTGTGTGAAAGTACACACTGGCCCCCTTGTGAATTCTTTTGGTATCATTTTAAGTGTATCAAGTAATTGAAACACACAATGTAAGTTCAGTTGTGGCAACCTTGACCTCATGTAATAAATTATTGACAAGTAATACATTCCTTCATGTGAATGCTTCTCCTTGACAAGGACCATTCCAGAGTAGGGGTGCGCATCGCAACCAGGTACCCAAGCACCCGACCGCTGATGTCAGGAACCGGTTGATTATGGGATCGGGTACCCGTAACCAACTTTACAAATTACTTAGTTACTTCTCAGACAATGAAACAGAAAGCTTTTGAATGTCATTTGTGGGGCATTTTCAAAATGAAAACCAGGCTACATGGAACACCAAAACAGATTTCATGTTTATGTGCATTTTAAAGCGCGACAGATGATGCTCACAAAAGTTGTAGTTTACACCGTAAAGCTATAAAGCCCTTTAGGCAACTTCCGGATTTTGGGGTCAGGTTTCTTTTACAGGTACCCGGGTACCCGTGTTTTACTTCCCGGTACCCGGTAGGCATGTATGTACGACTAGTGCGACTAGTCGGACTAGATGCTAAGTTACTAGTCACCAAGGCATTGGTAGTCACGACTATCAATTACTCAATAGTCGAGTAGTGGTTATGCCGCTACTAGTCGTTATGCTACTGGTATGACTAGTCATTCATCGATGCTGCGACTAGCAGTTGCGCTACAACTACAGATCTTTGCCCCTTAACTTAGTATTCGTATCGCGCTGCACTGTAACTTATCCAAAATGACTACACAGTCTATGAAGATTGCTTGTTTTAAATGTAGCATGCGCTGACAGTTACAGTGTGACTGCACCAACACACTGTATGCCCCATTGTACATGTACATATAATAATGGTGCACGTGTAGCGAGCGATGTGGTTTCACACGAAGACGTACGTAGGCCTACGCTGTACAGAAGCAGAAAAATCCTGAAGAAATTGAGAGAAAATGACCAGAATGTTTGTACCCCGTACATTTTCCATGGACCGCTTTCGCTTCTTGCCCCAAGTATAGCCCCAAGGCCCATTTATGCGCTTGCACACATAAATTTGAATCTATTAGTAAAAAGGTCCATTGACCAGAGGTACTACTGGATAAATAAATAATATGCTACTAGTCGCCGCTAGTCGACTAGTTGGGACTTTTTATCACAACTAGTCACGACTATTTAAATTCACCAGTCGCCCACGCCCAGTACCCGTACTACCCGTAAATACACACCACTATTGCAGAACAGACTTGGACAAATGATTCCAGCGGTCGTGGTCCCTAACCATAATTCCAGGATTTTTTGCCAGTTTCGATACGGTGATCCCAGCTTAGGATCACCCCCCTTTGCCCTGCCAACCCTCACAATCATCACAGCTCGACAGCCGTAAGCCA
Source organism: Patiria miniata (assembly GCF_015706575.1). Classification (NCBI taxonomy): domain Eukaryota; kingdom Metazoa; phylum Echinodermata; class Asteroidea; order Valvatida; family Asterinidae; genus Patiria; species Patiria miniata. The sequence continues at coordinate 4,851,356 of NW_024037054.1, forward strand.
ACAAGGAAAGCCTTCCCCGGCGCACGACGTGGCTTTTAAATCATACCCGCCCTTATAGCAGTCTTATCCCTTAATCCCTGCTAGAGACCGGGTCACGCAGTGTCTTCAATATTGAGTCTGTCAACTGAGAGTGCCTGGGCCCGAAGGGTAGGGATGTGATTTACAACAAGATCATGCACACGTACATTTGTATGTGCTCAGTACAAGTGATGCTTACCATTTGAAATGAGTGAGGTTTTGTTTTCATATTGTCACTAGTTTGAAAATTTGGGCCTCAATGGGCGACGGGGTGTACAAGTAAAATGTATGTACGAACATGCAGTGCAGGTACCAAGACAACATCTACGTACATCATACATTCCAATTTCAATTCCAGACCTACTCAAAAACATGGAACGCAAAACATGAAAAATGCTCTTTTGTGAATTAGCCAAAACTTAGCCCTTGAAGACAACCCTTTCAGATAACCCTTTAATTAATTAACCCTAACCGCCCTGAATCCTCCAAAATCCTTTTTGCAAATTGGAGGAATTTGCAGGATTGAGGCTACATGGCAAAAGTGGGTTGCTGATTTCGGAGTACGCACTGTGTCAAGGTCTTGGGCTGGACCTTGTGTTGTTTATGCTCAGCCGTGCATAAATTTAGTCCTTGATTATACTTGACATCCTCCGCACTGCTCCAGGATGTCACTGCCTCTGCCTCAGCCTATTGACAGTCATAGCCGGAGGATTTTGCAGGATTCAGGCAGTGGTCACCCCTCCATGGACCATATTCAAGAAATAGCGGAGGAATTTGCAGGATTGAGGCTATATGCTATTTTTCCATGAGGCCAATTGGAGGATTTTGCAGGATTGAGGCTACATCCTAGCAAAAAGGCCTAGGGAGTTAGGGTTTTAAGCCAAAAAAGAAAACAACTTCTGCTTCCGGTTACCCGACCTACCCTAATTTTAGGGCACGACCCTAAAGTAGGCCTGAAATACAAAAATTGATTTGAAAAAACAATGTATAGTTTTCATGCATTGCCAAAAGTTTAAAAATGCCGCTTCCCCTTAAACAATCTCAGTTCTTACTGCTTCTGGCCACTGAACACACTATATGGTCACTATCAATGCCTTAACCGTAAACTTTGTCAGGACTAAATCCCCTGTAAAGGTATCTAAAATGTGCAAAGCAAACGTAGCATATATTTTTCCCCCCACACTGCACTTACCAAGGACAAAGTTGTCAGGGGTGAGCTCCACCGGGCTGGTTGGTGCTTCCAGGGCATTCTTGCCATCAATGTTAAGGTCATTCACTGTGGATGAAACGACACATGAATCAAAATTAGACACAAGTTCATCTATGAGAACACACACATATCACAATATGCAGCTCCGTTATGATTGAGTACAGAATTTTGAAGTACATACGTGCACATGTACCCCAAAACTACAAGCACCCCAAGAAAAAAGTATCAACGTTTTGTCGTTTTATAATTCTTGACTGAGATTTATACTAATGTAAAAGGAACAATTATAAACGTGATGTTTAAAGGGAATGTACATCATTGGCTTATGCTTTTATTTTCAGAAATGAACTATTTGAGGGGTTAGTATAATAGATCAAATTATTGTTACACTGACATGTTTGAAGTTTTGTGTTCGAAAATGCTGGAAAAACCCAGAAAAACAAAAATGTTCAAGTAGTCTGGTTCCTTGACTCCACTACAGATAAAATGTATCAATTCATAGATGCCTGAAAATTGTAAGGTAAGGGAACCAGTCTAGCTGGCCTGCACCCGTTCATGAACATGGAACCAAATAGCAAACAAAGTTTGGACTGAAAAAAAAAAGGGTGAAGTTGGAGCAGTAGTTGAAAAATAGTTAGGTTTTTCCAACAGTTGTTGGCCGACCACCGTTGGAAATGTATACAAAAATACCATTTTCTTGAAAATGACTTCACACCAGGTGCCATAATTTTACAGGATGCTTGAGACTGTCATGTGCCAACATCCTGTAAGGTATTTCGTAAAAACCTGGTCATTTTATTTTTCGATGTTTCCAAATGTTGAATTTTCCCTTTAAAACGGTGAGGTACCGCTTAAGTTTATTCCTGTTAATGTACCCTTAAGGAGACATTTTTTTCGTCATACGTTATACCTTAGCGAGACACCGGACATTAGAGAGACATTTCAATGTCTCCCTCATGTCACAGCTCCTATTTAGAGGCACAATTTTTAGTGTCGCAAATAGGCTAGATTGATTGCTCGTGGTCCAAAACATTAATATACCAAAACTCGTGGGGGTAGGATAAGGGAAAATTGGGGTTAGGAGTCAGTGAAAATAGTGAACAATGCTGGCCGATTTACACATTGAATGTCAAGGGTACATATATGTACATTGTTAGTAAAGTCCTACATCCTTTAACTTCAGCTGGACATACATGTATGTACATGTAAGTACGCATCGTGTACATCTATGTACTATTGGCCGAAAGAAAACCATGGTCTACATATAAATCTCAAACTCAACAGAACAAAATTGAGAATTAGACATAATAGGAAAAACTTACTAGCTTCACCAGGGGACGATGGTGCTGATTTGAAAAGTCTGATAGAGATACGTACACCAGTAGGAAAAACAATGGGCGTGCAATTGTTTTAATTTTATGCTATCTACACAAGGAAGTGGGGAGGAAGGAAGTGAAACTGCATCATGTGGTATGGTGAAAGTAAAATACTTTTACAGTGTGTGCTGGGATATTGAGTAAACAGGTAATTGTAGTGTACAGTGTTCAACAGGAAAGTGGTCTGCATTCAGGAAGCTTTGGGAATTTGCAACCTCATCAGGAGAATCAAATTTGTATAGAGTTACTACACGACATTTTGTGTGTCACTGCATGTCAAACCGTGCTGGAATTCTTCTGTGGGTACGTATACAACTTGTGTAACATTTCTCTGTATGTAAACATAACTGTTTCTTTGTTAATGTTTTCACTGAACATGTAGTGAATAGAGAAACTTTGTGTGGATGTATGCAAAACCACCAATACGTACAGTCTGTGAAGAATTGTGCCTACAATGTACGTGAAAAGTTTTCTCACATGATCCCTGATTTTCAGCCCAACCTACTGTTGGCATTACTTACAATCTCGCTGATAGTTCTCAGCCGATTGTGAGAAGGTGCAATATGAAAAATGTCACACGGGTCAGACCACAGTGGATCTTTTTGATAAATGCTGAATTTCTACATGTAGATCATGAGTCATGAAGACATGATGACAACCAGATGTCCTCTCAACTGGTAGGCACTGTACAGAGTTTTTTCCCAAAAAAAGTTTACACTTTTTTCAGAGACAGATTTCTCCAAATTGGGGAGACGTGTTGAAATTGTTTTCAGATATTCCTAAACTACAAGATCTTGGTAGTACATGTTAATGAACGTGGTGAAAACAGCGTTGAAAATAAAGCTTAAGTTCAGAAATAGCGGCCATTTACAAAGAAGTGGTCACAAACTAGACTGTCCAAATCTATGGGTTCCGTGCGCCAACAAAAGAGGGCGTGTTTTTACCACTTTTGAGGCCCGTGGACGGGACACACGGCTTGTGCGTATACGGTACTGGTTCGCATGCGAAGTACGCACAACTTCCTGAATACAGTGAATGTGCCAAAGCTATTAGCCACAGCGTCATCGTGTGAGCGTCAGGCGTCGTCGGCGCGCGAATACATTCAAATTTAACTTGTGGTGATCTACCAGACTAATCCCCACCCTCAATAACTTTGGATCATTGGAAATACGCAGTGGATGGACCGGGAACCAGTCTAGGTCTCCCCCAACTCTCCTTTTCTGGCTATTAAAGAAGAACTTGTGTAAGGAACCGATGGCTGAGTCAGATGTAGACCTAATTTACATAATTGCAGTTCTTTGTGCATGCAGTGCTATTGTATTGACCATAGACTTGCGTGTGGACAAAATAGTTTTTGAAGACTTTTCTGTAAATGACCGCCATTTCTTGATTTAGGCTGTATTTTCAACACCGTGTTCACCATATACAACAAAAATGCTATAGTTTAGGACTATCTTAAAAACAATTTTAACATGTCTCCCCAATTCAGAGAAATACTGCGTCTGAAAAAGTGTACACTTTTTTTGGACCACCCTGTGCATGTAATTCCGGGAAGTTTGAAACCAAGATAAATTAGTGAGAGGTTTTGCGACCATGCCAGATGGTTAAAGGGGGGGGGGGGGGGGGGGGGGGGGGGGGGGGGGGGGGGGGAGAGAGGAGAATGATTGAATGCTCGATCACCAGATAACGTTACATTGTATACATGTGTACACATACATAATGTACATGCCCGTACATTACATACAGTCGTGTTTTACTATACTCTCGAGGACAATTCTTTGTGTTTCCCTTTGTCCCAGTAATATAACACTCTCCCATAGACTAAGCACACAAACTTACTACAGAGGACCGTTTCCAACAAAAGACCCAACTCCCGAGGACTGAAAGGATCTGTTGTTCTCCCTTTGTGTGTTGGTCCTCGGGGGTTATGTAGAACACGTACATGTGTACATGCACATGTTCCGTGATCCAATGGTTGTGGCCTCAGCCTCATGTGTGACACAGTACATGGGTGCGAACCCTGATGGGGAACATGAAGCTTACAAATGTCCTTGGGCAAGACACTTTACTACAATTGACTCTCTCCAGCCAGGAGTATCAATGGGTACCATAAGCAGTGATGGTAGAGACCAGCATTGCTACTTTTTACATGTTCAGCATATGATGCCCAAGAGAAAATCATATTGATTTCAAGATCGAGATTTAAACATCTTTTTTCCTTCAAAATTTGATGTTTAAAAAAATGTAGAGTAATTTCATTTTTTAATAAAGGTCACACCCAGCCACACTGATTTATCCGAATTTGACACATCTCGATGGCACGCGCTCAACCGGTGCCCGAGGTAAAGGGATGCAAAGTATCAATTTGAGCTACCGGTACATAACACCAGCTAATCATTACTGAGAGTCAGACCATTGACGATGACTGGCAGTACAGTATCAGCCAAACTATCGTAGGAATTTATGAGTCAATGTGATTCACAGATGCAGGGTATGGAATACACATGTTGGCCTATCCTGCTACATGCATGTAGCATCACAAGTGACCAGGAATTATAATTTATGCACTGTTGGCCGGTATTCCATGTTGTTTTTATGGGCAGGGAAGGATACAATTTAAAGTAAACATGTTATTAAACATTTTGATATCTGTTTGGTAGTGATTTGTATTCCTAATTTGATAAAAGAACTGCATTGAATTCGTTGCTGCAACTGTTAAACTCCAAACTTTAAGGAGGTTTTTAGGAAAGTTCCTTGTAAACATGTTAAAAACAAAATGCATTTAAAAATGGGTTTCGGTGTCAATTTCAAAATCAAAACACAAACAAGATGGTTCTCGAAACCGCACAATTATATTTAAAGAGTGACCTTTGACCTTGGTACATGACCTTTGACATCATTAATTCATTATCATGTAAAGGTTCCCATGTTGCATCTATGACCCAAGTTTGGTTCCAATTGGACTTCAACTTTTGAAATGACACCAATTGTACATTTTCAGTCCATTTTACAACTTGACCTCAGATGACCTTCGACCTTGGTATGTGACCTTCGACATCATTATCATATGAAGGTTCCCATGTTGCATCTAAGATTTAAGTTTGGTTCGAAGTGGACTTCAACTTTTGAAATGAGACCAATTCCTTGAAACTTTAACCAAATATACAACATGTACTTACCGGTACATGTACACTATCCATGTACAAAATAAACATACAGACATTGTGATTGCATTTCCTGAACAAAATCCAGGTGAGACAAAAACAAACACAACTTTTTGTATAAAACTTTGGTGGAATTCATTGTGAAGGCTGTCACATTGTGAAACTTGTTACAGTACATCTCAGAGTCTACATGAATGCATTTCTCCGATTTCAAGGTGAAAGCCATTGATAAATATTGACATTAGTACAAAGAGGAAGGTTTACATTACATGTATATGAGTACACATTTCAATATGTACATGTAGCCTTCATGTACATGTACATGTACTGGCGTTCAGGATCAACATAAATACACTTGTACATGTACATGTACACAATGTAGGGCCTACAACTGGCACAAAAAGAAACTAAGCTGTTTTTATAATCATCCTTGTTTGGACATTTCTCGGTGAACAAAATATCCACAAAAAATTTTTCGGTTCTATTTGATACCTCACTTGGGAACACTGTGTAGGAAATACAGTAACAAGAGTGCAAGCGCTGAAGCTGCTGAAACCCCAAAAACTACATGTCAAAGTTGCACTTAGCGAGATTTTCAATGGGCATTGCAAGTTGCAACACACAATTGAATGCGAGGCCTGCATTATTGCATTCAATAATGTGTGTTGCAATGCCTATTGAAAATCTCGCTAAGTGCAACTTTTAGTTTTGGGGTTTCAGCAGCTTCAGCGCTTGCGCTCTCGTTATTTCTTGCACAGCGTTCCCAAGTGAGGTATCAAATTGAACCGGAAAGTTTCCCTGACAAAACGTACATTTCGGATTTTTTGTTCAACGAGAAAAGTCCAAACAGGGATGATTATAAAAACTGCTTAGTTTCTTTTTGTGCCAGGTGTACATTGTGTAAATACATGTATGTACAAAAAAGTTTGACAAATTTGCAGAAATACTACGGAAAATTAAAAAAATAGTTTTGCTCCCGATTACCTGGTATTTGAAAATAGGGTAGGTAGGGAACATTTTTTTTTGGGGGGGGGGGGGAGGGGCAATCTTTTGTGTGTGTACAATTTTATGTAGGTATCTGCGTGTAGTCAAGGGTAAAAGGTAGTAATTAATGATTTTCGAAGTGTTTTGCTCATTTTTTCAACAACAAAAAATTAGGGTAGGGGCTGTTAAATAGGGTAGGTACATGTAGGGTAACCGGAAGCAGAACTATTTTTTTTTTGGCCCTATCGTTTGGATTATTTTGGCCAGTCTGGCCTGCTGATTAAACACATTCAGGTATTTAGTGTCAGTAACACACCAATACACATAGAGTCCCATAAATAGATTTTCCTGCTTTGGCCTGAAACCCAACCCAGATTGACCCTCCAGGTTACTGGCACAACGTACGAATGTAGGCCTTCATTTCAGTGGACGTGCGTGAATTCCTACTGTACATGTACGTATGTTTCAGTCACTGAGAATGTTTGCTGGCCTGACCAGTATTCACCTTTTGGAATTAAAGGGACTCCCCCCTTCCTGTTTCCTGCTGGTTAACCAGAAACTGGAACAGTTCCCTTTAATTGATGATGGGGAAAGCGGTTTCGATCAGTCAATAGGATTTTGGAAGAAAAGGAATTTGCTGTATGACTACAAGAAATCTAATGGGGCATGGCAGCTCTAGATGTACATGTACATGTACAGCCTGTCTAAAAAAAATGGTACAATCAGAAAAAAAAAATTGGTTAAATATGAAATTTCAAAATAAGTCATTCTTACTTGGCATAATATTAAAGAACAAAGACTGGGCTTTCCAATAGTGTTTGTTTGATCTTATTTGCTTTTGTCAATTCAGAGATATAATCAATTTAGTGCGATACACCAAAATCGATTTTGTGCCACTTTTATGCATGGGCAGAGTTGTTTCGAGTACTGTGCCATGCTGTCTTGAAGCTCACACTCAGAAAGTGGCACAAACTCGATTTTTGTGTTCCGCAGTAAACTGGAGTTATCTCTGGATTGACAAAAGCAAATGAGATGAAACAAAAAGTATTGGAATGCCTGATCTTTTTTCTTTAATGTGATGCTCAAAACGACGTACTTATGTTGAGATTTAATATTGAGAAGAAAAAAAAATCGTTTTCGTTTGTACCATTTTTTTTTGAGACAGGCTGTATAGGGTGTTATCTGTAACGTTTTTTTTGTTACTTCAATTGCAAATTCTTAGACATTTTCCAGAAGGTACATGTATAAATTTACCAAAACTATCTTCTACATCAATTAAAAAAACATATGAAAGTGCTCACAAGTGTCGACACTTGTGTACACTGCAGACGTTTTAATTTTTTGCCTTTTTCTGACACACACATAAATTTATGTAAAATCTGCTACCTACATGTACCGGTACATGTGTGTATTAAAGGGAAGATACAACATTTGCAAACATCAAAAAATGAAATGATCAAATTTTCACTAAATACCTTACTGGATTATTAGGGAATAATTTTTCATATTTAGTTCGTCTGCATTTTCTTTGCAATTGATTACATACCTGTGAAGAGGTACAAGCCTGCTAGACTGATTCTCATATCTTACAATTCCCCAAAGTCTATAAATTGCTCCGTTTCATCGTAAGTGGGGTCAGGAAACCAGACTACAAGAATATGATTGGTTTCTTGGTTTTTCCAGCATCTACGAACCCTAAACGTGAAACAAGTCAGTGTAACAATATTTGCTATAACATACTAATCCTCCAAATCCATTTATTTCTGAAAATTGCAGCAAAAGCAAATGTTGTACATTCCCTTTAACACACGTGTATGGTGTGACACAGTTCAGTGGAACTGTGGATCAACAAAGTTCACTGGAAATGGGACCACGTAATGGATGTTAGAAGCTTGGTAATACGGATGTTTAGGATTTTGTAAAGGCTAATTAGGTAAATGACTTCTGAGTTCTTGTACACTATAAGTGCACATTAACTTAGAAATATAATCTGCAGACTGCCAGTTTTGGGGTTTGTGTTTTGTGATAGCAAAAGGAAAACCAAATTGGTAGGAAATTGTTTGAAAATTAAAGGTTTTTCAAATACACACTGTATTCTTGCTTTTTCGAAATCTCCTGACCACTTCGAAATCTGACCGGTCGGTTCGGTCAGTTGAAAGATGATTAACCATAGTACATTTGTACATGTACCTTGTAGGTCTAGTCCATGAATGCTGGATGTCTCTGATCAGTTTTATCATATTTTTTCCTGCCGCTGATATCGCCGCCAACTATTTAGCTAAGTCCCAAACCATAAAAGGGAAAGATTTCCATATATGAAGTTCACTCAACACCCTGTGTACAAACCCTATGAGATTGGACTGAAAAATTATAAGTGTTTTCTAAGAAAATGCTTGTATTTTCTCACTGCTCAAATTGACTTTAATGACATGAAATCGCTATCTGGGGGCTTGTTAGTCAATACAGAGGAAATTTAGTGAACTTCGTATATGGAATTCTTTCCTTACACTTTTCTTACTAGATTTTTTGTAATGCAGGCCTTTGTCCCAAAAATCAAAGTCATTGAATTAATTTTCAATCAGATGTCTCTTTTGTTTCTTTCAATTTTTCCATACTTTCACAGAATTAAATAGTTTATCCTTCTGATTTGCCATCAGTAGGCCTACGCCCATGTCAGTAGTCATGGTAGTGCAAGACACTAAGTTAGATTTAGGTTCTCGGACTCTTCTTTTCCCTTAGGTTAAATTAAAACTATCACAACTATAAATTTGAAGAAGAAAAATAGTAAATGAAGAATGGACATTGGTGGATTCGAACCAGGGACATTTCGATCCATACCTAATCTCACTGTCAACTAGACTTGTGGCAGCCTGATGACAGGCGTTTCTTTAATTATATGTTTTTTTACGTACCGTCACCGTAATGTATTCTGACTTAGTAACGTCACTTTAGGCCTACTTGACTAAGTAATAACATTATAACAAGAGCATGACGTCATTTTCTTTTTTCATGAATAACATTACTTTCCCATCAAAACAGCCAATCACAGTGCACTCAAAATATGGCAAAAATATAAATAATCCACATTTTCAATCAGATAGTTGGCGCTTTCAATTTCATTTCTTTTATTTTTCCCCATAATTTCCAGAATTAAATAACTTTTAATCTTTTGTATTTAAGCACAATACCATGGTCCATTCATCTCGGCGTAACGCCCACATTTTACTAGCCATCAAACCATATTGTACAAATGGAATGTCCGGAATTCCAAATAAGGCGAGTCACAACGTAATGAATGACTTTCCAAATCATTTTTTTTAAACCGGTGTTGCACGTCACACGAAGCCCATTTATTCCACTCCTCCGACACGTACCTTCTTTGAGATCTTTAATCTTTTTCCTCCTGCCGAGTGTTGTGACTTTTTCGAGGAAAGACTCGTCTTTTTTCTCCTTCTTCAGCGTCGAAGTTTTAGTCGGGGACGACGCCATCTTTCGATTTTGACAGCGAGAAAAACTTGTATACCGCCCTCTCGTGAGCTATTTTGGTAAACTCGGTGACTAACCGGAGCTACTCATCATTAGCCACTCATCGGTTTGAGGTTTGTATCATTTCTCATCGTTAAATGGGTCATCCAATTAATTTATTTGATCTCTGTGGCCATCTAGTGATCGCAGAAACTGATATAAGAAGAATACGGAGGTAATAATACAGTATAAACTTTCGTTTCTTGAAAAGAAGACGGCAAAGTTGGAAGCCTTTTTGGATTGACGCCAACTACACGTTATTATTAGAAAAAGCAGGAAGTGTTTGCCGATCAGCGATCACACCTACCGCTTTCTTTGCACAAGTTACAGACAAGTTACAGCTAATCTAGGTAATTTAATTAGCCCGATTTCTATGGCAAATCTTGCTTTTGTTAAGGTTTTGAATGCCCAGATTGTTCAAAAAGAAAATCTGCCGTAAATTTTTGTGTAAACAATCATGATGACAAGCATGACAAGTGGTTTTGGGTGACTTTGGAAATTTTGAAAACAGTTCCTTTTTTAAGTTAATTCCCCAGGCCCCTCCGACATATTCTAATTACAAATCATTTATTAACAAATTAAAACGAGTTACAGGTGTTTCCATATTTGTAATTGTATTGGCATTGATCTGCAGCTGACATGAAATGGATTTAGGCTATACTTAATACATGTACTTATTATATTATTTTATTTTTGAATTGTATTATTAAATTGCCATGATTGCCTTTGCTAACAATTTGGTGAAACTGAAAAAAGTAGGGTCCAAGGAACCGGGATATTTACTCATGTACAGCACGGTCAGCACCATATTTGTTTACACCGCACCGACTGTGAGGTCACAGTCACCCTTTCAATTTAGCTCAGAGAGCTGCTATTGGAAGTCAACCACTGAAGACTGAGGACTGAAGCTAGTCCGGGTATAAACTTTGACCCTACCGGTACTTACCGCCTTTTTAACATTGGAACATGGTCTGGCGGCCTTTTTTAACATTGGGACATGGCATGGCGATACTAAGGCGATAAGTAGGGTCCAAATTACTCGGACTAGGTCCAGGCAATAACAGTGCCTCTTGGCTTTTTCTTGAGTGCCCACTGCCCAACAAAATCATTTAACCTCCCAAAACTGCCGTAAAACTGCCAGACAAGTCGCCTAAAATATCAGTAGAGATTAAAAATTAAGATTGTGGTACTAAGTTAACTTACGATTTGAATGGAAAGTGAAATATCCCATTCATTTTTGGAGGCTGATTTCGTTGTGCGCATGTTCGTTCCCAATTCGTGTTAAGTGACGGAAAGCACTCGCATCATGGTACACGTCCCCAGTGCTGTGGTAAAAGAACCCATGAATATATCGCGGACTGTGTCTTTTGAGATCAAGTGCTTGGAAATCAAGTGAGAGTCTTAGAAATGAGCCATACTATTCCCAGAAACAGAATCAGTTCTAGAGCCAAGAATTGTTTAGAGCAAATGTAGGAAGGAAATAAAGCCTGTGCCAGCAGCAGTTGAAGGAAAAGACTTCCTGAACAAGTGAAACATGATTACACTGAAATGTAAACAATTACAACTTGATACATGTACACGGTGGTAATAAAACCAAATACATGCACCAAGCACGGATCCTAGACACCAGGATAAACGACTGTTCTGAGCTCTAGTACAAAATGCACTCAGTGGACTTGCCTTAATTGGTTAGACGCGTGATAACGGGCATTAATACCCGTTGGCGCGTAATCGCGAATTTTCCAGATGTGCCATTGTGTTGGGTTTTTGCACGACATCTAAAACGGAAATATTCATAAAACTGTAAGTAAAACTACTTCTTATTTAAGATATAATTGTTCCAAATTATTTAAAAAATAAATACTTCAGGATATAACAGATGGTATTGTGCAGTTTTTGTCGTCATAGATGAAGTATTTACCTGGGAAATAAACGTCAAATTTCGAAGAGAACACCGTTTACCCAAATTTCGTTTTTAATTAGGCTTTTATTAAAAAGTTTTAGAGAGATAGGATGCCGAACCGATGAAACAAAAGCGATATTTCATTGTTCATCTTAAAGCTAAAGGTATTGTGCTCGGCATTACCATGGTTATGTACATGTAGTTATCACTTATCAGAATTCAACAATAAAGACCAAAAATGTAGACTCATGAATATTCAAAAATATAATTCACTGGCTTGACAGACTTCGAGGCCAGATCAAGTGAAGAGCCTTGCAAATCTGAAAGCCACCGCGTGCAGTGGTCTTTGTTGAAAAGTATTCATGGTATTTGCCACCAGTACAGGCTGTTATCACGCGTCTAACCAGGAGTTTGGCCGAGTTGTTATCCTTGTGTGTAGGATCCGTGCACCAAGGCAAAATGCCTCCATGAGGATATTGACTGCAACTATGTGTAGCTTTCAGTTGATTTTTGCTTACCAGTTTGCGATAACAGGCACAGGCACGGCTGATGGGTTAAAACATCAAGATTGCCTCGACTCGCCTCCGGGTGACATCTAAACACGCTAATTCTTTGTGCCTTTAATTTGTACGCACACACAAAGTTAGTGAAGTCTGTGGAGGCGGACCTAGCGTTGATCTTGAATTAGCCGTTGTGCACGGCCTATTGTTTGACAATTTATGCTCCAGTGCACACCTCGGAGTATCCAAACATTTGAGGTTTCGGCAAGAAATATCGTACAAATTCTGTTGAAATGATTTTTGTGAATCAGTTTTTGTGGCATTTGGCTGTATCAGAAGTTGGCTGAAAAATTGTGCAAGGAGTCCATATTTTGGCACACAAGACTAGTCACACGGGGACCTTTTTCTCTTATTTTTGTTTTGTAGAAACATTCATCTGATTAACCATGTGGCGTTCTCAGGTCGGGGCAAAGGTGGAGGTTCAAGCCGATGACGATGACTGGGAGACTGATCCTGACTTTGTGGTGAGCATCCTTCTTAAAGTTTCAAATGTGCACCATTGGTAAAATGTTCAAACTGTAGCCACCAACGCACAATTGTTTAACATAGTTGTAATGCTAAATAGATAAAAATGATCTATGTTAAATAATTTTTACTTGTATTGGCAAACAGAACGATGTGAGTGAGAAGGAACAGCGATGGGGCTCTAAGACGGTGGAAGGGTCTGGCCACCAGGGCTCTGTTAGGTGAGTGAACGAAACTTGGTGCAGGCATTGCACTAACATGAACCCTAACCCTCCCTGATCCTCAAATCCTCTGTGAGGTTGAGGAAGGTGGATCTGAGACACTTTAACTTCATTGACCTTCGAAATTAAGGTAAAAAGAATGTGCCATTGTTTGTTTTCCTGCAAAAGTAGAGAATTTGGGAAGATTTGGGAAGGTTTCAAGCAAAAGTTCCATGGAAGATGCACGCGCCCGCAAGGTTGCTATGCATGACATCGCGTAGCTGCAGTCGGCTGAACGAGAACGTGTTCCAGATGCTGATTTTGGGCACAATTCAAAATATTACTCAACAACTTTAAAATTGGAATCAAGATCCTAGAATATTGTTTTCTCTCCCGAGATATTCCAATTGAGTCCAAGCATTTAGATGCTCCTACCCGAACAGAAAACTCACAAGCCTACAAAATCCCATCTTGCTCCAAGGAATATTACCAGATGTCTTTCTTCCCCCGCACTGTAAGTCAATGGAACAAGCTTCCCAAATCTATTGTAGAGGCTTGCAACCCTTCAGTGTTTAAGCAGATACTAACTAATGGGTCTCCAATGTCAAAATAGTAGGCTATGCACTCCATCCACCAGTTGCGCACCCAACAATGTGCCTTAGTCTTCAACAATATGAAGCTGGCGCAGAACTTGGAAGAAGAAGAAGAACCACACCCACTGATTAATTAACACTTGCCCTTGATGGCTTATTTGATAACATGATGAAATATTGGATGTTTGCTGTTGTAGTATCGGACAGCTGAGGGAAGGAGTGAAGGATGACCATTCCAAAGTGAAGCAAGACGAAATGGCGAAAGGACCCAAGGCGTCCTATGGATACGGAGGAAAGTTTGGAGTTGAACAGGACCGAATGGATAAGGTGATCTTCTATGTGTGGTTGCCTTCACTGTTTCATTTCCATTCTTTTTGCTAATGAAATATAAAAGTTTCCTCGAAATTGAAAAGGTGTTGCAGTTTGGAAACCTGAAGGACTCTAGTTTGGGCAGTCCCAACTATGGTCAGTCCCAAGTAAAGTTGGGCCAGTCTCAACTGTTGTTGGGGCAGTCCCAACTGTAGTTGAGGACAGTCCCAACTCGTCGTGTGACAAGGAAAAGGTCGTAAGCAGCCCAGGCACGCAAAAAGTACTTTTGGAGATAATCAAGTTGAAAGGTTTTGTGCTGGCATTTCTAGATTAAAAATCACATCAGGTTGAAATTTTGACTGATGAAATTTGTAAATAATTAAAATAATATTGTGCATTTGTATGTCAAAATATTACTTAACTGTGAAGTTATTTCAATTTTTATGCTAACGACCTTTTACCAGGAACTTCCCAAGCCTTAAACATACGCTTAAGCGGCACGTTAAATCCTTACGACCTTTTGCCGGGAACAAAATTGGCTTTGCGTACCCACTTGAGTGGGACGTTAGCACGCTTGGAACATTTTTTGTTACATTAGAATTACACACTAACAACCTTTTGCCGGGCACAAATAATGAAAAACCTCCTTGTTAATTACGTCCGAATGACGTAGCCCCTTGAGACAATATGTATATCAAATGAAAGATTACCTGAATTTGACCTTTTGACCCATTTTTTGCTCTTACGACCTTCTTCTAAGCACCCGACGAACTGTAATTGGGGCAGTCCCAAGTATAGTTGGGATCATCCCAACTGTAGTTGGGACAGTGCTGTAGTTGGGGTGTTACAATGGTAACAACACTGAACGTACATTTCTGTGTTCAACTTTTTCAGTCGGCCTTGAGTCACGAACACATGGAGAAGCTGAGCTCACACGCATCGCAGAGTGATTACGCCAAAGGGTTCGGCGGCAAGTACGGCGTGCAGAAAGAGCGCGTGGACAAGTCGGCCGTGGGATTTGATTACGCCGGGAAAACCGAAAAGCACGCCTCACAGAAAGGTATGGAGGAGCTGGTTAAAAACCAGGCAGTACTTGAGTTTCGTTAATTAATGAAAAAAAAGTTTTCATTTTCACCTAAGCTTGATTGGTTGATTTTTATTTTCGCACTGCTCTGTTTATGCAGTCGGAGGCTCACAAGATTCTCAAAGGGCATTTTCCAAACTTTTTTTTTTGCTGGGCTTTGGCTTCATCTCCCCAGGCAGGGTCCTAAATTCATGAAGCTTGAGCCTGAAACCAACGCTGCAGACAAAACCACTGTTTCGTAAATCACCTTAATTGTACTTGCTTTTCAACGTATCATTTTTTTTTTTCCTTATTGGTATCCACAGATTATTCTGCTGGCTTTGGTGGAAAGTATGGAGTTCAGACCGACAAACAAGACAAAGTAAAATTTTATGAAAAGATTATTTTAAAAGATCCCCCTTATTGCAAAGTACTCTTAATTGTGATCAAGCAAAAATGTCCATGAACATTTGTGACCTGTTCTGTCAAAATCAGACTTTTCTGGGCATAAGGTCAAAAATGAGATATTTGCATATTGTTAAAATATGTAAATTTTCCTTTGAATAGGTGGTTTATTTTTTGAAACCGGTCATTCCTGGGCAAAGTTATGCTATTTTTAAGTTCATTGTGTCCAAAAGTAGAAAACGGAGAAAATGGCCACGAATGTCACAAAACAGACATTTCTTTAACTGATATGCCTTAACAAATCATCAAAAATACTATATTAAGAGTTCAAATTAGGGTTTCAAACTTTTATATTATATTTTAGACATGTTCAGGATTACAAATATGCAAAAATTAGAAAATAAAAAAAAATCACCCCGACAGCGTTTTTTTGGCCCTATCTTAATTTCAACCTCTGCCCAGAAGCATCTGCTTTTGACAGAACAGGTCACATTTTACGTGAAATTTCCAAGACTGATTGAAGCAATCAGTCATGCATTTCAAAACTTGTTCTCCTTAACAATGTAACGTTAATTACAAACGTGTTACTTTGCAGTCGGCGGTTGGATGGGAGTACCAACAGGGCTTGTCCAAGCACGAATCCCAGAAAGGTAAATAATCAGGCATTTATTCAATATTAATAAAAGTAAGATTATTGACTGACTGACTGCAGCCATCTTGGTCTTGTACCCCAACTCCATTGAGGTATTATAAGCACTTTTGGAAATAGACCGGATCTGATGACTAGTAAATATTTTATCATATTAACCCTCCTGCTGTCTGAACAGTCACAGACAGTAAAAAAAAATCAATCCTCTTCCCCTGCCATGCCTTTTACACAGGCTAGTCACCAACAGTCAGATTATATTTTAAGCAAACACTGTGACTAGTCAAATTCAGTCAACAGACAAAAACAGGCAAGTGGTAGGCACAGCTGGCTTATCATTCACCTACAGTCAAAGCATAGCTGTATCAAGTTACATAAACAGTCACAGCCAGTCAATCCTGCTTTATGTAGGCTGGGAGCTCTTAACGGTTGAAAACAGTCACTTGATTGATTTTGACTGAAAGGACAACTTGGCACAGAATGTATGTTTGCAAAGGAGGGTAAATGAATATTTTGATAATGGAACAAGGAAAAATTTTGAAAATTATTTCAGCATTGACAAAATTGGTAACGTTTCCACAAGTGGAACACAGCAAAGACATTTGCAACCTTACTTTAAGAGGTCTTTAGTTGATTTTTTTTTTTTCAACAAAAGATTATTCCAAAGGATTTGGCGGGAAGTATGGTGTGCAGAAAGACAGAGTAGACCAGGCCGCTGTAGGGTACGAGTATGAGGGAAAGACGGAAAAACATGCTTCACAAAAAGGTGAGAATTGATATCGTCTTTTCTATTTTCTGTGAAATAGAGTTAGTGTAGGATCCAATAGCTATTATGGACTTGGTGCAAAAAACCAGGAGAGATGGCATTTTGTGAAGTATCCACAAAAAAAGTGGAGGTATGGAGTGCCATTTGGTCATGTGGTGGAATGACTTGCAGTTTCATAAATGGGATTGGATTAAAAAAAAACAGGCATACACATACTACTTTTTTATTCTTGCATATTTTGCCTTAATTTTTACCAGTGTTGTAGTTGGGTACTTTTTTTCCCGAGTACCGAGTACTGCCGAGTACTTAGGTTACCGAGTACGAGTATGAGTACTAGTAATTCCAAGTACAAGTTCAGGTCTCCGAGTATGAGTACTTCAGACTGACAAACAAGACAAAGAAAAATTGGACTTCTGAGTGCGAATACGAGTACGAGTACTTGTATTCTGAGTACGAGTACCAGTACCAGTACTGCCATTTCCAAATACGGCCATACGGCAAATGGTTCATTGTGTGTAATTGGCCCAGGCCCAGTCAGACCGATATACAGACCCACTCACGGCTAGCTGTTAAATGTGTTTGCCCGGACGTGCACAGAGAAAAATCAGGAAACTTTGATTTCTCTGCAAGCCAATCAACTATTTTCAACTGAAAGTATCGATAATAAAATAAGGCCGTGGTATTAAATCAAGCTATACCATTTTTTTTCGAGTACTGCTTTTCGAGTACCAGTACTTTGATGTTGGAGTACAATTTCGACATGTCGAGTATGAGTACTTTGCTGCCCGAGTACGAGTACCGTCATTTCGAGTACGAGTACCTTGACATTTGAGTATGATTACGAGTACTGAGTACGAGTACGAGTACAACAACACTGATTTTTACCTCGCATGAAAGATTAAAGTTCAGGGAACAAACTTCATGCACAACACTTTTGTTTTCAGTCACTTCTTGATATTGAAAAACTAGGTTGAAAAAAAGTGAGTTTTCTATTTGTGGTCCATTTTTCATGCTCTTGTGAATTTTGCATGACTGAGCAAACAATTGGGTTCTGGGGAGAGCCAAGTCAATAAACAATGTAAAGAAAGGGACAATAAGACACAACGAAACTATACACTTCGGCATTGATGAGGAGGTGGTATTTCAACCAGAAATATTTGCTCGCTTTACTCAAAAGAGTTGCAATGCATTTTGCTGATCTCTTATTTTTTGAAATGTCGTACAGATTACTCGGCTGGCTTTGGTGGAAAGTATGGCGTTCAGGCCGACAGGCAAGACAAAGCGGCCCTGGGTTTTGACGAGTCTAGCAAAGTTGAGCTGCACCCATCCCAGAAAGACATGTCGAAGGGCTTCGGGGGCAAGTTTGGCGTGGATGCGGATCATCAGGACAAGTCAGCGGGCTCATTCGACGACATGCAGGGAGTTTCGTCTTCGTATCAGCGCACGAGAGTGGCTCCTAGTAAAGGCTAGTTGGCGGAATAATCCAGCACAGTTTTTGCGAGAATACAGTATTTTTGTGTAGCTTTAATCATGGCAAGTGGTTTTGCGCTAGGTAGTAAACGATGTGGAGTAAGCTTTCAATATTTCTTTCCTTAACAGGTTCTGGTGGCTCGGGCAACTTGAGAGCGAAGTTTGAAAATATGGCCAAAGCAGAGGAGGAGGTGAGTCAAATTAAAGAAAAAAAATAAAGAAAGATATAAGAAAATGCTGTGTTTTCCGCTGTGTCTTCAATCTCAATAGCCGAAGCTGGAGATGAAGTTAGAAAACCCTCCTTGTCAGATTTGCAAATTTAGTCGGCTGTGAGGTAGTCGGTAACAATAGCTTCCGTCTGTCTTGACCCTAACCCTACCAGACGCAACACAGCGCATCATGTGGAAAAGAAGTGCACTTTGATGCGTTCAGCTACCAACACCAGTGCACGAATGGCCAGCTCTGAAACAATAGAGAGCTAATGCCCCATTGAACAATGCCACAGTTGTATCCTGCTGCGTGCGGTGACCACGGACTCTGAGGCAGTGTGGCCTTGAGACTTTTCCCCTGATGGATCTTGCTACATTTGGCAGGCTTGTCACTTAGTAAAGTGTTGCATGTTGCTATGTTTGGCAGGGTCGTGACAAACATACGCACCCTGGGGGGTTAGGGTTAAGCAACAGAGAAGATCTTTCGTGTTGATAACTCATACTCCATGTTGTTAGTGGAGTGTCATGGCCTAGCGGTTAAGAGCACCGGACTCATGTTCTGGTGTTTCAGAGGCAACAGTGACGTGGGTTCGAGCCCGGGCGCGGACACTTGTGCCCTTAAGCAAGGCACTTAACCATTCTTGCTTTGTCCTTCGGATGGGACGCAAAGCCGTAGGTCCCGTGTGTTGTATAAGGCCTAACGCACATAAAAGAACCCAGTAACGCTTATCGCTAAGAGAAGGGGCTCGCCCCGGTGTTTCTGGCAGGAAGGATGCATGTGTATACCCTGCTCGTGTGACCCCTGAGCAGGGGTGTTGGTGCAGTTTTCATCAAGACAGGATAAGCCTGGCAGTATACTGGGTGTAAGACATCGAGGACAAACTCTTCTCCCATGCGGTGGCTGCTAAAGTGTGAACTGAGAAATGGGCTATCCTCCGATTTACACAGAACACATCGAAGCCGTCGTAATTATCGTTGCGTCAGTGCACCAAGGACACGACGTTATCATGCATGGATGGCGGAGGGTAGAGCTTGATTCCTTGTTATGCCATAAATGACCTCATTTGTGGTGTGGCTTGATTTCTCTTTTCAGGAGCAACGGAAGAAAGCAGAAGCGGAGAGGCAACGGAGACAAGAGCGAGAACAGCGAGAGAAGGAAGAGTCGAAGAGAGTCGAAGAGGTACAGCAATTGGAACTGATTCCGAACTTTGTTTTGAAAAAAAATGTGGAATAGTTTTAGCAAGTATGTTTTGTCTCGTTATCTTGGCATGTTGTAGCCTTGGTCAAGGGCATTCAAAATAAAGAGCCACCAAAATCTCTTAAAAATGGCAAAATATTGATTGAAAATCAGCTAAAATGGGACACAAAAGTGAATTTTCAAGGATTGCATTAAAACCATTACATTACATAGGCCATTCATAAGATGGAATATTTTGCGTCGGGGTGATGTAAATCAAATTAGGTTTTACCCTTCACCGACGTATAAACACTATACTCAGTGTGTAACCTCCCGAGTGAAAGTTGGAAAAAATCACTCGGGTGGGACTCGAACCCACGACCTCCTGCTTTCTAGTGCAGATGTCTTACCTTTAAATGCAGTTAAGAAAACTAGAGATAATGAACCTTTAACATTTTTAAAGCTTGAATAGACCATACGGTGGTGTTGTTGTTTGGTAGGAACGACAGCGCATTCTCAAAGAGCATCACAGGAATATGCCCGACGAACCCGAGGAGCCAGAACCCAGACAGGAGGAGCAAGAAGACCAGCCCCCTGAGCTACCCCCTCCGCGGCAGGCAGCTCCACGCAAGCAACCCGAGCCCGAGCCTGAGCCCGAGGGATCGGAGATGTACGCCGACCCGGACTACATTAACGAAGGTGGTAGCAGTAGCGAGCCCGCGCCGGCCGCTGACGACATGTATCAGGAAGCATTTGAAACCGAGCATGAGCCCCAGCCTGCTGATACGTATGAAGAAATCCCTCGCGCAGGTAGCATGCTTTTTTGTTTTTAACTTAGGTCCCGGCCGAAGAATTAACCTGCGATTTGGCCCAATCGGCGCAAACAAGACCTACGGTTAACCATTGTTGGAGAGACCTTTATCAAAAAGTGAATAACGGTTTATTATGTTTATTCCATTTCTTTATCTGGGGTATGTTCAAACAGTTTAAAAACTGGTTTCCATTGGGGCCCTGCATACATTTCAAATTATTAAATAATGTTAAGCAAAGTTAATGTCATAAGAAAAAGTGCATTGGTGAAACATACAACGAACATAAATATTTACAAATACAAGTATTTCAGAAATATTACAGAAATAAAGCTCTATACACAACAGAAGTTCATTAGTATAAGGCATGAATTACTGATCATAGGATGGGCGAAAACCCTGCAAAAACCCTTTGGGAAAAAAAAACAAAAGGGGAAATTACCGATCCGGCTCTAAATTTATATCATGGCAACCAAGCATATAACTCCTAGATTGGCACATTTTGAACCAGTGTGTTATCGGCAGAAATATCACTAACTGATGGCTTGGAATAATTCTGATTTACCTAAGGAATCATATAGTTCTCAGTTGTTCATGCAAATTATTCCATATATTCGCACCACTCGCCGCGAAACTTGTGGCATAGCATTCCTTTTTTGCGAAAGGGACTTTCAATGCCTTGTTTGTTGATCGTCTTGATTCACGAATCTGTGTAAGATTTCTCATGAAGAAAAGGAGTGATTTTGTTTAGACTTTTGAAAACAAGAATGGACTTCACTTTTTAGACTTCACTCTTTCAGAAAATGGGACCCAGTGTAGTCTAGCAAACATATCTGCTGAAGGGGTGAGGGGTGCTTTTAAGGATCATCCGTGGTGCTCTTTTCAGACATTTGTTAAGGATATTGTCTAACTGGTCTTCGATCACACTTGCCATGTGCATGTGTTATTTTATTTAATTTAGTTTTTTGCACGGCATAACGTGTCTGATGCATGGTTAACAATAGACCAAACCATTAAGCCGACATGCGTGCATAAAAGTCTGGCATGCATGCACCGTGCATATGATGCGGGCGGCAGGAAAATACACTGTGGCATTGGCGGGGAGCATGTGTTTTTGCCCATGTGCAAAACATATATCTACTATATTACCATCACATGACCTAACTACAACTGTGGCATAATGTGGTGTAAGCATGGGCGTGGTGGGGGGGGGGGGGGGCGCAGGTCCCCCCCCCCCCTGGAAAAGCAACAACAAGAAAAAGGAGTAGAAAAAACGAAAGAGAAAAAGAGGTGCGAAGTCATAATGCTGTTAATTTAATGGGTGGGGTGGGCAAATGTCCCCCGCCCACCCTCGAAAAAGTGACGTGCTTTGCCCCCCTCTAGAAAAAATCCTGGCAACGCCCATGGGTGCAAGGGTCCTACCATGTGTGGCACTATGTGGTATGAATTGGTAAGAGTTTTGGCGTCCTGATCAGTGTTGTACCGGTAGTTGATGTACTCTTTAGTCAATCCCAAGTCATTCGCAGGTCAATTGCAGGCCAATCACAAGTCAATCGCAAGTCAGTCACTCATCAGGCACAAGTCACTGAGATCCACGTCCTTTCACAGGCTATTCATTTCATTCAAATGAACTGTGACAGAGGCATTCTTTTATTAATATTCGCCATGTTACTCTTGACTGGAATCGCGAGTTGATTTGTGATTTACCTGTGATTAGGCCTGGGTGAGTGTACTCGTGAGAAGTTAACTGAATTCCCACAAAAGCAGAAAAATGATATTATGATGTTATTATGATGTGAATTTGTCCAAAATAACAAGCAAATTTGCATTTGCATTCAGAACACAGTCTGCACTGAATAAAGTCAATACTTCTAAAATCAAATTGCTTCTGCTCATGCCATGAGGAGTACTCCAATAGACAGGAACTCAATTGAAGATCAACAAGTAGCATTAACTACTCATGAGTACTCGAGGGAACTCGCCCAGCAGTACATGTGATGTATTAGTGGCGTATTTATGAGTATCTTGTGATCTATCTCAAGTCCCCATTCTGTTTTTTCCAGCAGTGGAACCCGAACAGCCCCCTCCAGTGGAAGATGCGTTGTATGAGGACATGCCCGGAGCAGGCCGCGAGAACACGGAAGGGGGAGGTGGAATGACGGCCGTGGCCGCCTATGATTACCAAGCCAGTAAGTCAGCTTCTTATCAATATCTGGTATAAGCAACTCAGCATGCCTTCACTTCCAAGTTTATTTTGCTGAGAACCTTTCCGATTCCTTCAAATCATCCACTGTTTAGGAAACCATTGGCATATTATTCTTTGCACTTCAAGTTTCATGGGGCAGGGGTGGATTTTTGGGGGGATTTTTCCAGTTTTTTAGATTTTAAGAAAGCAGAAATGAGAAGATTTTATTTTTTTTAAGCCCTGGCAGGAGCTTCTACATGTCACTTTGTAGTCGGTCGGTCGGTCTGTTCCCGGAAAATTGACCAAAAATGAGCCCCCTAAGTTTCCCATAAAATATAACTATGAAATTTTAATTTTCAACAAAAAAGCAAACAAATAACTTCAATATTTAAACAAAAGTTGTTTGTAACAATTTGTAAAGTTGTTTATCAAAATTTTGTATATGGAGGCAAAATATGTGCAGTAATGTTATAGTCACGTGCTATATAGTGTGCTATATGGCACGCTATATTGTATGGGAAGCTTAGCGGGTTCATTTTGGTCAATTTTTGGGGACACACTAGCGCAGCGTGATTTTCGCGTGGGATGGCGGCCTGGTCTTGTACGCACAATCTGCGGTCAACGTTACGCGAGACTTTAATGCAAGACGGCCAAAGCTTATTGTGTGCTGGCACTTGTTTTTTTTAAATATTTTGGGTCAAAGGTTTATATGAAAGAATGCAATGGGTAGTTTTAAGGCGTGCCTTCTTATTGTGGGAATCCATAAATGTGTCATGGATAGACCCATGTGATGCTCTGTGTTTATGTTCTACCGAGTCTCACCCAATAATTGATGTTTTGTTTGTTGCCGACAGCTGGGGAAGATGAGGTGTCTTTTGACCCCGGTGATGTCATCACCGACATAGAACAGGTAAGAGGCTAGACTATAGATACATGCCAGGACACTGACAGACAATACCCTCCAAAGCTTCTGAAACGTAAAGGGTTCTGTAACGGCAACACAAAGAGGCCAACTGCCAGTTGGGGAAGGGGGGGGGATCTATAAAGTCTAAAATGCATGTGCGTTGTTCACGGCCAATGTGACAAAATAACAGAATATGTGATGCGATCAAGCTACATGAGTCGTTTGTCGACCCTGGTCAAAAATTGTTTATTACAGCTTTGAACAGAGCATAATCTCAGCATTACTACTGTGAAAACCGCATGCTGGTACCATCTTTAGTTCAAAAATTATGGAAGTCAAGACACCAAGAGATGTGATGAAGTGATGTGATGAAGTGGCCCTATTTTGGCCTGTATCTCCAAATAAAAATTCCCGACAAACAACTCATTTAGCCTGATCGCATCACATATTATAGATTATCCGCGAGCGCGAGTGGAACACGGAATAATGTAGTGCTTCTGTGTGGGACACAGACGCACTACATTTTCATTGTTTCACGAGCATGATAATGAATTTATCTTCAAGTAAAATTGACGCCCAGTAAAGTGCACATGTGTGTTGGAACAAGCACACTTTTAGCGGTTAGGCGCATGCAGCTGGAATGTCGCTCGCATCTTGGAATGGCGCCAGACGCGGAGTGCGAAATGGACCATGCGAGACGGTATAATATCACACTTTATTTTTGCTATGGATCGACCAATCAGGACCGAGGATACGAGTTTGCTTGAACATAACAGCAAATACAAATACTTGAAATTTAATTAAGGCTTCTTCGCTTACAAAGTAATTAACCAGGGGCGGGCGGGCGGGCGGGCGGGCATGCGAATGAATATGAATAGTATAATATTCTAAAATGGCTAGTTGCTGACAGAGCAAATAATGTGAATTGGGGACCACTATGATGAGACACCGTAGTCTACCAGTAGGCATGGTAAAAACTACTATGGGTGCAAGGGTAAAGAAAATTGGAAATGTACTCACAAGACTATGCAGACCACTGAACCCTTTAGTGTGAAGTAACGGTGGTGATGATGATGCAAAGTAAAGAACACAGTGTCTTGCACATATAAACAAGGCCAAACTAAACTAGGCTTCCACCTTCAGCCATACATGTAAAAGAACTTGGAAAATATGGAACTAAAATGCACACCACCATGCCACAGTCGCAAGTCCACGCCCCACTGGGGCTTTCAGAGGGGTTTTATAGGGCTGGGTCAAAAAATGCATAAGGCATTTCAAGATTGAGAATACTAATGCAGTGTGTCTTTCATACTTAGAGATATTTGCATAAACACTAAGTGCAGAGGTATGGGGGCAAGGAACTCTTATCCCTAGCACTGTGAGAGTAAACAATAAAGGCTACAATGACAGCTCCATCTGTGGTTTGACTACAGCTCAAATACTATCTACTGTAGTTTAAAGTAGGTTAAGTTGGTACTAAGATCCAAAATATGAAAAAAAGTAAGACTGCTGCACACTGCTTACTGACTGGATGGACCTGAAATATATAAATCTAAAAATTAATGTGGCCTGACGTTGCGAACTTAGCAAGTTCTTCTTCAGAGGCTAAAACAGAAAGATCCAAAATAGTTTTAAGGCCTTAATATGACTTAAAGGGAGTATACAGCTTTTGCTTTTGCTGTAATTTTCAGAAATGGATGGATCTGGGGGTTAGTATTTTATAGCAAATACTGCTACACTGATTTTTTTGAAGTTGTTGGTTCGTAGATGCTGGAAAAACGAAGAAAAACAATCATGTTCTTGTAGTCTAGTTCCCTGACCCCACTTCAGATAAAAAGGAGCAATTTATAAACATCGGGGAATTGTAAGGTCAGGGAACCAGTATAGCTGACTTTGACCCGCTCATAGGTGTGTAATCAATTGCAAACAAAATGCGGACTAACTAAATATGATAAATTGGGAGCAGTATTTGAAAAAACTTGCTATTTTCAAATACTGCTGGTCAGGCAACCAGCGTTGGAAATGATACAAAAATAGTTTTCTTGAAAATGTCAGCATACCAGGAGCCATGATTGTACCAGGATGCTTTAGACTTTCATTCACTAACTGTCCAGTAAGGTATTTCGTGACGATTAAGACGATTGTTTTGATGTTTGCAAATGTTGTATATTCCCTTTAACGAAAATATACAATGCATGAATATTATAGATTACTGTAGACAAAGCACTTTCTACGATAGTTTAAAGGTGCAGTTTGGAAAAGTAAAAAAATCAAAATAAAAGCCATAGTATGTAAATTCAAGCCATGGTTAAGTAATTTAGACACGGCATTTTACTTTAACCTTTGACCTTGACAGATCGATAGCGGTTGGTGGATGGGAACGTGTCATGGCAGTAGAGGACTGTTCCCAGCTAACTATGTGGAGCTCCAATAGAGACGACATGAAAACCGACTACCTTCGATTCCACTCCAGTAAGACATCCGCTCATCAGTAAGGTCAAGTTTATATCGTCTGTATCGAGTCATCTTATAAATCCTGAGGGAAACTAACCAAGAAGACAAAAAAGCCATCACTACTTGGCAAAAAAACGACCCCCCAAAACAGTGGCTGTTATCTGAGGAACTAGAACTTCTAACAGTGTTCATCTTTCAATGCTTCCCACCAAGCAAAATCAAATTTTTGTAAATTCTTCACATTGTAATGGAAGAGTTTATTTCTAAACTGCAATATATCCATTGTTTACAAAAATGAGCAAGTTGCATTATACACAGCATGATAGCTTTTTCTAAGCTACATTTGTTCAGTTTTTCAATTGAGCTTTACTACATGTATTCAGTATGTCCCTGAAAAAGTGTTCGTCTAAATATTTTTGAAATAACATTAAACCACGAAGTAAATGTTGACAATTTATACACAACATGCAGGATTTTACACAGTTTACATAACACAGCACTGAAATTGATTAAGGCAAGGAACTTGGTCACAGTGTCCAAAAATGTTGTTGTGATCAGTTGACCATTGTGCAGTTATGCGTGAGGGAATTTAATAACACTCATAGGGGTTTAAGCCAAGGATAAGGAGTATCTGCACAATTAAATATT
Source organism: Patiria miniata (assembly GCF_015706575.1). NCBI lineage: Eukaryota > Metazoa > Echinodermata > Asteroidea > Valvatida > Asterinidae > Patiria > Patiria miniata. The sequence goes on from NW_024037054.1 coordinate 4,878,399, forward strand.
TCAAAATATTTAGACGGACACGTTTTGGGGGACATACTGTAGAACAGCCATCCACACTGACTTGGGTCAACCAGGAGAGGGCGGTATTCCAGTAGGTGACGAAACGGTATTTATCCCGTATTAAATTGTTTATTCAAAATGGCATTTTTCTTCCACTTTGTATCTTTTTGTACTGCAGGCAATTGCATGATCATGTTTTATAAATTGAAACTGAAAGAATTTGTAATGCCTTTAGCTTTTGTGCTCACTTGTGGATATTTCTCGACTAAAAAAAATTAAAATAGGAAGTGTCATCGAACGTTGTATCAGTGACCGTCTTTCAAAACCTTAGGCAAAAAGTGTTTGCAAAAATCAAGTGTATTTTGGAATGGAACCAACAAGCGTAATGCATTACAAACGAACTCAGAAGTGCCCGATTGTTTAATATTTTTTGTATTCTTTCAATGTGGGCACATTTTCTATCTTTTGTAGCAAACTCGTTAGAAAGTTTTGCGAAAGTAACATTCTGCTTGTACACAAGTTTTGGGGTCGCTAGAAAAGTTGATGGCAACACGTACGGTAGCCATTTTGAGCTTTTTTAACGCATCACTTTAGCTTATCATCAAGCATATTTTGTTTATTTCTTAATTCTTAATGAAACTCGCTCCATACAATTTGTCATGCCTTGTTTACATGATCTGAAATTTTGATTTTACTCCATTGTATAAACAAGAAAGTTATTTAGGATCAAAAGTAGAACATTTTTTTTTTAAACGTAGTAGATAACAGAACAGGACAACCATTTTGCACCATGGCAGTTGGGCAAGCTGCACAGAATACTTGCACCCTGACCCCAACCGTTTTTTAAACTAAAAACTAGAGATTGGTACAACTCCCAGACTAATTGAGGAAAAAGTAGGCATTTTTTTGGGAAGATTAGATGGGTACTAAATGTAATAGCTTTATATTCCGATGATTAATATGGAAGGTTTACAACAAGGTGATCGGCATGTTAATAAATTCAGAATGAAATTTATATCTTATAAATAAGTATACAGACGACAACATTGTTACTTTTTTCTGTACAAAATTTGTAGCGTTTTATTTCCTTTGCATAGTCTGAATACTTAAAATGAATTTTGGACTTATATGATGCCATAAAACATTCCGCTTCAGTAATAACAAAAAGTAGGAATTTTTTTTTACCAAAGCACCAGAACATATTAAAGACATCTGCTTTTAAAAAAATTGAAAAATTACAAAATTGTTTTTGCTGTATACACGTGCAACTTGTAACGAAAACTGCATTGTTTCTTTTGACTCTTAAATAAAAAAAAGACTCCATAAAAGGATACAAATATTACAAATCTAATCATTACGACAATGATGAATTCTACACTTTTGTTTTACTAATTTGAATGATTTAAATAAACTTTACAAAAAAAGCTGACTTTTTGCGTTTGTGTTGCATTGCATATTTTTTTCTATAAATTTATTTACAATGGACCGATTATTACAAAACTGAAACAATCATTTATAACGAGATAAAAAAAATAAATTAAAGTTGTATAAATTGTGTTAACCTTGAAAATGTTAATTTTTTTCATATGTACTTTCTTCATACAAAGCAGCTCTTTTTAACCAACTTTTTTTTTCTTCAGTTGTAAAACATCAACATGTATCTCCATCTTAGTAACAGGTACTGCAGCATTGTCTTTACTTTCATATTGTACCCAACTTTGAAGGATGGTTAATAGACAATTATTTCTTAATACATAATTGATTTGTAAAATTGTAAGATTTGAATTCCGAGGTCAACTTTTGCCAATAAAACAAAATAAAATCATGTATGCAAAATGCAGTTCAGCCAAGTACTTCATTTTCTCGCATTTGTGTGGACAATTCTTCACAAGAATTACACAAACCTATTAAAACACTGCTACCACAAACACAAAACTTTGCTAATTTGTCTACAACAATTTCTTGGTTCCAATTTTATGTTACTTGGTTGGTTCTTCTCCTAAGGACTTCCACAAGGGAGTATAACTAGGAGGCCAGAAACACCAGGGCAAACCCCTTCTTTTAGCGATAAGTGTTACTGGATTCTTTTACGTGCGTTAGGCTTTATACAACACACGGGACCTCCGGCTTAACGTCCCATCCGAAGGACGAAGCAATAATGGTTAAGTGCCTTGCTTAAGGGCACAAGTGTCCGGGCCCGGGCTCGAACCCACGCCACTAGCCTCTGAAACACCAGAGCACGAGTCCGGTGTTCTTAACCGCTGTTGATAGACCAGTACTATCACTGATCAGTCTACAAAACAATGCTTATACAAACCATTTGTAGGATCCGTTGCTATTTATTTTAAGTACCATTTTACTGTCATAGTGATCAAGTAATTAACTTCTACATTTCTGCAAATGCAGAAAATTAGGTCTTGAAAGACACTGAAATGCCATATAGTTTGACTTTGACACCATGACAACGCTGTAGCAATGCAATTTCGGTGATGTAAATGGAAGTGAATGGAAGATTACGGATGATTTAAGTTATAAGGTAGGGTAAATCACTTGTCATTTGTGCAGTTTTGTTTCCGTTTGAAGCTACAAAAAAAGCTCAAAATCTAAAGAAGGATGCTTAACAACTAACCTGATGACATTTTAGCTCCGAGGATGCTGTATATTCTGAGAAAACAATATTCTAGGATCTCATTTTCAAATCAAAATTTTTGAATTGCGCCTGAAATCAACATCCGGGACACGTTCTCATTCAGCTGATTGCAGCTAAGTGACGTCACGCACTGAACTGAAGAATAATAGCAACCACGCGCACATGTGCGTAGTGTCAACGCTTGCGCGCACCCATTCACGGATTCGCTGAATTACAAAACACCTACTAACGGAAATTTCCAAAAATGCGTCACTTCATGCATCTTTGAAATTGGCCGCCTTTTAATGTTTTTGTCAAAATTGACAGTATGCCAGAAGGAATAATTTCACAGGGAGTTTAGTGCCATTACTATCTCTAAACCAAGTAAAGTTTCCAACAATAATTTCGTCAGTTTTGTCAGTTACTTTTTGGAAAGCTGCAAGTGATCTACTCTAACTTTAAATATACTAAACTGCTTCTGTGGACATGACTTTCTGCTGTGTTTGTACCGTTGGTGTAGTTCTCGTACTCGAGTACATTTTTGAGTACTCGTACTTGTACTCATGAAAATGTACTCGTACCCGTGCTTGCAAGAAAAAAAAATTGCCTTGTTCTCGCACTCATACTTATACTCATGGCAAAGTACTAGTACTTGTACTCAAGGAAATGTACTCGACTACAACGTTGGTTTTACCCAGAAAATGCCGACATTACAGCACCTTTCATTCACTAAAAAAAATGTGGCTTCGACAATTGGTCGGGATAGCCCATGAAAGTCTTTCGGCTTATTTCCAGTGGGGTCCCTGGTTGGTAGAAGATGTGGGAGGAAAACCCCAGAATGATATTCTAGGGAAAACCCACGGAATCAGGCAGGGACTGAAAACCCAATCCACATGTTGGCCTGGGCTGGATTTGAACCAGGGCCACGGCGGTGGAAGGCCAAGAAAGTAACGCTGCGCCAACCTGATGGCATATTCTGGTAAAAAAAAACAGACAAGCAAAAACTTGGACTGAAAGCAGACAGAAAGTTGCCTGAATCCCTTAAAATCCAACACTGTGGAGGAAAGCAAAAGCAGGCAGTAATGGACCTATCACCGTTTGCCACGCCCCTTCGGCAACCTAATGGAATTTAGCATGTAAAATTTTGTTTGCCTCAGATGTTGTGCGTTCCGCATCCATTTCAATATCACGTGAATGGACAGTATTTCACAAGCTGCGTTGACACGATTCTACCGCGATAGGTCAATAGCGGCTGGGCTCCATCTGAACCTGCAACATTGTTTTTTTCGAAGGATTGGGGAGGAACAGATGATGTTAACTTTGGCAGACTAATTACAATTCTTCATTTAATGAAAAACAAAACCACGCGCAACTGATGTCAAGCTTATTGGCACACTGCACGCAAAATGTTATCAATGGCACCGTTTCACCCCAAAACTGCCAAGACCTTTACTATCTGTGGCTGTAGGACTGCCAAAGTGTTTTGGCGATAAACAATATATTCCTGTAGGATAATTTTTTTTTTTGGCAGTGTGGTGTCTCGGAAAATGAGCTGTGTGGCTTGCCTGAAAATGTGCAGCAGTAGGAGCCCAGTACAGGTTAATCTGAGTCACTACTGGGTAAATACGGAATACGGGTAGGGCCATCAGATCCGTTAGAGTTTCCGGGTTCTGCATCGAGAGCTGTGGCTGTGGGAGCTGTGGCTGTGGGAGCTGTTGCTCCTGAACCCCACCTCCGGCGCCGCCGGGCCAGTTTGGGATCCGGTTGGAGACCAGAGAGGGGCATAGTTCTCTTCTCCTTCCCAACACGGCTCTTGAGGTTTTCTATGGTAATCTGCAGCTGCTCCGCTGAGCTTGTACCGGTCAGGTTCCTGTTGGGCTGCTGGACTGGGAGTCCTTTCGCTGGGCTACGTGTCTCTGCGAGTGAAGCTGGTTGTGGGTCCTCCACAAGCTTGGAGTGGACATCATGCTGTGCAGGATGTACTCCACTCTCCCTCAGTACAGGAATTCCTTCTTGCCTGGAGTTTGTCATTCCGACAGAGGTCCTATCCCCTGAGATGTGACCAGGCTCCTTCTGGGACTGATTTGCCATCCTCACTGGGAGGTGGTTCTTGGTTGGTGTGGTGGCCAACCTCACATATCCAGGCCCAGCATGCACAGATGAGAGAGGGTCTGGGACGGGACCAGCTTGAGCACTCAAGCTGGTTGACGGGCTTCCAAGAGAAGCTTCCTGGGTTCTTGGGAGTCTGGCACTCGTGGATGACAACCCCTGAACTCTCGACTGGGTCAACTTATTCTCCCTGATCCTTGCGGGGCTGCTTCGTCCTGGATGCCTGTGAGGGCTTCCCCCTGCCATGAAGAGGTGCTTCTTCAGGATCTGTCGGTAGTGAGGCAGTTTAGGAGACAGTTTAGGAGACCTCCTGGTCCCTGGGCTTTTAGGCGGGGACCTGATAGCCAGTCTGTATGGGTTCTGCTGCTTCCCCTGCGATTGGATATCTGGGTTTCGTTGCATTGGTTTCGGCAACAACGATGCCCCGCTACGTGATGAGCCTTTGTCGAGGGCCTCTTGAAAAGTCACCTTCTTTTGGGACGAAGAGGTGGTTTTCTTGGCTTTTGCTGAGCGGTGAGAATTTATCGCCGGTGTTAATCCAGGGACCTGTGGGACCTCTGTCCTTTCTAAATATTGAAAAAAAAAAATTATGATCAAATTTTAACAATACACTTCCTTGACACATTTTTATGAATATGGATATTAAATTAGAATAAAAGGACCGGGAAAATCCTAGAATTGATACAGAGAGAAAATACACGTACAAGTAAATGGCACACAAAGGTCTACTTTGAGGATTCTGTAAAACAACTGTCACTTGCATGCGTCCTCGCAAAGTCATATTTTCGAAGTCCTTGCTCTTGAAAAATCACACTGAATACAGGAACGGTTTCCTTGAAACAGTCAATCAGTCAGTCAGTGAGTCAATCAGTCAGATGACAATATGCTGGCCGTTCGGCTCCAGGCAAATGATAAGATTGCTTTACCTGTGAACCCATTGTTTTGCGATCCTTGTTTAGATAAGGATGAAGACTTATGTTTGGCTTTACTTGGCAACCCTGTGGATCTGCTGCCGGTACTCCCGCTTCCAGGTGCGAGGCCACCCTCTACCGTCTGTTTTGGACTTCCAGAGCTTGTTTGGGCTAGGGACTGAGGCTCCTGGGCTGCTGCCCTGTTGGACTGGGCTTTGCCGGGAGGCGGATGGCCGGGTACTTTCTTGCAGCGGGCGGCTGCCCTCTTGAAGTCGTTAACGGGGACATGGATGACGCGTCGCCGCCTTTCGGCGTCGGCTGCCAAGGCCCCCCAATCCTTGCTGTTCTGTTCAAATCGGAGCAAAATGGTGCATTTTTTTTATTAAAGTGAGTTGTAGAACAAGTTGTAAAGATAAAAGAGGTTGGGATAGGTGCTGAGCGCACGTCTCTTCATTGACTAAGGGTAGGCTTCAACAAACAGACCACAAGCAGAGTCTGCCAAATTTACATACGGAATAGTTGACAAGGTTTCATATTTTCCAAACCTGCCTGCCCGCTTGTCGAGGTGAACTTGCATTTTTAAACAAATGGCCCTTGTTGAAGTAATTACACTGCCATCTGCTGATTCAGCTGGACCTATGGAAGTCAGGCTGCTTTTGTCCACCTGATCCAGATCCAGAACACTCCAGTGAATCTGGACATGAGAGTCTGCAAACCATGCATTACTTTACAGGAGAAATTGGAAAAACAAAAAACACTCTCAACTTCTGCCCGCCTCATGTACTTAGTCTGGCATAACAGAATGGCAATCAGGTTATGGAATGGCCACTCCGTGGCAAACTGCAGCATTTTACAGAATTCTGCAGAAAATCTGCAGACTTTAGGCCGCCCTCAGGTCGTCCTTGGGACAACACAGAACAATTGGTGACTGACTTTTCAGAATCATACTCTGCCTGAGCTAAGACCGTCGAGAACGTATCTGATTTCTTGCAACCTGAGTGTAACTGCGACGATATGAAGACGATTGGTATCAGTATGCGCTAAAAAAAATTCAAGTCGCAAGAGTATAAAATTTCAACTTCTGCGCCGCGACGGAACGTGTTCCCGACAGGCGGGGACCAATCGCAGTCGACCTGTGTGAAGTTGCGACGTCGTGAGCACATCTGCATCATCTTAGTTCATGGTGTAGCCAATCAGCATGTGGCAAAAGCTGTTGAAGGAACAGATGCGGCCGTGGAAGATCGTTCAACAGGCGCACTGCCATTTTGAAGACGTCACACGATCACGTCTATGCCGCAGAATCCTTATCAGGTCGTAGGTGACATGAGCATGGTTGCCATGATTTTGTGTCGAGATGCCGCTTGTTCCATGATAATCACACGATTTCTCAGTTTTGTGACCTAAGCATTACTTTTCTGCTTGATGCCGACGGTTTCATCGCGGCGCAAGCACATCGCAGAGCGCCTCAGGCCGCCCTGATACTTACCTGGAGGGATGACAGATTGGCCACTATGTACAGGCAGTAACGGGCTCTCGTCAGGATAAAATTCATTTTCTTTCTATCGTTCAGGAAGTTGGAAGGAAGACCACACGATGACCTGAAATTAAGAGAAAGCAGATTTTAAAACGTAGAAACGCTTGTAGCATGTACTTTTCGAAATGTGAACAGTGGCAGTGTTTTAGACAGCATTCTATACATAAAACCTCAGCATTCACTCTGCATCCCTGTGGGATGAAGGAGCTAGAATGAGGGTACGACAGCCCGCACTGGAAGATATTTTTCACATTATGTCAAAAGCAAGCCTGTGCAATCGTTTCATTTATTTTACAACTTACTTAACCTGGGGGACCTTTCAGCAAAACAGTGTTTTCAAGGAATCCTTAAGAGTATAGTGCCCAGACTCCTCAAGCCAATTTTAATTGCATTGTTAATACTTACCCCAGACAATACGAAGAGGCCTGGGTACGGACACAGGTGACTATGACCACCTCCATCTCACGACCCTGAAATTGATCCATTGTCGATATCTCTACATGAGGTAACCTGTGTGAAAACAGAGGTCCCAAGTGCGGATATGTTACCCAAGTGAGGACATAAAGGAGAATCGACAATCAGAGATGTTACCCAAGCGCAGGGATGTTTAACTGAGGCCACAGGGACAACCCAAGTGAGGTTTACCAAAGTGAGGACATGGGGGGGGGGGGGAATGCAGAGATGTTACCACAGTGAAGATATAAGGAAAACTGGTGTTGTAGGTCATGTGAGGACGCAGGGAGGGACCAAGTTCAGAGATGCTACCCATGCAAGGATGAAGGGCAGACCTAAATTCAGAGACGTTAAAGTGAGGACATAAGGACCCAAGTGCAGTGATATTAACCAAGTGAGGATGTGGGGAGGACCCATGTTCAGAGATGCCACCCATGCAAGGATAAAGGGCAGACCTAAATTCAAGAAGGTTACTGAAGTGAGGACATAAGTGGGACCCAATTGCGGAGATGTTAACCAAGTGAGGATGTGAGGAGGACCCAAGATCAGAGATGCTACACATGCAAGGATGAAGGGCAGACCTAAATTCAAAGAGATTACTGAAGTGAGGACGTAAGTAGGACCCAATTGCGGAGATGTTAACCAAGTGAGGATGTGAGGAGGACCCAAGATCAGAGATGCTACCCATGCAAGGATGAAGTGCAGACCTAAATTCAAGAAGGTTACTGTAGTGAGGACGTAAGTAGGACCCAATTGCGGAGATGTTATCCAAGTAAGGATGTGAGGAGGACCCAAGATCAGAGATGCTACCCATGCAAGGATGAAGGGCAGACCTAAATTCAAAGACGTTTTTTTTTACGTAAGGACATATACGATTGGACATATACGATTGGACTTGGCAGACCTAATTCAAGAAGGCTACTGAAATGAGGACGTAAGTAGGACCCAAGTGCGGAGATGTTAACCGAGTGAGGACGTGGGGAGGGCCCAAGTTCAAAGATGCTTCCCATGCGAGGATGAAGGGTAGACCTAAATTCAGAGACGTTACTGATGTTAGGACATATCTTTTTAAAGTAGGACCCAAGTGCAGAGATGTTAACCAAGTGAGGACGTGGGTGACAGACCTAAATTCAAAGACGTTTTTTGAAGTGAGGACATATACGGTTGAACTAAGTGAGGACACAAGAAGGATGTTACTTGAATTTTTCCGGCGAGGATGCAGTCAGTTCCTTTTCAGCCTTCTTTAGGCAAAGGTTGAGGTAGCTAGCCTGGTCCTTGTAAGGCGCAATGATCCCGATGCTCAGTGGCTCGGACAACATGACATTGTCTATCATTTTTTCATTGCAGATCCTGCGGTAAAGGGCCAAGACCATTTTGACTTCAGCCTCGTTGGTGAAAGACCTGGAAATCATTGAAGGGGAGAAGGGAGGAAATAAAGATAGACCCTCAACTTCCAATAAAAAAAGCCAGTTGCTTAACTTTAACCTTTGAGCATCTTCGAGTCGACTTTTAGCTTGGCATTCCTTAGAGTGTGTGGCTGCCCATTGCTGTGGGAATGTTTTTGCTTTTAACATGGGGTACTCTTGTGAATATGTGAGGAATAAGCTATTTGCGAGTGACCTATACCCTTATGGATTCATATTTGAAAAACGTCTGGTACACTGACTTGCTCAGAATGCTTGGTACATTTTAACTTTGAATTTTCTAGACCCAAGACACTGCTGCTAACCACATGATTGGAGGCAAGCTCTTGCATAGTGACGTAAGAGACGCTCAGCACCAATACATTTGTTCACAATGGGTGAGAACGGTACAAAGACACCAGACCATGCTGGAGCTGGGGGTTGCTAGCATAAGGCTTGCCCCGAATCACGTGAGATAGTAAGTCTCTTTGGTCGGGAGAATGCAAAGCCTTAAACGTGCAAAGCATTGGATTCAGTCAGCGTTCCAGATTTTATTCAGATTTAACTTGCTCATGGCTTATTCTGGCAACATGAGACAGAACTAAGCAGAGGTTAAAATTAGGAATTACGGTGGAAAAGATAATAAAATGCTCCTTCCAAAACTGCTTGTTGCACTCCATTCGGACATTCCGTCGACAAATGACAGCTGTTTAAAGTTTGCATTTATCGACATGTCATATAAGTAATATACTGGGGGGGGGGGGGGAAAAAGGCCTTTAACCACATTGCAGATGCCAGACGGATTCAGGCCGTCATCTGTGGGTAGCACACCCTGATATTTCCGGCCTCGCTCACTGCTAGCAGGTCGCTGACAGATATTTCTGGCCTCGCTTGTTGCGTGTATATCCGTCGTTCGTTTCGAACACCACAAAACCATTGCATGCATACACATCATCCAATGTGAACTGCTTACAGCGTCCAGTTTTGTAGTCATGAACATGAAAGATGCCAATTGTTTTTCTTTAAAAAGATCTCTATTTCACAAGTTCTGTCTCACATTTTTCAGTGATTTTTGGTTCGTGCAGAAGAGCAGCTTTGTGGCAGAAAAGCCCAGGTTTGGTTGAACTGGGACAGCGATATTTGCATGAGACTCAATTTCACAAGTTATTCATTAAATACATTTTATAATGGAGTTATTGGAACACATTTCAAATGTTACGGAAAAAAACAGGAGTGGAATTCTTTCAGTATGCCAGGGCCGAAGACATATCACAGCTCGTTCAAGTAAACCGTACCTTGATGAAATTCGCAATTCTTTGCTTTGGACGACATTGAAGACGAGGTAGGGGTACAGAAAGAATGACAACCTCCGCTTGGCCATGTTTCTGCATCAAAGACAAAAAATATTCTGAGCACCTTCCATTCCAAAGAAACCAGAATTTCAAAAAATCCCCTTTTCCCTGTGAATCGAGTACTGGACCGGGGTACATCCGACACACTTGTATGACTCACGACTAAAACTCGGAATTGAGTCCAACTCGAGTCCCGTTTTCCATGACTCGGACTTGGACTTGAGTCACGATGACAATTGACAGGGCTATCCGACTAAAGGCCGGTTTACAGTCGGTTCCATTTTGTTTGATAATCTCAGTGTCATATTTGCATATTCATTATTTCTTATTGATTCAGCAAGCCCATTGGTCAACTGATGAAATTTGAGGTCAGCGACCATGTCAAAGTTCAATTATTTGACCTCTGTATCAACGTCGCCAGAATCCTTCGGTGACTCCTTGCTGCGGCTTTAGTGACCACTATAAACTGTGTTTAAGATGATTATGCGTCAGTTTTCAGTCGCGCAACCATCAATTGACCAACTATAAACATGCACTGTTTGATTGACATCCAGTAAGGTTCCATTTGTAAATTAGTCCAAGGAACTACATTCACAACAAAAGATTCAATTTCAATAAATAATCGACTCGGTTCTAACAACTACTTTCTTGAACTGGGTCCCTTACTTGTCGCTTTGCAGGTTTCCCTTGTAGAAGTGCTTGGAAGGGAAGGCGGCTATGTCCGTGTGCATGCGGTGCTGTCTCTCTAGGGGAAGGATGGGTGGCGAGTTGGTCCGACCCGACTGGAACCAAGTGCACAGACGCTCAAACAGGGACCGGTGCAGGCCGTGCTGGTGAGCTTCCTGTCAGAAGGTGTTTGTGCCAAGGAGACATGCATATTGATGATTGGGGTTTGTAAGTATAGGTTTTCCCAGCCAATTTCCTAAATTTTCTGAAAATCGGTCATTCATTTTCATCTGAATTTGAGAATCGCGCTGAACACGCGTTTTATTTTCGGTACCAGAGCATTCAATTCCATTTCAGTTCAATCAATAAGCCTTTTCGGAGTTCCAACTGCACGCATTCGTAACCTGTGACAACGCACATTGTTTGTCTCAAATGCCCTTTGACAGTACCCACAATGCACAAACAGCCTTTTTGTAAAGTCAGTGGCGCGATGATGTCAAAGGCCATTTGAGACAAACAATGCGCGTTGTCACAGGTTATGAATGCGCAGTTGGAACTCCGAAAAGGCTTATTAAGTGATTGAGCAGCACCTTTCGTTTATGTTCATTCAGATTCGTTTACAAGACTTCCTTTCCGCTTTTAGAAGGTGATTTCAAACAATGACTATTCCATTTCACTTTTAGTTTAATGTTCTGTGATATTATCTGCTATTTTGAATGAGAAAACGTACTTTTGATTGAACATTCACGAAATTGTGTTCTAGAACACAGCGCGAAAAGGTATGCTTGCGTAAATGAATGCACAGGTAATGTAATTTGGCCGTCTGTTTCTCAAAACTGAATGCACGGACAATGAAAACGATTGAACTTTCTTGAATTGAAACAGAATTAAAGACGTGCATTCAAATTCAGACGAAAACGAATGACCGATTTTCAGAAGTGAATCAACATTTTAGAAAATTGGCCAGGAAAACCTATAATATAACAAAATTTGTACAGGTATAACAATGTGCTGTTTTAGGATGTGCTCTTATGTGTAATCTTGGATCTTCTGAACTTCCAACCGTGTGCCAGTGAACCAATACCCTCGTGTAGATTTCTAGTGCGTGCTCACAAAAGCATTTACAGCCGTATTTGCCGTGCTCCTGGCACCGAATTTGGGAGCTCAGCATTGTGCAGTTCCAAACCATCGAATCCGCTCTACAATCGCCTACATTCATGCAAAATGTCTGGACCCAGGCGGCATTCAGTATTCTACACGAGGGAATAAACAGTAAGCATTCTAGCAATTTAATCAGTTCGCGCCGGGTTTATTTCGACATGGGCCGGACACAGGCGTGGGATTGTTTTTTACGAACCTCGATGCCAGACGAGTTTAGGTAGCACACCCCAATATTTCCGGCCTTGCTTGCTGCGAGTGGGTCGCTGACAGATATTTCCGGCCTCGCTTGTTGTGCGTATATCAGTCATCCGTTCCGAAAAACCGCAAAACCTTTGCATGTATACACGTCGTCCGACGCAAACTGGTTAAATATGACTCTACAGATAACAGTCTGGTCTAACCTTAGAAGCAACCGACGCGGGTATCAGCTGGGAGTCACCGACCAGCACGACCTTCATGGAGCAGTTCTGGAGTGGGATGATGGAGTCCAGCTCCGTGCACTGATTGGCCTGGATGCAGAGAAAACAAAGTCTCAATGAAAGGGCAAGGGTACATTGCAACGACCCCTAGATGACCTCTGACCTCCAATTTTGGAAGACTTGTGATGTACCCCTGCCCAGGGAACCCTCCATCAATGTTATGTTAAAATCCAGCAAATTCTGTAGACAAAGAAACATTTGAAGGATATTTGAACTATGACCTCTAATGACCCCTACATGACCTTTGAACTTAGTAATCTGATGAAGAGTTGTGCCTTCACACCCAAGTGTCACTGCATCCAATTTTCATCAATTTTTTTTCAAAAATGTAACCTAAATTTCTGTGAATTGTAGCATAATTGACCTCATCTGATCTTTGTATTATGATTGACCTCATTTGATCGTTCACTGTAGTGAACCAGTGATGTAGGTCTGGAGACCGGTCTCGAGAACACTTTTTGTTGGTCTCGGTCTCGCTAACCTGTGGTCTCGGTCTTTGTCTCGATCTTGGTACCCTTTGGTCTCGATATTTGTACTGGTCTCGGGTTGAGACCAGCAATATGCAGCGTTTATCGCTCCTAATATCCATTACATTGCATTTGTTGTTTTCGTTTAGTATCGTTGGTTGAAACAGCACTATTTGGATTTTTCGTCTTGTTTTCGATGTAGTTATCACTCAAGTGTGACAGGCCCGTATTTGTTCTTTATTTAATTTGCTCCTTGCTATATTCTGATGTCAATAAAAAGGTTACAAGTTCAATTACATGTCTACATGCATTGAATTTTTTACATTTATTCTCTGTACTATCCGCAGTCTCGGTCTCGGACCATCTTTGTCTCGGTTTCGTTCTCTCTTGAAGGTCTTGGTCTCGCACTTGGTCTCAAAACTCCAGGTCTTAGTCTTGGTCTCGGTCTTGGACCATTTTGGTCCCGGTCTTGTTCTCTCTTGAAGGTCTTGGTCTCGCACTTGGACCATCTTGGTCTCGGTCTCATTCTCTCTTGAAGGTCTTGGTCTCGCACTTGGTCTCAAAACTCCAGGTCTCGGTCTTGGTCTTGGACCATCTTGGTCTCAGTCTCGTTCTCTCTTGAAGGTCTTGGTCTCCCACTTGGTCTCAAAACTCCAGGTCTCGGTCTTGGTCTCGGCCTTGGACCATCTTGGTCTCGGTCTCATTCTCTCTTGAAGGTCTTGGTCTCGCACTTGGTCTTGGAACTCCAGGTCTCCGTCTTGGTCTCGGACCATCTTGGTCTCAGTCTCGTTCTGTCTTGAAGGTCATGGTCTCGGTCTTGGTCTCGGAACTCCAGGTCTCGGCCTTGGTCTCGGTCTCGAACTATCAGGTCTTGACTACAAAACTCTAGTGAACTACTTCTTACCTCATCCACAATGACACAGGAGAACTTCATTTTCCGGCGTATGCCGTCCCTTGTGCCGTCCCTTGCGCCACCCCCTGCGCCGGTCCCCTGCAGCAGCTCATTGCCGCTGCCATTGACGGTGCAGCAGACGATGTCCGCGCTCTCCAGGATGACCTGCTCGTAGTGGGAGTTGGGTCGGTTGTCCACCTCATTCTTCTGTCGTCTCAGGTCCTCCAGGCGGGCGTTGACCATCTTCAAGTCCTTGATGAGTCGGTCCTTCTCCTCCTTGGCCTTGCGCAACTGCAAAGGACAAGAGAAATTGCACAGCAACGTGCCATATTTTTGAGCCACTTTGGCCGCCGTATTAACAAAACCATTGTGCAAGTAAAGATGAGATGAGATTTCAAGGTAACCGCTACTGATGTTGGTTTTTAAGGTTTTATGATTCCAAATTACTTTTTTGACAAATCTGGGTGTAAATGTGAGCCTAAATGTATGCATGGCTGAGCATACACAACACAAGGCCCGGCGTAAGACAATGACACAGTGCATCCTCCGAAATCAGCCACACAGCTTTGCCATATAGCCTCAATCCTGCAAAAATCCTCCATTATGCAAAGAGGATTTGGGAAGGCCAAGGTTAATGGAAATACTACCTCAAAAACCATTACCTGTTTCAAGTCACCGTCCAGATTGTGTCGGCCGCAGGCTGTTCCCAACTCTGTTATCCTCTCCTGCAGTTTTTCCCGCCTCTCAGTCTTCAGATTTTTGTTGAGCAAAATCTTTTCAGATTCTGAAACCCGAAAAATATAGGGAAAGAAAAAAACAACGGCAGCTTAGAGATTTTTGTTTGACTTGAATTTATTCCGTACTACTTGAAGATGAGTGTTCATGGCTAGGCACCACAAAACGGCACGGCTACGCGAAGTTACGTCTATTCAGAATGGTGTTCTAGAGTCGTGCTGAACCAAATTATCCCTAACGTTTGGAATAATTTGGTTTGTAATCATTTGGTTATGATGTTCGACTCATCTGCAGTGCTACTTGGATTCCAATCGCCGACGGGGAACCTGGCGGTTGTGTTCTTGGGCAAGACACTCTACTACAACTGCCTCTCTCCACCCAGGAGTATAAATGGGTACCTGTGAAGGTAGAGACCAGAATGCGCTGATCTCGAGCTGCTGCATAAAATGGTCTCGTGGCCTGATGAACAAGAGTAACAATTGTGAAGCACTTTGAGACCTTTGGTTTAAAGCGCTATACAAGCACTACAATATAATATTATTATACAAATATTGAGTGGCTCAGAGTGGAATGGGAGGAATATATCGCAAGGTAAAATCTGGACTTTTCCCTGAAAAAGTCCAGATTTTACCGAGTGATAATATTCCTCCCATTTCACAATTTAAAGCCACTCAATATTTGTTTTATAACTGACATATAGATCCTTGTCATTTGATATATTTGAACTTTTATTTCACTACAATGTATTTCTCTCTTCCAAACCACCCCTTCACGAAAATGTTTGAAATCCACTTTGTAGCGCTGGCTCTTTGGAACAATACGCGCGACGCGCAATGCTGAACGCGCACACCAGCATGCATTTGCACACAAATACCGCGTCTTGGAACAAGAATGATCCTAACTGTTTAATAGTATTCCCCATTCCCCATGGGCGGATAGTACTTTTTGAGCCGCGGCGTGAATGGGAGTAATAACGAATGTCACGTGATGTGAGTTCCACCAATCAAATGACAAGGATATGTATGTCGGTTATATAATAGTATTTATTATTTGAATTAAGTACCCTTTGGAAACAAATGGCAAACACACACAGATATAGATTGCTACAGTCGTTCAGAATGACCCCAGGGTCTATTCAAAGGAAAATTTATACTAATTTATTAATTAATAATTGTTTTGCATGTAACTAGTAATTTTAATATTTTAAGTCTAATTTCTTTTTCTTGAAGTTATGTTACTTCCTGTGGTAAACTCATGTATGCTGTTAAATCACAAATATTAAAGGGAATGTACAACATTGGCTTTTGCTGCAATTTTCAGAAATAAATGGATTTGGAGGATTAGTATGTTATATAAAATATTGTTAAACTGACTTGTTTCATGTTTTGGGCTTGTAGATGCTGGAAAAACCAAGAAAACCAATCATATTCTTGTAGTCTGGTTCCCTGACCCCACTTAAGATGAAATGAAGCAATTAATACACTTTGGGGAATTGTAAGGTCAGATAATCCGTCTAGCAGGCTTGTACCCCTTCACAGGTGTGTGATCAATTGCAAAGAAAAGTCAGAATAACTAAATATGAAAAATTAAGAACAGTTTTTGAAAAAAGCCAGTTTTCTCCAACGCTGGTCAGCCGACCAGCGTCGGAAAAATACAGTTTTTCTTGAAAATGTCAGCCCACCAGGAGTCACAATTTTAAAGGAAGCTTTAGACTGTCAGTCCCTAACAATTTAGTAAGGAATTTCGTGATAATTTGATCATTTCGTTTTTTGATGTTTGCAAATGTTGTATTTTCCCTTTAACTATATGATTTTTTTAAATGTTTACTTTTTTATACATGTAGCCTCTAAATATAGGCCTAAGACCTAATGACGTCACGCTTTGTTTACAAATGCGCTTTCCTATGAGAGCCAGGTGGAGATGATCGGCTGACGTCCCCACCTGGCTCCCATAGAAAAGCCCACATGTAAACAAAGCGTCACGTCAGTAGGTGTCAGGACTATTCTGATAACCAAAAGTATATGTAGGCTACGTAATCTGACTGACCCTGGTCTCTCTTGGCTTGTACTTGGCTGTCCAGGCTGAACTTCTTGACGCTTGGGTGGACCAGGTCAGACTGTCCACACACTCTCACCACGTGATACCGCCTGGAGGCCCCTGGTTAGAAAGAGTCAAACTGACAGATTAGAATCCACATTCATCTGCACGACACATGTTTTGAAGGAGAAAAAAGTGACTCAACGAATTTCAACTAGCATGCTTTGCAGTTCCTGTCGAGGCTGAGAAACCTTTACTACGAATCTGGCTTGAAAAGCCAAGCGATAAAGACACTTATTAACTAGGAACTAGGAAGACTGCTGAACTTTGAACCGTAAAACATTGCTACCCGATTAGATGTCACAAATTCTGATCTCAGTTTTCTTTGATTTTGCTTTGATTGATTCAACCATTACTTCATAAAATCCAACTAAAAACCACTTCTGAAGCATTTCCGAGCTGTTCGGAGATTCAAATGTCGACTGATGTCAATTCAAATGTCGACTGATGTCGACAGATGACGCTTCCATCCCCTTAAAACTCTCAAAAATATCCTTCAGGGTGGCGCTTGAAGTGACCCCAGTAAGGCCTCAAGGCTTGAGAATTCTGCACCCATTTACTATCTCGCCGTAGGCGCTATAGGATCTTTGGGCAAGACAAAAATCAGAGAAAACAGTAACGTCAGACCATACAGCGACATCGTGCATGGCTGCCAGGCTGGTCATTAGTCTGCTCCCTTACATATTGCGCTAATTAAAAAGCATTTACAGGTTCCAGATACACAACCATCTCTCCCTCAGTCTGGCTTCCAGACACAACAATTACAAAATCACAACACCGTCTGCAAATGGTGGCCGAATAAATTTAGTGCAAAAAATATATGGGGGCCCAGAGAGGTCCCATAAAGCTTACACTCGATCGTAACCCCATCTAACAACACACAATTGTGCAGCAGCAGGATTCGAGTCAAACTAGTGAGTTTGGCAGTTTGGAGACATCATCATACATTGAATTTACAATTTTTTTTATTTTGCGCGATGGGCGCGCAGACCAGAAATCAGAGATTTTTGGTAATGGGTTTACTAAATGAGGAATAAAATGAGCAGTCGTACCTCTATTGCTAGGCTGGGCTTGATGCAAGAAGGTCGTGGGAATTTCCCCCGTCAGCCGCCTGAGTAGAACGTTGATGGAGGGGTTGGAGGGAGCACAGAGCATGATTGGGGGAGGCTTGGCTGTTGAGTTGCCACTGCGCTCGCCTGGAAGACGTTGCTGGTGTTGCTTTGCTTTATGACCCTACAAAATCGGAAAAGGCAAAGAAAGTTAAAGATGGAGTGTTCAAGGGAAAATACAACATTTGCAAACATCGAAAAATAAAACTACCAAGTTGTTACAAAATACCTTACTAGGATGTTGGTAAATGACATGCTTAAGCATCCTGTAAAATTATGGCACCTGGTGTGAAGCCATTTTCAAGAAAATGGTATATTTGTCTACATTTTCAACGCTGGTCGGCCGACCACCGTTGGAAAAACCTAACTATTTTTCAATTACTGCACCAAATTTACCATTTTTTTTTAGTCTAAATTTTGTTTTGCTAGCTATTGGTTCCATGCTCATGAACGGGTGCAGGCCAGCTAGACTGGTTCCCTTACCTTACAATTTTCTGGTATGTTTGATCCATTTCATCTTTAGTGGAGTCAGGGAACCAGACTACTTGAATATTTTTGTTTTTCTTGGTTTTTCCAGCATTTTCGATTACAAAACTTCAAACATGTCAGTGTAACAATATTTGATCTATTATACTAACCCCCCAAATACTTCATTTCTGAAAATTACAGCAAAAGCCAATGATGTACATTCCCTTTAATCTACAAATCTGTCAAAATTTGTTTAGGGTCACTTGACTCCACAAGGATGCCAATTTCAATATGATGGTTCAAGTGTGTTGTTACCATAGAGCAATATTACATTACTAGAGCACTGACTCATGCACAAAGTGATGCCTGCCGGGCGCATCCATGTTTGTACACAAACCTATGGAGAACTCGAAATTTTGTACGTATTTTGTACGTCTATTTGCATATCTGCGTTTGTATTCTATACAGGTGCGTTACCGAAGCTGATACGCCCAAAACTGAAACGCACGATCAGCAAATGAACGTTTCGATTTGCTCTACAAAAACAGTGCAACGCGTGCGCATATTTGCTGTAGATGATTAACCCGATGTGTTTTTAAAACCTTCATGACGCGCTTAAGTTGTTTGCGTACGTTCTACATGCGCATTGCATTGAGAGTACACTTTCAAAATTCAATCCATCTAATATCATTGTGTTCTACAAACACGCACATGAATTCAAAATGTCTGCGCCCAGGACGGCTTCAAAGTGTCTTCGTGCGGAAGAATGAGGAGTTAGCGCTCTAGTAATTTAATATAGCTCTATGGTTGTTGCTCAGAATTGCCTCATCCTGTTTTCTCGTCTCCCGAAAGTAACTCTTGGGGAACGAGAATCAGCAACTGAAGAAAACGATTCATCAAAAAAGTAGAGTTGCCATGAAGATTTTTTGAAAACAATTCTAAATTCGAAAATGGAGCAGCAGAGTTGTCCCAGCTTTAAGCTAGGGACAAATCCTCAATCTTTCAAAACCTCAGATTTGCAACCATAGAAAAACTGGATACAGCCTCAATCCTCCAAAATCATCTGTTATTGCTTGAATTTGTTCAGAGGATGAGTGACCACTGCCTCAATTCTATGACTCACTTTCATACACGTTGGAGCAGTACGGATGGTATCCAGAAGCAGAATGGATGATATATATCTAGTATAATCTAAGCATAATTTATGCATGACTAAGCATAAGCAAAGCAAGTTAAGGGCTCCGTGCGTCATCGAAGAGGGCGCCCTTTTACCTAGCAACGACGTCCCATGGGCGGGACACATACATTTTGCTGGTTGACGCGCGCATCGTTCCTTGTGTGTGACGCACGTACACCAGGCGATTTGTACTATGTACACGCAGTGGCCGCGCTTCGCGGCAAAATATTGCAGTCAGGCAAGATGGCGTCGTTCGGTCACCCCCAACTGTACTTTCTTTGCCGGTGAGGGGGTACTTGTGAACGGAGCGGATAGCTTGAGACCTTTACACACTCCCCGAACAATTCAGTGAAATTCTTGCCGGAAGGATTTCTATACCTGGACATCACTTGACATGGGTATAAACTCTACGAGACTGGTCTGAAAAGTTCTAAGTGTTTTCTCAGTTGATGCTCCAATATTTTCCCAGCAAAATTTGACTTTTTAGGACACGTTATCGCTTTCTGATGGCTGATAGGTCACTACAGGGGAAAAATAAGTGATGTCCATGTATGGAAATCTTCCCTTCCTGCCAAGATAAAACACTTACCTCCAGGATTTTCTTGACGAGTCCGATGACCGTTTTCGTCTTGCCCGTTCCCGGGGGCCCGTTCACCAGGCAGATTCTGGGCAGGGTGTCGGGCAACGCGACAGCCATGGATGCGACGCTGACGGCTTGCAGCTGGCACGGGTTCAGGGATTTATCCTGCTTTGTGCCAAGGTCAAAAAAAATAGTAAAATGTCGCAGTACAAACTACCACAAGCTACTGTTAGGCCCAAAAACCCCAAAATATTCGGTCTCTGGTCAGACCAAAGTTCCGGAATTGACGCGGCGACGCGGCTTTTTTTTTGTTCAAGCTTGGATTGTACAGACAAGGTGGGGTAATATTTTGCTTTTTTGGTGTCCTCATGTACATTGGTGTCCTCCATAATTTGCCTTGGTGCTTTCGATCATTTGCCTTGGTGCAATTTCCCATTCCATGGTGCTCTTTGGTAAAACAAATTGAGGAGGTGTGGAAATAGAGGGCGCTGTTGCAGCTACCGCGGAACATTTTGGAGAAAAAAAAAGATCGACGCGCATGATTAAAATCGACGCGCGCGCTGACCAGAGACCGACTTATTTTTTTTTGTGGCCTTACCTAGTCTAAGTCCAAGGATTGGATTTTGATTGCGTTGGAGCCCAACGTAGCCGTTACTTTTGATAAGCATTGTCAAGCTGCAGTAGGGTAAGCAGGCAAATAATGAATGTTTGTGAGTGCAATGGTAAGAATAATTTCATGAGATGACAGATGAAATGTTCCATTCTTTTCATTGCACGAGCGTGGAACACTCATTATTTGTTGTATATAACACCTGAAAAAATCCTTGTCATCTGATTGGTTGACTTTTAATAGCCAATTTATTCAGGTTAAAAACTGTTTAAAAGTTGGACAAGTTCATCAAATTTAATTTATGCAAACTGTTCAACAGGCTGAGAACCATCATATTCAATTTATCTCGATTTAAAACAGCACCACCACTAGCAGCAGTGACACCGTGCAATGGAAGTTCTATTCACTGTGCAACAGAACTTCCATTGCACTGTGCGCTGCGCTCATCGTGTGTTGGGACGAATAATTCAATGACATGTGATCAACGATCCACCAATCAGATGACGGGGATTTATTCAGGTGTTGTATAATATACAGATAATGAATATTTATGAGTGCAATGGAAGGAATATTTGGTAAAGATCGACTGTTCAATTCGTTGAGTGGAACAGTCAATCTTTCACCTCATGAAAATATTCCTTCCACTGCACGAATTAATAAACGATAGGCCATCGCTGCGGTTGTTACAAGGTTCACTCAGCCCCACCAGATTTGCATAGTGTCGCGTAGAGGCGTGAGGTCGCTGTTCGCGCTTCACACAGTACATGTGAGTGCATTGTTGGAGGCAAACTACCAATCGTCGGACTTTATCGTCGAACGCCTCGACCAAAGCTACTACTGTACCAGTATCTTCTTTGAGATTAAAGTTGATACACCCCACTCCCACCAAAAAAACAGAAAGCAAAACAAACACGCCTAGAAACATAGGGTTGGAAAAAAAGGGGCATTTTGGAAAGAATAGGAGTCTTCCAAAGAGAAGGCAGACTTGTGCGATACTCACTGGTTTCGCATTCCATGCTGCACTCGGGGGAGGTGGGCAGAAGACATCTATCCGTCGGAACCTCAAGATGTCGGAGGCCAGGAGACCACACTTGTGGAAGGATGTCAGGCCTTGGAACTGACGTGCTGCAGACACGAGGGAGTGGAGAACCTAATAGAAAAAACAGGGAGTCGGGCAAAGAGATCAGCAGCCGGTTTCCCAAAACTTTATGCAACATTTATACGTGACTTTAATTGCAATATTTCCTGTTGCGCAACTTGTGACATATTTCCATTTCAATTTCTGGGTTTTTTTCAATTTCAATAACATTTATTTCCATCAAAAGCAAAGTAAAACCATCATGAGAACGAAAACTAGTTTTTATTAAGATGGAGGCATGGTTTTAAAAAGCCGAAGCTTATAGGGGCATACCTATATAATAAATTCAAAACTGTTAAAAAATGATTTCAAAGAATTTAAAGAAAAACAAACAACAAACCAAGAAACAGATACTTAAAGGTAATATACAACATTTGCAAACATGAAAAAAACCGCACAAAAATTACCAAATTATTAAAAAATACTGGTAGTTTACTTGACTTAGTGAATAATAGTCTCAAGCATCCTGTGAAATCATGGCACCTAGTGTGCTGTCATTTTCAAGAAAAGTTGAATTTCTGTATCAATTTCCAACAAAGGTCTGCCGACCATCCTTGGAAAAAACCAGAACTTCTTCAAATATTGCCCCCAATTGACCAAACATTTCAGTTGCAATCAGTTTACATATCTGTGAACTGGTGCAAGCAGACTAGTCTGGTTCCCTGACCAGACAATTCCCTGACATCTAAAATTGCACCGTTTTGTCTGAAGTAGGTTCAGGGAACCAGACTAGAAGAATAAAATTTTTGTCTTGGTTTTTCAAGCATCTATGAACACAAAACTTCAAACATGTCAGTGTAACAATATTTGCCTTAAAATACTAACCCCCCAAATCCATCCATTTCTGAAAATTAAGGCGAACGCATTTTTTCGATATTACCTTTTACAACATTTTTTTGTCAATTTTATGTACTTAAATGAGACTTGTAGGTTTGCATGGTGGATGTGCATTTTCTAACACTTGTACAAGACAATTTCAAACCATTACAATGACCAAATTATCCAGTTGTTATCATTAAAGTAAGGACTGTTTTTTTTTTACCTTCAGCTGGACTTTGTGGCCTATGCTGGACGATAGCGCTCGATATGTCTCCTCATTTTTAGCCAGAATGAGCAGCGAGACTTCAAACAATTTCTCTGTGGCCTGATGTCCATTGAGTCCATTAGTTTGTGCATCTGTAAAATGGCCCCCAAATTATTTTTTTTTCAAGAATTTTGTTCAAAACGGATTACTCGAACACTCAATGTTTGATCGGGATTCGAGTATGATCCAGGCGAGTAACCAGGGCTTTCTTTGCTTGTTGCAGTGGCATATGGCAAGGTCATTTTGATTCGGGGTAAAGACGAGAAAAGGACATTCGGCATCTGTGCTGAAAGGTAGACAGCTTTTTTTCACCAGACTCCCAGACTCTGTAAAATCAAGAATTGTGTTGGGGAGGGGGGGGGGGGGGGGGGGTGTCCTGAACACCTTCTTCGGATGGGGGCAATGTTCAAACTGGAAATTTTCGGAAAATAAGACGTTTGCGTTAAAAGATAAGATAAGACAAGGGCACCCGTGGCAACAAAGGCACTCGTGAAAATGGCACTCGTGGCGAAAGGCATTCATTGGCAAATATTGCGTGGGAAAAATAATTTTCGTTCCGTTACCGATTTTCATCGTCCTGATTTGCTTCTATCAGCATCCCGATTTTGCTTTTAAAATCTCCAAACAGACAGAACTAGCACAACTTACTGTGATTGGTCAGATTCCTGGCGCCAGTGACCTTGGGGACGACCGGGTTAACACCGGTGACCACAGCCAGCAACGGGCACCAGCCACAGGCTGCGCTATCGCTGGGGGACACCTTGATGACATCGTTAGGGCTGATGGGACAAGCCCCATCACTTGCTGGCACTGTGTCCAAGAAGAGAAGAAAAAAAACATCCAAAATTAGTTGCTGTTCTCACTGGAGGAATTCTCAACATTGGGTTTTGAGTGACTGGGCCACCTTGCTAAAATCTTACACCATTCTGCTAAAATATTTAACATCTTAATTTTGTTCTCATAATATTTTCATAATATCTCCATGTCCCAACAACCGATACTCACCCCTGAATGAACAGTTCAGCAAAAAACCAGTTGGTCGCTGCTCTTTGTGTTTGCATTCAACAAACGCAGCAGTGAGACTAGGCTTCTTAACGTCAGAGTTATTGTGTATCTACAAAAATAGAGAAATTTACGATTCACTCAAAACCGAAATTCAATTAAACCTTTATCTTTGGGCAGCATATCCCACATCACAGCAGTCAACAATTGTTTTGTTATATCGTGTCAACAAGTCAAAAAGATAAATGGTTGTAACTTACTGTGTAAGAAATAAATTAAATCACTGTGATATACCCTTTGATAACTGAAGGTTTGGATGTCCTGCGGGACATGAGACTGAGCTGAATTTTGATACCCCGTTTGTTACCAAAGACTGTAAACTGTCCAACACTGACAACAGTTTATGAAATATGACGCAGTTTGAAAAGCTGAAAATTTAAAGAGTACGCAAGTCGAGTGGAAATTGCTGCGTGACAATGTGACACTGCCCGAAATGAACGGCAGGGAATATCAATCGCACAGTGCTTGCATGCATGCGAGCACGTGAAATTGAAAAACCCGCGCTTTGTTTGGGCACTGTGCAGTCGATAGGGGCCAATGAATCACGGGCACGTGTGTTTGCGCTCGGCAAGTTCTCCTAGCGTATCTTTAAACTTGCAACTTTTCAAACTGCATAATCTTTCATAAACCGTTGTCAATCTTGGACGATTTACAGTCTTTGGTAGCAAACATGGTATCAAAATGTAGCTAACAAAATCCCCACGCGTTTATATAAATGACGTCATCATAAGACGATTGGATTTAAAATTATGACCCCTCTAATGAGTGTGGACGTTGTTTTGCAGCGTTTATTATTATTTTATTGAATTTGTCCACATCCTACCTGCGCCCATATTTCATGAAGTAGTAGAGGCACAAAGACTCTGTAATAGTCCTCCAAAGAATCAAAGGCAAATGGAACATCAAGGAGTCTCTTGTAAGGACAGTCTGCCAAAATAGCCTGAGGAACCGCTGCAAGACAAAAAAGGAAAGTGGCAAATAAGTTTTGTGGCTATTTGTTTGGTAATCTGAAAATTATGGACTGCAGATGTGTAGAGGGTAAATGGTGCTGTCACACAAGGAATTTCCATCTAAATTTTAGTCCACCCAAAGCATCCAAGTGTTTGACACGCTTCTTTGTCACCGTTGGAGGGTAATTGCCCTATCGCAGTAGAATCGCGTTAGAATCGTGTCAACACAGCTTGTAAAATATTGTCCAATTTATATACAAAATACCGTTGGAGGGTAATTGACCTATCGCGGTAGAATCACGTTAGAATCGTGTCAACACAGCTTGTAAAATATTGTCCAATTTATATACAAAATACCGTTGGAGGGTAATTGACCTATCGCGGTAGAATCGCGTTAGAATCGTGTCAACACAGCTTGCAAAATATTGTCCAATTTATATACAAAATGAACGCAGAACGGGCAAAATCCGAGACAAACAAAACTTAGTGTACAAAAAATCCATAGGGCTGTCTAAGGGGCGTGGCTAACTTGCAAATGGCGATAGGTCAATTGTACACAAAGTCCACACTGTACATTTTATAAGTTAAGCTAAACCCTCCTACGCAAACATACATTCTGTGCCAAGTTGTCCTTTCAGTCGAAATCAACAAAGTAACCGTCTTCAATAGTTAAGAGCTCCCAGCCTACACAAAGCAGGATTGACTGGCTGTGACTGTTTATATTACTTGATGCAGCTATGCTTTGACAGTAGGTGATTGATAAGCCAGCTGTGCCTACCACTTGTCTGCTTTTGTCTGTTGACTGAATTTGACTAGTCAGAGTGCTTGTTTAAAATTTGATCTGACTGTTGGTGACTAGGATGTGTAAAAGGCATGGCAGGGGAGAAGATTGATTTTTTTTTGACTGTCTGTGACTGTTCAGATAGCAGGAGGGGTAGGGCATCCATTAACTGGGTCATGCACATTGTCAAACTTCACACACTTGATTATTCTGAGCAGACGGGACAGTACCCTTAACTGTTCATATACATATGCAATTCTGAAAAATGGGCGGAGTTACTTACAAGTGGGCGGTTGACCCTCTGCCGGCGGACCATAGATATCAAGCCACTGACTGTTCCACCCGATCACCCAGTAGAACAGATCTATCTCGGAGAAGCTAGCAGTCTTTGGAAGCTGAACTGCTGCTCGTGGCTGCAACGACACTGCAGGACCCGTGGTAGCTTCCTTTGGCTTTGAGTTGGATGCTTCTCCCCTGCTGGATCTTCCTGGCTGGGATACATTCCGTTGGGGTGGTGGTCCAGAGTTAGCGGGAGGTGCTTCTGTTGGAGTTCTCAATGACTTGTTGGTGGATGTCGAGGTTTGACCTTGCTCCGTAGTAGCGGCAGCTGATGAATTGCTGACTAAGCCATTGTTAACAAGAGAAGGGAGGCTGGCAGCTGTCTGCGCCGTCTGGGGATCCGAAGTGAAGAACTGGAATCGCAGCTGCGAGACCAACGGAACATTATCGACAACAGGACTCCCAGGTTCGGAATCGGTTTGCTGTTCAGGTGCGTTCGCATCATCGTTTCTGCTCCCTCCATCAATTCCACTTGATGACAAAGTGGACGGATCGGCTGGTAGAACTGAACTCTGCCCTCCAGCGATTTGTGGGATGGAAGATGCGGTAACAGTCGCATGTGCATAAACAGTCTGGGCATAGTGTGGTAGTGTTTCCACGTAAGATGACAAAGTTCTTGTAACCGATGAGCTAGTGTCCAGACTTTTACCGGTCTTGAAAACGGAAGGAGGACCGGACGAATGTCTTATTTTTGGGGGCGGCACTGCCGCCTTGCCCTGGTGTCCCTTCTGTGCTGTTGGCGGGCCTTCCTTCATCGTCTGGAAGAGACTCCCCGTCCGGGAGCTGAACCTGTTGACCCAAGACTGAACGGTCGCCGTGTGCCGGTCCTCCTCCAGATTCGCAGCTCGGGGTTTCCTTTTTTGCTGACTGCTGTCCAGGACGTACATGTCTGTTAACTCGGGGTCCTCGTTGCTGCCCCGGAATCTCTTGAGGGGCTCAGCATCTGTTGGTGTGAACTCCGGCTGGTGGAAATTGGAATGCTTCCAGGAGCCTTGGACTTTGGGCAGAGGGGAGCTGGGCTCGCTGACAGAGCTGACTGGTGCAGGAGCATCGGACTGTGCAGAGGTAGAGGCTTTTGTGCCCCCACTTTGTGAAGCTCCGGGTACGGATTGAAGCTTCCTGACAGAAATTTTACGCACTTTCTTGGGACTGCGGGTTTCGTCTTTCGTTTTCCTCTTCTTTTGTTGTGAAGTGGCTTTCAGTGCCCTTTCCGCTGCAGCTGCTGAATAAGAATAAACAAGAGTTTATCGGAACATCCAAAAAAAGATTACACAGTACATCCACACTACTTATTACTTGTTCTTTGGTACCTTTTTTTCCCTCTGAAGAACTTTATAAATTTTTTTAAATTTTCAACAGATTCTGTCCAAGGATTACTTGTCAAGTGATGCTCCCTTTTCTCTCCATGCTAGTCAAAGTTGATGCAATATTTTACAGACTGTTCTTCTTTGTTTAAAGATGAAGATAAAAGGATCATTGATAATGCAAATAAATCTGCGAGTGGATGAGCCTAATAACTTTGATATAAGAAGTTTGAACAAAATGCTTAAGGTCACTTCAAGCTACGACAACCAAGGCACTAACCTATCATTTCAGTAAAATCCTCCATTTCTTCTTCGAACGTTGTCTCGTGTTTGGATTTGTTCTCTTCCTCTTGCAGTGAACCTTCTCCTGCTTCCTCTACTTCTGCCTCTTTGTCGAGAGGACTGTCATCAAACCAGACGGGGTCCTCTTGGTCCTGGAGAGCACTTGCCACTGCTGCATCGACCAAGGGGCTGGAGGAGCGAGATGATGGTTCCTTTGTGGCAATGTCTTCCTCTTCCAGCTCCATCCTTCCTTCTCCAGATGGTCTTTTCTCTGCAACTGCATCTTCCTCTTCTGGGTCTTGATGGTAATCATCCTCATCGTCGTTGAACCATGTGGCTTCCTCATGGTCCTGGAGTGCACATAGGTAATCACGATCGTCCAACAGACTAGGCGAGTGGATTCGTTGAAACCCTGTCATCACTTGATTCGGAGGATGCAGGTCATCTTCCGGTTCCTGTTTGACTGGAGCATCCAAGTCAATCTTCAATTGAGCTTCTGATTGGTCCAGATCAACATCATCATCATCACTTGAAATTTCAATCAGCTGGCTCAGTGGATCCTCATCGTAGAGCTCGCTGCAGTTGTAGTTGTCCAAGTCAATGACCTCTTCCGATTCTTGGCGATCCTCTGTGAAGGAGAAGCTGTCACTGAAGCCCTGGCTGGACTGCGGGTTGGAGAGAGAAGCTGATGTTCTCCTGAACCTTACAAAGTGGATCTCTGGCTTGACGTCTTCCTGTTGCTGATCAGCGGGGACGGTTGTGGAATTCTCTGGAGAATTAGGTGACATACGTGTACTTTCATCACTGCTGATTAAGGGGGAGGTCTGGGCAACATTTGGAATACTGGAATCGGAACTGTTGCTGTCATCGCTGCGCATTGCAGACACCAGCTTGTCAATGGAACGCTTCAGCTCTGGCGTTGGGCAGTTAAACTCGATGGGAGTCGGGCCGGATGCAACTTTCTCAGTTTTGCAAACCTGCTGTGTGAGCATACTTTTACTGTTACTGGAGTCATTACTGTCTGAGTCATCAGAGACTGGACTTAGTGAACCTTCAAGATAGTCCATGGCTTGGTTATCAGACAGCAGTGGGCGATTACTGCTCCTAGTATTTTCTTCAGCGGAGGGACGCATCTGCTTTTTCCTTTTTTCTGATCCTTCTTCCTTTAACGCTTGATGTGAAGTCTGGATCTCTACTATTGGAACGACAGCTCCTTTGCTTTTGCAAACGTCGTCACCTTTGAGCGTCATAGAGTCCTCTGCTAGAGTATCAGAATCATCAGAGACTGGACTCAGAGCATCTTCAAGATAGTCATGATTTTGATCTACAGAGAACAAGCTTTTATTCTTTCCGGTGATTTCTTTTGATTGCTTCCTCTTGTCGACCTCTTCTGATACTTCCATCTGAGTGACCTCTGTTGTTCTCGTCTGAGCTTGCCAATCCATGCTTTCATCGGTGTCAGATGCCACATACTCCGGTGGTGCAAAATCAGAGTCATCAGAGACAGAAATCGGGGCATCAAGATCGTTGTCATCAGAGAGTGGCAGCAGATTACTGCTCTCAGTGCCTCCTTCTCCAGGGCATTCCTGGATCTTTTTCTTATTGCTCTCTTGACTGCCTTCTTCCTTGACTTCAGTCGGCAGTAGTAAGCTTTGAGAAGCCTCTTCAGAAGAAGCTGCTTCATCATCAGGTAATGGCTCCTTCTTTACTCCAAGCAGATGGGTTTCAGCACCCTCGGGTCGAAACTCATTTTCGTCAGATGAGTAGGTTGGCATTCTCTTAATCTTCCTCAGCTTTCTTGTCCGAGACAGTCTGTCCCTGGGATATTTCCGTGGACTGCTCAACGGACTGCTCGATGATAAACTAGAGGAGGCCTGCCAAACCGTACTCAGGATTTTTGGGGGAGTGGATTGCAGTGTTTTGGAAGGCCCAGGGCTAGCACCACTTGAACTCTCATCACTTGAACTCTCAAGCTCTCGCAAACGTTGAAAACGCTTGGTCTTCTTTTGTTTTCTCCTTGATGACTTTGGCTTATTCCCCCAGACGTCGACTTCAGTAAGGGAGCTCTCGCTGTTAGTGGGAGAGTTCAACTCCCTCTTGATCCTTCTCTGTCCCGCCCTTCTTATTCTCAGTGGATCCTCTGAAGTAATGATAAACTGGCCCTCCGACTCTGTGACATCTACAATGCAATCACAACACTATTAGTATAAAAATAATGATATACCACGCACAAGTTCGATTCCTGCTTGGACCACGTGTAGATTGAGTTTCAGTCCCTGCCTGATTCCGTGGGTTTTCCCCAGGAAATACTTCAGGGGTTTTTCCTCCCACCTCTAAAACTGCAATTTCTTCTCATTGTCTTCTCTGTACCGGTTTCTTAAGGCTTTTGAGCTACAGTGCCAAGGGCACTTTTGAGGAATCCGTGGTTTTTTACCACAACGAAAATAAAAAATAAATGTGGCGTTGGAGCTCCCACATCCAATAAAATAAAATGTCTAGACTGCACTCAACAAGACGCACTTCCAAGTCATGTATTTTTGTACAAAGTCATTCTCCACATCCGACATACTATGTGTAAAAAAAGTCTGCTGGAGAAAGAGGTGGAAGAGGCATGATGCGGCCAAAAGCTTCCGAAGGAAGGCAGGAACAACCCTTATGTCATTGCACTCTTCCTCCTACTTGTGTTGTGCCAAACAATCAAGCACGTGTGCAATGACATCAGGGGTGATCCTGCATCCCTCCAGAAGCTTTCCGCTGCAGCATGCACCTTCCGCCACCGTCTGCAGTGTTGTATCGACATTGGACGACGCAAAGTCAAAATTGACAGATTCTGAAAGTGAGTATTTTTTTCGTATGGCGTTTACATCTCGCCCTCTGGCACAAAGCTGATGAAACTCCCTTCTTAGAATGTGTCATGCCTTGTTTACATGATCTGAAACTTTGGTTTAATTCCATTTGTAAACAACAGAGCTATCGGTATTTAGGCTCCAAAGTAGGACAATGTCTTATTTTTTACACGTAGTATATGTACATAGTAAATAGTGGTGCTGGGCAAAATTCACAATTTTTCCCCCGATGCTGAAAGTGTCACATGTATAGAATTCGAAACACAGAATATCATTGGCACAGCAGATGAATGACTTTGATCTTAGAACTAAAAATAAGTGGGTTAGAAAACTCTCAGTGAGTCCGTTCTCAGCAGAGCAGGAAATAAAACTGGATGTACAATGTAGCACCAACGTGTTACCTTCAAGTTCTGGAATGACTTCTATCGAAACAGTCGGCCGCCATTTCGCTTTCTGAGCATGCTGGATGTCATCCCGAAAAGCATCTGGTTGAAATAAACAAATGAACTACACATCAGCCCGCAAGTGGTAAATGTTGACAGGTTGCATAGCATGAAGGTCACGCTGTCGGCACCTGTTTCAGCAATGTTGCACCCTTTAAATTTGTCTGCGAGTGTTTAACAATTTT
Source organism: Patiria miniata (assembly GCF_015706575.1). Lineage (NCBI taxonomy): Eukaryota > Metazoa > Echinodermata > Asteroidea > Valvatida > Asterinidae > Patiria > Patiria miniata. The sequence continues at coordinate 4,909,645 of NW_024037054.1, forward strand.
CATTCTGGAGTAAAATTAATTCCTGTCATAAACCCCCCGACTCTCTCAATGGTGATTCAGGAGGGGGGGGGGGGGGCAAAACGGGGGCCATGGAACCCCCCCCCCCCCCCCCGGCGAAAAAAACCCCAATTATTATTTTTTCTGAAATGACATCACAATCAAGGCAGGCACTGGGTACACCCCCATCTTTCCTTAAAAAAAAAACATGGTTAGAGGGTGAGAAATTGCTTCAGATCACCACAGAGCATCCAGAATCCAAAAAAATTTCGGGGGCTTTTTTGGTGACCAGAGTTTTTTTTACCCCCCCCCCCCCCGCAAAAAAATGTGTGTTCTGGATCCGCCCCTAGACTCCCTCTAGGCATTTTTTTATTTGGGCTAGGATGCAACTTCAATCCTGCAAAATTCCTGTTATTGCTTTTTGATGTTTGCAAATTTTGTATATTCCCTTTACAGGTATTGAACTTCTTGGCAAACACCAACATGTGTAAGTAAAAATGTTCCCAAAATTTACCTGCTGACCCGGCTTGGCTGTTGTCACTTTGGAGATCAACGGGGACTTTTCCATAAATGTCTTCAGCAGTGCAGCTAATGATGTCCTCGTTTTGGCTGTTATCGCTCTGGGAATTACTGGAGGATCTGTCATTAGTGTCTGACATGTAGCAGGTAATGCCATCCTCCTCTTGGCTGTTATCGCTCTGGGAATTACTGGAGGATCTTTTATTATTGTCTGCCATGTAGCAGGTAATGCCATCCTCCTCTTGGCTGTTATCGCTCTGGGAATTAGTGGAGGATCTGTCATTAGTGTCTGCCATGTAGCAGGTAATGCCATCCTCCTCTTGGCTGTTATCACTCTGGGAATTAGTGGAGGATCTGTCATCAGTGTCTGACATGTAGCAGGTAATGCCATCCTCCTCTTGGCTGTTATCACTCTGGGAATTAGTGGAGGATCTGTCATTAGTGTCTGACATGTAGCAGGTAATGCCATCCTCCTCTTGGCTGTTATCACTCTGGGAATTAGTGGAGGATCTGTCATTAGTGTCTGACATGTAGCAGGTAATGCCATCCTCCTCTTGGCTGTTATCACTCTGGGAATTAGTGGAGGATCTTTCATTAGTGTCTGCCATGTAGCAGGTAATGACGTGCTCATCGCTGGACGTTTGTCCTCCTGCCGTCATTCTAGACATGCTAGAGGCCTCATCTGAGGTCACGTCCGAGATAAGAAGAATTTCATCGCTTGAGCTCTGGAAGGACCTGTTTGGCTTGCCGGTTCTTCCGGGCTGGAACGTCGAGGGAGCCGCGCTGGAGGGCATCCGCGGTGAGCTGGCCGCTTTTTTCTTCGCAGACTTGGTCGAGACAGGCGCAGCAAGCTTGGAAGTCGTTGCGGGAGGATGCACGGCCTCGACCTCATGAGGCTTGGAGGCGTGCTTAGGACTCATGCCGGCTTCAACATCGGTGAACAAGTTCCGCTCGCGTGCACTCGCATCTTTGGTTGTTTTAGGGGTGGCCGAGAGCCGGCCTCCGAGCTTAGACTTGTGAGGGCTTTTCTTGGGGTGACTGAATGGCAACTGTGTTGTTGACGCAGAGGCCCGTGCTGCATCTCGCCTCCCTCGTGAGATGCTGAAGCTGGAAACAGAAATGGCCGAAGGGTGCTCTTGGAGAGCTTCTTCCAGAAATGTGGCACACCCATCAAACTCTCCGCCCTCCATATCGATTTCCCATAACTTCATCTGCGAGCTGCTTGGAGAGAAGATGCTACCTGCTCTAGCAGAAGGCTGCAGGGGCAGTCCAAGCATCTTGATGAATTGCGTGGATCTTCCGACGTTCGGTTTACTCTTCCCCGCCAGCTTGAAGACATCAATCAGGAACTGGCGAGAGCTGTTGGCCACGTCGACGACGACAGAGATCACCTGCTGAGCACGGACCGGCGGATACCGCTGAAGAAAGGTCAGGCACGTCTTGAGCCACATGCTTGTCTGGATCTCTCCGACCAGATGACAGAGAAGGGACGTCTTCAGCAAGCTCTGGAGGACCTTGACCAGCGTGCGCATGAACTTTGCGATCAGCAAATCCAGGGAAAGGTCGGATTTGGAACCGAACAGGTCCATGAGGTTGTTGCACAGGAAGTTGTTAACCCCTGTGATGTTATCGGACGCTGATTTGCCAAAATCCAATAGGGAGTTGATGTAAGACGTCATCCACAGGAAGGGTTCAGTCGGACTGACGGAAGTCTCAAAGGAGGACGGGAGCTCCCCAATGTTGCTACATTGGAACAAGGAAACGATACAAGTTACATAATGCCATGCTATACTCATGGGCCAATAATGCAGGTAAAGCCACAGTACATACCTTTATTACCGTTATACTATAAAGGTACTTGTTCTACATAACCCCCGAGGACAGACACACAAAGGGAGAACAACAGATCCTATCAGTCTTCGGGTAGGTCCTCTGTGGTAGGTCTGTGTGCTTTGTCTATGGGAGGGTGTTATATTACAGGGACAAAGGAAAACACAAAGCATTGTCCTCGGGAGTAAAGTAAAACAAGAGTGGGTGGGTATGTTCATGTGTTGTTCAAGAGTTAAAAGTTAACGAGTTGATCAGGTGCGAAGCGGGCATTGGAAGGCGATGCTACCTACCCGGCATATGTACCAAACTGTACGACAGAGGGAAACCCCCCTACTTTTGTGTTGGGTCATTGTGTTCCCGGAATCTCTGGAATTCTTTTGAGATTTCTAGGGGGATGTTTTAGGTAACAATATAGTCTAGGGTGTGTATAGGGTATAGGGACATGGGGGGATACCCCTCTTCCACAAATCATGCAGGGTATACCACCCGGCTAAGTGGGAGAGGCTCGATCAGAAGAACTTCTACGTTGCTGCTTAAAAAATCCCTGGAGTCCCATTATGTTCACTTAACCAATCACCCAGCTTTGAGAGGCAGGAGTTTTATGGTCCATATGGAGTCATAACAAGGCGACAGAGCACCCTACTCAGACCATAGAATCTCTTTACAGTGGTCAGGCTAGGCACACATAACAAAACCCATAGAACGCCATGGTCCAGTGGTCACAGTGTTTGACCACTGTACGAAGGTGCGTGGGTTCGAACTCGGCCAGGAACATGGTTTTTTTGTGCCCTTAGGCAAGACACTTCACTACAATTGCCTCTCTCCACCCAGGAGCATAAATGGGTACCTGTGAGGGTTGAGGACCGATTGAGAGCTGATATTATCGGCTGCCGCGTGGTCTCGTGGCCTGATGAATGGGGGAATAATTGTAAAGCGCTTTGAGATTGTTGATACGATGGAAAGCGCTCTATAGCCACATTGTTATTATTATTAACCCATAACAGCTTCAGTTTACTGATGAAGGTTTTGGCGTCCATGCGTACCATTCACTCATGTCGCAAATTGCCGCCGTGAAAACGGGCTGGCCCTTGATGATGTCAAAGATGTTCTCAATTTGTGCCTTGGACACGTCTTGCCACATGGTGCTGCCCAGTTTGTCCATGAGAGACGTCAGACACCGCAGCTGGGGCCAGAAGGGGGATGGACCATCTTCTGCTCCCGCTGTGGAGATACAAACAAAAAATTGAGCAGGAACACAGGGTCGTTTTAAGGCCATAATCAGCCACGGTCCAGTGTCAATATTAAGTCGGCGTACTACTGTTATGGAGACATGCATACTACTATTATGGAGACATTATCATGTCTCCTTAATGTCACAGCCCCCCTTTAGAGGCAAAATTTTGCTGTCGCAATTAGGTTATTTTTGTTGCTCGTGGTCTAATTAGTAAACATACTGAAATTCGTGGAAAAAGGACAAGGGAATATTGGGTTAGGGCACATTTAAGTTTTAGTTTGAAAAATTGTGTGCACAAGTCTATGGGGATGTCTCCCAAATGTCCAATCCAGGGTAATACTTATTATTATTATTATTATTATTTTTACAACGAGTGCAGGCCAGGTCTTTTTTAGTCAGTTTCTCATCATTGTTATAAAGTGGCCACCAAAATAAGTTAGAGCCGGCCCGATTTTAGTGTAACAAATGAGCTGGACGGCTTCCATTCTTTGTGGATGCCTAACAAGCGAGATTGTTTTATGTCAAATTTTCAGAGCGGGCTACCGAAAAATCTTTTTTTAACTTTTTAAAAAAATCATTTTTATATTAGGCCAAAAAAAAAAGTCTCCGGTTTCTGGTATGCGCGCGCGTCGCCGTAGCCATGCGCGTCGGCAAAATGAAAACATTTTTTTTTCAATACAAGATGATGTTTCAAAACCGCCAAACTCACTGGTTTGACTGGAATTCTGCTGCTGCACAATTCTAACGTGTTTTTAGAAGGGGTTATGATCGAGAATAAGATTTATGTGGCCTCTCTGGACTCCCATATATTTGCACTAAGTTTAGTCGGGCACCATTTGCAGTCATCAGCCGACATTTTAAGCCAAAAAAAAAAAAAAAAACAGGTAAAAAAAAAAAAAAAGCCGCGTCGCCGCACCACTTTTGGGGCAAGCTCCATACCAGAAACCGGAGACTTTTTTTTTTTGGCCTTAAACAACAACAGTTTAGTACCTGGGGTGTTGTCGGAGATTTGGTCAATCAACGTTGGGATGAGGTTCTTCACGTCTTTGGACATCATGAAGCCGTGTTTTAGAGCCTCCAGGTTGAATATCTCAAGAAGTTGGGCAACTCCTGGGAGCAGGAAAACAAGGATAAAATCAATAAGCCACAAAAATCTGCATCAGGCCCAAACAAAAAGGCTCTGGTTTCTTGTATGCGCGAGCATTGCCGTAGCCATGCGCGTCAGCAAAATTAAAAGTTTTTTTTCAATGTAAGATGATGTCTCAAAACTGCCAAACTCACTGGTTTGACTGGAATCCTGCTGCTGCACAATTTTAACATGTTTTTAGATGGGGTTACGATTGAGTATAAGCTTTATGTGGCCTTTCTGGGCTCCCATATATTTTGCATAGAATAGTCGGACACCATTTGCAGACGGTGTTGTATTTCTTTATTGTGTGTGTGGAAGCCAGACGTGTGTGTGGAAGTGATGGTCGTGTATCTGGAACCTGTAAAAAAAAATTTAATTACCGCAATATGTAAGGAAGCAGACTAGTGACCAGCCTGGCAAAACTACGCAGCCTGGCAGCACAAGCACCATGTCGGATGTCGCTGTATGTTACCATTTTCTCTGATTTTTGTCTTGACCATCCACATTTCCCAAAGAATGTTCGTGTCGGTCAAGATCATAAGTGGGTGCAGAATTCCCTGAAGGATATTTTTGAAGCGTCATCATCTGCAACATCAGCCAACATGTGAAGAAAAAAAAGAAGGGGGAAAAAAAAAGCTGCGTCTCCACACCACTTTTGGGGCAAGCTCCATAACAGAAACCGAAGACTTTTTTTTGGGGGGGGGGGGACCTAATATACATGTACATGTATGCAGACCTGCAGATAAGTAGCAATCCAAAGGCTACGTCCAAATTACTCGGCTGAATAACTTGGAAATTTCTGGTACATTGTAGTAGTTGGTTTGTAATTCGGCAAATCCGTGAAATGGGTTGCGCGCAAGAGTTAACAGTCCGTGACATCGCCTAGCTGATATTAGGCGCAATTCAAAACATGACTCGGAAACTTTCGAATTGAAAATCGAGATCCTAGAATATCGTTTTCTCGGAAAATATACAACATTCACTGAGCTACAACTTCACCAGGTTAGTTGTTGAGCACCCATGTTCAGATTTTAAGCACTTTTATTGCTTCAAACGAAAAAATGCACAAATGACAAATGATCTACCCTACCTTTAATAGTTTCGTGCGAGCTCTCATCAAGCACCTAACACAGAGTGCTTGCACTTTGAATTCAATGAAGAAATCGTGGTCTTTGTTTAGAAAAACTTGTCTGATTATCACCCGTTATCCACGGAGCCCAGACACCTGTCTAACGTCTGATATATTAAAGCATGCAGATTTATGCGATCTTGCACCTCAGCCAATCGGAGCTGATTTTACTAAATAGTGACGTCGATTCATTCCCAAATCAGGACTAATGTTTGATTGGTCAATTTGAATGCAGCGTTTTGTAATACACAGCCGGGCGCACATCGCGTAATATAATACAGAGCGTGTGACACAGCCTTTGTTGATATGTCTAGAGTATTTTTAATTTTTATCCGTGTCTATGACGTGACAACGGTTGAATGACCAAAAACCCCAATATAGAAAGCGCCTGCTGATTGGTCAAAATCTACATGTCAAGATGCGGTTACATAGACTACAGAAAAACCTGTGTGCTTGTAAATAATTCCATAAAAGGCTTTAGAGTTTGCATGAACCAGTCACACATACCTTGCCAGTAAGCAGCTTTTGAAGCAGTACACAGGAGATGAGCAGGCAGTTTCTTGACCTGGTTTGGGGAGCGGATGACCTCTGGCATCTGACCTCTGGCTGAGGCCGTGGCCAGACCCGTCATCTGTGCCGAGATGACCCAATGCAGTACCTGACTAATGTCTTCGTAGTTGTTGCATGTTATGTGGTACTCAGGCTGTTGCAGACACTGCCAGGCAAGGTCACGGACCTGGAACAAAGGACAAAAAAATAGCCAAGAAGTTATAATTGATGACCATGAAACCCACCAGCTGGACTGTATCAGAGGCCAAGAGGCCACAAGGCCCCTGCCACTTCTAGGGAATGACCTTTGAACGAAAATGAGATTCCTGTATTCATAGCTGTGCAAAGCAGCTCAAGAGATCATCATGTCTCTCTGTTTGTTGGTTGGTTAGTAACAAATGTCAGCACATGCCACATCAATCCCCTTGTACCGCAACAACACCAGGTTCAGGTTCAAAAGAGATCAGATACATGTACTAAATGGGGGAATGATGACCAGTGTATGCGGATCTGGGTAGTTTTGCTGTGTTTAATGTTTGAATATTTCTTTCTTTATTTGGTTCTTTTATTTTTCAGTTTTGCAACAACAGTCATTTCTCCTTTTGGAAGACGGCAGTCCTGAGAAGGACTGGGCCCAATTTCATAGAGCTGCTTAACTTGAGCACAAAGTTTGCTTAAGCACGAAAAAAACATTGCTTAGTAAACAAGGCTACCGGCCAAAACTCCATGCGATGTACATTGCTTGTGACTGGTATTTAGCTGTTGTTTACTTAGCATAACAATCGCATGGAGTTTTGGCCGGTAACCTGATTTTATTAAGCAAGACGTTTCTGTGCTTTTGCAAATTTTGTGCCTAAGCAGCCCTATGAAATTGGCCCCTGTTTGTTAACTTCTGAGATATTTACTGCGCTGCCCTCTACAATGTACTTGGATTCTCCTTCACGGATGCAAGTTTCGGCCCGTGTTCTTATTGCGGCAATCAAATTTCAGTCGCTGTGGACAAAACGAAAAAGCGGCACTTGTTTTCAAATGGCCATAACTCAATAAATATTTACCCGATTGGAAAGATTTTGTCATTGTTAGAAAGATAATGAACAATACTCTCCAAGTATCGATATTTGTGAGGTATGTTTTTTAAAAGCTGTGAGAAAGAGAGCGCTTTGAGAGTTTTTTTCCATACCACATGCTCGCTACTATACATGTATATAGAATTATGATGGAGGGCCCTACATACACATGTATACATGCAATAGTATAATGTTTAAAGCTATAGTCCATCATTTGTAATTTGTGCATTTTGTTCGTTTGAAGCAACAAAAGAGATCAAAATCTAATAAGGGATACTAAGCAACTAACCTGATAAAGTTTCAGCTAAGCTTCAGCTGTACATTCCGAGAAAAACCAGCATTCTAAGATCTCAATTTCAAATCAAAAGTTACTGAATCATGTTTTGAATTGCAGCTATACGCGACGTCGCGCACTGATCCGACGAATTATAACAACCGCGCGCGTGTGTGCGTCGTTCCAATACTTGCGCGCGCTGCGCTGAATAACAAAACGAACTACTAATTTAAATTTTCCTACGGTGCTTCTTAAGAATCACCGTTGGAAATGCCTTCTTTCGTTGATTACTTCAAAATGACAGCTTGCCAGAAAGAATAATTTCACAGGGAGTTTAGTTCCCTTACTATCTTTCAACCAAGTATGTTTTTCAACAATAATTACGCCAGTTACTTTTCGGATAGCTGCAAATGATGGACTATAGCTTTAAAACTACCACATCGATCGAGTCACTGCTGTAGTGTCATGAATGCTACATTGGATTACAAATCCGATCCGATGGTGTGAGTTTGATTCACATTGGATGTTGTTTTTTTTAATTTCTTCTTCTTGACTTTTTTTTTTCCCTTAAAAAGGTTTGTTAGTCATTTGGAACATTTTTCTTTTACCAATATGTGGTTTGGATGAATTTTTTTCAAGGGAAAATAAAATCCGAGAGCCTGACTTGCAACTCAACGTACTTCGAAATATGCCCATCGGGTACGGAAAACAATATCGGGGGAGGGGTACACCCTGTTGTAAAAGCTACCTCTTTGTTTGGATGTATCAAGAGAAGGTACATGGTAGGGATGCATTCCGTGAGGAATCCTTCTAGTCCGATAGTCTCGTCCAGTTCCAACAGCCTCCTGCAGAACGCTGCCTCTGTGATGCGAAACATACATTCAACCGGTGGAAAATATTACAAACTTACGGCCCCTTTTTTCTCAATATCACAGCCATATTATAGAGTTCTACAAAAAAAACTCTGATGTGAATATTGTTATTCTTCGAGAATCAACAAGTTGCTGTTAGTTCTGCCGAGAGAATTTCTTCTCAAATGACAAATCTGTAAATGAGATTTATTTTTATGAGTAAGTTTCAAATGTACCAAAAAAAAATTCAATTTGAGCTTGATCCACTTTCATGGTACTCCGAAGTGAAATAATTTACAAGGCAAATTCATATTTATAATAATAATAAATAATAATAAAGGTATTTAAATAGCGTTTCTAACGAAGATCAAAGTGCTTTACAATATTATCAACCAGGGGTTGTGGTGCGTGTGCCCTTGGGCAAGGCACTTTGTCACTCATTGCTTCTCCTCACCCAGGAGTAAATGGGTACCTGTGAGGGTAGAGATGGTTATTGTGGTTGATTTAGCTGCCTTGCGCTGAAATGGCAGCATCGAGCTGTATACTCCCCAGGGAGCTGAAATTGTATTTGGAATGTTTCATTGTCCTAATGATCAGGGGTAATAATAATCTAAAGCACGTTGATCTTTAGTTCAAAGTGCTATATAAGTACCCATTTTATTAAGTTTAATAAGTCATTTTATTGTTTTCAAATTTTTTCACTTGACTTTGGAAGTGAAAAAAAAAAATGCTTCCGAGCCAACTTTTTGGCCTGTTCAAACACATACAAAAACATAGAGTTAGTGTCGCGAAATAATTGATTTTCATGACCACTTTGTAAGGCCGATAAAAGATTGTGTGTTTATGGCAACACCCTAAAACTTATCCAGGTACTATGTAGAAAAGTATTAAATGTTAATATGTTTCTCTGTATTCTGTATATAGTTAACCTGCTTTAAAGTTTAATTATCCAATAACATACACAAATAAGTCACATAGGGAAGACTTTTTTATTTTCAAAATACACTTTGTTTAATTTTCTGGCCAAATATGGCAATAAAAGTTTGAGGTCTGAATTTGGCCTAAAAAAAAAAATCAAATTTAACATAAACATGTTTTTTGTTTGTTTGTTAGACCTCGTCATCTTACCTAGGTTTGGATTGAAAAGGAGAAAAGGATGCCATAGCACCTCAGTGACAGGCACCAAGATGTCTTGCTCGTCCGAGTCTCTGCTCAAGGTTTCCGTCAACCGTCTCCCTTCCAGCTCAAACAGTTCCTGAAGTTGAACCGAAATACAAATGCTTCATAGCCAAGACTGGGAGGGGGGGAGGAGCAAAGATTGGGGGGGGGGGCTAATGTTGTCCCTAACATACCAAATATTTGATCACCAAACGAATATTCAAATAGCTTTTTCCTGGTTCAGGTTTGAATATAGGTTTTCCCGGCTATTTTTAAACGTCTATCATTCGAATTCACCGTTTCTAATATTCAAATTTGTCCATCAACATCGATTTAGTGCACTTCCAATGTTTAATTTCGTCTACTGTCAGACAATTTCAAATTCAGTTCAAGCAAAATCGAACGATGAGCACACGTTTTTGTCGCAGAGTATTCCATTTCGTCTCGTCTATGCCAAACCTTGTAATTCAGTAATCATATTCGTCTCTTTGATATAGAAGAAATCGATCTCTGAAACCTGCCATTCGGCAAAAGCTTAGACAAATTTGATCTGTAATGACAAATATTCTTGACCCGGTGACTAAAGAGGGTGACCAAATGGTAAATGACTAAGTTGGTTCTGTTTAAAAGCATGTGGAATTTTTCGAGGACGAATTTGAATGATAGTGGTGAATTTGGATGAAACATCTTTTAAAGGGAATATACAACATTTGCTTTTTCTGTAATTTTCAGAAACGGAAAGATTTGGGGGGTTGGTATTTTGTAGAAAATATTGTTACACTGACTTGTTTGAAGATTTGTGTTCGGAGATGCTGGAAAAACCAAAAAATGCAATCATGTCCTTGTAGTCTAGATCCCTGACCCCATTTAAATTGAAATGGAGCAATTTATATACATCTGGGAATTGCAAGGTCAGGGAAATAGTCCAGCTGGCTTCTACCCATTCAATGGTTGCGTGATTGATTGTAAACAAAACGCAGACTGACTAAATAAGGTAAATTGGGGACAGTATTTGAAAAAAACTAGGGTTTTCCAATGCTGGTCGGCCGACCAGTGTTGTTGACTGAATTTGACTAGTCAGAAGGCTTGCTATAAATATGATCTGACTGACGGTGACTAGCCTGTGTAAAAGGCATGGCTGGGGAAGACGATTGATTTTTTGTTACTGTCTGCGACTGTTCAGACAGCAGGAGGGTTAATCTTCGACTAGCCTTTACCTGTCAAATGACATGTAGTATCAGTGTCAGGTCACGGACCCAGTTTCCGTAGGGAAACATTTCTCGGCAGTGCATGCATTTGAATACAAATCCTACACATGGGCATGAGTTTGCAATGACGTCTACATGTATTTACTGCAGTGTTCAAGTTCAACACTGGTTCATGACACAGCTGCCATTGTCATTGACAAAATAACCTAGTTAACTTTTTCAACTGGGTAGGTAATGGGTTGGGCTGTGATTGTAAACATAATTTCCTCAACATTTAAAGGATCCCTTTATAGGTAGAGATGAAACTGGCATATGGCCAAAAAATTGGAAAACAGGCCGAACAAAAATACGTTTCCAAAATCTGGGCCGCGCTGCAGTTACACACGTGTACATGCATGTACAATACACTTCATGCCCAATTTCCGGACACCAATTTCTACTTTATTTTTGATTCAAACAAAATTTTACAATGAAAAAAAAAAGGGTCAGTGTTTTCATTGCATAAAACGCCTGAATTACGGTTAGAGTAATGGAGTCATCAACAAAGGAGTTCACTTCTTACTTGAGAAAGTCGAGGTGAAAAGACCGAAAGACAAGGGCACCGTTAATGGTGCTTCAATCATGTCCACGATTCAACCACACAACTCCACTACTCCACTTGCATTTGTACGTGGGGAAAAATCAGGCATTATCGTGTTTCTCTTCCAACAAATGCCAGTGAAATGTTTCGTTAATGCTCTCTTTGTTATCCACGAGATAATCATCATGAATGATTTTTAAAGCACTGCATTTTGTACAACTAAATCTGAAACATCCGAAAACGCACAACATAATGATTTTATCGACTGGATCGTTCACAAGGCTACCCGTTCCCCGACCGGCCATGTGCTAGCGCCAGCGGCCGGACGGTACGGTGCGGTGCGTACGCTGGTACCATTGCATATCATCTTTGTACAGTACGTGCAACACAGTGATTTTTCCATGTCACCTGTCGATGTTTAACCTTTTGACCAGCCGGAAGAGGCTCCGATCAGTGTTATGCCCCATGTTTCTACCGTTGAAACACTCCAATAACGACTGGTGAAAGAGATTAAAACTACGTTCGCAATGATTTTAACGTGCCATTTTCATCGACTTTTCGTCGATTTTCCTCGAAATAATGATTGAAATAAAATGATATTTTGTGATTTTTTTTTTACAAACTCAAATTTTGTGGGACACATTGTAAGAAAATCAGAAATTTTGTTGGAAAATTCAAAAAGTAGGATTTCCGATTAAAATCGGAAAAGTTTCATCTCTGTTTATAATGTAAATATACAGGGATCAGTTGGCTGGTTCGAATCAGATGTAGCAGCGGGCACCACAATAAAACTATTCACAAGATGGAATTTGCGCCGGGGTGATGTAAATCAATATTTGGTTTTGTCCTTCACAGACGTATAAACACTGTATACTCAGTGTGTTACCTCCCGACTGAAAGTTGGAAAAAAATTCACTCGTGAGACTCAAACCCACTCTTTGGAGAGTTGTGAGTATTTTTTCTGAATTTCGGAAGTGGGGGGTATATCATTTGGGTTTCTTTAGTCTGCAACCTTACCTTATACAGTTATAGTATACAGTTACCCCATATAGCAAAGCAACAGCATAGTTATTAAAGTAGGTTATGATGATCACTGTTTTTTTCTATGCCTTCGTTTCCTCTATCAAAAACAGTATAATTCATTATACATGTAAAATCCTCGAAAACCATATGACCAATAAAAACATTGACAGGTTTGACTCAGGATTGTTCTTTTTGTACGACCATGAAAATGATTTGGACGGCCCTTACCTGATCGTACGCCAGGTCCCTCTGTATCAGTCGCTCCCTGGCTTCATGGTACACGCCCATGCAGTCTCGGCACTCTTTCAAGTCTGCCTCTAGTCTTTGGAACAAGGGCGAGCTCTCCATGGCCTGCTCCACGTATGTGGTCAGCGTTTCCTCCGGACTGCTCTCTGCGTCGGTGTGCCAAAGGCAGGCCGGGTAGATAGTATCACCGACATCCATGGCCACGTGGGGTTTCATCTGCGTGCCTCACCAGTGTAGCTGGGCTAACATTGGCCCTCCTAAATAACAAAAAACCTGAAATGAATACACGTATGGCCTGTTTCAGAGATACAGTCAGTGCAACAGTTCCGGATCACTTAATTAAATCGCTCAAACATTACCCTGTTTACCCACGATCCAGTTCAGCGAAAATCCCCTCGTTTTATTACTTGCCTGTGAAAGGAAGCGCGTAAAGGAACAACTATGGTTTCCTGTCGAAGGTTCAACATGTAGTCAACATTTATCGTTTTTCTTCACTTAACAGGGTGAAAAAAACAACAACAAATGGATCCTCATACATCCACTACCTTGAGACTCAAACCACCTGTACCCATTGGAGAATCCGTTTAGAAGAATTATGATACCAAAATATCCCGATTCGCTCCAGTAGTTTTTGCTGCAGAGCCTATTTTGTGAAGGATACTTCTTTCATGTGGGTATTATTCATATGGATCCCTAGATTACATAACGGTATACAATAAAAGCTAATTCCCGGACGTACATGTACATGTAGTTAAGTTATTCATCGGGACAAAAATGGCCCCCACCTTGCTTCACAATATAGGCTCAAACAAAAAGTACAGAACAAAAAGTACTCAACCGAATCGGGCGATCTTGGTTTATTTTTTCTTCTAAAAAGATTCTCCATGCATTGGTTATATGATTTGAGTCTCAGGGTAGTGGAAGTATGAGGTTCTTTTTTAATTTGGACCACCCTATATTAGGTTTTCTTGTCAGGAATTAATCTCAAGTATCACTGAGTAACAAAGGTGTGGTCATTTGTATTAAATGAATCACCAGGATCACTGTAAACGAATTTACCACAACATAAGTACATTCGCAATTAATTGCCACGTACCAGCCACTTCATGCCATCTATAAAAAAAACCCAATGGGACAACAACGTATACTATTCGCGACTCTGCCAATCTAAGACTTTTGGAAGTAGCTTCAGAAGTTTGAACATTGACAATGAATCAAATACCTACCATATTCTCAGGAATATTTTATTATAATTTTCCAATCTTTTGTCGACCCACCAGTCTTGGAATATTTTTACAGGAGTGTGTCAGTTATCCTTATGTAGTGACTAAATTGTGATTGAATGAATGTATATAAACCATGTGCTATTTACAAGGGAATTCCCAAGATGAGAAACATCCCTGCATCTAAAATATCATGTGATGGGAGTCATGGACAGAAGGCAATGAGACCAACTTGCCAATCAGAGGACAGTAAGGTCATTCAACATGTGCTTATGTACAAGGGAATTCCCCAAGATGAGAAATATGTGTAGCTCAACCTCGTCCCCAGCGCTTACTTCAGGTCCAACCTTGTTTTCAGTAGTAAGCCCTGGATAGGAAACTTTCTTCCTGTATCCTGATTCGATACCGCAATTGGCTAGTAATGGATTTATATCGTGTACTTGGTATTGTTACTTCCAACATGCATTATGTGTTTTCATGTTCATTGTAACTTTGTAACATCAACGCCTTCTCAAAACACTCCTTACCTCTTCCATTTGCTCATATGAAACGTGATATTTCATATTGGCGGGATAAGATTGTAACATTTAAACTTCAAAAATTGATTCTGTTTTTATCCCAGACACTGCATACAAACACAAACGCTAATGTAACGCATAGGCAGGCACCAGACTATTCCTGATACGTGTTCCAAAATTGTGCAAAAATTATGCAAATGTGACGCCACTTCGAAATAAAATCGGCAAATAACGCCAAAATAAATTTTCCTTCTAACTTTGTAACGGGTAGATTAACTCGTAATTTATGAACGGGAGTGTTTAGAACTTGATGAAATTTCAATTTCTGTGAAATTTGAGTTACAACTTTTGCTCTAGCTAGGCGCTACAGAAAAAAAAATCAAAGTGCGCCACGTTAGGGGCCGTGCCACGTTAGGGTACATGTACATCAACAATACACAAATACAGCGCACTGAATACGCTGGGCTGTATCGTTACAAGCTGTAAGTTTTGGTTGACTGTTTTTTAAATTGGACAGAAGAGGGATGAAAAGATCCATCAATAAACAGTCCACCAAAACTGACAACTTTTATAGCGCAGCATATTCCGCGCCAAAATGCACCGTTGCGCGATGCAAAGCATACAATCCCCCTCCATCCCAAATGGTCGAGCCGAATGTAGAGTTGACCTGCTGAGGTCACGCGAAGATCAGCACACATGCAACGTATGTAAACACACATGACCCTTGTGTTCGTTGGATCAGAAACGCGAGGCTGGTGAGTAAAAACTCCGATTTTCCACTTAAAAATTTTCCCGTGATCCAAATGTCCATGGTTTTAAAACATTTTCAGAACATTTTCAGTGTTTCAGAAATTGGAATTCCATTCAAAGGTATTTCGTCTTTCAAAGTGCATTTCCAATATAGCGTATTGACCCCCGAAAAATCACCATGGTAGAGTCATGGAGAAGAGGCCAACGTAACGGAGCCTTCTAATTCTAGAATCAGAAGTAGCCAAAATAATGCCTGTCAAAGCATGGTCAAAGTGTCAACACATGCCAAACATTTTGTGACACTGACAGAATTCAGAAGTCAGTGGCGGTTTGATATTACATTGACAATTTTCTGGAACAGCAATTTGTTTTACCCCACCAAAAGTGCTGTAGTCTTCAATTGTGAAGTTAGCGCTCATCTGGAAGAAGAAGGTTTGAAAAAGAAAACCTTACACTTACAGTTACACTCCAGTTAAACCGACACCTTGCTCTATGGTGTGATTGTGAGTGTGAGGTACACACTTGACTAGCCCCATAAATGTGGCCTATTTACTGGACTGCCTCCGTAAACATAGGCCACACATCCACATGTACAAAAACGTGTCGCACTTTGCCAAATTTTGATTTTCACATTTAGGCTTAGTTTGTAAGGTTTTTTGCTTTAGAAGCATACTCACCCTCTTTATAGGCTAGTCAGAAAGTGCTGCCTTTTTTAGATGGCTATTTTTTGTGAAATTTCATGTTAAAATTTTGATACGCAAATGTGTGCAAATGAATCTGGAAATTTCACGAAAAATAGACATCTGATAAAGGCAGCACTTTCTGATTAGCCTATAAAGAGGGTGAGTATGCTTCTAAAGCAAAAAACCCTACAAACTAAGCCTAAATGTGAAAATCAAAATTTGGCAAAGTGCGACACGTTTTTGTACATGTGGATGTGTGGCCTATGTTTACGGAGGCAGTCCAGTAAATAGGCCACATTTATGGGGCTAACGCTTGACAGGCATGTGACACTTGACAGGTCTTGCACACCGAGCACCGCATGCGCGCACCGCACAGCACCGCACCGCACCGCACCGCAAACACCGGCGTCTCATCCTCCTGATCTGAGCTGACATTGCGTGACGCAAAACGACAACGCAAAAGAACGAGTTTATTACATTACATGTCAGATTAATGTCCAAAGAGCGATACTTTCCGTTATCCGTCAACCTTACCATCATATTGTACCAGTGTTAAACCATCTCATGTTACTGTCTTCCGGTAAAAGGTCGCAAATGTTGCTTTTGCATTGCTAAGTTTTGTCAGATATGTTCCACCGTCCACATACACGCCACAAATGCATGCATGATTGAACTTCCACGCGTAGAAAGTTTGTTTGACAAACACGAGGGGGCGCACTCTATGGAGATCAATGATTAAGACGAGTGAGGCTATAAGCCAGGCACTTCGTGCATGACGTCACAACGCAAAACCGCTGCATCGATAACCCAATTACAGACGCCCGGATAAGAACGCACTCACAACAAACACACGTGTGTTGAACGACGGTCGACTGTCACTGTACAACTGCAAAACAAACAAGTTGCATGTTTTGTAAGCGAAAATGGCCACAAAAATGCTTAGGAAATCAGTCTTTGGAGAACGTAGGTACATGATGTATGGCAGAATCGAAATAATACAAAGTAAGTACATCGCTAGAGTCGAGAGATCTTTTTTGGTTTTTCACTGTCGCCTGCGTGTATGACATGTATGATGTATCTGTATCTGTATCTGTATGCTACACAATCGCCTATGGTGAGGCTATCACGTGCAGGTAACGCTGTCATGGTGCTGGTGCTGGTTGATTACTAAATTGTCAATCCAATGGAAGCAAATAATAACTTAAGCTTGGCGTAAAAACTATGCCCTGGGCTTTTGTTAGGAAGGCGGGAGAATTTATAGGCCAGGCTCTTGAACTTGAAATTATTCAGCTTAGGGGCCTACTCTTGAGTCTTACTAATACTTAGTTACCTAGAACTGTAGAAGTTTGTACATGAGATGCTTGGCATGCCAGCACCCGATTTCATCAAACTCTTCGTAACTTACGATGCATCGCAGCGATGAGATGCGTCGTATCTCTACGATGCGTCGCAGCTGCGACGCGTCCTGCGATCCATTTCACGAAACACGTCGTAAGTGCGACGCGTCGTAGGTGTATTTATAGCACAACTCGGTGACTGTTTTATGTCTTTAGTCAGCGCACAGTAAATAGTCGTCTGATATTCAACAAAGAGTCGTCGGATCTCAGCTCGAAATTTGTTAAAACGTAAAACAAAATGGCGGCCTTGCGATGCAATTTTGAAGGAAAACAAGCTCTCATTGGACTGTATAGCTACTTTGAAATTTCAACTCTAATATTCCGGTCTAATTCATAATTATTCAATGAATTTTCTATTTACAACTTTACACACACATTGCCTCGGTATTATAATCTCGTTAATGTAATGTTTGTGGCATAAAACTGGCTTAGAAATGACTTTTCTTATTTTGCGATGACCACTAGACACGTCGTAACTTGCGACGTGTTTAAAGCCGTTGTCAAGGAACTTACGACGCGTTCAACACATCGCAACTTTAGTGAAATGGAAGATACGACGCGTCGCGAGTTGCGACGTGTTACACGTCGTATCTAGAGTTGCGACGCGTCGCAGCGCTTCGTGAAATCGGGTGCTGGCCTTCTAATTTTTGAAGGCCAGGCACTAATTGGTGCAGCATGTGTTAAGGGGCAAAATTCAAATGATTTTCAGCAAAGAACAACTTATTGGCAAATTTTGCACGTTTTGCATTTTTGAATTTTAACATTACTTTTTAATTTTTCTGTGTCTTGTTTACATAAACATGAGATGCCTGGCCTATTAAATTTTGGAGGCCAGGCACTTGCTCCATGCATTCTACCTCCATGCTCCATGGTGCAACAATATTGAACAATAGATATGAGGGCACAAATTATTTGTTTGTACATTTGCCTCTGCATTTCGTGATTTTAATGTTGTTATCTACCAGACCTTTAATTTTTGAAGGCCAGGCACTGGATGCATCATTTTTAACATTAATTGTACACAACTACCTCAAATCCAAATTATTGTGAGCAACAACAACCTTTTGCCACATGTTAACATTTATTTACATTTCTGTGTTGTTTTTACATTAGGCCTTCATTTTTTTAACACGTTGACATATATGTACATGAGATGCCTGGCCTTGTAAAATATGAAGGCCATGCACTTGGATACATTATTACATTATTTACACACATGTTGACATGTACATGGATGCCTGGCCTTGAAAAATTTGGAAGGCCAGGCACTTGGTGCAGCATTAATAAGCATAGAAACATGGGCAAAGTCAAATTCTTTTTGAGCACAATTGTTTGGGCACACTTTGACATATGCATTCCTGACATTTTTAAGCGCTCACATTTTATTTACACACATGTTGACATGTACATGAGATGCCTGGCCTTGTAATTTTGGAAGGCCAGGCACTTGGTGCAGCATTAATAAGCATAAAAACAAGGGCAAAATCACATTCTATTGAGCACAATTGTTTGGGCACACTTTGACATATGCATTCCTGACATTTTTAAGCGCTCACATTTTATTTACACACATGTTGACATGTACATGAGATGCCTGGCCTTGTAAATTTGGAAGGCCAGGCACTTGGTGCAGCATTAATAAGCATAGAAACAAGGGCAAAATCACATTCTATTGAGCACAATTGTTTGGGCACACTTTGGCATATGCATTCCTGACATTTTTAAGCACTAACATTTTATTTACACACATGTTGACATGTACATGAGATGCCTGGCCTTGTAATTTTGGAAGGCCAGGCACTTGGTGCAGCATTAATAAGCATAGAAACAAGGGCAAAATCACATTCTATTGAGCACAATTGTTTGGGCACACTTTGGCATATGCATTCCTGACATTTTTAAGCACTAACATTTTATTTACACACATGTTGACATGCACATGAGATGCCTGGCCTTGTAATTTTGGAAGGCCAGGCACTTGGTGCAGCATTAATAAGCATAGAAGCAAGGGCAAAATCTCATTCTTTTGAGCACAATTGTTTGGGCACACTTTGACATATGCATTCCTGACATTTTTAAGTACTCACATTTTATTTACACACATGTTGACGTGTACATGAGATGCCTGGCCTTGTAATTTTGGAAGGCCAGGCACTTGGTGCAGCATTAATAAGCATAGAAGCAAGGGCAAAATCTCATTCTTTTGAGCACAATTGTTTGGGCACACTTTGGCATATGCATTCCTGACATTTTTAAGTACTCACATTTTATTTACACACATGTTGACGTGTACATGAGATGCCTGGCCTTGTAATTTTGGAAGGCCAGGCACTTGGTGCAGCATTAACAAGCATAGAAGCAAGGGCAAAAACAAATTCTTTTGAGCACAATTGTTTGGGCACACTTTGGCATATGCATTCCTGACATTTTTAAGTACTCACATTTTATTTACACACATGTTGACGTGTACATGAGATGCCTGGCCTTGTAAATTTGGAAGGCCAGGCACTTGGTGCAGCATTAATAAGCATAGAAGCAAGGGCAAAATCTCATTCTATTGAGCACAATTGTTTGGGCACACTTTGACATATGCATTCCTGACATTTTTAAGTGCTCACATTTTATTTACACACATGTTGACATGTACATGAGATGCCTGGCCTTGTAAATTTGGAAGGCCAGGCACTTGGTGCAGCATTAATAAGCATAGAAGCAAGGGCAAAATCTCATTCTATTGAGCACAATTGTTTGGGCACACTTTGACATATGCATTCCTGACATTTTTAAGCGCTCACATTTTATTTACACACATGTTGACATGTACATGAGATGCCTGGCCTTGTAAATTTGGAAGGCCAGGCACTTGGTGCAGCATTAATAAGCATAGAAGCAAGGGCAAAATCTCATTCTTTTGAGCACAATTGTTTTGGCACACTTTGGCATATGCATTCCTGACATTTTTAAGTACTCACATTTTATTTACACACATGTTGACGTGTACATGAGATGCCTGGCCTTGTAATTTTGGAAGGCCAGGCACTTGGTGCAGCATTAATAAGCATAGAAGCAAGGGCAAAATCTCATTCTTTTGAGCACAATTGTTTGGGCACACTTTGGCATATGCATTCCTGACATTTTTAAGTACTCACATTTTATTTACACACATGTTGACGTGTACATGAGATGCCTGGCCTTGTAATTTTGGAAGGCCAGGCACTTGGTGCAGCATTAACAAGCATAGAAGCAAGGGCAAAAACAAATTCTTTTGAGCACAATTGTTTGGGCACACTTTGGCATATGCATTCCTGACATTTTTAAGTACTCACATTTTATTTACACACATGTTGACGTGTACATGAGATGCCTGGCCTTGTAATTTTGGAAGGCCAGGCACTTGGTGCAGCATTAATAAGCATAGAAGCAAGGGCAAAATCTCATTCTATTGAGCACAATTGTTTGGGCACACTTTGACATATGCATTCCTGACATTTTTAAGTACTCACATTTTATTTACACACATGTTGACATGTACATGAGATGCCTGGCCTTGTAAATTTGGAAGGCCAGGCACTTGGTGCAGCATTAATAAGCATAGAAGCAAGGGCAAAATCTCATTCTATTGAGCACAATTGTTTGGGCACACTTTGACATATGCATTCCTGACATTTTTAAGTGCTCACATTTTATTTACACACATGTTGACATGTACATGAGATGCCTGGCCTTGTAAATTTGGAAGGCCAGGCACTTGGTGCAGCATTAACCCTTACCCTACTTGACCCTCCAACGCATGCCAATTGTGCCTCAAGAAAATCTCCTATGTTTTTTGCATGGCCCTCCAATATCTGCCATGTCATTTCAAGGGTAACTGGACAGGCACTCCAATACATGCCACAGAGAACAATGAGAGTCCTCTGATAACAAAGTGAGTACCCCCAGCTGGTCAGTATCAGGCACCCTCCAGGGCCTCCAACTCCTGCCAATTGGAGCCTTCACTGCTACATCAAAGTATCCTCCAATAAACTGCAGCTGGAGGGCATTGGCATAACCAACTGACATGCAGTAAACTACCCTCAGAGAGTAAGGGTTAATAAGCATAGAAGCAAGGGCAAAATCTCATTCTATTGAGCACAATTGTTTGGGCACACTTTGACATATGCATTCCTGACATTTTTAAGCGCTCACATTTTATTTACACACATGTTGACATGTACATGAGATGCCTGGCCTTGTAAATTTGGAAGGCCAGGCACTTGGTGCAGCATTAATAAGCATAGAAGCAAGGGCAAAATCTCATTCTTTTGAGCACAATTGTTTTGGCACACTTTGGCATATGCATTCCTGACATTTTTAAGTACTCACATTTTATTTACACACATGTTGACGTGTACATGAGATGCCTGGCCTTGTAATTTCACATCTTGAACATAGGGAGTTAGGGTTTTAATGTGCACCACTTGCACCCTTTCCCACTAGCCATGCTGGCGAAACTTTCATTGGGAATACACTCACTGTCATATCTCCCTCCGCAGGAAAGACATTTCTGAAAGTGTTACAAACAACAAGTATTGCTTGCATTATTAGGTGTCCATGTACTTTTGCAAGTCATGAAATAACACATTGTTTGCTTATAAAATGGTAGTTACATGTAACAATAATAATAATATTAATGCATACAATGTATGATACCTACCGCTATTTCCATTGTTGCTTCATGTAGTACTTGCCCACATCCGCGGCAGTAGTTGTCAAGATTGTCTAATGTCAAAAGGAAAGAAGGCATACTGGATGTGATGCTTTGATCTGAAGACTCACTGTGTTGTGTGTTATTGATAAAATAAAAGATGTCCTAAATATTCAAAATATTCTGTTTACCGGATGATGACAGCAGTGCTTCTCCAATCGCCCTTCTGAATGATCTGACTTCAGGGCAATGTTGGATGTCTTCTCTGTTGCTGAGATGGTTTTCTGCAAACTACGGTACATGTAAGAATTTCACATTAATTAACACATCAGTTTACTTCTGGTGGAATGATTCCCTTTTGGTATCATTATTGGTAAATCATTAATGTTATGTGCATTTGTAGTTAACATCACTTTTTTTCAACTTGTTAATTTGACTCTAATAAGTTGCACATTCTGGTATGTTAGTAAAATACCAGTATGTAAACACATTATATCATGTGATAAAAAGTATGCCTACAGGTAGTGCTTTAACCCTAGCTTATCTGAATCCATCAAAATCTACACCACTGTGGCAGAATCAGGATACATCCATATTGAAAAAGTTGGGGATTTTGATAGATTCAGGACAGTAAGCCTCGCGGTACTGCGGGATTTCTATGGATTTAGGATACATGTACCTTCATATTGAGCAGTTGCGGGACTTTGATGGATTCGGATCTCAACAGGTTTACCCCTGCCTACCTGGTGGACTCTGATGGACTCACTGGCTACCAACATTTTTGTGCATGGCAAAATTGATGGATTTTAGCATATTCACGATACGTTTTAGTAAAAATACCCAAGGCGTTAGGGTTAAACCGCATAAACTCATACAACTTCTGTATTTTACCAGTATTGTAAAAACACCACAGTTGCTGCTATCCTGTTGTTTCACATGTTCTTTGTTCTTCATTGTCCAGGTGATGATTTTTTTCTCTTTTCCAGACATGACACGAAGTAGCCAGTAGTTTCTAAAAAAAAAAGGGGGGGGGTTTGAAGATTGCCAAAAAGAGTAGTGTTTGAACTCTAGACAGACATGGTATTATTACTCAGCTGTGGGCAACTATTAAATTTCAATAGCCGAGAGAGTGACCCTTCACCACACCCCAGCAAATTGAAGCTCAGAATGAGTCAACTGTCGCATAGTTGCACATGCCTACATGTACTAGAATTACTCTGTTGCAGTTAACATGGTTAACCCTAACAGTCCTGAATCTTCCAATATGACTTTGCACACCCCTTAAGGAGTTGGGGCTTTAGCTGTAAAAGACTTTCAAATTACTATGTCAATTTACTTACTGCCAGTTATTGCGTATCCTCTGTTGTTGGTACCTGGTCTCTCCAAGGGGATTATAGAAAAACATTTCACTAGACTCTGGATGTATGACCTAAAAGAGGAGTTTTGGAAAAAATTGAAATTCAGTCCATATCATGGTTGCCAATTCTAAAGCTTTTATGTGTAATTAAGTTAAATTGTTTGACTATAATGAAACTTCGCAGTGAGTTTACAATGTATGGAGTATAAAGGAGGAGAATCAGTTATGATAAAATGTAGACTACCCATTGCGCATCTGTAACATCCATTGACCTCGCTCGGGTCACAATCTTTTTCAATTGAGAATTCTTATATTACTGTCTGGCAGCCAAGGGAGGTGAAATGTGGGACGACCAACGACCACATATGTTGATACATGTACACTGTGCCAAGACACCCAGCTACAATCAAGGGAGATTCATAGTTGCATGACAGATCAACAATCTTGGAAAGCTATCACTAATGCCCGATGGAATCGCCATGCAAGTACAATGTAAGTAGTATATGGGCACTGTCTACATTGTGATGTCATGCACAGAGTGCCTTGCTAAAAACCTCCCTCATACATGTAGATGTTCTACACATGTTAATAACTTTTGCAATTAGCTAAAAAGATACTTACCAAAAGTGTGAAGTGTCCCCCTGTGTTGATGCATCCCATAATGGCATGCATCCTTCTCAAATTGTGCATCTACATGTATGAATTCACAAAATCAAGAGGCAAACTTTTATCAGACTCCACCCAAACTCCATTCCGGTCTGAAGCCGTAAACGGTATGATATATGCTATTCCAATCACTTTATATTAGCTACTTTATATTAATGTATTTCGTTAGAGCGCAGACACGTCGTACTGGTTAAGAGAGTATATGCGCTCACATTTATTCATTTCATACGAGTGGTTGTTTATATAGTCAATTGATTTCATTGTAATTCTCTAATTAACTGGTGCTCATTGAACTCTATATCTGTATCTATCTTCTTTCAGTTTTCACGGTGATTCAAGATCAATAAATGCCTGTAATCATCAGTAAGAATCGTACGTCCGTTGCATCATTCATGACCAGCCCCCTAGAGCGCTTCAGCGCACCTTCACTTGCTTACAATAACTTTTTCTAAAGCACAACAAGGTCTAGCCCCAAGACTAACCTTTGACTGGAGCAATGCCTTGGGCTTGTTTGAGTCATGAAAGACCCCTTGCCAACATATTTTTGTCATTTCAATGACTCCAATATGACAGATGTGTTGGCCTTCTCCTCTCTGTCGGCTGCATAGACTTGCCAGATATGCATCGATGATCTGAGTAAGAAAGATTGTTTTGAGATTATAATCACATTAATTTTGTGTTCACAGTTGACAGAACTACAAGATGAACATATACTTACTGCATCTGTCAGCCATCTTTTCCCTGATAGTGACAGAATATCGTCTGTAAAAAGGGGAACTCCACGGACCACGGCACACAGGTAGACAGTAGATGCTTGCTTTGTCGTCCAGATCTGATCAATTTCTGCAGCAGGACATATGTATCACAACATTAAAAAAACTTCCTAAACAACTTTATGGTGCTAAGTATGATGTTCAAATGATGTATGTATATATGACATAACATCCTCAGTGAATATACGGAATCCATCACGAACAACCTCATCAAGGTACTGTACTTCCGGTAGATTACATCTGTGTCGTCCAAATAGTTGTAGCAGCAATGTCCGAAGTCAGTACAAACAGAACAGTTATTTAATGCTATCAAATGTGAATTTAGACGGGGGGGGGGGGGGGGGGGGGGGGGGGGGGGGGGGGGGGGGGGTTCAAATAGAACACTGTAGTTTACAAGGTAGAAAGTGGCAATGAATGAGATTAAATAACCAATGAAAAGGAGAACACAAAAGGCCTTCAATTATTGGAGAGACTCACCTGTCATCTTCTTACAGGAGCTATCACATGTAGCTTGAACAGTCCTCTGGTCTGTGAACTTGACACTCTTCTTTGGTGCTGAAAATGACAATTTAGTTTAATTTATCCTGTTGCACTAAGGATTAGTTTTGCATGATTTCCTTTCAAGGTTGCTTTTTATTTAGGCCGCCTGATATACAAATCTGTGAAAAAATGAACATGCACATATATATGAAACAAATGCAACTTGGCCCTTACCTGAATTAACTGGCTCACTTTTTCTTTTCTTTGTTGACAGGGTTGGGGACGCACTGGTACATGTACTAGACCCTGTACAAGGATTTAAAAGAGGTACATGCAGGCTTTATCTAGTACTTCATCATCCTTCTGATCAACAGGTGGTTTTCTGTCTAATAAACATTAGCCTTGTGCCTTGAAATACATTCCAATCCTTTTTTCATTACCATGTTATTTCATCTCTAGGTGCATAGGGATCTGTTCAGTGGCAGTGCCTCACTTTTACACAAAGTGGCTACAACTTGTTTTCCCTAATTGGTTACATTGAAAAATAATGTGACTGTTTTCTTACTTGGGCGGTTTACTTTGGTCTTCTTCTTCCTCCTGGTAGGTATTTGCCGCGGTGTCATTTGAGCGGTTTTGTCCTTCTGTAAATGCAGAGGAAGCCCCCCATCCTTGACAAACCCTGTGCTCAATTTCTCGGTGAGATATTTTATTTGGAGTGATGCTGTTTTCAGAATATCAGCATCCTGACATAGGAATGATGCATCATGAAGATGCTTGATGGCTTCCTGAAGGTGATGCTGTCTAGTTGTTACTTCATTGGCAGAAGATTTGACCTGCTTGTTGGGCTCTTCTACTGGCCTGTCTTGTGACTGACTAGATGAGGATTCGGTACACGGTGCTTTTTCTGTACCGGAATCATCATGGTCATGGAGGTTGTGCAGGGAATCTTCGGGGTGTGTGAGCCAGTGGGGCTGCAAAGTCAGATAAGGACTCTCTCTGTATGAAACAGGTAAGTCATCCCATGTCAAGTTAGAGTTGGAGAGAACTGCAAACAAGTGCTTACATGGTAAGAATGTATGCTTCCAATCCTGGCATTCACACTTGGGAGCCTGATCTGCTGACCCCAAGCTTACTTCGTATGATTGACCCTGCTTTCCGCTTTCACTTCTGACTTTGAAGCATCTTGGTGCTGTCATTGCTACATCATCTTTCTTGTACACCTTCGAATTCTCCAGCCTGCTCATCATGTGTTTAATGACATGTTTGGGTCTGTTGTGAAGAAAATCTGGTACTTTCATGCTGTATGACTTATTGAAAGTGCTCTGCCTCCAATTTTCACGGGCGTATCGCTGCATTTGAGCACTTACAAAGTCCTGTGTCAGAACTTCTAGCATACTTGATAGTGATCCAAGAGAACGCAGTTGTAAATGGAACGATTTCAGACTGTGGTTAAGGGATTCCACTCCATTGTTTGTTGTAACCTGCACATGGAATCCAGTCTCAAAGAAACTCTGGCACCATCTCTGTAGATAAATAACATTTTTAATGTTGCTCATATTTTTTTATACTGTTATTTCAATAGAAAACTATAAATGTATGTTTCTTTTGTAAGTGATAGTCTATTTCATGTTGCAGATTCACTGATCTCTGCATGTATGAACTGTCTGGATAACATACTAGAAAACCACATTAGTCGTTTGAAGCCATGATTGGGGAGACAGGTGAGTGCTTGATAAAGGACAAGTTGCCATCTTTGATCTGTCCCCAAACATTGTCATTCAATTTTGAAACATTGTCATTCACCTGGCTCACATTTTGTCGCTTATTAGGTTCCCTGTGTTTCAAGTGATGAGTTTTACTTTTTGAAAGCTGCAGCTTGTTTTTGGAAAAATAAAATGTACACAGGAACAAAATGCATGCTAAATCAATATACAAGCTCACTGTATGTATACTTCAAACATTCGTTTATCAGCGGCCATTTTTGGACACACGGGTGAACTGGTCAAAAAATATTAGGAATGAATTGATGGTGTAAGGGGCACATGCTAATGCCAAGTGATAATGAATGACTCGGGGGGGGGGGGGGGTATCATTCTTACTTCAAGCTGAGAAACTAAACTCTGAAGGGCCCAGCTACAGTGTGATTGAGCCAAAGGCGTGTTAAGAAGTCTTAGACAGACCCCATGTGTGACTTAGGGAAACAGCCAAACAAACTATCAAATAATGCATATTCAACACTTACCTCAGGGATGGTTAGCCACTTCGAGTTGACATAGGCTTGTAACTGCTTGTTCATCCTGTATAGTGCACTCTCTTTGAGGCATCTCACTGCCTCATTATACTCATTCTCAGTTGGAGCACTTGCAATGTTCCTCATCATTGTGAGAAAAGTCTCCCTCTCTGTTGGCAAGAGCTGATGTTTTGCTGTACACAAGAAAAACATATCTCAAAATTGAAACGTGAACAATTAGTTGTGTTGCAGTTCTGTAATATTTGTCTCGCCTGGACTTTGTCTCACTTGAAAAGTTTAAGTCCAACTGGAACCAAACTTGGGTCGTCTATGCAAAGTGGCAACCTTCATATAATAGAGATTTCAAAGGTCAAATTCCAAGTTCAAAAGTCATCAAAAGGTCAAGTTGCCCTTGCCAATGCACCTCCAACAGTCTGGCCGTGATAAGTCACTCTTTTAGAATCAAGGATTGAGAACCATTTGTGTTAATATTTCAAGCCATGTCAAGTTTCTGCAGATGCAGTTGTTTGACAATGTCATCAATCAATGTTGAACTCACAGTCCCGTGACCACCGTAGCCATGCTTGCTCTCTATGAAAGGCACACAAATAGCATTTGCTGTTTGGGAATGTTTTCTTGATAGCCTGGTATTCAGCATCACTGTAGTCGGTCATGAAGTAGCTGAGGAGAAAAAAAATAAAACATTATTAAGTGTAATATTTTTATGAATTTCAAATAAAATCACTCAGACGCTTCTCTGTTAACAATTCAAGCCGGGATTATTTTGACAGTGACTTGACCGTGGCATCAGATTAGTTTTCTTGAAGCTCCATGCCAGATGGGTTCACGCTGTCATCTGTGAGTAGAACACCCTGATATTTCCAACCTTGCTCGCTGTAAGCGGGTCACTGACAGATATTTCCAGCCTCGCTCCCTGCGTGTTTATCTGTCATTCTTTCCAAATACCGCAAAGCCTTTGCGTGTAATTATACAAATCATCCAATGCAAACTGGTTAAATTAAATTTCAGTTACATATCAAACTATGCAATAAAAAAATTATTTGGTCCTAAAAAAAGGTTTTGCACCTCAAAACAGTTTAGTCAGAAAAAAACTGCATTATATGTTGTGACTAAATGTGAAGCATTTCAAAGTCAGTAAACTCCCAAAACTGATTACAAGCGAGCTTGGTAAAACAAAATGTTTCTTATTATTACTTTTTTTCAAAGTAAACTGAAACTTACCTTGGCTCCCAAGACTTCTTTGCATCATCGCTGTTCATCCACTCTTTTATGACATGAAGAGCCTCTGCAATACTCCTAGATGTTTCCTCTTCAAGGACAAATTCTGCAACTGGGATGTACCCTATGTTGGTGCGAACTGCCATGATGAACAGAGGCAGTGCATACTTTGATGTCTTGTAGGTTGCATCTAGGAGTACCATCTCTCCATAGCGTCGCAGTAGTTCCTGCTGTTGCTGTGTCTGGTGAACAAACAGAAACAAGTGCCCTGTGTCGTCTTCCTCCTCGTCGCCAGATTTCTCTTGACACTTACGAAGATGGAAGCTTGACGTTGGCTCTGTTACTTTCCACTCGTTTATTTTTTGTTCAGTGTTGTCCACGTCCAGTGCTGAATATTGTCCAGCAACCAGGGCCCTGTGAATGTGGTTTTTCACGTCCCTGCTGGTTGGGTAGTAAGCACGATCGCTCGTTTGGGGTTTGACCATGTCATACCTGCAAAGATCTTTGATGATGTATTTGTCTAGCAGTGTTTTAATTAGTGGACACGATGTGATTCCTGACCCAACAAGCTGGTATATTTTTGCCTTGACCATAGGATGGATGCGATGGGAGAAGCCTTCTTCTTGAGTGACATCATGGCCAGTGTGGGCTGTGACCTTAGGCAGCTGAAGGTATATCCGTCTTGTAGAGCTAACAGGAGATGATGTGTTGCTCATATAGCTGCCATGGATTGCATCAAGTGCTTGCTGACGGGTTTGCCTGCTTGCATTCAGTGGCATTTTAAATGATTCAAATCTGTAACGCAGAGAGGATTAACATTCATATTTTTAAACTCACTATACCCTTGGGGGCCCCAAGGGGGGCCTTGATCCCCCTGCTGTTAAGAACAAAACTACAATGTGTACATAAATCACCAAAAATTCTAAAGAATTATTTCCAAAACCAATTTCGTACGAGCATGCAATGTGTATTTAATGCTACATGTACTTTATAGGGGGCCACAGATCATTTAGAATCCCAGATTTCCCTGGGCCTTTAAGCTGCACTTGCATTAGTTCTTGAATACCCCAATGGTTAAAATTTGAATACATGCAGTTAACAAAGTCCACTAAACATAGATAACTAATTTTTTTTTTCAAAACAACCATAGGCAACAAAGGTTCAGAGAGGTCCGCTGGGATTTGTAAAGGCCGGCCAGACTTGCCCCCCCCCCTCCCCCACCTGTGCACCATATGGGTAATGGTAAAAATACAATTTTATGTTTACCACATTTATCATATGTCATTTGTCACAGGTTAGTATGTACCTGCTAACATAACGGATGATGATTTGGGCTCTGCAGCACACTTTCCTGGTGGTTTGAGTGGCGAATCTGCTCTTGCTCTTGGAGCTGTATGCATGCTCAGGATCCAGTGCCTGGGAGTAATTCAAAGTAAGACTGTTAATTAGAACACTTAGTTAACATTATTATTGACTGCTGTGATTTGG
The DNA here is from genome assembly GCF_015706575.1 of Patiria miniata. NCBI lineage: Eukaryota > Metazoa > Echinodermata > Asteroidea > Valvatida > Asterinidae > Patiria > Patiria miniata. The sequence continues at coordinate 4,939,927 of NW_024037054.1, forward strand.
TTTACGACCTTTCAACACTGAGGAGCTATGTGCCACTTAACCTAACCCTCCATTGTGAAAAAAGCCTAATGTAAACATGTTCATTTGTTATTGAATGGGGATAATAGTGTGATAGAGCAGCTATGAATGTACAAACTACACATTTAGAAGAGCTCCATCACCCCCGTATTCAATGAATAAAAGTGCCTTAGTTTTGTTGCTATACCTCGTCCATGTTCTGCAGTTGATATTCAGTCCAGTATTTTTGTGTGTGTGATTATACCAGGCATGGAGTGATTTGATGCAAACATATACTTAAATATGATTTCTACTGTACCATACTCTCCTGCTTGACGGGCCTCTTGTGGGGTTTGCCATATTGGCATGACCTTATGATTGTCCGGTCAACCATAAGTGGTACTCCATCATCAATGCTGTGAAGCTTCCAAAGCAACCTTCTGCTTTCTTTCAGCTTTCTTGATTGTTTCTTCAGATCATCAGACCTAGAAACCAAGTTAGTCCGTGAGCAGATTATCAAAGTTGTAATGCTCAGCTAGCTTTATTATTGAAATGATTATTCCTTGGTTTATTTGCATGTAGTAGCTGAGGCAATATGCGAAGAGACTGAGCATCTAGCTCCATCTAGACATGACAGCATTCAAAGTGGATGAAACAATTGCAGGTACCGTACCTAATGTTATAAATGTATGTAGTGTGCAGTCGCAATCATGGGTACTTTGTATTATGACAAACAATTTGAAAAAGAATGATGCGGTCTGGTAAATTTAGAACAGAACAGGGCCTGACCTAGAACAAATTGCAATAGAATTTATTTTAATGCTATCACGCTAAGGGAATATCACAGAAAAAATCTCATTTCATCAGAGGGGGTCAGAAAAGTTCTTTTCACTTTTTTGCTACTAATCTAATGCAGGGATGGAATGCATCAGATCAGGACTCTGCCAAATGCAACAACTTGCAACAACTTTTTACTACTGTTGCATTCTGTTGTATTTACTAGGGTTAGGGTTAATTTGTTATCAAGCTTAACGATTCAGAATACGGAACACTTTTACCTGGACAAAATGTCTAGATTTATTCGACTTTCCCTATCTTCCAGATATTGTTTTAGAAAAAAAACCTGGAGTTATCTCACAAGCACAAGTGGAACACATAATGATGTAGTGCGTCTGTGCTATGTGGGACACAGATGCACTTCATTTTCCATGTTTCAACAAATTCATCTTCAAGCAAACTTGACCACTAAAAATATTTAACGTGCATGCAGTACACAAATTTTTCAGCAGTTACACTATAACATGTGCAGTTTGTACAGAATGGCGCTTGCATCTTAGAACAGTGCGATACGCGGAGTGCGTTATATGTACTTTGGCTTGTTGCCATAGATCGACTTATCAGGATGGAGAATTCAAGTTTACTTTAAGAATAGATTTTATATATGAATATCTGTGCATATTCATTGTGTGACTTGAAATAAGTGGGTTTTATCAGCATGTTTTTGCTTTAGGAGGGAAAAAATCCATGCCTCAAACTGATATCTGAGACCAAGCACCAAGTAGTGCACAAGCAAGGCCAGTACCAAGTGGTACAACCCACGGCAGTTCCACGAACTATACTACCGCGAATTTTGCAATGCAACGGGGCAGGATATAATATTCAAATTAGACGTACATGTATGCATGCATCAGTGTCACAAAACTTCAGGTATTCCATAGGAACTCACTGGCAAAGCTGTGATACACGTGTGACATGGAAACAGTATAGGGGGCCGAGTAAAGTGTCCACCACCAACCAACCCACCCACCCACCAACATAAGCAGCTCTGGAGGTAGCCAATGGTTTATCTTATTGAGTTGTTGCCTGAAATGTTTGTGTGACTTGTTGGTGTTGTAGTTTGGCAATGCCAAGGTTAAGTGGTCATGGATGAAAAGTGAACCTTTTATTTGAGTAGTTTGTCAGTGAGATAGAATGTTGTCAAAGGTATATTTTTTCAAAAGATTCGGTTCAGGCTAAATTTATAGATTTAAGGTGGTAATTTTGGTATTTGTTTTTCCTATGCAAAAAATAAGTGTTTATGTGATTTTGTGATTTTTACGCAGAGAGAAAGGCCCATAATTTTTGAAAAACAACATGCAAAACAAAAACTATGGTCATGTCTCTATCAATTTAAAAAGGTGCTTGCTCCTTGGTCCTGGCTAAGACAGGACACACAACTCAGCAATGATGTTTTCTTGCCGTATGAACACTATTTAAAGCATGGCCCATCCTTAACGTGCCTATTCATATTACCTCCTGATTTGGTGGTGGTACACTTACAGTGTATTCTTCATCTGTACCAGTGACGGGGGACACTCTTTGGGACAATGCAGCTCCGATTCAAGTGCATTTCAACTAAAGATAATTGTTGCCAGGTTACACAGCCTTTTTCATTTTTCTTGTTTTTCTTTAAACTTTACCACAGTGCTTTGGTCCTTCCTCCCACCTTATCCCCTCCAATCCTTTCTCCTCCCAAACTCTCCCCTCTGTATCTCTACTCGACTCACTGTCACATTCCTTTAGATCTTTCCCCCTACCTTTAGTCGCATACTCTTTCTTATGAATAGTTTCAATGTCGTACCTGCTGCTACTTCAGATTCAAACCAGCCAGCTGATCCTGGCAAGCTCGGTGGTCAGGTGGTAAGACTTCTGCACTAGAAAGCAAGAAGGTTGTGGGACTCACTTCCCACCCCAGTGACGACTTCTCACTTTCACTGGGGGGGGGGGGGGGGTTGATGGTATACGTGTTTGTAGGTCTGCGAAGGTCAAAACCTTTTATTGACTGTCTAGTACTTGTTTGTTATTGTCTCATAGATGAGATGAGAGTCCCCTAACTGCCAACTCCAATGTCGAGGTTGAACAATGTGTGCACTGGCTGGGCAATCACACAATATTTTCAGAGTCTGACACGTGTCGGTGCTTGTGGCTTTCCTCAGACACTTGTCCTTAATGTCTCGTCGTGTACGTCAGGTTGGATAGCAGTTCCATTCCTCCCCATCTGTCACCGTGACCTGGGTTTGACTCCCGTCTGTGCCAATAAGTGGATTGGTTTTTTAGTCCCTGCCTGATTCTGTCACCCCTAGATCTGGTGGAAATATTGATGATGTAATTTATTTATTTTTCTCCTTTCAACCCTGCATATACTTGTGTGTCACCTGCATGTTTTTATTCACTTGTACCATTGTCATGTGTCTGAATGTCTTTCTAAGCTCATCGCCTTGGTGCCTAACATTGTTGATTTCTAAAACAAATTGTTTGAAATCATTCTTATTGATCCAGTAGTTTGATGGCAAATATTTGCAGGAATAGGAAAAATGTCACACTTTTGACCATACTTTTGAAAAATGGCCCTTGTACTTGTAAACACTAGGATGACACTTAGAGGGAATGCACAACATTTGCTTTTGCAGTTATTTTGAGAAATAAATGGATTTGGAAGAATAGTATGTTAAAGCAAACATTGTTCATCTGACTTGTTTCACGTTTTGGGCTTGTAGATGCTGGAAAAAAATAAATTGCAAAGAAAATGCAAATAACTAAATATGAGAAATTATGAACAGTGTTCTCCAACACTGGTCAGCCGACCAGCGTTGATACAAAAATACACCTTACGTAAAAATATCGGCACATTGGGGGGCATGATTGTACGGGATGCTTTAGACTGTCATTCCCTAACAGTTGAGTAAAGAATGTTGTGGTAATTTGATCTTTTTGTTTTTTTATGTTTGCAAATATTGTATCTTCCCTTTAATGGATAGGAAATCAACCGTGCATGCTCTCTGAACAATCACTCTGGAATATAAAATTCCTCAATTTTAAGTTGCCAGGAAAAACCAGGTTATCAGGTACCAGCATGGTTGTAAAACAATTGCGCAGTCTGTTTTCTTTTTGATATCATAGATGTACTTGCATGCAAAATTTTTCAACAATTTCTTATAATCCTAACATGGAATTATTAAAAATGGTTTTACTTAGGGCTCCCTTATTGGTCATCTGGGTTGTTTTTGCCTCTGAAGTAGTTTCAGTCAGTTAGAAAAAAAAGGAAAAGTATGACCTGATCAAAAGAAGATGCAGTAGCACTCGTGTGGATCTTACATTTAATTTAACAATGCCATTGAAATGTGTATATTCTCCCAGCATTTGTAGTTTCATTGGTCTTTGCAAATGTATCTTTGTTGTCACGAAACCAATAACACCATATTTTGATATAGTCTAAAGGTATAGTAGATCTGCTTTTACTTGCATTATGCTGCTGTAGTGGCAAACCGGTACAGTAAAAACTAAAATATGATAAGAGGATGTTGCATCTCCTTGGATTCCACTGTATACAATATTTCGCGTTTAAACCTAGTATTCATTGTCAATAATTGTTCAAATCAGGATGGAGGACCAAACACAAAAAAAGGGATGCCATTCAAGAAACTAACATTTTACCAGTAACTAAGCCTGTGACCGACTCAGATGGTACACTTGGTAAACAGAGAGACCTCTGTGCCATGAGTGATGAGTGAGTGTAGTGATACATTTGTATGTGTTGGCAACTTCTCTTGTTGGTTATCTCCAGACATGGAAACTCTCATGACCACCTTGTGACAGTGGTTTAACCATATACTTGTCAAAATTGTCATTTCAGTGCCTTTGAACAAAGGTTCTTATTTGTGAGGATTTGGATGAATGAATGTGGAAAGTTCCATGTACATGTATCTAGTTGACAAGCAAAATATCACATAAATTGTATAGAGAAGAGTCCGGGGTTTTTGTCCTAGTACATTTGAAGATATAAGTTTAATAATGTTGAAGTTCCTCTCCCTGTGCCGTTTTTGAGGTTTAATCCCATAGGTTAATGACGTTTTTAACTATTCATTGTTACAGATTTGAGTCGGGACGGCAGGATGCCTGACAATCTTCGCCATGGGACAGCTAATTCACGGTACTAGCGGGGAATCGTGCATAGTTCCAGAGGAAGAGAAACTGAAAACAGTATGAATAGATCGTTATACCTTAACAACTTTCTAATTGATTATCATTATACAAATAACGAATGTTTGTGAGTGCGATGGTAAGAATAATTTCATGAGGTGACAGATTGAATGTTCTATTCCACGAGGCGAAGCCGAGTGGAATAGAACATTCAATCTGTCATCAAATGAAATTATTCTTTCCATCGCACGACCGTAAAACATTCGTTATTTGTTTTATACAACACCTGAATAAATTCTCGTCATTTGATTGGTAAATTATAAACTACAATTTATTTTGATTTTTAAAGATGTTGAACTACCCCTTCACGAAAATGTTTGAACCCAACGCTGTAGCGCTGGCTCCTTGGAACAATACACGCTACGCTGAACGCGCACACCAGCATGCATTTTGCACGCAAATACCGCGTCATGGAACAAGCGCAAAGTGAAACGGTATAACGCATGGGTATAACGCATGGTCGCACCGTGCATTATACCGAATAATAATATGTCACGTGATCTACAATTCACCAATCAGATGACGGGGATTTATTCAGGTGTTGTAAAAAAACTCTTCTATCATGAGACTTTGAATAACACGCTGAGACTATTAGGCCATCAGCCTGGGGTTTGGTGTTTGGTCAGTATCAAATCAGGGCAGAAATGATTATAGTGAGCAAGGTACAATGTTCACTGCTCCTAGAGTAGTAACAAGCATTTTGGTGGACATTTTGAAACACAGTCAGGGTGATATTTTCAACTCTGGAGGTGTATACCTTGCCAAAAATCAGAATGACAATTATTCCCCTCATTTGATACCGGCGGCCAAAATTTTGGCTGAGGCTGATGGCCTTTGTAAGAAAGGATAGAGGTCTCTTAGTAATATGGTTGCTTTGCGCCTGTAATGGGAACTGGGAAACAAGTTGATTGGAAAGATTTCTCTTGTGAGTTTGTTACTAAAATGAATGAACATTGTGTGATCGAGTCACCTGTTGGAATATAAAGTAAACGGTTCATGTGGCAAGAGGAACTTGAAAGTTCCAAGTAATTTTATCAAAAGGTTTATGCCTTGCACAGAAATTTACTCCCGAATCTTATGAGTGTGATGGAAATAAATCTGTCTTGAAGCGACCTTTTTAAAGTTGTACAGTTGTACTCTTTTAAATTGCTATTTTTTTTTGCCATTTTGATTTCTCTTGAGACATAAAGCAAACATGCCCAAGTGTAGTTATGAAGTGTAAATTTTACAAATGCAACTTTTTTTCTCTTTCTTAGGCTGTGTGTTCTTCCTCTTAGATGAATTTGAGTATATCTATCGCTGAAGGGCAAAATAAGAACCTGTTGTTGAAGAAAATTAAAAGTTTAGGCCCCCCAAAAAAGTACTCGGTCTCTGGTCAGCGCGCGTGTCGATTTTAACCATACGCGTCAACCTTTCTTTTCCAAATTAACACGGAAGCTACAACAGCGCCCTCTATTGCCGCATTTCAAATTTTTGTACCAAGGAGCACCAAGGAATGGGGAAATTGCACCAAGGCAAATGATAAAGGGCACCAAGGCAGATTATGGAGGACACCAATGTATAATGAGGACACAAAATAGTACCCACCTTGTCTGTACAATTCAAGCTTGGAAAAAACAATAAAAACAAAAAAACCACACACACACACACAAAAAACCGCATCGCCTCATCAATTGCAGAACTTCAGTCTGACCAGAGACCGATTACTATTAATTTTTTTTGGCCTTATCCCCCAAAAAGGAAATTCAAAAATTTAAACTCACTAATTTCAATAATACATTTTTTAAAGCAGAAATTGAATTGTCCTGGATAAAAGGTCAAGTTTTGTGGCTGTTCTTAAACACTTCTACTAGTTCATAGATAGTCTACCCATCCCTATTGGTCGAGAGCCTGTCCATAATAAAAAATGATCTTCACCTTCCGATTACAATGTAGGCCTAAAGACCTGAGACTTTATCTGGCTTTGTTTACAGATATTTTTTATAATTCTTGTAAATATTTATTTAAGCACTCCATCTTCTGTATTTGAAGAGACAACATTAGATTTACTCTTCTCTTCATTTTACAGAAATAAAAAAACAAGAGATAACAGAGAATTTGCTTCAGCCGTTCCTCATTCCCATTTCGACACCGATCCCCCTGGTGTCACACTATGGAAGCGAAGACAAAGTAAACAAAGTGTGATGTCATTACAATGTAGGTCTCAGGCCTATTATGCATATAGCCCACTGCCCAGTTTGAAATGGAACTGCTTAAAAGTGGCCAAATACATATTATTTCCTTATGCCCAAGTGGTGTGCTCTATAGGACCAATAGGAATGAGGAACTTGTATTTATGAACTAGTACAATATCAGTAGTAGTAGCTTACATACATGTACGTTTATTGTAGTGAACATGTTTTCTTCATTCTGGTTCCAAAATCTTCATCCACTCACTTGTTATTGTCTTTTATAACTAACAAAACAATTTAAAAACAACCTTTTTGGTAGGTTCTTTTTTTGGTAGATTTGCTTTTATCGAAAGTTCCTTCACAACGTAGGGTAGGCTATGAAGGATTTGTAAGATTTTGGAAATCATAGACTTTGGGAAGAATGCCGTATACTGATTCTACTTTGGTGGTAGGTTTGTTTCACAAAATGTATTTTCATTCTAAATTCAATGTTCAAAATGTACATGTCACTTGTGGGTTATTTAATCTCCAAATACACAATGATTGGATTGACTCTAAGATTTTATATGTGGCATGACGAGGATACTACATTCTTCCCATCACTTTTCCACTAGTAACAGTAAGGTAACACCAACAAAATGTAACTGAACACAATGAATGTGAGGTAACAGAAATAAATCAAAACAAACATATTTTATTCAAAGACAACTTTTGCAAACTTATAAGTGTGATGTAAAATTCTTTTTAAAAAACAACTTTCTCTATATTATCTATCAAAATGAAGTTTAACAATGCTCAAGAAATCACACATTAAACAAGATCTTTGTCGATGTTTGAGTAAATTTATAAAAAGTAGGATTGTTAATAAACAATTGAGACAACTACAACCAAAAAATGTCCAAGAGGAATGCATTACTGATTAAAATGAAAAAGTAGAGATTGAGCACAGTAAGCCTTACTTCCAGAATTAGAAAGCACTAGAGTGCCTTCTAATTTATAGGCCTATTCTAGAAGTCAGAATAAGACCCATTCCAATCATAATGCTCATAATTATTTAATAGGGCCTACTTTAGTTTCAGAAAGGCCTTTTGAAATGTGAAGTTTAAAGATGGACATTGACACTGAATGATTGATAAACTAAGCCAACCAAGAAATCTTTTTTTTTTTGCCAATTCACCAAAATTTTTAATGTATTTTTAATGACAAATTACCAATTTTGTTTAAGCGCAGAATAATTATATTTTTTTTATGCAGAAGGCGCACATCCAATGCATTAAATTGTCCAACAAAATACAACTGTAATACCAACACTATACAGTAAACATGATAAAAATCAAACATAACCAATCATGCAGATTCCATGCGAACTTGAACATTGTTTTATAATTACCAAAATACATAAGATGTCATCGATGCCCGACTGTGGCAATCAAGAACTGTGTTCAGCTCATCTTCATTGGAGACCCATCCAAATGAATGATTATCCGTTTGGCTTTCCAGCCTGAAGCAGCTAGGCATCCACTCCATCTTACTGAGCATCGGCACGATCGTTGTCGCTCTGCATGCTGCAACAAGCCTTGCTAGGCTAGTGGCGCGCTATATCGCCCGCCGGCAAGAAATATTAAAATTTTTGGTTTAATTTTGCCGCGAAATCATATGACTTATGACCCGCGCCCGGCGCGGCCCGTACAGACGACGCGCGCGTAGACTATCCATTGCGCGTCTGTAGCAACGATTGACCTCGATCGGGTCACAATCTCTTTCAATTGGGAATTCGTATATGGGCACTGGGTGAAGCCGTTCTACGCTGTGACGTCATGCACGGAGTGCCTGGCTTATAGCCTCACTCGATTAAGACCACTGGTTGGCCATGGATGGCATAGCAGATCAGATCAGTAATAAAAGCCTCATCTTGTACAAAGTTGACGGCTCGGCGGCGATGTTTACAGAAAAGTAAACATGTTTGCGTATCAAATTTGCGCTAAGCAAGACCTACCTTACGGTTGTCACAAGCAATGCATACACTTTAAAATAAGGCAAGTAAACTGATGAAACACGTACCCGCTTTGAGTGATGTGCGAACTCCGGAAAATGCACGTCAGGCCACGTAGAATAAGTAGAATGACCGCTGAAGGGATTACGGCCTCTTTTTACTAGATGAGTATCGTCTTTGATCCCTTCATGAATATTCTGTCTCATCAAGAAATCTAGGTTGTGTATTTTGTCGGAACGCATATTGTGTACCGAATGTGCAGGCCTACTACTCCCGGTCAATCTGCACTGAACAAAACAGGGCCTGCCCTAGAACAAATTGCAATATAATTTATCTTAACACTGTCTCGCGAAGGAAGTACAGATAACGTAAAAACTAATTTAATTCCATGGACTAGGAGTGGAATTTATTCACTATTCGCGACTAATTTGTCATGATACGTAAACAGTCGTACAGGGCGCAATGTTTTCTTTTGCCTCCGTGGCCCGTCAGAAAATCCGTTCGCATCACGCACGAGACTTCGTGAGACACGACTTTTCACAGCAGACGACTTTTCTATGTCCACCTGGATTATTTACTGAAAATAGTCACTCAGTATGCTCTATAAACCATTTCTTCGCGGAAGATTGTTTTGCATAAACAGTTTATTTTGAAACAAGGGCCGGCAATAATTTATGTAGGAAATGACCCATTTGAAGTTAACTTTTAGGTGTCCAAGCACATAGGCCTGAGTCCAATTTTAAATTTTAGGGCCAAATCCGGGATTCATGTAATGGTTTGAGAAATTTAGGTCAGGGGCTTAACTTTATAAATTGCCAAAAACGTATACTCAAAAAGCCTTAATGAAGAAAAATATACGTGGGCGGCAGTAAAAATGTAACTGAAGTCTGGTCTGTATAATACATGTATTAGAGAAAAGAAATTAGGCAGTATAAGTGTATTAATATACAAATAATTATACGTGCCCCTACATCAAATTAGTCTTCCGGCCGGGGGGGGGGGGGGGGGGGGGTTCAAACCAACCTCCCTGTCGGTGTCCCCATGTCATTGAGTTAATTTATAAAGTAAGGTTTTCCCGCTCAGTTTAATGGATTTGGCATCCAAAATGATGACGAATCACCCATTTTCGCACGAATTTGGATGCACGTTTAGAGTCAACATTCAATTAAAGGGAATATACATCATTTGCTTTTGCTGTAATTTTCAGAAATGGATGGAATTGGGGGGTTGGAAATATGTAGCATATATAGCTACACTGACTTTTTTTAGGTTTTGGGTTCGAAAATGCTATAAAAACCAAGAAAAACGATCATTTTCCTGTAGTCTGGTTCCCTGACTCCATATAAGAAGAAACAGAGCAGTTTACATATATTGGGGAATTGTAAGGTCAGGGAACCAGTCTAGCTGGCTCGTACCCGTTCATAGGTTTGTAATAGATTGCAAACAAGTGCGAAGGTCAATTGGGGCCAGTATTTGGAAAAAAGCCAGTTGTTTCCAACGCTGATCGGCCGATCAGCGTTGGAAATTGATATAAAAATACCACTTTTCTTGAAAATGACAGTATACCAGGTGCCATGATTTTACAGGATGCTTTACACTGTCATTCACTAACAGTCCAGCAAGGTATTTCAAAATAATTTGATAGTTTTATTTTTTGATGTTTGCAAATGTTGTATTTTCCCTTTAACCTAATGGATCGTTCGATTTAAATGCAAAAGCATTAAGCATGTGATTGCGCTTTTCAACGAATCAATGTCAAAGATAATACATCATGTCAAATTGTACGTTGCGTCAGTTGTTCCAGGGGCAAATTCGCCATTAGCAGCATTTGTGAAATGCGAGCAAGGGAATTAGAGACCGGTTCACGTAATTGCTTTTTGCTCGTCTTTGTTCTTTGTTCCAATTTGAAAAAAACTCATACAACTAACTGTTTCCCACAAGGTTCGGCTATAAAGAAACAGCCACAAAATGAACAGATTGATAATTTTTTTTTTTGCATAAAAAGAAAGCACATGTATGAGGCATAGAAATATGAACTTTCCCAAATCGCAATTTAAGTCTAGAAGATATAACAATCAAGAATATAACAAACTAATATGTGAACACGATAAAAAGAGGGCAAAGGATTTGATTGTTTATATGTCGACTTTCGTGTATAATGTTTAATGTTCTCGCATCAGCAGTTTGTAATTTTACTGTTTAGATTAAAGACAGATAACAGATACTCTGAACATGAAGGGACTAGAATGAAGTCAATGACAAAAGAACATGTGACAAGTTTAAAAATATCTCGCATCTTGCCTTCGTTTCCCATTATTTTGAATGCTGAAAATACTATACGAAAATGTGCAGAGATGACAAGGAAAATCAGATTCTAATGCAAATAGCCCTAAACCAAACCGACAGCTAAGTTGAATGATCGGTTAAACCGAATGACCTTCAATTTATGTCAGGTCTGAGTACAACGAACTTGAACGTGTGAAAACTAATACGAACCACGGTAATGACAGCAGGGAGCTAAAATTCGCTTCAAAACGGCCACTTCCAAGATAAAAATGAATGTTTTTTTTGCGAATTTGAAGGCACAAACCCATCACCTATATGACAGTGTACTAATTCAAGTGAGAATTTCTACGCAAGCTCATTAGCATAAAAAGTGCCCACAACTTCTTTTTGAAAAACGGAGACCTTTTGGTTTTAAAACGGTGGAATTGTGTATATATGGCAAGGATCAACTCCCTGGGTTTTGGGCTTCCATCTGAGGGCAGGCTTGATACAATTACGGTTGAAAAATGTATTTTTGGTCCTATTATTGCCTTAGAAATTGGAAGGATGCCACTTGTAAAAATGGCTACATGCATGCAGGCTTGCGAACTATCACTTTTCGGGAGTTGATTTTGTTTTGGTGTTTTTTTATAAATGTAATTGGCTAGTCTACCCAGAATTCAAAAAAAAAAAATGAAAAGATGAAGGACAAGACAATAATTTTCATTTTTGTTTGAGAAACCCCAGTGATGTCGGCTTGCATGTTATTTGGCTCTGAAAGTTGTTGATTTGACACTGTCTTCAATGGGGCTTGAAGTAGTTCAGTGCACTCCTTTCATATATACCCGGATATAAAGCTGCATTCCCACCCTGGCCTTCTGATTCGCTGAAATGAACAAAATACCGCCAAAAAGCGATCTTATTGCCTCTGCAGGTAAAACTTCAGTTTGTAAGTAATAATACACGGTTTTATATTTTGTATAGGCCTACTGGTGATGTCGTGACCAAATGCTCATGCACAAGTATATGTGAATGCTGGAGCAGACAGCACCATAGGCATATGGTAACCATGCATTATAAAAGCAACACTAACAGTTGCTATGCGTTTGTCATGGTAACTAATTATCTACATATGACGTGCTCCATCTTCCTCATCAAATTACATCTCCGTGAAGCTGCGCGGTTAATAATTGCTGCCATAAAATACCTCCCCACCGATCCGTGAAGCAGTCAACAGGTTAGAAGCTGGCTTGTCACTATGCCAGCAAGCCAAGAGTTGACGCAAATCAAGCGGCAGATATAAGAAAGACATCTTGAAAGAAGCACCAAGTGCCTTAATTAGTTTCCCGGTGAAATATCGATCGATTTGAAATTAAATTTGGTCACCTCATCCGTTATTTTTCTGTGAGAAGAGAGCGAAACACACCTTGGGTTGGTCAGACGACCAGGGAGTTTGGAGAATATGGCCGGGCCGGGGATATATCTCGTGGCTTTGGCCGTATTCTTGCCGCTTACTGAAGGTAAGTAGTACACTACACGCTCGACATCATGTCAAGATATTCGGAGAATAGCATTTCAGAACTTTGTTGGATATTCAAGTAGAAACCGACATAAAATTCAAGTATGGTTATAAACAATGTGTATTTGTTTTTCAAAAATCCAATTTCTGTTGCCACCGACCGAATGTAACAAGCAAAAAGTGTTTAAAATTGTGTTAGGCAAACGAGACGAATAAAATACCGTAAACATCGATTGTACAGGGTGAGTAGAAAAAAACGAACCCAAATGTCGGGACTATTGTTTTAGTGAAATTCTGCATGTATCACTTTCAAATCTAAATTAAGATATCTAAGATATAAAAGCCCGATTCATAAGCTTTCTTTTAGTACAAGAATGATTTATATCACTCATGTACTTTTTAAGTTTAGTAATTTTAAACGCAACCGTTTTAAAGTTCTGTTCACGGATTACAAAAAGGTGTGCGTTCTTTCAGCTAAACGAAAACAATCTCCATTGGATTTGTTTTCGGTTTGCTGAAAGACAACTTAACCTTTTTGCTATCATGCATGGACAAAGACAAAAACGGTGGGGATGTGTTTAAAATTCCGTAACTTGCAAATTACACGAGTTGTTTGAATAATTCTTGTACTAAAAGGAAGCTTTTGGATTGGGCTTTCATATCCTAGATTTTGAAATTGCTACATGCAGAACTTCACTAAAACAATGGTCCCGACATTTGGGTTTCATCTTTTTATTATTACTCACCCTTTACTGCACTTGCCTTCGGGACCGGTATCAGTGTTTTCTTCATGGACCAACTTTTTCCCTTTCACTTTAAGCACACACTTGCTATGTAGGCCAGGAGCCAGAACCAGACCCAGGCGGTTACACTCGGTACCGCTGGGTGCTACAGGGGGAGGCTTCCCTCGACCCGTGCGGCTGTACTGCTTTCCAGCTGGGCGGCGTGAACACGGTGCCTTCCGGTGGCGTCGTGCGCTCCTTCAACGTGTCTGAGCTCAGCAAAACACCGGAGGAGATTCGCCGCACCCTTGGCTGTCAGCAAGGCAAGTTGTGCTTAGGGCAAGACCATCCAGTCTTCAACAAACACAGATATTGACACGGAAAAATCGCAGACAAACGCAGATAAACATACTGGACTGATTACTGACGGATGTGATGCTTTTGGTATAGAGAACAAAAATCGCGTATCTGGTTTAGATACCAGAACTTCTAATGTTATCATCGCTGCATGCAACCATAAGGTTGTGACTGATAGAGTATGTCTGCTGACGTATTTTTATGATTTTTCAACAGGTGAGGTACACCAGCAGACGTTCATCACGAGACCAGAGGGAGGAAACGACATACTGTTCCCGTTCGGCCAATTTGCAGCTCCCCTGAAAACCACATTCCAGCTCCAAGTGGCCGATCTATCAGCTGGCTACTCACGTTTTTACCTGGCCACAAGAACAGCGGATAGGCCACCATACATGATAGGTAAAGATGTCTTTTCCAGTTTTCTTGTTTTAAGTATGGAGACAAGTAACAAAAGATGCATTACTGTTGACAATTATAAAGGCCACATTTTGGCGTTCCCGGCCAAGTTCACCGAAGTTGTGTTCTTGTCATTAATGCGCTATCAAACTCACGCGGTTTATTAAATTCAAAACAGACGAGGTTTTCTTGTTATATTGTTTCATCCATCAAAGCGGGCTGCATTTTGAAGCTTTTCTCTTAAATGTATGAAATCATCTTGACATCCCTTTTTTGCTTAATCTCATTGAAAAATGCACTTTTCCGGACAAATGAGGGCGCTGTTGCTGTGATGTCATTTCAGGAAGACACTGTTGAGTTGAGGGGCTTCTGTGCAAATTGTGAACGAAAAATGTGCTCAAGACAAGGAAAACGTTTTGTAATGTGACAACACTTTGCTCATTGGCCTACTGTCATGTACTCAAACGACAACGAATCACCAAAGAAATGAACATTTTAGGACAGCAAAATATCCAAAATTCCGGCAATTTTTTTGTGCTGAAATATTACTGTAACATTGAGTTTTCTGCCTGAATTTACATCACACTTTTGCTCATAAAAAAAATTATGCAACTCTTTTTTTTATCGTTCCTTTTCGCCTTTGGGTCATTTATTTTCGTCCTCGCTTTCCTCGGGTGGTAAGGGAGGATATAACTGAAATTCACAGTTTTCCTGTTTTTTTGTGTTGCAATTTCGAAGGTCTGCATTGTATACCATTTTGCATTGATAAGTGGCAGATTTTTGTTTTATCCCGAAATGAACAATCGTCAATTCTGTAAAATATCTGTGCACACACTGCAGTAGGCATACCGAACAAGTTAAATGACACACAGCGGCAAATATCGGATCATATTTATTGTATTAAATCCATTATCATATAAGCCCCTGCATGTAGTTTTATTACCTTTTTTTCTTCTAAATTATGCAGAGTTCCAGGTGGGTGAAATGATCATAATGAAATCCATGATTTTGAACGGGCCTCCACCTCCTATCTTCGTCTACGATGAGCTTGAAAGGATGTCCATCCCTCTTGTTTCGGGCATGCGCCAATTCACCGTCATCTATGAATACACCCCTGACGCTGCTATCGTCGACATTAAGGTATTCCTTGGAATGGAGGGGGGAATCCCTTCAGTGCATGCCACTGACCCAGATGGGAAGATGGTGCGATATGTGGGCATTTTCTCGACCGTACGAGCAGAGTGGACATTTTTGAACCCTTAATTAAAGATGACACCCCGAGCTCTTAAAAAACAACAACAACAACAACAACAACAAAAAACACCCAACCTTATTTATTCCGATTGTGGGCATCTGTGACCCTCTGAAAAAGGGTTTGCATTTTTGCGCACAAATGAACCCGCCCTGCGATAGCTAAATTACTGTCTGGCAGCCAATAAGTAGATTTTTGTGAAGAAATAGTTCGATAACTAAACATTGGTAATTTTGTTTCGTTTGATGTCTCATTCAAAAGAGAATAACTTTATTTTTCTATAAGAGAACGCAATTGAAAAACAAAACAAATATATTCTCGAGGTGAACTTGAAAATAGCACGGGGAACGCATCTTTAATTTGCATGAAAAAGGGTATACCTCTTTTGGGAAAAAAAGGTCTCAACCTGATTTGATTTGAATGCCGTTCGTCGAGCACACTCTTATTTAGAATGAGTAAATAAAAGTTAGACGGATTTCCAATGTGATTCTTGAAGAACTGATGACAGAACACATTGGAAAAAGAAAGTCAACATGATGACTATTAATGATGTCTATGAATGAGAAAAAAACGACTACATTTCTTCAACTGCAGACCTGAATATGATGCGTAAAGATATTATTTGTAATCGTTTTCTTCAAATATTTATATGTTTTCCTTCATCATTGTGTATATTGCGTTAGTAACTCGTAATGAAAATACTTGGAAATGTAATGGTATTGCACTGAAAAATTAATTAGTTTCAGAAACATTGCACACTACGTTAATTTTAGTTTTTTTTAAAGGGAAAATACAACATTTGCAAACATCAAAAAATAAAACTACCAAATCATTTTGAAATACCTTGCTGGACTGTTAGTGAATGACAGTGTAAAGCATCCTGTAAAATCATGGCACCTGGTATACTGTCATTTTCAAGAAAAGTGGTATTTTGTATCAATTTCCAACGCTGATCGGCCGATCAGCGTTGGAAAAAACTGGCTTTTTTTCAAATACTGGCCCCAATTGACCATCGCACTTGTTTGCAATCGATTACACACCTATGAACAGGTACAAGCCAGCTAGACTGGTTCCCTGACCTTACAATTCCCCAATGTATGTAAACTGCTCTGTTTCTTCTTAAATGGAGTCAGGGAACCAGACTACAGGAAAATGATTGTTTTTCTTGGTTTTTATGGCATTTTTTAACCCAAAACCTAAAAAAAAGTCAGTGTAAATATATTTGCTATATATTTCCAACCCCCAATTCCATCCATTTCTGAAAATTACAGCAAAAGCAAATGATGTATATTCCCTTTAACCTATTTCGTAACTTGTTCATTCAATTGGACAGAATGTGCATTCCATTTTATGAGGTTTTAGGGAATCGGTGTTTCTGTAATTCGCAGTTAAAACAATTTATTTCATTTTCATGTGCACGTTGAATTTTTCGTGTAAGTATATTCAATTAGCTTAGTGGTTTCAATTTCGCATAGTATCAATTTGATAAAAAAGCCCAACTATTCGTTTTTGACAAAAGTGCAACCGAAGTAAGAGACAGCTTAATTCGGCGTTTGCATATCGCCAAACGTTAATCGTACATTGGCGATAAGACAATCAGTTTCATTAAAAGAAATGTATACAATTTCTACCCTTTTTATTCGTGTGACATTTCAAAAAAGTGATCACACAAATGAACCAATCGCTCTCTTTGGTCTGCACAGGAAAATATGTCCGTTTGCATAATGCACTATCTGCAAGTATGCAACATTTATTTTCTGCTATCATTTTTGACACTTTACTTAAGCTCATGCAAAAAGAACACCCCTATTGTATACATTTATTCTAGTCCCGTACAGGGTGAGTCAAAAAGAAAGTGACCGAATTGGAAACAAAACTATTTTTTTTTTTTTAATATTTGGCTTGCTCCATTTCATAAAATAAACATAAGGATAAAGTACATCTTATTGACTTTTAAATGTGAAAATTTCACGCAATTTGAATACTCTATTAACTGTGAAAATTTCACGCAATTTGAATACTCTATTCCCAAGTTATGTCTATTTCAAGAAAACAAGTTCACAAAACTCGGCTGTCCACCACTGATCATTTACCGTGCTATTACGAACTGATGAATACCCATTGGGTACAATGAAACATGGACGTTTCCCCACTTTGATGAATGAACGAGAACTTGCAAAGGAAAGCATACAACAATCGCCATCAACAGTTCAGAACAAAAGTTGACTTGCTCCTCATATTCAAAACACAAAATCTGACAGTAAAAATAATGTTTCAGTCTTGATTTCAATGATTAAAATCCCGTTTGTATTTGAATACTTGTGTGTAATTATGTTGTTCTCACTCAGCTCAATAGCTTCCAATGGCATTCCGTCGACAGCTATAAAAATGGTGGATTTTCTTAGTAAACATGCATAACTTCTGATGGCATTTCAGTAATTCAGTTGAATGGAAAAACATTTTAAGACATACTTCATTGGTGTATCAAATCTGATTGCTTTTTAAGAATTTTTTTTTAGTCCGGGTCTCTTTTTCTTTGACTCACCCTGTAGAGCTAAGCTTTTCGTGAGTGCCGGTGTAGCATGAATTTAGGTTTTGTGAAATACGGACTCATTGGTGGTATTGCGCATGCTCATGCATAGATAATTAGGAGAGGGACCGGTCACGTGAGAGGGTTTAACCAATAAAAGGGAAATAGAGTCCGATTTTCATACGAGTCCGATTTTCATGTGACACCGTTACACTATATGCGATCTTTGTTCAGCACGTAATAATGCACTGTAAATGGAAAAGGTATAAAGTAATTAAAAAATTAGGAAAAAAATGGATCAAATGGTTGCAAAGTGCTTGTAGACTGGATTGACCTAAAATGACCTTAAAATGAATTCATAGACACAAGCTTGTCAGTGGCGTAGCCAGGAATTTTTCAGTGGGGGCGCTGGGGGGGGGGGGGGGGCTGGAACATTTCATTGGGGGGGGGGGGCGATCAATGATAATTTTTTAAGAAATTCAAAATCTCAAGGGGGGGGGGCGACCGGGGGGCGACAAGACCCCCCCCCCCCCCCGTGGCTTCGCCACTGAAGCTAGTACTTGATGGAAGTGGATTGGATACCTATTGTTTTTTACTGACAATGGGGATACGCCTCCGTTATTCATAAACATTTGGTGATTTTGCTTTTTAAATGACAGATCCCTAACTTTGGCAACGGATGACCTTGATAACAACGCCTTAAGAACCATTTCTCGATCGACTTAGTTCATACAATTCTAGCGCTTTCAAGTGACCAGTACTCCAAGTTTTAGGAAAACAAAAATCGATGAAGCAACACAGTTTCATGCTAATAGTACCGTTGCTGTTAATATCAGCGATTTTACGAAAGACTGAGTTTGTATAGTTCAAGGCAACCATTATTGCTTGCTATTATTAACACATCGCGCTAAACTATCAATGGAGTATGCAAGTACAAGCACTTCTTTGAAATTGTCGAATTATGATAAACCATTATTATATCTACTGTCTTTATCTATGTTAACTTGTGAAAAAAATGGTTATTTTGAGTCACATTATAAAGTGATGTTTGACCACACATTCCTTTTCATTCTTTCAGTTTGTGGCAATTATACGAATTTGTTAATATCAAAGTAAACAACCGTCTGTATTACGTCCATGCATTGAGCCAAAGCAGATGGAACTAACCATTTTCTGCGTCTTACGCATATTAAGGCATTGTTGGTTTAAAAGGAACCTTATCAAGGGTGGATCGGGGGGGGGGGCAACGGGGGCATGCCCCCCCCCCCAAAAAAAAACCCACAAACGAACCCATTTTTTTTTAAAGTGACCTCGCAATAAAGGCAGGCACTGCGTACACCACCATATTTTCCTCAAACAAATTTGGTTAAAGTGGTCAGAAATTGCCTCATGCAGGTCGCACCACAGAGCATCCAGAATCAAAAAAAGGTGTTTTTTTTTTGCTGGGCCCTTCAGCGGGCCCCGAACCCCACGCTGTAATTTGTTGGATCCACTTTTTTGGGGGGACCACATTTTTTGCCCCCCCCCCAAAAAAAATTGTGTTCTGTGTTTCTTCGCAGATTTTTTTACATGTTTCAGTTCCAGCCCTCATCTGAACATGGCTTCAAGGTAGCCGCGGATTCGGCCGGATTTCTGGCCGCGTATTCAGCCGCGCATTCACCAACAGTAAAAAATTTTTTTAAAGCTAATACATGCGACAAAATGATCCGTTTCAAAATAAAACAAATAATAGACATTATCATGTTGCGGCAGTCTTGATTTTTCCCATTCAAATCAACGTAACCAAAGCGAGGCTGGAAGGAAAAATAATCTGGTGCCTTTTTGCATAAAAACATTATCATTCAGTACTGTTATTGGCTACAGGGGATACGACTGAAATGGTGGCAGCATGATCAAGGTCTATTGACACATCACTATCATCCGTCATACCACGTATAATGTACAGAACACGTTACTCTGCAGTGCCAATTTTACAACAAAATGTTGTAAATAAACCAGATTCTGTCAAAACAACGAAATTTACTTGAAAACTGTAATTTAGCTCCTGTAAAAATCAATTACATTGTTGATCAGTGAAAAATTCTACGTAAAATTACTCAAGTTTTTGTATTGTACGCGTACTCTGTGATGAAAACATAATGTAGGAGATAAGCCGCTTTGGATATTTTATGTTGGCTTTGGGCTTCAGCTGCGCTTCAACTGCAGTGTAATTATTTATTTATTTTCCTCGATGCCTAATTGACATGTGGGCGAAAGGACGAGGCAGAAATGAGCAGTTAATGGTCGTACCTCTTTTGTATATTTTCCCGTAGTAGCTGCATTATACATGAACGAAGTTCACTAACGATGCAGTTTATTTATGAGGGATAAAATATTACCAGAAAGGCTTTGGCAATGTTGCTTTCCGTACTAATAGAAGGCCGAATTTTTAGATTATAATTTGAAACGACTATTAGGTTTTGCCCTTCACCGACGTAAACACTGTATACTCAGTGTGTTACCTCCCAACCTCCTGCTTTCTCGTGCAGACGTCTTTCCACTCGACCACCGAGCTAATGGGATCGGTTGGCTGGCTCGAATCTCATGTACATAGCAGCGGGTACCGCATTAACTTTTCGTAAGATGGAATTTTACGTCGGGTTGATGTAAATGACACTGTATACTCAAGTGTGTTACCTCCCAAGTGAAAGTTGGAAAAAAAACTTTGTCTAAGGCCAAAAAAAAAACATACGTCGGTCTCTGGTCAGCGCGCGCGTCGATTTTAATCATGCGCGTCGATCTTTTTTTTTCCCAAAATGTTCCGCGGTAGCTCCAACAGCGCCCTCTATTTCCGCACCTCCTAATTTTTTTTTTTACCAAAGAGCACCAAGGAATGGGAAATTGCACCAAGGCAAATGATCGAAAGCACCAAGGCAAATTATGGAGGACACCAATGTACATGAGGACACCAAAAAAAGCAAAATAGTACCCCACCTTGTCTGTACAATCCAAGCGTGAAGAAAAGGAAAAAAAGCAACAAAAAACCCCAAAAAGCCGCGTGGCCGTGTCAATTCCGGAACTTTGGTCTGACAAGAGACCGAATATTTTTTTTTTGCCTAATCAACCGGGCTTTATTATTGAAAAGGAATGCCCTTTTCTATAGGATGAATGCATCATACTTTAAAAGGCATTGAACCAATGTTTGTCTGCATGCTCAATAACTAATGACCGAATCACCCCCTTTTCGGTAACTCACTAATATCGTTTGAATGCTACTCCTTTCAAATATCATTGATTCCTCTGACCTCCGGGTCTAGCTGGACAGGCAAACTTGTCTTATTAATTTATTAGACCTGGAAGTTATACAATGAACATTCATTTTACACACTATCAGGTCTCAGTAACCAGGGGCAACGAAACCGGGGGGGGGGGGGGGCAGGGGGCACTTGCCACCAGTTTTACCCAAGTGCCCCTCTTGCGGACACGGTCCCCCTCGGGATGAAAACAAAACTAGCCCGAAAATTTCCGATAATTTGTAACCATTTCCCAAAATGGTATAGAGTGTTCTGATATGAACGGGGAATATGAAAACCAAGCCCCAGAACCCTTACAATTAATGCGCCCTGAAAATGGGCACATAATGCGCAGTTTGCATTACGGCCGGTTTTGAAGAGCGCCCCCTATTTGTGAAGATGGTACCAGCCCCCCCCCCCTCCCCCACTATTTGATTTGGAGGCCAAGTGTGCAGTGAAAAAAATGCAAAATGTGCAAGTGCCCCCCTTTTTTTTAGTGATGCCTGCCCCCCCCCCCCCCCCCCCCCCGTTTGAAAACCGTTCCCCCGCGCCGCTGTCAATAACTCTATTATTGGCCCAGCTGCTGGCCTTGCATTGAAGGCCACAATCATCATTAATCATCAAATGAACCACGAGAGATGACAATTTATATTTTCATATTTTTTTTCATAACCTATCAACAATATCAGCAATTATGAGAGGCAGACGTCAAGCGCTTGATGAATGTGTTCCTTTGTGTATATTCCGGCGGTTAATGAATTATTAATGACAACACAAAACGCAGTAAGGCTTCAGTGATCACGCATTTTGATGAAAATAATGACCCTTGAATACGTACGGCAGCCTTTGTGTGGTTGATAGGGCGCCACCCAGTCACCGTTTCGAATCGTTTGAGTTCTTCTTTCTATCTTTTCTGGACGTAAAAAGGTGACGTCATCATGTATCACATAATCAAATTACCACATTGTCATTTTTAACTCATGGGCAAAAACAACAATCATGTTTATACTTTGTAATTGTTACACCCTACCTTTATGACCCGGACGATAGACGTAATCTATCATTTTCCGAAATTCTTCTTGCATGACGAAAAACATGGTTTTACGTGTACCCCCCTAAAAAAAAAAGCCCCAAAACAAAAACAAAAAACATGTGAAGCAATGTTTTTCATCATGTATGAAGAAGAAAAATTTGATTTTTACCATTCTTTATTTGATTTAGGCCCTACAAGGACAAACTACTACCACATACTGAAACTGCAAGTACTATTATGTAAAATGTTATACATACTGACATTTGTAAAATGGAGCCTGGCTTTAATGGTTTAACAAAAAATGATAAATTCATTTTTCTGATGTCGTCGGCAGATAAACACACTATTATATGTGTGGCTAAATTTATTTTCCAATGTACAAATCTTAAAGAGAGGCAAAGCATGACGTAATTTCAAAGCATATTCTTTGTTAACCCACCTGCCAAATAATTTAATGTTTAATTTCACTGTTGTAACCCTTCCCCAGGGTCATGGGGTTTGTTCCTATTTGTGGAATAAAACATAACATAACATAACATATAAATATAAATATGCATAGGCACCCTTATTAATGACAATACCCGTACCCACATACACGTCCATTGTTGTATTTTGAGAAGTTCTTTTCACTTGATCTTGCATATGTATTAGTTTTTAAGTAAATCAACATAAATGCACATTTTGTTTGCAACAATAAAATGTTAAAGAGTCCGTAACAATGTCAAAGGCCATTTTCGAGGATGATTTTCTTAAGAAATCAATGTATCAAAAATAATTGCAAATTTTAGTAGTTACTCTTCCTATTCAAGGGTTCCGGAAGCGCGCCACCAGGGGTGAACTTTCAAGTTCTATTGCCATTGCATGACATAGCTCAAGATAGTCTTGGTCTGAGACTGGATTTGTGCATTCAAGCTAATACACGGTGGCACGGTGGTGGATTTACCGCGCTTGTCAGAGACCGGTTGATGGAAAAAAAATGAGGGCAGTACCAAGACAAAGCTCACGATCACATTCTCTGCCCACAAGAAATATGCATGCTAAAAGAAATGAAAACGTCTGTTTTTCGTCCGTTGTGAATAAAAAAGAAATGTTGCATGTGAACTTTGAAAGGAGTTCTTTTGCTGATTCATTGTTTGAATTTGTCGGATTTAACCGTTGGTATTTACCCTCGATTTACTGGTCTGCCCCTAGGCTAAAGGACTTTCAAAATGGACGCCGCCACGCATGCCGCGACAGTGTTTTTCAGTGGGTGGGACCTGGGGGGGGGGGGGGTTACACCAGCATTTCAAAGGCGCCACCAAGGGCGTATCCGCAACAAATGCTCCCAAATCTCAGGGGACCGATTGGCCATCAGCCGATTATAGCCGTTTCGAGAACAAAAACGGGGTTGTGAATAGGTGGTTTGGAGGAGTTGGAACTCAACTAACCCTATGGGGGCGCCCTACAGCCGGGCAAGGCGCATACAGGGTGCCCATGTTCATGTCTAATATTGAATTCAGAGAATAACTTTCTTCCCATTTTCTTGATAACAATATAAGTTATGGATACTTCCTCTTGACGTAAAAGTGGTCTGGGAAAGAAAAGCAACATTCGGCTATATTAAAGGGTGCAGGCCGGTAAATAGGCTCCAAATTGCTTTCGCGGTCCCATCGTGGTTTGTATGCCCTCAAAAGAGCATTTTGTGGGCCATGAACTTGAAGGTTTGTAATAAAAAAAAAAGAATGGAAGCCGTGCACAGCTCGCATTTCTGTGAAATTTGGATAAAATTGAGCCCTACAATGGCTCTATTTTGCAACGGTGCGTAGGCATCATTTTTCAAAATGGCGATGAGCCACAGGACTACTTTTAGGGGTGCAATGATCATCTTTGGATGGAGTTTTCTCCCAAAAGCCATGGGATTACCATCTAAAAGTTAAACAGAAAACGAAAGATGATGAAATAAGCTTTAATGTAATTGGGTGTCTCGAACACCTTGTAGAGTTGCGAGTATTTGTTTTGGAAGCGCACGTAATTATCACTGAGGTTTCTGATATCAGGGACCCGGAAGAGCGCCACCAGAGGTGGAGGTGAAGGTGAAATTTCCGGGTCTCTTTTCTATTCTTACCTTACAAGAGAGTGAATGCTCACTCGAGGTCGAGAGAAACTTAACTCCATCTCACTCCATCTAGGCTTGAATTCAGTCAATCAACTAGATCGAGTTTTACTCAAATTTCGATTGAAGTGACTATTTTTCAAACTGGGTTACAATCCAAACATTTGAGGGCTTTTCATACGAAATCGTCTGGTCTTTAATTTCACTCCATGGAAATTAGACACAATATTCCCTTCACGCGTTCACAGGAAAACAAGCTCGAAGTGATCTCGGAAGCTGCGGGCCAACCAATTTGTGTTCGTGCATGAGTGACGTGATTGTGTCACGTGATTGTGCCTCTAGATGGAGTAGTGTTTTGAGTACAATATTGACCATTGAGTGACCACAATAGCGCAATTCCCCTCCCTCCCACAGAAAGAGGTTTTATCAGGACTGTATTAAATTGGGAGGCGGTCAGTGGAGACCCATAAAAGTGACACAAAAGAGGGATGAGCTTGAGGCACTAGACGATATTGCCCATTGGCATGCCAATGCCTGAGGGACGAGTTGACATAGACCCATGCAAGGCTGTCACTGGAACGGAGAGACACGGTGATTTCCTGAGCTGCTGTTCGCAGCTGAAAATCACCCATTCCTGGCCTGGACCCAAAACCGTAGATAACCGCTGCATGCGTCGCTAATCGGGCCTTCTGGTTCGCTGGGTTGCTGCCAGAAAATGGAAGTAGGCCCATTTGCTAATGGCCACCTATATTATTGTACACGGCATTGTATTTTGTACTGCTAACACATCGTAACGGTTGATATCGCGATCGATTGCTCGCAAAGACAGGTCAAGGCTTGAATAAAAAGTAATTTTCTCAAAATTAAGGCCACCGTTGGACAAAACGCCTTCTAACCACGCTACCCTAACAGTTGCTATACGTTTGTCATGGTAACTCTTGGCCAGTTGATTGGAGCATGGCGGTCCGTGATTCGAGTACGTGCTCCACCGTACTCCACCAAATTGCAGTTCTGTGAAACTGCGAGCGGTTGTGTATACGAAAATTATCTCTTACGCCGATAACCATGAAACAGTCAACAGGTCTACATTAATCAAGTTGAATCAAGCGGCAGATAAAAAAACCCCACAAATTTCAAATTTTAAAGAAGGATCGCGTGCCGCTCATTAATTTCCGGTGGAAATATTGATCGACATTAAATTGGATTTCATCGTCTCATATATAAGATTTCTCCGGGGAGACAGCGCAATACACCTTCGGTTGGTCAAAGGAGCCGGCAGTTGGGTTTGACAACCGAGAATGCGCGGGTTGGGAACGTTTCTCGTGGCTTTGGCCATATCCTCGCCGTCTGCTCTTGGTAAGTACATGTTTTCATTTGACATGACGGCCCGATTCGGAGTGTTAATTACAACAGCCAAAACCGGGCAACTGCCTCGTTGTTCATTCAAATTTTAGAGCTTGCTTTTAACGACTTAAAGTTTCCTAAGGGGTTATTTTCGGACGTCATTTTCTGAATGGGAAGGGGTAGGGGGGTTGAGACACCCGTCTCATGCGCCGCCTTTCCTGGAGTTACGCCATTTTTTTCAGAGCAGATCCATAACCAAATCAGTTTTTTAAAGAAGGCCTGTCAATCCAGCTTCTATTTACCCGTCCATTTTATCAACTAAAAAGCATTAATTTTAAGGGTAAATACGTGGCAAGGAAACGAGACGCATGAAATACCGCAAACACTGATTTTACCGCACTTTCCTTCGGGAACGGTATCAGTGTTTCTTCATGGACCCACTTTTCCCCTTTGCTTGAAGCACACACTTGCTATTTCGGCCAGGAGGCTGAATCAGAACCGGGCCCAGGCGGTTACACTCAGTACCAATGGGTGCTGCAGGGGGAGGCTTCCCTCGACCCGTGCGGCTGTACTGCTTTCCAGCTGGGCGGCGTGAACACGGTGACTTTCGGTGGCGGCGTGCGCTCCTTCAACGTGTCTGAGCTCAGCAAAACACCGGAGGAGATTCGCCGCACCCTGGACTGTCAGCAGGGTGAGTATAAGGCCTGAATTTATACGAGTGCAACGAACCAGCAAACCCCCCCCCCCAAAAAAAACCCACATACCCCCAAAAATCGGAGCAAAGCGTGGATATAATTAAAACTAATGCTGAGTTAAAGTGAAAGGGCCCATGACATGACTTTTACTTGAGAACAAATTTTGTGCAATTTTCTTCTCTTCTTTAATGTATGAAAACAACTTGACATGTCTTCATCTTATTTGAAAAGTGCACTTCTTTAAACATTTAAAATTGCCGTCTAAATGAATATTGAAATAAGGTTAAAGGGGACACACAGGTGCATTTACATGGACTGCATTAAAAAAGTACATTGCATGGGTCCTTTAAAACAACACTATATACTGGACCAAAGCGTATTGTCAAGTTTGGCAATTTGCCCTCCCCCAGGAGATTAAAGTATACATAGGAACATTCCCCCTTTGTGCTTTTTAACTCGTTCGAACCGCTCAAAATGTTAATCCCAGAATTCCTCAAAATCGTGAGATCAGGTTCATGTTCAGTTTTCAAATCAGGTTCAGATCAGGAAAGAAGGCATAAAATAAACCAATTTTCTTGTGAACCTTTAAGAGGAAAAATTGCACACACCTCACAGCCGTACCTACACTCGACCCCCATGGGCGTCGCGAGGGGGGGGCAAGGGGGGCACTTGCCCCCCCCCCCCTGGAAAAGCAAAAAAAAAAAAAAAAAAAAAAAGGAAGAAAAAGAAAAGAAAAAAAAGAAAAGAAAAAGAGGCGCGAAGACAAAGTGGTGTAAATTTAATGAGTTTTTTTTGGGGGGGGGGGGGCAAAATGCCCCTGCCCCCCTCTAAAACTGATAAATCGAGAATGTGTTGAGAAATACAAGCACTTTTTGGCAAAAAAAAAATTTGCCCCCCTCTAAAAAAATCCTGGCGACGCCCATGTCGACCCCTTTAACAATTTTAGGAAGAAAAGAAACTTGTAGTGCCTTACTAATACGACCCAGCACCCAAACCACTCATACGGTACATAAGTAAACAAGAACTGGACTAACAGTTGTATCGATTGGAATATCGATGGATTGATCGAGGTATCGATTAACGTCTTTTTTTCAATATAGGTCTTGATGCAGCAGAAGATTCAACGCTCATCACCAATAACGGGGATCCGATTCGCTTCCCGTTCGAGCCATTTACGACCTTCGTGCTGCGCAGTACGTTCGAGCTCAACACGGTCGATCAGTCCGGCAAAGCACACTTCTATCTGGCCACAAATACTCCAGCAACGCAGACGAATAGGCCACCTTACATGATAGGTACAAATGCCTTACCCGTTTTAATATTCGTTTTAAAGGCAATATACAACATTTGCAAACATCGAAAAATAAAACTACCAAGTTTTTGCGAAATACCTTAATAGGATGTTGGTAAATGACAGTCTAAAGCATCCTGTAAAATTATGGCACCTGGTGTGAAGTAATGTCAAGAAAATGGTATTTTTGTAAAAATGTCCAGCGGTGGTCGGCCGACCACCGTTGGAAAAACCTAACTATTTTTCAACTTCTGCTCCAAATTTACCATTAATTCAGTCCAAATTTTGTTTGCTATTGGTTACATGTTCATGAACGGATGCAGGCCAGCTAGACTGGTACCCTTACCTTACAATTTTCCGGCATCTGTAAATTGATCTATTTTATATTTAGTGGAGTCAGGGAACCAGACTACTTGAACAGTTTTGTTTTTCTTGGTTTTTCCAGCATTTTCGAACACAAAACTTCAAACATGTGAGTGTAACAATATTTGATCTATTATACTAACCCCTCAAATAGTTCATTTCTGAAAATTACAGCAAAAGCCAATGATGTATATTCCCTTTAATTGAGACAAGCATCATAATATTATCACACAATGAACAGGCAATGACCGACTTAAACAAAAGAGCTCGTCACAATACGGAGCTTAAAGTGATCATCCGTGATCCGTGATTATTATCCTAGATAGTACAGCCTGAAATGTGACCGCTGGTGGCGCGCTTCCAAACCCCTAAATATTAGAAAAATCACTCTTAAAAAAGGCCTTTGTAACTTTGGTACTAGCATCTCAATTCATGGAAACTGAAAAATCATCTGAAGTAAAAGAGAGATATCGTGCCAAAAACTGACATCTCACTTCCAAGAATCGAACGTACTTGTGGACTATTGGAGCTTGGAGCCCTTGTACAAAGATGAACATTTGTGAAATATTTTGTGGCGGTCATTGGGTAAAACCTGAACTTAAATAGTAGACTAAAATGTCTTATGGGACACATTTTTTTGGGAATAATTTTGAAGGACTCATTATCATTTACAAACAAATCTAAAATGACCGTTAGTAAGAACTGTATTCAACCAAGCCCGACTTAATCTAGAATCCATCGGATATAGGTAAGTAATTCATTTTCGTTCTCACGCAAGTACGCGATGTGAAAATAAAAGTGATCGAAAAAAGGAGACCGAGGTTCAAAAATTCGGATGTGAAAGGTCGTAAGTAAAATACGCTTTTACCCGTTTAATACCAACCGAGTTTTTATTTTGGTGGTCAAACATTTATTTTACATTTTTTTCAGATGCACATTTCTCAAAATTGGGGAGACATGTTGAACTTGTTTTAAGATATGCTCATCGTCAGTGTACTTCTTTGTGTAGTGCTATCGTTTTGACCATGTCTCATACACTTACGTGTGGACAAACTGGTTTTTGACCAATTTTTCTGTAAATGGCCGCCATCTCTTAATTTAGGCTATATTTTTAACGCCGTTTGCACCATATAACACCAATCTGGTAGTTTAAGAAGATCTTAAAACAGAAGACATGTCCCCCAATTTTGAGAAATGTGCGTCCGAAAAATGTGGCAACTTTGTTTCTGGAACATCCTGTAGTTTATTGTCATAAAACGACAGCTATTCCACAAAATGAGTTCACTTTAATTCTATTTTATGCAGAGTTCATGGCGGCTCGAATGAACATACGCAAGCTGGACGCCTCCACCTCAATCTACGAAATGTTGGCAAGTGAGACCATCCCGAGTGATGCAGCGGCCATTCGTCGATTCAGAGTCCTCTACAAATACCTCATCGGCGATCAGGACACCCCTACTGTCCTGATCGAGGTCATCTTCGAGATGGACGGAGGAGGACAGTCTTCATCATTTGCCTCCGTCTCAGATGGGAAGCTAGTGCACTATGTGGGTATTTCCTCGACAGTGCGTACACAGTGGAAATTTCTGGATCCTTAGTAGGGTTCACATGTATATAATTCATTTTGGCGAACACATTTGTTTTAAGAATTTTTTTTTTTAAACATCGTTAGACTAATTTCCTTTGTGGTACTCGAATTTGTTTTATAACGGACACACTGGAAAACGACGCCAAATACAACGACACGCAGATTGCCAATTTTCTTCAACGGCAAACCTTCAATCCTGGCCAAATCTCGCTGGCCCCCAACCCCCCCCCCGGCCCCACTCAATGTTGTCTCAAACATTGACCGTGGGAGCGGGGGAGTGGGGGAGTGCCTGGGTGACCGTGGCAGGCTCAGGAGGTGTCCAAACCATTTTGGCCGGGATTGTAGCTTAATCGAGTATTTAAAGATATTTTTCTCGGAAAAGAAGTTGCAACCTGACTCCACTTGTTAACTCGGTGTGTCGACATCTTACATATTAGATGTTGTCATCCTGTGATTATTTCAGGATCACAACAAATTGGATGGAGCTCTGTAAATACTGTAAAAAAAACTGAATAATTTAATTGACACGATATTTGTCCGGATTTTGCGCGTGCCGATTGCCCGCAATAGCTGCGACAATACTGCAATGAAATACCTTCACTTTCTTTCTTCAGTGTAAAAATATCAGATTTTTCACCGTCAAAACGTACATACCTCTAGTCCCATAAGTAACACACAGGTAAAAGCACCAACAGGTTACCTAGAG
Source organism: Patiria miniata (assembly GCF_015706575.1). NCBI lineage: Eukaryota > Metazoa > Echinodermata > Asteroidea > Valvatida > Asterinidae > Patiria > Patiria miniata. The sequence goes on from NW_024037054.1 coordinate 4,970,532, forward strand.
TCCAAACGTATAGTTGTCAACTGTTTGGAAATAAAACAAATATTAGTGGTTGCACTTGAAAAACGTTGTGAATGTCTTATTATTTTGGTGACTAATTTACTGGTTTATTGTCGGGTTTAACAGTTGGTAATCACCTTTATCACCCGATATACATGTATATTCATGAATTAGCATTTCATTGAATATTCAAAATCCATGAACTACTTGGACATAGAAGAAGCACAGTTCTTGGATAATTGAAGGGGATACCATAGTAAATATTACATTAAACAAAATAAGTAAATAAATATAAGACATGCGCAATGTATTCATGAACTTGAATGTCCATTGAATATTCATTAACTTAATTTGCATCCGTGAGTGATTTGGACAGGTCCCCCAAGCACAGCAGTTCTTTGACAACTGATGGGGCTACCCTCGTAAAATAAAACGTTAGATAAAACAAAATTAAATAAAAAGTAGAATGCTTATATACCGGATTGAATTAGTGGGTGGACGCATACAATCCTATCATGTGGATACGCCTCTGTTATTTGTGCAAGGTGATTACATATGTCGATCAAAAATCGATCAGGGTGCCATTATTTTCTTACTGAGCGTCCAAGTCAGCGGTACTCCAATTATTAGGATCACAAAAATCGATAGAGCAACTGAGCTCCATAATAGTATACCACCGCTGTCAATATCAGCGATTTCACAAATGACTGTATAGTTCAAGGCAACCATTATCGCTTGCTATTATTAACACAACGCACTTAACTATATCAACTAAGTGTTCAAACTGAAGACTATAGACCAAGCAGGGTGACCGTAAGGTCATGACTAAATTCTGCTAAATGCACTTCAAAAATCTGTCAGATGTATCAAAAATCTTCCAAATTCCCAAGAATTACTCGAAATACACTATAAACACTTTAAATCACATGCAGATGTTGTAATACTGCCTTGATTAATGTTCAAATTACATTATAAACAATCTATAGCCACATAAAGATAATATGAAATTGCGTAAATTACAGGCAAAACATGGTTGCGTCCGGCGACGAAATCCGGTTCCCAATGAACCTCAGCACCTAAACCAGGCAACCTGTCTTATTTTGCAAGGGCCTTTGTTTTCAACGATTGCAGCTTTTAACACAAATGTACCAATTTTTTTTTTGCAAATATGCTGTTTTTCTGTCAAATAACCATTTTTGCAGAATTCTGCCAGAAATCTGCCAAAAAAAATCCATTCTGTCAAATCTTCTGTCAAACTCGTTTGGTAACAAAAAATCTGTCAAAGCTAGCCGAAATTCGGCTAAAACGGTCACTATGAGACCAAGGCACGTGCATACTGCCACACAATGAACGTATAATATTTTACATATCGCGGTAGTGTTCATAAACTAAATTGTACCAATTGAGCCCCCGCTATTGGATCTGCGTCTCTAGAGGGCGCGTTTTCGTGCGGATATCTCGGCTCACTGCAGGCAGAGAGTTTTCCAATAATTATTTTGAGGTTATTTATGTGGTGCACAATAGTATTAAGTTCCAGCGTACATATATATGGATTCAAATACTTGATCACTTGGGTGCGGTCGGCAATTAACTATACTATCCGGTTCTTCCATATACACACACCTGATGATCATGATCCTTTCGCCGAAAATAAAATGAACGCGAATCCACAAAGATTTATTGATACTGAAATCGAAGTTAACTATATTTACACAAAGTACACAAAGATACCAACCGTGTTTATAGTATTTCCAAATTATTGCAAAATACAACACAGAGAAAACCCGATAGGCCAAAATAATTATTCGATTCTCAACTCTCATTATACAATTTGATATGAACTCAAACGGCCCGAAACCGATATAAAAGAGTCAGGTTGCGTGCGCAGTTTCAATAAAACGTTGCCTCGCGATCTCAGATCTCAAAACAGAGTTTTGAATGATATCGTACAAACTTCGTCATTATTCATGCAGTCTGCAATTCGTAACGTCACGAGCGGCGGGCGGGAATCATGATAGCTTTCTCCCTGTAGGCTTACATTTAGCCGCATTTCGCAGAGCCTATACGCAGTTTTTTTTGCACAAGAGTATACGGTGCGCGTTTGAAGAATAGATCAACGAGATACTCTGCATGGTGAAGTAGTGAATCGTCGGACGCAAAGAGGTGGATGACAATCCAGTTCAACAGCTACATTCCACTGTTGGTGAGTTACTAGCGCCTTTTAAACTTTCTCTCTTTCCAAGTCATGCATGAGGCCTGTTGTTAGCGATGCACATATAGACATGGCGAGAGGGGTGTTTGTTAGAAAACCATGAAGTAAACTTGTTGAACAAAATCGTTGGCAATTTGTGAGTTTTTGGCTTGCTTTGACTTTTTGACCGAAAAGCCTTCGGCTTTGGCCGTTGTCCGCGTCCAGGCCACTAGCCGGTTTTGAACGTATTGTTTAAAACCGGCCAAGAACACATATTCCCTTATTGATAGGATAACACGTTGATGTGCCGGGGAAATAGGCAGATGTTGGGTGGCTTGAATCCTACCCCAACAACAACTGTACACAAATTAACAAAAAAACCCCAAACAAACAAACAAACAAACACTAATGAAAAGAAAAATCTTAACGACAAAATACACGTAGGCCAAAGAGTATTTTCTAAGTTCGCCAAAAAGAATTGTGTCCGACATCTTACGTCGTTGTAGTAAGCTTTTAATTCAGACAACAAAGTACAGTAATTCACCAATTACAAATGTTTTTTACGTTCCAATAATGAAATTTACAACCTCCGTTCCAAGCCGTAACACTGTCACCGTTTACATCAAAAAACACCATTTTTATTTCTACTATAATGAAAATATTGCATTTTTTCAGACGGGCGCCGATCAAGGGCGGATCTAGAACACGATTTTTTTTGGGGGGGGGGGGCCAAAAAAAATTTTGGTCCCCAAAAAAGTGGGTCAAAAAAATTACGGCGTGGGGTTCGGGGCCCGCTTAAGGGCTCCGAAATTTTTTTTGGATTCTAGATGCTCTGTGGTGCGATCTGAGGCAATTTCTGACCACTTTAACCAATGTTTTTTTTGAGGAAAAGATGGTGGTGTACTCATTGCCTGCCTTTATTGCGATGTCACATAAAAAAAAAAAAATGGTTTCGTTTGGGGGGGGGGGGCATGGCCCCCTTTGCCCCCCCCCCTGGATCCGCCCTTGGCGCCGATGCGTGTATACGAGGTTGGTTGCGGAAAATTGCCGTCTTTTACTGATTCACATTGCCATTGTGTTGTGTGTTCACCCGATACATTAACTGAAATGTTCTCAGTCGAACCACAAAGGGAAACTGACTATACTTTTAATAAGGTCGAAAAAAAAAATGACTGGAGCGGGGTTTGAATCTGCGACCCCAAATGAAGACGGTCAGAGCATACTGACCGGAACGTCGAGTTTATACCTCTGGTTCTTTTCAGAACCATTCTCTTAGTTGAGAAATTATTCGCACATGGTGTTTCCGCAAACCTTTCATTATTTAGTATCTTCACCATGCAAAGCCTCAAATCTTACTGACCCCAAATTTGCCGTCCGTGCAAAAAGAAGGAAACCCACTTTTGACAGCAATTTTCACCTACTTGTTGAGCATATTTCAAAAATTTAATGGTATTAAAATATTGATCTTTAAACATAAAAGTGACGAAACAGTTCTTCCAAATGCATATTTTGTCTCTGCGATATCGTAGTTTAAAAATCTCATGTGCCAAACCTGTTTGTCCACGGACGGCTTTATTCCATCCGCTTGACTGAGCTCCGGAGCTTGATTTGAAGACAAAAAACACTATACTAGACTTACACGTGGACAACAGTGATTTTGGTGACTTGTATTCAAATTTGCATAAAAACGCTATTCTTGCAATGTTTTGAAAGATTTTTTTCTCGCCGTGTATGGTTGAAGAGCTATACTTCACTACATTATAAAAACTCATTCAAATAAGTTAAGTAAGTAGGTTAAAATTCCTGTCAAAAGTGGGCCCCCTTCTTTTTTGCACCATAAAAAGTCTTTGTTAAAAGGGCGATACAGTCAGAAGCCAAAGAGCCAGGAAATTGACCAAAACAAATGGGGAACAGCCAAGATAGGGCTGGCTATCCCAGTTGGTAGAGCGACGGAACGGCAATCCGGAGGTCAAACACCGCTCAAGTCAGTTTCTCTCAACTTCATTGAAATGAAATATATTGCAAAAATGAAAATTTCCTAAAGCAATTTTCAGTGCCGCTCCTTCTTTTCATTAAAAATTACGTGAAAACGGGAAAACACAAAAAAAGAAGAAGAAAGAATGACAATATTTTTTGCAATATTCAAGGTAACAGAGGCATAGGCCTAGTCACTCACGCGCGAAATTGAGTCCATGTAACTGAATGCCACCGCTCAGTTATGATTTAAGTGGACGGTTGCTATCCTGAGTAAATTAAATAAATTCAAGGTACGGGCTTGAAAAGACAGGCATGCATGAAACATTTTAAAATCGTGTTTTCAAAAGAAATAAAACCTCCATGCAGGCTTTTCGGGGCCAGATTAAGATTGCGAAATGGCGTCCGCCTATTGAATGGGGAAGCCCAACGAACACAACATCATGCTCTCGTTAACGAGTACAAAATCGTTGATGCTGCAGGCGAAATTAATTATTGTTTTTATTAATCTGCGTCGTCAAAATTAAATCTTCTTATTTTAACGTCCTAACATGACGTACTTCGTGACTTTCTATTCTCCCGATTGTGGACCGCCTTGGCTGATGAGCTTCAAACTTATTCAGTTAAATAATGGTAGACTGTCCAACTTGCAAAACATGTGAAAAGTTCAGGTTAATATGTTTGCAGTATATCCCAGAATTTACTAAGGCCGTGTCCCGAAATTGTGCATTACGCGGGCGGGAATTCCACTTACCGCGGCGCCTTTACGTGCTCGGGCATGGTCTATAGGCCCCTTATGCAAACTTAGCTAAGTAAGAGTTTAGATGAATGACGGTCACACAGGGCCCTTGAATAGAGCTTTTGGCATGGTACGAAAGTAAATCAAGTTTAGAAGTGTATATTCATTACGGGGTTGTTAAAATGTATAGATACACCTTTAAAGCAATTATCACCTTGGCTATGGAATCATGGTAATGTTGATCCTCATCGCTGTTAGTTAAGCACGAGCCGTTATTTTAGACCCATCCAATCAAACACAAGCATTTTTACCAAATATCAAAGCGCAGATAGTGTTTCCTTGACAGCACAACGTTCAGTCAATATCGCTGTAAAAGCCTATTAAGTCAAAGTGTCACCGAAGGTTTAAAACATAAACCTCTTTCATTTCCGCCGAAAATGAAGCATATAGAATTCACCGGACAATGTGGGGTCCAATTTACAGAGGGCGACTAAGCGTAGGGAAAGGTCGTTTTCTGAAGGGGGCACTTGAGATTTATTTTATATACATGTGTAGTTCTGAGGCGTTCGAAAAAAATGCACCTAATTTGAAAATCACTTCATGATTTTAAGTCAACCACTTGCCTCATATTGTACTACACTCAACCAAAAAAGAAAGTCCCCCCTTCCAACACTTTCCAAAAAAACTACTGAGCACCTCTCGCTCAAATAACGACTAATCGGTACAGAAATTCCTTAGCAATCCAGCCATACTCTTTATTTGGCCAAAAACAGTGATAACGTGTTCGAAATTATGCAATTTATGACAATGAAACCGAAAACAGTTGCACTTTTGTGTTCGTGCAAGTTGCGGTTCACACTCAACTTGCAAGTATAAAAAAGTGCAACTTATTTTTGGTACCATTTGTCATAAATTGCACAAAAATTATTGTGAACACGTTATCACTGTTTTGAGCAAGATGTGCCCAGTAGTTTTTGAGATACACAAAAAGGGATTTTTTGTTGGTTGAGTGTATTATGGAGCAACACTTAAGGGATACAAGCTTCCTTCAAAGGTCTTTGGACCAGGCAGTAAATTTTTGGGAGTCCGGAGCCTATTTTGGGGGATAAGTATAGGGCGATTTTTAAGAACCACGTATACGTAACCGCTTTTGAGCTCAAAGGTTGTGGCTTATCACCAGAAAACTCCTTGCACCTGACTAAGTATGAGGATTTTTTGTATACCTCCCGTTACCCGATGTGGTGTGGTGGTTCACTAAACATGCTCAAACACTCTTAGCGTTGTACGGGTGACCGCAAATAAATCAGAGGTGCTCATCGGAAATGTTGTGAAGGTTCCTAATGAACTGAGCTAAATGACCCTATCACGAAATGCTTTCTTCATTACCAAGTCATGTATTAGTGCATCTTCCTCATATACATGGACTATTGTGCCGTAATTTGACTCGCGTAATTTATAACTTCCAACACGCGTGCCATTTTGGAACATCTCCCGAGCGATCATGTAATTTGGTAATTTTGTCTTACACGTTTTCATTAACAAAATGTTACTTAAAATATCGTGAAAAAAAAATAATATCGCAGGTCGGCTCTTGAACGAAATGGCGGTTGTGACAATGATGGAACAATTCCTCTTTCAAGACGCACAATATCACAAAGCTAATCCATCAACAGGCTCTTGTTTTTTGTATCGTACATTTAGGTTTAAAGGTAGAGTATATCATTTGCAGCTATCCAAAAAGTAACTGACGAAATTATTGTTAAAAAAACATACTTGGCTTAAAGATAGTAATGGCAATAAAGTCCTTGTGAAATTATTCTTCCTGTCAGCTGTCATTTTGAAGAAAACAACAAAAGAAGGCAATTCCCAAATATGCGTCAAGTGACGAATTATTTTTTGGAAATTTCTGTTCCAGTAAAGTTAGTTTGTAATTTGGCGAATCCGTGAATGAATTATTCGCATAGGTATAAGAAGAATCAATATTTTTTTTATTCTTCTGGTAGCTCCGATAATTCGTCGGTTCAGCGAGTCACGTCGCGCTGCAATAATTGGCTGTATTAAAATGAGAACGTGTCCCGGACGCTGATTTCGGGCGCAATTCAAAATATGACTCGGCAACTTTTGAATTGAACCTAGAATATTGTTTTCTCGAAACATACAGCGTTCACTGAGCTTAAACTTCATTGGGTAAGTAAAGCACCCTTCCTTAGATTTGAGCAATTTGTTGCTTCAAACGAAAACAAAAATCACAAATGACTTAATGATATACTCTGCCTTTAAGTGAAAGGAAACGGTAAGTGCATTAAACATAATAATGAAACGGAAGAGAACAACCAATTATTATGCATCACTCTCAAACCGCAAAGCCGACATGGATATCCACTCAAATTTGTCATTCTGAGAAAACACTCTGGATGTCAGAAAAATGACTCGCTCTCAAAAAATTGATTTATAAAATTGACTCCAGCCAGACGGATCTCGGGAATTCTGTTTATTTGTAGAACTCCCATCTGCGCTTATGTTTGTGCCCTTTTTTCAATGTTACATGGACAGTAATAAGGACATTCCAAAGTAGCGGGAGAAGAACACAACGCAATATTCTCGGTAATATAGCCCATATATCACTGGTGGTGGGAGGGATGTTGTGGTTAAGACTTGGGCAGAAAAATAGACACCGTATTGCCGATAGTAAATATTTCGCAACATGCCGTGTTGAGGAGAGGTGTATATAAACGTCGACCGTGCCATGCCATCGGATTGATGTATTACGACTGTGCCAGTGTCATATGAAAATCAGAGTCCTATGAAAAAAATCGGATTCCTTTATTGGTTCAACCCTACCATGTCACCTCCTAATTATCTTCGCTTAGGCATGCGCAATACTACCGATGAGTCCGCATTTCATAGAAACCTAACTTGTCGCTACACCGGCTGGCTCTGCTCCGAAAGAGGTTTGTATGAGCTTTCTATAGCAGTGTTTGCATGCACTCCCGGCCATACTTCAATGTATACGCGAGCGCGAATACCGCAGCCACTAAACGGTAAGAGTGTTCGCGTAGAGAGTGCGCCATAAGTAAATTCAATTTTGTCTAGTTCATGAGAACTGACTGGATCATTCTGCAGGTTACATACGACTGTGGATTCCCAATCACCCTAGACTGATTATCGTTGATGTCTCTTTTAACCATTTGAATTTTCAGAATGTGAATGGTTGAAATAAGGACCAGGGACCACTTGAGAAGCTGTTTTTGGAGGAACACAACGCGCCAGGACACAACGCGCCAGGACACCCGATAAACAATGGGTAACGGAGTCACGACCGTCACCTGCGATGCAAGCAACACAATCAACTGCTCCCTCTCCGCTGGATGCGCAGAGAGTTTGCTGTACGACTCAACTACCTTGGCCATGGTCCTGGCCGTCATGCCAACCATTCTTACCTTCGGCCTGGTCGGGAATGTGGCCTTCCTGTTCGTCATGACGAGGGTTCGTTCCATGCGAACCGTGACCAACGCCTACCTGACGAACCTCGCCGTAGCGGACATCCTGTTCCTGGCCGTCGCGGTGGGAGACAAGCTGACCCGATACCTTATCACCCCGATCCCGGCAGACCAAACCCACTTCGGAGTGGCCGGATGCATCAGCCTCAACCTCCTCCAGCACCTCTTCAACTGGGTCTCCATCTTCCTCGTCACTCTTGTCACTCTGGAGAGGTACTACGGCGTGTGCCACCCTCTCAAGCACATGGTCTTGCACACCTTCTCACGCACCTGGAAGCTGATTGCCGGTGCCTGGATGCTAGCGCTAGTACTGTCAGCTGTCGTGGTACCCATTCATTATCGCATTCTGCACCTTTGCATTGTCTGGCCTGAGGATTCGAAGTACTCTGGCTATCCGGCTGCACTCGGCCAGTGTGCAGCCGTCCCTGGCAACGACGATTGGGTAGGGGTGTTCTCCAACCTCTTCCAGACCATCCCCTTCTTCTTCGCCATGGCCATCAACTGCTTCGCATACACTGGGATCATCCGAGCGCTCAAGGGCAGGTCTGGGACCATCAAGCTGTCTCGAGAGGCGATCCTGAAGAACAACCGCATGTGTAACCAGGTCTCCGTCATGCTCATAGCCAACGGGTTATCTTTCTTCGGATGCGTGGCGCCGTTCCAGTTGCTCTGTGTGGCCAGTGCTATCAGTGATCTGAGCGGCAACAACATTGGCTTTGGAAGTTTCGTGCACGTTGCTCGAATCATGCTGTACCTCAACTCGGCAGTCAATCCGTACATCTACAACGTCACCAATGCGTCCTACCGGCAGTCGTTCAGGGACGCCTTTCTGGGACGAGCGTCGAGTCGCGCGTCTGCCCAACGCAGATATCTGAGCGACTCCAGAGCACGGAGCGGGAATGGGCCCTCCCAGGATGGCAACAGCGTGCAGATGTCAAGAGCAGATGTAACTGGCGCCACCTATTGATGGGTCCTTTGCTCGGAAGTGTTGGAGTCCTTACATGTCCTTACAATCTCAAATCATCCAGTCCGATTAATAACCTGAGTGCCCTTATTGTTCATCCCCGTCACTATAAACCTTTGTGACCGAATGTAATACTGTGGGGTGAAATCACTTGTAATATGTGACGGGATTGTTATGGGCTCGAGTACAACACTGATTGCGTGGTTGGGTTAAAAGAGAGGTTTCATTGGCTGGCAAGCTTCAGCTACTTGAATTATGGTTCGCACGTAGATTAGCAGCTATAGATTGTAACGACGCAAATCGTATCTGTGCAAGCACAGCCTTGCTTTCATAACACTTCACGTTCAAATAGGGTTCATGCTCAATAGACACAGATATCTCGATTTTGACCTTAACATCGACGAGTAACAGCCCAAAGGCATCCATGCCTCGACTGACTTTTGTTGGCCAAAATCGTGTTCACAGTGAGATCTAGGGTGCATGACTAAACGAGGATTGGTTGCAAACCAAAGGGTTGACCACACCCGTTTGAGAGTGGCGTTCTAGAGTTGCGCTGAAACATACGACGCTTGAAAAAAAGGTAGAAGCGACTACACGCGCAAGTCGTCCAAAGTCGTCCAAGACGACTGCAGAGTCTAGTTGACGAAAACTTTAATACCTAAAATTAGCCTGTCTGAAACGGGAACCTTTTGGGTCCACTAGAGTCGCTTCATATATGCTTTGGAATCGGCGCGCCTCTGGTACGTACTTGTTAAACTTAAAATCCTTTGGGCGCACCTAAGGCAGGGCTACATTACTCTGTGGTTTATGTGTACACATTATAGCTGCATTTTTCCCAAGAATGCAAGCATGATTGTACAATGACCAATTAGGTCATTCAAAACTTTTACAAATTTCCTTCTAACAATTTTCTTCAGAGACGGAAAATTTAAAATCAATTAAAAACCTTGAAGACAGTTACAAACGTGTCGCTCGTGTAAATGAGTTTTAGAATTAATTTTTCATAAAAGATGGAATTTGTGTCGGAGTGATGTAAATGCAATATTGTGTTTTGCCGTTCACCGACATATTTTGTTTTTATAAACACTGTATACTCAGTGTTGTCTCGAGTGATAGTGAGAAAAATCAGGCAAGCTCGGCGGTCGACCACCGGGGAAGCTCGCTGGTCGAGTGGTAAAGACGTCTGCACTAGAAAGCAGGAGGTCGTGGGTTTCACATGGACAAGTGTACAGTGTTTATAAAATCCGTTGGCGAAGGGCAGAATCGAATATTGAGATTTAACCTTGCTAGTTCTCACAAATTTGAGATGTTTTTGTTACACTTAACATTAATTATTAATATTGATACATTGTATACAAGTGAATACCTGTTCATGCATCTTGAACTTTTAGAAGATTCGTGCACTTTTGCTCTTGTTAATACATGTACAAATAATTGTCATTTCGAATGAAATTCACTTGCACACAGTTGACCCAAAAAAATGCGTTTAGTCACGTTGACTTTAGTTTTATCAAGTACATGTATAAAGTATTATTGGAAAATTACATTCAAATAACTGACAAAGACAAAAAGAGCAATTTTGATTCTCGATCTTTCTAAAAGAACACACCTCTATGTTTTACTTTAAAAAAAATTGAAATCGAAACCTGAACTATAAACAATGCAAACACGATTAATAATTTGAATAAAAATCAAAGACCGAAAACGTGTTTGTCGAACACCAAGCTTTGGTCTAAAGGTGGCCAATGCTATAGTTGAAATTGTGGAGCAACATGTGATAAGCATACTGGGTACATGTTAACACTAGTACATTATGGTCATGTATACATGATACTAAATGACATGATTATGACGGGATAGCGTACCTTTGGGGAACATTCCCATAGGGTTGTGCACATTTCCCCCACCTTTAATGACCCCTAACCCCAACTTCACCTTATCCTACCCCCACAAATGTTGGTGTATTTATGTTTTTTGACAAAGAGCAATCGATCTAGCCTATTTGCGACACTAACACGTTGCCTCTAAATAGGGGTTGTGACATTAGGGATACATTGAGATGTCTCTCTTGGTGTCTCCCTAAGATATGACTAAAGACCAAAAAAATGTCTGGTAGAGGGCACATTAACAGAATTTAAAACCGCCTTAGAGCATTAACACCACAAGTGTATGTCTAATTGCCACATAGAATGAACAAACTGTTGCAGTGGTCTTTTAGCAGGGCAAGAGTCTTATCTTAAGCTTTTGTTTTAACCAATCACAACAATGCAAAACTTGGAGCAATCAATGTTGCTTTAAAGTTAGAGTAGATCATTACAGCTACATGTATACAAAAAGTAACAGAAGAAATTATTGTTGAAATGCTTACTTTGTTTAACGGTAGAGTATATAATATGTAGCTATCCAAAAAGTAACTGACGAAATTATTGTTGAAAAACATACTTGATTGAAAAATAGTATAATGGCACTAAACTAGCTGTGAAATTATTCTTTCTGGCATGCTGTCATTTGTGAAGAAAACAATAAAAGAAGGCCATTCCGAAAGATACGTCAAATGACGCATTTTTTATTTGGAAATTTCCATTAGTCATGTTACAAAATAGTTGGTTTCTAATTCGGCGAATCCGTGAATTGTTGCGCGCAAGCGTTGACGTGGCGCACAAGTCATGCGCGTGCGGTTGCTATACAGTGCTTGACATAATCGCGTATAGCTTCAATCGGCTGAATGACAACGTGTATACAGATGCGTTTTTTAGGTGTAATTCAAAACATGACTCGGTAACTTTTGATTTGAAATCGGGTCCCTAGAATATTGTTTTCTCGGAATAAACAGCATTCACAGAGCTAAACCTTGATCAGGCTAGTTGTTAAGCACCTGTCTTCGGATTTTGAGTACTACCTTTAAGCTTGCACTACCATAAAGTTTTTAACCAATCACAACAATGCAAACATTGAAGCAGTTAATCTTGCTTTAACTCCTCCTCGTATCTTTTCAGGCGACGACAGTTGTTAAGCACAAAAATGGGCCAAGCACAGATAGTAGTGGCTCGGCTAAGACAGGTTACCAGTCAAACCAGTGACTTGTTCCTGGCGGATTTCTGACTGGCATGTACATTCAAAGTTGGTGTATGCGTGCTTTTTGGGTGTGGCACCTTAAAAAATGGATATTCAAATTGAATTGATAATTTTCTACAGCATTAAATTATTTATGAGCTTTCCAATGAGACATCGCGCGAAAGAATCGGCCTGCGACAAGTAATCGATTAATTATATTCAACTTTTGAATTAAGAGCGGAACGCTCCTAATTTGTTCTGAATAGCGTGCGCAGTTTCTGAACTGGAGCGCGCCATTTAAAAAGAATTAAACAAAAAATGTATTAAGGCCTACAAAAACAAACCGGCAAATGTTTTTGTTACAGGACATTACATTTTTTTATATTTTGTTCGGAAAAGAAAATCGAAATTTTGAAAAGCACGTATATACCAACTTTAATATGCATTTTTTTCCAAGTGGCTCCGTGAAATTGGGCCCGGATTAACAGTTTGATATGAAATACTACATTGTTTAAGTTCGACACCGCAGTGCAGTGATGCATTCAATTTTTAATGTGAGTGTATTGTTCTTCAGTTGTATTACGTCTGTTTGTTGGCATATCTAGCCAACTAAGTCAACGGATTGCTCACCTTGGCCATGTTACAAATACACAAATCAAAAGGAAACAAAAGTTTTACATTAAATCAGTTGTTTCGAACACGCCTCCACCAACAGAATGTGACTGCCAATTATACAATTGGCATTCAAGTACTTATAACGAATTCAAACAGTACAAATGCATACGAATTTTGTAGAAAGTTATTTGAAATAAAGTATATCGATAGCTGTATCAATGTATTAAAAAACTTCCTTGAAACAGTACGAGAAGGGGATGAAGGGGGGGGGGAGAGGGAAAAGAGAATTACACACAATGTTTATGAACACACGATAAAACCTATGTTTGGTAACTTTGTAAAACGTTTGTTAAATTGGTCAGAACAACGGTTTTGCTCCAAGTCAAAAATAATAACATGTAACTCTTTAAAACTCTTTCCTTTTTGTTAAACTTTCGCTTTTCTTAACGAAGACTCTTAATGGTAAAATACAACAATGCGCATGTGCTCAATAGTAAACTATTAAACTTGTATACAAGCCGTTAATCATAAATAAAAAAAATGTCGTACATCTTACGAACTTTCTTTGTTCAGTCAGGAAAAACGATGTGCAGTACTGCAAGCATGAAAGAGTACTTACTACTTTACATGTACATCTACTTAGCAAGAGGAGAACATAAACGTTAAGCATCCTAAGACACAATTTTGCAACTTTGTAAATGCAGACGTAATAAATAACATTAATACTTCTGAACGAAATACAACCAAAAAACCCCTCGAACACAGAAACGGCAGCAGAGGATGCCTTCACAGGTCACAGAGCTCTGGATCAGCTAGTCTTTCCTCCAGTTCCCTTTTCCTCCGTAACAGAATCTCCTCAAGGGCCTTCTCCTTCTCCTTCATCAGCTCCTTCAATCGTTTGACGCGGTCCCCCCTATCGACGTAGGATGGCGGTGGCGGCGGCTGGGGAGGGAGGCTATCCTCCCCATCCGACATGTCTTTGTCCGAACGCGTCGGCTCGGCATCGGGACTGACCGACTCAGTTTTGGTACACGGTAGCTGACTCTCTTCAGTGTCCTTGACGCTCGGAGATAACTTAGTCTCCCCACTAGTCACTACTTGAGTTTCTGAACGACAAACCTTCGCTCTTCTGGATGACCCACTTGGAGGCGAGTACGGGCGCTTCAGTTTTTTGTCGCGGGTACTTCTTCGGATGTCTGTTTCTGCCTGTGGTTCCTCTTTTGGTTCTACATGTGGTTCCTCTTTTGGTTCTACATGTAGTTCCTCGTTTGGGTCTACCTGCGGTTCCTTTCTAAACTTAATCTTCAGTATAGGTAGCTTTTTCTTGGTTTTGTGCCTTGATTTATGGGAACGCTTTTCGGAAGATTTCTTGGCTTCCTTTGAGCTGTGTTTTGATGGAATGCCCTCACTGCTCTGTTTCTCCTCTTGATTGTCTTTCTTAATTTCTGTCTGTTTGACCACAGCCTTTTGTGGGACGACAAACTGGAATGCCTTGCTGCTTGCCATTTGCATCAGTACACCAGCTGCGTCTGCGTCAGCCGGAAGGCTAACCAACCTCTTCTCTCCGTTTGAGGTTGTGACCAGAAATGTTTTTCTCACCGCGTGTGCCAATGGATTGGCTCCGGGCTGCGCACTGGGTTTAGGTTCCACGCCAGATTTTGTTTGTTGAGTTGATGGTGTTTCTTTGGCCCCTGCTAGGGTTGGCACATTTACAACCTTTCTTATTACCATAGTTCTCTTTGCTGAAACTATCAGGGAGGCTTGGGCAGTGGCAGTCTGAGGGGGCGAGACAACCGCGTGACCAGACCCCGCAACACCCGAGGCTGCACACGTTTTGGGGACGACGCAAGACGACACGGGTATGGGCTTATTTTCACCCTCGACCTCAGAGGCGTTAGCTCCTAGTGCCGTCTGAACATTCCCCGAAGCCTCGTTACTGATTCTGGTTACAACAATCTTGCTCAGAATGCTGCCCGGACTTGGCGTACCAACTGGCAGGCTCAACCCAGCAGGAGTCTGGGATTTTGAAACAGATGGTGCAGCACTGGTAGAAATTCTTACAGGAAAATGTGTTGATGTAGGCGGTATTACCTGAACTGCGGAGGTTGGGAATACGGGAACCGCACGTGGTGAACTGACAGTGGCTCCCTGCAGGGTCCCAACCTGAACGGGCACGAAGGATAGCAGCTTGGATGGGTTCGGACAAATGGGGGTCTGGGTGGACGGGATCAAGGTATACATTTGGGTAGCGGGAGGGTACACCGGCTGCTGTAGTTTGGCCACGCCCGTGGATGATGGCACCCCTATAAAATTTGACGGTGCGAGATTTGCTGGAGGATTCATAGCTACGGTGGTAACTGGTGTGCAGACTGCTCTCTTCCTCACAGAACTTGTGATGTTGTACAACTTAACATTGGAACTGTTGGAAAATGGAAAGGTGGATGCCCTTTGAAGTCCACCTGCCACATTTCCGGACGATTGAGACTGGCCTCCAATGTTTATGCGTTGGGCTTGCGGGGTATGTATCGGTTGGCTTTGGACAGTTACTCCCAAATTTGCTGTTGGATTAACGGGATTTGTTCGGTCGGTTTCAGGTTTAGATTCGACAGGTTTCGTTGCGGGCTTTGCAAGTTTGGTGTCGGGGAACAGTTCTTTTGCCTCCTTCTCCGACAGGCTGTAGACTGAACCGATTCTTAAGGTGGGCACCCCGTCCGAAACTTCATCGGAGGGTCTGTCCGATTTAGAGTCATCGCGAGCTACTTGTCCATTGGTCTCGCAAGGATTCTGGTTTAGTGTTTGACTTGCAGGTCTGTCACTGACGGAAACGCCCGCGTTCAACAAAGCTTCTTTCAGGTTAGCGCTGGAACTGTAGGTATTTTCACCATGTGGTATGACTGCACGGATAGGCGCTGCGTCGTTTGTTTCCGAAACATACGAATGGTCAACGTGACCTTCAGGGTCCTTGCACAGGTTTGGGACCGTTCTTTTGCCGTCATTGGTGAGTAAACACGGAGAGCTCTTATCGCCATCCACTGGCGACAAGACTATCGAACACCTTTCAGACGGAGTTTTTGTCATTGGCCACTTTGTTCGTTTGATCAGCCCTTCTATCTTTTGCGGCTCCGTTTCGACATGCGAGGGCAATGTTACCAGCGTCCCAACGGTAGCGGGGGTGACCGCAGACCCGAGATCATCCGTGGAAGACAAATCAGAATCCAGCTTCTTGGGGTTAAGTTTAGCGGTGCTTTTATTTTCAACCGCCTTAGAGACCAGCAAGTCAACCACTTTATTTAACGAAGGTCTTCTAGACGGCTGGGTTTCCTGAGATTTGTATCTCCGAGGGGGCAAGGATTTCCTTCTGCTCCTTCTTGCTGATGTTGTTGGTGGCGGCCTGGCTTCATCCGAGTGATGAGTCGTGGGAGGATTTTTTGGCACCTGCTGCTCAGTTAACGCTGGTGAGTCACCAGATTCTGAGTCGCTTCCCTTGCGGTCTGCATCAGCAATCTGCATCAAGTGCTGGAGCGTCCGGACGGCTGGCGTAGCCGGATAATCTTGGCCGGACTCCTGAGCCGATTTTCCTTTTATGGGAGAGGCCTCGCCTCCCTCGGTCAAGAAATATTCGGTGGCGGTAAGATGATCACCATCATCCCTGGAGGACCCGGTCGGGGCGCCTTGGGTACTCTGAGACACCTGCACGCATCCACGCATGTCCGAGTCTGATGACGGTTTGGAAGTGTTGTTATTGTCCGAGTCCTGTCCGTTTGGGCCTCCACGAGAGGAGTCATCACTGAGCTTCTGGTTCACTACAGGATTTTTGCTGGCCTCCTCCTTGAGGTTTCCCGTGTGTTTTTCCTCAGAGCGCGCCGCCACCGGGTGGTCATGACTATTGAGCGCCACCAGCTTCCCCGATGCCTCCTCACTCATTAGCATGCTGCCCTTGTCGACCAGGATGGTGTTGGGGATGAGCTCCCCCTTGATGTCCACCAGTGCCGTCGCGGAGGTGTTCCGCTTCAGCATGGCGGTGCTCAGCTGGTTGCAGGTGGGCGCCTTGGACCCGGCGCCGACCTCGGTGGAGTGGAAGCCGCTGTCCTCTCGCCGGACCAGGGTCACTCGCCGAGGCCGGTTGAAGATGCCCTTCTGTTTGGCCTCCTTCATGTTGATCTCCATGTAACCAGTAGTAAAGACCCCGTCTCGTAACCAGCCCACTCGCTTGGAAAGCTTCAGTTTCTTGGTGTGTCCACTGCCGAAACAATCAGAAAATAAAAACAGATAAACGTATTATTAATTTCTTTTTTTTGTATCTCCGTATTTTATTTAAACATCAGGTGTTTTATTTGCTTTCGTCTTTGGGAGGGGAGAAATGACGACGTCAAATTCAAAACATGTATTTTTTTTTCACATTTCCAGATACATTGTATACCATCGGCAGTGATCCCGGATGTTGGATGTCTCCCACACACAGGGGCGTAGCCAGGTCATCTTTATTTTTGTTGGGGGGTGGGGTTTAAAATAACTTGAAAAAGGCTCTTGCACATCCGTGCTGAAATGTAGACACGTTTTTTTTCTCCGGACACTTGGCCTCCATAAATTTCAATAGTGTGTGTGTGTGTGGGGGGGGGGGGGGGGGGGGGGGGGGAGGGCACGCACCTGGCTCACTCCCCCCCCCCCTCCGGGTCGCCGGGTACGCATGTATGTTACACATTTTCTGCTGCCCCAAAACAAAATGTTCAAAAGTCTCGTAAATAAAAAAAACAGTATTCCCCTAAAATCCAAATTATTTGAAATTTGAAAATGAATAAATTCATCAACTAAAAATGCAAACTGCTGGGTTATAGCTCACTGTCGCAGGTGCAAAATTATGTTCTCTTATTTTTTTTTTTTGGGGGGGGGCGGATTTTATACTTATTATGGATTTCAAGTTTTTGTTTTCCCATAATGCATTGTGGGTAGAGCAGGAGCGCCACCAACGGCAGTTTTGCTGTAATGTTAATCGCTCGCATGTTTCCATGGTGGGGGATGTAGTGGGACAAAAGGAATTGTGAATGCGAAAAGAAAATCCTTTGAATATATACCTTCAATGTTCATAAAATAGTATAAATTATTATCATATAGAAATGGATAATTTTCTATTAAGGCCTATGTTTACAGATAATATACATTCAAATCTGAAATCAAAGTAATACAGAGATAAACAAAAACACACAACAGTGGAAAAAGTAATGCAAAAAAAATGAAAAAACATACAATTTCTATATTTATTTATGAAAAGTAATTAGTAACAGTAAGTTACGAACTGATGACTGGCTTGAAATTTTATTCGTTTAATTTGAAAGTACATTGTACTTATTCAATGGTTTCGACATCTTATTATGCACCCACAATCGTACACCTGTTATACAGCCATTAATATACCTTGGTCTGTACTCTGAATAATGAAACATGAAGTATGGTACTGTACATGGTGTCCCAAAATAAAGGTAACCCACAAACAAAGGGATAATATGAACAAGCTATGAACTTAACGACCATAATTATAAATTTCCAGGAAGCGCGCCACCAAGTATACATACTTTCAGGCTTCATTTCCATACAAATACTGGGTGAGTAAAAAAAAAGCGGAACCCAAACCCCAAAAATGTATTTCATATTTAAAAAAATATGTAGCACCAAAAATAATAATGACTGGAAAGCCAATTTCAAAAGCTATTTTTAGATGAAAAACCTACTGAAATTGCTCTTTCAATCCGTTTAAAGAATATCACCATTTAAACGCAATGACCCTAAAACCTGTTTCGTCCAAAATATCAATTTATTTTGTGTTTTGACTGTTTGGAACAGCAAAGAAAATAACACAGAATACTTGTTTCAACAACTGTCACCAACTGTAGCACACAATACTTTGATTAACAACCCTGGTTAGGCAAACAATATGATTTATCAAATCTACTTTTTAAAAAGACGGGCTTTCAAAAGGACTTTGTTGCATATTGTTAACGTTTAAACTAAGATCTCATTGCTGATAGTTGAAGACATTTGTGACGACGATAGTTGAAATCGCATTTTTGGACGAGACGGGTTTTAGGGTCATTGTGTTTAAATGGTGATATGTTTTGAACGGATTGACTAATTTCAGCATTTTTTTACATCCAAAAGTAGCTTATGCAATTGGCTTTCCAGTCATTATTATTTTTGGTGCTACATATTTTGTTTTAATGTGAAATATAATTTTTGGGGTTTGGGTTCTGCTTTTTTTGGCTCACCCTGTATACTGTATACGGAAGAATTTGCTCGGCTGTCAATACTTAAACTTAAGAGAAATGCAACCTTGCTTAGTGCATTACAGCATAGAATTACAATTTCTCTATTTTGGCATGTACATAAAAAGAGAATTACAATGTACATGTATTATCTTATTGTTAGTGTGAGATAGAGGTACATTTTGGTATGCAAATTTTGTGTGCAGTGATGCGAGTAGCAATGTGCGGTTATAAGGAGTTGAATGCTGGTTGGTGGCATTCGCAGTCCCATACCATTCCTATTAAATGACAATTAAGACCGTTGAATTGGCCATAACTTATAACAATACATTTTTACCAGATTAGAAAAAGTTTTGCGTTGTTTGAAGGTAATGAACTATACTCTCCAGGTATGTTTCGATATTTGTTTTGTATTTTTTTCAAACCTGTGAAAAAGAGGGCGTTTTTAGCGTTCCTTTTTTTGGGGGGGGGGGGGAAAACACCCATAATGCAGAAACTATAGACAAAGCTATAAACTTCTATTCCGCCTCCGGAAATGACCTGGTGCTCCTGCTGGCAAACGGACGCCAGCAAGGGCGAGTCCTGAACCAAATAATCGGGGCGGGGGAGGGGGCGAGAGGGCTAAGTTTTTTTCAAAAAGGGTAAGGGGATTAAGTGTAAAGTATCGTGCGCTATTTCTACATTGTAATACTAATATTTAAACTCAAAGGTATGTGTAGCTGATGACTTGCGCTTGTGAGGGAAATTCTCAAAAGGTTTTTATGTTATCCCTGTAAATTCAAGACAAAAAGGTGTCTTCACTCCTTTAAAAAAAATTGTTGGAAGGGGGGGGGGGGGGGAGGTGGAGATAGCCCCCGTTGCCCCTCCCCCCCGATCCACCAATGGACACTACTTATGAAGTCATCAGAGTTAATTTAGCTAAGGAGGATGAAATATGTTAGAGAAAGTGTGAATCCAGGGGGCTTCAGCCTCATTAAATCTCACCAATTTGTCTGACAGTCATAATTCGCAAGGTTGGACGATTCATATTTGTATCAAGTGCAACAGATCTACCCTCAGCCCCCAGGGGTGCGGCCTGATTCGTTCCTGCTTTGACAGAATCAGACACCTGCTTTGACAGAATCAGACACCCCCGCCCCTCTTCCCCATTTATGGTCCATTGAAAATCATCTGTCAGGTGACATGGCTACCATCTGTAAATAAAGCTATTACATGTATTATTATTCCCCAATGGCGGTGCAACGGGGAGGCATGTTGGCATATGCCCCCCGCCCCAGTTTTCTCCTAACACTTTATCAACAAATAGATTAATAATGTTTATTTTCTTCGCTGTTAACATTCATAAATATGTGGACACATAACTTTGGTAGACAAAACACGTCACGATGCATTTATACAGCCTTTAGTGTGTAGCCAACGTCTTTGTACATTTGTTATACACCATTCCACGGTTTGATACATTTCTCATTCATAAAAAACGACTACACACGTTGCTCTAGTGGCTGATTTCCGGACCATTGACAATGGGCACGCGCGCGCGTATTACACAGGCTTAAGATTTTATTTTGGCTGCCCCACAAAAAATATTTCCTTGCCCCCTAATTGCCCCCACCCAAAATATTAGAGTCTGGCGCCGCCACTGCTCTTCCCTGTGGCCCCTTAAGCACCCCCACTACTGGGGAACAGCGCCACCTAGTGTCTATAATTATTCTTAGCTTTGCTAGATAATGTGAGGATAAACTAATACAACAAATGTAGTAAACAAAAACAAACCAAATAGTTCAGTCATTTCAAGACAATACTTTCATGTGAACTAACTTGAACAAAATCTACAAGAGCACTGAAGAATAGAACATCAATAAAATATGCAAAGAATTACATATAGACCAAAAAGCACATCTGATCATTTTAAACAACAAATTAACACAATGGTAAACTTAATATTCAACTTTTAATTTAAAAAAATGCAAGCTGACGTGACACAACTACAATCAATTGGTCTTTTCATGAATTATTGCAACTGACTGATAAATCATTAGGAATTCACAAATTGTTTTATTGAACAAATATGCCAATAGATACCTTTTTGTTTATGAGTAGCTGATTTGTAGAAATAACTGGGGTTGTAATAATTAATACATGCAATTAATCAGCAATAATTGCATAATAAAAACCCCCTTCACTAATTGTGATATTTTCTTTTTCATATGTTGTGTTTAAACCTGTATTTGTGTGTACATGTGACGTTTTAATTTATCGCTGTATAATTATATTACCACACACGCACTTAACAGCTTTTTTTTTCAATCAAGCGTATAATCCCTTGTTTTGTAAGCATGTGCGACCTTTCATTCATCCAAAATAATGTGGACGCGACAGCAGGCGCAGCTGGGCACCTGTACACAGTCTGTAATGAATCCAGCATGCCGCAGATCAGGTGCCCGACTGACAATCCTGTAATAACAGAATGTCTCGGACTCTCGCATAACTATGCCCGTTCTAAAGAATGTAATGTAGACCTTAGTATCGTGCAACGAAGTTATGAAGAGGTCCTCATGTGGATACTTTATCATGTAAATGTACAAACATTGTGTCATTGTGTAAATGGATAGATGCCCGGGCCTGCGTAAGGATTGACTAAGTTGAAGGTCATGAGACTTAACGTATTTGTTAGTGGTTCACGATTTGTTATATACTGATCCGTATGATCTACCCTTGATGGGTTACAATCATGACAATAATGATAGGTCACTACACTTGACTACCTCTGTACTCACACTGATTTTTGAGTAATATGGAGTGACTGTTCTCGTTCACTGCAATGACATTTGACTCACCTCTCGCACGGCAGAGCAAACAAGGCGGGGACGAGGTCACTGGACTTATTGATGGCCTCAACAACGTTAGCGGGAACGCTCATACACTGTGCCGTTGTGGTCGTGCATGACGTCGTAGATGGCGTGGACGTGGAGGTTCGCAGTTGCGCAGAAGCGTCCGTCTCGGTATCCGCCATTTTGTTGACCCGTAATCGGAGACTAGTGCTGCAAATTAGCTGCTGTATTCATTGAGTATCTTCCGGCTTCTGCGAGAGAAACAAGATCTCTTTATTTACCTCTTTTCGTTTTAGTATGGACTCCGAGATTCGGCACGACAGCGATTCGGCCCAGCACGCAAAACTGTGCCAGGTCATGATAATAATGGAGGTCACATACAATGCGCAGAATGAAAGCGCATCCGGTAATGCGCATGCACAATGACCGCGCAGAGTAGGTCAAACAATCGATGCGGTTCAAAGTACAGGCTGGTTGCTGAACCAAACCGTTGTGCACACAAAGCGTTGATGTTGGACTACACAGTACATGTACATGTACATGTACTGAATGGACGTACATGTACGTAGAGTTAGTTTGTTACAAGTGTGCATGTACGCATGCGTAATTATTACTACAAACTATTAAATTTGTTGCAAAAGGCAAACTAAAACATATTGCAAAAATAATGTACTGGCAGTCCTATATTAGTAAATCGGTCTCAGTGTTCTATTATACATGTACATAAAAAGTGAAACATTTTCCCGAGGACATATTGTCATATATATTATATACCGACCTGTTACAAATTTGTGTACATTTTTATCATGCTATAATTATGACCTATACATTGTTCTTTAAAAACAAAAGTAGCTCCATGCCCAGACTAAGTTGATTGACTCCATTAATGTCTTCCTCAAAGTGCGCCCGAGCAATAGCCAATGGTGGGTTAGTGCTTGGCTGGAGCTGTTGAGATTTTTTTTTTAGTTTTGTTTGCTGTATTATTTTCATTTGAATGGAGAGAATAACAAGCGGACCAGGCGAAGCATACATTGATCATATGGCATTTACAATAGCTTGCGCAGGCTTCGTAACGGGTGTAGTATAATTGTTGTAAAAATAAAATGGGCTGATCTGTAGCTTTCAAGAAACGGAATGGGGGGGGGGGGTAGGATCTTGCTATAGGGGGTCTAGGGCATACCCCCTGGACAATTTTGAAACACTAACTTTAGTCTAGTCACAGACTCCCGTGGATTTACCCAGTTGTCACTGCGTGACGTGATAGATTAAAGGGAAGTATTCAGGTCAAATTTTTCAATTTTATTATAGTCGCAATATTAGTAAATTGTAATGCTTTCTTTTCTTTCGCAATTGTTATTGTCCTTGGATAGCTGCATATCGTATTCATACATGTACTGTATATCCGTAAAATATCTTAGGTTTCTGCATGCATGAGGCCAATTGCACGCTCTATTGTCGGCCCTGTGCAATCAGGGGCGATGTTGATTAAATCTGATAACGCCTTTGCACAAAAGGTCTAACTCATGCGTATCCCCTTTGAACGAAAGTACCTAGCCTACATGATGTGCAAGGGGCGTCAATAGTTTGGACAAAGTATGGGGGAGGATACTTTGATCAGAATTAATGCGAGCGCGAAGCCCTAACGGTGTGGGGTCCGGGCCCGCTTAAGTTAAGGGCCATGAAATTTGGATTCTTTGACGTTCTGTGGTGTGGTGCGATCTGAGGCAATTTCTGACCACTTTAGCCCATAAAGTAAAAGATCATCCTTTAAACATCATTTTTGAGTTTGGAGTAATTGAATCAGCTATTCTGAGCTATATAGACTCGAATGCAGGATACAATAAAATCGGGGACGAAAAAAGTGGGTGGGGGTGAAGACAAACGACATGATATCCTCCACTTTAAAAAAAGTGTGGGGGGGGGCACTTTAAAAAATGCGTGTGTGGGGGGGGGGGGGGGGGAGGACATATATACTCCGTCCCCCACCGATCGACGCCCATGATGGTGTACCTCATAGACAACTCAGTGCAAAGTCTATTAATCCCCGCACCAGAACCGCATCGGGCAAAACTTTGGCCTTCTATCCGCTCCGTTCACAAGTACCCTCTCACCGGCAAACAAAGTACAGTTGGGGATGACCGACCGACAATCTAGTCCGACTACAATTTGGCCGCAACGCGCGGCCGTACCACTGCGTGTACATAGTACAAATTCCCTGGTGTACGTGCTTCACACACAACGAACGTTGCGCGTCAACCAGCTAAATGTCCCGCCCATCATGGGACATCGTTGCTAGGTAAAAGGGCGCCCTCTTTAGTTGGTGAACGGAGCCCATAGCACATCACCATTCAATTTAATCGTCATAGCAACAGCGCCCCCAGGGAACGAACACCATAGAAAGAGGGTTACCACTAAATAATTATTGTACGCTCACAAAAAATCTCAGTGGAAACATTTCATAGAATGAATATCACTTTTTTTTTAAATACACCTTTTGTTAACTGCGTGCACGACCCACTCTTCAACGCACGGTCGTGTGGTGGCGCTTTCGCCTTCTCTCCATTCTGAAATGGATTACCCTCATAAACATAAAAATGTTTCCTACAAACCCCGCACATCCTATAAAGTCATGCAGAACCTAAATCTTTTTATTTTAGAAAGATAAAAAAAAAAACCAATTATTTGCTGCCCCCACTTGTTTTGGCGGACATCAGGCCTATCCGGCACTTTTTGGAAATTTAATTTCATTTTTTGCGTGTTGCTCGGCAGCGCGGTCTTGTCACATTGTGCGAAGCCTTGAATAGCGCTGCAAACGCAGAATCATTTTCATCTTATTTATAATGTCAAAAACAAATTGTGGAATTGTAGGCAGGTTTACCTTAAAACATTACAAATCAGACAGAGGTAAAAAAAAAAATTATGCATCAAAATACAGAACATAAGGAAAGAATCAGAAAAAAAATACGATAAAAATCAAATTTTAAATTATAAACTGATTGATTATTAAATAGACTTTTAAGTGAAACCAACATCTCAAAGTAGCATGTGTGTTGCTAGAAGATAAAATGTCACTAAAAATGAGAACCAGATTAAGCACAATGCTTAGTTCTTATTGGTTAAAAATGGAATCTTAACAGTTGTCAATCTTAGTACTATCTTATGTGTTACTAATGCATGCAAAAATATATGATTGAATAAAAATACAAAATATACAAAATAATTTATTAATTTATTATGTATACAAAATACAATTACATATATTTATTTATTTTTAGGGGTCAATTTTTGTTTTAGTTCCACGAATTGACCGTGGTGATATGTATGTGGCCTATTTTTGAGTAGTAGGCCTATAATAGGGGCGTAAATGGCACCACAAAAACATTTTTGGCAACATTTTTTGAACAAATTAAAACTTCTACAAAAATTTGGGAAAAAAACCCCAACTGTAAGCCCCCCCCAGCCAAATCCTGGGTGCGCCGCTGGCTCATTTGTTTACACCGCCATTGTGGTATCTAATCCATCAGGGCAGAAAATATGCAGGGCGTTTAGGATATAATTTGTCCAAACAGAACGGAACAAACACAATCATAGGTACATCTTAAAATGTACAGTAGGCCTATCTTAATCGAAATCAAGTAAGTATACAAAACGTACGATAAAATATGTACACAATTAAATAATTTGACATGTGATAATTAAACAATTTCTGCCACAATTTGAGATGAAAATGTTTCCCTTGTTTAAACTTCATGTAGCATAAAAGAAAAATAAAACAAAATCACTGAATTTATGCACCTTAAAAGTTGTTTGATAGTCAACTTAAAACGGGTTTTATTGCTCTTGATGCGTTTACGCAAAATGAATGCGATCTCCATTAAAAGTGTTTACCGCCCTCTGTCGACAATCGATTATATTGGTCGTTCAATGCAACGTATAGTTCATGCAAAAGACGCTGCGTGGTGGACTGTAATGACTACGCACACGTAGGTTTACGTGTCAACGTAAACAAAGTCAAATCTAACCGCACTTGCATATTTATGAACGTTATCTTCTGTTATTCTAAAATATTGAAATTGAAATACATGATTTAATTGTAATTCTTCGATAAATAATTATGTGCAGAAGCAAAACCGTTGAAAATCAGGCTGGAAAACGGCCTCAGATACTTGAAAATTGGCTGCAAATAAGTAGGGGCCTATGTATGCAATACGACAGTGCAAAGGTTACAAAAAGCAAAATATAATGGTTTTACTGCGTTCATGCTCCGCCTTATCATATTCAGCATTAGGCCTTAAACGTACACTCATCGTATGCAATAATCCTGTAATAAAGCCAACATAAGAATGGGGAATGGAGTATTATGTACATGTGCAACGCCTCTCCGCTGTGTGCATAATGCTCTGTCCAGTCAAGCAAAACACGTGGCGCGTACGCAGCGACTGAGTTAGTGGTGTGGGCCGCGGACCTGTGAAATCGTGCCTCCAAAGTGTTATACCATAATCGATATAGCTCCTAGGATGGTTTAACCATCTGACCATGGAGCTTATATAAATTGTGTGTATACACAACGCAAATTAAGCCGTGATTACCTGAGCAAAATCTACAGCACCGAGCCTCCCTTAACTTTCACAAGACCGTCGCCTTTATCCGAGCACAAGGAAGTTAAACACTTCATGATTTGTGTCATCATCATTTTGGCTTACGATCGAGTTCCTTCCATCCGGCCGCGGTTGCTGTATGGCGCGGTACACGCACGGTATAACGCGCATAGAAAAAGCTGCTGACGCCCTCTGTTGGTGCCACGAAAAAGCCACAATAAACGACAACATTATCACGCCATCTCTCACTGCCACGCGTGGACGTGACCCCGAGTAGCAGATAACAAGATAGACTAACAAGGAATTATGCTTACCCAATGACAATGTGGCATGGATGCAGTAACACGATATCCGGTAATATTAATTCCCCGCAGATAAATTCTGTCCAGCGATTCAACATGGCGCCTGGGTCACAGGAGGTCATTATTGACCAATCAGAGTAAAGTCTGTGTGCTGTGTGCAGGCTAACGTTGGGGGCGCTATATGTCCGTGAGTGGTGGTGGACTACGTTTGACGAATGCGTATGCAGTTTTGTTTCCTAATTAATATATCAAACGTTAAACTAAATGAACACACAATGAGGATTACGAAACTATTACATAAAACGTTTTCATTATTATAAATGGATTGTGCAAAAGTTGATGATAGCTTAATAAATTATTGCAAGAGGGAGAGAGATCGATGTAAAACTGCTTTAGCGTGATGGGTTTTGCTAACCTTGTAAGACCTATTTCGGTTTGATTTAAAGTTGACTCTCCATGTTACTGTCGAATTTCACTCTGAAAAAAAAATTAAAGTTCAGTTTAAATTAAATTGCTTTTTTCCCCAGCAATACAATAAATACTCACTTTGAGTAAGATATCAAACGAAAAAAAACCCGAAGGTTAAGTTGTGAAATAATTACATGTACATGTACTTCACAAATTCCTACTGAATTGCGGCTAGACAACAATTCAGCTTTCGCAGGGTACGTGAGACTGGAACCCGCCCCAAATAAGGATCGATACTATAGGGACCGGGAACCAGTCGATTCGCGGAGCGGTTCAAAAGGGGTAAACAAGTTTTTTTTTAAAATTCACAGGGCTGCAGCTGCTATAAATTAGGGGGGGGGGGGAGTTCCTTGGTTCAAATAAAACAAAAACATTTAAATCTCGGTAAAAAAAACCCACGATTTTTTTGAAGAGCCTAGATAGTACATCTTATACCTTAAATGTGAAAGTTTTATTTATTCCTTAGTGTGTCAACCGATTCCATGCACTTTATACTGTACTTTATTCTATTTTAAAAAAACCCCAAATATTCTCGAGAAAAAATTACTTAAACATCATCAAAATCTTTCACGCTAAAAGACTTTTTCCCGAAGAAATCTCATCGCTCATTTCCCTTTCTATTGCGAAAAAAGTCACATGGCCTATTAATAAAGTCATTTCCTTTTGAAAAGAGAAAGTCGCCGAGAGTTCAACGCACGAATTTCTCAAGTTTAATTGGTACACGCGGAGAAGCAGTTCCAGACTTTGCCCCTTCGTGCGGGCCGGGTTATTAACTTAAATTGGTTCAAAGTAAATTCAAAAGGCGCCAATCACACTTTTACCAAATCTCGCATCCTTGTCTTTTCCGCGTCAGGTCTTCCAAATAGTATAGGCCTATCCCTTTATTTAGAGCTTTTGGGATAGTCTGGCACATATCCCATTCAACCGTTTACAATTTATTCAGGGGACACGACCAAAATGACTTCCTTGTGAATATGGTCTAAGGTCGACAATTTTGACTTGTTCACCGTGTCTTAGGTCGGAGAAAAAAAGTAAGTGAAGGAGAGGTCTTGCTTCTTACGTTCTATTTGCTTTTTATTGGGCTTTCATGTGTCCATTTCATTCACAACCATCTGAGCAAATTACTGTGAAATATAATGTGCACAATATATGTTTCACCCCAGATTGCATTATCATAGAACTTTTCACAATATCCAGTTGCAAAGTAATTGTAACAATTTTGATGGTCCACTCAAGTCGAATTAATAAGAACACACGCTCTGGCCTTGTACAAACAGTGTGTGTACGTAATTGCCACAGTCTCCCACGCCACCATACCAGCGATAACATGTCAATACCAGCAGAAACTAGACCAGCGCTCCATTTGGATTTACAGGATTTTTGTGTGGGATAAAAATTGTTACTTCTCACTCTAGTTGGGGTGGATGGTCGCTGTTCAATAAAAACCACGGATTTTTAAGTCAGCTTTATCCGATACCGGGTCAGAGTTGTCCTGATATTTTTTCTGGGTCAAATGACACTTCTCTGAGTCACTTTCCGGCCATGTGACTGGGAAAAGAGTCATTTTGACACACAAAACAAATTGTCATTGTCACCAAGAAAAGTGTCATCAATACACGACAAAGGTTCATGTTGACCCAGACAATGTTGGGTCAAAAATGACCCGGAGTCTGGGTCGAACCTGACTCAGGACATTTGAGAAAAATAATTCCGGCCGGTAACAGTTTCCAGTAACAGGGGACTGGAAAAAGAACTTCGAGGATCTATCTGGAGAAACCCACGTCTTAAAAGGGCGCCGCTACCATACACGGTGATCCATGGCGTGAACCAACCTGGCGTCACAAAACCAATTTGAATGGCGGGAGGGTGGAGATGGATATGACCACAGCATGGCTGACAGACCGCACCGGGGATTTTGCAGGTTAGATTTTTCAGGGAGGAAAAGATGGAGAGGTGGATTATGACAAAAAGGGGTGCTGTTACGTTCGAGATGGACCGAGCACTTCTTGAAAATGCACTCTTAAAAATTTGACCACGAATCCGGGTCAGAATCGATCTGACTTCTTCCGGGTCAGAATGAGTATTTTTTTCGTGTCCAAGTCTAAAAGAGGCACCGATAAGTGTCATTTTGACCTGGAAAGGTTTCGGGTCAAACCTGTCCCGGGTCTAGGTCAAATCTGACCCTAGAGCGCAGTTGGCACAGTGCCATAAAAAATTGAAAAGAATGGTCTGGAAATTGTGTCACATTTCCACACCCGCTCTATATATACATGGTGCAAAAAGAAGGAACCGAATTTTGACAGCAATTTTCACCTACTTGTTGAGCATATTTCAAAAATTCAATTTAATGGTATTACAATATTGATCTTTTAACATAAGTGACAAAAAATGAACGCAAATGCACATTTTGTCTCTGATGAGATAGGGTAGTTTAAAAACGTTATGTGCCAAACCTGTTTGTCAACGGATGGCTTTATTCCATCCGCTTGACTGAGCTCCGGAGCTTGATTTCAAGACAAAAAACACCACTGTATTAGACTTACACGTGGACAACTGTGATTTTGGTGACTTGTATTCAAATTAGCATAATAACACTATTCTTGCAATTTTTTTTCACCACGTATGGTTGAAGAGCTATACTTCTCTACATTGTAAAAAAAGTTCAAATAAGGTAAGTAAGTAGGTTAAAATTCCTGTCAAAAGTGGGTTTCCTTCTTTTTGCACCGCCCTGTATATCTAGAGCGACGCCTGTAACCACCCGTGGTCTGATTTTCACGCCCTCGTTCTCGGAAGACAAGTGATGATGTATCTCCTCATTAGCCCATTGCTGTCTTCTTTTTTCTATGGCGACAGGATCAGTAGCGGGGGAAGGAGGTTAAAATACTTTGGTCTCGCGGGGCGGCGCAGACAATCAGGACTGACAAATCACTTTGGTCCAATAATCTGCTTCTCCAATTTGGTCCCTGGAATGGGTTCACTGTTGTAAAGGAAAAGCTTCCAATCAGTTTGAATTCTAATAGGCACCGAGAAGTTGAGTACACAATACATATTACAACATTTTGAGTGATTTGGGATGTTGTGTTGTGCTGTGCATTTTAAAAGAAAAAGAATAACAGATGTCAAAAGATAGGCATCGGTCTTACAATGTCCAAATTAAAAAATACTAAATATAGACTTCAAAAAGAAGACTTTTTATGAAAAGCCCGTTGCTCAGCAGGATTTTGATGGAAAACTACTAAAATATAATTTTTATTATTATTATTAATAACATTATTTATTATTATTATTAATTTCTGGTACTGAAACCAAGGAATCCTCAAAAGCGCCAAGGGCACTGTAGCTCACAAGCCTGAAGAAACCTGTGGAGACAATGAGAAGAGTTTACAATTTTAGAGGTGGGAGGAAAACTCCGGAAGAATATTCTGGGGGAAACCCACGGGATCAGGCAGGGACTGAAAACCCAAATTGGCCCAGGCAGGTATCCAACCTGGGTCACAGCGCGGCGGTGGAAGGCGAGGAGAGTACCGCTACGCCAACCGGCATGAGCATAACATGTAAAGTAAAACGTTGGTCACAGAGAGCACGAAATTCCATTGAATTGATTCAAAATGGCAATTCATTGAAAATCTTCTCATGCATCTGGTGTTCACAGTGGGCCAGATTTAGGCGTTACTGGTAATCCTATACAATAGTACTGCCCGGCTCACACGTGACAGTCAGTCAGTCAGTCTGTCAGTCAGTCAGTGAGATAGGCACAAAGGAACGTAATGCAAACCAAACGAAATGAAATAAATACAATTACTCAGAATCTTCAATTTTTTATACAAAGTTGTTAATCGCTGAGCTAGATCTCAAAGATAGTCTTCCGATTTGACGAACCCTTCTAACATGCCACTTCTGTTTTTAAATTAAAGACTAGTTAAGTTTAGTATCCAATTCATAGACGTCAACCGCTCTTTCCGGGTGGACCGTAATTATAAGACCATGCGAGTGTCGGTCATTCTCCGGCGAGTGCGCGGAGCAGGTGTCGGCGGGGGCAAGACTCGTGGTAGTCACCCTGTCGCTGGAGCCCTGACACGCGGTGCCATGTCCAAACAAGACGTTTTCCCCTTTAGCTTGGAGTCCAGCGCCCAAATATTGACCGTCGTTATTGAGAGACATCAATTATTTCCGGCCCGTGGGCTTAATTGTCTTCTTGTTTCCTTAGGACGGGAGAGATGAGGTAACATTGAGCACATATTCCCCCCCCAAAAAAAACCCCAAGTTTCCCATTGGTGAGATTACGATCACCGTTATGCGGCTTTCGGCCACTGGCAAGTATGGAGGGACTTCTATCGTGGAGCGGGGTGTAGCGTATAAATACCCCAGGCAACGCGCGATGGCGACCTCGTAGTCTCCAAGTCGGTCACCGAGGAGAAGCTACGGAGTGGAGCGGGGACTGGATTCACCTAAACTGAGCTTGTGTCATGTGGGTAAGTTCCTGCCGTATTATACTGTAATACCGTAAGTCTTATACCGCAACTATCCACTAGAGTGATTTTGGGTGTTTGAAGAAATCAAACATATTCGGGATTAAGACTTGCAATTTTTTTTAAAAGAAATTTATTGAACTTTATTTTCTGGTTATAAAAAAAGGTAAACATTTCACCCTAAGTTAGAAACCTGAAGAAACCTTTACAGAGAGAAGATAATTAAGAAACTCAATTTCGGAGGTGGCAGTGAAAATGACTCAGGTATGGTATGTCAGTGAGAGTCAGGGACTGAATTACCCAAATCCACTTGTTGGCCTTGGTGGGATTGGAACCCGTCCCCTAGAGATGGAAGTTCCGCTGTACCAAAACACATTGATTCAGAGGCCACACTGAGGTATCAAATTCCCGACATCACCTAGAGCACAAATTGACTGGGTTTCGATGTAATTTCCAAATCTAACTTTACTGTAAAATTTGTCATTCGAATTTTTCTGAGACTCGTTCTTAATATAACCAATCCAATTGTACTTCCATTATGGCTTACACTTTTTGTGTTTTTCAATTCATCTGTAAAAAAAAAAAAAAAAACCAGGCAAGTAGTGATGCCCTTGATGTTTTCTAGGGTTAATGTTGTTGTCATTTAGCCCCAATATAGTATCGTCTGTGACAATCTCCAAAGGTAGACTGCAGTCTTAAGACAATTCTTACACTCTAAAAAGTCCCGGGTCAGAATTGACCCGGAAAAGGGTCATGTGGGGCCTGACCCTTTTCTGGGTCAAAAGTGACACTTTTTTGGGTCCAAATTACACTGTGTAACTCATTTTTCGGGTCATTTTTTACCCAGAAATGGGTCGTTTTTGACCCGGATAAGGGTCAAGTCCCACATGACCCTTTTCCGGGTCAAATCTGACCCGGGACTTTTTTAGAGTGTACGATTTGCCAAGTGCCTTTAATTCTTCAAAATGCCATGTAATGCGCAGAGTGGTGCAAAATGGTCATTGTAAATGCCCCCCCCCCCAAAAAAAAAATGGCTGAGCTACGATGTTAATTTTTGTTGAAGATTTAAAGGGGCATCAGATTAATTTAGAAAAAAAAAAGTTTATTACTGCACAAAATGTTTAGAAAATCGTATGTATGGGCGGCTTGTGTTTCGCTTTTGAAACGCCTTTAAGGGTCTGTGCGATGAAGTTTTCCTAGTATTACATTTTGTGCAACTCTCTACTCCTCTGAAATGTGTGGAAACTGAATGACATTTCATT
The DNA here is from genome assembly GCF_015706575.1 of Patiria miniata. Classification (NCBI taxonomy): domain Eukaryota; kingdom Metazoa; phylum Echinodermata; class Asteroidea; order Valvatida; family Asterinidae; genus Patiria; species Patiria miniata. The sequence continues at coordinate 5,003,753 of NW_024037054.1, forward strand.
TTAGTTAATTTTATTGAAAAGCGCACTTCTTTACAATTCTTTTACAATTTACATACTCTTCCAGACAACTGAGGGTGCTGTTGCTGTGATGTCATTTCAGGAAGACACAGTTCAGTTTAGGGCCTTTTCTGTTCAAATTGTGGACCAAACATTTGCTCATTGAAAACGTTCGTGAGAAAGGGTTCTCATTGGCTTCCTGTCATGTACTTACACAACAACAAATCACCAATGAAAAGAAAAATTGATGACAGCAAAATATCAAAAATTCTTGCAACTTTTTGTGTTAAGATAACTGTAACATTGAGGTTTCTGTCCGGAATGACATCACAGTTTTGCTCATGAATATGGAAATTGGCATTATCATAAAAACCAAAAAGGTAATAAAATTACCCTTTAATATGGCAAACCGAAAATTGAAAATTAGGTTTATTGGGACAGAAAGGTGCATTTTCACGGATTGCATTAAAAAAAAACATTGCATGAACCCTTTAAAATGCTCCAGATGCAGTGTAAGTATTGAACTGCAAGTAAATCAGGGAGGTAGTTATCTTTTGGTTAGTTCATTAGCCAAAACGTTGGGTGGAAAACAACATAAACCCAAACCAAAATCGCCATCAACCTCCAAACCATTCGCTGATAGGTAGGTTACTTGTCCATAATACACCTGCATAGCCAGTGATATAACTTTCTGGAATGATCGAGCACAGAGTAGATAATTCTCAGTCGACACGCAATGAACCAATAATCAAGTGTTTTACTCACTCCCCTCTGATGATGAAAAGGAAATATTCGTCAAATCATTCTCACTCTTGAATTAAAATAAAAATTGAACCAAACCAGTTTACCAAATTAAAGTTAAAAGTCCACAATTGTGATGAAGCACATCTGCGTGCGACTTCGTTTCGTCAACATGTTATATTACATGTACTTCAGTGACATAATAGGAAGTGATCCATATCTTTTGCCCGATCATGAACTTTTTGTAATTATGTTTTCTTTAATAACAAAAGTACATTGCACCCATCTATTACGTAATTGCTGTTTTTTTTAATGAGCAGTGTCTTATCCGAAGCCTTAGAAATGAGATATTATTGAGTATATAATTATTATAATGTGGGTGTGGATTTTTCTATATAATAGGGTGCAAGTTTCACTGACAAATAAGAATCTAGAACTGCCTATACTGCACGGGAGAAAATGTACTAAAGGGTCATGCAATGTAATTTCTTTTAATGTAATCCTTGAAAATGCACCTTTGTGCCCCTTTAACCATATTTTATATTTTGCGGTTTGCCATTTTGAAGGCAAGTTTGGTGCTTTTTCGGTTTTTATGCTAATGCGAATTTCCATTTTCACAAACAAAAGTGTGATGTCATTTCAGGTAAAAACCTCATGACAGGTATTTCAGCACCATAAGTTGCCAGGAATTTGGATATTTCTGTGAAAGAACACTTATTTGGTGATCCGTGGACAGAACTTTAAAACGGTGTTTGTGTTTGATTAACATTCCGTACCTTGAAAAGTACATGAGTGATTGAATGATTCTTATGCTAAAAGAAGGCTTATTAATTAGGCTTTCATATCCTAGATTTTGAAAGTGCTTCGTGCAGAACTTCATTACAAAAATGGTCCTATATCATTTGGGTTTCCTTTTTTGACTCACCCTGTACATAACAAAATGTAGAAACAAATCAGGGAACAGGACATGGGCGGCACTCCCCCTTCTCTCCTAGTATCCCGATACAAGTGATATTATTAACCCACAGGCTGTCTGATCTGTACACGCTCATCAGCCGTAATTGCAAGCGACGAACAAGTGATAAAGCTGTGTCAATATGGTCAGTGCGTCGCAATAATTGCAGTCCCGTACACCGCGCGTTGCGTCACAAACGTCGCTCATTTATCAGTGAACTTTGCGTAGCTGCGCTCCCCGTGCAAATATTATGCAATTTAGCAGGCCTATTTCAATCTCGTTTTTGTTTTTTTTACAATAAATGACCAGTGATTGAATCAACTGAGAATTCTTGCACATGTTAAGCACACAACCAAAGAATGGGGCCTTATTCTTTTTTTTCTACCCCCGTTCTGGGCACTTATGCCATTTACCATTACGGGGAGATTTTTGAAGGCAAAATAATAGCGACAGCAAACAAGACGGGAAATGCGATGGCTATCTCTTCATTGTTTTTGTATCAGGTCCCGAGGTGGAAGGATTGTGTACCGATCTCATTTAGTCTACAAATACTTCTTGGGCCCAGACTTGATTATTAAAGTAGTAGGGTCTGGAGAGGCGGGGTCCGGAAAGAGGAGGCGGGAAGGGGGGGGGGGGGGTTGCAACAGAACACGACGTACCGATTTATGCTTTATAGGGTGGGTAGCAGCGTAGCACTAAGCTTCTTCGTTTGCAATTGTAATATAATAACAGTAGATGAGCAATAATTAAATAATTGACGTATTTTCTTTAAGGGGGGGGGGGTACGTAATGATAAAATACGCACTAATATATTCAAACGATGCCACAGGCCATTGTTAAGTCCTGCCATGCAGCATTGTCATCATGTAGACCTAATAAAATGTATACCGAACACATTAAGATCATACTATTTGTATTCTCCGAGGGTAGTCGAACTACGAGGGTGATACTACCTCCACTGTTGTGTTTGCCCTTGAAGAGATTGAAACTTCGCGTTGGTCATCAACGATATCTGATGTAAAGAACCATTATATGACAACCCTAACCTGGAGAAAATTGCTTAATAATAAGCGGTGAAGAGTGCCTAATACGAGGTGTTAAAGTAGGCTTTATTGATGGATTGTGTAGTTCAATGTTGCTGTAAATTTGGGATTCAGCCGTTGACACACCTAAGCTCAATTTCAACCAAGGGCCTTCCCCTTACTTAATGATTAATGGAAACATGACTGAAATTCCAGTTGACAAAAAGAAGCCCGCCCGTCCTTTGTGGGGCGGGCGTATTGGGAGGAAACACCCCCTTAAACCACCCCTAATCGCCCGACGAGAGAGACGGCAACAGCTGCCTCGCTCTAGTAGTGGAGAACTGGTTTTTCTCTTTTTCTTGCGTAGTGCGTTTTCCCCTCTTAAAGCCACTGAGGTAATTACTCGATCTTAGGAGTAGTTCGGCTCCATCCGGTTTTCCGGGCACCGGGATCAAGCCTTGTGAAGGCGGTGTGTACGCGGGTTGGTACGGTTGGGTCCGCTTTATTTGCCAGGTCACCCAACCCATGTCCGCTTGCCGGTTGTGTTATATTAATGTATGCAGGCCTTTTACTGATAGATGGTTTGATGCGTGATTACACAGCATAATGCTTTGTCATTCAGCTAGTTTGTGTGTGTGGGCAATTTTTTTCATACTCGGTTTATGACGCAATGATTTTAGCTGCGGGATAGCATCTCAACAAATCATCGTGTCTCTCGGTTAGTTAGCAACAAACGTTGACATTGTCTATTTTGCTCCTACATAATTTTGACCGGTTCAACCAAACTTTGTCAAAAGTATATCTGTAGCCCAGCCCCAATATGTCACATGACCATGTTGTCAAAGGTCATCATGGGGTCACTGGGGTCAAAAACCTGATTTATTTTTTACTCAAAACACTACTTCTTCCAGAAATTACATGGCACAATCACGGGACTTATGCATGAACACGAATTCGTTGGCCTGCAGCTTCCGAGATATTTCCGATCGAGCTTGAAGCGTTTATTGTTGTTACTTACCTTCCGGCATAGATTTCCCTTAATTTCCTAAATTAAGAAAAAGATCTTCCATTTGGGTTAGTTTGCGTTGTTCATCCTACTCGAGAAACCTTGTTTTTGAAAAAGAATTTTTTTTTTTCATAAGGGAATGATTTGTGATCCGAAACGGCGCAAAATCATGTTACCAGTTTTACCATGCACCTGAAGGGAAAAGACTCTATCACTGAATTCACTTTTTGATAAGCCTTCCTTCTTAATCTTTTTGCTTGATCGTTTTGAAAGCTCATGAACCAAGGTTATTAGATTGCGTCATTTGTGATGGTGCGGGCATGGGTGGTATTAAACTGGTTTGATTCAACTGGGGTCAAAGTGCATCTATATGTTAGTAGATATAGATCCATTTTAGCTGCGGGTAGCAGCTCTACAAATTAGCATGTCTCTCCGTTAGTCCGTATACGTTAGTTAGTTAGTTAGTTGGTAACAAACGTTGACATTGGCTATTGCTCCTACATATTTCAACCAAACTTTGTCAAAAATATCAGGAGTCCAGCCCCAACACTTGGGTCAAAGGTCACCACGGGGTCAAGGTCAAAATAACGTCTAATGTCAAATAAGCTCAAATGACAAAAGTAGCGCTGTCAACATGGCTTTTGGTCAAACATTAAAAAAACGTCCATGACGACCTCTTCGTCTGACCTACAGTTATGGGTCAAAGGTCAAAACTGGTCAAATTTCAAAGTAGCTCAAATGACAAAAGTAGCGCTGTCAACATGTTATGGCCTTTAAAACATTTCCATTGTGACCTCTTCATCTGGCCTACAGTTATGGGGTCAAAGGTCAAAATAAGGTGAACACAAATTCGTTGTCCCGCAGTAAGTGGTTAAAGGTGGATCGGGGAGGGTCGCAATGGGTGCCATGGCCCCCAATTTAAAAAAAAAATGGAGTAATATAAACCCGAACAGGAGGGAAGACGAATGCGTTGCAATCGATGGTTCTCATCTGAAGCACGTTCCAAAAGCGTTATCCGCATGCCCATATAATTTTCATCATCCGATGAAACCTCCTCCTTCAATATTATTGTAGAAAAGCAAAAACAACTTCATCATGAAAGGAACCGAATATTCTGAAAACTAATGGAGCAAATTAATCTCCGACTGAAGCTGATCATAGTCTAGTCCGCTGGAACATGATCGGTATATCACACTTGAAAAAAAAGCTTGTAATTAGTGCAATCGAGTTGTATTATGAGTATGTAACAGTAATATTCGAGAACGAATTGGTTTTGTCTCAGTTTAATAAATCTTAAATCCCTGCACTTGTTCGCTGCAATCACTCTCTAATGATGATAAATAGACCGCTTCCACAACACTGATTGTATACACGAGGCCTGCTTTCCTACCTGCCAGCTCGCCCATTAACACTGACTCACGGTGTGTAATCAAGGTGTCTATATTATCAGCGCGAGGGGTGCCAAGGGGGCCACGACAGTGACGCCTCAGGCTCGTCTTTCCCTCTGCATCGGCATCGACAAAAGGCGCGCCAACAGATACAGTCTCTATCTGCTGGCCCGCGATAGGGACGATGGGATTAACCCGATCTTGCCTTAATACTTGTGATGGGACTGTAGCTGACATTTCACCGGTCTCTATTTTGTTTTTCTGCAACCAAGTATAGTCATGTGCAACAGATCACGTGATTGATATCATATATTACGTGATTTGAAAGCCATTCCAGTTAACATATGACGCATGCGCATTATGGTCAGTGACCATACTCGGTTGCAGAAGGAAAACAAGAAGTCCTTTGTAGCTTTCAGCCCGGGTTCACCCGTTGCAGTCGCCGGGAAGAAGAACACAAACAGGCGCTCGGCTCATCTCTGGAACTCCCTGGCAAAGGGGTTATGAAAAGCACCACCCGATTCTGGGGCCGGGGGGGACACACCCTTCCGGAAAGGGAGAGGGGTAAGAGCCCAAAATCAGATCGCTGTGGCACTACTCAATATTCGTCTCCCCCACTAGTGAAGGGTCGCATTAACTGAACCCCTTGTCCACTAGTGAAGGGTCGCATTAACTGAACCCCCTTATCTGTTTGAAATTGAAAGTGTGTATATAGGGAAAGGTTCAAGGCTAATCAGAAGGATTTGTCCGATGATGATACAGGGGAAGCGAAGCCTGTGTCGGGCATGACTTGGGAGTAGGGGAGTTCTGTCAGTTGATAGGGTAGGCTAGAGAAGAGATCGTGACTTGCATACATTATCACTACCTGCTCGCACTAGGTGGTGGTGGTTCTGCTGCATCTGGTCTTTTTGTACGATCCTGGAATATTATGCTTACTAATCATCGACACAACAAGGAACTTTGGAATTTTAACATCTTTCTGGAATTATCTTGATCGAGGGAGACTTCAGTAAAGGTAATTTTTCTACATTCAATCAGATACCTGATGCAAATTTGCTGTATCGAATTTGCAGCTTTAGTAATTGGCTTATTAGAATGCGCAGGGTGCCAGTACAAAGTGAGCGATAAAAAGAAATGCTTTATTTCTCTTTTAAAAGTTACCCGTATACTTTTTTTAGTCTAGTCATAGCAATTCGTATTTGACTTCCGGTATGTGTTTCCTCACTTCCGGTAGGGGCTTCCTCCTACAATTCATAATATTTGACTCATATTTACGTCCTGCTTGGCCCAGATATTTGATCATCTCAGTCCAACTGTTGAGCCATTCACCGTTGTCACGGACTGGGCCTGGGGTGAGCTGTACGACCCGTGTCGCACGGTTGTAACTCGGCAGATGTCCCGCCAAGTTTCCCGTCACGATAGCTGTTTTTGTTTGATTTGGCGGCACGGTCTCACAAAGCCGGAAACCCCGCCGATGTTAGGCAAATTGCTCACTTAAAAAAAAAACTTGCCTTCGTGCATATATGATGGTCATATGGGGTAAGGTTTAATCGGTGAGTTGTATGCCATAACGGCTGTTTCATGTGTCCTCGACGAAAGGTTCCTTAAAATTGCTAAAAGGAGAAAATCAAGCATAAGGATTAGACAATTTCTCAACGACTGTTTGCTAAATTTGTTGGAATTCAATGAGCCTTTCGACTCAAGTGGGACCTGACTGCCCTACAATTGCTGTGTTCCGGTTTTTGCGCCGACGACTGATTCATGAACACAAACATAAGCGGGGGAAAAATGATTGGCGGAAGGCAACCCGTGGTTCAAGAAGCGGGAAACCGATCACCAATTTTTCAAAAAGTGAACAACAGACTGAGAAAGCCTTTCTGTGATCAGGCTCAACCGCTCGACAGTAGCCGCGAGGTTCGCAAACCTGGGACACTTAGGAGTGAATTAAGAACTCGAATTACCCGCCCAGGATGGAGTCTTGTTTGTCAAAAAAAAATGCCTGTTTTCCTTTTTTGTGTGTTGTACTTCCTCGGGTCCCGTTGCGCATACCCGTGGCAATGGATTAGCGATGTTTGTTTTTCTAAAGAGAAGGTGGGTTTTCGGCGGCTTTTTTGTCGGCCGTCTGCACTGTCAGTGTCGTGTCTGTCTCGGCTTTTGTTGCGGCTCTGCTGCGCGCCCACTCAGGACCAAATTCAGTTTTCACGATTGTGAGAACGAAAAGTTGATAGTACTTTTGACTTAAGATGATGAGGGTTGTCAGACTCAAGGATTCGGTGTAGTGGCCTCTTTAAGCAATAAGATGACAAACAACTGTAGTCTGATATGGGGGGGGGGGGAGGGCGTGTCGATGCCTAACAAAATGTGGCGATAAGAATACTTCTCGGAAGAAAACATCAATTAATGATGACAATCGGTATTTTTCGGAATTATTTTCGAAAATTAATTTTTGGAGAAAGTACGCGTTGAAAAAAAAACTTTATAAGGGCAGACAGGTGTCTCCTTAGCAATTCAAACAAAGGCACTATAAATATACTTTTAAATTTTACTAGACATTGTCGCATAATAACTGCATCCAATCGAGAATTCTTCGTTAGTTCACTCTTTCCCCTGATATTTGGTTGGATCATTGGATTTCGTCCGGTGTTGCAAGCCTATGCAAAATATAGAACTACGGAGAACGACATTCTTGCACTGTGTTTTGGTTCAACCTTCTTCGTTTCCCGAATGGAATGACTCATCTTAATTAGTCACCTTATTCTCGAGTCTACCATCTCAAATCGAAAGCGAGGTGAGCTGTAAATTACCATGAGTATACGAATGAAGCTGATGCAATAGAGTACAATTGTCGCAGATTAACCTCATTTTGATCCGATGAATATTTCTCGATTAAAAGTCAAATCAAGGCTAGCACTGCAATAGTTATAAAGTAGTCTGGCGCCTTCCCGGTAACGAGTGCACTACTAATAAATCAAAACAGATTCGCGAAACAGGACATTAATGGCAGTCTCGTGTGTAACGCCACATTGCTGAAGAAACAGCATTAAGTTTATGGAACTAGATGCTGACTTCTTCAAGATGACACTGAGGCAGTGCACAAACAGTAACGTGTATATCCTCTTTTATATTTGTTGTCATCTTATTGCTTTCATATCGTGTTACTGTCGTTTAAAAGATTTCCTGGTCATTTGCGGAAACGAGCGGGAAAGAATGATAGAAAGGAAATTCGATTTAATTCGATCCGGCCAGAGCCGTTTTCGTTCATATGCACCTAACGCACGTCTGCACCTCATAACCGATACACACTCCCTCTTCAGTTCGTTGTGCAAATAATCTCCACACCTGATCGTGTCGTATATACACGCAAGCATTATCTCCGGAATGATATTGATGAGTTCATCATTTTCCCGCGCGCGCCAAAGTGTCTATTGGTTTGTTTGTTCCTAGAGGTCTGGCTGTGTTGATTAAAGAAAGTGTTCTTAAGGATCTCTCCCCCCCCCCCCCCCCCCCCCCCCCCCCCGCTATACCTACATCTAGCCGATGCGTGCAGCCTGAGTGTGTCCTTCTACCAGTGAAGACTCGGCCCACGCAGGATAAATATTGCTTGCGATTCCCTCAGTTCTGATTCAACAAACAAATTCTCTTTGCCGAATCAACATCGGTAAATATGTAATGATTGCAATCAGCGAGTAGAAGAGGACATAGCGGTGCGATTCAACAACCATGAAGTTGTGTACCTGGCTCGCCTGTGATGATTGTCATGCGATGTCATTTGCCGTCAGTCGGGCTGTCTGCGATTCCATCATGAGGAAAAGGTCTCAATTTGTGTAATATTCAGTATATCATTGTGTTAGTAACAGACTGGCACAGGTGTTGACTAAAGTCTTAAAGGCAATGGCACCACTTCCCAAAGGAAATGTGGTTTTCCGATCTATAGGAACAATACAGTGAATCGGAAAGAGGTTATTAAAGCTTATTAATTAATTACTTTATTAATTTCAACTGAGTAGATATATTTTTTGACAAAACCGTGAAAGTGCTTCTTCATTTTTTTTCTCGACGCAGAGCAAGTTTCACGTTTAAAGCTCTATCCTGCGAAATGTTCACTGATACGTTTTGATCCCCTATTTATCACTCGGGAAAACAATTCTCATTCACGGATATGTAACAGATTTCAAACTAAATTAAGTTCGGTCAATTCTTGGCAGTTATTGAAAAGCCGTTTTTTCCTTTCTCGGGATAGGTTGGTCCTACTATCGTGAAGAAATGATTGTACTTCCTATTTTCTAAAAAAATAAATAAAAAAATAACGGCATCATAGGCGCAATGATTTCATAGGATGCTGATCCTAGTATTTACTTACAATCAAGCAAGATATTTCGTAACATTATGGCAGTTTCATTTGTGAATGTTTGCGAATGGTATCCATTACCTTAAACAAAACTGGGCTATTGAGCAACTCCTCCCCAACGTCTAGTCTATGGAATATCCCCTTGCACATCAAGGGTTTATGATATGCGAGCAAATTCGGCGATTAATTACGCAAAACAAGACTGCCTCTTGACCTCGAGATTCTGACCATTCAGCGGGCGCCTTCTATATCGGGTCTTCGGTAACCGTTTTGAAAGCCAATGTCGGGTTTTATTAGATGTCTTTGCCCGTGGCTGTATGGCATCCAAATTGACCAATCAACAGCTCAGTCCGGATTTCGGAATGAATGACGCCATGTCGACTCCGACTGGCTAGCGCGCGGGGTCACATAACTTTGCATGCTTAGGTATATCAGACGTTGGACCGGAGACAGAGGGGCTCCATTGGACAACGCTTGATACTCAGACTACCCAACGTCAGCGTCGGAAAAAAAAATCAAATCCTTTTTATTTCAGGTAAATTAGTGAATAACAGGTGGTATCCAAATAACTAACACGTAAAGTAATGTCACACCGGATAGAATATCAGAATAAAATAGCCCAACATTTTTACCCTATTTTATTTTACAAGGTTGAACCAGGTGTGTTTGGACGAGTGTTCACGTCAATTTGTATTCTTCAATTTCGTCGGATGATTTAATTACTGTTCCAACCATGGATAAAAATAAGTACTACGCAGAGAAGAAGCTTTTAATTAATGAATAAGCAAGCTAATTCATTCCATCAAGTAGATCGGATTTATTAGTACGGAAGATAGGTGATACAAATTTATATGTACAAATATTGCATTTATTACACAGAATATGTCATGAGAAAGAAGTTGGCTATAGGGCCATCGCAGATTTTTTTTCTTTGAAAAAAAATATAGGTAGAATAACAAGCAATGGCAGCCATTTTAAGATTTTTGAAAATTGCTTGTTATTCTACCTCTATTTTTCCAAAGGACAAATCTGCGATGGCCCTATAGTCAAATATCTTGCCTAAGACATACTCTGACTGTGTGCCAAATGCCACGCTTGTATCGTCAAAGGCACAATTCCCCTAGATATTGCCCCTATCTGCCCTCCTAGCCTATATCTTTGGTTCTACGTCGTGTTCATAATCAAGCTTAAGAAGGCATGGCAAAATATAGAAAATAAGGAAAGATCACATTTAAAGGCTCAATAGAGTCGACAGCATGTGAATTGGCCTCGTGGTCGGTAACTGCACCATGACAAAGCGTTTACTTGCCAAACAACATACTTCATAAATCACTGTTTTCCTCTGTACATAAAACCCATCACAATTTTAATGAAAACATCAATCAACGCACAATACGAACTTCCGAAATGCCACTGTTACGCGAGCTAGTTACTGTAATTACTCCGAAGTAAGCTCGAAAATAGGTTGTTGTGTTTGAAAAAATCCCCTCAGAATGGATGCCTAACAGACCTGAAGAGTTAAAAAAAAACTACCTAGCTCTGTCATGGTACAGAATCAAAAACCAAGATCCGACGTTGCGTTCGCTGATATCCGACGTAAGATGAGGACGACTTTCGGCATATTGAACACGCACAAGTCTGACCGTCTGCATCACGAGTGTATAATTAGGTTAGTGTAGTGTGTAATCAGTGTTAGTGCTGGGTTTGGTGAGTGTAAATTAGTTTGGAGACAGAATAAGGAGAGCATGGCTCGGTTCATATTGGAACAACCGGCTAAGTTGGTCCATTTCACTTACTTGTCACAGCTTATGACATGATTATTGAGCCTGCAATCTGCACGAAGATTGTCTCAAGTGCGGGAAAATGGGTCAGTCATCGGTAAAACCATCTAAAACCATCTTTCCAAGTCGGTGGTTTTCCCCCTTGTTGCACCACTCTATCCATTCCAGCCTCTGTCAAAATCTGATCTATTTTAAGCTCTGTACTGCACCCAACGCTCACCGTTTCTCCAAGAAAACAACGAACAGTTCAGGAACACCCATCGGGTGCAAGCAAGCCAAAAGAGGGCGCACTCCAATTCCTATATAAGGGTCCGTTTGAAACGAGGTCCCCCGCGCTGCTCCGTGCCGAGACGTTTCGTCACCAGCTGTTCCAAAGTCCGACTATAAAGATATTGTGAAAGTTTCTCCTCCTTCCATTCGGCCTTCGGTCATCCTTGACTCCACTTCAACGCAACTGCAGGCTGCTGGCTCTCAGCTGATAACTGGGAATTTTTCTCAGGCAGTTTTTTCCCCTCCAACGCCAAGTTTTCTCGAACTCTGTTTCGGACTTATTTTCAGACTTCTTCATCTGTAAGCTCTCCTCTTCCAAACTTGCGTCGGGTCTTGGTTTTACTAGTTACCGGAGTTCCTTTTGTACTATCGCGAGGATAAGTTGACGTTCGGCCAGAAGATTAACAGGAGTGTCCTTTCTCCAACTTCAAATCTCTGGTAAGAAGTAAAAAAAATAAAATAATATTCTTTCGTATTGAATATCAGTCTTGATCTTGGCCATTTCTTGGTTGAAACTGTTCATCATATGACATTGTTTGAAATTATTTTACCATATCATTTTATGATTTCTAAGAAAAAGGGACAAAGGTAATCTTGTATTGAAATACCAGGTTGTCGTTGTAACAGATAACACGAATCATGTACGATGCCGAGTGAAGTAGAATGATCCAAAATGAAACTAGACCAAAAATATTGTATTTCTGGAATGTCAACTGCTACGATGTTTTGAAATAGTATGCAAAATGCTATCATTTATCAATGGAATTTTATCTCAGGTTGATGATGGTTTAACAAGCATCGTTGCTATCAGATATGCCATCGAATGGCTAGGTTGAGGAAAGAAGACAAATAAGAAATGACGTTTAGGTGAAGACATTTTCCAGACGTTAATCATCAACAGAGCGTGTATTTCTAAGACAATACCGTGCTACGCGCTGTAATAATGTTTGAGGGCGGAAGTTGGTTGTTTACGCATGCAACACATCTGGTAACCATGCAGAGACAACTAATTGGCGCTTATTAAGACCGAAGGTATAAATATGGGGAAATGAAATAATTTATCAAAATGATAATCATAGGCTGGAGTTAGTTAGTACTAGGGACATTATATGTCTGGTTTTATTCATATTATGTCACCGTCCCTATATATTGTCACCTACTCACCTTGTCACATATAGGGTAGTTTTTGCTGTTGCTTCGGTATCCCCGAATGATGTCTTTCGTGACAAATTTCCAATGAGTGACATGTCATTTTCTTCTTCTTCGGAATAATCTCGGCCAGTTGACGTGAATGTTGTCTTCTTGTCATCGTCAACGCCGTGTCTAATGATACAGTCATTAATTGTCATACGAAAACTAACATGTTGAATATCTTTGGCTGGAACATTCTGAGGGATCTCGGGACTGATAGCGACCTTTAAATAAAACGTGCACGTTCGACTTTCATTGCTGCAAATTTGATGAAAACAATGGCTACCGCGCAGACTAAATAAACATCGCTTTTTTTCCCACTGGAAACTGAACATTCTTTTCCATTCTACCCACAACAAGTGTTATCCAGACACAAATCTCGACCATTTCCCCAATGGAAATTGAATTACAGAGAAAACAAAAACGATAGTTAAAGGTGCTCGAGTTCAACCTTTCTCGGACAAATTATCGGAACTTTTGAGCAGAGAAGTTTGGCTGACGAGCAAGAGGCAAATGTGACAGGTTTTCTTCTGGGACTTTCCATAAATAATATTTTGTGTATATTATCATTGTTGCCATCGTGGTTATCGCACACTTCAAACCTGTCACAGTTTTCCTGTTAATATTTCACCATGGACTTGCGCTACGCAAAGCAACCCAGACCGTTTCTTGTAGACCCCATGATGTGGCCCACAATAATGCCTTGGTTCCGGCTTCCTCCGTACTGATTTGTTTTGTGTCTCTGCAGCATGCGAATTTTAAAAGTTTCCCCTATGGGACAACGTCAGGTAATGTTGTGATTCCACCCATTGCTGACGTGCCCTACTTTCCCGCCTATTTTTTGTCTGGCAAGAGGAACAGTATGATACGTGATAGCGTGGTCTGCCTACTGTCCCCCAAATCCTATTGTAGCTCAAACTAAATCCGTATTCATTTTTGGTTAGCCACTAATCCAATGCCACACACTTGACCTAGAGTCGTTTTTACTGGGAAAAGCACTCTTGGGCTGTCAGGGAATTTTTGTTTTATTTTAGAGACAGTTTTTGGAGGGACGGTCTTGCAGGGAATTCCTTTTTATCGGTATTAGCGGATCACGCTTGTCATGATGTAAGGCTAAAATAAGGACTTGCCCCCGGGGGAAATTGTGGGCTCCGCCCTTCTTAAAGTGCGGTCGGCCTTCCGATGTATGCAGGTTCACCACCGCTCCCTGCTTTTGAGAAAAATACCCGATTTTTTTCCCACAAACTATTAATTGGGGCCTTAAGCTTAAAATCCTAGTTTAGCTTGAACTAAAAAACTCCCTGTGTTGATATAGTAACTTTTTACTATATCAATAGCGGCCTGGACAATGTCGCAAACGACTGTTTGCAAGTCGCGAAGAATTATAAGAAAGCTTGATTATATCTCAGGTAGGCCTATGTGATGGTTGATAAAAAATCCAAAAGAATGTGTGCAAAATATGTTCCAGACCAAAAAAAATATTTTCGTCCACAAGAAATTTAAACATAATCAGCTCTGTCTGAAAACGTTCAAACAGAACCTGGCCCAAGGGGAAAACAGTGGAGGCGCATTGGCTAGAAATTTGCCGTAAACAAGACAAAAGTGACCAACATAAGGGAAAACGTGGAGGGCGTTGGCCACGTTTAAGAGCAAGGTATTATGAAAACATTCATGACAAGGCAGATTGGCGATGGCCGGATCCATTTTAGCAAGGGCGTGGCTTGGGATGTTTGGCCTCCCTCTCTTAATAAATCTCCATTTTAGGTCTGGCAGATTAGCGGGGGCCTGCGACCCCCCTCTTTCTCCCGGTCGTCAGTGCCGATACGCCGCTCCATCCATCATCTTTCCCCAAAACAGTTTTCTGACAAAATGTGACGTAGATAAGGGGGTCAGGATCCCAAGAGGTTATCTCAGAGCCCAAATATCAACGAGGTCTCTCTTTTATCTCTCGGTGCAAATGTGATCTTGGAACGAACAAGACGAGACGAGCTCGGTCACAGACCAACTTGGTCTGAGGGGTCTACAGGTGGTCATCTGAGTCAAACTTTTGGATCAACGACAGCCTGATGCAAATCTAATTCACAAGTGGCAGTCAGCAGACTTGTATTAGAGTCACCAAACATCGAGTCCAAGTCCGAGTCCGAATCACCTCTCCCGAATCCGAGTCCGAGTCCCCGCAGGTCGAGTCCGAGTCTGAGTCCCGAGTCATATAGGTCGAGTCCAAGTCCGAGTCACGAGTCACAAAGGTCGACTCCGATTCCTATCCGATTCCGAGTCACGGGCCACCTTTAACAAACTAATACTGAAACTAAATGAAAGGTGCTGCTAAAACCTCACAGTGTAAATGCTTCCATTTTTTCACAGCTTTTCTCTAATTTAATGAACTGGAAATAAGGCAAGGCACCAGTGTCTGGAAAGGATAATCTGGTACCAAACACTATCAAGCTTGCATTCACGCAATACGAAGCTTGTGGGCGCTGGGGTACATTATCGGAAACAAGCAAGCCACACGTGATGTGTATGAAGATGCGTTTCTTCTGCACCGCACAGACTGCAACGCTTGCTCAGGAGAGGATCGTCTCCAAAAATTGTAATTATATTATTGGAAAAAAACCCAAGTGATTGTGGTAATTTTGGTTGAGTTCCGAGTCCGAGTCCAAGTCCGAGTCTTCAGGGTCGAGTCCGGGTCCGAGTCATTTGTCATTGTGACTCGAGTCCGAGTCCGAGTCACGGAAAATGGGACTCGAGTCGGACTCGAGTCCGAGTCCGAGTCCGAGTCACGAGTCATACAAGTCTGGCAGTCCGTGAGTCAGTCAGTCAGGTATACAAAGGGGACTGTAGGCTGGCCCTCTGGGACCAGCACAAACCGAGATAGCCAATTTACTATAACCAGAGATAACCTATATTTCGAGAAGTTTGCAAATACTTGCCAAATGCTCCCCAAACATGCGGTCTCGTCAACATGTTATAGACGTCAACAATTACGTTTTTAAAATGGGTAAAAAGTCACCCAAGTTTTTACCACATTACACTTTTTAAAAACCACAGTCGGATCTGGAAATCAGATAAATTTGCCCCAGCTTCCGTACTTGTGACCCTTAGAAAGAGCTGAATTTGACATTTTAGAAAAAGCAATGTGCATAGGTTATTTTATGAATGACGTATATGACAGGCACTTATTTTGCAATATCAACTACGTATTTTGTCATGCAGGACCAAAACACAATTCAATTTCGTACATTCAACACAAATTAACTTTAAAAAGTCGTAACCTTCAAAATAATATACCCTAGTTGCTAAATATTTTTTGATACATCTTGAAACTCTTAAACTTTAAGGTACAGTTACAGGTTTTTTTTTACAAAGAAATAAACAGGCACTTGATATATCAAGACAAAGTGAAGACTTTATAATCCTGCGATTATTGTGTAATCTTCACCTGCAAACGACCAACAATATGGTGTTCTTCATTTAAAACTTGACGGGTTCATTTTCAAATATTGGTTTGCAGTGTGTCATTATGTTTGGAAATAATTAGCA
The DNA here is from genome assembly GCF_015706575.1 of Patiria miniata. Taxonomy (NCBI): domain Eukaryota; kingdom Metazoa; phylum Echinodermata; class Asteroidea; order Valvatida; family Asterinidae; genus Patiria; species Patiria miniata. The sequence continues at coordinate 5,019,992 of NW_024037054.1, forward strand.
AAACCCTCTCGTGTCCACCTGATTAACATACGTTTTCCAATTAAAGGGGGAAGTATAAGCACCGATCAGTCATTTTGTGGGATAAGTGTTGTGGTATCAGTAGCTCTTCAAACGCCGCCTCATCCAAACGAGTGTCATTATGTTTCCCCGTTTGATGCCAGCAATAAAACCAGCGGCATTTATATTGCTCACTCGAGCCCGCTTCCTCGTCTAGAAAAAAAGGAGAAGGAATTGAAGGACTCCTCTCGAGTGTCAAGGCCTGATGAGATTTTTTTTGTGATTGAGGAAAAGGAAAACAAAATGAGGAAAGTGATACAATTTGGTTCATTTCCCGCGCCGCGCGTAGGCGAAAACTACCGTGCCATCCATCAAACTATCGCCCGACTGTTGCCACGTTTTCTTCCCTTGGCGTAAAAAGCAAGGAAGGCTTGCTGCTGTTTTCTTAGACTAGTCCAAGTGTTGTGTGTGTGTGTGTGTTTTTACTAGAGGTGTGTGTTTTGTTCGGGAGGAAAAAATATTTATCGTCGATGCCGTAAATTACCGATAATGACAGCAGGCCCCAGCAGCCTCGGGGCTGGCTGCAATTCACGGCTGAGTTGTGGAGATGTTGACTACGAGATGACGTCACATGAGACCTTCTTTTAACGGGATTTTCTTTTAATCAAACAGTGAATTTAGGAGGTGCGTGTGCAACGATATACGTAGTTTGTCGTCACGGGTGAGGTCCGTTGTAAAAGGAAGCCAAGTCGCGATAACAGGGGATAAATAAACCCTTTTGAGTTCGTGTGTTTGAAAGTTTGTTCAGATAGCTCGATGGGGGGGGGGGGGGGGGGGCCTTAGGCCTGATTTTGTTTGTTTGTGATGTCACATTGCCGTTTTAAAGCAATACGAACTGAGGACTATAGCGATTGAAAATGTGGCATTAAATTTCGACACAATTTGTAAGAGTTTCTTATTTAAGCACAGCTGCAGTTCATTGTCATTTTCTCTCTGGAAATTGGACATCTGTACTTGATAAATTTTGGATCATTGCTTTGAAACAGATTGAATCTGAATTAGCTAAAGACACATTAAAAAGTGCTACCTTCGGTATTTCTATCCGAATAAGAAATGAAGTGTACAAACGACGTCGAAAAAATATCGAAAACTAGTGAGTCCGCGGTCCACGACATTGATCATAAAAATGGAAACATACCTTTAGCCCCTAGTGTTCAACATTTACCACAGTGATAAATCAATCGTAAAAATAGCTCCAAAAACCACATCATCACCCACAATAACCGTTTAATTTATTGCCCACTCGTGACAGCGGAAAACGCTCATTACAAAATGACAAATCCCACAAAATGTGCCAACGCAACACAGCACAACTCTTTCCGCGGTCGTGTCCCAGGACCGGAGCTATAAAAGCGACCCCGCAGCGACTATTTGTCCCCGACATTAGCCCCCCAGTGGCAGGGGAAGGCGCGGTGTCCAGCGGCCTAAAAAGCCGGCCGATACGTACGCGGCGCGGTGCGGTGATGTAAACACGGCCGGGCTCTCGCCGCGAAAATTACATTCACGCGTCGCGGGGCTATTAAGCGGGCAGGCCGCGGACGACGGGGCTACAAAGGACCCGCCGATACGGCGGGATGTTAGCGGATCGTGCTCCCGTGGAGGGAGGGAAATACCGACCCAGTGGGCGGAGATTTATGCGGCTACAAGTCTATTACAAAGAGGAGCATTTAGAATGATTGATGTGCACGCTGTAGATTGCGCCGTGTAGAATTTAAAACTTACATCCGCAAACAGTCGTGGAACCTTACGCATGCATTTACTTCACCTCGTGTGACATTGCGCATGCGTGCACTCTACTAGGTCACGTGATATCAACTAAGTAGTGTCAGGCTAACTTGCCAATGGATTTGAATCTTGAAAACGGTAGAATATAAAGTAACATGCAAGAAAATTGTTTGAATAATCAACATGTCTATAAAAGGATATCTGGACCAAGAAAGAACATTATCAGTTGTACGAAGGCTGTCATTTTAAAATGCTTGTCAACATGGGGAAACATTTTCTAAATTTTCACCATTGCCCGGCAATTTGCACCCACAATTCAAGTAGTTGTTCCCTCAAAGTCCCCCCGGGAACCCACTCGTGTAACCGGTTCTCTTCTGAAGGGCGCCATTAAGGATTAGCCCATGTGCGTGCCCTTTGATGAATGTGTTTTGGATTCCGGACACACCTTGTTGGTATACTAGGTAACCAGCAAAGGTCAACGGTAGTAGCAGGAGATGAGACTTGATCAAGTCCACCCGATAGAGGGCGCCGAAAGACACACGTGCATGACGTCATCATTTGAAGGGGTTTCTAAATCTGGGCTAAGTTTTCAGGATCTGCTTTTAGACATTTAAGGCCTCTGAAAGTTCGAGCATATCTATATTGTTTTTGGAAATTAAAGGTTTTCAAATGCTACTTGCGCCGGTTTGAAGCCGACGTCGGAGACAACCGTGGTTTAGAAAACTATCATGATATATGCGCTGCCTTTAGGGCTATTCCCAAATGTGTATCCCCACACTGGCCTGGCCTCCTTAAAAAGTTCTAAGATAAGACACATCAGTCAACGCTTCTGGGTGTTGAATTCGATGCCAATGGGTATTACATCGGCTTTCCGCTTCAAAATTCACTTCAGGATATTACAAAAGGTTAGGCCCGCCAGAATTCCGCGCTGGAATCTATATAAATTGATTTATCGAAGATAACATTCTGCATGTGAAACATTTGTGAACGTGGCTGGCAGTGACCATTTTTGTAATCATACAGCATTTTTTTTTACGTCGTATTTCCGCGAATGTTACAAACGCGAACATGATTATGTCAGTTTTTATATTCTCCTTGACTCAAGCCCGGTTCATACTTCATGCGAATGCGAATGTGAAGCGAATTTGACGTCATTAAACATTTGCTGCGAAATTCGCCCGAGTTGAAATGTGTTCAACTTTTGCGAATTCGCAGCGCGAATACTTGCCACGACGTCACAAATTCGCGTTGGCATTCGCTTTCGCGCCGAGTATGAACCGGGCTTTAGTTGAGAGCCATCATCGCAACCCTTAACAGCAGTTTCTGACAGTTTGGAACATTGATGAGTACGCTGTAGTAAGAGAATGCATGCAGCAGGACTGACACCTACACGGACAAACGGACTGATGCTGAGACAAACCAGGAGCAGTCGTGTCCAGCCTCTAGTGTCCTGTTGGTGCCTATCTCATTGACTGACTGACTGACTGACTCGCCGACCATGAAGGAAGAAAAACAGACTGACTAACTGAATGACTCCCCGACTCTCCGACTGACCGACCGACTGACAGACTTTGCCACTTATGACTTAGACTGGATACCTATCGCACTTACTGACTGGCTTATTAGACTGGTATGGGACCAACTTTACTGTGCTCGCTACAGTCGTGTCGGGAAGCAAGCAGCGAAGTTAACGTGTGAAAGCTAATTTCAGTGCTAGACTGATTTTTTGTGTGTGGTCAGGTCAGTGTTTCTGCCGCCATCTTTGCATTTCTTTTTATGTTGTTTCTTGCAGATAAGTAACCTATCAACGATGAGGGCGCTACTCCTCATCGACGTCATTTTCGTCGTCCTGGCCGGGCCAATCAGCGCCTGGCAGAAGATCTGCGGGGAGCAGCTAGTGGAGACTGTGTCTGTGGTCTGCAGCACGAGGGGGTTCTACAGTCATCGGGTGGAGAAACGAGAAGGTGGGTTGCTGGAATAGTTGGGGGCAGACTAGTAAATAAATTACTATAGACACGTTAAATGCCTTCGAAAATCGTGTAAAATATTCTCCAAGTTTTCAAGACCACATTAAATTAAAGCTTGATTACCCTCTTTATTAAACCGATCCACTGCTCTATTGCAAGCAAAAGAGGAACTTTTGGATACAATTTCATCCCAAGGGCGGATCAAGAACACAATTTCTTTTTTTGTTGGGGGGGGGGTGCAAATAAAAGTTGGTCCGCCAAAAAGTGGGCCCAAAAAATTGCAGCGAGGGGTTCGGGATTTTTTTTTTGATTCTAGATGCTCTGTGGTGCGATCTGAGGTAATTTCTAATCACTTTAACCATTTTTTTAAAAGAAAAGATGGTGGTGTACGCAGTGTCTGCCTTTATTGCGACGTCACTTAAAAAAAATGGGTTCTTTTTTTGGGGGGGGGGGGGGCGGGGGGGGGGCATTGGCTCCCCTGGATCCGCCCTTGTTTCATCCCAAATGTCTCAGAAATGCAAGCTTTAAGTCCGGTTTAGAGCTTTGAACATGGATTGCTACAGACCCTTAGGCCTAAATGCAAGGGCCGCTAAACTCTCTGGTAACTGAGATAACCGTGAACATACAAATCGTGATGTGGTCGGAGTAAGAAATCATGGGCTTTTCTTACCGGCCTGCAACCTACCAAGCTAGCGCCAGGGTCCAAGAATGACCGGGACTGACCTGTCATTTTCCGGCAACCCCAGGGTCCAAGAATGACCGGGACTGACATGTCATTTTCTGGCAACCCGGACCCCTAAACCATCCCACTGTCGCCCTTCTTGCACTTTGTTATTGCGGTCGTAAGCTCGGCCATCCGCCCTGGCGTCGACGGTTGTCAGATACTCTCAAGCGATAACTGTTTCCCTCCAATTGTGAATCACCAAAACCTGTGGCTTTCAATAAGAGTTAAAAGACTCTTCAAAAGACCGGTGGAGAATGACTTGGTTGGTATCACCTGGCTCAGATGGCCTAGCTGCATCGATGACAAAGTGATAAACAAAACTTCCGACTCGGCAGACTTTGGCAGCCGCTACCTGGTGCCATGCGGGTTGCGATAAAGATCGAGAAGGGTGGACTGTGCTAACATACCATTGGTGCCAGTCTATTTTTGGTCGAAGCAAAGAAACTATTTTGGTCGAAGCAAAGAAAGTTGGGTCAGAGGCGTTGCAAAAAACAAAAGTCAGAAAGCAGTTGTTTATAATTTCGCCATCATTTCCCAAGGGACTCATTTCCCTCGCAAACATTGCCTGCCGTAATGTAAAAGTGATGATCAATGACTTTGATAAAGAATACTTGAAGGAACCTGTGTGTCATGACAGTAGACACGACCTAGTACATAACCTAGACGCCTATATGCCTTCGAAAATCAAGGGAAAGTCATTGTCGAATTGTATAAAGTGCACATTTTATAGGAGTGGGTCTAAAGAGACTAGACATGATAAAGTGTTTATTTTGGTTTGACAAGGTTATGATCAACAGTTTTTTTTTATTCCCTACCTATACTCAGCCGAGCTGTTTCAGGACGAACGCACCGCAAAGAGCTTCCTGAGCTCCCACATCGGCTCCAGACAGCGGAGACGGACCGGCCGCATCGCCACGGAGTGCTGCGAGAAAGTCTGCAGCTTCGACATCGTGGAGAGCTACTGCAACCCCTGGCCGGTGGTGGAGGACCGGGACGACCCGATGCTGCTGGCCCCGGTCGCCCCGGGGAGGGTCCGGCAGGACAAGTCGGCCGACGCAGACGAGCTGCTGCTGATGCAAGAGGCGGCCGCCGGCGAGCAGTTCGCCGAGGAGAACTCGCTGCTCCGGCAGGAGGAAGAACTCATCGACGCCCTGGAGACGCTGGAAAACAAGAACGCTGAGGGGGAAAACGTGGTGCTACAACAACCCGAGGAGTTCGAGGAAGTCGAGGAGATGACGGAGCCGGAGACAGAAAGGGAGGAATTGGAGGAAGAGTTTCCCTTTCCGGAGGTGATCCCGACCAAGAAGAGGAGGCGGGTTGAGGGTCGGAGATCCAGGGAGAACAGCAGGGACAGGAGTGGGAAGTCCGAGGGTAGGAGCAGGAAGAAGAGTGGCAGCAGGGAAGGGGATCGATCGTCCCGCCGGCGAGGGAAGAGCTCCAGGAGGAAGAAGGGGAGAGATGGACGCGAGAGGAGCAAGCGATGGGAGGGCTTGGTGACATCTCACCCACCAACAAAAGAAATAGTAAGTGAATGACACCATGACTTGCGTCTTGACAATTTGATATATTCATTAATTTTATAAGATAAAATATATCAGGCCCCTTATTTTCACATGTCTTATATTCTAATTAACGACATCGTAACTTCGATCATTTTCATCAATTACGTACATGATCATTATAGTCGATGATAAAGGGTCCATGTGATGTCTATTTCTCAGTTTCACATCTTGTGCAACTTTATTTGACATCCCGTTTTGGTTAATTCGATTGAAAAGGGCACTTCTTGAAACATTTACAATGTTCCATTCTTTTCCTGACAATTTGCTCATTGAAAACGTTTGTAAGAAAGAGTTGCTCATTGGCTTAATACCAGGTACTTACACAACAAGGAATCGCTTCATATTCTAGTAACTTTTGTGCTGAAATAGCTGTACCATTACGGTTTCTGACCAGAATAACATCACAGTTTCGTTCATGAATATCCCAATATGCATTCGCATGGACATGAAAAAGGCACCAAAATATCCTTCAAAGTGGCATAAAGAAAAAGTGAAAAATGTAATGAATTGAACATCTTCGTAATCGTAATTATCACGAACACTTTCAATCACCACCACCATCATATCACCACCATCACCACCCCCATCATCAGTCTCTTAGACCCCATCATCGTATCGTTCTCACCATCAACGACATTGCAAACGAAGATAAGGCCTTTCTCTCAGCCGCCGTCGTCTCCATGCTAGCTCTTCTCTATCTCAACTGTCGAGGGAACTCAATCTCTTCTGACAACCTCATTCCCAGCCCCGACCCCAAAGTATTAGACCCCGTAAGCTTCATCCGAGTAACTCATTTGTGCGTGTTTCCGTCAGGTTGACGCCCTGAGAAGTGCCTTGCGTGCGGCCGGCAGGACGCCCTCCCTCTTCGCCCCAGCAAATAACTTCCTCCTCGACGAGCAACGCAGCCCACAGGCCACGCCGACGGGACTTCAGCACCGGTCGGCGCTAGACTTGTCATCAGGCAAAGCTGGCCGCAGTTACCGGGTGACCCAGAAGGACAACCAGTCGACGCTAGAGGCGCTATACAACCTAGCCGTGCGACTGTCCAGGCCAAGAAGAGGTTGACAGAAATGTTTTTAAAAAAGGTTGACATTTTAGAACTGGATTTAAATCACAGCGCCCTCTTTTGTTGAATGGGCGATGGGGCTCCGACCACGTTGTTCCTTCTTTGTTTCCAGATGTGATCTATGTTGATGTCGAATTGATTCAGCTGATTAATGCTAATTATAAACTTGTCCTGTTTGCAAGCTAACTTCACAATTTTCAGTGTCATACATATTCATTTTGGGGTCATTAGGTCAGATGTCATCAGATTTTACATTTATAGTTAATACATGGTATCCCTCAGTCACTAGGCGGTCACAAAGGAGAATCTCTTGCGGTTTAGTTGAGCGCCAAAAAAAACCCCAAACAAACAAACACACTAAAATTACGACATAAAATGCTGCAAACCAAATGGTGACCTTTGCCCTTTTTGTTGACATGCGCACTGATGTACATTTTACATTTTTCAAGCTGAGCACGAATTTCCAAAGTCCGTCCAAGCTTCTCTATAGATGCGGTTATTGTGCCTGTTCTCTGGAGGGTTATAAGCGAGAAGTATAATGCTGAGATATACAGACGTGCATGCATCCTATACAATATTTGTTTTGGTTTTTACTCTGCAAAGTTAAACAGAAACTTAAATGCAGATTTTATCTTCTGTGAATTGATATTTCACTAACAGGTATTCGAAGTGCCTATCCGAAATACGATGGCGCCATTATGTTAGAAAAAAAGTGAATCAATATCAGGAAAATGTGTCATTTCCTTCGTGGCCATTTTCGCATGACGGAATTAACCACTGGTGGCGCTCTTTGTGATGACACTTGTCGACCGTGTGCTGCAATAATGGAAAACACCAAAACGGTGGATAGTGATGCTGATGCCCCTATTTAAAAGCATTTAACTTAGCTGCATGTTGCTTTGTAAGACAATCTTTATGTTTATAACTATTATGAGCATTGCGAAACATTTTTTCTGTGCAATACTATGTGGTACTCTTAAAACACTGTGTTTATAACCATTTATTTTATTATTGAATGGATTAGTTCGTTTATGAATTAAGTACAGAATTTACGGCTTCACGTAGTGCATAGCAGAAAATAAATTGAACTTAATGTTGGTAGAAATAGTAAGAGAATACATGTAAAAATAAGCATAGATTAATATATCGTAAATAATTATATATTTTTATGATTATGATTATTGTAAAAGTGATGTTTGTTGTGTCGTCGTACTTCAGTTGTGATTTTGATGTTCGAATTGTGAATCCGAAAATAAATATGACTGAAACTAGCTGCATGATCAATATATAACGGTTTTTAAAACAAGAAAGTGTATATTTTCGAGAGAAACTGAATCTTGTAGCCCTGCCAACCGTGGCAGGAGGTTCAATGTTAAAGCTAATTAGCAAAAGATGTGACGTCGTATCACTGAAATTTTTGACGAACGCCAATTACTCAATTTGTTTTGCAAAATTACATTATCTGCTTGGTATCCTGCCCTTTAGGATGCGGCGCGCGCACACACAGTGTGGACATTTGACCAGCCGTTGCACTCTCTGTACTGTATGGAAGATTGAAATCCTGACGGTCGAGTACCCATCGTCCGCCCACTTACTTCCGTGTAGACAAAGGAGAGGTTGTCAGACTAAACCCCTTGCTTCTGACGTCACAACAGTGATTAAACCTGCCCTATGTTTATGTGAAGGGGGCTCACCAAGTGCTTCAATTAACATTTTGCGCATGCGCAATCCCTACTTGCGCGTGTTTTCAATACGCAACGTTCCTAAACCATGGCCTAAATTCCGAAGATCTTGGAAAAATCCCAAATGTGGCCACGCTGATCATTAGCTTAATTGACTTGAAAGGGGAGTTTAGGGTTTGGATGGCAATTATAACACTTAATCAAAGTTGAATGTTTTCTCATCTTCTGGGACTGAAAATCTTTTCAGGAACAGAAATCTAACAGCAGTTGACATCAATGTGGCATGCAACGTGATCAAAACGTAAGGTTCAACCAAGTCCCAGACGTGGTTGTCCAAACAACATAAACCCACTACTATCTCAAAGAGAGATATATCAATATAGGCAATTATTTGGCAAAATGGAAATACTCCATTTCAGCCAAGGCTAAATTTTAGTGTGTAAATTGTTACTTGTTTACTCTTAATAAAATTGACCTATGTACTTTTTGTCGTATAATGTTGTTTGAATTATAACTGCATAATAAATATTTCTGCAAATATTCCAATTCGATTATCACATGTCTTTAGCTCTTTGTCTCGTGCATTGATACCAGAAATTGGTGCAACTTACGAAAGAAAGAAACAAACAAATAGCGCAACGGACGGACAGACAGTCCGCGGAACGAACGAACAGAATGAGATGGATCGATTAGGGCCAAGGCAGACAGACAGACAGACAGGCAGACATATATTTAATGACCATTTATCTCTTCACTCGCAATCTGAGTGTAGTTACTTTCCACTGCGCATGTTTTTCTTTTCTGTTCGTGAGCAAAAAAAGGCGGAACAAGTGGAATCGCTTGAAGTGCACCTTAAACCAGACCCCATGGTGGGACAAGGCCGGCTAGACCCTCACCAACCACCCTCCTTAGTGTTAATTATCCACCCCTCATCTTTTCAAATCTTGTTTACGGGATACCCTAGAGCTGTTGTCCGTGTGTGTGTTTACGGAAGCACTTCAACTATTGTCGCGAACTGGAAGGGTACAAAAGTCTTGATTCAGCTTAGAGGGAGACGACTGCGAGCTCGACTTTCGAGCCCGCAGCACCCAACAGTCATCGACACCGGGCTATCAGAGACTAAAGGTTAGAAGTTAACAAGCCAGCACAAGTCACCCATCACAACAATCCCAAAGCAAAGTGAATGAAACTATTAGTCAATCTTGTCCGCGTGATAATGCCGGGGATTAGGGCAACTATTGTTCGGGATGTCTGAATAACACCGGAGGGGCTGCAGGTCGGCAAGGAGAGGAAAAAAGCAGCTCAGAAATGACGCTGACAGGGTGTAAAGCGTGGGCCCACCCGCCCATAGAGGATGCGGATGACTCGCCTGCCTCGTGGTGCCGCATTCAAGTCGGATGTTCAACCCTCCCGCTTCCGATGGAACCTCCCGTTGAAACCAAGACCTTAAGAACTTCTCACGTAAGTCTTCATCCACCATCAAAACCATCTTGACTTCCTCCTGGAGCTGCAACCAAGACGAACATCAAGAACTGCCCACTGAACACAAGGAACTGAAATACTCCTGAACCAGATATTCTACCGGACTTCTGTCCTTCCATCGACTGCCTCCAAACTTGAGACTATTGCGGGAGCCTAGAGCAGAATTAGAGAAGAATACGAGCAGGTAGGCCCCCGTGTGACTCACTCTGTATTTTTAACGAGGCAGGTCCGTTTTAGGATCGGATGCCCTATTAATTCTCGTTTGTTTAAATGTGAATGCGTTTGACAGCTCTTAATCTAATAAGGGTTGTATTGCCGTCGGCTTCGCGATATACGGAAACGGTGAATTGTCGTGGTGAATTATACTAAAATACAATATTGCGGTCAAACGAACGACAAACAGAAGTGGCTTTCATTGTTTTGCTTCGTTCACGCCTGCTGTCAATTAAACTTGTTACTGGTTGTATATGCCTCGCCTGCAATAATCGTTTTTTTTTGGGGGGGGGGGAAATTTGCCGTTTGTGGTCCCTTTTATAGTTAGCTATATTTAGCTCTGAATATCTGGATGAAAAAATACTCAATCGCGAGATTTGAAAGAGCGTGATTTTTTTTCGAAGCCTTTTTTTCTTCTAAATTTCGCATTATACTTATTAAAAATCTAGTGAGGAAGTGTAAACGGCAACTTTTAACTAAGAAAACTATTTTGGGATGTGATAATAATCAATTTTAATATTTACCTGAAATCTATCAAGTTGGAGCCGTGTAATTGGATGTTATCATCAGTGTATCGTTGAAGTTAGTAACTAGGCTAGTTATAACTAGATAACTACATCATATAATGATTTAGTTATGACAATAGCGTGCTGTCAGCAAGTTATCAGTATAGGCGGAAAATGGGGCAAATCGAAGAGGCTTATTATGATACTTAGCCCGCCTGACCTCGATGATAGCACGGCGTGTATAGGAGGATTAGTGGCATCTTTTCACCGGGGATGTTTGAGCGCACGAACCCGTGAACTATACGGGGAGACATCACCGAGAATACCCCCATTCAGGGCTGGAATGCCGGGCCGACCTTCCGGGAGGTTACTTGCCTCGCCAGGGAACAAAAAAAGTTGGAAATGTTGCATTTATCTCGGACATTAAGAAAAAGATACCCACGGAAGCGAATTAAGTTCCTTGAAATGCACCCTCAATATACCCAAGAGAAAACGAGTGGGGCGCTCACCACGTTGAAAAGCACTGCATCTGCATGCGTTGCCCCTGTCACTCTAAAACAAGCTCGAAATGATCTTGGAAGTGCGGACCAACGAATTCGTGTTCATACATGAGTGGCATGATTGTGCCATGTAATTTCTGGAAGGAGTAGTGTTTGAGTACAAAAATCAGTTTTTTTAAAACCATGGTGACCCCATGAGGACCTTTGACGGTCAGTAAAGACCCATTAAAGTGACACAAGGGAGGGCCAGGGCCTGAGGAACGAGTTGATATTATAGCCATGCAAGGCTGCACTGGAACGTTTGTTACTAATTAACTAACGGAGAGACACGACGATTTGTTGAGCTGCTGTCCACAGCTAAAAATCATTGGTCAGATTCGACCCGGACTCTGGTTTATATTTGCCTGAATTTTTTTTGGGGTCAAATTGACACTTTTGCCAAGGTTTCCGAATCGAAAGACCTGGATAATGAATCACACATGTGTCATTTCGACTCGGAAGAGTGTCAATTTCGACCCTGAATAGTGTCATAGGCCAACTGGCTCCCGGATCCCGAGTCCATCTGGTCACTTTTTCAGTGTTTTAATGTTGACTAAACTTATAGGCTTACTGATTCGCTCATGATATTTCATTTGAAATTGAGGAACGTGTAAACCCTTTATTTGTCGGTTTTAAGTATTTTGGTGAGTCCATGAAGGAAGGAATAACTTCCATGATAGCGAGTGTAAGGGGGTTGCATGGGATTGAAATTCTAATAATGTTGCCAACTTCAATGGCGTTTGTATGTTTGGTCATATATACTCCATAAAATTTGATGGTTCGAAATTAAATGAGCCCCCGAACACACACAGTTGAAAATACTGGGTTTCCTCTAACTGAACCAATCTTGATAAGTTGTACTTGAATATAGCCTAATTAGACAGCACATAATATATGAAAACTCTCTTGAACAAAGTGAAGAACAGGTGTTTTCGAAATAGCTGCAGTACATTTCGACATTTGTCGTGTCATTTCATTCTCACTTGGTCATGTCGGATTTACCGGTGGACCACAAGTGGTTCCAAAGATTGAATCGAAAATAATCGCAAAAGATTAGCGATGACTATAAACAAAAATACTCGTCCGACAGGGTGAATACGTTACACACTGACAGTCCACAAATGATATGATAATTTCTGTGCAAAATAGCTCTATAAAACTATTCCAGGTTTTCTTCGGGAGAAAATGACTGCAATGATTTTCTGAGCTACTATTTCTAGGTATATTTGATTAATATTGAAGCAGCGCAGCACGGGCTGCAGCCTCTTGTCATCAAACTTGTTGCATACATGGGGAGTCAGAATAATCTGGACCCAAATTAAAGAAAATATTAAAAATATGTAGCAATTATCAAAACAAGTGCAACTGAGATATGTTATAGGCTGGTATTTTGGACATTATGGTGACAGTTTCATGTATATCCATTTGTACCATTTTGAAGAAAAGCGCCAGCAAAGAACACACGCTAAAAATCCTCTGACCACGGTTCCAAGGTTCAACAAATTTACTGAAATCGCATACTGATGTGACTGCATTGTTTGTACTTTATTTTTTTTCTCGAAAAAAGAATTAATTTTCTGGCTTGGTTGAGGTTGTAGACTGCATAGTTTATAGCTATAGTATCTAGTATCTGTATAGTATAGCTTACCAACAATAAACCTACCGTCTTTTATTGTTAATTTCTAGATACATCTAATCTGTAATTAGTATAATTGCCAACGATTGCTCGCAGAATTCAAGACACCGCAATTTTAATTATGAACTCACGCGCGATGTTACTGCATGAGTTAACGTATTCTCAATCTCAAACTACCGAACGGAACCCCCTGCATTTGAATTGTTATAAGTATAGTCGTGACGTCGTTTCGTTTTGATGGCAGTCCACGTGGCACATTTTAAAATCCACCTTTCTGAGAAATGATGCATAGATCCTAACAATGACGAAACGTAACATGAATGTCTGGCATTGAATTCATGTCGCAATAGCCTCACGAGCCAACTTTGTAGGGCTGCTTAGCAAGAAAATAGTACTCAATATTCTGCTCAGCGATAATCCGTTGGGATGCAGTGACGAGGAATATCATTCGATGCAAATTGGCTGGTAAGAAGTTTGTGCCATTACTTTTTTTCCGCTAAGCGAATTTTAATGTACGTAGTCAATTACATACGACTACATTGGCTTAAAGGCGTATAGGATCATTTGCATTTATCCCAAAAGTATAACCTACCAAATTGATTTTAAAAAAGCTGACTTTGATTAAAGATTGTACTGATACTAAACACCCTGTGAAATTATTCCGTCGTCTGGCTTTCTGTCATTTAGAAGACTTCGAGAAATGTAGTTGATTTCCAAAGATCAGTCAATGGACTGAAGATCAGTCAATTTTGACTTTTGGAAGTTAAGAGTGCTATCGACGAAATCCTGTCTCGTGATCAAAAGACTGGGGGCGGTTTTTCACTGATTTTTTTACGAAAAATGTAATACCCACTGAGCTGAAACTTCCACAGGTTAGATTTTGAACATTCTTTGTTGGATTTTGGGTGGCGCTATTATTGGAAACGACCAAAATACCGTACGAGAAGCAGTTAATCCTATAGGCCTATGCCTTTAAAAATGATGTAAGGCAGGTGAAGACTGATGTTTACTGCAATCTGTACGTGTTTTAACAATTGACACGTGCTGTCTGAGTGATTTTGTTTGGTGTGGACCTTGTACACATTTCAAGAGCACTTGTCGCCGACAGCGAGATATGAAACAATGCTATAGAATGTAAGTTATTGCCCAATACATGTTATTGACAAAATACCATTGTCTATCAAGGTCGTATTAAAATAGATATGAAAAATACTAAAATAAAGCTCTTCTGCCTCAGCTGATCTCAATTATCTAGAAGTTCGTGTTTTGAAAGTTCGTGTTTTGAAGTCAATGACGCAGGTTTGTCACGCAAGCGTTTGTATTATTTTAAAACGTATATAGCAACTATAATACGCCATTTGAAGCAAGCATTTGATATTAAAAGATGTGCTGTCATCTTTATGTGCTCTTCAAAAAATTCGACCCCCCCCCCCCGTTTATGAATTAGAAATCCATTTTACACTGTAAGAACTAAATTATTGCCTGGCTGCAAAATAATTTGAAATTCCATTACTAAACGTAGGCCAAATTAAAAAAGCTTTGAAAAAAAAACCCACTAACTAAAACTATATTTCGGGGTGAAACTCGAAACTAGCATGGACTGTTAAAAAAAAATCTAAAATAGGCCTAAATACATTTCCAATGAGAACGTATGCCATTAAACTCGAACAAAAAAGTTGACTTTGTTTAATACTTTTAATTTTGTTTTAATTTAATCTTAAATGTAAACTCAACAGTGCTTCGGAGCATCACACAAACATTCCTCACACATCTATTTTGCTCTTCGACTGTGGACACATCTTAAAATTGTTTTTAATGGAAAAACGAATTTACTTCTTCAAGCTAAATTGTGAGTAAGCCCTTTGATCAGAAGAGTAATTCATCTCAATTACACCAAAGGGGGCTTTCAATAGATGTTATAAGCTAATGTTGTTTTCCACCAGAAGTATGTTCTGGACTAACGGTGACACAACGCAGCAGTGCGGCTGCTCATCTCGGTGAATGATCTTGGTCATTACGCCATTATACTCGTACCAATATCCCTGTAGTTTTGTTTAATCCCATGTTAAGTCGCTTAAAGGACTCTCTCCCGTTTGGGGTCAGGCCACTTTAAGCTGAAACTTCGTATGGCACGGGAGTTTTGAAGCTCAACACCCAAATCTGACAAACAAGGCTTTGACAAGGCGAATCTGATTAGGGTCATTATCTACCCCGATTAGGGTACACAAAGAGAGATGAGTTGTTTACTCTACATGGTCTGAAGAAAAACCAGAGTCGTGGTTAATGAGGCACAGTGGGGCTTCCGTAGATTTGGTAGGTGCACCCTGCTAATGTTGGCACAATAATGCCCACCCACGATCCCAACTAGTGTAAGAATTATTGCTGAAAGTGCTCTTCGTCTAATGATGCATGATCAGTAATAATTGACATAAGTGTGTTTTTTAAAGGCCAACTTAGACAATTTTCTGGAGGGTTGTTGCGAAATATATTTAGTGCAACAATAACTGTATCTGTAATTATTGGGCCATACTGGCATTCCATTGGGATTTCATGGATTCCATGAAACGATTTGCGGCGGAGCCTTTCTAAACTTTTCGATGAGGCGGCCTTTGTTCCTCAAACGTAGTCGAGCGCCCTCTTTTGTTCGGTTGACTTTACATGCGCAATCGGTTGTCTTTATGTCTACATCGCTCATCCACGTATGGGCAACTCACAGAACATAAACATCAGTTAAATATAGTTTTAGGGAGACAAAAAGAAATCGATTACAGTTCCCGACATGCTAAAGGATTTGTTTGAATTTTAAACAAGAGAACTTATTGCTCAAACTTCAAAGCATGAACTATGTAAGTAGTGTGTACGTACAACAAAATACCTAGCTGCTCTTTTGGCCAACATTTTTAATTTCTGTACCAGATTTGGCAATGTTCCCACCAGTTGTCATGAGGGTACTCGTGTACCCATTCTCATGAAACCAAATGTCAGTCCTCAACCGAAGAACTATCGGCCTATCATTGTTTCTAACACTTTCTCTACGGTTTTCGAGTTGGGTTTTCTGGAATCGTGTGCAATTTCAGCCATTGCTATGTGGTTTTATCAATGGTAGGGGTGCAGCCATGGCTGCTGCCACTGTCAACGACGTCATGAATTACTGTATTTATAAGGGCTCAACTGCATTCAGTTGCTCTCTCGATGCAGAGGGGGCATTTGATGCTATTCCCATTATTTCATCTTCGATAAAGTAGGAGGAAGTCCTATGTACGGCAAAGGGCGATGCATATTGGTCCTTATTTGCGCCTATCTTCTTTTGGTGGAGCCGGGAAATCCGTGTTTTAAATCAGATCTGTTGCTGGACGACTTGATCTATGGATAGTCTCATTATACATGCGTCACTAAAAGAAGTTTAACCAAATCTATTTATGTGACAGGAACAAGAAAGAGCAGACAGGTTTTTTTAAACATTGTTTTTATCCCGAGCTTCGGCTACAAGTCTGGCGTCGAAATCAGAAGCCTTTTATGGGAGAACCTCATTTTTGCCTCCGGCTTCGGCTCAGAGGATAATGCTCTTGACTTGGGGGATCTCGGCTCATTAGAATTCCAATTTTCGGTAATTCGTTTAAAAACATCAAATCCTTTACCGTCAGTCCAAAAGTGAGACAATTTCCGCACAGAGAATTATCGTCAAATGTGGACGATGATGGCGCCCTTCAGTGATCGGAGCCATGTGTACAGCTGTCATAATTTATCAAGACAAATTAATCACGGCCAAAAAATAGGAGTGAAAATCTTACAGGTTCAAATTCAGCGGTGTGAAGCACCGAAAGAACAGTGCCTTTAGTCCCGGGATCGAAAGTCAACCAAATAGAGAAATCTGACAGTACAGTCAATGAACTCTATAATAAAGCCATATATACCGTCAAAGCAAAGTTGACTTGACGTATACTCTGTGTGGCATTGCGTCTACATGTACTCCCCTCTCCCCTAACCTAACCGAATGTGGCACAAACTCGTTAACGTTAGGCTGCAACCGTAACCGCGCTTGGGTTGGTACAATTTTCTTTGTTTTGTAATGCGAGGGAAGGACGCCCCCTCGGGTGTTGGACGCGTCAGATCCGCTCTGGCTGCTGCCGGTCTGATGGGTACAAGACACTGTGAGATTGCAGTTTTGGACATTCTCTCGGAGTTGCTGTACCGTTTTTGGTTCAGTGGAAGACACTCGGGGGAGGAATCTCCTAGGGGGAGGCTCTTAGAACTAGCACAACCAAATTAAAACATATTCTGAGCTGCAGCAGGCTATATAACCATATAGTTTATGAAGTTCGTGTAACTCATCTCAGGATAAGCACGTATGCTTCGTATGCTTCATTTTTTTCAAACCACTCGTCCTGTATCCTAATGAATACAGTGACATACTCCACAGCGTGATAAAAAAGGAAACCCAAATGGCAGGACCAATTTTTCAATGAAGTTCTGCATGTAGCACTATATCAAGGATATGAAAGCCAAATTAATAAGCTTTCCTTTAGTACAAGAATCATTCAAATTACTCGTACTTTTTAGTTACGGACTTTTAAATACAACCACCGTTTTAAAGTTCTGTCCATGGACCACAAAAAAAATTTAAGTGTTCTTTCAGCAAAACGAAAACAATTCACACAGGGATTGTGTGAATTGTTTTCGTTTTGCTGAAAGAACACACAATACTACTCCTAGAAACCCGAATTGTCTTAACTTACACTGGGTATCTGTATGAGGAGCTTCTTTTCGATTCTTTGTAAAGCTTAAAATTGACGGTCAATTTTGTCTTTTGATGGGATGAATGGCAATTATTAGGACGTAAAATATGAAACATTTCACATTTTCCCTGACGTAAATTCGAAAGTGATGTTCGACTTTCGAGTGAGATTTATGAGAATTGTGACGCAGATGAAAAAGAATTCTCACTTTCGCAACGACCTCTTTAACCAAATCGACGAAATTTCTTTCCCCTTAATCCGCCCCCAAACCCCTCCAAACTTGGCCATTTCCAAAATAAACATAGCGGTCACGGTTGGAAATTTTGAAACAACAATCATTAACCAAACAAAGGCGACCGTATCATTTGACGCTTTGGATACACTTGCACATTATTTGATTAAAATATTCCGCTTTGCCTCGCAGCAAGAGTGGCGAACCACAGGAATGATAAAGCGGGCAAATAGGTCCACAAGAATTTAATAACTTCCACCTTAAGCACGTAATAAACCCGGCTGAATGGCAGATAACGACAATAGATCGAAGTACACACAGTGGGCGGAAGTTTTCAGTTACAAGTGTACAAAACCTATCAGCCCCCGGCCGCATATTTTCCACTTTCTCCCCGTTTGAAGAGCAACAGTAATTCGAGCCTCCTGCACGCAAACTATTGTTTTAGTGGCTAATTTTTCATGGGTACTGAGTTTTTTGTGGAAAACACAGCACAGAAATGAGAGTGATTTGCGGCGGAATGAAGCGTCCCACGAGGGGGAACATTATAGCCGGAGCGTACGGGTGGCAAAGGCCGCTAGACGCCGGCCCATCAGCCCGCCCGCCGTGCCGGGCAGAGTGCCAGTGCATTCTTGGCGTAGGAGGCGGTGGTTTTTTTATTCGGAGACCAAATATTTTCTTTGTAACGGTCCATCAAAGTTCGAAGATCTGTGAAATGCCTCGGGCATCTTCTTTTGTTTAAACTGCGAAGTTTTTGTATGAGCATGATTAGCGCTCTTCTTTGCTCTTGTACGACGTGAAGTGTATACGTGTGCCGTACGTGCTTTTATCGGTCAATATAGGATTTTCAGGGACGTGGGCAGTGTTTTTCTTGTGGGGGGGGGGGTCAGTTGGCACAACAGAAATACTCAATGATCGATAATTTTTATAGTTAACTTTTAATTTAACTATGGGCCTATTAAACATAGCTCCATGGTTGAATCTACAGCGTTTTAGCATGTTCCGCCTTATACTTTACTCCAAGATGATGTTGATTTTGCAGAGCGGACGTAGGCCTACAGCTCAAATGTAATATTCTTTCTAAAGTTGTGGCACTGACATTTCCGAAATAATTCTGTTATTTTTGTATGTTCAATATTTACACAATGTTGCGATCCTTTGATTATTTTGTAAACTGTTGCTGCGGCTTGATGATGTTTGCCTATTGTGTTATTTCTCGAATCACCAACTCAAGTTTGACGTGGCGTAAAAACAACGTCCCTCCAGGGCCATCAGAAGGGGGAGATACCTCGCCTGGATGTGACCTTAGTTATACTCCACTCTCCAAACAATTCTTGTTACTGTTTTAAAAAGAAGAGAAGAAAAACTGGGTCTTGTTTTGTTGTGGCTTTTTTCGTTGATGATGGACCCACTAGCTATGAAGAAACCCGGGGGGCAGTCTGTACGCGGGCCGGTTCAATCTTCTCGGGTGCCGCGATGGTTCCTCTGTCGGCGGCGCGAGGGGGCCGGGACGAGGAGGCCTCAGGCCCCGGGTGACCCCGTGTTCGGACCGGTCACTCCTGGCCGTACCACGGACATTGCTACTCAGGGATAGCTAACCAGACAGTACACCCCGAACTCGAGTCTCCTCGTACATTGTATTATCAAGATGGGGTCACAGCAGGGGAAATAAGTTTTTTTTCGGTGAGGGGGCTGGGGCAGGGGTCCATCCGATGTTCCCCAATACCTATGTTCCCCAATACATATGTTCCCTATTACCCATGTTCCCCAATCATTAGGGTTATATGGTTGGGTTAGGGTTAGGGTTATGGGGAACATATATGGAATCGTAGGTATTGGTGAACATAGGTATTGGGGAACATAGATATGCACCTCTGGGGCAGGGGTTCAAATTCAGCCGAAAAAAGACCACTGAAAAGTCGTTACATCCAGTGGATATGTTTTTTTTTTAAGACGAAGCATTTCTTTTTCAATCTGTTTGGCATTGTTTGATGAACAGCTGAATAGTCGGCTAGGAGTGTTGTCGGCAACACTCCATTTTTTTTACATCCGGGCTTGGGATTGCAAACGCACTTTTGAGTTGTGTTATAGAGAACTGTTTGATTTAAACGACGGTATGTAAATAACGATACACTTTCTATCAGATTCAGGTTGACAAATACATAACAGTAAATTAACTTTTGTCTTCAGCTGACAGTTTAATTTTCGAAAAAAAATCGTCAAGGTTGTGAAACTTCCTAATATTTACAGGTGCTACGTTCAAAAGTACACGCTCCCATCAATTTCGCCGTTTCTATATTTTGTTCCGGTTTGAAACATTCGAAATGGTACCACCATTATTGCCACTGCCAACTCGACTCCCCGGCATCACTCAACGCAGCCGGATCGTCTAGTACAAATGACCAAACACCCACTTATCCCTAATGCAAATACAAGAACACCCTAGCTCCAGATCCCATGCATCAACCGGTATCGCGAGACCCAAAGCGCATCTGTTAGCGCACGGGCGTAATCCGCGTTGACAAGGCCGGGAAACATGAATTAATAAAAACGTCCGCTTTAATTTACGCGTTGCCCGGTGGAAGGCACAGCTACACACGAGGATACGAACGTCAACTTAACAAGACATGGAGAAAAAAATGTCCATTCCTGAGCTGTAGTTTTTACAAGACAATCCATTTTATGGAGCAATCGTTTTATCATTAAAACGATCGGAGGAATGAATGGGTCGAATGCTGCTGTCAAAAATAGCCAATAACGAATCATGCACGACATTCTGGCAAGACACTGTCTGAAGTTGGAATATCAAAATATTAATAACAATTAATTTTCTCACTGAATTCAAACAAATATGAAAATGCAACTTAAAGAGTGCCAAGTCCTTAGTGATGCACAAAAAAAGAGAGCTCATATAATTTCTATGCACCAAATCCAGCTAGTCAGGGTACCCGACTATACCTCCATACGTTTTCCCAGAGGGGCCTATAGCTCGTTTATTTCCAGGCGTCTTACCAAAGAATAAGTTTCAATATTTTTTTCCAGCTGGCCCGACGAGTGATGGCGATAATGGATTCGACCTATTTATAGAGAAACCAGAGACTGCCTTGTTGCTGGCTGGCTTTTTTGCGGACAACAAACTGTGTCAACTTAATTTTCTTTCACGGCAACTCACCAATCGCAAGCGACCAATCGCAATTAGAAAGACAATTTTTAACTTTAATGACAGTGACCGGGGCGTTGTGCTGCACTTCATACTTGTCCACAGCACTGTTCATCTTGCCGACTCAACTCTGATTTCAAAGCTGTCGATTCTAGTTTGGAAGAGTTTCAGCTGAAAAGTTATTCAATGTCACTAAAAGCTGCTTAGTTGGAAGTAACATTGCCTTGATGTTTTCAACAACACTTTTATCATTAACACTCGACACCCCCGAATACACAACTCTAGAATAGGCCCAATTGGCAATCTGCCCATTTCTCAAAGAAAACCACACACACAAAAACACCGATCTAATTAATCAAAGTAACCCCAAAACACAAAGTTATAAAAAAGTGTAATGAAATTTCACACCCCATCAGATCTGCGCTAGTACCGAAGGCCACCCACATTATTTGAAGACTTCACCGCGCGGCGGCTTGTAGCCACGCCGAGGCAGCCCGCCACAAATTCCCCGGAGACCGACACACACGGTAAAACTCCGTGTCTCACATTTTTTTGGGCAGACATTATTTGGCGCCTGACGTGCACGATCTTGGCAGCAAAAAAACACATCAACTTAAAGGAGCCAAGTTTTCCCGCATCACAGTTCAGCACGCGATCCGTGAATTTTACACCCAGCACTTTATAATTTTTGTTAGCTCCCCCCTCTCTCCCACTTTTGCAGCCCAGCCCAATCTTTTTTTGTCACTGGGATGAAATTGGCGTCTCCCCGGAGACTGGGAGTCTGTTTCTAATGACGGTTGCTACAGCCACGGGTCAGAGGTCACCCTCAGCCTTTTTATCCGGCCGCCATCTTGTATTGGACCGCGAATGCACTAATAGGTGTCCCGTTTCGGGTCCCTAGCTCTGGTATACCCTAAAGCAGCCAGCAACCCCCTTTTATTTATAATTGATCCATTACTCAACCCAAATGCAAAATGGCATTTAAGTCTTTACTACGCCGTCCGATATTTGCCTTTATGCAAAAAAGGTGTCCAATTTAAAGTGGTGGACCTATTTAAGCTCTTACTTTCTTGAGCAATATATCCCTTAAACTCGTTCCAGTCCACTGCAAACCCGCGTCTCAACCTGACTTCCTTCCAGATTGGGATTTCAGGAAACGCCCCCAGCGAGTAAGCTTAAGCAATAAACCACTGAAGCCCCTGTCACGAGACTACGCAGTGCCTGTCAGTGAGCTCAGAACGGTTTCGTTGTTACGAGGATGAACTCGTTACAAGGGTTACCGTTTGGTTTTGAGTTTTACCTTGACCTGAGTCAGGTATAGGTGAACTGTCATGTATGCAGTTCACGTGCAAGAGCAGCAACAGAAAACAAACCCTAAAAGCAGCTGCAGCAGCAGTAGCAGCGAAGTGGAAAGAAGATGGTGATAGTTTTGATGATGATGATAATTGAAGATAAAGGTGGAAATCACCACCCTGTCATCGCTATCGTCACCATCGTCGCATAATCACCAACACCACCATCACCACTATCAACGCAATCACCATTTTGTATAAACCAACATATAGTATCTAAGAACGGATCTTCAAATAAGGGGGGGGGGGTGGGGGGGGGGTTGAATCTAAGGCGTGCCGAAGCCACGCCCTCCTATAGGGAGGGTCCGGTCCAGAAGGAAACCCCCCCCCCTGAAAATTTGGAATTCGAAGATGCTCTCTCCTGCATCCTAAGTCTATTAGGGAATAAATGTAGGAACTTTAACATTCCATTTAGTAGTCTTGACCCCATTTTACGAGTGTCATAACATTAGTCAGCGGCTGAACGGGGGGGGGGGGGGGTTGCACCCCAATGCCCCCCCTTACATCCGCTCCTGAGCATCATCCCCACTCTCAACACTCGCATTCACAGCAGCATTATAAGACAGCAACAGTATAACCACATAGTGACGACGGCAACAGCCGCAGCAGCAATGGAATCCGCATAGGAAATATAGATGGCGCTAGGTAGTATACACAAACATTACAATGATATTTTGCATTTTAATTGATGTGGGTGTAGTCTTGCATACGCAATATCAGTCCATAATGCATGCAACAGTAAAAGCAGCAGCAGTGGTAAAAGGAGCTAAAACAACAGCAGCGTCAACTACAACATAAAGCCACAGCAGCTTCAGAGGTAGCAGCACAAGCGTCACTAGCAACTAGCAGCAGCAT
Organism: Patiria miniata; assembly: GCF_015706575.1. Classification (NCBI taxonomy): domain Eukaryota; kingdom Metazoa; phylum Echinodermata; class Asteroidea; order Valvatida; family Asterinidae; genus Patiria; species Patiria miniata. Next base: position 5,043,483 of record NW_024037054.1, read on the forward strand.
GCAGCAGGCCAGAAGCTACCAGCAGCTAGAACAGTAGTAATAGATAAACCAACGGCGAAACTTGCTGTAGCAGCAGCAGCAACAGCAACAGCAGCAGCAGCAATTATAGGGAAAATAGCAGCAGCAGCGCAGTAGCAGCAGTAGCTGCAGGAGATGTCGTAGACGCAGAAATAGCAGCTGAAGGAAAAGTAGCGTCAGGTAACGTCGCAGCAACTGCAGTATAACAGCAGCAGCAATATGAGGAGTAGTTGCAGTAGTGCCAGCAACAGAAGCAGCAGAATTGGCGCAGCCGTATAGCAGCATAGCAGCAGCTGCAGATACTGCAGCAGCAGATACTGCAGCCACAGCAGCAGAAACAGCATTAGTAACAGCATTTACGGAAACAGCAACAGCAGTAATAGCATGAGCAGTAGCAGCAGTGCCAGCAACAGATGCAGCAGAATGAGTGCAGCAGAAGCAGCTTAGCAGTAGCTGCAGATACTGCAGGCACAGCAGCAGAAACAGCAGTAGTAACGGAAACAGTAACTTCAGCACCTGCTGAAGCAGCAGGTGAGGCAGAAGCACCAAGATTTGCTGCAACAGCAGAAGCAGCAGCAAACGCGATAGCAACATCAGAAGCATAACAACAGCAGCTGACGCGGGGCGACAACAGTCGTAGAAGTAGCACTGCCAGCAGCAGCAGTCGCAGAAAGTAACAGGCGTAGCAGCAAACACAGCGGCAACAACATCAATGACAAGAAAAACTCCTCTACACGTATTTGCTGGCCAATTACGCATCACAACTATAAAGAGTCCAAAAAAGTCTGTTCCATTATAATTGCAATATTAATTTTCCCTTCAATTGACATTTTACTAAAGTTGTTCGTACGAGACCCCCCATAGCTCCCATCACAGGTCTGTTGACTCATATTCACTAAACCCCCCTTCGGGTGGTAGTAACCAACAGATCTACACATGCTCTCGGTACAGTTGGGATTGCTTTGATCGGCTGGCTATATACACGGAGCGTCGTAAATAACCCTACCCCTTTTTCTGCTGGATGGACTGAAAAATGGGACCAAACCAGTAGCGACGCGGTGGGAAAAGTTGTTCTTACAGATGTTTGTGCAATAGGTAAGAAAATAATGTTGTGTCATAGCTTTTTTTTTATCAAACTGTACGCATTTGGTGTGGATGTCGTGGCTTATCATAGTGTGTGGAACAATGATTGAAGTTTCAAAAATTGGTATGTCCCATTATCTTTAAAAACAAAAAAAACCCAGAAAAGGCACCAGGTGTTAAACACAGCCATGTTTTAATAACTTGAGATCACCTTCATGGTAAGAGCTTCCAATGTAGCTTTTACTTCATTCTGATGATGGACTGGTGCCGTAATGCAATCTCCACCCATCCCCTACGTTGCCCCTGCCCCTTATGTCAGGTTTTGGCGAGGCTAGAAGTATGAATTGTGGTTCTCCTTTCGATACAGTGCATCTCATTCTGCGGACGTGCGAGAAACAAGATTTGTGTATCTGCTTGTGTGCGTGTATGTCTGTCAACACACACAAACGTGTACCGTACACTGAATGGACACGGCTTGAAATACGTATATGCGTATGCCAAAAAATGTCCGCCGCGTCAGAAGTAAACAACCGGGATTGTTCGTCTTTTCTCAGGAACAGTGCGACATTAGGTTAGTTTCCTTTCAACCAGACCTTTGAAATAGAATAAGTATATAAACGATCCAAAACATATTTTTTTTCGGGGATTTCAGGCCGTAATATCCATTAAACGGTTCCCTCTCTCGACGTAACATACTCGAGGACGGGCCACTGTAAAATGGTGAACCTTCCCTTTGATGATCCAGTCTCGCGAGTTTCTTGCAAAATGGCCGACTTCATCTTTCGTTGTTTTGTTTATGAAGAAAAGCACCCCCATGACCTCTGGTACTCGTCATTTTTTCAAAAGGAATTTCATACATTCGCTGTTTTTTTGTTCGGTCAGTTCCACTGATCATAAACAAGGGATTTACTCGGGCATTTTAAGTGCTAAAGTGGCCGGATCTAGCAATGCACGGCGCACCACCAACGGGCAAGACGCATCGGCGACAAGAGTCTGAAAATAAAACACCCCATGGAGGAAACCGACAAACAAAGACAAATATGAATGGAAATTAGTTCTTTATTACTGCGTATTTTTTTTTACTTACTCTGGCTCTGCACTTTACATTTTACCCGTTTTTATTGACTGTATCTAGACCTACAACTCTCTTCATTTTTATGCCAGCTCGAAGTCTCGGAGTATTTTAAGGGAAGTCATAAAAAAAGTAATATAATTACTACATATCTCCCCTGAGAATTACCCCAACGTCAAAATTTCGGATGAATGACATGCGAAAAACATCAACATACCTCGGGGTCTGTATCAACGCTATAAGGAAAAGCCCCGTGTTTATGTCCATTTCGCTTTTCACCTATTTGCAGCAGAGGGTTCAATGGAGCACTGCAAACATAACTCCGCGGCAGGGCAAGCATTAAATACTGAATTCTCTGCACATATAAGAGACATATAAAAATAGACTGGTTTACGTCTTTACGAGGTACGCACGTTCAAGTTTTCGCCAGGGACTGGCAGCCGGTTGTTGGGATAGTGCACGGGTTACCAGATCAAGCTCACAGGTCCCCGGTATCAAACCCATTCCGTCTTTCAAAACTCGTTCATAAAATTCCTGCGGCGATTTTTGTTCTGTCTTTCATGTTTTCGCCCCTTTCTCAGTTTCGCAGACTGCCAAGATTTTTGTTTTTCTCCTTTTTTCATGTATTGGTACAACTGCAAAACATGGTGTCATTTTTGTGCCCCGTCTTCTGTTGATCTCTGGCTGGCTCGTATGGTCCCTGTGGCTCCGTCCGAGTATGCATTACGTGATAGCAATACCGCAGAGGTTTCAAGAATGTTAAACTCGAAGATATGACAAACAAACAATTTACAGCCCGAAATAATATACCAACATCATAATACACCACGGTAACAATTATGGCATATTTCGGTAGACACGCAAGGCCTTGTCAACGTTTTAAACTATTTCGTATTTTCGTTTGCCATCGCGAGTAATTAGGGAAATGGGCTTTGACGAGACAGCACAATTAAAAAAAATGTATGCCTCGAAGAATAATAATTTATCTTAAAGACGTTGTTTATTTGATGTATTTACTAACAAGACGTGCTTAAAGCGACATTTCGGCCAGGAATGGGCCCAATTAGGCTACAAAACGCGTTTTAAACGAAATGATATTAAATGGAAAGAGCATTTACAAGAAGGATATAAACGTCCACACAACCATCCTTTAAAAACTGGGTGTTCTGGGGTTATTTTTGCGAGAACTATGCGAGAACGAATTTCAGTGGTCACAATTTTGTCCGAAAAATCGAGCTGTTCAGTGCTAGTTGTGATTCCAGTCGCTCAGTGTGATTGCACTCTGCGGACGTGTAAGAAACAACATTTGTGTATTTGTAATGTTTGTATTATGTACCACCAAAACGTGTGCGCTGCATTGAATAGACACGACTTGAATTACGTGTGGGTATGCCACAATGTCCGTCGCGTCCGATCCGATGTAAACAACCGATTTTTTCGTCTTTTCCCGGGAACGGTAAAACATTAGGTTTGTTTTCTTTCAACCAGACATTTAAATAGTATGGTAAAATAATCCAAAAGCATGAAAACATTTTTCGGGGATTTCAGGCTGTAATGCCCCTTTAAGAATAAGGCTACACTGCAGGGACAGAGAAAGTGCGCAGTGTGGTGACGTCACTGGAGACGTCGCGTAAAAATATAGCCATAATAGTTTTTAAGGTGAATATAATTCTTTTGGAACAAACTTAGTAATTATCTGTGACTTCGCGGACACTGTTGACACTTCCCACCTAGCCCTATATACCAAACTATATCCCCGATCTAGGGGATTCAGTCAAAAACTGTAACCTCCTTAAAACACATAATCCATCATAAATGTGGCAGGAGGAAATATTGTTGGTGCATGCCAATCAGTCATCACTAAGGGATAAGAGGTTCACGTGACACTGGTTTGGCCAATCCGGGGCCGGGGGCGTGCCCTGGAGAGTTGGAGGACCGCGCCAATCAGACGCGCTATATCCTGAAGATGAGACTCATCAGCCGCGGAGACGCGCATCAGTGGTCGGGCAGGAAGAAACCTGTTGTGGGGTTGCGGTACACTGCAAACCGCCTGGGCTGCCAAAAATCCCAGAGCGCGTGTAGGTATAGAGTTATAGCGTGCATACGGTGTTTGCTTGAGCGTTAACGGGCACATTTCCATATCCTTTTGTTCAACTGATTGATCGCAACGAATTTGAGTACTTTAGGAAGCAGAAGACTGTACATAATGGTTCGCAAATCAGATCTTTGTTTTGGCGGGAAAATATCCATTTTTGAATATCTGACGTTTTCGCATGTTCGCCCTCTTGACTGCGGCACACATCTATTTAAAGAACTGCCCAAGTTATTTGTACTGAGGTAAACAGAACAATTAGTCAGAGCCCTTCCCACATCTTTGTCTCGTTAGCGTTGAAGGCCATTGGGGATCAGAGATCGGAAGAGCGGTTGGGAAATGTGTGGTCCCTGCTGCCGTGTGCGGGCCGCGCCCCCCGGCAAATCGCTCCTTTTAATAACTTGTGCTATAGGTAAGACTGTTCTTTACGGTCTTTTTTATGGGGCTTTGTACAAGGAACATAATTCAGGACTGTCCAGAATAAAATGGGAAATCCTGAGGGGAGAAATATAGAGATTAGCCTTGGTATCTATAGAGGCCAGAAAACCGGCCATCATTATGCCTACGTCGTGGTGATGAAACTTATTCGATGAAGGTAGCCTTTTTTTGGCAAACAAATACATCAGAATCAACTATCATTTAATCTTTTTTTAATGCCAATGATTAACCCTTGGGGATAGCTAAGCCCTCATCACAAGTCAAGTCCATCACGTGTCAAATCACTAAGGCAGGTCACAGGTCAACAGTCAGCGAACAATAGGGATGAACAATCACAAAGGAATGCCTATAATTGTCACAGTTCATTGAATTGGTACTATACGTGCGACTTGACATAGGACTGGAGGACATGTGATTGGGGAGGAACCTACTTGGGCACAGAATCTGTACCCAACGCCGGTCAGTACGTGGTGAACAAAATGTGAACTATCTGACGTACGATATGCACAGCGTTCTCAATGTTCACCTTCCAATCCCCAACCCCCCGTCTTTTGGACACGCCCCCGCGTGATGTAGTTGCACCACTTCTTCTGTTGAATTCTGCAGGAAGTCCCAACTTTACCAAACACTTGTTTGGTGTTTTCCTAGACTCTCATGGGAGTCTGTCTTCCCTCTATCAAAACCGCCTGGCGTAGTAGCTCTTACCCCCCCCCCCCCCCCCCCACTTGACAAACCTAAATCCTCCCCTGCTTCACAGAAAACATGTTTAGGCCTACTGACATGTTTATGGTGTACCATGGGTAAAAAAGAGCGTCCCTCATTCGCTGTAATAATGCAATACAGGGTGTCTCGAAAAAAATGTTGTGCAAGCAGATATCCCTTGATTTCTCAAAAACTACTTAACATCAGTACTTCATCTTGATGGAGCATATTAATTATACTCTCGTGTATATTCAGTACAAATGCCATGGACCGTCCGTTCATGCAAACCAGAGATCTAACAGATTATAAAAGGCTATGGATTTTTCACCCATTTCAGTGGGATTGGATTCACACAGTTAACTTAAGTTACATCAGAGTGAAAAGGTTCAAGACAATCTGATGCACTGATATCACTAACCGTGTAAATCCCGTTGGAATGGGTGAAAAAAACCCATAGCCTGTTACAATCTGTTACAACTCTGGTTTGCAAGAACTGATTTCCATTGCATTTTTACCGATTATTCCAAAGGGTACGTATGCTCCATCAAGATGAAACACTCGTGTCAAGTTTTTAAGAAATTAAAGGATATCTGCTTGCATAACAGGGACACCCATAGAGATAGAGATTGAATGATGTAATGTAAACTATGTAATGAGGAAAGTCATCTTGACAAAAAACTTGTCCAAACAACTTGGAGACGATGGTTGTAAGATGTAAGGGACATCCAACGTTGAACCAGACCGGACGCAACATTTTACGGGCAGGGCCCTCAAAGGGGACGACTGGCCCGACCGTCCAGCGCGCCGCAATCTCAGGGGGCAAAAGCGGCCGCCGCCGCTTAAAAAAACTCAATGTATTTGTCATCGTTCCGGTGTGCAGAGGTGATGTCCTATGATGCACCGCGTGCTGAGATCCGTATTCAGCAATATTGTTTTATTTTTAAAACAAAGAGCGGTTAACCTGAGGTGGGAAATTGAATTTGCTAGTTTTAGAAGTCAAGTACCACACGTGTTGAAATATCGAGGGGAAAAAACCCTGAAGGTCGCCTTAAGATAACGCCGCCCCGCCCCCTAAACGGCCCCCTAAACGGTCACCCTACATTTCTCTGGTTCTTGCACGGACGGTGAATGCTCGGTACTTGGCGAGAGTATAGTCGGGGCCTTGACATTGCTGGAATTGATGCATAATCCTTCTAATTTGATAAAGGGCTATACAATACAGAGCAGAAATAAAACACATGTTTGAGGACCCCTCAGGGACACGTCCCCAATTCAAAACCAAAAAGAAAGTTCTGCTTCTCTCGCGAGAACCTGCAGCATTTATGACAGCGTCTGTCATTTTTTTTTTGGCCGCGTGATGTGCGTGTCTCGAAGTTGAGCTTCCACAAAAAGTGACGTGTGGGACAAGAAAAAAAAATACCGGTGGATAGTCTGCGTGGTATTGGATTACTGTTCTCTGGAGAAACAAGTTTATTTTAGACCTGACATGACTGATAACTGACGGGTCGGGACGAGTCAGCGCCGCTCGCTCCAAGTAACTGGTTGCACACGCAAGTCAGCTGGCTTGGCTTGTGCGCCTGGCAGACAGCCTGGAATTTCTTCGGCCTTTCTGAACTTTTTTACCGCCCGGCTTGGATGTGTGTGCGGTTCGCGCCTCGCCCGGTAGTACCGCGAACTTTGTTTTACCGGTATTCAAGAACACCGTGCTGCTTATGGAATTCATCCTTTTCCCTGTTTTGACTTCTAAAAGAATAGTTCCCTGCTGAAAGGGTAAGTACACCTTTACCTTTTATACATCCCGTTTGCTAAAACCAGAAACAAAAGTTCACATCGGATGACGTTCACAACGTTTGTTGTCGGGCATTGCCAAGTTCGCAATGAGACCGTGGTTACGTAAAGGCGCGCGTATTTACGGACTTTCTTACCAATCAGCAACGCGCGACTTTTAGCGGATACCGAAATCATTTTTCAACAGGAAAACAACACTGCCACGGAAACCGTGGTTATGGTTATCGTATAAAGTAGCGAGACTTTCTAACTGTCACAGGTGATAAATGTGTCATAAAAGTATCCTTTGTTGAGCAATTCGTTTGGCACCCAGATCTGATGACGTAATTTCCTTTCAATAACGTCCACGGGAAATCATTATCACTGCTTTCAATATAGGCCTATGTTGTTATATTGAATGTATACGAACCTGCAGTCCAGTGTTGTAGTTGAGTACTTTTTTTCCGAGTACGGAGTACTGCCGAGTACTTAGGTTACCGACTACGAGTACAAGTACGAGTACTTGTACTTCCGAGTACATGTACAGGTCTCCGAGTACGAGTGCTTGTACTTCCGAGTACGAGTACTAGTACGAGTACTTGTACTTCCGAGTACGAGTACAAGTATTTCCGAATACGGCCATACGACAAATGGTTCATTGTGCGTAATTGGCCCAGGCCTAGTCAGACCGATATTCAGACCCACTCATGGCTAGCTGTTAAAGGTGTTCGCCCGGACGTGCACAGAGGAAAATCCGGAAACTTCGATTTCTCCGCAAGCTAATCAACCATTTCAAACTGAAAGTATCTATAAAATAAGGCTGTGGTAACTCAAGCTACACCATTCCCCACCCCGAGCACTGCTATTCGAGTACGAGTACTTTGATGATCGAGTATAATTTCGACATGTCAAGTGCCGTCATTAAAAGTACGAGTACTTTGACATTCGAGTACGAGTGCGAGTACGCCACAAAAGTACTCGAGTAGTACTCTAGTACGAGTGCCGAGTACGAGTACTACAACACTGCAATAATGGCATTGCACACGGCATGCCTGTTCTGAGAAGAGAAAACTTACTCACAGCGACAGGAAAACATGACTTGCTCAGCACATTTGAGGCATGACCTCAACAGCATGCACTTTTTTATGTACTCCGTTTATAGATCACATCGATCTTCCTCGATAATGTTCCCCTTCACACATATAACCTTGTTGGACTCGTACCGATGTCTTAAGAATGATCAGAGGAAACATTCGCAATTGGGCACGTCCTGAGCAAACCCTGCCCACACCCCATCCAAAAACCATCGGCTACTGTTCTGGTTTCGTAACTGTTCATGCCACGCCCTCTACAAACATTGCAACACATTGCCATTAAACTGTCGGGTTGGTTTAACGGCATACTTTCATGAAAGGCTTCGAAGAATCCATACAGGCCTACGATGACTCTTGAAAAATGACGCTGCGCTAAAGTGGCTTTGTTTAATACTCCTTAAAACGGGTTTTCCGATGTTCGTGTTAACAGTAGTAAGATGAGCTGTGGATTTTGTGGTGCATCTTTTTTTTGTAAGTCAACGAGCTATATTATAATGGCTGGTTCCTCAGTGGTTACGCCTTTCACTGTGTTGTTATTTAGAGGCCATATTGAGATTAATGTTGTACCATGTTTGGGTATGGCTGGGTGTCAGAGGAGTATTAACTGTCACTTACATGGAAGTTGCTGCTCCCACTTATAAAATAGTCTGGAAGAATGATATGAAAAAAGTATTACGAGGTTCTCAAAATATCTAGTTGCACAGCATAAGCTTTTAAGGTTCATCGGAGCTGCATGTATGTTCCCTTCGGACGGAATGTAATTATGAAAAGAGGACAATCAACTGGGACAATTGAATATAGTCACGAACATTCTTCGTGAAATTAGGATAGTCAAGAGTAAAAATAAGAATAGTCAAGAGAAAAATTAGGATAGTCAAGAGAACAATCAGAGAAAACGGTAACGACAGACCATACAGCGACATACACATCGTGCATGTGCTGCCAGGCTGGTCATATCATTAGTCGTTCCAGATACACGACCATCGCTCCCTCAGTCTGGCTTCCAGACGCACAATTACAAAATTACACACCGTCTGCAAATGGTGCCCGACTAAATTTAATGCAAAATATATGGGAGCCCAGAGAGGCCACATAAAGCTTATACTCGATCGTAACCCTATCTAAAACACGTTAAAATTGTGCAGCAGCAGGATGCCAGTCAAACCAGTGAGTTTGGCGGTTTTGAGATATCATCTTACATTGAAAAAAAGAAAGAAACATTTTAATTTCGCCGACGCGCATGGCTACGTACGGCAACGCGCGCACAGACCAGAAAACCGGAGACTTTTTTTTGACCTTAAACAGCTAAACGAGCCGGGTCTATACGTTTATTAACACAAATCAAATATCGTGACGCTACTCTAACGTAAATGCTATTAGATTCCTAATAGCACGTGCGCAAACAAGCGAAAGTTTAAAGACCTTTATTTTTTTCTTCTCGAATTGAACAATAATCGTGAGTCAAAAGCTATATGTTGAAGTCCCGCGGAGGAGATTGTGTCTGACACTGCCGGCTCCGACTGTATGTGCTGTAATCAGTGTACTAGAGCTGAGCCCGGGCACAGGTTCAAGTTCGACGGGAGATGTGTCACAGCAGAAACACAGGATTGTCCCCAAGATCGCTTCGCTCACCGCCAAGTAAATCAAGTGACACACCAAATTGGGCAATTTATATAATGCGCAATGATGGAATGACGCATGGAGCTGTGCAGAATGTATAATGATTACCAGAACATTGTGATTCATCAGTTAGTTTGGCCTGTTGTCCTGACATGTACATGCCAGTGTTGTGGAGGGGGGCGTGGCTTGTAGTGTTCCCTTTGGGGGAACTTGGGGCATACTGAAAGTGCAACCGTCTTTGAGTTTCACGTTGGCTGGCGGCCTTGCCTCCGGCAGGGTTTCGAAGCCGTTAATCAATCATACCTTTCCTGACATTGTCTAGAATCTATTGAAGTGGAAAAAGACAAAGCCAAAAAAAAAAAAAAGTGGGATATCTAAATACCAACAAGTACTTCTTGAAAGTCTTAACAACAGTCAAAAGGTCGAGAAACACACCTCTTTTTCTACAAAGAGATTCTTGTGAGTCAGAGGACGCGATAACGTTCAGAACATGCATCACATTGTTGTGTATGAAGTATTAACTGCAAAAATCATTGTTGTTTTTAAAGTTTTTTTCCGTCTCGAAACAGCCTGGGGAAACTTATTGCTATGTGCCCTTTTTGTCGTCTGCACGCTTGCACTTAATGTCTTCTGTGTTTGTGTACTAATTTAAACAACCATTGATATTATTGACGTAAGAAGTGAACTGCTCACTCAACGCCCCCACCGGCCGTGAAATGACAAGATTTGACCCGTGTACCTTTGCACGGTTCTAGGGCAGAGTGTCCGGTCCTGTTGGCGAGCCAGCGCGGTGTCTAAACACCTTGTATCGGATCGCTTGAGGAGCTACGGAGAAATTCAAACAAACAACGCCATCATTAGTGTCTTGAAAGTTGATGAGCCGATCCGAGCTGTGTACACTAACGCCTGACGAGAGGAGCAAGGGTAGAGGAAAAAAAAGACCGCGAAGAAAGAATTGATATGCGTTGCCATGGGAACGCGTATCTTCCCATTAAAAAGACTACACGATTGCGCCACTTCTTTCGCCTGTTACGGTGTGACGTAAGACGTGCGCCATGTGACGTAATGGCGATGGATATTAAGGTATTAATAATGATTGTTTCCACGAAAGTTATTGACCTTTGTTGATTTGGTTTGTTGATGCTGTCCTGGTTTATGTCTCATTAGTCACTATGCATGCCACAGTCTTGTTTTAGTTGCTAGTTTCTCTACGAGCGCTCTGTAGTAAACATGCGATATAGGGGTATGATACTTTGGAACCTTGAACAAGTTGAAGGGGAATCTTGTCCGATTTACGTCACTGGGTGGAGTGTACAATGAAGTTCAGTACAATAAAGCAGACTTGTATTCGAGTCACCAACATCGAGTCCGAGTCCGAGTCACCTCTCCCGAATCCAAGTCCGAGATCCCGAGTCATGCAGGTCGAGTCCGAGTCCGAGTCACGAGTCATGCAGGTCGAGTCCGAGTCCGAGTCACCTCTCCCGAATCCGAGTCCAAGTCCCGAGTCATGCAGGTCGAGTCCGAGTCCCGAGTCATGCAGGTCGAGTCCAAGTCCGACTCACGAGTCACAAAGGTCGATTCCGAGTCCGAGTCACGAGTCACTTTTACTACATATTGGAAATAAAATTGAGTTATACTGCTTAAACCTCACAGTGTAAATGTTTCCATTTTTCACAATTTTTTTCCAATAACTGGAGCTATACATGTACAGCGTGTGTCAATAAAAACGCAGGATTCAAAGCGATTTTTTTTCTGAGAAAATTATGCTACTGGTGTGCCTAATTTGATAAGGATTTGATTGTCCATAATTTCGTCTTTGACAAGATTTTTGTTTGGTGGAATTTTGACTTTTGGTTCAAAAGTTATGACAAGTTTTGTGAAGCCCTTCTGAAGCGGGTTGGTCTGATTCAATGACCTTAAAGCTACAGTCCATCATTTGTAATTTGTGCATTTTGTTCGTTTGAAGCAACAAAAGAGTTCAAAATCTAATGAAGGATACTGAGCAACTAACCTGATGAATTTTCAGCTAAGCTTCAGCTGTGCATTCCGAGAAAAACAGCATTCTAAGATCTCAATTTCAAATCAAAAGTTACTGAATCATGTTTTGAATTGTTTTGAATTGCAGCTATACGCGACGTCGCGCACTGATCCGACGAATTACAACAACCGCGCGCGCGTGTGCGTCGTTCCAATACTTGTGCGCGCTGCGCTGAATAACAAAACGAACTACTAATTTAAATTTTCCTACGGTGCTTCTTAAGAATCACCGTTGGAAATGCCTTCTTTCGTTGATTACTTCAAAATGACAGCTTCCCAGAAAGAATAATTTCACAGGGAGTTTAGTTCCCTTACTATCTTTCAACCAAGTTTGTTTTCAACAATAATTACGCCAGTTACTTTTCGGATGGCTGCAAATGATGGACTATAGCTTTAAGGCCAAAAAAAAAAAATAAGTCGGTCTCTGGTCAGCGCGCGCGTCGATTTTAATCATGCGCGTCGATCTTTTTTTTTCCAAAATTTTCCGCGGTAGCTCCAATAGCACCCTCTATTTCCGCACCTCCTCAATTTTTTTTTTACCAAAGAGCACCAAGGAATGGGAAATTGCACCAAGGCAAATGATCGAAAGCACCAAGGCAAATTATGGAGGACACCAATGTACATGAGGACACCAAAAAAGCAAAATAGTACCTACCTTGTCTGTACAATCCAAGCTTGAAGAAAAAAAAAAAAGCAAAAAAAAAAAAAAAAAAGCCGCGTGGCCGCGTCAATTCCGGAACTTTGGTCTGACCAGAGACCGAATATTTTTTTTTGGCCTAACACAACGACAATGCAGGTATGCATTGAAGACAATTAAACCAGAACAAAACTTTCTTTGAAACAACTGATGATAAGTATCACTTAAATTTAATAACTGGACTATCATTGTTTCAAAGCATCATGAATGTTGTCTCTGACATATCAAATAATAAATAATATCAGACTTGCACACATGTCCTTCTTTGTGATCCACAAATACTTTCACCTGTACTGAATTCAAACCTTTCATTAGGTATGTGTGATTTCACAAATCAGACCAGCTTGGAATTTATAACCCTTCTTCAATGTACTCTATCTCTGGACAGGATTGTCCAAATGAGATGGGCTAAAAAGCATAGTGAAGAGAAGGAAAGGTACTTTGAAAAGAGGGTTAACATTATGATGAATAGGGGTGGTTTATATTCTTAATATTTTTGTTTCTAATCCTGCGTGTTTATTGACACACGCTGTATAACATGCCAAATAAGACAAGACACCAGTGTCTCGAAAGGATAATCTAGCGCTGAACACTATCAAGCTTGCACTTACGCAATATCAAGTGTGGACGCTGGGGTACAATATACGTTTAATTATCGGAAACATACCAGCTGCACGTGTGAACATGTGTACAGTACTTAGATGCATTTCTTCTGCACATCACTCCCCGTACCACTTGCTCAGGACAGGATTGTCTTCAAAATAATTTATAATGATAGGCTAGGCCTACTGGTGAAAGAAAATATTAAGTGATTTGTGGTAATTTTGGTCGAGTCCCGAGTCACGCAGGTCGAGTCCGAGTCCAAGTCCGAGTCCGAGTCCGCAGGGTCGAGTCCGAGTCCGAGTCCGAGTCATTTTTCATCGCGACTCGAGTCCGAGTCCGAGTCACGGAAAATGGGGCTCTAGTCGGACTCGAGTACGAGTCCGAGTCACGAGTCAGAAGTCTGCAAGACAGTTATATAAAGGATGTTATAAGCCCCTTAGCTGTATGTAGTAATGTATCTCTTTAATGCAAAATGGTGATTTAAAAAAAAGAAGTTTGTAGCAAATTGTGATAATTTAGAGGCGGTATTCGTTTACATTTGGTGAGAAAGAAAGCCGTCACAAGTATGAGAATGTTCTTTCTTATATACAATTGAGGTAAACTGCCTTTAAGGGGGAAAGTTGTTTAATTGGGGTAGGTATCTTTGTTGATGGATGTGTGGAAATAATGTTCATTATTAGCATCTGCTTGCACCACTTTACCTCAAGGGTCTCAAGCAGAATTACTTCGAGTTCCGTTTGGAATGAATGGTCAAGTTTAGCAGTGTATAATTTCTTAATAGAAAAGGCTTTGTGTAAAATTTGCATCGCAAGTTTCGATGGGTAAACCTTTTTCGACCTCAAATTGTCACACACTCACACAAGTGCGTAAACACCTTCAATCGTGGACCTCCTATTGTCCTCCTTTTGTTTGTACTCTTAACTTTTTAGGACGATCTCCCATATTATTTGTACACGGTCCTCAAACCATCTCTTTTTTTTCTCGTGGCTGCAAACAGCCGTCTGGCACTGATCAATCTTAGCTTCGTCTGCCGTCAATCGGGAGGCCATAAAAGTCTCGCGGAAGGCGCGAAACCACACTCGAGCCGGGCCGCATTCTCCGCCATTAACTAATTACTTCCCATTGCTGCAAATTGGTGAATTATTGCCGCCGTCTGCGGAATGGCAGCCTCGGTAGGTTCGGTTCTCGGACACCGATGTAGGCCCCGGCAGGGCCCAGGTAATGATAAAAACGAAGGAGGGCTGTTATAAAGAGGGTTGCAATGAAGGGGGGGTGTTAGGACACGCCTCCTGCAAAGGAACAGTGTACCCGTTTAACGCCAGGTGTAACTATCCTAATTTTTGGTGATGCGCTCTCGATTCGTTGCTTTAATCGAATATACAGGTAGACCATTTTTGAACAAACTTTAGTAACATGGGGAGCTTAATTTTTTAGCAACTTGGGGATTTTGGTTGTACCTTTAAAGTGCCGGAACGAAACTCTACTGTAATTTATTCCTTTAAGATTTTTTTTATCTTCCCGCCGCTAATGATCAGGGTAACAAGGACTAATATTTTGACGGGGGAACTTAAAACAATTTCCCCGCATTCCAAGCCCAGCACTCGGCTAATTATGTTTTTACGACCCGCGTAATCCGTACAAGAGGAGCACGGCAAATCCAAAAAGAAGAAAGGAAGAAAACAAGGTCGTGCGAAATAGCGCGGCAATAAAACAAAACAAGATGGTGCAACCTAACTCCGTCGCTTTCTCACGTTGCGTGGGACAAAATTGTTGTTGTTTTCGAAACTCCGAGAAGATGTATCGGACCACTTTTTTTCTTTTGGGAACCGATTCCCGACTTGTTTTTCTTGCTGTCACCGCTTGATGGTCACGATGGTGTTACCTACAAAATGGGGATTTTTTTTTTTATTGCTACCAGGTTTGTAACGATTTTCAGGTGTGCTAGCCGGGTCGACTCGGAGTAAACATCGGGCGGAGTGACCGCGCTGATGGGGCTGACGCCGCCGATGTTGATGCGTCGGCTGGGCCGACCCCGGCGAGGTCCCGGGATTTTTTTGATCACGGTTTGATTAACTTAAGGCTGCCGCTCCTCCGTTGGGGTTAAGTAATGAGTGTTTAACCTTCTCGGGTTTGGGACGACCACCAACATGAGAAATATTCCATAAATGTGTCCCTGTCCTTCAAGAGGGGATTATTTTTTCTCGTCTTGTCTGGTGCGGATTTCCCAAGACGGGAAATATTGTCACGTCTTCATGATTGTTTCCGGTGTTCCTTCCAGAAAAATGCATCAGCTGAACTTTACCTTTTTACATCCCAGAAAACAACGCAAAAGCTGTGATGTGGTGGAGGGTCCCGGACTTTTAAGGGAGGGTACGCTCTCAAGAAAATTTAGTAATACCTGACTCGAACAATAATCAAGCTTGACTAGTCAATAAAGTTCAGCTGAGTGCATCTGAAACAAAGTACAAAGTACTGTTTTTTTCTTGGTAGGAAGTAAATGATAAGTTGAAAATCTATTGGCTACACTATCCACTAAAAGTATGCTTAATCACAATTTAGTCGTAGCTTAACGGTAGGCGGGTAATTTTTTTCATTTCAATCATCAAGCACAAGAGAAACACGTTAGTAGCTTTTGTTTGACGGAGTTGCTTGTTAGCTTGAATGTTTGCGCTTGTTGCCACGTAAAACTGTCACAAAAAAACTATGTCGCAAAAAAAATATGACATCTTTTTATTTTAAAGTTAAATAATTCGGACCACAACTTCTCTTCGTGTTTGCCATTGCAGTCAAACCACTGACATTACATGTTTTATAGCCAAGATATGGGAATGTGACGGTAAAAACCAAAGCTTCGAGCCACAGACATCATAAATATCCCATGAACTATTCGAAACATCTTAATCACCAACTTCTAATGTCTGATTGTCAAAGTCGACATATCTCAGCAACGATGCCGAACCAAAAACTTTTTAAAAAATAACAAAAGTCAGAAATTTGGTCCTCATATTTTGTTTCAGCCTCTGCTGCAAAGTAGCTGTTTTATTTTCATCTCCTGGGCCGTCCCGTCTGTGACAATGTGTCGTGGGTCCCTCATTCAAATCGATCCCCGGGAAAGAAATCTGTACTTTACCGCCAGCGTAGCGAGCCCAACTCCCGTGAGATTTGCCTCCCACTCCGCGTGAGATTCTGAGCCGTGCGCGTCCTTACCGCACCTGGTGGCTGGACCGCGACAAGACTTTTATTTACTATCGCGGCGGTGCGGCGGAGCGCTCTTCAGGGGACCCAGGGCTACCCAACCATGTCAGAAATAATATTTCCGAGCGCTTACTTTCCACCGTTTGGCCCGGCTCGCCACCTGTTTGGCAAGTATATGGATTGTCTGCCATTCCGTGAACCCATTTCCGGAATTTTGAACTTGCTTGCAACAGGAAAAAAATTATATGTATAGTTATTTTAATAACTCTGATACAAACAGTCTCGGGCAGGCACTTTTGAATGATTTAGGTCAGACGAAAAGGCACGGGGTTACTGGTGGTAAAGTGAAAAGTGAAAAGCATTAACCCAGATCGGTGTCTTGCAGTAAGAAAACAAAAGTGACTTTCGTTGGATATGGAACATCTCACTTATCCCACAAATCCTGACAATCTGGACATGACAATATTTGATTAAACATGGTCGTCAATCGGTGGGGGACGGGGGAGGGAGGGAGGAGGGGGGAGGGAGGGAGGAGGGGGGGGGGGAATGGGAACATGTCCCCTGCTTTTTAAAGTGGGGGTATCATATCGTTTGTCCCCACCCTCCCACTTTTTTAGTCCCCGAAGAAAAATTGTAGCCTCTATTTGACTCTCTAGCTCAGAATAGCTGATGCAATGACTCCAAACTCGAAAATTATGTTTAACTGACAATCTTTTGCTATTTTTTTTTAGTTTTTAGGTTAAAGTGGTCAGAAATTGCCTCCGATCGCACCACAATTATAGACTCCAAAATGATCCGGGCCCCGAACTCCACGCCGTATTAGTTCTGACCAAGGTATGCACCCCCCCCTTTTGAGAAGCGATCGACCCCCTGGCCTTGTGAATACACAATGTATTGATATTCTTGGTTAGGATAGCAGCCCGTGCGTGACATTGGAAGGGGTGGCAAGGAGCTGGGGGTAGTAGTGGGGAAACTTTAACAACCTGTCTTATTTTCGTCGAGTTTCAGATCTTGAGGCCTCAGTACCAGAACTGATCTTATCCTAAAGAACCGACTCCAAACACCATTCTTATTACCCTCATCATCTGCATTGCTTTTTGGCAAAGGAAAAAAATGCCGATTCGTTCTAACCGTGATCTTAAAACCATGTGCTTTAAAATTTAGCAAATAAGATGGGAAACTAACTAAAAGCTCTTAATCCAGGGAATTAAAAAAACCCTGATAAGGTAGAAAGTATTTTAAACAAATAATTATTTATGAAGGATTTTGTCTGAAAATGGACGATCCCAACGGCCCGTCAGATACGGTCAAATTTCACCCAGAAAACGGAATCTATTTGAACCCATACTTTTCAGGGTCCAGAATGACAAGTTTCCGGTCACAATGACGTTTCAGTGGATCAGTCGACCTGGAAATCTTGGCAAAAGTTTAATTTAGCCCCAGAAAAGTATAATTTCTACCCTGAACCCAGATTCGGAGTCAAAATTGAAGCCGGAACTTTTAAAGACTGTGCCAAAGCACTTTATATCCAGGACTATTTTGTCTCTTTCCCATGACCGAGTTAAAACTGTTATGAGCATGCCCTACTTCTAGCGCAAGGCTTTCAAAGCGGTATGGTATAGAGCCAAGTGCCGGTACCTCTCCAGTTCTCTGCACCGGTTGTTGTTGTGATGTTCTTCCGCTTTGAGGCGGTCCGGTGTGTGACTTTCTGTGCCCGTGTTGTCCTCGTATTAATGCGATGGGGGCAATCGGGTGGCCCAGAAATAGCCCCCCGGGGGACAGTTTGGGGCCCCGAACTTGACAACTTACTCTTGCGACTCACCCCGGCCCGCGGCCGTCCTTCGCTGGTCCGTTGAACTTGGGGCTTAGTGTGACGATGAGGCTCTTTTTTTGTTTGGCTTATATACTCGCTGAGCATCTTGTTACGACTTGAACGAAAAAGAAGTTATGACAAAAATTTCAAGCGATCTGCAAAATGAGTCGATTCATCCAACCCGATCCTAGCTCAACTAGGCCAACAACGCCTTCTGAATTAAATTGATAAGAGTGATCTTTGGCATCATTGTGTTTCAATCAAATGGATAAATTAGACTGTTGGTGATATTAATATGTAAACTTATGAGCGATAAGGGATTAGTGATATAACTTATTATACAAGAACTTTTACTTTTTTCAGGTACTCTTCGATTGACCTTTCCCACGTCTCCGGCACCCTCATTAGTTCTGTCTTAATACCCTAAATGCACCCTGAATTTACCCTGAATGCACTTCCGACTACAGGAATGCCATCTTAGCACAGCTAGGCCTATACCAAATACTCACTCGCCTGAACAACAAAAGCAGACCCCAACCAATAGAAATCATGATCTTCCTCGATTGTTATTGACATTGAACTTTTCAAGATGAAACCACCCGAAAGGCTAAGCCGTTAAGACAGCCCGACTGCTCCCTGGAGCCCTGTCGGCTTGCCCGCAAAACATCTCAAACTACACCGGGCCAAGACAAACATCCCATCCGTCTGAAAGAACGCCACCCGCGACCCAGTTGCTACCAGGGGACTTGAGCATGAGAAAGAAAAGAAAAAAAGAATAGGGATTTCAAACAGCAAATCTGGTTTTTCTGAGATAGATGTTTTACCCTGTTATCCTGAAGACTGTGTTGGATTGTGGTTCATATTATAAGTGCGGAAGTAAAATGTGCCAGGAAAAATACAGATAACGGAGATTCGAAGAATTGGGCTGTCTTCAATTATTGAGACCAGAAACGGACATTGGCATCCTTATACGATTGAAATAAAAAGTTGGGGCGCTAACACAAAATGAGATAAGACGTTGAATAAGTTAATAAGGGACTGAAGTAGGTAAGCCCAGCTCTAAGATAGATCAGAATCTCAAACAATACAATGACTGATATTTAAAAAAATGTATTTGTGAATGTTGACCCCACGTTACTGCTCTGGAGCTGTACATTAACGCATATAACCCCGAAGTGAAGTTCAGGAAATAAAACTAAAACAATTTGGATATCAATTCGCTGGTTGCTTGAGCCAAATTTGCGCATCATCACGCAAATGCAGCTCTAGTCAATTAGGGGTTAGCAATTTCCCTTTTTGTTATGATTTTATTTCTAAGTAGCCTGTTTAGAAATTAGTAGCAGTGTTTAATAAAGTAAATTCAAAGTTACGTTTGTCATGGCATCGCAGAATGGAGTGTCTTTGATTGTGTTTTCCCATATTTCAAATGTGTGCGGCACAAGATAGCCTGATAGGCCTCATGTCTTACACTTACGGCAAAGAAAAACTGTTGAAAAACCTCTGTTCGTTTACATCTGACGCGGCAGTTATTTATTGCCTTGCCTAGACTTATTTCCAGCAGCGAGTAAAGCCATCATTTTGATGAGCCATGCAATGTATATTAAGCAAGAAACAACAACCATTCAGCAATCAGGTCCGACAATATTTAACACACGTGTGTTTAAAGCAAATGAAAGATGGGCATTGTGTGACTCGAATACAGACCAGCACTTGAACGTACGACTTCTTACATGACCATTCTTTTGGAATTGTACCCCGAAACGCCTGAGCGCCACGATTACACGAACGACCGTCAATTATCAAGGTACAGTTGTGCAAGTTTATATTCTACGTTTTAATGATTCAATGATCTTTCAGACGATAATCATTCCGTTCCAAAGTGCTCCTTTAATATCAGAGACTCCCGAGTCTCAAAAATAGAAACTCTTGCCCTGAAAAAAAAATCAAAAGGCAGCAAAATGTTGCAATTGTATATCAACGGGAAGTTGCTTTGAAATTTATTACCTTCCAAATAATTATGAACGCCGACGAAGCATAAAGGGAAACAAGAACGCGAGAACGATAGAGAGAAAACAATAAAACCGAGTCCGCCTGCTGACTTTGATCTTGTTTTTTGATTTATGAGCCTGTTTTCGATCGTCTGGGACCACGTCTGGATAACTCTTGGTGGGATTTATTCCTCGGCTATTTCTACTTTCCATCGGCCCCCATAATTGTTTTGTTATCGATAGCTGCTTTACATGAAATAACTCAAAATGTGGAGAGCTAGCTATGCGCACTAGCATTGCGCAGTTTCACAAGGAGGTCGTGTTAAACAGTATTGAATGACGAAATTTATAGGTCACCCGTTCACATCACCAAAAAAAAAATATGCAAGTAGTAAATACAATGTACATCCGGGTACTTCATGCCCAGTTCCATCTTTTGTTTTGGTTGCTTTACATCCCAGGAAAACTTACGTTTTTGTTTTTATAATAATTTATTGAACGCTATAGTAATTAACATTTTCTTCATACTGATTAGCAATGCGCTCAAAAAATGCATAGAAAATCACGATTTTCAAAACAATTTCGAAATATCAACGTTGAAAACTCGTAGTGCAAGAGTTCATTGTGACCTGGGGTTAATATGAATTATTCATGAGAAGCAAAACAGGAGAACCAATGGGATGAATGAAGGTTTTAATTTACGCGTCACATCGCCCCAACTTACGAATATGTACGTCACACTAATTTCACGCATGCGCAGAAACTTAAGGGTGCAGACCAGTAAATCGGTCCGAAATTGCCTACGCCGGTCATATCACGATTTGCATGCCCTCATATTCTTCAGTATTAGAGCATTTTGAAGGCCGCGAACTTGATGATTTGCGGGAAAGACGGTTGGAAGCCGTGCAGAGGACTGCGAGCTCGTATTTCTATGTAATGTGGATGATGATTACGCCCTAAAATGGCTCAATTTTGCAATTGATCGTAGGCGTCCATTTTCAAAATGGCGGTTCAGGACTGCTTTTAGTGGTGATCATCTTCGGATGGAATGTTCTCCCCAAAGTCATTGGTCCCCCCCCCCCAAAAAAAATGGACAGAAAATGAAAGATGATGAAATAAGCTTTAATTTGATGTACGTCTTGAACACCTCAGAGAGTTATAAATACTTTTTCCTGAAGTTCTGAGGTGGGGGCGTTTATCATTGGGGTCTTTGGACATTTATTTACTGGTCTGCAACCTTAATGTCCCTTGGAAACATACATGGATAGCCTATGCGCATCTGTTTGTCAACCTCGTTCTCATGTTCTGCATTCAATAGCAACCCCCGGGAAGGTAAGGGGCTCCATAATCTGACTGGTTACAAGCAATTGATTTGTATCGCGTACTTGGCGATTTGAAATTCCATCGTGTAGTATGTGTTCAGACGTGCATTTTGAACATCACCTCTTCTCCATTTTAAATATGTGTACGATTTGGTGTTGGAGGAGGGATGCAACCACAAGAAGCAGGTGCTCAAGGAGTAGCAACATTTAATAGTCCCATCAAATGTGACTTCAAGTGGTGAGGTTTTGCGGTTTTATAATTCATGCGAACACCCCTTCCACTTTTCCCCGCATCAGGTGCGGTAAATTGCCGGTTGTCACTCACCATTGAGTGCTTTGGATAGCGGAACAGTGAATTTTCTCCCCGGAATCTGGACCAATTACCGGCCGACTTTTATCGGCCGGGCACCCTTATCTTTTAAGACTGAAGATTTTTTTTTGTTCATGCACTTGCATGTGAGCTCTAAAATATATTTGATATTTTCCTGGGGTGGTTTCTTTTCCAAACACAAAGCTGGTTACGCTGGCGATTCCCTGAAAGATTTAAATGAAGCGTTTGACTCTTATTATGAGTTGGCGCGTCGTTTTCCTCCTGCGAATGCACGCAAGGTTCGCGGTTTAGTACACGCAAGGGCTGGGATTTTTTTCTGCATATGCAAACTTGGAAGTTAACCTGTACTTATCTCATCAGAGATGTTTGTTTGCTTAACTCAAAGTACATTCATTGCTTAATTACGTTGGTAACAATAACATCTTTAGCTTGATGATGAACAGATATGCATTTCAAAAGCTGTTAGCAGGCCTGTTTCTTTAGGTGTTAAAATAATAAACCCATCAGGCAGTGTTGGAGTATTCGTACTCATACTCGTACTCGAGTACAACTCGAGTACACACAAGTACTCGGTCCGTACTCGACTATCAGTACTCGACAAAAGAATGGACTTGGCCCGTACTCGATTCTTCGTACTCGAATTTTGCACGTACTCGATGGTTTGGTACTCGATACTCGACCCCAGTACTTGGGAGTACACATCGAGTACATTTCTTTTTGAATCGATTCCATTGCTCAACCTGGTGCACGATGGCGCGATTGCAGTCTCGAGGACTGAAAGGATCTTGTGTCTTCTCTTTGTATGCCTGTCCTCTATCGTAAAGCCACATGTACACAGTGTTTACCTTAGGCCTGTTTCAATACCTACTGTGGACATTCGTGTAGGCATTGGTCCATACCTACTGTGTACTCATTTTATTCACACTGTGAACTCTCTTTTAACCCAAGTTTTTCACCATTATTTCCTTGAATGTTCCTTTTCTTTTTACGACAAATAATCCTAACCCCCAAAATGCCTCTAAACTGTTTTCCCGAGAGGGAGAAATCTTGTGTGGACGTGGGCAAGCCCACACAACATCTCTGCTACCTGGTTTATGTGGACCTCTTTTGTTAAGAGGTCCACACAGGGAATTTAATGCTACACACAGACACAATAATTGTTCAATGCCAGCAATAATCAAAGTAATACAAAGACTGTTCTTAATTGTTAATAACAATTTGTTATACACAATTTTTTTTTCTGCAACCACGTCACTGATCATAATGAGCACGCGTCCCTCGAATAATGGAATGGTTTCGAAAATCCCATAAATCGGAAATAAAGCCATAAATCGGAAATAAAATATTTGGACTTGATTAAACACTATTAAAGAAGGAAGTTTATAATTTTTTAAAATAAGGGAGGGAAAATCGCTAAGATTTTAATCTATGACGTCCAGTATACATCTGAAAACACTGTCATTTACCGCTTGGCCACGGTGTGACTGTCCTTTAATCTGGGCCCGACATTTTGAACCTCATTTAAATATCGAATCACGTGATTTCAACCACGTGATATGTTTCACGCATGCGTATCATGGTAAGTAACTAAACTTGGTTGGACATGAAAAAAAAATTGCTTCCGGTACGGAGGCCCATACATGCTGTCAGACTATACAGTCCGGTTTGCTGTACGAGTGATTGACGTGTAATTGGCACACTGTAGTTAAAGTGGGAAGCTAGATTCTGAGTGTTTTTTTTTTGGTTAACATGTTTTTCTGCTGTGGTGACAAAACCAGGGAAAGATGGTATTAACATACATTGGGTAAGACCTGTGTAGAAACATCGTGCATGGGGCTTAGGTATTTTGGGTATTAGGAGGGGTCGCTTCACTACCAGTAATGACTTCTTTCAATCGATTGTCATTCTGATCGGTCTCAACACAGCTTGCCTCGTTTTGAGATTAATGTGAATTCTATGGATTTTGTTCCCAAAACGGTGTTGCATAACAACTGAAATATCATCTGCCATTTAACGTCCCTTTGTCATATAAACGATTTTGTCGTGGAAATTTCAGTATCAGACAAGGGCGTCAATCGCTTTCTCAAAAATTGGGGGGGGGGGGGGGGGTGGGGGGGGGACACACCTTGATCAGGCCTAATGCGAGCGCGAAGCGCTATCGGCGTGCAATTTCTGACCACTTTAACCATTTTCAAAAGCAAAAGATGATCATTTGAACATCATTTTCGAGATTAGAGTAGTTGAATCAACTATTCTGAACTATTAATGTGGGCTACAAATTTATTCGGGGACGAAAAAAATGGGGGACTAACAGTATGATATCACCCACTTAAAAAAAGGGGGAGGACATTGTCTCCCCCGTCCCCACTGATCGACGCCCATGGTACCAGACATTAACAGGTTAGGTTTTGAACATTCTGCTGTGGATTGCGAGTGGTGTTTTTTGTAGAAAAGCACAAACTGGATTAAGTGCAAATGGTCTTATGTGCCGTAATGTCATGAATTTTCTGTTGCATGAGATGACGTATACGTTTTTATTTTGATCTCGCTAATTAGATGCTCTGTCCCCTTTTCTGTCGATTTTCTTTACTTAATCATGTCACTGTTTTGTATTGCATGTTTGGTACTGGTCTCTTGGTCACTGCAGGTCATTCCATGACCGACTTTAGCCTACTCGGCTTATCAGGTGGTTGTCGCACTCGGGCACCGAGCCCAGCCAGTGTGGCCCGGGCCTGCACCCGGCATTTCCAGGCCGTGACTTTCATCGCGAAGCCCTGTGTGGTTGTCACGGCTGATCGGACCGGTGGACCCGCTCCAACCGTCTTTGGGCCGGCCACCCAGTCGTGCTATACGACCGACTAAACCCAGAATTTGGGTCATGATCCCACTCAACAGGTTTTTGTCAACCTTTTTACTTTCAGCTTCTCTGTGGTCGGTTATAATGTCGCGCTTGTAAATGACAAAGGTGATTTGGCCCGTGCGAATTGAGTACTTATACGGGCGGTCACTTTATATAGGCTACTTGTACACTGTTGTGAGAAGGTACTGTACCTCTAGCTATATTGAGCATTATCGTGTAAAAAAACTACAGCGCGTCCAAAAATACCCTGCAACTTTTTTTGCGAGGTTCTAGCGTTGGCGCGGAAACACATACCGCCATAATGTTATACCATTTTAAAGCTTGGAATCTGAACTTAATCCCTGGCGAGTATTGGTACGATATTTAAAAGAGTTTTAAAATTATTCGTGTTCAAATAAAGGAATGTCGAAATCAAGCTCAACCGATTTCAGGGAAAATCGACGATATGGTATGGCCTACATCAGATGCAAACTCGAGTCACACTTTGAGTGCGCCTCTTGCATAGGTACATAATTTCAAAATGAATTTCAAAATAAACTTGAAACGAAGAACAATGTTGTGAATTTATTTATGGTGTGGCCTACGTTGATCGAAAAGAATAGGAAACACAGAAAGTAATTAATAGGCAACGAGATCGTCACATCATTAACATGATGAACCATTTCCACATTAGAAATAAAATGCACATGGTTGATTTTCCTTGAAATCGGTTGAGTTTGTTTTTGACATGCCTTTTTTTGAACACGAGTAATTTCAAAACCCTTTTGAAAATCAAACCAATACTTACCGGGGATAAAGTTCAGTTTGCAAGCTTTAAAATGATATAAAAATACTGGCGGTGCGTGTTTAGCGGGTATTTTTGGACGCGCTGTATATTGAGCTTTATCTCTTATCGAGGTGGATGAAAGTACCTCACTCATTTGAAAATGAAAGCGCTATTCCCGTGCATCAACAATATCCACTAAACTGATTAGAAAAGAGGCCCAACTCTTCACTATCTTAAAATGTTGGGGTCAGAGCCGTATAGAGAGTTGCGACATGATTTGGGGTGCAGATTTTGGACGCCATTGTAGGTCCAAGAATGGGTAACATATTTTTGTAATGAGATTCTAGGGTTATTTTAATGGTACATTGTCAACATTTGGGACAGAAAATTAGAGAAAGTGGTGACCGTGCCCATTAAGTCCCACAGCATCACGGACACTACGCGACCTCAGTTGGACTTCAAATGGCGTCCGAACTGCCATTTGTGGCAACTCTCTTTATATATGGCCATGGTCGGGGTAGGCCTAAAGCGCCCCCAAGTGATCTCTGCAGAACATTAATGATTAAAACACCAGTCATTCCTACTGTGTCCCATCCCCCCAAATGTAGCGATTTTAAGAAGTCAGCTTCCTTTTTTTCCCGTGATAGTGTCAATCCTAACTCAAAGCATATCTGCTTAACGTTTTGCATAATTATCTGCATCGATCCGTTGTGGTAACTCGACTGGCTCACAATTTAAAATGCGACCGTATAGTAACAACAACGTAATATGTTGGGGTTTCGGCTTACAATCTACGTGTGACTCACAACCACAGGTACATGCAATGTAATGCAGCGATCTACATTTCAGAAACAAACCAATCAATGTACAGTAGCAATTAAAATAGCAGCCGCGTGTGCTTGAGACTACGACCCGGTTTATAAACGCACGGGGAAGAGTTTTGATGTATTGGTTGTGGACAAGAAGTGGCGTGTGTGGGTGTGTGATAACCCGACGGAGGATGATATTACCCGGCCCATACTGATGTCAGCAGAGCCAATGGTCCCTGGTAACGTACACGTTGCCAGCTCTCGTCTGCTAAATTACCGGCGTATAAGACGGGTACTTCGCCGGGAAGAGAGGCACAAAGTCCCTTCGACCAACTCGTCTTAATTACGGCCCAGTCCGCGCACGAGCACGACGCTAAACGTGACGTACGTACAGCCATGACCATGACTTGTCTCTGTTGCATGCTTTGGGTGACGTGTGTTAATGCCGATGGAGGCGAGATAATACATCAGCTATACACAGAGTCTGTCGCAGAGGCATGCAACAAATTAATAGTTTACAAAGTTGGAGCCAAAGATCATGACCAATTAAAATAACGACACATAAATACATGATGCAAAATGTTGCCATATGTTCAGAAACTGAGGGGAAAAAAGACTTACAACCCGTTTGAAAACGTATTGATATGTCCGAAAAAGAGCGTGTCATATTTTTTGTCCGGTGTTGTTGTTTTTTCCTTTTTTTCTGCTTCCTAAAAATTTCAGACGTGAGAGATTGCTTTAAACTTTTGGGTGTCAAGTATCCTCCATTTACTGTATCGCTACCACCACTTCCCCGCAAATGATCGTAGAGACGTTGGTATTCTCAATGTTGATAATACGGACCAGAGTCGTAAGAAGTCGCGCCACAAGTAAAATCACATATCAATCACCAAAGGTTACACGTATAACAGGGGATGAACAATGAAAATGATCACAGTTCATTTGAATATTAGATTGTGACTTCACTGAAGACTGATGAATGACCTCAGTTTCTCAGTGACTGCTGTGGAGCGCTGTGATGGTCCAACGGTGTTCGACTCACGTGCCGTGGTACGCGGGTTCGGCCGGACCATGACGGGGAACATTTTGCTCGTGTTCTTGGGCATTGGCAAGACACTTTACTACAATTGCCTCTCTCCACCAAGGAGTAAAAATGAGTACCTTTGAAGGCAGAGAGTAGAATGCGCTGATCTCTAGCTGCTGCAAAAATGGTCTCATTGCCTGATGAACAGGGGTAAAAATTGTGAAGCGCTTTTAGACCTTTGGTATAAAGCGCTATATAAGCACCACATTATTATATTCTGATTTTGAGGGTCCAGGTTCAAGAACGCTCACTGTGAAATCAAAGGGGACAGGTGCGGACAACGCAGGGCGGGCCATGGCGGGCCAATGCGGCTCCGGGAGGTGGGGGCAAACGGGGCAATAGCACCCATGGTGGTTCCCCTGCCCAACGACCCCTCCCTGGGGAGGTCAACTTTACGTCGAAATGCACGTAGGACCTTTTGCTTTGGAGAAGTACAAAGACCCTTATTATGTAAAACAAAGGTAAACACTTGGTATGATTTCTCACATCTCCTATTGACACCACTGTCCGGGAGAGGTAGTGCTTTAATTTACTGGCAAAATTTGCTGTCCCGATTTCTATAGCTTGAACCCTTTCCTTCCAAAGGTGTGGGTTTGGCGCCACCATTAGGTGACAAAAGGGCCAGGGAGGTCATCAGCGTCGATGAATGGAAATTTGGTTTATAATGGGAAGTACCCCTCACAAAAGTCCTCTAGGGGACTCTTTAGCACTATAACCCCATTGGACTTACAGGTGTCACCCAGTATTGGGGTCATAGTATTATTCGCTAGACACGGAACTCTGAAAGAAGTTTAGACAAGTAGGCTGAATAGGCGGGAAATTTCGAGCCTGTGTGAAGAGAGTCCGTGGTGTTTGGTATCTTCTTACGGTATCTTTTCTCGTATCTTTTTAGCCGGTCCGTGTAAAAACTCTTGAGTAGCAACTTATTACCCACATCCTTCATAATTATTAGCTAGTGGCAGTTTGCATCAGCCGTAGCAGATATGGGGCAAAGTCACTCAGCCCCCTCCCGTATGGCTCTTAACGACCAAGACTTGCACTCCAGCAAGCCGGGTGCCGATCGACTGACTCCCACGTCTATGCAGCGCACCTTGCACAAATCAAACAACTTTGATACAAGATCCAATGCTACACCACACGAGATGTGAGCCCACTCAGACAATCTTATTCCCATTCCGACCAGTGAACCCCTTACTTGTTCAATTCAGGTAATTAACGCTCACACCCCCTCCTCTGTATAGAAATCAAAAGAACCTAAGAAAACACAACCCATTTTTTGTTTCTTCTTTTAATTAATGAGTACTGAAAAGTCTGGCCCACCGTCTTTGTGAACGTAGCTATTTCTTATACTCGTTGGCATCTGCACGTGGGCGAGACTGTCTTTTGAAACTCCCACGCTCTCTCACCATTGCCAAGTGTGATATTTACTGTATTCTCCTTACAACTCAAATTGAAAGACAGAAGCAGATCGCACAGAGGGGAAAAAAACTCGTCGTAATGAAAGAAATAACCCCTCTTAATTATTGTCTTCTGGATCGTTACACACTGCGTGTAATAAATTTCCCCTATTAGAGGCATTTCGGAAATGCTTTATGACATTATTTTCACTGACAAATATATCGGGCACGGTTCTGCTGTTGGTGGCAGCTTATTTTTTTTTGCTCGTCAACAGCCAGCGCTTGATATAAATTCTGGAAAGGAGGTTTTGTTTTCGTCATTCTTTCGGAGCATAGGTGTGCTGGAGGGACCGTTCGTCTGGCTTAGTTTTTTGTCGGGGTCGAGATTGTAAAAGGTAAGGCACCACTTTTTTCCACCCTCGGACAGTTACTCGAAAGATATTTCAATCTGATTAACCGTTCAGCACCCTTATTGCGACAATCACATTTTGTTAGCATCTGGAAACTTGTTTCATCTTTTCTGATCTGTTGTTTTGTAACTCGCCTCCTAAAATCGAAATATGTGTGGTCTCGTATCCAGTTTGTAAACATGGTCAATCAGTGTAAATTACCATCGTATAAGAATTGAAAAACATATTGTGAAACAAAATAACATTGGCCTAGGAGCCACGAGTGGCCCTTTGCATCAAGTTCAAGGCAGGTCTCTGGAACCGATACTTTTGTTTTCGCGGTGCTTGGAGTCCAAGCGCCTCGCGGGGAAACGATTGCGACTGTTTGCAATTTCTGAAGGCTTTTTTGTGACTTGGTAATCACTGATTCGATAAATACCTTTCGGCTACTTTTAGACACCAACTAAGAAACTGTATTTATTATGCTTAGGATCTAATGTTACCTTAACGTCCCAACCGCTGGTAGTAATTTCAACAGAATGTAGGTTGTGAGGTCATTTATACATTTTTTAATTTTGCTAGTTCTTATTTGATTCATTATCCTTTGGTATACTTCAGACAGGAGAAACCAAGTTCGTTCTTGCGTTGTATGGAGAATATATTCAGGCGTTTTAATGGAAGTTAGTGTTTTATGTACAAATAAGTTCTAAACTAAGTAACTATTTATACTTTCACCAAACTTGCATTTTGATACCAGGACTATTTTTATTCGCACCAATCGAAGTTCGTCCTTTCGTTAATCAATCGCGTGTTTTATTTTAAATTAATAATCCAATTGGTTTCTGTTGCAGCCATAAAAGTCTTAAGACTTCCACTTCTATGGCGATAAAATTTGAACTGTACTTTTGTACAACTGGCCCTGATATATACTGGCTATAGCGTTGTTTAGTTCAACATTCCTGACATCGCGCTTGTATTTCCTGGCAAAATAAAATAAATAATTTTGCACTCTATATAAGCAAATCGTTGCGTCGGTATTGACAAATACATGATATAAGAAAATCTTGTTTAAACTGTAGCGCTTGACACCTATTAAGAAACAAGGGCATTTTGATAAAGTTTTTTTTTTTTTTTTAGAATTTTAAACTCAAGTTCTGTCTAATTGTTCCTGTTCGTTTATGTTCAAATTTCTCCTCGAAATTCTTCCCGAATTAAACTTATCAGACGCAGTGATATCAACATTCGTTCTTTTGTACTAATTTTAGTACATGACAAAAGTCAGAGTTGCTACGGCAGGGTCCTTATATACGCATCATCATCATGAGTTCATTCGCCTCAGTCTGTGACATTATCGGTTTCGTGCAACATTCAAATGAAGATTAATGTTGTAAATGTCAGACATACAAAATAAATGTAGGTCATTCGATCGAGGAAACTGATTTGTTTTGTCGGAATGTTTTCATGTCCATTAACTGGTGCACATTATAGGAGTTGTTCTGAGCACGTGTTGCTATCTTCCATATAGTTGCTGTTGTATTTTGGTGTAGACGAATACGGACACCGGGGCACGTTACCAATGTACAGTCATGGAGGTTTTTCTAATGACTAGCCCTTTTGTGCTAGCTTTTATACAAATTGTCCCGTGACAGTTAACCTGAACAATAGCTAGCGCAATGCTTTCGCCATTGAAGGGGGCCTACGTGATAAAATTGGTAGCGTGCCCGGATTGGTATTCAGTCGAAACTGATACTGTGACAATTTTGACTTTGCCGCTGTACTTTAACGGAATTCAGAAATTCTGATACCAACTTCGGGCGACCCTTTCATGGCTACTGGCGGGGTCAATCCGGTCATGACCTGCGACTGATATATACCAATCAAAACAGCCGACAGGCAACACAGATCTGTTTATTTGCATTTCATTTTCGTATGTTAATACAAATATTTTAAAGAACGAAACGACTGGTACAACTCTTTCAAAACCATACCTAGGTAACTTTGGATGTGTATCAATGCGCGCGTGGAATGACGTAATAAAAAACGGCCGCGGATGAAAACAGAATTGAAAACCCTGACGCCAACAGTTACTGTGGCAACGTCATCCCGACTAACAACGACGATGATAGAATCGGTGGTCTACGTGCCTTAAAGGACCATGGCCCATTTTGCTTAAGATGCCAAAGCAGAATTTGTCGCGGAGCAAATATCGGTGAATCTGTCGATAGCTTCTAACGTTTTTACTTAGACGCTCTGTGAACTAAACAAGCCCCACTTCACTCACAGCAATCAGACTGCTCAGTTACAGTTATTCGCCATGCGCCGTTGAAAAGTGACATCACGTGGGGTACAAGAGCGCCCTCAATAGTATCAGGTTGCCACTGCATAGATTGTCTTCTCGTGCATGCAAGATCAAAGGGTTTATTTTATATCCGGTGTCATCATCACCTTTGAAAACTGTTTGCAAAACGGTCAGACAGGATTGTCTGTTAATCAAAGGGACTTGATACATCTGTGACCGAGTCAACTTTCCCGCAACGGCCTCGTTTATAGCAGAAACACAATTCGTTGGCAATTTTGAAACTGTCACGGGCGCTCCCGAGCGGCTCAAAAAATATCAAACGACGGTCTTGATGCACTGTCACAGCTGACTCTCGAGATTCAACGTCGCAATTCGCAAAACGTTAAAAATACAAACAAAATTTAAGTAACAGAGCTTGTAATAGAGACTATGATCCTTTGAACGTCGTTAAATCGGTGGCAGAACAATCTTTGTGGAAATCGTGCATTTTGAATATTGAGTCTTCGAATCATTAACGAGTCAACTTTGATATGAAATAAAACAGAACATTTTAATACAAGTACCAACATAGTCGAACTCTATGCTACTAGTAATGATTGTTTATGAGTGCAGTGGAAACAGGGCAAAGGGCATAGTGGAGAAAAATGAAAAAAAAACCGAATGGGGATAATGTTTTCCCTGATTTTCGGACACTGATATTGTTATCTTTGATAATGTGTACTATATACATATTTCGAAGAAATAGTATAAAAAAAAATTGGAATAAAGTTTTCTTAAAAAAAACCAAATAAACAATTGGCTTCTTTCATTTTCACAAATAGGAGGCCTACACAACTTAAAGCTTTAAAGGCCTTTTAAAAGTGTTTTACTTTCTTGACATGTCCGTCGATAAATACGAATTTTAAACAGCCATAGCTTGTCAACGGAATGTCTGATTGCAGTGCAACACACAGTTTTTAAGGAGAATTTTATTCTCTTTCCTAATACCAACAATGATCCCTCAATTCGACTTAATGCCCAGTTCTGTCTCATTTTGCCAGAACGCCTCACATTTATTATGTCAAACTTTTTGTTACTCTTCAATTGTGAAAACACCTGGGTTTTTTTTTGCTCTGTATATTTAAGGTACGATATATCAATCTGAATGAAGAATATTTATTATTAGTAAAAAAGAACTCAATCACTTCAACTGCAAAAGCGTCTGCAGTGAAAACTGGGCCGATTACAATCCAACATGTACAATTGCCCACGTATTTGCCTCGCCAAACAAGCCCATTATTCTCTTATCGCGAGGCGGAGATGTTTTACCGCCATAAAGTCCCGATCCCGTTTCCCCATCTCAGGGCCTTGCCGATCTGTCGGGCAAGGAAACGGGCCAGGGTCGCCCGGATCTGACCCTCCGGGGGTCGCCCCTCGTATAGCATGGCTGGCTGGCAGAGCTTCTGCAAGCTCCGGGTACACCGACCCACGAGCGAGTGCGAGCAAGACGACTGGTGGGCCGGTCCCACCTCCGAGCGTCTGGTATTGCACCATCACCGGTATACGGTGTAACCCAGAAATAAAGTGGGTGGGCCTCGGTCGGTTTTGAGGCCCCACGTCCACGCGCCAGGTTTGTTTTTGACTTCCGTCTTGCATGCCGTTGGTGACACCAATGTCTGGTATGGGCGTGGCTATGCGTTGATGGCACACCACTGCCATCTCACAGAACACGTAAAGAATGGCGCATAAGAAAAGGTGAACCCCCTGAAGTTTTCATAAAACCAGAACACGCTAATCTTGATCTCATAGAGTGCACGTGGAAAAATCTTTCAGCTCTTAGTAGATGTTTGAAGACTTGCTCCTATAGCGATACATTATCATCAGTGACTCCTCCGGATCTCTTTAGAAGAAAACAAAGAGAGAGATTGGACCACCAACTTGTACCTACAAAGTGGTGACGTGGAATTCCATTGCCAGTGATAGCATATCGGGAAACACAAAGCATCTTGGTTAACCAGTCTGGATAAATAATACATACTTCGCTATTTTTCGCTTTGGGATTTTCCAGACGAGCTATTGTTCGCGCAAAAAACGAGGTTATCTTGGCGGGGATTGATGCTTGCATGACGTCAGTATTGGACTCCGCGAGTTTCTCTATAAATACAGGTATGTTCCTCCTAACAGGCCCACTTCCCCTCCTGCGACCAACCCTTTCAGACTGAAGCAAAGTATAGCCATCCGCCTGCCCGATGTCTGTGCAAACTAATCTATGATTGCTGAATAAAAATTGAGAAGTAGAAATCTTAGAGTAAAATTTGTGAAGCGATATCGGCAATATCGCTTGCAGGGCAGCCAACGTTATTAGCAAGCGAACTTTGGAGGAAGTCATCTTTGAGAAGGTATTATAAGTGTTAAAAACTAACAGATAACCACTAATAATAACCATGATGATAAACAGTTGTAAGTATTATTTTGTTTGCATAATGAAATTAACTGTGTCAACGGTAATTGACTAAGGCCAGTCCGAATCTATTGGTAGAGCCACCGGTACGGGGTTTTGATGTCGTGGGTTCGAGTCCCGTCTCTGTCAATTTTTTTGGGCCCAGATTTATTCACTGGAGGCTTGGAAATTTGCTGACAATGTTGGTCGTTTCCTAGCTCGTCTAAAGAGTTAATTTGCTCCCCAACTGTTTTACAAACTGGCTCATGCATATTTGCCGTCTGTCATTATGCTTTTATCACTGTTTCTAAAGTCGTAAACTAAATGCTACTCCACCGCAAAAACAGTCGAGTCAAATCCGTGAGAAACGATTTCCCTTGGAATTGTGATCAAAACATTGGTAACGAGTATTTTGCGATCTCAGTCAATATATATTTTTCTTCTTCTAGTTTCAGTGAAAAAAAGTTTGTGCCAGACTTTATCGTTTCGCCTTGGGTCCTGATGCCCACATCAAGAAATCGAATCCAGCAGTACAAGTCATGTTTTTAATGTTTCGCCGTGGATCCGATTCCAATAATATGACCTCCACAGAAAAACGACCCTTGCTGGTTAGTCGCGATGGCAACTTCACTCAAAACAGAACCAAAAAACCGACCGAGAAATATCAAAAATTAGGCTACCCAAAATAATTGGAACTAAATAGTGGGTGGAACTCGTCAAACGATCTGATGACTTTATGCACTCAGTGCGAGACGCCGAATAAGTAGACCGAGACGCATTCTTAAAAACCTTCCATTTATTTTTTAGAGTTGCCAAGTCCTTCTTCAAAGATGGAAATTCACAATTTGTGTGGCCTGACAAGAAAAGTTGACAATGTTGTTGGTGCCTCAACAATAGGTGGCGCGCTTCTCTTTACCGAGGCTGGGTAATCGTTGCTTTTAATCCCTTGTGAACAATAATTGAAAACAACAACCGAGTCTGTCTTGAACAAAGTGAGGCGCTGGTATTGGGTGTCATGAATCTCATTTTATCTTCCAAATAAATAAATGGAGCAAATTGGTGATTGCTGCGCCGGCAATGAGACCATGTCGAGTTTTTCTGATAAGGAATTGGTGTTCCAGAAATCCACAGGTTGACGGTACATTAGCGCATAATTGTTTATAGCCTGATCTTCATCTGACTGAGACTGGGTGACTGCTGGGGATAAAAATACTGTGCTTGCGTGGGGCAACGCGGCGGTACCCCGTCTCCATAGGAACGTCAGTGAACCTCAAGATAAAGGGGAAGACAATGACCGTTGAAAAATGCAGTGTTTCTTTTTGGGGGAGGGTGGGAGGGAGGGTGGAGGTGCGTAATGTCTGATCATGGGTTCGGATCGCTCTAGTTTACGAAAGTGGAACATTTTCCTATTGTCTGCGAGTCTCACCGATAACTTGTTTTCCCCTCTTTTGTGGCACCTGAATATCAGCTATTCTTGTAATTAGGCTGAGGTATTCGATAGGGTCTACATATTTTCTTTTGTCTGGAGAATGTCTGCTT
The DNA here is from genome assembly GCF_015706575.1 of Patiria miniata. Lineage (NCBI taxonomy): Eukaryota > Metazoa > Echinodermata > Asteroidea > Valvatida > Asterinidae > Patiria > Patiria miniata. Next base: position 5,078,917 of record NW_024037054.1, read on the forward strand.
GGTACAATTGTCTGAAGAGACGATAAAGGAATTTATGAAACCATGTTCTGATTAGATAGTTTCTTTTCGCAGTCTAGGAGGGGACGGTTGCACTTTTACTCGTCCAGACGCTGACCTGAGAATGAACTCTAAGCTCGGGGTTTTTCTTAACGTCTTTTTCTTAATCACATGATTATGGCTTTGTGATAAGGCTCAAACCCTTTTGCAGGATGCAGACAGCTTTAATAACTGTTTCAGGGCACGGTGTAGGCTCCACATTGTTCAAAAGTGTCCTGAGAAAAAAATTCCTCCAACCAGTGACCTAATTGAAACGTTCTTATGTTTGCTCAAAAGAACGCGTTGTTTTTAATACAGATCCCTTTGACAACCAGAATTAGCTCGTATGCCCACCGCATCGTCTGAAGACGCTAACATCTACGCAAGAATCCTACTCCGGCTGCGAAATGGATGTACATGTACTGTACATACCAACAAGTGGCATGCCATTCTATAGGTATCAGACCTGAATGTAAATCAAACTTTACTTTTTAAGCTCTGGCAGAAGCTTCTACATGTCACTTGGCGGTCGGTTAGTTGGTCGGTCGGTCGATCTGTCTGTCTGTCTATTTTTATGAAAAACTTAGGGGGCTTTTTTGGTCAATTTTCAGCGCGTGATTTTCGCGTAGGGCGGCGGCCCGATTTTGTACGCACAATTGTTTCATGCAAGACTTTCATGAAAGGCGGCCAGAGCTTATTGAGCACTCGCATTTGTTTGAATTTGGATTCCAGGCTCATTTTAATATCTCTATTGGGAGCCAATTCGGGCGTTGCGCCTCAACTTTACAAAGGGACGCGGGCGCAAGTTGCAGCTTTGCGTCACAGTGTGACGACTACTTATGTGATCTCACGAGACGTCGGGGAAACTTGACCATTTTCCGTGTATCCCGTACAAGTGCTTAGCACGAGTGTGTGCCCTCACATATTCGAATACTGTCTGCTCTTCAATAACTTATTACTTTGGTTGGTTATCCATGGTGTGAGATAGTGACTTTATCGTTTCGCTGTCTGCGATAACACTTGTCAATTTGCATGATAATGTAGCCTCTATAGATAGACTCGATTCAAGTCTGACACACCTTCATTAATTTTCGTTACATACTTCTCCGCCACCAATCTTTTTCTTGCGAAGTAAGACAGCACAATCTGCACTGACAGCGTCGACAAAGTATTGGACTGGTATCAAGTCTAAATGGGGAATGAAACCCCACCAAAATCACTTATGACTATGATTTATCAAATTATTTTTCCGAGTCGATGTGGCTTCCAGGGATCTTGTCACCGAAACATAATTTTGTGGATATTATCCCCAGGGTCCCCGCGGTCTCTGTACGGCCAGCTGTACCGCACCTGACCACCCAGGGTATATGGGGCATTTGTTGCAGGCTTGGCACAGGTGCAACATGACAAAACTTCCTCATGCACCTGCAGCACTGTTGCTAACCGGGCGGCTGATACGAGAAACACCTGTGAATGTTCATGTGTTGTGATCTATCAGTATAATATGGATGCTCGGCTTGTTTATTTCCTGAAGGGAAGATTTCAAGTGAAAAGTGGATCCAAATCTGGAAATCAAACTGCGTACTCAAGTAAATAATGATCCTCTCTTATATCCGTTCACCGTTGTATTTTTACCTCTGCCAAGGAGGTTATGTTTTCGTCGGACAGTAGATTTTCTTTTTACACAGCAATTTCAAAATCTTACACTACTGTCAAAATGCTGAATTCTGAGAACTTACTAACAAATATATCATAGTTATGACGCACCCCAAATTCGACATTGCTCCATTAAAAAAAAACTCTTTCCATATAAATCTAAAGAGCAAAACGTGCAATTAGTCTAGCATGAATAGGGGCACTTTTTGTATAAAAAGACCTGCCTCTCACGAAGGCTGTCTACGGGTACGCGATGATAACGATAGCAATTATTGTAAAATTCCTCCCAAATTGTATTCCTCCGCCATGCGAAGCCTCGGATCGCATTAACAGGTATGATTAATTTTGACATTTGTTTTTGGTCTTGTTTTTAATTGACTCCGGTAGATTTAGCCGACAAGATGAACCAATTCCGACTGATAGTACTACTGGAAGTGATGGCGCACACTGTGTTCCCTACCCAGGCATCCCCCATCCGAGTATGCGGCAACGAATTGCTGGACGCCCTCATGTCCGTCTGCGGCGACCGGGGGCTGTACTCGCCACCAGAGGGTGAGTAGTCGTTGCATATAGGCACGCGCACAGAGGGCGCTGTTTTAAGAGCGCTTTCGGTAGGTTCTTTATGTCTATGGGTATACACAGAGTTGTCACGGAGTCTATCACGATGAGATTTTAAATCACAAGTAAGGTTAAAAGGAGATGAACAATGACATATTTTAATGCCTTTAATCAAATTTCAGATGGTGAGTCCTTGTAGCACGGCAGATAGGTGATGGGATTGTGCCTTTGATGATACAAGTATGGAATTTGGCACACAGTAAGAGTATGGTATGAGAAAGATATTTGGCTAGAGGGTCATCGCAGATTTTTCCTTTGAAATAATTTAGATAGAATAACAAGGAATGGCAGCCATTTAGAACATTTTGAAAACTGCTTGTTATTCTAGCCATATTTTTTTTTTCAAAAGACAAATCTGCGTTGGCCCTGTAGCCAAATATCTTTATTTAGACAAACTCTGACTGTGTGCTAAATGCCATGCTTGTATCATCAAAGGCACAATTCCCCAAATATTTACCCTATACGCCCCACTATAGATCTAAAGCGTACCTCATAGGCCTAATCGGCGTTTCGTGATTGGGCTAAAGGTGCTGACTGAACGATAGCCAGTATCAGTTATGTCGATACCAGAAATATTTAGAAAAAGGATTGCATTATGGTAGTTTCATGCATCGTAGAAGCTTATCTTAGAGTTAACCTACCCCCGGCGATGTCACTTCAGAAAGAATGATTTAAAGTCGATAGGTATATAGTCTCAAGAAATAACTGCAGAAAACCGTGCCAAAAGGTTGTGCGTTCTGTGTCACGTTCAGTGCTTTGAATATAAAAAAGTTTAAACATTGATCTTGTGTTTAAGTAGAACATTTTTCAAGTATTGTATTGATGAGTTCCATGAGTTTCCTGTTGCGCAGTGTTCACTTTTATGAATGGAAAAATGTTGCATTGCCGAGAAATATTACTCTTGTAGGTAATTTTCGACGGCAAAAAAAAGACCGTCATCCTGTCATCAAGAAATATGGCATCGACCACCAAGGAAACAATAATTGTTTCGTTTCTTTCAACACTGCTGGCGGAACTTTTCTTATTTTGATCTCCGGTGACTCGCCTGGGACCGGGGAAAGTGCACCGGTGCGCGCACCGTGCCCGCGCCGGTCGGTCCGTGGGTCCTCCGGCGCATTTTCGCAGACAGCATGTTTGGAATAGCTTTCTCTTCGTTGCGATGTTGTTATATCCTTTCCCTCACATTTCGAGTGGAAGCAAATATGAATACTGCACACCAGCAGGGCTGTAGCGAACAGGGTGGGGGTGTTGTCGACCCCCAAAACTTGTAACCCCACTCAGCATTTAGAGTCTGTGTCGGCAACAAAATAATGAACCATCAAATCAAAATACAGAATATTACAAACGATTATGATCAAGGAAATAAATGCCTTTTTATGCTAGACCACGCAAGTATGGTGTTTTATTCCGGATAAATCAGCTACGAATTAAGACAAAATTGAATAGATCTTCAACTTATACAGGTGCTTTGCGAGATTTACATTGTTTATTTAATATCGAAAATATGCAGCTAGTGGTTCTTTGTTGTGTCTTTCAGCACTCAGATTATACAAAGGAGAGGCCAAAAAAGGGATTAAAATGTATCGATGGGTGAAAGGTTGAATTGAATAGCCCCCTCCCCCCTCCCCACACGTTTTGACCGGGGAGATGGCCATACGATCATCCCAGCTTTTGCCCTCAACAAAAGCACGACCAATGCCGTTAATGCATCCTCCTTTCGATATGACCACACAGAGGTACAAGACGTTATATAAATTATTGCATTAGACCAACTAGCTAGAGCAACGGAGCGAATATTTTAGTACACACAACTAATTTATGAACGCTTAAAGTAGGCGGTTCGCACTTAGTTCAAATTAAGTTCAAATTGTGAACAGCGCCATCGAGTGTCAAATGCTGTCCAGGTCCGATTTACTTCTCTGGAATTGTTATTGTGAACAGCGCCATCCAGTGTCAAAATGCTGTCCAGGTCCGATTTTACATTTCTCGAATTTCTAGATTTAATAATGCACATACGCCCATGTTTATTTTCCGCAGGGTTTCTTTCTTCCTGACTCGAAAGTCAGCCGCCTGTCCCGTCTAAATTAGCTATCCAACTGTCTTATTGTTATTGCAGGTTACTCACGACGCACCCCAGCTACTCAGAGCGGTATCGCGACGCGATGCTGCATCTCACACTGCGACACCGCCTTACTCGAAACCTACTGCAACAAGCCGGCCACGCCCCAGTCGCAGACGGCAGCGGCGCCCCAGAGAATCACGTCTACGTCGGACGACCGGAGAGCCAACGAGATCGTCGTGGACCCCCCATCAGGCCACACGGGGGACACCGCACCACGGGGAGAGAGCGCGAAGGCGCCGGGGCCCAGCGGCGCGGCGAACGCGACCAAAACGCCAGTCGCAGAGGTCGACGAGGGAATGAGTGTGGACGAAGAGGAGGCAGCAGGCGAGAGCAACACGTCCGAGAGAGGGGTAAGCCTCGGCGAAGACGAAGACCAGGAGGAACAGGCTCAAAGGGACATTCCCACCAGCAGGCCCCACAAAACCCACTCCAAGGAGCGCAGTAAGAACAGGACTAAGGGTGAGAAAAAGAGGCGGAAGACCGGCCGCAGGAGGGGTATCAGTGAGAGGCGAACGCTGAGCATTGAGAGGAAGAAGGACGATGCGACTCGCCGGAGGAGGAAAGAGCAGCGCCTCCTGAGGAAGCAGCAGCAGTCCAACTCCAGTAAGAGGAGGACCAAGCTGGAGAAGAAGGGCAGTGAAGTCACTACGCCCGTTGCAATCGAGACAGCAGAACACCCCTTTAAGGTGAGTTGCCTGAAGATGAATATTATGAAACCTGCACATGTCGACTTCCAACGAGACAGTAGGTTTCGGTGCACCTGTCATTGGTTGACAATGTCGTGTCACTCTATACTGAGCGTGTTTAAGACGCATACTGAACTTGTTACCTCCACCAAGAAGGTTTATGTCTTCATCGGCGTTGGTTTGTTTGTTGGTTGGTTGGTTTGTCTGTTAACAAAATAAGTCAACACGTATAAGACGGATTTGCATGAAATGTTTTGTAGGGGTGGTCCTTGGTACAAGTACAAATTGATTAGATTTTGGAAGTGATCCAGATCTGGGGGTGGATCCAGGATTTTTTTTAAGGATTCTTCACCATTTATGGGATTATTTCTTTTGGGTTTACTGGGCGGGGAATTGTTTAGCCTTGACGGAGGTTTGCGCTCTCTGAGTGCTTTCTAGTTTCAAATGTTATACTTGTTAATATGGTCACCTTGCATAGGGCCAAAAAATAGCACTAGTTCCAGTGCTATACGCAATAGTAGTCGAGACGTCAAATTGTCATTTTCTTTTCAAACTACAGAATGGTGGGTACAACAGCACATCTGGCGACCTTTCGCCGGTAAACGTCACAGATCCAGATTCGCCGCCGTCGTCCGACACGAAGAAAGACGGCTTTTTCACCACAATCACCGCAGTGCTCAGAGACGTGATTGGCTTTCAGCAGGCAGACGACGGGAACCGCTGATGACGTCACAGGGTCAAAGGCCAAAAATCCCCCCCAACTATGGACTCCTTTATTCGAAGGACGAGCGTTTTCGTCGCTAACCAAGACAGAAAAACGGACCCAACACCGCGGACCCGAGTTTTATTCATGACTTGGCCAGCAACGAAAAAAATCGTGTCAGACTTACGAAGTCAAAAGTGTATCATGTACTAGGATGTGATTCAAAGACCTTGGCACTAGCTCAGGCCAGACAGATGTTAGGATGGGATGACTGTCTCGATTAATCCTGAGTTTAGTTTCCCGAACCTAGAAACACTGTGACCCCGATCGCCATCTTTGACGAAAGACTAAGCCAAAATGGCGCGTGGGCTTTTAAAGCACATGAGGGTGCCCCAGCAGCGAATAAAGTCGACAGGACTTCAAAGCGACAATTCTTAAAACTTCCCGCCTGTGACGTCGAAAACGTTATATTTAAGTATTTCTGTTTCACTCTGTCGATCTAGTCGACACTCATTCAGAATATTCAATATACTTTTGCCGTATTTATAAGTAATTTATTTATGCTAGATGTATAACAGGGTAACCTTGATCATAATTTCGTTGTAATTAATTCAAGTTAAACTCTTATGCCGATAAACTGCACACGTGTCAGTTTGCGAAGCATCCAATTAAAAGGATAATATTTTTGTCTTTTCTTATAGAAATGATCATTTTCTCGTTTCGAAACGGAACTTTTCAAACGATTTTGACTGAGATTCGCCCGTGTGAATCTCTGTTTAATGATGTTGCCTTGCTCGTGTTTTAAGCAAATACTTATAAAAGTTATTATTATTTTGCTGAACAAACTGCACTGAAGTACACTAAAAGGCACCAACTCCTAACCGATGTAGACTCTGCATCAATTAATTGTTTCAAAAGTATTTGGTTGTCCTTTTGTTTAGTTTGTTTGTTTGTTTGTTTGAAACAAATGGTTCAACAATATTTTGTCCGATAACAAGGCGAGGGATAGGAGTATAAGTAAGTTGAGAATTGACAAGTAGTTACAGTCACGCCACTTTACCCTGTTTTGTTAAACCTATCCGCCATCATTTTTTTAGTGATCTTTTTTTCGGTCTAAATAATTTTGAGAAAGGCACAAGGGGTGACTTTTTGTCCAAACAGGGTTGGACACAATGAGCCCAGGACTAAACACTTTCTTCACGAAGTGTGAAAGGGTATGAGTTTGGGCAGACTTATTCTGTTACTTCTATGATGAAGGTGTGCATTAATTCAGTTACGTACTTGAGGTTTTTTTGGGGGGGGGGGGGGGGGGGGGGGGGAATGGGGGGGGGGGGGGAATGGGGGTGGGGCGGGGTGGGGGAGGGGTTTTTCCTGCAGTTGGTTCTATTGTTTCAATTCAAATAACAATCTAAGAAGAATAGAAACTAAATATATATATATATATCACCGCAAACATTTGTTGTGTAAGTCGATGGTGTATGTTGCTCTGTTATTAAAGGACCCAATACAATGTATTTATTTAAATTAATGCAATCCTTGAAAATGTACCTCTGTGTCCCATTTAACCTTATTTTCAAGTTTCGTTTTGCCATTTTAAGGGTATATTTTGGTGCCTTTTTGTTTATGAGTCCCTATTCACGAGCAAAAATGTGATGGCATTTCAGGCAGCATCTTCAATGTTACAGCTATTTCCGCACCAAAAGTTGCCAGAACTTTATTTTGTTGTAAATTTTCTTTTCTTTGGTGATTCTTTGTTGTCAGTATATGGCAGTTGGCAAATTAAAACTTTTTCTCACAAAAGTTTTCAGTGAACAAACTTTTACGTTCACAATTCGGACTGAAAACTCCTAAACGGAACAGCTTCCTAAAATGACATCACAGCAACAGCGCCCTCAGTTGTCTCGGAAAAAAGTTTAAAGAAGTGCACTTTCCAATAAAATTAATCAAAAAGGAATTTCAAATAGTTTTCATGTATTCAACAGGAGTAGAAAGTTGCAAAAATATGTTCCTAAGAAAAATTCATCTCATTTACCCTTTAACTTGGCCCTCAGGCCGCTTGCACGTTCGGGTCAGTGGAATAGAAGGAATGCTTCGTAAAGACAATGAGCAAATTGTCTTCACATATGTTTTCAATGAACAAACTTTTTGCGTTCACAGTTTGAAAAGAAACCCCTAAACTGAACAATGTCTTCCTTAAATGACATCCCAGCATAGAACTTAATTATATTTAGGTATAATTTAATTATAATTAGGTAAAAGACGACGCGGAAAATAATTAAGTGTTATCTAATATTTGAATAAATTATCAAAGCACAAAGTGCTTTCACCTACAAAAACATGCATACCACATAATGCTTCCACCCATCACAAAGATGATACCCCTACCCTTTTTTTCAAGAACTGATGGTGAGCGTAAATAACGAAAGGTGTCTCCGTAGATCATAAGGATGTGTCAGTTACAGTTCACAAAAATAAAGTTTTGATGACTGAGCTATAGTGAGGCAGATTGGGGAAATATTTGGGGGAAATTGTTCCTTTGATTATACAAGCATGGAATTTCGCACACAGTCAGAGCATGTCATGAAAAAGATATTTGGCTATAGGGCCATCGCAGGTTTGTCCTTTGAAAAAATGTAGGGAGAATAACAAGCAAATTTCACAATTTTGAAAATGGCCGCCATTGCGTGTTATTCTACCTTTATTTTATTCAAAGGACAAATCTGCGATGGCCCAATAGCCAAATATCTTTCTCATGACATACTCTGACTGAGTGCCAAATGCCATGCGTCATGATGCTTGTATCATTAGCTCCACGATTAAAGGCATAATCCCAGCACCTATCTGCCGCCAAACGTCGGCTTTGTCTGCAGTTCATATGGGAAGATTTTAGGCCCCAGGAGCCTTATTCATGGGTCAGTGTTTTGCTTCAGTTTGAACACCAAATCCAATAAATTGCTGCTGAATTTGGAATATTCCCTAATTTTGATGTAGACTTTAAAGGCTTCGAAAATGATTTAAAAACCCGCGATGAAGCCGATGCTGGAAACGAAACCGAAACTTGGAAAACCCCATAAGTAATTAAGTGTTGTTCTCGACTTCGATCCCATTGCCTCTTTTCCTATGATGCATAGGCTTATAAATACCACTCTCCTACCATACCATTGGAAATTACATGACCTTACGCTCAAAGTAAACATGCACTGTTTCATTTTGTGATGAACCCCTTTTCCTAAAGAATTCGTCATTTTTTGGCGTTGAATATAGTTTTGTGAAAATGTTTCTTGTGATTTGTAATAAAATGATAACTGAAAAAAAGTATTTGCCTTTTTGCTATTGATTGTGAAGTCTTAGTTTGGCCTCCTGAGAAAACTTGTTCCTCAAAATCAAATTTTTTCATTTTCAAGCATCAGTTTTGAAATAAGGGAAATGAGACCATGATAGAGGGCGTTTTGCAAATAAAAGCAGCTACCTCGCTCACTGAGTTGCACCTGACTGAAGCACCTGCTACTTAAAAATAATCTGAAAAGGTTTGTACGATCGTGGAACCCATGCATCAGCGGATAACTAGACTTTGACACGAGTGGTTTTATTTTTTTCAGAGCCGTTCCTTTTTTCAAACTTGATAAACATGTTTAGGCCAAAAAAAGTCTCCGGTTACTGGTATGCTCGCGCGTCGCCGTAGCCATACGCGTCGGCAAAATGAAAACGTTTTTTTTTTCAATGTAAGATGATGTCTCAAAACCGCCAAACTCACTGGTTTGACTGGAATCCTGCTGCTGCACAATTTTAACGTGTTTTTAGATGGGGTTACGATCTAGTATAAGCTTTATGTGGCCTCTATGGACTCCCATACATTTTGCAATAAATTTAGTCTGGCACCATTTGCAGTCATCAGCCAGAATTTGAAGAAAAACACTGTAAGTAAGATTTGAGGCTTTGCATGGTGGAGATACTAAATAATGAAATGTTTACGGAAACACCATGTGCGAATAATTTCTCAACTAAGAGAATGGTTCTGAAAAGAACCAGAGGTATAAACTCGACGTTCCGGTCAGTTGAGAAATTATTCGCACATGGTGTTTCCGCAAACATTTCATTATTTAAAAACACTGTAGAAAAAAAAGAAAGAAAAAAAAAGGAAAAATAGCCACGTCGCCGCACCACTTTTGGGGCAAGCTCCAAACCAAAACCGGAGACTTTTGTTTGGCCTTAAGGCCCGTTTTCTTGTCAAGTAGAAAATTGTCATCAGTATGCAGTGATACTTTTACACCCACCCTAGTTGAACGTTAATGACCATGGGGCAGTGGCCTATCCAGGGGGGGGGGGGGGGGGGGGAGGGGGGAGGGGGGGAGGGGGGGAGGGGGGAGGGGGGAGGGGGGGGGGGGGGGAGGGGGAAATCAAGTACAATACGCACACGTCGCGGTATGTCCCGTCCATATCCAGGGGCTAAATAAGCGCCTCATAGTCGCATCGTCATGTCACACGCGCTATAGCCGAGCGCATAATTTTGTACGTGTAGGAAACGGCTAGAGTAAAGACTACATCGTGCATGTTGACAAAAATCTACCTGAAGTCTATGCGTTCTAATGCATCGGTTTAACTTAAGTCTGCAAAGTGCAGTGCATGCCAAGCACAGTTTCATAACAGCAGCACGGTAAGTACTACATTTTGTCCATTGTCAGATTGTACATGTATGTACTGAGTATAATTAATTTTCATTTTTATAGCTGGGTCATTCTGCAGTAAGTGTCTACTTTGGGCCTTTTGATAATTTAGAAAATTGTTTTTTTTTCAAATGTTGAATTTCTTTTTATTCATGTTCATGGACAAAAATGATGGACATGATGGATGCCTTGAGCATGTTGAGTAACTCCAGCTCTAATGTGATTAGACTGCTGGAGTTACTCAAGCGAGGAAAATGGACCGTTGTTGTAATGCACTGGGGATATACAGTCCAGGATGTCGGGACTCGGTCTTAAATACGATCTAGTTCTTGTAACGTAGTTGGGCCTCATGCATGTTATGGCGTTGACGTTGTAAACAACGCCACGGGCCGTCTTTGCATAAATACACTCGAAATCATTTTAATTTTATCCCCGACATATAACCATGTATAATTTGGCCCTAGCGCCTAGGTTAATCACTTACTTGTTAGGCTTCCTGTGAATTTACGCAAGTGTTGGATCTGTCATTGCCTAGAAATTTGATGAAAAATACGACACGACGAACGTGTTCAAAATGATCAGAAAATCAAAGACAGGCATGATACTCTGGTACCCTAAGTTCCGAATGCTCAAAACGGTAGTCCCCTAGTGGGTACCCGACTACCGTCTTACATGGCAGGATGACTGTAATGTTACAATTCTGCTAAATCCACTTTAAAAATCTGCCAAATCACCCAGTACCGGGGTATATTGCTGTTCCACTGTGCAAGGGTTTGTTTCAGGGATCTTTCAAAAAATGAAGCTTTTCAAACCAAATGTGCTATTCTCTAATCCTTTTTTTTTCCTTCAGAAACACCAATCTACTGGTACATAATTCTGCTGAAAAAATATTCTGCTGAATTTTCTGTGCAACTCATTTTTGTATGCAAATATTCTGTCAAATTTAGCCGAAATTCGGCTAGAACGGCCACTCATCAATCCCAGTAACCGCAGATCACAATAAAGTATTTTTTTTTTTACTGTAGATCGAAGCATGGCTATATATAGCCACGTTCACGGGTCTAACTGTGACGGAGCTGACGAAATTAAAAATCAAACTCGTAGAGCGCCATCTACAGTTTGTTTGAAGCATGAATACCGGTACCACTGTCACATGTGCTTGGAAGTTCACACAATTCTGATCATACTCATGAATACTTTTTTAGAATAAAAATATAAATAAGGCATGTTCTAAAGCATTCAGAGATGACGCCGAAGAAAGGTACACGCCCGTAATTTAGCTAAAATTCTGGTTTTTGTGGGGTTTTTATTCCGACAAAACGATAAAATTTAGGACTTAATTTGTGTACAATGGTATAGTTTGAAGGATTGAATAGATTTAAGTAATATAGTAATAAGCACCTATCGTTTAAGAGTATTTACATGAAGAAAAGTCCCTTCAACAAATAATTACATGTAGGCCCTGTAATGATTGGAATTTTTACATAGTACGTTCGGAACATGGGTCAACATCAAACATCAGAAAATAAAGAACAATATCAACTTTATTCTCTAGCTTTTTATGAAAATTTAAAACATTAAAACACAAATCCACAAAAAACACAGCATAACTTTACGAATTTTCCGTCTAAATGGCGGCAAAGTATTGGGACATGAAAGTAGACACTTCACGAAGAATGACCCAGCTATCAAAACCCACAATTCGCCCCATCCCTAGCCCCCAAAATTATAGTTGAAGGGCCATAAAACTTTAAAGTAATGAAGTAATGACCTTTGTGATCTGAACAATTTCACTGTTCAGATTATTTAAGTTCACAACTCAAGATATGCATAGAGAACTAGAGTAGAGAATCCATCATTGTCATGATTGTGTATTCATCCCTTGTTCAAACTACATGTATTTGGACAGCAGGGCTTGTAAACTGTGGTGCTTATGCCCTGCCCAATTCATTGTGCATAAGTACCATGGAGCATAGAGCAAGGAAGCATCCAAGACTTGGACTACCCTCAAAAATTGTGCCAGTTTGGTAATTCTAACGTAGCGTTTTCAAGACGTAAACATTTGCTCGATTTTTACTTTGCAAGGTAAGCACAGCAGATAAGCACATACAAGTCTGCATATTGATGTCTGTTGGGGGATGTTTTCACGGATTATGTTGTTAAACATGCAATCAAAAAGACGATGGAAACTTTCGTCTACAAAAAACAAACTTTGGAGCACACAAATCACCTAAAAACATGGCGCCGACGAGACTTTTAGAAGTTTTGTACTTCATAGTGTAAACTTTTCTTGAATTTTGTTAGAACACTAAGATTTTGTTTGCTACAAATGAAGAATATGGTAATTCTGAAAGAAAATCTGTAAAAAACTTGATGCGCACACACACAGTTGAAATACTGAAGTGGCTTAATGTACACTTTGCTATTTGCTTGTTCAAGATCTTCTGCAGCACTGTCTTCAACACTTCTGACGAAGGAATTTACTGGACAGAACTATCCTCCACCATGGCCGAAAATGGAGAGAAACGCTCCAGATCAAACAAGGTCATCCTAGTCACTGGGGGATCAGGATTGGTCGGCCAGGCCATCAAGAAGGTTGCCACGGAAACCAAGAGAGCCGACGAGGAGTTCGTATTTGTCTCCTCCAAAGATGCCAACTTGAAGTAAGTTTTCACTGAATCTGTTCAGAAGAAAGTATTTGATAAAAAAAAAGTGGTTCGACAGCATGTCGGTTGTTCGTCGGTAGTTTTGTAAAGCTTGACACTCAAATTGTGTAAAAAAAACCCAAATGCACATGTATTGTTTAAAGGTTTATTTATTTTTTTATAGATCAGAGGAAGAGACGAGAAAATTGTTTGAGAAACACCGTCCGACGCACGTCATTCACTTAGCAGCACTCGTTGGTGGTCTTTTCAGAAACCTGTCACATAACTTGGACTTTTTGGTGAGTGTATCCTATGTCTACACAGTTGCAAGTAAGGGGCCTTACTAGAGGGGGGGGGGGGGGGAATGTGTAGGGATGTAGGGGGTGTCACCCTCTCTCACCTTTTGTTGTTGTTGAAAAAATTGTACCACCTGTTGGCAAAAGTGTGTGACTGCCGGTTTTGGACAGAATCGCCATTGGTCAGATGGTACCCAGCCCCTTCCCCCTCCTCCAGCTTTTCAATTTAATGGCATGGGGTAACTGGGGGTAAAATTCCTGGCTACCCTCAAGCACAGAGTAGCCATTTCAGCAATTTTGTCGTCACATGCCACCATTCAAGTTGGAAAATTCTACTGGAGTCCCTTGTCAAATTTTGTAGCCATGGGCAAAGACAAGGGGGAACAAGACTCTTATGAACAAACTCATAATTTGTTTGGAACACTTAAACAGTCCCTTGACCAAACGGTTTAGGTATCTGTGCTACATGTAGGAATCTACATGTAATGCATAGTGGCGTATATGCTACATGACATATTGGACATTCTATAAATTTAGGATCCAAAGTGTGACATTTTTCCTGTCCCTGTTACCTTGGTACTTTGTAATTTGCCATTCAAGTATCATAAAGAATGACTTCAAAATATTTTTTATTTGTTGGGTAGGTAGTTTACTATACATAATCACTCTTAGAGGACAACTGCATTAATTAAGGAGTGCATCTCAATTATAAAAATCATAAATGTAAGATGCAACAGAGACAGAAAAAAACAAGTGGACCCCAAATTTATTGAATGAGCCATACATCCATAGGCAATCCACCGATCCTGAACAGAAAGATGAACTACTCTACCAAACTCTTGTCGTGATGTGTGATAACGGCCCGTACAGCTGGGAATACCATGAATACCTTGTAACAAAGATCCAGACAGCTTGCTTTGATATTGAAGTTGCAGGGCTCTTCTTTTGATCTGGTGTCGACTTTCTGTCAAGCGATCTAATTATGTTTTTGAGTATTCATGATCCTACATTTTTGGCCTTTATTATAGAATTCTAATAAAGTGATTTTAACTACATTTCTATGTAACGCCAAGCATGTTTAGCTCTGAAATGAACTATGAAATGTTGCTTTTGTTTTCGTTCTGTGACCACACTTATTACAACACAAAATGTCTTTCTGTATCTTTGCTGTGACTACCTCTGCAGAGAGACAACCTCCGAATCAACGACAACGTCCTCAACTGTGCCTTTGAGTTTGACGTGGAGAAGGTCGTGTCCTGTCTGTCGACCTGCATCTTTCCGGATAAGACGACCTACCCAATTGATGAGACTATGATCCACAACGGCCCACCCCACTCCTCCAACTTTGGCTACTCCTATGCCAAGAGGATGATCGATGTGATGAACAGGTTGGCCAAGAGTAATTTCTTAACAGCCCTGCCCAAATGAGAGTATATGATACGAATTATGAGAACCTAACCCTCACCCCATCAGGTTGTCTTGATTCTTAGCCAAGTGCAACAAAATCTAACTGCAACAAAATGCCAATCCACTATTGCACATTGATATGGTTCCGAACTGAAAAAAAAAACTTTTTGGAATTTCATAGTTCATATTAAAGCTAAAGATATGGTGCTCAGCGTTTATGTAGCTATCACTTATTAGAATTCAATAATAAAGGCCAAAAATGTAGGATTATGAATATTCAAAAATATACTTAGCTCGCCTGACAGAAATTTGACCCCAAATCGAGCGCAGAGCCCTGCAACTTTGATAGCCACCGCGCGCAGTGAAGCAATTAATTAGCCATCTGGATCTTTGTTACACAAGTATTCATGGTATTCCCAGCTGTAGGGGCCGTTATCTCGCATCTATTGACAAGACTTTGGCAAAGTTGCTCATCCTGGTGTGCAGGATCCGTGATGTATACATTTACAGTAACCCTGCTAAATGCAACAGATGCACTTCAAAGTGCAACAGTGGATACTGTGGGACTCAAAAGCTAAATGAGTAGCATTTGCATGCCAGATGTTATTCCAGTTTTCCTGCTTTGAATGAACAGCTGCGGCAGATGGCAACATGGGCGTCGCCAGGCTTTTTTCTCTAGAGGGGGCAAAGCACATTTCAGCCCCCCCTCCCAAATCCCTATATCCCAGAAACTGTGTATTATGTGCGTGTGTATAGTACATGTACAATGTACATAAAGATGTGATTTGTTAGGCGAATTTGTTGGATACCAAATGTGCTAAGATTTTCTCTCTCTCTTTATGACTGAACGAGGGGGGTACTTGTGCATGTCTATAGAAAGCTCAGAATTTCTGCTAATAAGCAACTCCCAAATAATACAGTACGCATGTTAGGGGAGAGATTTGTCAGGAATGTCCCAATTTCAGAATTTTTAACAAAATCCCGTTGTAATCCGCAATTTCTGAATTTGACCTACGTATGAAGGTTTAGCCTTGGTCGGGGGGGGGGGGGGGGGTACCATCTATCGATGGGGGTGCTGTTCAAAACCGACGATTTTGCACACAAACGGCCTATGAGGACGATACATGTGCGAAATTCAGTAAAAGGCATCCAAAAAGGCAGATTCCACAAAAAAGGGAACCACTTCTTTTAAAAAAGGGCACTTGTTACGAAAAAAAAAAGGCACTTCTTAAAACAAAAGGCCACTCTTTACAAATTATTGGCGGGTAACCCCGTTGAAAAAGGGCATTTGAATGGTAAAAGGCAGTCTTTACAAAATATTGGGGGGGGGGGGGGGGGAAATAACCCCCCTTACCCCCCCCCCCCCCCCCCCCCCCCCCTGCTGGCTACGCCTATGCATGTACACATAGAGCAAAAGAAGTGGGTATTTTAAGGGTGCTTTCAGGTGATTACATACAAGCATACATGTATGGTATAGATCCTACGTTACTCTAGGGCCTCTGGTAGCCCCAAACCCTCTGCTGATTATGTCATGGATTTTTGCATTCCCCCCCCCCCAAACAAATCTCACCCATGAGATGCAGACTAACAAATGACTGTTGTCTTTGATCTAGAGGTTACTATGTGCAGCACAATCGCAAGTTCACCTCGGTAGTCCCAACTAACGTCTTTGGTCCTTGGGATAACTTCAATCTTGAGGATGGACACGTCATACCCGGCCTGATCAACAAAGTTTACTGCGCAAAACGTAAGTTTCTTTACCTCATCAACCTTCCTACTGTTTGAACAGTCACAGACAGTCAAAAATTCCGTCCACTTCCCCGCCATGCCTTTTACACAGGCTAGTCACCAACAGTCAGATAATATTTTAAGCAAGCACTCTTACTAGTCAAATTCAGTCAACAGACAAAAACAGGCAACTGGTAGGCACAGCTGGCTTATCATTCACCTACAGTCAAAGCATAGCTGTATCAAGCTACATAACCAGTCACAGCCAGTCAATCCTGCTTTATGTTGGCCTAGAGCACTTAACTGTTGAAAACAGTCACTTGATTGATTTCGACTGCAGGAACAACTTGGCGCAGAATGTATGTTTGCTTAGGAGGGTTAAAAAAACAAGCAAACAACAATGTCAGCGTCAGTGTTCAAATATTTGAATATTTAATCAAAATCCAAGTTCCAATAATCGAATACTTAATTTATGTGAAGTAAGACAAGATAAGTTTGCGGTAGCACCATGTGAATAAATCTCTTTTGTGAGTATGTGTGGTTCTGAAAAGAACCGGAGGGACATAATTTATGTGAAACTGCACAGCACTTAACAAATGTCATTCGGTTACTGTATCTATGATGCACACGTTGTACCTTGACAGGAGACGGTACTCCGCTTAATATCTGGGGCACCGGCTCCCCGCGTCGACAGTTTATTTACTCGGAGGATCTGGCCCGCCTCTTTCTCTGGGTCGTCCGGGAGTATGAGGAGGTGGACCCCATCATCTTGTCAGTGGGTGAAGAAGATGAGATCTCCATACAGGAGGCAGCAGAACTCATCGTCGATGCTTTTGACTTCAAGGGGCCCATTATTGTATCCTTTGTCATTTCCCAGTAACATGTCCTTGGAACTTAAAAGGCGGATTTGTAAATACGTGAGATGGCGTCGAGAGCCCATCATAAATACGTGAGACAGCTAATCCATTCCTATTTGTCGAGAGCCCATAACATGGGTGGTCTTGAATCCCTGTTTAAACACTGGCCAGCTATGTCTAAGACCGGTGTTTAAAACTGCATTTGTGCAACATGCCCGCAGTACGCAACGCGTGCGCCATCTACAGCCACTGCTTCAGATATGGTCTCAATAATAAGGAAAATGATAAGTTGGGCAAACCATGCACACGCAAACGCACACCATAGAAGTAACCTGAACATGGAGTAATATTGATGAACAAACTTAAATGTCAGAATTTTGTCACTTTTTAAAGTAATAGGGGAATAAATGTGTGCCAGTGAATGGGAATCGGTATTACATGTAAACACTATGTTTAGACTAGTTGGAGTTTGGAATGCTGATATAACCCGAGGCGAAGCCAAGGGTAATTATCAGCATCCAGTACTTGCCAATAGGAATGGGTAAACTGTCTTAGGTATTTATGAATAGGGGATAAAAGTGTGCTGGAGCATTTTTAACTTCAGGTTAAAACCAGTTATTATGATAGCCGATGTGCCTTTAACGTTCTAGAGTAAGTGTCGAAATACAAACGGAAGATTGAGCACGGAACGGTGCGCATTTTTCCAGTTGTTCTCTGTAACTCATGTAGATTTGTCTCTCATGGGAATCAAGTCTGATTTTAAATTGTTTAAAGTTTCGAAAGTGATGTGTTAACTGTTAAGGATGTTTCATACTTGATGCAAAAGGAATCTGGTAGACCATTAAGGTATAATATACGCACGGTATGTTTGAACTTTTTTTTTACCTTATGAAATAAATAATTGAATAAAAACCCACACAATACGTTTGAATTTTCCTGAATGACATTCACTGCCCAGAATGACACCAGCAAATCAGACGGCCAGTTCAAGAAAACGGCAAGCACTGTCAAGTTACGAAAGTACCTACCCGACTTCCAGTTTACTCCAATGAAACAAGGTACAATTTTTAGTTTTGATTTGCAATTTACAAATTAGGCTGAGGATGTGAGAGTTGAAGCAGTTTACTCACAGAAGACTAACCTCTACAAATAATGGTTGATGGCATTTTGCCTTTTTGAGATGTGGCGGACACAGGAGGGCGCTATTTGGTTTGAGTAAATGCAAAAGACGTTACCCAAATTAAACAATGCCCTCCTATTGTGTTAGTCTAAGTATCACCCGTTATCCATGGAGCCTGATATATCTAAGCATGTGTGAAGCCATTTCAAATCCGAAATCAGGACTAAGATTGTGATTGGTCAATTTCGAGGCCGTGCTTTTGTAATACAACAACCTGAACAAAAATGCTACTCATTGTGGGCGTGATGTTTATGCACACGGGGAGCTTGAATTATGCACATATATAAGGCGCCTGCCGATTGGTCAGTTCCGAGGTTATACGCAGTCTAGTTGCATAATTAATCGCCACATCTGCTTACGTATCACAGACCTTTGTCGGTTTTGCCAGGGCCAGAGTCTATTATATAGACCTACTATTTGCCATAACCTACAGTCTGCCATAACCCAAATGGGCTAATAGACCCTATTTGTTTTCAGTAAATGAAGGTGCAATTGAAGGGTACAAACTTGAATCTCTGGTTATTAACAGGTTTAAATGTAGCTGCAATGTAAATATTACATTTTTTGCAATCTTCCTTTTTGAGAGATAAAAAAAATGTGCTGTATTTTCTTCAATAAGCAATAAACATCTAGAAAATGGCATCTTTACAACACCGTCATACATGCATGTGTGCTCAAAATTAGTTTTGATTTGAAACCGATAATTTCTCAGGTTTTTCCACTTATTTTGTTGTTTTCCCCAAAGCTATCAAGGAGACGGTGGACTGGTTTGTTGAGAACTATGACGTCGCTCGCAAGTAACGGCGGAAGATTCTCCAGAAAATATTCCACGGGTAAACATGTCAGAATCAACTGATATTGCTAAAGGCTGGTCATTCCTAACATGAGCAATGGTCATCTAACTTGGCTGGAATTGAGTCTCCCACCGGAAGGAACAATCTTATGTATCATTTAGAAAGTTAGTTTGAGTAAGTTACATGCGAAGAGTTTATTTCCAATAATATGATATCCGGTTCGTTAGTGTGACGTCACTTCAGTTTAAACCATGCCTACTGGCCATTAAGTATCATCGGAACCATTGGAACAGGAAGTTTACGCAACACGAGTGTTTATCCAATCGGCACTAGTAATCAGTGGTGAGCCCGTGTGTATGACAATTTTACTAACGAACTGGATTTCCATTGGGGGGAAAAAGTGAAATAGTTGCACAGTTACGATAAATAGGTATAGAACATGCACAGTTAACAGCTGTTTCTCAACTCCTTTTAGCTTTATGGGATTCTTCAATTGAGGTTAAACTATATGACAACTATCAAAACTGATTGTGGGCGGCCAGGGAGGGCGGAATTCTGAAAGGTAACAAAATGGCATTTATTGCATTTTGGAAGCAAACTCTTCATGTGTTTTGATCATATTATTTTACACATTGTATTCTTAAAGCTGATTCACAGCTTGCGCGAAAGTGAACTAAGTTTAATGGCATCGACAACTAATAACATTTCATTTTGACGCATGCTGCTACTTTACTTAATTCGGTTGGCACTGAAATTCGAAACAGCCTTGATGCTAGTCTTTTATCTCTTGAATTCAGTTCAACTTCAACTGTGCCAATTAAACAGTCTGAACCGGTTGGCATGGGTGGCTGGTGCGTAATGCGCTTGCCTCTAACCAAGCACTCGCCTTTTACATGTACCAGTGTGGCCCGGGTTTGATTTCTGACTCGGACCATAATGGGTCATACGTTGGCTGCCTTAGGCACCTTTACATGCCTTCAGCTCATAGCCGCGTCCTTCGCAATTCAGTTTTCAGCTGCAACTAAGGAAAATTAGCCCCAAAGTCATTACTGTTATTATTGGTTAGCCTCGTACAAGTTTGAGCACTTTAATGCATAGGCAAGTTGACTATGGGTTGGCAATACTCTAACTTGCTAATTGGATTTGCTATTGTTAATGACTTATTCATTGTATTTATTCACTTACAAATTTGGTGGTATTTCGGTTGCTGCAGGGAGTAATAGGGCAGTTTCAGGCAGTAGAGTGATGTTAAAAGTGGGTTTTGGATTAAGATACAAGTTTTATGGGATAGGTTTCTATTTTTCTAGTATCTATATTTATTGTACTGTTCTTTTTTTCCAAAAAAGAAAGAAAAGAAAAAAAGACAATGAAGATCAGGCTTGAAACGAATGCACAAATGTATACATTAAACATAAATGCATTTCTGATATTCATAAAGACCTAAGACAGTTTACCTATTCCTAATGGTCGTAACCTTTCACGTGGTCAAGCTCAAATTAATCCCTTTTATGATTTTTTGAAGTGTAATTTGTTGATACCAATCTACAAAAACCATATTTTATTAAAACAATTTTCTTTCCTTTATGTTTTTATTTTCTTTTCTTTTTATGTCAGTGCAACTGTTTTACAATCTTCATTGTATCTTACGTTTATCTTTATAGTAGCCAATATGCAGATACTGTACGGGACAACTCGACATTAAACATTTGTTGACATCAATGCATGTGAATGTACAAGTCTGGAGGTTTTTTTTTAAAGTACACATATTTCACAAGCTGCCACCTACCAAATCTTTCAAAGTATACCGAGAGGTTTTGGACAATAATTGCAGAAATAATGAAAGGTGTGTCCGGACATAATGGCTAATGGGGGGGGGGGGGGGGGGGGGGGGGGGGGCAGTCGTTTTTATAAATGAGAAATGTATCAACTGAAACCGCAGAATGGTTTATAACAAATGTATAACAATGTACAAAGACGTTGGCTACACACTATCCACGGCCGTATAAATGCTTGTGTGGCGTGTTTTGTCGAAAGTACCAATGTTTATAATGCTTTCATTGGCCCAAAATGTGTCCACATTAAATAAATCTTAACAACAAAGAAAATATAACAATTAAATACATTTGTTGATAAAAGACATGGGAAAACGGGGGGGGGGGGGGGGGGGGGGTTTGCTGGGGGAAATGAAAACACTTTATTTGGGGGGGGGGGGAATGCCTCCGATGCCCCCTAGCGCCACTGTCTGCTGCTAACACGAAGCATGAGGAATCTGCAAAGACAAAAGAAAAATATTTCATATATTACATTTCTTTACATCCGAAGCACACGCAGATATGATCATAAAATGAAGATGTGTCATAAAAATTGATGCGCCACTTCCCCAAGACTAAGACAAAACTTGAAAAGTAGAAACATGAAGGAAAAAACACCATCTGATTCCTTTTTGCTAAATTACCTCAAGAATTGATGAAGACTTGCCCAGCAAGCAGGTCATCAGTCCTTCCGTCGGTCCTCCTCCCTGCTTCCGGTTCCTTGGGATTGAGAACTGATCGTATCTTCGTCCAGAATGATCTCTCATCTTGTAGACCGTCATCTCTGCCAGAAGATTAGAAGGAACACAATCATGTAAGAAACTGTGTGCTGGACAATTATGCGCCTGTTGCTCTCAGTCTTCAGATTTGTTGATTTGTGAAATTGTTAATTATTCTTTCAAATTAAATTTATTTGCCTCTAGATTCATCTTATTTTTTTTAAAAGAAGGTATCGGTAAAGTATCGGTAAATGCTCACACAACACACAGAACAACTTGAATAATCCTAAGACATTTTTTCGAAAGTAAAATAATATTAATTTTGTTTTTACCTGAGAAATCAGTAATGGGATGCCCGGCAAGCAGGGTCATCCAGCCATCCGGTGTTCCTCCTCCCTGCTTCCGGTTCCTCCGTATCATCAGCTCATGATATGAGCCCTCTGACTGACTGGTCCTCCTAATCTAATAGCAAGTTGCTGAAAATAAAAGAAGTCTTCCTAGCGGAGCTAGGTCATGTTACTACAATGTGCAGTGGTTTCCTTGTCATATTTGTGACCGGCGATGTGGTATAAAGAGAAGAAAAACGTATAATAATGGTCCTTACTTGACCACTATAATGATACAATCATTATTCATAGTAAAAGTGAAGTTTAGTTTAAGTCTAGGCCTACCCTACTGTTGCGCATGAATCCCTAATAACCGCGCACTTGGCAATCAACAACATTTAATAACCTTCACACGTAACTTAAAAGTACTTATAGCAAAAGATAATCTTTAAAACATCATTTTCTAGTCAATGATTCTATATAGAATAGCTGATTCAATATACAGGCTACAATTTTTATTCGGGCACAAAAAGTGTGTGTGTTGGGGGAGAGGGGGAAGGGGGGGGGGGGGCAAACGATATAATATTGAAAAGCTAACGTTGATCAAACCGCCACTGGTGTAAAAATCAATTGATGCATGTTTTTAACTCTGTAGATTCAGGTAACACTTTACAAAGCGATTACGACACTTTACTGTATGCGATTTCGACACTTTACTGTATGCGATTTCAAGGTGTGTCAGACGTAACAGGTGTCATTACACCTGATTTACAATATTACGCAAATTGTTAACATGGCCCTAACACACAAAAAAGGCAATTACCGATCTTTGCGAATCGGATATTATGGAAGAACAAATCAGAAACAATTAATGTTAATAGTGAAACATTTCGACAAGGATCGAAGACTGTTTCATGTCGCGGAACAATAATTCTGTGGAATCATTGCAACAATCATTCCGATTAAGTTTCACGGCCGTTACATGTTTCACGGGATCTGAGAGATCTGCACATGGCCTTATACATGTAGAGCTTATTTTTTTTAAACAATAGATCGCCAAATTTTAGTTAAGATGGATGGGCGTAGCGCGTTGCAGTTGAGAAAACTGTTGTCACACAGTAGGTTTGTAAACATGGCCCTATAGTATTTCACTCCATGAACCGGAGGAATATAAGATCTCTTCACCACATGGCCCTAAAATAACTTTGCATAAGAAAGTTTGAAAGAATTTCTATGAAGACAAAGTAAGATGTCCACATGGCCTTAGAACCCTGTAAAGAATCTGTCACATGGCCTTATACAAGTAGAGCGTTATTTTTTTAAACAATAGATCTCCAAGTTTTAGTTAAGACGGATGGGCGTAGCGCGTGGCAGTTGTGAAAATTGTTGCCACACAGACAAGTAGATTAAACATGGCCCTATAGTTCATGGCCCTAACAGGTGAGAAATACCCAGAGTATACAAGCAAACGTAGATCCAACATTTGAGTTTTGTAAGCTTCAAAATAGCTATGGATACTTAACACATGACCCTAGAGTATTTGACACAATGATTCGCACTCAAGACAGGATGAATGCCAAGCGGTGCTTTTATAGGAAAATTTAGAAAATTTGAAAGCATTAGGCTAGTTTTAAAGAAATTTCTACAGAACGGAGGAATATAAGATCTCTTCTCCACATGGCCTTAAAATAATTTTGCACCAAAAATTGTGAAAGAATGTATATAAAGACAAAGTAAGATATGTCCACATGGCCTTAGAACCCTGTAACTAACCTGTCACAAAAGTAAAATAGAAAACACAAGAAAAATCAGGTTTGGCAGAAATTTCTTCAAAACGGCGACGAATTTTTTTTGACATGGCCCTAGGATATTTTTCACAATGAGTACCGTGTAGAACGAAAACGACAATGAAATTTCAAAAAAAAAGTTGATTTGGATACACATGGCGCTAAATATGTAACACGAAATCCGTACAAACATGGCCCTACTATATCTGACAATCATTTTTTTTTTACAAGTGTCAAACAGGATATATTGAGCGTGCAGGATTAAACAAATATGTGCAGATTTAGCAAAAAGCTGAACGATTTACTACACATGGCCCCATAATTTCGACATAAAAATCTTCAAGACAGTAGACTTGTACTCAAATTTCGTATAACTTGTACTCGTTTAACTTTGTTCGCACCCGATTGAACTCGCTGACACGAGCTCATAATCGTACTCGAACTCCGAACTCGAACTCGTGTAATTTTGATCGCAACTAATTGAGCTCGAAAACGAACTTTGTTTGCATTCGAACTCAACAAAACCGCAAATAATTTAAGTCAATAATAAAAAAAACATTTCGACAAGGATCAGATTCTACTTCATATAACGAAATCATAATTCATGGAATCATTGAAACCAACATTCTGATTAAGTTTCGTGTTTCATGCAATCTGTAAGATCTGCACATGGCCTTATATTACATGTAGAACGTTATTTTGTCTAAACAATAGATCTCCAAGTTTTAATTAAGATGGATGGGCGTAGCGCGTGCAATTGAAAAAAAAAATGTCGTAACACAGACAAGTAAGTAGATATGTAAACATGGCCCTATAGTACTCAACTCTATGAACCACTGGTGAAGTTACAACAGGTGAGGAAAACCCAGAGTATACAAGAAAACGTAGATCCATCATTTGAGCTTTTTTTAAGCTTCAAAATAGCAATGGATACCTGTACTTAACACATGACCCCAGAGTATTTTACACAGTGATTCGCACTCAAGACGAATGAATGCACAAGCGGTGTTTAGGAAAATGTAGAGAAATTACAAATATTCGGCTATTAGAGAAATTTCTACAGAACGGAGGAATAAAAGATCTCCTCACCACATGGCCCTAAAATAATTTTGCATAAAACAAATTGAAATAATGTACATAAAAACAAAGTAAGATATGTCCACATGGCAGAAGAACCCTGTAAATAGTCTGTCACATAAGTACAATAGAAAACACAAAAAATATTAGGTTTGGCAGAAATTTCTTCAAAACGGCGACGAAAGTTTTGTGCACATGGCCCTAGGATATTTTCACAATGAGTATCAATGTAGAACGAAAACGCATGTATACACGACTGAAATCTCAAAAAAGGTTGATTCCTATATACACATGGCGCTCAATATTTAACACGAATTGTTACAAAGGGAAAACATATTCCGTACAAACATGACCCTACTGTATCTGACAATCGTTGTCCATAATTTCACATAAAAATATTCCACAGTTTTGCAGTCGTTTACTCGTGTACGTTTTTAGTCCTCGATCTTAGACTCGTGTTACTTTGTTAGCACTCGAACTCAAAACAAGAACTCGATCGAAGTTCGTACTTTACCTTCAACACAACTAAAAATCATAAAACTTTTCGTAGTCAAACTTGAACTCATTCGAATGTTTTTCGTTGTCGAAATCGTGTAACCGTTTGTTTCCGCTCGAACTCAACACGAACTCGTACTCGCTACTAACGAACGATACATTATTTTGTTGTTTTAAGGCCTGCAGTCGGTATCTACCGTCCATTTTTTTCCTATACACAAACATATGGGACAAAGATTGACAAATGATTGACGCTAACTCTGTTCGCACTTGAACTCGAACACGAACTCGTTCCCACGTGTAATTTTGGTCGCACTCAACCCGGAGCGCGAACTCGTACTAGTCTTTTTTTTGTACTCAAACGTGTAACTTTGTTCGCACTTGATCTCGAAAACGAACTTGTACTGTTAACGAACGATAAATTTGATGTTTTTAATCCGTGCCCGTAGGTCCATATCCGCATCGTCCTACTTTCTTCTTATACACATATCGGACAATAATGATCGACAAATGATTGAGATGGACAATCAGTTTTTTTTACCCTTGATGATTTTCAACTTTCAATTTTTATATGCCATCCTTTTGAAAGTCAATTCCAGAGTGCGATCATTTCGAATACATATTATTTTCACAAATCATGTATTGCTGACACCCGCAAACGTTGGCATTTAGGCATAGAAAAAAAAGACCTCCAATTTATTTTGCACATCCAAGCGGCGGGATTTTCATTCCTTTTCCATCTGATGCTTGGTAAAATTGTGTCTTAATAAAGAATCTTGTGGAGAGGTTCATTGGAAAATGGTAATCTTAAACTTTATACATTAATAATTTTGTTAAATTAAGTTGTCCACGAAGAATAAGGAGCACCCATCAAGGGTGTTGTGGTTCTCAATAGTAGCACCCATCAAGGGTGATGTTTTTCTCAATAGTAGCACCCATCAAGGGTGTCGTTCTTCTTAATACATGTAGTAGCACCCATCAAGGGTGAGGTCTCTTCCAAAGTAGCACCCATCAAGGTGTTTCCTGTTAATCAATAGTATAGTATCCATCAAGGGTGTCGTCTTTCTCAATTATAAGCACCCATCAAGGGTGTCGTCCTTCTTAATAATAGTAGCACCCATCAAGGGTGTCGTCCTTCTCAATAGTATAGCACCCATCAAGGGTGAAGTCTTTCTCGATAGTAGCACCTATCAAGGGTGTCGTGTTTATCAATAGTAGCACCCATCAAGGGTGTCGTCCTTCTCAATAATAGCACCCATCAAGGGCGAAGTCTTTCTGGATAGTAGCACCCATCAAGGGTGTTGTGGTTCTCAATAGTAGCACCCATCAAGGGTGTCGTCCTTCTCAATAATAGCACCCATCAAGGGTGTCGTCCTTCTCAATAGTAGCACCCATCAAGGGCAAAGTCTTTCTGGATAGTAGCACCCATCAAGGGTGTCGTGTTAATCAGTAGTATCACCCATCAATGGTGTTGTGGTTCTCAATAGTAGCACCCAACAAGGGTGTCGTCTTTCTTAATAAAACACTTTTACCTATAGAGGGCGGTATTCCAATGGACACTACCTAATACAACAGGATTATTTCACGAAAGTTTTGAAGGAATACATAATGAACAACTTTACACCACTAATTCTTCAAGGGCATTGCATTGTCGTTATACAAAAATAATCACCAAATGAAACTTGAAATGGTTGCAATGCGGCAAAGCTCAAGGCAATGCCATTGATTTGATTAAATTAAAGTCGATTAAAAATCGATTTCTGTTGATATGTTAACATTTCTGAGTGTCCATCCTCATCGTTGATTCTTCAGGTTGCATTATTCAAATATATTCCCAAACTTTGAAATTTAACCTTTTTATGCTCATACTGGCGTCAAAAGTTGGTATAAATTAAGAATTGTCTTTCCCCACCCCATTCCACAAGTTCCTATATAGTTGCCTTGCAAGCTGCTTTTTGCTCGTTTTTTTGCAGCACGCTAAAGCTCGCTCCCCAAACCAATTTTTAAAAATGTGTTTATTATTATTTTATTACCACTACCATGATTTATATTTTATTTGACTACATAGATTTGCCTGAATATTTTTCATTGATTTCGCCCTTTAAAAAAGTCAAACCTCGTCGGGTTTTTCTTAAATGAAGATTTAAAACTTCTGTTTCACATTTTCTTCGTATTTTTCATATTTTAAAGTGATTATAAAAGCTGTTTCTCCCGATTTTTATTGGTAAAATATATGCCTACACATACTTATTATTATTTTTTTTTACAATAACTTTTTATGAAATAGACCCGTAGTAGCTGTGAGTTAATAAAATCAATTATTTTTTTATCACGGAAAGTAGACATCCATCATTTGTTTTTATTTGAATAGCTATTTGATTTCTTATCGGGAAATATCAATATCAAGATATCGTCAACCAGTGAAAAATCATCTCTGGAAGACGATATCTATACAAGATATCATCAACCCGATAAACATTTTACTTTCTCGGGAAGATGACATCTCATCCAAAAGATATGGTCAACCCGAGAAATATTTGTTTCCTCGAGAAGACGACATCTCGCCTAAAAGACATCACCAATCCGTGATCAAATATTATCTCGGAAAAACGATATCTTAACCTACAAGACATCATCCACCCGAGATGTATTTTTTTTCTCGAGAAGATGACATCTCACCTAAAAAAAATATCTTCAACCAGAGATTTTTTTTCTCGGGAAGAGGATATCTCACACGCAAGATATTATCTACCCGAGAAATATTTTTTTTTCTCGAAAAGACAACATCTCACCCTACAAAATATCACCAACCCGTGATGACACATTATCTCGGGAAGACGATATCTTACCTAAAAGATATAATCAAATCGAGAAATACTTTTTCTCGAGAAGACAACATCTCGCCCTAAAAGATATCATCAACCCGTGATGACACATTATCTCGGGAAGACGAAATCTTACCTATACAAGATATTACCATCCCGAGAAATGGTTTTTCTCGAGAAGACAACATCTCACCCTAGAAGATATCACCAACCCGTGATGACACATTATCTCGGGAAGACAATATCTTACCTACAAGATATCATTATCCCGAGCAAAATTTTTTTTCTCGAGAAGACAACATCTTACCCTACATGATTAACTTGAAATGACGCATTATCTCGGGAAGACGATATCTTATCTCGAAAAACCACCCGAATAAATGACGGATGCTCATCAACCCAATAGAGTTCAGTAATGTGAGCCTATTGATTTTAAAAACCAAACTTAATATTAAAATTATTGTTTTGATATCAATAATTGTAATTGTTTTCCATTAGAATGCAAATACTCGATTGAGAGTGTTAATTTAGTTAATTTACTGTTTAGGCATCAAGCTACGATTTGTCCTGTGATTTTTATGTGTCTACGGAAGGTATGTTTTGGAACTTTTAAACTTTTTTTGTCAATTTTTACACCATGTTAAAAGTTAATTTTTACACCATGCCTGTGCCAGGCCAAGCTCCCTTACGCTGCTGCTGGTGTGCTCGGCTGCTTACGCGTGCAAGGTGCCTATATACCCACACCCCCACCTTAATCCTACGCCTTAACCTTCATTGTTCACTTAATACAATCATAATTTTGCCTTATTTGCCTTCTTCCAAACGTCGAATTTCGCTGGTCTCAACAGCAGGTCCTCTCCATCCAGCTCTTACGAGCTTCAAATAATTCCGTCGGCTTTCATCTAAATTTATACAATCATAATCAAATAATTCAGCTTACAGTAGCATACAAGGTACCATGAAGATAATGGTGTAAAGTTCATTATTTTGAGTTCATATGAATTTGAGATCCGTGGATACATTGTCCATGAAATTTGGGCCATTGGAATGCCGCCCTATCAAACTCTAAATGGTGTGCTAACAATTAATAAATCCAGGATTATGATAAAATTCGTCGGCTCCGTTGTTAACTCCTCATGGTGTTCAGTTTTTTTTCATTTCATCTTAAAATAATCAGATAAAAAAACTATCTGTTCTAATAATAAGTGAATTTTAAAGCTTTAGTCACTTTAATACAGTTATAACAAAGAGGCAAACCAAATTCCAAGGAACCCTCCATTCTTAACGAAAATCTAAACATGTTTACTCGGACTTTTGAGTAAACTCCTTAAAACCCCTTGCCGGAATGTCTTTGAAAGTGTAGCAAAGACGGTGCACCTGGCCGCATACCGCACGCGCGGCCTTTCAACTTTTCGACCAATAAGAATCATCGGAATCTATGAACACGCCCACACTACGCAGGCCACGAGCGGCGTGCACGAAACAATGCGTAAAATGCGCAATGCACCAAAACGATATGTATGACGGTTATTCATATGCAAATTTATATCGAGAGGGCTTTCGCCTACAGGAATGTTATTTCAAGGTACAATATTCAGCAATGCAAAAAGACAAACTTATGGACGCCATTTTTGTTGGCGTGATTACACATGTATCGTGCTTATTCTGAAAATAAGCGATATAAAGAGGAATAATTGCAGACATTTTATCGCACAATATTCAACAATGCAAAGGACAACCTAACGTACAAAATGCAATACGTCATGCTTATTGTAGATAACAAAATGCGATTTAAGGACCAAAGGCAGGAACTTTCTGGCTCTTTACTCCGAATTGAGGTTTAGAATGTAAGCAGATTTAGGCAGATTTATCAGGTATTATTGCTCAACATGCATACCATTGAGAAGCTTTTTTCCCCTCTTTTGGTTCTGTGTGACCGGAAGATAAGACACGATACATTTTCACTCACCTCGATAGTTCCTTATTAAATGTTGGACTTACCCCGACGAACTCCAAAAGCTTGACTTCAGTATTTTCCAAAACCGTCATTCAGATCATTCGACAAATTTATGAGTTCACAAAAATTCCATGTGTCCATTCAGTTCATTTCAGTTCAGCACAGAGTGAGCATAGAAAGGAATGCAGTTGTGAATTCCAGTTCAGTTCTGTAAAACACAAGTTTTTATGACAAGTTCTGTAGGCCTACAGAAAAGTTTTTGGAGACGACGTCGCCGCAACATGTCTGCGTCGAAATGTTGTAGTGGTCCTGTACATGAGGCTAGTTTTCTAGTCGAATTGCAAGACCCAAAGCGTCCAAATTCGACGGGTTCTCGCGCACATGAAGACTCCATGGTAAGATATACGAGCTTCCGTTGGTGGTTTTAAGCTGGACGGCCGAAGTTTTGTGAAGTGTGAGGCATTCTTTTGTGACTGACCAAACATAGCGGGAAGAAATGTATGAGCTGCCACAACGTCCGTTGACCCCGCTCTCGGTAATTTTCCATAGCGTAATGATATGACGGTGAACTGTCAACTGTCGGTGCGCTGCCTTGGGCCAAAGTACTCGGTGTGTATTTCTCCGCATACTAATTTTCTATATTTGACCTATTTAAACAAAATGCCAAAACTTTAATCGTGAATGGAAATTGTTCATCAATGACAAAGAAACAAATTTGAAGGGATTTCTTCTTTGTAAGACGAAGTAGCATCAATTTCATAAAACAAAGTGCCCTACTTGTTTTTTTAAAGACGGGCGGGCAGTTGAAGAAGTAGCCGTGACGTAGCACGCGCGGCTTCCTGTCTCTCATTGGTCAGAAGTATGTGGGGTGATCTCTTCTCGTAAATCTAGCCAATTTGATTGGACGAAGGAGTCTGGTAAAAAAGATGAGCAGACGAAAACAAATGTACATTGGTACCGTACAGTGTGGCGTTTTGCATTCGGTTAGATTTGTATTTATAATGCATGCAGCATGTTAAACTGTTTTGTGCCTAAATTATTTAAATCTGGAGATTAAAGTCAGTTATGCAATTTTGACTCTTTTACTTTGTGTTGCTGTAACTTAAACCTTTTTGACTTGAATTTCCTTTGGGGGGGGGGGGTGGCAAGGAAGACGATTTTCCCATACCCATAGTGCCCATGGGCATCGATTTTTTTTTTCAGAGGGGGGTAAAGCACCTCCCCTCCCCCGAAATCCCTGTTCTTTTCCAGGATATTCTCGATTTATCACTTTTCGATGTTTAGCAGGGCCTAGGGACATTTGACCCCATCCCCACCCATTAAATTAACAGCAATATTACTTCGCCCCTCATTTTCTATCTTTTCTTTTTCTCCCCTTTTGGCTTTTTACGAAAAGGGACGACAGCCTAATTATTGTACATTGAGTTTAAAAATCAAATAGAAAAAAATAACTGAATATAATGCAAGATAGGGGGGGGGGGCAATATAAGGGGGGGATAGAACACTGGTCGGTCACAGGGTAGCAATCAAAAATAAAACAAAACACAATGAGATGGGGCGAGGGGGGGGGGGGGCTTGCTATGCGACGCCTTCTTGGGTGATTTTTAACACAGCCATCAACATATACATTGGGAGGAAAGAAACAGGGAACCAGACTCAAGATGACGACTTTCGCCTCATATTTTGTTGAAATTGTGGGGATCATAATAAACACAAGAACACAATATGGTAAAAGTGTGAAACAAAGAAAAAAGGGGGAAAAAAGGAAGTTGGCGTAGCACGGATTTGATCCCTGAACACCCCCCCCCCCTGCGACGCCCATGGCAGTTTTCACCTTATATCACCAAGATATTGTAGAGTAGGAATATCTTAACAATTTCAGCACGTCTCCCCAATTTTCCCTCTCAAAGGTGTAACCTATTGTTTGAACCACTCTGTACATTTTGAAAGAAACTTTAAAACTTGCAAAATCAATATGACGATCCAAATTGTGAAACAAAGACCAAGAAAATAGAGGTCCGACGTCTGCATGGCATTCAGTGCAGTACTTGGTTTATTTTGACCGTCACTGTAAATATATAAAGGTTTCACATGAATGATTAAGAACAGCAACTGAACAGTTTAATTTCTCAATGGAATGCAATTATTAATAACAGTTTCTCGTGTTGGAAACAATCATGGACATGAATACTGAATCAAACAGAATCACTTAATGGAACGGAATACATCACTCAATAATGGAACGGAATACACATACGATATGATTACACTTAGCCGTTAAACACATGGTAAACAAGGTGAATTGTGATAGTAAGTAATTGCATGTTAATGTCCAACATCAAATGATATGAAATGAATTCCAACTGATTGGACCTAAACGTTTAAAAATCTAGAGGGCAATTGGAAAATGAGAGATTAGGAAAAATAATCCTGAAAGTAATAGTTATTACGAATATGCCCAACTTAAAAAAAGCTACAAATTAATGGTTTTGAAAAGAGAAGAGATAAAAGATTTTGAAATTTTAGAACCAATTCAGTAAAAGATGAAGTTTCCATTTATAATATACCCTCAATGCAGGATTGACCAAAAGCTGCATACGTTTGTCAGGAAATTTACCAATACCTATGTTAATCCACTAAAACAACTGCATTTACAACTGTGTATATACATGTACAAC
The DNA here is from genome assembly GCF_015706575.1 of Patiria miniata. Classification (NCBI taxonomy): domain Eukaryota; kingdom Metazoa; phylum Echinodermata; class Asteroidea; order Valvatida; family Asterinidae; genus Patiria; species Patiria miniata. The sequence continues at coordinate 5,111,984 of NW_024037054.1, forward strand.
AAAAATACCATCATCATTACTGTACATTCTGTGTTAGTAGCCCTTCCAGGTTTAACTTTTTATGTACAGTGAATTCAGGCACTCGTATAATATGAATTTATAACTCTTTTGGCATATTATTTACATAGTGGTGATCACTAAAGCACTGAACACCGAATAGCTGTATGTGTCATTTCTTTTCTGAAAATGCCGGCAACTTAATATTCCATCTAAGCAATGGCGTGTGTACCTTGTAAACATGTATACGTATTTCAATGTCATCTAAAGTGTTAACAGCTTAACTATTAGTTCTAAATGTGTTTCATTTTTGCTGGTTCAGGGGGCCAGCCTACTGAGCCTAGTGTTATCTGTGTATCTCACTGACTGACTCCCTGACTTGTCACCTGTGAGCTAGGCAGTGGATTCATCCCAGGCCAATTAATGGGCTTAATCTGGCCTGTTGTTTACACCAGATGCACAAAAAGACGCTTCCTAGTACGGCAGATAGGTGATGGAATTGTGCCTTTCATGATACAAGCATGGCATTTGGCACACAGTCAGAGTATGTCATGAGAAAGATATTTGGCTATAGGGCCATCGCAGATTTGTCCTTTGAAAAAAAAATATGGGGTAGAACAACAAGCAATGGCAGCCATTTTGAAAATTTTGAAAATTGCTTGTTATTCTACCCCGACACAAATTACCCCAAATATTTCCCCCTATCTGCCCCACCATCCATTGAATAGCCATTCCGAGTCGCTTGAATATGATTTGGCGGACACTGTGACCAGCTCGAGCAAACTTGCCATGTTTTGTTTAATTGTACTTCTAAAAATGCTTTTTTTTCTAATCAAACTATAAAGTCAATCGTCTGTTGCATAATTTTTTGTGGTTTCCGGAAAACAAAAGATTCCACGCCTTTTTATGCCAATTCAAACGAATGCAATTTGCCTGGAATTAAAATGTACATGTAAAAGTGCATGGCAAAAAAGAATTAATGAGAACTTAAAAAAAAACCCACTTTTTTTTTTACAATCAAATGCACGTCTGATAATTTGCATAATCATTACAATCCATGACAACCGATTATTTGTCAAAAAAATTGATTCGTAGACTATGTGACTCCTTTCTACATACATTTACATATTGAACAAAATTACTGGACCCTTTCCTTTTTAGCAGTAAATTCCATTTGTGGCAGATTTCCTTTCATAAATTGCTTTCTTAAAAAGCTGCACATTTAAGAAAACTTTATAAGGAGTCCAGAACTTGTTAGAGCAATCACTCACAGCTCAAACTGAATCTAAAAAGCACCTGTGAATGTCATCACTAAGTTCACATTACAATACATGTACGTAGTAGGGGTGTGCATTTCCGGTTAGTACAGGAACCGGGTACCCAATTGAAAAAAAAACGGGTACCCGTTAAAGAAACCCAACGCCGAACATGCCAACATTCAAATCTCGGAAGTTACTGTTGAGATTGTTTCCAAAGGTCCGCACGATAATACAACCGCATCGGTGCATCAATACAAGATACAAGTGCGTACAGTGAGATATGGCTTTACGGAGTAATCTGCAGCTTTCGCAAGCATCTTAATATGAAATATGTTTTGTTTTCTCCATGCGGCCTGGTTTATATTTTGAAAATTCCCCACAAATGACTTCCAATCCTTTTTTTTTTGTCTGAGAAGTAACTACCGGTAAGTAATTTGTAAAGTTGGTTACGGGTACCCGATCCCATAATCTGGAACCGGTTCCTGACATTAACGGTCCGGTACTTGGGTACCCGGTTCCGATGCACAGCCCTAGTACGTGGATCGTCTGCACTTCGGCCAGATCTCTGAGGTGTGTGCTGTTGTTCAACATGCATATTCATGAATCGACATCATGTTTATTCATTGTGAATGAATTAACATAAAACACGCCTCCGAGATGTCTGCTGAATGCGATCAATCCATTGGTAGTGCTGTTTTCAGATGCTCAATAGCATTCACAATTTACAATAAAAAATAAAAATAAATACAATAAAATTAAAAATGAAATTCTCAACTAAAAAATTAAAATAAAACAATAAGCCATTACACACAAGGTTTAAAACAAAACTACATTTTTTGATCCGGCTTAAATATGCATCACTATTAAAAAGTAAACACTTTTCTGAATAAAATACTGAATTCATCATAGGTAATATTGTTTGACACACACAAATTGTTTCTGGCTAAATTACATGCAAAACCCACCACAGAATTGAGGTACTTTGAACCAGTACTTTCCTCAATGACACAAATGCTGAGTCATTATTTAAGGGCAAGGATGTGAACTTGCTTCACTGAATTATTAAAAAAAAACACAAAAAAAAAACAATTTTCGAAATTCACAATTCTGAATAAATTTGCATAAATTAAATAAAAAACTGGGAAACTATATACTGTATTTGTGCTAACTGCCTAAAGATAGAACCCTTTTCAACCCAATTTTACTATCCAATTCCTTTACTAAGATTTAGTCTTCGGAAAGTCGTTGCCATGTTTGCACTTTCAAAATACAGTACAGCCTGATATTCAGTGAAATTCCACGCTTGGAATCGTGTGTGTTCCAATTAGTTTCGGTCTGTACTGTATTTGGCTTTCATCACAGTCAAACAGACACTATAAAGTTTACACAAAAACCCCAACTTTGAACTGTTGAAACCACAATGCATCTTCACAATATGTGATCCAACACACTGCAATGCAAACTGTAAAAAAAACCAACCGAATAGCACGTCAGCATGTTCCTAAATGCTGCTTTCATATCGCTAACTACCATGTCTACAGTAAGTACCAATGTCCACATTAACGCAGATTAAAACATGTTCAATAATTTACACTAAAGAAAAGCAAAAAACTCAAAATCAAATTGTGATGGACGGACTATTTAGATTCCTCTCTCATACATATGTTCAAGTCAAACCAATGCATCCTTTATATTTTATATTAAGTACAAGTTTTCTTTTCACTGCTGATATTTACATAATATATATGGTTTGTTTTTACCTCGCAATTTTAAGCCTTTCAATCGTTTTCTTTTTAAATAAACACAAACTGGAAAAGGTGGCAACATGCATCTTTAACACACGCATACATTAAGTAAGTCAAGGTGATACTTTGTCATTTAAGTACTTCAGTTTTTTTCAAAAATTAGGCTAAAAGAATTTTACATTAAAAATAAGAAATTTGTAATGTCCTTGGCAGAGCCAATTAACCACGATATCTAATTAATGGGAAAGAATGTTGCAACCTGACGCCACTCTTTTCTTCATGTTTTATCTCAATGAAGGTCGGTCATTGTAAAAATGATAAAACATGAAACTTGGACTGAGAAACATTTCCAATTTTTGTTAGGAAATGATTTTTGACTATCCATAGACTTTGTACACAACCGCTGAAGTGGCGTCAGGGTGCAACATTCTTTCCAATTAATGTTCACAGAAGTGATCTGAAAGTCTTAGTGTCTAGTCTTCATAAACAGTACTAATGTAGATGATGAATGTTTAAGATTTGAAAAAAATACATTTGCACGTTCATTCACTGAGCTCCTAAAGTTTGTCTGATGTGTAACATCCGTGATGCTGATGTTCTGCAAAAGCAGCTCTATTTAAAATTTGGCTTTTGACATTACTAAAAAATACATGTATTAACCCTGCCACCAGAAACCCAATATTATATTCATCACATCTCCATTTCGCATCTCGTTTTCCATTCACTCAGACCACATTCCAGATGCGCATGGCAACTCATGCGGCCACGTATAGGTCATTAATTGCTTCCCCAGACGCCACGGACAATAAGACACCTGATCCCGCCAACCAATTAACGGCTCTGACAAATGAACTGGTGGCACTGGTATGACAAACCTTGGGCCAAGAAAAAAAATCAATCGACCATTATCCAACCCTATTTTTTTTTCTGGCTCAAAAAAATTGAGAAAAAAAAAATTGAGAGGAAAAAAAAAAAAAAAAAAAAAATAATACCAACCCAATTTTCTTTTCAGTGTGATAGGAAACGCATTTTTTTTGCTTGGCCTTGTCAATATTTTATCAATTTTTTTTACCAAGAGGTAAAAAAGATGGAGTCACCCCATATACATAGTAATAGATATCTTGAGAAAAAATTGAAATGTGAGTATGCAAGACTAATGGAGGAGACTGCTGATTGAACGTTCGGATGGAGGATGTAATGACTTGGCCAATTTTTTGAGGGGATTATTTTACCCTTTCTTGTATAATTTTTAATATCAGGATAGGAGTGTAGGTCCAAAATACATAAATTGCTATAAAGTGCTGTAAACACTGTTTACCATGTTTACAGTGAAACATCAGCAATATATGTATGGAAGTACAGTATATGGATGTGCAATACATATGTATTTTTTTTGAAAAGTAGTATATAGGGTGCCAGATATATTATCAGCCATTTAGAATGCAGATTGTACTATCAACTGTTTCTAATGGTGTTCTCAATAAGTACTTTGGCCACAGCTGCTAAAAATTATTTTTAGAGGTAATTATTGTCAAGGTAATTCATATCCAAGGGAATAATCAAGGACAGGTTCAACACTTTGCAACAACAGATGCTGTCGTCCAAAATGTCACCACCGCTTATTTAACAAATTGAAAATCAGAACAAAACAAATCTTATGAAATGCTTTTAAGTACTGATAATGGTCCTAGATTCATCATGTCCATACACCAAATGTTGGTAGTTGCATACTCTAATAATTTACAATTGTTACAAAAATATTTTTGGTGCAACTTTTAGTTATCCCATTTGATATATATTAGTGGTAGGAGAAATCAGAGATTTCAAATTCTGGTTATCGTAATTTTTTTTCACCGGAATTATCGTAATTCTGATTTCACCGGAAGTTCCCATTCAGCTCACAGACATACCAACGGAAAGTGACGAGGTGCCGCACAGAATGCTGTACATGATGATTTGGTATACATGTACTTGTAGTTTGCGTGATTGAATGACAACTGGGCCTTTAAAAAAAAACTTGAGAGCTGTAATGTTAAAAAAATGGGTGGGAACTCTCTGATCAGACGAATGGGCAGGATACTCATGAACCAAGAAGGCTGTTAGCAAGTGAATGCAGTTACAATCAGAGACCATTGGGAGATGTTCCAGTTGAGGCATAATTTTTTTTAAGATTGGTTTTGAATATCCGGTTTCCAAAATTCAAACCGAATAGTGGAATTCAAACCAGATATTAAAACAATCTGAATTTCAATCCCATCACTCATAAACATCTGACTTCCTGTTTTTTCCGTTACATTAATTTACATTAACCAAATGAGCTCAGGGATTAATTTACCGACAGCAGGGGTTGAAATCAGACACAACTGCTTGAACAATTAAAATAGATTATGCCCTTCCTGACCAAAAGCTGTTTCATAGATGCAGTACATATGGCTGTGTCGAATATATTGAAAAAAATTCAAAACACTAAACAAAATGGTCTGACTGTTGGTGACTAGCCAGTGTAAAAGGCATGGCAGGGGAATAGGATTGATTTTTTTAATGTATTTGACCGTTTAGATGGCAGGATTATTAAATCAGTCAAATACATGCATCAGTGATTCCACTACCTGTTCTTGACACAATTTTGATAAGTTCTTTGTCAACTTATATGACAAGCGCAGGCGCACGAAAATCCAGATTGTTTGCCAGCTTAGGCTGGTGCACGTTTAACTTGATCAGTGCATTTCAAAATTGAATATGTGAATACTCGGTCAAGTTGGAATAAGTGAATACTAGATTATTTGACAATGCACAATCAATGGTCATTAAATGTCTAACTTCACCCTCTGCAATAGGATCGTGAAGAATTTGGTATTTTAATTGGAATACTACAATGGAGTTTGGCTTACCCAGTTTTTCCTCGTTATTTCCCCCCATTTAAAAAAAAAAATATAGTTCTGATCAATGCATTTGGCCCCACGCCTCCAAAAGTATCGTACATTTTACAAAAGTTAGACCTACAGATATTATCACTTCGGACAGAAACTGTGCATTAAAATACAACATAAGCATCAATTGCATCGTATAAGCAAAACACAAACATGGCACACAAAAACAGAGTTAATCGGTAGATGATTGCAAACAATGTGACAAGAAGCAGAACTCATACCTTTTGTCGTTGCTTTCGCAATACTGTTACAACTCGAGCACAAATTAATTGTAGGAAACAAAATCGGCAATTAAAAATATTTCCTGGGTACAGGAGCAAGGGTTTATACAGGCAAGCTGGTCCAATGTCATTTACTCGCAGGCGAGTTTGCTGTCGAAGCTACTCAACGCAATCCCCATGGCTTGCACGGCACAGAGAGGGTAGTTGAAGTCCATGGTGAAGACGTCTTCAGTCACGCGGCCAAACTGCATCACGATGTACTCCGCTGTCAACAGCAAGATGGCAAAGACGAGAGAAAGAAATTCAAGTACAGAGGGAAACTTGGATTTTAAGTAGTGATGGTCTTCTGAAGATAATCAGTGGAAACAAATACGGAAAGAATGTAGTTTCCAGACGCCACTTTAGCGGTTGTGTACAAAGTCTATGGAGAGTCCAGAAAATTTTCTAAGTATTTCCTAACAAAATTAGAAACGTTCTTCAGTCCCAGATTCATGTCTTTTCAACATTTTTGCAATGACTGACCTTAGTGAGATGATATATGAAGAAAACAAGTGGCATTAGGATGCAACATTCTTTCCACAAATATACTGATTTTAAGCCCACAAAGATTGTTTGGTATTTCGATTAATCATGTTGTGACAGTTATTTGGCTTTGTTCCTCTGATTGCTGGGTCGTTGATCACGTGTCATAGAATTATTTGTCCCAACCCACGGCTCCGCTGCACCGCAAAAACAACAGTTCCATTCCACGGTAAATAGAAGTTCCATCGCATGGTCACACTGTTTAGGTGTGAATAATGAATGTTTCACATTCGTGCAATGGGCACAATAACATTTATTTGGTGACAGATGTAATGTTTCATTCCACTTGCTTAATTCTAGTCATGTAATGCACACTCAAACAAGCGGGCCTTGCAGACAGTGCGGTATGAAATAAAATACGCCTAACATGAATTTTAGTGTCAAAAGAATAATATTGATAAAGTGATACTCACGATCATTTGAATGCACGACTTGGAAATTCTTGACGGATGCCTGAGTTACTCGGCCGTGGAAGTTCAACACGTAGGACTGGGTGTCTGTCCAATAGAAAAAGAAATGACATAAAATCAAGACTATAGATAAGAAACACGGATTCCAGGTAAAAATGCAGTCGTAATCCCATAGAGCTACATTAAATAACTAGACATGCTAGAGAGCCAACTCTCCATACACAATGTAGCCTGCTGGACATCATCCATGTTTTGAGTACAAACCCAAGGAAACTTCAAAATTTTGTATGGCTTCTGATGCTCTTTGCATATTGAAATCCGATGCGTAAAAGAAACTGATACGCAAAAAACCTGGGATAGCTTTGTTGAATTGGAGTTTTGCAGAATTACCCCACCTCTCGAAAATCACCCCCTAAAAATCAATGGCTATGCAGTTGAAGAACTAGGAAAAGGTCCAATGTATAATGTACCGGGTAGGTCCCCCAGAGTGGCTATGCGGATACGTGGATAAGTGGGAGTGAGGTTTACTTAGGGTACTCAAGCGTTACTCAGTAGCTGGCTACGAAGTGGAGAGATCGAGTGGCGGGGTATTCTGCAATTGTGCCTTTGAATTTGCCAGAGCCGGGGTTAATCTGAATAAGAGAGGATGATGGAGGTATAAATGAGCCAACCTTACCGTCATTCCATACTGGGGTCTTATTGTGCAGCTCAAGCAGGTTCTCCATGTTCTTGCCCTTGAAGCGATCTAATATGGAATCATGTACCTGTGGAGAAACATGTACAAGACAAACATGTTTTTGGTTAGCTTTAAATTCAGGACAGGAATTATATAATTTGAACAGTCAGTCAGCGAGATAGATAACCAGTCTAATTCACAAGTTACAGTCAATTGGTGAGATAGGTAACCAGTCTAATTCACAAGTGCCAGTCAGTCAGTGAGATAGGTAGCCAGTCTAATTCACAAGTGCCAGTGAGTCAGTGAGATAAGTAGCCAGTCTAACTCACAAGTGACAGTCAGTCGGTGAGATAGGTAACCAGTTTAATTCACAAAGGGGAGTCAGTCAGTGAGATAGGTAACCAGTCTAATTCACAAGTGACAGTCAGTCAGTGAGATAGGTAACCAGTCTAATTCACAAGTGACATGTCAGTGAGATAGGTAACCAGTCCAATTCACAAGTGACATGTCAGTGAGATAGGTAACCAGTCTAATTCACAAGTGACAGTCAGTCAGTGAGATAGGTAACCAGTCTAATTCACAAGTGACAGTCAGTCAGTGAGATAGGTAACCAGTCTAATTCACAAGTGACAGTCAGTCGGTGAGATAGGTAACCAGTCTAATTCACAAGTGAAAGTCAGTCAGGAAGAGACTTACGCAAGTCTAATTACAACTACATGTACACTTTTACCATACATACATGTGAAAATGGGCTCTTAATATTTGCGATACTGACCTTGCGTGGTCTAAATGCTACCCTCTCGTTGTCCAATGTCATTCCTGGGATGACAATTGTCATCTTCCTGGGACCTTTGAAGCCAAGGACATTGGTTTCCTGAAAGCATGGCCATATCAAGGAATACATGTAAGTAAAAATGCATTAACCCTACCAGTCGTCTGCGCTCCACAACCGTTCAAACTTTGCAAAACCACATTTGCAAAAACAAAAATAGATAAAACTTCAAATCCCTGCATTAATTTCTTTTGTGTGGTTTAGCTCAGGGCAAGCAGGCAAAGTCTCTCCACAGTGCTGTTTTTTTGTACAGTTCTCTGTGTAACACATTACTTTAACACTTCATATCCCTTCACCTGAAACTGACCTGCAGGATTTCAAAGGGTTTTACATATTGCTTTGAATATCGACTTCCCACTAGGAGGATTTTCATACATTTGTAAGAAACATGACTGCTTTGCGCATTAGAAACCCGCTGTTATCTTCTTCATTGTAAAAATAAGAATTAACCCACCCACTCACCCCCAGAAAGTTGGAATTTCACTTAAACTTGAAAGATCTTATTCCTAGAGTTTCTAAGTCTTGGTTGTACTGAATGTATTTTTGCTACTCATACTCTGCGTTGCCCAAACAGCTATTTCTAGCCTTCGTTTTGAAATTGTGGGGAGTGTGGCCTATTGGTTATGGTTCGTGGATCATGATCAGAGGGTCAGGGGTTCGATTCCAGCTGCTGGTCATATGTTGTGTCCTTGGGGAAGCCACTTCAGCCCACTTACCTCTCTCCACCCAGGAGTATAAATGGGTACTGGCATTAGCTGGGGAGTAACCTGCGATGGACTGGCATCCTATCAAGGGGAAGCAGAAGTATTCTCAGTTGCTCATGCTACTGAAACTGGAGATAAATGCTGGCCTGATGGGCCACATTGGCTCGAACCAGACTTTACTTTGTTTGTTTTTTTAATTACTTTAGAATTTAAATTACCTCCATGCAAAAAAAGGGAACATGGCCATTCAATTCAGATACAAAGTTCCAGGAAAGAACACAACCAACCACTCTATATTTTTGTTTGGATGTTTTTGAAAATTATGAAACATGGAGCCTGTTTGGCAGAAACAAGACTTACATAGATAACTGCAGCCAGCTCTTGGCGTGTGTTTGTGCCGTCCGCCATTGCACCGGGCTTGTTTGGACTGACACCGTTGTCGTACACGGTGAAATGGGTGCCCATGAAGTTGGACCTATGGACAGATAGTCGGGGAAGATTTTTAAGTTATTCATGTTTGTAAGCTGGATGAAGGTACAAAATGCACTGAACATCCTTTAAATGTGCATGCCAAAGTGCCAGTTCTTCATTGACAAGAAACAGCCTTGCCATTTAGCAATGGGCCGAATCCTCCAAAATGTTCAAACGGAGGATACCCTGTGCCTCAATCCTTCAAAATCCTCTAACAGCCTCGTCTCAAACTGCAATCAGCCTCAATCCTCCAAAGTCCTCCTCTTCTTCAAACACCATTCAGCCTCCAAATCAACCGATACTGAATGTCCACGTGCCCTCAATCCTCCGCAATCCTCAAAAATTGTATGTTGCATTCAGCCCCAAGCCCTCCAAAACCGCCCAGAGGACTTTGGGGGATTGAGGAGGGTTAAATTTTTGTTGAAGTACAGTTTACAAGTGTGTGTCAGAGGCAAGAAGATTAGTTGAACCCTTTTTCCTACCTTAGTTTTCCCACAAAACTTTCTGCATCTCGAGATAGATCCGTGGCATCTGTTGACAACAAGTAATTAGACGTGGTGCTTTTCTTGCGTCTCCTAGCAGCCAGTAAGAATAGCTTTAAGGATAAAAAAATCAAAATAAAAAACATTGTAAAACTCATATAGCACTTTCCATCGTATCAACAATCTCAAAGCGTTTTGCAATTATTCCCTTGATCAGCAGGGCATGAGACCACGCAACAGCCGATATCAGCACTCAATCGGTCCTCTACCCTCACAGGTACCCATTTATACTCCTGGGTGGAGAGATGCAATTGTAGTTAAGTGTCTTGCCCAAGGGCACAAACGCCATGTTTCTGGCACGTACCATCGTACATGAGTCAAACACCATAACCACTGGACCATGGCATTCTATTAAGCAAGAAATAATATCCATACAAATTTTTCAATAACAAAATAATAATGTTTCGTACAACAAAATAATATCGCTTCCTAAACTTGTAAACACTAAAGTAAAATATAACTAAATAGTATTTCCATACCGATTCACAAATTTCCAACAAAAATACCAGTGAAACTGCAGACCTTTTTTGAAAGGACTAACCCGTGCATAAGTGATCATAAAAAGATGCTTATTTTACTTGAATTCAGCAGAGCATATTGTTCAATGGTAAACAGACTTTGAACAAATACTTCTTGGAAAAGTTCTTTTTTAAATTTCACCTCACAAAATTAGAAAATAGCTCAAAGAAAACACACACACACACACCCATGCACATGCACATTGTGCACCCAAACGCCTTCCCTTAATCTGACAAAAATTGCTTTTACATGTTAATTTTGTCCCACAGTGCACACAAATTCTATAAGTCAAATCTGTTTACAATTGTACATTCCCTGTTCCAAATCCTTTTATTCCAAAACAGTACCAGAGCAGATAAGATTAAGTCCTTGACTTTTAGGAACATATGCGTCTCTGGAAGGAATTGGGTCTTACTTGTCTTTTGTTAGACATGGTAGAACCATGCCGCACACAAGCGCAGTATTTTTTAAACATAAATTGTATTGCAGCCTGTTTACGAGCTTACAGAAGGGACTCAACCGTTAAAAAGACAGCAGAACGGACAAAGTGAATGAACATTATATTTGCTTGAATCTAGAATTATGAGGTGACACAATTCTAAAGGCACAGGACATCATACATGTACGATGTATGTACATGTACGTGCACATTACGTGTAATTATGTATGTAGTGCAGCATTCAAAGGCGTCAGTCAAGATGGACAAGACAAATATCTCAGTTTTGTTGTTCGGATGGGAAGGCCAGACAGATACAAGTAGATGAGCTGCCTAAATGATGTTATTCTTTACTGTCTGGTACAAATTACCCATCGTCCGGCCACGTGACATTACGCAGTGCCAGACAATCCCATTAAGCATGGTGTTAAGCCTGGTTCTGGCACAGCATTATCTCCAACATCAAATTTACATTCAGTGATAGGATTATTTATGGAAGGGATCTCTGGGGCCAACTGACGCGCATGCCACTCTCTGTCATGTCTGTAGTAATGGGCTGTTATCTACGGAGTGCTCTCAGACAGTCATTTCAATAAATAATATTTACGGGCCTCCCCCCCCCCCCCCCAAAAAAAAGACCCAACATATTATGCAGTAGACAAGTACATGTAGCCACATTATAATTACCAACATGAACATGTACATTTATAGGCCGATATTCACGTAGTCAATTCTGGTGTTATGCCAATTAACCACGATATCTAATTAATGATCCAAAACTCCTAGTCTGTAATCTACTTGACACCTAAATGATGGACGTATACAATTTGAGAAATGCATTTTCAGGTTTAATCACTGAGCTCTTAAAATCTCTGTCGTGGACATTACACATGTTACATAATGCTGGAATTGCATGTACAATGTATTATGTATTCACATGAATGTAAATGTACATGAATGTACATGTACATTCATCAAACATGTACATGTGCATGTAAATGTATGATGTACATACATGCACATGTACATGATTCTAATAAATGAGTATGATTACGAGATAACGCTTCCCATTAAATTCCTACCAACACTCATTGTTCTTTTTACAGAAATTTGACAGGGAATGATCGAGTTACACTGTACATGTACGGTACATACAATGTAAGGCTAAACATTGAGAGATGTTTCTCTTGTGATATTTCATGTATGTATAAAGCCAATGATGTTAAATTCAGTTTGAACCCATTAGCAAATGGTACTTTGTATTCATTGTTTGATAAATCCATCAAAACCATAGAGAGCTTGGTCATTATTGGGCGGTACAAGGAGTAACAGGCAGGGCACTTTGGGCTAGAAAAGGAACTAACTGGGCTAGTTTTATAATATCCTCATCAGTTTAAACAAAAAATATGTTTGGTGTCTTGACATGGAATGTCACATCATTATTGATGCAACTAAAAATGGCTGAACAAATATTTCTGACTTAAAAACAATTTGGCCAAAGAGTGGACATTATGACACAAAACTTGTTAATGTATGGTGCCTCTGAAACAAAAGTTGTCACGCATAATGCATGCATTCACGAAAACCCTTGGCACGTGCACACACAGCACATTCTACTGTCCGTTCGCACATACCGAAATTTGTATCCTTGTGGACACATGTCTTTGTTCTCGAGTACTTAAGTTGTCGAGTTTGAAAGTACAGTTTCAAAATGCTCTTATTTTAACCAGAATTAATTTCCTTGGCTGAAATTCGGACTTAATATCCCTTTTCTAAAACTCTACCATTTGCGACGGATCAACATACCTTGGAAATTCCTAGTTTTTGAGTAAAATCCATATATCTATTTCGTGAAAACCTTGTGGAGACGTATTCATCTATAGAAATTGCCCTGTGGAGACGTAAACAATCTTCAGTTCCCTATTGTGTGCATGTCTCCAGAGGGCACGGTGTATCAGATCGCAGAAAGCATACTGACTTTGTACTGCGCAACACACACACGTGACAATTGGAAACTGACCGAACAGGCAGAAGTATATTCCAACGTTTACCTTTTTGCCGTTCTCGGTCTCCAGGTGCAGGAAGTAGGTGGGATACATGCTTCGGTCCACCCCTTTCCTGTCACGGGAGATCCGGCACCGGACTGACAGCCCCTGGGGGGCAGGTCGTAGGACAAAGGCATCCAGGTCACTCAGGTCAAAACCTCCTCCTGAGGCACCCATGACTTTGGTCGATTCCTGTCAACCAAATAAAAAAGAAAAACAAAAGTAATTAGTAAATATTCTTATAATTTATTCTGGTAATGAAACCAAGGCTTCATCAAAAGTGCCCTAGGTACTGTAGCTCACAAGCCTGAAGAAACCTGTGGAGAGAAGACAATGAGAAGAAATGACAGTTTTAGTGCTGGGAGGAGAAGCCCAGAATGATGTTCTAGGGAAAACCCACGGAATCAGGTAGGGACTGAAAACCCAATCCACAGGTGGACCAGGGCAGGAATCAAACCAAGGCCATAGAGGAGGAAGGTGCGAAAAGTACCCACTGCAGCAACCTGACTCCCCGGATAAATTTAAAAAAAAAAGTTGTTACATACATGCACTAACCTACCGTACATGCACTCCATACAGTATACATGTACATGCACACATATTTGTCAGAAGCCATGCTAGTCCACTCTTTAATAGTTGCACATGTATATTACTTCATAAGGCCAAAAAAAAAAAAGTCTCCGGTTTCTGGTATGGAGCTTGCCCCAAAAGTGGTGCGGCGACGCGGCTTTTTTTTTTTTTTTTACCTGTTTTTTTTTTTTTTTTGGCTTCAAATGTCGACTGATGACTGCAAATGGTGCCCGACTAAACTTAGTGCAAATATATGGGAGTCCAAAGAGGCCGCATAAAGCTTATTCTCGATCATAACCCCATCTAAAAACACGTTAAAATTGTGCAGCAGCAGAATTCCAGTCGAACCAGTGAGTTTGGCGGTTTTGAGACATCATCTTGTATTGAAAAAAAACCTTTTTCATTTTGCCGACGCGCATGGCTACGGCGACGCGCGCGCATACCAGAAACCGGAGACTTTTTTTTTTTGGCCTAAACTGAAACTAACACATTTGCATTGCACTTATGTCATTAAGTGCTACATGTACCCATAACTGTTCTCATTATTAGGACTGGACACAAATTAAGTCGCTTTAAACGAGCTGTATATGGTACATGTACTACTTGACCTTTTCAGAAGCTGTAATTACCAGAACTACATGTACAAGAACACATATGTCTGGTTTTCTGTGAGCATTCCTTGAAAGCTTGAATTCTGTTGAATTTTTTTCAACGGCATGTGAATGATACAAAGTAATTTTATAATCACTAAAAAAGGCAAAGACGAAAAATTTTGTTTACGGTTAAACCTGACCTTCACTTTGTACCTGAAATTTGTTTGCAGCAAAATCGCTGACCTCAAAATTAACAAAATAAACATTACCACATCAATAAAAGCACACACACTGCTCATCATGTTACACACTTTTGTCCAATGGGTAACTAACATGATTAAGGAACATTAGCACGTAAAGTACATGTACAAACATGTACACTCTGGTTACCTAAAGAACACTGTCGATTCTTTGAAAATAAAAAAAAGTGATTTTATCCAAAAATTATTTGTATCTTTGTATCTAGACAAAATTGTCTATACATTGTAAATGGCCAATTTACTGAGGTAAAATGTACTGTAACTGTTTCAGTTTCAAAAAAAAATATCCCCCCCCCCCAAAAAAAGGGACAAAAAAATTAATTCAGGATATGTTTGTGTTAAATTCCCTACATAAGTAATACCTGGACTGGCGGGCTAGCTTGAGTACTATAACCACTCTCTGTGCCTGTGTAACCGCCTGCAAAGCCAGTACTGGTGTTAAAAGTTGTGTTGCTGCTAGAGTTGCCAAACCCGATGGGCTGGGATGACGGGTACGGAGGGGGCTGTGACGACATCTGGCCCCCTGCGGGCCCGCTGGTGTTCATGATGCCGATGGGCGTGCCCTGCTCCTCGTTATCTTCGTAGCTGACGGCCTGGGAGATGCCCATGGCTTTCAGTTTCTTCTCCGTCTCTGGTGGGTGGAGGGAAGGAGAAGCGGTAGGGTAACAAAGTGATTGATTTGGCGATAAGATACGATGGTGTGCATTTTTGAGGAGATGCTTAAATATTGCCGTGGTGCAAAGCAGTTCTTGCAAGGTAGACTGGTTCCTGTCCTCATAACGGAATCAATATAGGCACGAGGAATCAGTCTACTCACAGGGAAGATCTGTTTTGTGCAAAATGAACCGAAAATAAAGCCTTTTTTTCAGAGGGTTACAGACCTAAAAAAAAGTAGGTTTCTTCATTAACTCAAACCTTCCAAACTCATCAAAATCCACCGCCCCCATTTTTTTTTTGGGGGGGGGGGGGTTTTGATAGGCAAGCCATAAGTACCAAGTCCATCAAAATCAACCTTTAACAGTGGTGGATTTGTGGTGGATTTCAGCGGATTGTGCCTTGAAAAGTTACAAAACTGTATGTGAAGCAGAGTCAGTGATGGATTTTAGCAGACTTGGTACCGTACTGTTCTTAGTAAAACTCAGTAGGGAGTTGGGGTTAAAATAAAACAAACAAGCTGATCATTTGTCAGGATAAAACATTGAATTGAATAAGAAAGACAGTGGCTGTGCATTATTGACTAATTTAGTATTTGATTACTTTATCTTGGACTTGATCATACATTGTATGCGAAATGCGCTGATCCAGTTTTACATTCGCCAGCCCGAACTGGCTGCCGATCTGAAACTGGCTGTCAATCTGTTTGACCTTGACCCTGTGTGCACCTGGGCTGGTTGAAAATTGCCAGAGCTTATTAAAATAATGTAAAGAACAGGTAGAGGAATGGAGTGATAGCTGACCAATTATTACAAAGAAATTTGAGCTTATACAATGTATTTGAGGCGTTCTGGCAAAATGAGACGGAATTGGTGACAGGCCTGAGTGAAAAAAAAAAAAAAAAAAAAAAAAAATAAACGGGGGTGTTTCTTTTTTATTTTCAATTTATTGATATTTGTAATCTTTGATGTGTCTGCTACACATATTTTAAAGAAATAGTTAAAAATCGTGGAACAAAAGTGTTTTTATGGAAAAAAACAATTGGCATCTTTCATTTCCACGACTACAAAACTCAAAACTTTAGAGGCCTCTTTCTCAGTATTTTGATTTTTTGTCGATAAGTGTTAAACAACCATCACTTGTCAACAAAATTTTCAATTGGAGTGCAACAAACACTATTGTAAGGAGAATTTTGTTCTCTTTTCTAATACCCGCAAACCCTCATTTTGACCTCTGCCCAGTTTCATCTCATTTTGCCAGAACGCCGTACATATTCCTAACGGAGGCTCTAAAATCATGCACGAAAGTGGCAGCTTAAACGTTTTGGACGTTTTTACATCATCTCCTCAGACGGCTCACATTTAAAAAAAAATTGAATTGAAAAAAAAACCAAACAAGCAAAGTTGTGTTAAAAAACACAAATGCCCCGCAACCATGCCTATTTCCATGACATAACACTCTATTAACATCAACTTACCTGGGTCACATGGAACGTTCATTGACATCGTTATTGTTTTCTTTAGGTTATATTGTATTGATGCCTATAATGCCTCTATTGATGCCTATAGTATAATGCCTACATGTATATTGATGCCTATAATGCCTATATTGATGCCTATAATGCCTATATTGATGCCTATAATGCCTATATTGATGCCTATAATGCCTATATTGATGCCTATAATGAATTTTTGTTTTATCCATTTGGATATTCAATTGATGATCGAATATTCCGTAAATGGCATGGCCCTATTAGACAGTACATCTTTTGCTACATGTGTTAGTTTCCTTACCTGTGGTTTCCCTGAATGTGGGAATGTCGTCATCATCTTCCGTGGATGAACTCCCGACGGTTAGGACCTGCACCGTGGTCAGCGAGGAGTTCAGGGAAAAAGACGCCGGCCCGTCAATACCTGCAAGCAATCAGACGCGGCTAATGTTATCGACAGTGCCTGGAAAAACAGTTGGGGAGATTTTAATCGTTTTTATCTTTCTGTCGAAAGAAACTACCACCCGTTGGAGAATTGCCAGGGAAAATAACGTTAGTGGGAATGCCTGAAGTCACGATTGCTAACGAAATTAAAAGAGAAACACTGAAATCGGTTTCCTGAGGAAATCAAATGATCTTATTCACAATGGTTAGTGTATAGGGCGAGTCAGAATGATCTGGACCCAAGTTCACCATTTTTTGTGTGGCAAATAGAGTATTTTGAGGAAAAAAATGAGTGTTTCATTTGATTATTACCTTGTCTTCCACAGGAATTTTGAATTTTTCAAAAATTAGTGGCTGTGGTGAGGAGTTATACCATTTTCATTGAAGTGGCTCATTTTCCAGTCTGCACACGGAATTGGTTTTGCCTTTTTTTAAATGTGTCAATAACTTCAAGTGAGTCAGTCACCATGACTAGGTTTTTATTTGTTTATACACTGCTTCACATCAGTACGCGATTTCGATAAATTTGTTGAAACATGGAACTGTGGTCAGAGAGTTTTTTTTTTAGCGTGCGTTCTTTGCTAACGCTTTTCTTCAAAATGGTACAATGGACATGAAACGTTCACCAAATACAATGTATGTCCAAAATACCAGCCTATAACATATCTCATTTGCACATGTTGTGATAATTGCTACATATTTTTAAATATTTTCTTAAATTTGGGTCCAGATCATTCCGACTCACCCCGAAGTAGTGCCATTTTGTATCCAGAATCATACTTGGGAGATATTCACAGTCGATGTCTGTTTTTCATTCTCAAAGTGAGTGGGGGGGGGGGGGGGGGGGTTGTCTTTTTACGAGCGTCAATTCAAGGCACAAATCTAATGCCTTAACTTTCGGAAGTAGGACTATGCTGTGAATGACAATTGCCAATGCGTCTCGTACCCAAGAGTAATGTGCATTGATCGCCGAGCCGGCCAGGAAATCAGCTGAAAGGGATTCAGTTTCTGTAAAAAGCCTCAATAAACATCCATACATGTATGTTCTTCAGTTCTTTCGTCTCTTATCAGCGGACTGCTATCAATTTGCCATTCGTTTTGTCAGTCAATCATGCATAGATGTGAATAACAGTCCCTACATTTACAGCCACTAATGGGAATCCGTTATGTGTACTTGCATTTTACATATGTACTTGGCCACTGAATGGGTTTTGCCATGTCTGCTTTTTGGCTTCTTTGCATAGTTAAAGCTATAGTCCATCAGTTGCAGCTATCCAAAAATTAACTGCCGAAATTAGTGTTGAAAAACATACTTGGTGGAAAGATAGTAAGGGGACTAAACTCCCTGTGAAATTATTCTTTCTGGCAAGCTGTCATTTTGAAGAAATCAACAAAAGAAGGCCTTTCCTACGGTGTGTCTTAAGACGCACCGTTGGAAATTTCCGTTAGTAGTTCGTTTTTTTTTATTCGACGAAGGCACGCAAGCATTGACACGATGCACACGCGCGTGTGGTTGCTTTAATTCATCGGTTCAGTGCGCGACATCGTGTAGCTGCAATCGGCTCAGTGAGAACGTGTCTCAGACGCTGAATTCAGGCCCAATTCAAAACATGATTCAGCAACTTTTGATTTGAAATCGAGATCCTACAATGCTGTTTTTCTCGAAATATACATTTGAAGCTGAGCTGAAACGTCATCAGGTTAGTTGTTCAGCACCCTTCTTTAGATTTTGAGCACGTTTGTTGCTTCAAACGAACAAAATGCACAAATTACCAATGATGGACTATACTTTTAAGGAAAATTTTTGCTTTTGTTGTCATTTTTCTTTCTTTTTCTCCTTTTTCTTTTTGTTCTATCCCAAATCCAACAGAAATTGTACACGTTTTGGTCTCTACATAACTTTGAGATAAAAATGGTCATACCGTATTCCTTTTAAACTTAACCAGGACTAACATACATGTAGACAAAGACCATATAGCAAAGATGACGCCGGCTTGTTGCAACATGACGTCATCATGGGAGATGTCACGTCATCTTAAAGGCAAATACTTTAATTTGACGTCAGGGAGACGTCATCATGTGATTTTATAGGGCCTATACATTATATAATCTTTTCAGCATTAAAAAAAAAATTCACTCTATGTAGCGAACGAAACATGCTACATTCAAACTTCTTTTTGTACATGTAACATTTTTGGTAGGTCATGATCATTTGCACAGAATAGTGAACATGTGTGGCATCACTATGATGTCATAAAAGGCAATTTCATACAGAATAAGATATCTTATTGTCACGGAACTTTGTTTGTACATGTAATTGAACATTTACATGACTGCACATGTAACAAAAAACCAAAGGATTTTAAAAATTAGAATGCGGAAAAGCCCTGTGCCCTGTTCATCGAACAGACATAGACCTTTAGTTTTCTCTTTATGTAGTTGTCTGAAGTCCATTTTTTAATCTTTACAAATGGGGTATTCCTGGTTCTTACATACCTCCTTGAACCAGGAAAACTGTTGACCACGATAAAAAAAATAGGTCAGTAATGTGCACCATGTGTACATTTATACATGTAATTGTTTGGTAACATATCACGATGCTCTAGATTATCTTTCTATTAATCTGAGAAACCCGAGTGGATAGTTTCAAACCAAAGGTTGACGATGAAGTGGATTGAACGGGATGAACTTTGAAGGTACCGGTAGAGTACATATCATTTGTCCCTTTTTTTCGTTTGAAGCAACAAACCTGCCGGGTACACAAAATCTGTAGAAGAGTGCTTAACAACTAACCTGATGAAGTTTTAGCTCAGTGAATGCTGTATATTCCGAGAAAACAACATTCTAGATGTTGTTTTCAATTAAAATCTTGCGAGTCATGTTTTGAATTGCACCCGAACTCAGCGTCCGGGACACATTCTCATTCAGCCGATTGCATACGCGATCTCATGCACCGAGCCGACGAATTATAGCAACCTTGCGCGCGTGTGGGTCGTGTTAATGCTGGTGCACACCCATTCACAGCTTCGTAGAAATAAAAGCTAACTAATAACGGAAATTTCCTAAATGCGTCTTAAGACGCAGCTTTGAAAATGACCTTCTTTTATTGTTTTCTTCAAAATGACAGCATGCCAGAAGGAATACCGGTACTTTCACAGGGAGTTTAGTACCATTACTAGCTTTAAACCAAACTTATGCTTTTCAACAATAATTTTGTCTGTTACTTTTTGGACAGCTGCAAATGATATACCCTAACTTTAATAGAAAGTCAATTTATGCAAACAAAGAGCAACCCCAGATGCAGCAGAATACTTACATTGTACATACATGTTTCTACAATGTATAACCAATTAACTATTCAATAAATAATGGTACATCACGACACACTTCAATGCATTAGCTCTAACCTAATAAAGAAAGGGGGCCTCAAAATAACACTAAAATTACATCTGGCATGTCTGGGCATGAAAAAGTGGACATGGCTAAAAATTAAAAAAGTAATGAAATCTTCAAAATTGCAAACATCACAACCTCCTATTTTGCTTCATATTCAAGCAGACAGACCTTTCATTTGACATGTTTGAGTGATGTGACTGAGAATATGGAAATGAACTTTTTTTTTGGTTAAAAAACTGGTTTTGGGGCTAAAATTATGGATTTTAGGAAGTCATTTTGGCACCTTGTTTTTACATGCAAATTGCAAGGGTTTTTGTGAACTTTTGTTTTTAAGGCAGAGAAAGGTTCATATTTTATTTCACTTCAGTCTGCATTAAAGTTGAAACATGTGTGTACATAGGGGAGACAAGTTTGCAGCACATTCAACATTAAAAAAAAAATGAATCTGGAACATTTTCTAAATCCTCAGGATTTTTTTGTAGTGTTAAACTGATCTCTTTTACCAATGAAGAATGCAGATAAAATATACAAGTTTATCGTGAAGCCGTACAAATAGATTCACGTACACTGTACATTGTACAATGTATACATGTATGGTACAGACAGTGTGTTCCTCATTAACATAAACAAAAAAAAACCAGACGATTTGTTTTCACCACAGTCTTTTTATTCAGTTCATAGACAGACAGGCGAGGGGCCTTCTTTCAAACAGCACGTAAAAGCAGGTATATTTTGCTCCATCAAAATAAACAGAATATTGAAAGCAAATCCCCTGCCTGCTGGCAAGCGACAATGCCAGCCGAGTCTAAAGGGCAAATTGTCGGCCGTAACGCGGCAAGTCTAATCAGACGCTGGAACTTTTAAGAGACGGCTCATCCTCATCCGAGGAGAGGCCGGCGAGCGAGAGATGAAATTGGATCGGGATTGACGACGCTGTCAGAATCACCACCGCGTGTTTATATGAGGACCTTGGAAACGAGGGGGTGAGGACGGGGGAGGGGAGATGGCTGGATTGAAGAAAAGCGGAAAACGAATGAGTGACAAAGTCCACTCGTGGTCCAGTGAAGGGTGGGTGTAAAGAGATCAGTTTCGAGATTTGGACAACTGCTTCATCGCATCTTGCTGGATTTGTTTTGGGACGGCAGCGTGTACAACACGCACAATGTGATGTACAATGTACATGGCAGTTTTAACGATGAAGTCAAGTTCAAAAGTAAATCACAAGTTCATCACAAGTCAGATCAAAAGTAAATCACAAGTCCTTTAACGTGTCCCGTCAAAAGTATACAGTGGAATCTAGATAAGTCAAACCTCGGGGGAATTGGTTCAAATTTCGAGTTAAGCAGACTTTTGAGTTATCCAATGGATTTTCTATTCAACAACAATTAACGGGAGTAAGTTTTTACTTTGAGTTACATGTAGAAGGGTTTTGAGTTAACAGGTTTTGACTTATCAAGATTTCACTGTACATATACATGTAACTTAAAGTATACAGGGATGAACAATAACGAGGAAGGCTTTTGCGACAGTTCATTGGAGTAGCTAGTTACTTAACTTGAGATTGGGGGATTTGTGGGGACATGTGAGGACTTGTGGACTTGACTACAACACTGAACTCACAGAGGACTGTGATGTCCACTCAAAAGTAACAAGGGATGAACAATGACAAGGAATGCTTTTGCGACAGTTCATTTTAGTAGGTACATGTAGTTACTTAACTTGAGATTGGGGGATTTGTGGGGACATGTGAGGACTTGTGATGGACTCGACTACAACACTGAACTCAGGCAGAGGACTGTGACAGTCAAAGATTGTGACGGACAGATTTAACGTATTAGAAGGGGGCGTGGGAGATGGTGTATTACATGTATTATCCAAGACTGCACTCGCAACTACATGTACACGTACATGTACTTGTACTTAATAACTGTCCTAAGCTCATCGGCACACCACCTACACGACCTTATCCCAGTCGAGAGTACAGCCATATGTACATGGCCAGCTGATACTGCGTGACCCCCAGGCATGTCTTCGATCCGAGGGTTCCTTCAATTGGCTCAATAAACTGGCCCTTTCCTTAATTGAGCGCACGCTAGAGAGGTTTCCGACTAATCCATGACCGCAGGCGATTTTCCGTAGCACCACCTTGCGCAAGATTTCCTTCCTTTTTGAAAATGAGGAGATGTGGGCTAGGGGGGCATGATAAGAATGCAGACTATCTACTTGGATCGTGTTTTTGATGGAGCGCAAGATATGGAAAGTAGAAATTAGGTTTAATAAGGTCTGCCCTGTAACTCTTTATTAACAGGCCCTACATGTATCTATGTGTAATGCGCGATCTATAAAGTTTCTGACCCTGCCAGAACTGCTCCATCCGTTCAGCTGTTCCTGACTTTCCCTGTTTTTGTAAGGGTACATATCAGACATGCGATTAGCAGTGAAGAGACGAAAATGGGGCAAGTCTACGCTGCACACAACTTTCTGTTTTCTGAATTTTTAATGCAGGGATGCAAGTGGCTTTTTTCCTCCAGGGCCAGAAAAATTTGACACGGTCACAACACACTATATAGTTTGCTATACCACACACATGTTATGGACGCAATCTGGCAAAATGAGACGGAACTGGGCAGAGCTTGAAATGAGAGTTTGCAGGTATTAGGAAAGAGAATACAATTCTCCTTTTAATACAATACTGTTTGTTGCACTTTAATCAGACATTCCATTGACAAGTTATAGCTGTTTAAAGTTTGCATTTATCAACACGTCCAAAAAGTAGAATACCGAGAAAAAGGCCTATATAGTTTTGAGTTCTGTAGCCATGAAATGGAAGATGACAATTGTTTTTCCTTAAAAACACTTTTATTCCACAATGTTTGTACTATTTCTTTAAAATATACATGTATGTACGGTAGTAGACATATCAAAGATTTACAATAAATAAAAAAAAAAAAAAAAAAAAAAATCACCCAAATCCATTTCTCCCCTCATTTTTTTCTCCACTATGGCCTGTGCCCAGTTCCATCTCATTTTGCAAGAAACACCTCACATATGTCGACAATGAACGTACAATGCATTCCTCTATCGCGCTAGCAGGGCCATCGTCACGGAGCAGCACATGCACAATAATCCGAGACACGCACACCAGTGCGCACTTGGCTTTTAAACTATCATTCATTGATGAATGCGGCGAGTCTATGCAGAAAACTAACACTCGATTGAGCGCACTTGGCACGAGTCTAGCATGACAACACATAATGTGTAACAAATATTCAATCAGGAAATTTGATTCTTTTCAACTACCCTTCATCTTCACCTTCCGTGTTTACAAAAAAAGATTGCTCTTCCAAGAATCGTTG
Source organism: Patiria miniata (assembly GCF_015706575.1). NCBI lineage: Eukaryota > Metazoa > Echinodermata > Asteroidea > Valvatida > Asterinidae > Patiria > Patiria miniata. Next base: position 5,136,115 of record NW_024037054.1, read on the forward strand.
GCCACCAGCCAGAACAATTACTAATGAAGAACATCGGGGGGAAAGAGGGAATATTTCACCTTGAAGCCCGTCGCTGGCGGAGGAACTGTGGGATGGGGAGACCAGCGGCCGCGTCTCCTCGGGTACCTTGCGTCGCGACTTGCCCCCTGAACCCTGCCGCTCCTCGTTGGGCTGCACCGCCATCGGCTGGTTGTATTTTTTCTTCTTTTCACGCAGGAGGGCACGCTGCACAGCATCAATTACGTAAATAATGGAGCAGAAAAATGAAAAAAAAATAGAGGATCAGTTAAGACAAGACTCAAGGCCGACTGTGAAGCGCTAATGGGTTTAATGAAGAAAGGGCTACTCACACATGGTTCATTTCATGTAAATAACAATGTGCAGTTGCAAATTCAAGGGTTAGATCACTGAATAATGAGACAATGTCAAGATTTAAGCTGCTTGCAGTTGAGCACTTTGCCAGGCCTTGCAGTCGATTTGTGGACCTGTGAACAAAAGAGGTCCATATGATGCAGAGCTTACATGTAATATGTTGTGGACTTGCATAGGTCCACACACACAGGCTAACATACCTACTGTGGACATTCAGGAGAAACCGGAGGAAAAAACCCTCATTTTACTCGTACTGTGAACACTCTCTCAACCCAAATTATTATCATGATTTCCTTGAGTGTTCCTCTTCATTTTGCGACCGATAACCCTAACCCCAAAACCCTACCCCAAAATGCCTCTAAACCGGTTTTCCCAGAGAGGGGGAAACCATGTGTGGACCTGGCTTAGTCCACAGAAGGTTCACACAACCTGCATCGTGTGGGCTTGTTTTGTTTCCAGGTCCACACAAAGATGGCAACGTTGGCACAGTGTTTTCCACTTTCTGAACAACAGTGTTAGACGCATTTTGGGGATAGGGTTACTTACAACAAAATGAAGTAGAGCATTCAAGTAGGCCCTATATCAAGGTCAAAACTTCACTTTCAAATTTGTTTTGCCGTGCCATACTGTCCACATACTGTATGTATTAACACAATCATGGGTGGGTTTACCTATACTTTGGTGGCCTATTTTTCCACTTCACTTCCAACTCTAACATCCAATTTAAAAAATCATTGGGCTGAAATTCGATACTAGTGTACAAGTATTTCACAAACTTGTTGAAACATTTTTAGCCCAATGCCCACACACACACAAATGTTTGCAGCATAAAGTTGATAAAGCGGCATAAAGCTGCGAGTGACGTCTATATATATACACACAGGGGGGAAAAAAATTCTCGCAGTTACGTTTTGAGGCAAAGCATGCATTAGTCAAAACGATAAGAGTAAATCGCTGCTCTGCCCTCCCATTTCCAATAGACCTTGCAATCAGGGACATTTAACACGGTTTGCCGGACTTGGGACCGCAGTGAACCGCACCTGTTTTTCCAGTTTCTGCTCCCGAAGGCTGAAGGGCGATGCGCCTTGCTCATCGTCCATGATGCTGCCGGGAGGTGCCGAGTTGTTATTCCATCCGCCTCCCTGGCTGGGTGATAATGAGGAACTGCGCAAGGAAAAAAAGAGAAAGGCATGAGAAAAAAATTCTTTCAGAAACGATGACAGATGCAGGAATGGGATTGTCCATTAAAAAAAAAAAAAGTCTAAAAATTGACGACTTGTCGGAAAAATGCATCTTTCTATACTAATAATGTCTTTCTCTCAGATTGAAAAAAGTCTGATTTCAGACAAAAGTCTGAAAATGTAATGCCTGCAGATGATGACATCAATTAAATAAACAAACTAAACAATCGTAGAAATGTATGGTTGTGGTCTGAATACAAACGTGGGCTACCGGTACATGTAAATGATAATTTTAACGAACTGTGCATGTGTGCATTATGTGTGTATGAACTTGCACGTACATTACTCATTCTTTTGTACTGTCAGTTTTTCTTATTGTTAGTTGACTTGTGAATTGGATACAAGCAAAGTCACACGTACATTTGTGTCCAACAATATTTTATTCAGTTCTTGAAATTTCATGCACATTTACAAACATACTGGTACATGTACAATGTAATTGTAATGTAATTGTTCCTGTGTGTACGTGCATGTGTAATCTGGGATGATGTAAACATGTAATATTTGGTACAGAAAGGCAGATATTGGTACTTTAAGGAATTGTTTGTGAGAAAGTTGCATTTTTGTCAATATCTTTGCATGATTCAGGTGGAGGGAGAAAGATATTCCTTTTGTGGTGGACTTAGTAAAAAAAAAAAAAAAGAAGACATAAAAAGGAAAACGAAAAAAAAAATAATCCCACAAATTATCAGTGAGACAGGGGCCGCAAATGACGTCAACAAGATATTTGTTACCATGGCAACTATGGCAACGGAGAGGAAAGCAATTACTACTAAGCATCTGGCACAGACCGGTCTTTCCAGGCGTTGATTCACGGTTCGCGTTGCCTTGGAAGTCGCTTGAGTGAAATCTATCTGAGTACAGAAAACTGACGTCTTCAGCCCCAACCACCCCCCCCCCAACAATTCATCCTTTGTCGTGCTTGTCTTTACACTGACTTGGTGTTTCAGTTCTTTGCAATGGGCAGTAGTGGGGCTATTCCCCTTGTGCCTTTTGTAAGGGAATAAATATGTGCTTGGCGGGTTTTAAACAAGAACGTTTAAGACTGGCTCAAGGGACTGGACAGTGATTATGGCCCGAGGCATTATCGGTGACAAGGCCCCTGAGCCCGTCTTATACGTATTTGTTTAACACCGGCCAAACACATTTTATTCCAATTCATAAATTACCTTTGAGTCAAAAAGTCAAAACAAGTCAAAAATCATAAATTTATAATGATTTTGTTCAACAATTTTGCTTCATGTTTTCTTAAACATCCCTCTAGCCATGTTAGGATAGTACCGCTCACGAGTAGTTGTAAACATCTCCTTATATGGAGATTGGCGGCGTGCGCGTGGCGCGTACTGCGTGATGTGGCACAGAACGCGGCAGTGCCGGTGTAGTGTTAATTTAGGACTCTCGAAATACGGACTCATTGGTAGTATTGGGCATGCCTAAGCGAACATTGTGAACGTTCGACCAATAAAAGGGTATGGGTCCACATTTCATAGAAGTCCAAATTTCACGTGACCCCGGAAAAGTGTTTTACGACCTGCCAGCTGGTGTTTTATCAACATTTTAAAACCACCCACGTGACAGGCTCTCGACCAATAGGAATGGGTAAACTGTTTATTAATAAACTTTAAATGTGAATCACATTCACTTACTCATTTTGTTGTTTTGTTTTTGCATACTGTATGCAATCTTGCAGGCTAAATATTTTTTACACATTCTTCGCGTGACACAAGTTATGAACTTGATATACATGTAAACACATTCTGGAAATACAGTACATGTAGAGAACTTAAAGGGAATAAACAACATTTGCTTTTGCTGTAATTTTCAGAAATGGATAGATGGGGGGGGGTGTTAGTATTTTACAGCAAATATCGTAACACTAACTTGTTTGAAGATTTGTGTTTGTAGATCCTGAAAAAAACAAAAAACGCGAAAAACTCACTTTCTTGTAGTCTGGTTCCCTGAGCAACTTATAGACGTCGGGGAATTGTAAGGTCAGGGAACCAGTCTAGCTGGCTTGTACCCATTCAAAATGCGGACTAACTCACTCTGATAAACTGGGAGCAGTGCATTGTGTACTTGAAGAAAAAAAAGCCAGTTTTTTCCAACGCTGGTCGGCTGGCCAGCATTGGAAATTGAAACAAAAATACCACTTTTCTTGAATATGTCAGCACACCAGGTGCCATGATTTTACAGGATGCTTTAGACTGCCACTCACTAACAGTCCAGTAAGGTACCGGGTATTTCATGATAACTTGGTAGTTTTGTTTTTTGATGTTTGCAAATGTTGTACATTCCCTTTCAATGGATTTTATGTACCAATACATTTACAATACTTACCGTATTGTATCATTTGGTTCAATACATGTATGTAAGTGTACATGTACTTGAATCTATGTGTGTGTAATGGTCTGTGCATAATGTTCGTACGCGCATGTACAACTACATATATGTACATGTAACGGTAGTACTCGTATTTTGAATTAAATTTTATAGACGATTAAAAATCCATGCCTAGCCTTTCATTGCGGGCGGTTGCTAGGCACCCTCTGTGGTTGCCTTAGTGATTGTGTTCCTTTATGAAACCACACAACACGGCTCAGTGCACACATGCCATGACTGTCTGTATATTGCACAGGCTCTCCTGTGCTATGCATTGTGAGAGGCATTGCAGAGAGCTGTACACAACACAGCTGATTGTCCTTCAAATCCATTTGTACATGTTCAAATGCATACAAATGTACATGTGTACAATGAAATGATGAATTGTACACAGGCAACAAAATGTGCAGGGGAACAACTTGCAATATGCTCGGTACACAAATGCACGTATGGCATCAAAATATAAAAATATGTACCGGTAGCAATACTATTGCTACATGTATATTTTTATATTATGATGCCATACATGTACATGTACGTGCATTTGTGTACCGAGCATATTGCAAGTTGTTTACAAGTACATGTACATAGTACACGTACATAGTACACGTACATAGTACACTGAACCATACTTAAATGGAACTTCTACAGTGTCCATGTACTACTCTATCATGTCTATTACTATACCTCATGTATTCATGATCAAGAGCCAAATTCTAACAGGTCCATTCCCATCAGCTATTTTTGCTGTTTAGTAAGCGCGCACGCGAGTATTCACGCCCTTTTTTAGTAGAGGAGGCATGATGCCTCCTCTACTAAAAAAGTGGTCCACAATGCGGTAGAACTAGAAAGTCTTAGGAGAACTTTACTTTATTGCAATAGCACTGAGCTTTTCTGAGGTTGAGCAATAAATTCTTCTGGTGAGCTGGACAAGTTTTTTCGAAGATTTTATGCCACAATTTGTGTGTGAGGTACAGTAAAACAATTATAACGTGGTTTATTTCAGGTGGTTCACCTCGGGAACTGTCAACTTCCAATACCTCGGGGAGCTACATGTAAATATCGACTATCCAACCTCAAACCATGTTATATTTGTATAATTATATGTACACACATGTAAATGTACATGAATTGACCAAGGCGGCAACATATGAAGTGCCCCAAGCACTAATGGTATTACAAATGTAGATGCACTATAAATTTACTGTGTGCATCCGGACTGAAATAATGACACTCTGGCAATTGGCATTTTAAACCCTAAACTCGACACGTCATTTTTAGTTTTGGGGGAGGGAGAGGTACATGTAGGGGAGGGGGAAAGTTGAATTAGAAGATATTTGTAACGTTGTGTTCCGCGCTTGTCAGACCAAAAATTGGACAACTGACGACTGACGTTACGGTACACAACTTACGTAAATGGGGCCGAAACCAGCTAATGATCTACGGGGCACTCGCAAGATCTACATGTACGTGCACTTAGCGATGTTAAATTGGCTCCCTGAGGTGCAATCAAGAATGCAATTTTCCGCATCGTGACAGCCGATTACAAATACTAGCGCCTGATGGGGCTTCTACCAATCATACTGCACTGTTTACATGGAGCACGCACAGGAAATTGCTACGTGTAAATGGGATGGCCACGGCAATTTACAAGTATATTTCACAGATCTCTGATCACAAAGCACTTGGAAAATGTACATAAATGTATACATTATGTACAACTTTCTTCAAGGTGTATAGAGGTTTATGTAATGGACATTGAATCATGAGAAACAACTTGTTTGCAACAATTAGGCAATTATGTATAGCTCTGTTTCTGTTTAGGCCATTTAAAATTGATTTTTAGGTTTTCATCATCGCCCGCCCCAATGTTCACGCCTGCCCCAATGTTTTTTTTATATTTTATACTTTTTTGTAAAAGTGTGTATTTTCTCTAATAATGTGAATTTTTTCAGACAAGTTTCTCACAAATCCTCAGGCAACTCCGTTTTTCCAACATCCCATGGTGCATAAATGCATGCGGCATGCATGCTTTGCGTGGACACTGGTTCCCACCAATAGACACTGCTAGACGACAATGAGCAGGGCAGGAGCCAGCCTGGTGCATGTCCAAATCATGCCCGAACAGATTTTGAAAGATTTCTAGCGCAACAGCGTTGAAAATGATAAAAACTATGCGAATCTTTAATGAAGGTTTAATTAACAAAAGTTGGTCCCTCTTTCTGCAAATACATATATGTATGTATTTGCTGCTTTCATTTTTTGTTTCTAGGTCTCAATGCCTTTGTTAGTAGCGATTCAGTGAAGCGCGATGTTTTGTGAGTATCTGCCAGTGGTGGGGCTGGTCGTTCACATGGCAGTCGGAAGTTGGGTCCACGCATGATGTTACCGGTGTTGGCCCGGCATTTCCCCTTCACAAGTAGTGATGAAAAGGACTTAAATTTTCCCTTTTTTTAGTGAGTACTGCCTGTTTTCAAAATTAGACCCGTTAACATGGCATCACCTCTTCTAGGTTTAGTATCATAACATTGGACTTCGGCCCCCTTAAGTCACTTTGGATGTGAAAAATTGGGATTTATAAAATATAAAATATAAATACATGTATCATTCCCCTCCCGACTGATGAAAACCTAACTCAGTTTTAAATATGGCCTTACATGTACTGTGTACACGGCAGACATTCGCTCTTCTACAATGTGAGTTGTCCATTAGTGAAATATGCTGATGATACCGCCCTTATTGGTCTGATACACAAAATCGACAAGTCTATTTACTTGGATCAAATTGGTTGGTTTGTAGACTGTAAACGTAATTTCCTAGAACTGAATCTGATCAAGACGAAAGAAATGTTGGTTGACTTCCGCAAAGCTTATAAGGTGGTACCGGATCCAGTAATAATTGATGGATGTAAAATAGAACGTGTTGCCAACTATAAATATCCAGGAGTCAATTGATGATAAGCTAGACTGGAGCAACCATGTGAATCGTATAGGGAACAGATTCAACTGGAGAATGTACTGCCTGAGGACATTGACCACATTTGATGTCAAGAAGGAAATTAATGAACCCTCCTTTGCAAATCATTCTGGGGCAAGTTGTCCTTTCATTCAAAATCAATCAAGTGACTGTTTCAACAGTTAAGAATTCCCGGACGACATGTACATGTACATAAGCAGGATTGACTGGCTCTGACTGTTTAAGTAACTTGATACAGTTTTGCTTTGACAGTGGGTTATTGATAAGCCAGCTGTGCCCACAACTTGCCTGCTTTTTCTGTTTTCATCGTCTGTTGACTGAGTTTGACTAGTCACAGTGCTTGCTTGACATGATCCAACTGAGAGTGACTAGCCTGCATTAAACATGTTAAAAGTGTAGCGGGGAAGTGACAGGGGAAGTTTTGACTGCCTGTGAATGTTTAAATAGCAGGAGGGTTAACATGACATTCCATGACAACGAAAAAAGTCAGTGACGACACCATCGAATAAGCTTGTAGAATAATCAATGAGTGTTTGCCATGGAGACATGTCTACAATCAACGGCTGCGTGATAAGCTACAACTGGTGTGGGGAGATGCTGGTCATCCTCTCCACAGATGATTTATGGTTAACATTATTCCATGCAGCGGTACACTGAGACCAGTGGTTGAAAACACGTACACATGTAACCGATTTCCTTCATTTTTCACCGGTAGGACCATTAAATGTCATAATGATGCTTTTATAAGATAGTATTTTAACCCTAAGAACCTTCCCTAATCCTCCCAAATCCTCTTTGCAAAATGGAGGATTTAGGCTATGGTCAAAGTGTGTGGCTGATTTTGGAGGATGCACTGTGTCAAGGTCTTACTTAGGCCGGACCTTGTGTTGTTTATGCTCAGCCGTGCATAAATTTAGGCCTACAGGTATAATACACTAGAAATCCTCCTCACAGCTCCACGATTGTCACTGGCTCTACCTCAACATATTGACAGTGATTGCCGGAGGATTTTGCCGGATTGAGGCAGTGGTCACCCTACAAGGACAACATTCAAGTAAAAATGGAGGATTTTGGAGGATTGAGGCTGTAGGCTATTTTTACATGGAGGCAATTGGAGGATTTTGCAGGATTGAGGTTACATCCTAGCCAAAATGTCCAGGGAGTTCAATATCTTAGGGAGTATTAATTTACTGGCTTTTAAGGGGGACTGGGTTTTACAGTTTTTGCAAATATTAAAAAAAAATATCTACTGGTTTTCTTTGAGGGAATGGTTTTTATAGTTACAAACATTTTTAATTCTCCAAATTGATTATTTTTTATAGCGAGCAATTGTAACGTTTTGATGTTGTGATGGTTCAAATCCTGTGTGTATTGTAGGTGATTTTTTTAATGTCTATTATATTTTTAATGAGAGAAAAGAAATGTAATTTCAACTTTTGGATTTAATAAGGTTTTATCTGTCTATCTACTAACGCATGCTTTACATTTTTCCCAACATTAAATTGGTGACAGATGTTTTCAATTACAATTATTTGTTATTACAAAGACAAATGCGAATGGAAATACAGTATGTACATGCGTACATGTACATAGACCCAGAATTGTATGCACTGAATACTACTTAGACACGTGTGTAAAAGTAGGAACTGAAGTTTGATGAGCAATTGAACTGTGCATCTTAAGTGATTAAAGGTTCACACGGTTACTAAGAGAAGAAAACAACTTGGAGATAACATTGTGTCAAATACAAGCCTTTCTATTAATTAAACCAAAGATCAAATATCTGATGATTATGGATTTTGATAAAAAGGAACAGCAGTGCCAATCTGTAAGGTCATCTGGTTTCCAGACCCTAATGAAAACAAATACATGTGCGTATAAACCTAACCATGGCAACAGGCTGGGTGGCACTACCTATAAATAAACTCCGGTGTGGACTTTCACACACTGAGTCAGTAGTCCCAGTTTTGTGTTGTATGATTGCACAGTGTTTATGCAGTTGAGCATACACTTAAGTGTATGTACATTAGGTATATCATTATCAATCGTAGCTTCATGTATGTATTTTGTATACATGTAGATTACATTGTACATGAAGGCACAAATGTATCAGATGCATAATATTTCACATGTGAAATGCTACCAGTATTTTGATCCCAAAAAAGTGGGTCCAAAAAGTTACGGCGTGGGGTTCGGGGCCCGCTTCAGGGCCCCGAAAATTTTGTGGATTCTAGATGCTCTGTGGTGTGATCTGAGACAATTTCTGACCACTTTAACCAATTTTTTTTGAGGAAAAGATGGTGGTGTACGCAGTGCCTGCCTTTATTTCAAAGTCACTTTAAAAAGAAGAATAGGTTCTTATTTGGGGGGGGGGGGCGCATGGCCCCCGTTGCCCCCCCCCCCCCCCCCGGATCCACCCTTGACTTCCCATTATTTCTGCCCCTCCCAAAAAAGAAAATTTCCTGAAACCTTCAAAATCCTTTTTTTTGTAATGTTACATTACTAGTCCTCAATTAATTTTAAGCTTCACATGTTCACACCAATATAACTGAAGTCATCAATGGTTGTTCTGCCATATTGGCCTGCGCACATTGTAAATTTACCGAGAAAAAAAACCACCTGACCATTACCGACTTGCATTGTTGTAATTTAAGTCTACTTCAATGTTTACGCTAAACACAACCTAAACCATTTCATGCATACATGTATGCTCGAAGGGTCACTCACGCGATCTCCCCATCTATCATGTCTATCTACCGTTGGAATGAGGTGGACTATCGAGACGCTGAGGTAAGCGATCGAAACAAGGTTAACCGATGACAACGGAATAGCACAGACATGACAGACGATCTCAAAGAGGCTGCTGTTTTTTTCCCCACTTCTTTTATTATTTTTTTCTATTACTTTAATTGAAAACTGAATTTTGATTTTCAGTTATTTCCTCTGACCCACCCACCCATAATTTCAGAAAAAAAGTTCAAAATTTTAAAACATTGATTATTCTGAATGGCTCCTACTCACCAAAAATTAAAATGTCCAGTCAATGCAAATTTGCATTGATTGACCATAAGCATCACAGCAATTGTGTACATATACATGTAGTTATGGGTCCCTCTTTAGTTTTGGTCAAGTTAGATAGAGTCAAGAGTGTTTTTTATCATTCCAAAATGACTTCTGTAACCCAGGTGCGGATCGGGGGGGGGGGGGGGGGGGGGTATTGAAAATACACCCACTATTGGAAATTCATGGATAACCATAATTTTTTTGGTAAAATTAATTCCCAATCAAAGAATTAATAGGTCTAACTACCGAAACATCAGCCAAGAGCTTATTTCTCAATCTCATTACGTCAATGTTTCAACAATTTACAAAGCAATTAAAATACAAAATGTATGTACTCGTATTGGGTCTGAGTTGGTTGTAATTGTACGTGCAGGGTCCGGCACACCGAAGGTTTAAAACTTACTCACACTCACCGGCACCCGCTCAACTACATGTACAAATTCAACACCGTCAACCATTTAGTGAGCTTGCCGAAGTCGCGGTGTTTGCCATGGTGTGTTTACGATGTCATTTAAACAAGTTTATGCCAGATTATCTCTTTTTATTTTTTAAAATAAAATGTAGTTTCCATTGGAATACAAACTTTTTTTGTGTTTGATAAATCAGGCCGCGTTTTGGGCCCACTTAAAAAGAAATGTGGTCAAATATAGTGATCGATTTTGGCTTGCAAATGAGTACGGTACGGTAAACAGCAAAGCCAAATATATTACAGAAGAATTTTTTAAAGCGTAAAGGTCATATTTCAGTAATCCCATATCCGATTTTGAAAATTCAAACAGCTGTGACTGTGACTGTGTGAGCGTAGATATATGTCTTCTCTCACTTGACACAAAAAGTGGCTTTTAAAACCCTTTAAAAAATTGTGTGCAGTCTTATAATAGACTAGTTGGGCAAGTCCCAAAAACTAAAACTTGATTTTCGTTCTCTAATTATAAGCACGACGCCGTGGCCGCGCCCGTAACTACGCAATCGCCAAAATTAAGCTGGCTTAAAATAGTCAGTCAATGCATATGGATCTATTCCTAATCCTACCACCGTGGTCAATGCAAATGTTGAAAAAAACTTCTTGGCAAAGTTGTCAACATGATTTATTGAGTGATATTTGTCAATATTAATATCATGATTGTATACATGATATGATGATAATTGATAGGCCTATTTACGGTAATATTCTTGCATTTATTTACATGGTTTACATTTACATCGATGTAAACGTTACACTTCCTGAACGCCGTAACATTAGACTGTACTGTAGCCTGTGCGTCTGGTTAACCGTGCGTCTTCCGGCGATGATCGCCCCGCACCGCGGGGCCAGTTATCACGGCTGACCGAGCTAGGAGGATCACGAACATGAGCCCGTTATTTTTATCAAACTCACCCGGTGTCACGGTGATACATCCTTACAGTCTGATTCCTCAGTCTTCCTGATCACGAACTGAAAATACTTAAAGTGTGTTTTGCAGCACGTTCATGTATGTTGAGATGTGGAAGAAAAGACCACTCGATGCTTCGGCTAAATGACAGTCATTAAGAAGCTGCTAGTGCTACTGTATAAAAATATGCACGGTACGATCAGCGGCTACTAAGTGTACATAACAACAATTTTCATTGGCGATAACTGTTCATGTGATCAAATTGAAGATCAGCCATTGGTCAAAGAATAAAATATCCGCCATGATGGTTTGGGTTATGCGCATGAAGAACGCATGGTGGCGCTATAACAGTATCACTAGCGGACGACGGGCGATGCAGACTGAAATGGGTAAACAGTTTTCATTTATTATTCAGTGATTTGACCATTTTGTATACATGTATCTTATCAAAATTTCACGGTGGTTCGATAATTATCAGGCAGAGATGTTGTTGAGTGCTGATCCTCACCCACTCGGCACCATGGCATGCTTACAATCACAACTGGCATGACTGGGCAGTGGGAGTGGACAAGTTCCTGTGTCTGTGTGATTGTCGGATTGACTGGCAAACAATAAACATGGGAAAGTTAAAGGGGCACCATGTCCTGAAATCCCCGAATATTTCATGTTTTGGCTTGTTTACTTATCCTATTTCAAACATCTGGAAAGAATGTTGCAACCTGCTGCTGCTTTTTTCTTCATATATCATCTTAATGAAGGTCAGTCATTGCAAAAATGATGATAAGACATGAATCTGGGACTGAGAAATATTTCCAATTTTGTTAGGAAATACTTTTTCCTAAATTTTCTTGACTCTCCATAGACTTTGTACACAACCGCTGAAGTAGCGTCAGGTTGCAACATTCTTTCCAACATCTGGTTGAAAGGAAACCAACCTAATGTCTTTACAGATCCCGAGACAGGGGTGTGAAATCTCAGCTTTAAAGCTGATTTCAGCTTTTTTTGTTTTGGATTTCAGCTTTTTTCCCTCACTTGCTGTGTACAAAAGTATAGGAGATTTCCAAAGTTCAGCTTTTTTGCACCTTTTTCAGCTGTTTTCAGCTATTTTTATCAGTGGTCACTCACACCCCTGCCGAGAAAAGAGGAAAAAAAACACTGATTGTTTACATCGGACACGATGGAGTATGATACGTGTTTCCTGTCGTTTTTATACGATGTACGATACACGTTGTGTGTGTCTAGTAATTACACACGTACACAGCACCATGCTCATGAGCAGCGGTGACCAATCACCAATGCAAAAAATGTGATTTCTTACACGTTCGCAAAAGGCCAACCCTTGCGGCTGGAATCACAACTAGCATGAACAGCCCAACTTTTTGGGTCGCAAAAGTGGACCCCGGACGCAGTGTCCATTTAAGTTGCAAATCCATGACTGAATTTGCAAAAAGGCTTTTAACTTAGAGAACAAAAATCAATTTTAGGTTAGGCCAAGTAAAAAAAAAAAATAGTTGCTCGTCTGGGCTTTTTAAAAAAAATGAAGGAGGAATGTATTTTTTTTCCTCCTGTCTTCAATTTCCCACAAGAAGGCCGATTTTTACATATGATGGATAGATTCTTACATATTGTCGACTCTTTTGGTGAAACAAAATTGTGTCTGAAGGAGCCAGAACCCTTTTACATAGCTACAATGTTGTTGGAAACGTGCAAAAATAATGCACATTTATGATTAAAAAAGAAAAGAAACACAGGTGGGTGAGAAAACAGGAAGTGGGTGGGGACGAGAAACTGTTTTTTTTTTACTTGGCCTTATTGGACTAACTTGTACTGTAGTTGTACATACACATAAGCCCCATTAATGTGGCTCAAATACTGGACTTCCTCTGTATTGTGAGTCACACAGTGGTGATAGCTATATGTGGGGAAGATTTAATTTTGAGGAAATCAAAATTGGGATTGTTGTTTCACTTGATTATCACTATGGAAAATACATTGTACTTACCTGGTTAAATAGCCATTGTGCTTCTTTAGGTGTCTTAAAGGGACACTGCGTCCTGGAACAGCCCAATTGGGCTACAAAATGCGCTTTAAACGAAATGATGTTAATCGGAAAGAACATTTAAAAGTAGCATATAAACATCCACGCAACTATCCTTTAAAAACTGGGCATTTTTGTGTTATTCCTGTATTATGCGTGTGAGAACGACTTACGGTATTAATGCCTGCAAGAACGACATGGCATTTGAACATACATGTAGGGAAGGTAGGTACAAATGTAGGTAGGGAAATTGTTTTTGGCAGGGGCAATTTTTTTGTGTACGATCATATGGAGGTGTCTGCATGTAGTCAAGGGTAAAAGGTAGTAATTGTTGGTTTTCAAGTTTTTTTCCTCATTTTTCCCACCAAAAAAAATTAGGGTAGGGGCTTTCAAAATAGGGTAGGTAGGGAAACCAGAAGCAGAACTATTTTGTTTTTGGCCTCAGCAACCCCATCCACCCCCTAACCCCTGGATTCCACCCTTGTTGCCCAACGTTCTACATAGTATTTTTCCAAATCAACAATAAACTTGTAAAACAGTCTACATTTCCAAGCGAAAATTGCGAAAACTCATTTGTTTTTTATTGTTTTGTTAAGAGTTTGACCACTGAAGAATATGTTCATTTCCACTACTGAACATATTTTTTAAAGTAAATACTACATGTGTACTACAAAAATCCCAACTTTGAAAAATCTTCATTACTATGGAATGTTTAATTGCAATAAAACAAACCAACAATCAGCATAGAAAAATAGGAAGAATTTTCCATACTTAAGTAACCCACCCACGCAAATGTATGTTCACTGTCGATGGATGGACCTCCTATTGTCCCTCTTTTGTTTCTACTCTTTTTAGGAAGACTCCCATAGGTTTTGTACACGACCCCAATCGCGAATGTATTCTGGGAATCGTGGACGATATTGTTCTCTTTTGTTCTCTGGTATTTTTCGTCCACGGTTTGAAAAGATGAACACGTACACCCCCATCCGCTTGCATCTGATATGCAAGAACACAAAACTAATGTCCCAAAACATTCTTACAAAGCTGTGTACAAGAAGAGAGCTGCATTTAAGGTATTGATCTCAGAACAGTTTGTAAATGTGCAGATTTTATCTTGTCTCCTCTGTCCCGTCTGTTACTAAATACAGCTGCTTCCTCCCCTGGCCACTACGGAGACAGAACGGGAAACCAGAATGGTGGAGCCAATTTGCGGAAACTTCCCCCCGGAGCGACATTCAAAGTCACCAAGTCCATGTGGTACTTTGCTGTATTTTTTATGGTCGCAGTAGGAGTAGACGTCGTCTATTATTGGCAAGGCAGTGATGTTGAGGTAAAAAAGCGGAACCCATTTCACAAGGTTTATATTTATTCTTTCGTGGGGAGCTTGGCCAAACCACAGTTTTAATCAAGTAATCATCAGTCTTCACAAGTCAATCACAAGTTACTTAAATCTAGTTTCAAGTTGACTGACAGAGCTAGTGAATCCCTCCTACTATTGTTTGGTCAGTCACATACAGTCCAAAATTTCTTCCACTTCCTCTGCCGTGCATTTGTATGCAGACTAGTAAAAATCAGTCCAGTCACGTTCGTTCGTGTAAACACTGTGAGTAGTCGAATTCCATCAACGGACAAAATAGGTGACTAGTGGGTACAGCTGGCATATCAATCACCTCCAGTCAGAGCATGGTTATATCAAGTTAACAAGGGAATTGTTATTCCAGTCGCTCGATTGATTTGACTGCGGCTGTGATGGCGTTTTGCCAGCCAGAGATAGGCAGTGTTCTCCAACTTTGAAAATTAAAGGTTGGCGCTGGGGTCGGCGGGGACTCCTGCGAGCGCGAAGCGCGAAGCCCTTACGGCGTGGGGTCCGGGGCCCGCTTAAGGGCCCCGGAAAATTTTTGGATTCTAGATGTTCTGTGGTGCAATCTGAGGCGATTCTCCAGGCCAGTTCCCCCGATTTATTTAGCATTCAAAAATTTCCTTTTCAACCTAAAGCAGACTTCTCTCAGATCAAATGACACCTTTTTGTAATTTTGAAAAACAAAATGGGATACAAATTACGTTTTTTTTAACGCGATTTTATGGGTGGTGCCGGTGCCGTGCGCGTGCGATCGTCATCTTTATTTTCATGTTGCGTTTTGTCGTTGTCAGAGTCATTTTCCCCCCAAATTTCCCTCTATTTATGACCTACCTGTATGTTCTTAAATGTCGCCAACTAGTTTGGTAAGTCAAATAAATTAAAAGTGGATTTTGTTCTCTTAGGGAACCGGGCCCATACACGATCGCCATTTACATGATTTATAACTTTTGACAATCGGCATGATCGGAACACCATGTGCACGCGTGTTTTGGCTTCGAGCTCGTTTGCCTCGTACAAAAACATCAATGCGTATTGTGTACCGCGCGTGCAATTGCACTGAGAAAAAGAAAGTCGGTTGGCTGCACGTAAGATCTGCCGTACGTACTCCTGCTGGTGTGTGTGTGTACTAATACAGATATCTATTTTTGCGGCGGGGTTGTCGCTACTTGAAGTATCGGCACACTCCGGAACTGGGATTCAGTTGTCAGTGTGTGTACATCGCGCGTAGTACGTACAGTGCATGGGGAATCGCTGGTGTTTGCACGGCCGGCCGCGGCGTGTGATTGATTCAGCGAGATTTTAAGACAACCCCGATCGGGCTGGGATGACATCGAAATACATAATGTGTGAAAAAACAACTGAAATCAATTATTTTAGTTGTAAATGTACACTGTAGAGTCAAAAAAATTAAACCTGGCGGCAGGATTTTAAAGCTTGGCGGGGACTTCTTAAACATGGCGGGCGCCGCAGAAAGCATGGCGGGGCGCCAGGTTTGTTCTACATGTTGGAGAACACTGGATAGGGGATTACATAGGAATTATTTTGTCAGTATTCATCCCCTGATATTCTCGTTTTGGCTTGTGATTCGACTTGTGATTGACTGGTAATTGATTAATGAAAAGTTTGGCCAGAAAAGTCAGTAGGCCATATTCTGACCAATCACGGGAGCTGTCCAGTCGGAACAAAATTAATAGGGCCTGAAAAGTTGGAGATGATGAGGGATACTAAGTTCTGAAATTTGGTGTAAACATCTCACATTTGTGTTCATTTTCGGAAAAGTATAAAGTATGCACTTCCATCCATGTTTCCAATTTGTATTTCCCTAAAGTTGCAAAATGATCCTCTCTAGGGCTGTTCTTTTATTATTTTTTTTCTGATGAGCCAGCCGTAGCACAAGTTCAACATGAAATTAATGGACTGTGATGCTGGTAGCATGCAGGGGATGTAGTCAAGTCCATCACAAGTCTAGTCACAAGCAAATCACAAGTTTATTCCCAAGTCCAGTGGCAAGCAACAGTGGATGAATACCTAAGGAATGCCTTTCTCAAACCTCACTTGAAAAGCTTGCGATTTGAATTGGGACTGGAGGACTTGTGTTGGACTTGCAAAGACTTGTGGCAGACTCGACTCTTCCCTGATAGCAGTTCAAAATAAATTTGCATTATTTGTATCTTGTCTACTTGCATGTAGCCTCTTGCAGGATTCCTGGCAGCTGTAGCTGTATCTGCTCGTCTTCAGCGAGTGACTGCGGCAGGCCTCTGGTTAGAACTCTCATCCTATATTTTGATGTCACTCACATTCCCACAGTGCTCCATGTATATACATTGCAGCTAAAAACAATTAATTTCTGAGGTTTCGCTGATCTGCCTTCTTCGTGCTGTGTATTCCTTCCTAGTTGTAGATGTAGATGTAGATAAGCATAGCTTGCTAGCATTGTCACGCTTGTACATGTACATCTGTTTGTTTGTCGGGCTGTCAGGCCATCTGTCTGTCTGTGAAGAAAACATGCTAATCACCGGGTTCTGCTAGAGCCAACAGTTCTTCACAGGCAAGATAGATTTCCTGCAGCGTTTTCATCTGTGAATCCTATTCTAATTTCCTGTCTGTTTTGTGACTTCTGTTTGGTGATTGGTCGAAAACATCTCTCAGTGACATTATAACCTGCCCAACTGCATCACTATCTGACTATGTATTGTCTTCCCACCTTGAGGCATAGCAAAGACACAAAAGAGGTTTCTTTTTATGCCCCGCGGCGAAGCCGAAGGGGCATACTGTTTCCGCCTTGTCCTTCCGTGGGTGGGTGGGTGGGTGGGTGGGTGGGTGGGTGGGTGGGTGGGTGGGTGGGTGGGTGGGTGGGTGGGTGGGTGGGTGGGTGGGTGGGTGGGTGGGTGGGTGGGTGGGTGGGTGGGTGGGTGGGTGGGTGGGTGGGTGGGTGGGTGGGTGGGTGGGTGGGTGGGTGGGTGGGTGGGTGGGTGGGTGGGTGGGTGGGTGGGTGGGTGGGTGGGTGGGTGGGTGGGTGGGTGGGTGGGTGGGTGGGTGGGTGGGTGGGTGGGTGGTGGTGGGTGGGTGGGTGGGTGGGTGGGTGGGTGGGTGGGTGGGTGGGTGGGTGGGTGGGTGGGTGGGTGGGTGGTGGGTGGGTGGGTGGGTGGGTGGGTGGGTGGGTGGGTGGGTGGGTGGGTGGGTGGGTGGGTGGGTGGGTGGGTGGGTGGGTGGGTGGGTGGGTGGGTGGGTGGGTGGGTGGGTGGGTGGGTGGGTGGGTGGGTGGGTGGGTGGGTGGGTGGGTGGGTGGGTGGGTGGGTGGGTGGGTGGGTGGGTGGGTGGGTGGGTGGGTGGGTGGGTGGGTGGGTGGGTGGGTGGGTGGGTGGGTGGGTGGGTGGGTGGGTGGGTGGGTGGGTGGGTGGGTGGGTGGGTGGGTGGGTGGGTGGGTGGGTGGGTGGGTGGGTGGGTGGGTGGGTGGGTGGGTGGGTGGGTGGGTGGGTGGGTGGGTGGGTGGGTGGGTGGGTGGGTGGTGGGTGGGTGGGTGGGTGGGTGGGTGGGTGGGTGGGTCCGGACAAATCTTGTCAGCGCGATAACTTGAGAAATACTTAACATATGAACTTCAAATTTGGTTGGTGGATTGTTCTTGGTAATCCTAAGAAGCCTTTCGCATTTGGGGCCAAAAGGCCAAAGGTCAAGTTCACAGTGGCTAAAACAATAGAAATCTTGTCAGCGCGATAACTTGAGAAATACTTTACATGTGAACTTCAAATTTGGTTTGTGGATTGTTTTTGGCAATCCTAAGCAGCCTTTCGCATTTGGGGCCAAAAGGCCAAAGGTCAAGTTCACAGTGGCTAAAACAATAGAAATCTTGTCAGCGCGATAACTTGAGAAATACTTTACATGTGAACTTCAAATTTGGTTTGTGGATTGTTTTTGGCAATCCTAAGAAGCCTATTGCATTTGGGGCCAAAAGGCCAAAGGTCAAGTTCACAGTGGCTAAAACAATAGAAATCTTGTCAGCGCAATAACTTGAGAAATACTTTACGTGTGAACTTCAAATTTGGTTTGTGGATTGTTTTTGGCAATCCTAAGAAGCCTATTGCATTTGGGGCCAAAAGGCCAAAGGTCAAGTTCACAGTGGCTAAAACAATAGAAATCTTGTCAGCGCAATAACTTGAGAAATACTTTACATGTGAACTTCAAATTTGGTTTGTGGATTGTTCTTGGTAATCCTAAGAAGCCTATTGCATTTGGGGTCAAAAGGTCAAGTGTCAAGTTCACAGTGGCTAAAACAATAGAAAGCTTGTCAGCGCGATAACTTGAGAAATACTTAACATATGAACTTCAAATTTGGTTTGTGGATTGTTCTTGGTAATCCTAAGAAGCCTATTGAATTTGGGGTCAAAAGGTCAAGGGTCAAGTTCACAGTGGCTAAAACAATAGAAATCTTGTATTTATTCTGAGATTATAGGGATTAGGGATTAATTCATATAAAACCTACAGAAGACACTAATGCTGTCAATGAATGTTCCATGTGACCAAGGTACATATAAGTTGATGTTAAAAGAGTGGTGTTATGTCATGGGAACAGTCACGGTTGCGGGGCATTTGTGTTTGTAAACACACCTGACTTGTTTCTTTGTGTGGGTTGGTGAGGGTAAAGATAGACCTGTGCATTTTACTGACAAATTCCCTTCATTCAATTTTTGATTTTAGAACTTATAGCAGGGGATGCAGTGTTCTCCAACTTTGAAAATTAAAGGTCAGTGCTCCGTCAAAAACCAGGGGGGGGGGGGGGGCGCAGTTTTTTAATGCTAGGGGATGCTATTTGCAGACATACATTTTGTTTATGCTGAGGAGTGCTTTTTCCAGGCGTTTATGTAATATACTTTAATATGGATAACAGCGTTTAGACCATTTCTAGCAGATAAGTATCCTGGCTTAGCGTCCTATCATTTTTTCTCCTTTAATTTCTCACTTGCTTGTCTTTTGGTGTGCTTTTTTTTTTTGGGGGGGGATGTTGGAGATTGGACCATGCTCAGACCCAGTGCCCGTGGCCATGATTTACTGTGGATGTCATGACTTCCTTGTCATGTTTGTTGGTCAGGTGCGGGTAGGCATGTAGGGGCCTACGCCTCGCAAAACCATTGAGAAGCTTCCTTGCTCTACATGCTCTGTGGCAAAACTTAGAAGATTAAGCAAGAACAATAGTGCGTGTGCCACGGCAGGACACTAGGTCTGTTTTACAGGTTGGAGAACACTGGGGGATGGGAACCAGAGTTGAAGTGAGAACACTGTTCTTGACATTTAGGTAGTTAGGGGCTAATTCACACCTAACCATAGCATCCTTTAACACACAAAATCTAATTTATCCACATTTTCACCGCTTAGCGAGTAGAGACTCGTACATTATGCACTGAGCGCATTAACTGCGATGCCACAATAACCAGTCACACCAAGGGTGAACTAACAAAACTGTGTAATAGTATACAAACAATGAATGTTTATGAGTGCAATGGTAAGAATAATTTCAAGATGAGGTGACAGATGGAATGGTCCATTCGAGGAGACGAGGCCGAGTGTAATTATTCTTACCATTGCACAAATGTCAAACATTCATTATTTGTTTTATTCAACGTATGACTATGTCCTCGTCATCAGAGCCATTGGAGCCGTGTTATAGTGCCACCAATAGTGTGGCTGAGCCATGGAAGTTCTATTTTTGCGGGGTTGCCAGGCCGTGGATTAGGACTTATAATTCAATGATACATCGTCAACGACCCACCAATCAGCTGACAGGGATTTATTCACGCATTGTATAACGTGTCCTAACCTACATGTAAAACTGTCATGGGCATGATGCTCCTTAAAGTTAGTAAGCAATGTTGGTGTCATGCACGCGATGTTTTTTCCCCCATGCAGTTCCATCAACAGAGGGTGCTCTATCCATGTGCATGCATATTTTGTGGTTGCCGCAGGGTTGTTGAGAATTAGTCACATAAAGGGAAGAGCTTTGGAGAATAAATTAATAAAGCACTGAAGTACGGCGGCAGATTACGCAATAGAATGGAAATAAAATATGTAATTTATTGAATTTTTTTTCGCTCTCTCATTTGTTCAACAAGTACTTTCTGATTTTATATCATGGTGTGGAGTGTGTTTTCACTAATTGCTTGGCATGCATGTGTATTTATCACTTAATATCTATATTGATTTCATCACACTTTCTCATCTCTTTCCTCCGACCAGATTATTTTGTTTGAACTTTGTCCTGTGTGCTTTCTTCCTGTGTGCTTTCTTTGAAAGTGTACGTGTACATTTAGATGTATCTTCATGCACTCTCACCACCACTATTTCCACGAATGTGATGTTCAACAAACAGAAAGGAATTTGGCCATTCAAACAGTGATTCTCAACCTAAAACCTCTTGTGAAAAAGTACAGTCAGTTCTGAGCCATTATTGCTGATCAGGCTGGTGTTTATCTCTGGTTTTCTTGGCATGAAACGGTTCAGAATATAAATTTCTATTTCCCCTTGGCTGGGATGCCGGTTCATTCCAGATCTATCCCTTGCTCATGCCCATTTATACTCCCGGACAGAGAGAGGTAAGTTGGGGTGAAGTGGCTTGCCCAAGGACACAACATTTTGCCAGCGGCAGGATTTGAACCCCCGACCCTCTGATCATGAGTCACCAGAGCTACTATTAGGCCACACCCCCTTTCATTAATGATAGATAATCAGATATATGAAAAATCTGACTCAATGCGGTAACCCAAAGCAATTTCTCCATACCTTAACATTAGAAACTTATTTTAAAAAGCCCATACAGAAGCACACGTACTTGTACCATCCAAGTTTAGCATAGCAAGGTTTGAATCAGGCTGATTTGGAATGTTGAAGGAAAAAATATCAAACCAAATTTATATTCCCATGCCCCCAGTTGTTGAGCCGAATACTAACTCCTTGCAAGTCACAAAGTACATGTATATAAACATCAATGTGCAGCTCATTGCTACCTTGATGCAACTTGTAATTTGACTTAAATGATTGACCTGTCATTGATCTAACTTATAATTTACACCTATCATATCGCCAGCCTAATCAGCCGCAACACAGACCTGTACCCGGGTATCAGATCAGGCAGAGGACAAGCAGCCACCAGTCCACCGAGTCTGCCTCTCGTCTTGACAGCGATGACCAGTCTTCCCCCGCAACGGAATGGTCCACCAAGCAGAATGCTGCTACATCCAGCTTCCTGATGGCAAATCCCACTCCCGCCGATTTTTCGACCACTCGGGTTGCAACCAATGCTGTCTTTGATGCCAAAGCTCTGCTCAGGTCGTATCCAACAGATGCCCTGAACTCTTTTTTCACCATAAAGAATGCCGCTCGTTCCTCCCATTACATGCTGTGCGACACTCTGGAACTGCACATTGAGGCTAGAGACCAGCACAATCACGTCAAACAACATGGCGGTGATTATTTCTGGGTGAGCTTTCAAATCTTGTGGGTGCAACGAAGTAAATAAATTCCCATACACAACAGTGATAAATCCCAATACTTCAAAATTCTTTTTAAAATACTCAGAACTCTCACAGGTGTTCAGGCTGCACAGAAAAATTTGGCTGCACAGAAAAATTTGTCAACTTGTCGTCTTTCATTTTCCTTTCAGTTTTTGGTGGGTTGACCGATGACTTTTTTGAGAAATTCTCACCCAAAGAAGATGACCCCTTAAATGAATGATAGTTTGTTGCACCCTGTAAGACACTTGTAAAATTGAAGATGTCATCTTTTTGTGGTTGGACAAGCCATCTTGTTGGACAAACAAGAAAAGAAAAAAAAAAAAAAAAAGGTAGGATTTCATGGGACCCCTAGAACACTGTTTTGATGCTTTTTCAAGTCAACTTGGCTAGATATTTATAACTCTATTAATATTTATTCCTTCACGAAATGGACCATTCCTCAAAAGTGCACGGTCACCAAATATTGGAAGAAACCTTTTATATTTGCACATAGATGAGACAAAGGAGAAGATGATCAATTTAAAGGTATAGTTCATCATTTGTAATTTGTGCATTTTGTTTGTTTGAAGCAACAAAAGTGCCAAAACCTAAAAGAGGATGCTGAACAACTGACCTGATGAAGTTTCAGCTCAGCTTCAGCTGTATATTTTGAGACAAAACAACATTCAGGGGTCTTGATTTCAAATCAAAAGTTGCTGAATCATGTTTTGAATTGGGCCTGAATTCAGCGTCTGAGACACGTTCTCACTGAGCCGATTGCAGCTACGAGATATCGCCCACTGATCCGACGAATTATAGCAACTGCGCACGTGTGCATCATGTCAACGCTTGCGCAAGCTTCGCCGAATAAAAAAACGAACTACTAACGGAATTTCATTGGAAAGGCCTTCTTTCGTTGATTTTTCCAAAATGACAGCTTGCCAGGAAGAATAATTTCACAGGGAGATTAGTTCCCTTACTATCTTTCAACCAAGTATGTTCAACAATAATTACGTCAGTTACTTTTTGGATAGTTGCAAATGATGGACTGTAGCTTTAAGAGAAACACTGGAATGATAATACACGTCAGCCTGAGTTGGATTTCACTGAAAATCCTCAGTTCATTTTATATTTTAATACATTTTTGCAAAAGAAGTTTAAAGCCAGAGTCCATCATGTGCAGCTATCCAAAAAGTAACTGGTGTAATTATTGTTGAAAAACATACTTGGTTGAAAGATAGTAAGGGGACTAAACTCCCTGTGAAATTATTCTTTCTGGTAAGCTGTCAATTTGAAGAAATTAACGAAAGAAGGCCTTTCCAACGGAGCGTCTTAAGAAGCACCATTGGAAAATCCTGTTTGCTGTTCATTTTTTTTATTCAGCGAAACGCGCACTAGCGTTAACACAAAGCACACGCGCGCATGGTTGCTTTAATTCGTTGGATCAGTGCGCGACATCGCGTAGCTGCAATTGGCTAGTGAGAACTTGTCTCGGTTTTAAATTTAGGCCCAATCAAAACATGATTCAGCAACTTTTGATTTGAAATCGAGATCCTAGAATGTTGTTTTTCTCGAAATATACAGTTGAAGCTGAGCCGAAACTTCAACAGGTTAGTTGTTCAACACCCTTCTTTAGATTTTGAACACTTTTGTTGCTTCAAACCGAACGAACAAAATGCACAAATTACAAATGATGGACTATACCTTTAAAAGTGTAATCCCTGATTACAAATCACACTTCAGGCAAAGCAACTGATCTAGCAATTCAGACTGAGTGACCCTTCAGTAGTGAGTTGCTGCAATCTTTGATGGCATGTGATTCTGTTTCTGTACTAATGCCCACAATTTTGCAATTACTTTGATGATGAGTACTTTAACTAGATCTCATGCTCATGATGTCCTTTTCGCTTATACTCATGCTGCACTAGGTAAAAATCTTCAACCTCGCCTCCCATTCCAGCCAGCCGGCCGACGAAATTATCGATCACGGGAACGGCACCTACACGGCCCGTTTTCTCTTGCACTGGACCGGTGTCGTCAGCATGAAAGTTCTCCTCGTTGCGTCAAGCGAGTACGCTGCGCTGCTCGGCGAGCTGCGGGAGGCCGCCCCAGCTCGCTTCGCCTACAACGGAAAATTCAAGATTGGGAACTGGACAGAAATTATGCCATGCCACATCACCAAGGAGATGTACCTGGGATTCTTGGAGCCGGAAAGGTCGAGGGGATTCTGTGATTTCTCGGACAGGCGACTCGGCTATCCGTGGTTTTGTCTGAAACCGCGGAATCTACCCTGCAGTTCGTTTGTGGAGCACATGGGGTCGTTGACGCGGAGTCGCGAATACAACACGCTTTTGTTTCAGGGAAAGCAAGAGTCCTTATCTCACAGGTTTGTAGCATTTTTCTCGAGATTTTTGATTTGAAAATGTTATTGACTCTAAGAAATTCATAGGGTGCCGTGCAGTTTACTTGTCAAAATAGCACAAAAAGTCATTGATACACAAAGTTCATGTACTGTGCAGAATAAGCTTCTGAAGTCATGTTCAGCCAGGCTTATTTCACTACATGTAACTCAATTCAATACCAAGGTCAAGAAAATCAAAACAATTTCAAAATGCCAAGGCTCAAATTATTAATTGTTACTTTGAAGACCTACTGGCCAATTACACAGAACCGAAGTGGATGACAATGGAATCGTTTTCGTAGAGCAGGTTACACACAGTGGTTATTTGATCCATTCTGTTTTAAATATTGACTGAAATGTTTCCCTCCTAGGTTTGCTAATATCAAACAGATTGGAACAACCACCATTGAAGTGAAGAATTTGGGTATGTATACTGTGAGCTCTGGATACTGAGTAATTACATTGGAAGACTAAACTATGCTCTTCATTAACTCTTATTAAATTTGATAAAACTGTTAATGTGGAAGCAGCATTCGCTTGTACCCACTGCCCTGCAAACAGGGCGCTGGGATACGCTGATGAGCTTCACAGAATCTTGTGAAGGAAGTGGCCTATGACCTATGTATAAAGCATCTGGCTGCAGCTGTTTAAGACCGCAGTTAGCCAATTCGCGCAAATGCTATCCGAAAAATTTCCCACATAAATGCGCACATTCCATACCGGATGTGATTTCTGTTTCATTGCAGACCATGTGGACAAATTTTGAGTGTCGCATTATATGCAATCTGACCCATCGTGAATTCCAAACGGAGCAATGAGCAAGTGACTAGAATTGAAAATTTACAAAACAGATACGTTTTACAGATTTTCCCACATTATTACGCTTTTCAACGAAATAAAGCATTTATGAATGGGAATAAAAGAGTGACAACTCAGTCTTCAACGGCCGTTTCAAACCTTGCCGAGTCGTAGCCATGATGACTTGCAGGTCACAGGTAACCAAAATCTATCTAATCAGAGTGTGAATTCATCAGCGTATCCCAGCGTCCTGTTTGCAAAGCGGGGGTTCGAGCGAACAAGCAGCATACCTAAGGCTGTTTAAAAGTCCAGGAGATGGTGGACGGAGAACTCTGAAAAAAAAAAAATCACATTTGCTTATATTTCCTGAATGTCTTTTTGTTCAGGTTTTACAAAAAACTGAAATTTTAAATTTTCAACTGAAAGTTTAAATACAAAAAACTGTCAATTTTATGTATTTGAAATTTATTATTTTACCAGATGTATATATGGGTGGGTAAGCACAAACGAAAGACAAGAATGAGAAGTATCATTCATAATGTGACATGGAGCTGATGCTTTGCCATTTAATCTTTCTGAAAATAAAATGGATGTCAACAAAAAACATGTAGAGGATGATGTGTAAAATAAAATGAGTTTTCATTTTGAGAGAATCTTCAACTGAGCAACTTAAGATGTTGACAATATTTTCACTGATTACTTTTCCTTCCCAGGAAACAGGAAAGAGATGACGAGCCTTTGCATAGACAAACCACTCCCCGTCTGTGTCCCTGGTGTTCCTCCTAGACCCCCGAAATCTGTTGCCGGTTTCTACCATCAGACATCTTGGCATTCCCTCGTCTGCTCGGCTAGAGATTTTAAGTCCAAGGAAGCCCTGAGATGCCTCCAGGGGCGAAGTCTGTTCTTCTACGGAGACTCCACATTGCGTCAGTGGTTTGAATACCTGACTCGCCGCTTAGGGCGCACAATGAGGGAGAAGCGCCTGACGACTAGTCCAATCGTCGGACCACGCTACGCTTACGACAAGGCTCACAACATCTCAATGTTGTTCCGCATCCACGGGTTTCCGATCCGCAACAGGTGGCTCAAAGTGAAAGACGTCGCGTATGCAGCTAACGAAATCGATAACCTTCCCGGTGGGCCCAACACCGTTATCGTCATGTCGCTTTGGGCCCACTTCACTCCCACCACCCTCCAGTTTTACCGGGACCGGTGGAGGGCCATCAAGGGTGCCTTGCAGAGGCTGCGAGCCCGGGCCCCTGGTACGCTTGTTCTCATCAAGTCAGCCAACACTAGGGAGCCGCGAAGCCCGGACATGAGTAACTGGTATGGCATGGAGCTGGATAAGGTCATGAGAGAGGAGTTATCTGGAGAGCCAGGCGTGACCATCATTGATGTGTGGGACATGACGTTGAGTCACTCCACGGGCTATCGCGCCCATCCCCTGGAAGTCATCATCTCCCAAGAAATCAAGATGCTTCTAAGTTTTGTTTGTCCTGTCCCATGAAATGTTTAGTCTGTTAACCATAACGCAGCTAAATACTTCAAAATCTACCAAGAGGTTTTAAAGGATTTTCTAGGATTTGAGAAGGCAGAGCCCAGACATTACACAGTGTACATGTACATGTATTAATTAATATGGGGATTGATGCCCCTTGAAATTGTTGGTGTTCGATGTAGACTGTTCCATTGTTTTTTTTTGCACAGTGGGAAATTCAGGAAGGCTCCTAAAAAAATGCCTGTGGAGTTTAGTTTAATGGTTCTCGAGTTGTCATGTAAAGATGCTACACATGTGTTAAAAGGTAGAGTAAACCATTTGCAGCTATCCAAAATGTGAGCGACCAAAATACTGTTAAAATGGTTTAAAGATAGTAAGTAATAACACTAAATTTCTTGTGAAAGCACTCGTTGTGGCATGCTGTAATTCTGAAGAAAACAATAAAAGGTCATTTCCAAAGATGTGTCAAGTGACCCTTTTTTTAAAATTTCAGTGAATACCGCCCGAATTTACCTCAGGAGGTATGCTCACGTCAATGGCGTGGCCGATCGGTACATTGGTTCACGCACGTGGTTAAAAAACAAATGCTGATTTAGGGATTGAGAGAAAGTGCAAATCAAAATATGACTTGGCAGGTTTGGATCCAGAATATTGAGTTTACATTCTGTTTCTACAGAGCCAACAATTCAGGTTAGTTGTTAAGTACCCGTCTTTAGATTTTGAGCACTTTTGATGTTTCAAACAAAAAGAGTGCACAAATTACTCATGGTCTGCTCTACCTTTAAATGTGAAAACCAGTTTATTTATTATGCATATTCGTTTTTAAGAAGTCTTTTCAACCATTTTTGTTATGTGCAATCCTGTTCTGTATTCACATGGTACATGAAGTAAGATTTTTACCTTTCAAACAAGTTAAAAGCTCCAATTAATGGGGAGAGAATTTATTTGAAACATGTGTATAGTAATATATATACTGGAGTTCCCTACCTGACAAGCATATGCTTTTAGGGACTCCATCCACATTTATTGTATCTATTTATATTTATTATACAACTTAATATATGTGGAAAATATGAATGAGTGAATGAATGAAAAAGTTTATCCAGCAGGTTATAGGGTCAAATTTGCAATGTATGTAGCTCTTTTAAAAAACAATTAACAGCAACAGTATTTCATCTTATAGATCAAAGATGGCCTTTGTTTTATACATTTGTATATTGGTTACGTCAGTGATGACTTTTAAACCTCTATGATTAATGTGGAATTTATTTGTATGTTTAATTTGTTTTGTACATTGTTAGGGGCGGATCCAGGTTTGGTGGGGGGGGGGGAGGGGGAAAGTTGTCAGGGGTTTTGCGGGAGTCTGGTATTGTTCGGTTTTAGGGTGCGACCTGATCACCCTTTTAAAATGGTAAGAATTAATCTTCTTTATTTTTCTTTCGGTCTTCCTTTTTTTTTCCGGACAAGAATGCTCCACAGGTTTTTCTTCTCAATGGTTTATGATACAAACTTGTAAGGCCAATTAAAAAAAAAACACAGTTGATCGTCCCCACCTGCATCCTTTTTGAAGCAGCATCCTTTTTTTTTCTCACTTCAAAAAGCTAACTTTTCTTGTATTTCACTTTAATGCAATACATAGAACATGTTTGACATGAATATTTAGACTCTACTTACTCTTAGAATCTAATTAAAAGCTGGCGGTCATGTTGAACCGGAGTTGGCGGCCATTATGAATTTAAATACTTGGCAGTCATCTGGGGGGGGGGGGGGGGGGAGAGAAGGCCCTCATCCTCCTCTTTGAAAAACACAGACGATCAACTGGTTTTTTTTTTAAAAACTTGCCCTCACTTCAAACCAACATCATCCCTGATCCAAAGGTGTGCATATTACTCTGACGCCATGATGACCGTCATCAGACCAGAAGTTATTGTAGGGAGCATTTGAAAAATGATCAGTTTTCGTTTTTTCTTTAAACATCAAATCCCTCATTTGATCCGTGTCATTTGATCAAATGCTGTGATGTCAAACCGGACGTTAAGGTTTGTTAATAGATGCACTTAAACCGTCATTATAATTTTCATTTCATCTATACATGTAATTCATTATAATGAAAGACAATTGCACAGTGGGCTTACAGTAACATGTTTCACTGTTTGAAGCCGCTTTTTGAAAGGATGAAATATCACTTCTTTTACATTATTGGCATTTTCTCAGCAACCCAATGTGCTGTTTTCATGGGTTTTTTTTCAGTGTTTGAAAGAAAAAGCTCTCAGCTTCAATCTGATATCCAAATCATAAATTTTCACCTATCACGTTTTTGGAAAAAGGCAACTGTTTCAGGGTTGCATTGTTGTTGGGTCACCCTGTATATCGACATGTGTATTTGTATGCATGAGAACAAGTACATATGTATACAGAGTATCTTACCTTTCAAATACAAATTTAAATGATTTATTATTAAATTGCCTTAGAATGCAGAAGAAATCATCGTAGATTAAAAAAAAAAAGGGGGGGTGGAGGCATGCCACCGGACATCCCCCCCATAGAAGGGCACACCTTCAGTCAAATATCAGGCCCCCCCTTTTCATGAAATATAGATCCGCCCCTGGTCTCACCGAAAATGCTTCTTAGCAGGATTTTAATGTCCAAAACGCTCGGTTTACGAAAAAGGAAAATCTCCTCGGCAGTTGTGGTTCTTGCCTCAACAACACTTCTCCAAGCAGTGGCGACTTCCTATTATGTGCACTGTTTCCCAAAACGTAAAAATTAACAAGCAAACATTGACATTCTAAAGTAGAATATTTTCACCAAGTTTAGTTCACAATTTGTTTTCTCCCTTTTTTGTGTATGTATTTTCTTCCTTGCATTTTATGTGAGGTTTTACTTGTAGTCATACATGTCATAAGAATTGCGCACCGGCTGACGCTGTACGTCATTGTACGTGGTGCGTGTATATAATGTTGTGGGCTGTCAGCGCGTGCACGCTGAAACCGCCCGGTTCAGCACTATACGCACATGACTAAAATTAAATCCATTTTCAGTCACTTAATGAAATTTTATGAAAGCACATTATGGTATTCGATAACAGACATGCTTGCATTAGGCCAAAAAAAAAAAAAGTCTCCGGTTTCTGGTATGCGCGCGCGTCGCCGTAGCCATGCGCGTCGGCAAAATGAAAAAGTTTTTTTTTTAATGAAAGATGATGTCTCAAAACCGCCAAACTCACTGGTTTGACTGGAATCCTGCTGCTGCACAATTTTAACGTGTTTTTAGATTGGGTTATGGTCGAGAATAAGCCTTATGTGGCCTCTCTGGACTCCCATATATTTGCACTAAGTTTAGTCAGGCACCATTTGCAGTCATCAGCCGACATTTGAAGCAAAAAAAATCAGTTAAAAAAAAAAAAAAAGCCGCGTCGCCGCACCACTTTTTGGGCAAGCTCCATACCAGAAACCGGAGACTTTTTTTTTTTTGGCCTTATCTCCCATGAAATAGAAAGGAAATACATGTATACCTGTAAACAACACATCGGAAGTTACTGGTTAGTATCATATGCCAGCAGCCGAAAATCGTTTTAACAACGACCGTTCATTGCATTCTTTTGTGGATCCCATAGTATTCGTTAAAGCGACGTTCCACTGTACAAATGTACTTGTTTTGGCTGCATACAAAGAGTGTTTTTATTACACCTCATAGGCCTACATAAAATTATGTATAACCAAGCGCACATTTTGTATTGGCTTATTCATATTCAAACTCGGGGACATAAAATTTGATGTAGCCATCTCGAACGCGCAACGCACACTAAAGTACAAGAAAAGTAGTATACCTCATTTTTTGCAAATGTAGCGACCGCAGGTACATCGGATGACACGATTGCAAGGGGCCTATGTTTAGACAGACAAACGTTATATAAACGTGTTACTGTTGGATAACTCAGATTTTTGTTAACGTTCTTAGTCTCGTCTTAATGAACCTTAATATGTTTGAGATGTGTGTAAGAAACAAAGAACACGTACAACATGAACGAGAGAGAAGTGTGAATTTTTTGGACCATTGGATGTTGCCGATTTTGACGACCTACAAATCAGCCAACGACGGTCTCTGGCCAGTGGCGTCACCAGACTTTTCAGTCTGGGGGGGCACAGGGGGGGCACCAGCATTTGATGGGGGGGCACTTAGGTGGATACGGATCGCCGTCCTGGGGGAGGGGTCTAAGGGGAGGGGGTGCCCCCCTCCCCTTTGGAAAATTTTCGCATACGGAGGATGGGCTAGATGCAAAATGGTGCCACATTTGATGCTAAATTCGATCTGAAGATATCTCCAGAAATTGCTATTTTCGAGGTAATGATTTTAACAACGCGCAGAATTTTTTTTTACCAACCCAAATCTCAGATGGGGGGGCACTCGTGGGGGCACTAGGTTTTCCAGGGGGGCACGTGCCCCCCCTGGCCCCCCCTTGGCGACGCCACTGTCCCTGGCCAAGTAATGTCACACTATACTTCTCCTCAAACCATAATGTTTAACTTATAAAATATGAGCTGGGATGGACATGCACCCTTGTCTAGTACCATTTGACTTCGCCACCAGGTGTCAAATCGAAAGTGTCGTGTTACCCCTTGTCATTTTTCAAAGGTGCATTCGGGTTCTCATGTAAGATCTGAAGAATGTGCTCATCAGTGAATATGAGACGTGCGTGGCCGAGTTTGATTTCACACTAGAATATCTTCAATTGCTTTTAATGCAAGTACTTACTCACCATGAAATTAATTCTTAAATGCAGTGTCATGGCTGTGGACCCTAGGATTAGAGTTGTCAAATATTTTAATCCCACTGTCAAAGCAAGAAAGCTTATTTGTTTATGTCACTGGATTTTCAGAGACGAGTGATGTTTCTTAAGGGTCATTCCCAGGATAACAAATTATTGAAAAATCCGTTGAAAAATATACGAGTTAGAGTGGCACATGCACTTAAATGACTGACTTTCAAGGGGCATGGTGCGAATGCCTATGAACTCGGAGGAACAAAGCCGAACCATTTGAAATATCTCCTTCTTACGATAAATGCTTTCTTTGATATACATTTATGTGGTGTGAATTTATTTAGAAACTAGAAACTGAAGAGAATAGCAATGAAAAGCAACAGAAAACAAAATTGTAGAGATGACTTCGTGTTCTGTGGTATATTAGGCCTACATGTGAATTGGCTGTAATAATATGGTTGTCTAGACATTTGAATTTGATACAAAGGTCAACACATTTGAGATACAATCTGCAAATGTTAAAAATAAGTTTACAGTTTGAAATATGTTAAATGAGGTAGCCTAGTTTTTTTTTAGTGAGCATTCAAGAAAATTACCTAATTGGTTATAAATATGCATGTACATACTGGTTAAAGCATTGACGTCATAACTTACGTAGCCTATGCATTCAAGGTGAATTGTCTTTCTTGCCTGCAAAGTTTGTCAACAAAAGTGCGTGCAGTGTTGAGTAGGGGTACGGGATTTTCCCTGTTACAAAATTATTAGCATATAATTAGCATATACCAGACAGCTACAAATAATTAGCATATACCTTCATTTGCATGTGACATGTGCAGAGTGTAGTTATCCGCTGGTGACTTAGTGCCCAAATAATCGTAGAATTTGGATATTATATGTTCCAAGTGCGTGTACCTATTTCGCACGTGCGACTGCCATTTGAATATGCATTACAAGCGACTCAAGGTGTGTGCTATGTAGGAAGGACGGCAGTGACTGGATCCACGTCCTGAACGCCGCTCGGGGAGATTTAGAGTTATTCAATCGGAAGTTTTGAGTTATTCAAAAGGGAATAGTTAAAATTGTATAAATAACTTTAGACTTATCTGGAAATAACTTGAGAGTTATTTGATCAGGAAATAAGTTTGGAATTTTTAAGATTGGAAACTCCAAAATCAGGAAAGATACCCTCTTGTTTTTGAATTGCAACTCAATCTTTTGAAACATAATTAAATCTTAGTAATTCATGTTTATCCTAAGTACTGGTTTCTATCTTCAATTTAATTTGTGTTCTGTCCAAGTGCATGATCCAATTTAAGTGCAGAACGGTCCTATCCAACCTCGTTCAAAGGGTATCGAGCAGTACGCTCCCACAACTACCCGCTGTCTCACCCTGGTAAGTTATTTGCATATCCACAATTTTTGGATACGTATGCAAATGAGGAATAGTGCTGCCTGTGCTTTACATCAGCGTTTGGTTTGTATGTGGTGTCTGGGGGTAAAAACAGAATCAATTCGTCGCGGCATGAGTTACGAAAACCGTTTTTATTTCAAAGTAAAATCATTACAATGAACGTGAAAACACGCAATACACGTTAAAATAACAACACCAAGTACACGATATCAATCCATTACCTGCTACTTACGCTATCAAATCAGGATACAGGAAGCAAGTTCCCATCCCAGGGCTTACTATGGGAAACGAGGTTGAAAATATAGTAAGCCCTGAGGACGAGGTTGGGACCTACCACACACACACAGTGGCAACACTGCTCAGAACTGGGATTCCTTTTACAAAGTGGCGTCGTAGACCCGGAATACGAAGTATTTACCTTCTAGGCCTAATAATGGATTTCTGCAATGTCTATTTATATTCCGCAACTCCTTACATATGCATCTTAATTTGCCGATATGTGAATGGAAGTATGGCAAATTATAATATACAAATATTGAGTGGCTCAGCGTGGAATGGGAGGAATATTATCGCAAGGTAAAATCTGGACTTTTCCATTTCAAGAGGCGAAGCCGAGTGAACTGGAAAAGTCCAGATTTTACCGAGCGATAATATTCCTCCCATTTCACAATTTAAAGCCACTCAATATTTGTTTTATATAACTGACATATAGATCCTTGTCATTTGATATATTTGAACTTTTTTTCAACACAAAACTGGAGGAAAATGTATTTCTCTCTTCCAAACCACCCTTTCACGAAAATGTTTGTACCCAACGCTGTAGCGCTGGCTCTTTGGAACAATACGCGCTACGCGCAACGCTGAACGCGCACACCAGCATGCATTTGCACACAAATACCGCGTCATGATCCTAACTGTTGAATAGTATACAAATATTGAATGCTTCGAATGGTGTAGTAAAACTAGCCTCCCAAGGTGATCCATGGACATTCTATTTTCCCGAGGCGAAGCCGAGGGAAAATAGAATGGTCCATGGATCACCGAGGGAGGCTAGATTTACTTCACCACGAGATAAAAAGCATTGAATATTTGTTTTACAACACTTCACCCACAGATTCTGCTTGGTTTTAATATTTTAAATTATTTAAATCTGAACACAGTTGAATAAACTTCAATTTCAATACAAAATTGGTGGAAAATGTATTTCTCTCTTCCAAACTACCCCTTCCCGAAATGTTTGAACCCAACTCTGCGGCGCGCTCTCTTTAGAACAAAACGCGCTACGCGCAACGCGCAACGCGCACACCAGCATGCATTTGCACACAAATACCGCGCCGTGGTATAGTACTTTGGTTGCTAATGGTATAGTACTTTGGTTGCTACGGGCATAGTACTTTTGGCCGTGCACAGAAAGATAGCAAAAATAGAAAGTATCATGTGACACGCTCTCGGCCAATCAAGACACAGAATCTGCGGGTGAGGTGTTATAATATTTCCCATTCCCCATGGGCGGATAGTACTTTTTGAGCCGCGGCATGAATGGGAGCAACAACGAATGCCACGTGATGTGAGTTCCACCAATCAAATGACAAGGATCTGTATGTCGGTTATATAATTTGGGATATTGTGTGCTTATTTATGCGCTCCAGAAAGAGTATTTGGGAAAATGAACAATAACTTTTACTCTACTAAAGATTTAAAGGTTGGAGTTGTACACATTATTCATTTTTGGATATTTGCAAACGTGTGCTGGCTATACGCGATGTCACGCACTGAACTGACGAGTAACTTTGACGAGTAATAGCAACCGCGCGCGCGTGTGCGTCGGGTCAACGCTTCCGCGCACTCATTCACGGCTTCGCCGAATTAAAAACGAACTCAAACGGACATTTCCAAGAACGCATCGTTGGAAAAGGCCTTCTTTCTTGTTATTTTGCAAAATGACTAGCTGCAAATGATGGACTCTACCTTTAATAGTTCAAATTTCAGATGACACCGTCACGATCAACAAGTTATAAATGTAGTCTCCGCTCCATTCGCTCTGCGCTCTCGCCGCTCGCCAAGGGTAATATACTAAAAAAAACCTTGTCGAATGGCTAAGAGACAAGCTTAAGATCGTTGAGACTTGACTTGGGCCTGTGCCATATCTGCCCACGCCGCATACGACCTGCGTCAATCACTGACGGATAATGATATCCTGCGCCGAGAAATCTTATCGCCTGTCCGCGAGGGTCATTGACATCTTCTAAAAACCAACACCTTGTAATAGGGCTGTAATACGAAGTCGAGTTATGAAAGGGACAAAGAACGATATTTTGGCATTCTAAAATGGTGTATCACTTTAATGCCTCGAAGCCACAACTATATGCTTTCCCGTCCCCGAGAGGGGTAAAAAAAGAAAGTAGTCCATGAAAAACACAACAAAGAATCGTTTCTTAAATTAGGGTAAATTTTTAAGAGTACATGCATACTTTGTACAAGTTTAAACGCGAAACCCTTCTTTACTTAAAAAAGTGATTCTTGTTAGTTTTGGGTGGGGGAGGGATTGGAAATTTGCTTGAAGGATGTCTGCATTTAAATAAATTCTACAAACCCAGGCCCCAGCCCTATATCCGTCGGCAACTTCAGGAAATTTCTAAGGCACATTGAAAAAAATCTAAAGGCTTAAAGGTAGCTTGAATAATAAAAACCCCTTTCAATATTTACTTTAACTGATAACCCGAAACGATAGCCTGATGTATTCAATGTGAACACTATAAAACCGAGCAGACGACTTTTGGCCCAAATCTTCAACCAACAACTTTTTGGAGGGCGCGACGAATTTGCACCTGGCGAAAATTCTTCCGTTCCTATTGTTATGCAAATTAGAAACCGCACGCGCACGCACGGCTTGTGCATGCTTGTGCCACATTAAACTTTTGACGGGAATGCCGTGCACGAGATGCGAAACGGTTGAGGACGTTCAAGTTCAGTGGCTGAGAAGGGCGATAAAATGACCGTTGTTTTCACCTCGAATCTTCGTTTCTATCTATTCTGAAACAGAAACACTTTCTAGGACAAACTTGGACACAAACCTGCGACATAGTTGCCATGCCGGAGCTACATTTAGGGAGAAACTTTTGCAGCCTTGCAGAACTTTATCATGCCGCTGGTGCGCCTACTTCAAACAACGTCGCCATCTTGGATTTTTACCAAACGTGTATGCAGTAGACTGAAATTTGTTTCTGCAACCATGAGAGGGGGAACTTTCAGCACTTAGTTATCCTGGGCTTTCCAAGAAGGTCACTGGATTTAAATAAAAGGACAACGACGGGCGAGCCAGTGATGGAATGTGCTTTGGTGAGTTGTTAAACATGTTTTAATTATTTTTTTCCATTTAGAAAACTTTCCGATATAATTGGCATAGTTACTCACCTTAAGAAAGTAACAGCAGATTTAATTTTTTTTCTGCTTCATGGCCCTGAAAGAGTTTGTTTAAGGGAAGTCCGAGAACCATTTGGTTGACAGCTGACGCATGCCCAACTGTCGACTTCCGTAAAAATAGCAACAGCGAAAATATATAGAGGGTACTAGTAGTAGTATTATTACTCGGTTATTTAGTAGACCTAAGCCGTTTCCCGTAGACATAACCGTTGTCATATCCTGCGACTCCCACGTAGATTATTTGACTCCAAAATAAAATCTGTCAAAATTAACCTGAATTCACGGTAGTCTTTTCTTTGGTACGTATAAACTTAGCGTGGAGGGGGAACTTAACCTACCCCCCCCCCATAGGCCTTTTTGCTAGGATGCAACCTTAATCCTGCTAAATCATCCAACTGCCTCCATATAAAAATTGCATAGGCCTACAGCCTCAATCCTGCCAAATCCGCCGTTATTTCTTGAATGACATCCTGAAGCAGTACGGAGGATTTCAAATATAATGCATGCCTAAATTTATGTACAGCTGAGCATAAAAAACACAAGGTCTGGCCCAAGAAGACCTTGACACAGTGCATCTTCCAAAATAAGCCGCTAATTTTTGCCATATAGCCTGAATCCTGCAAAAACCTCCATTTTGCCAAGGGGATTTTAGAGGATTTGGGAAGGTTAGGGTTAAATTAATCACACCAGCACAGCGTTCCTTTGGACTTAATTCCGCACGAGCTCGCAATGGGCACGGGCTTTATTCAGACTGTAGTAATTTCCAGTGATAACAACTTTTGATCTGCAAAATATACTAACATCCATCAAACTAAACTGTCTAAAATAATAAATACATGCATTTAAAAAAAAACCCAGCAGACTGCGTAATTCTCTAATAGGCACATTCATGTTCAATGGCACACACTCCAATCATAGTAAATTCAGAGTGCGTTTACCAACTTTACCTTAAACCCAAACATTCCATTTCTCTTGCCGACACCTGCTGAATAAATGTTAGATTGTAAGTAGCTACATTGAAAACGAAAATAAAAAACACCTTACAATAGCCGTACACATTTTTTATAGGTCACAACGATTTCTTGTCACATTCAAGCTTTGAAGATAGTATCAATGGTACTTAGAGGCTTGTAGATTCTTATCCAGTAATCCAGAAATCTTGCCTTTTTCCTTGTTTCCATGCTTGTGTTTGTTTCTCACTTGTTTGTAATATTCATTCTCACATTTTTTTCATTGGATGATTTAATAGAATCGAAACAGACCCTCTACAAAAGTAAATTCCGAAAGGGCTAATTTACTACTGAATACAAATTCTGATCTGACTAATTTACTGCTGAAGACTGTCTTTTTTTTCTCTCGTATTTGGATTTTAAAAACTCTATCAAATTCTCTATAAATTATATACATGGGAAATAAAATGTGTACAATCTAAGACCTCAGTCCACTTTTATATTTAAAAGTGCAAGTTTTTTTACGAATTATATCCGTCTTTAATTAACTTTGCCCTCCAATAAAAAAGTGTAAAATACGATTTTTACATTTATGGAATGCTAAAATAAAGAAACGAATACATGTAGGGCCTACGAACAAAATCCACGGGTACATCTATTTCATACCCAGTTTTGGAGTTTTAGAGAAAAAAGCCTGAAAACTCAAACAAGTATTGAATTAACTTATAAATTTATGGAGTAATTGAAATGCGAATTCTGGTTTAAGTTATGCCGACATATCACACTGTTTTAGATTTAGTGGTAACAATACTATAACATATTGCCTTTTTACCCCGACTTGCAAGACATGTTTAGGAATGAGCAAGCTTATACTTATAGCGACAGATAACACATTCCAAAAAATCCACAAAATATTTGTGATAAGTCTACAAATTTAATGGTATTAAGTAGCATATAGCTCAGCTATTTAAATGTTGTGCACCTTTCTTGGATACTATAGTGATACACAAAGCTAACACAAATTCTGTCTGTAATCCCTGCACAGGGTTTTATAATATGCGCTTAATCAGAGCAAATAATTACAGAAAATCACCAGTTGTGCGCGACTTTACTTTTTGTGATAGAGTTCGCAGTTAGGTATATCACGTGCTTCATTTGGTATGATGACTCTGAGTTATCAGGATCATGTGTCATTTCATTGTAGAGGTAAGATTTATTGTACAAATGCGATGTATTAATCGCGTTAAATTTAAGACCCCAATGGTATGTCAAAGCACAATCAGCAGCAGTTGTCAAACTATCTCCAACATGAACACCATGTTAACAAATTCCAGTTAGCATTACGCTAATAACACAGTTAATATTACCACAACTACAGCACAGCCAAAGGGGCGGGCGCACGGGGGATAAGAAAGGGGGGGGGGAGGGTACGAGGGTACACTTACATTTAATATCGCCGGGAATGGAGGCTCAAAGGCTTTATTTATCGAACATATTATCATGAAAGCTACTCCTCTTGTCAGAAAAGGGCCAGGCGCCCTACTCCACTCCCGCTTTTCGCATTTGCCACTACTAGTCGGAAAAGTACCGGTGAGCCCAAACCAAAGTCAAATCCTTCATATATACTAGATGGTTGCGCCACTGACCACCACCACGCCCATCACTGTCAGTGCTTCCTCCATTTCAACAACCACCGCCATCACCTCCACCACCCGACCAAAACCACCACTACCCCCACCATCACCGCCCCACTACCATCACCCGGACAATCACCACCATCTACACCATCATTACAAATTATCACCGCCTGAAACATCGCCCCTCTTTCTTGCAGCAAAAACCACAACCGTTTCTGCAACTGACACTACACCACCCACTCCCCCGTGTCCACAACACCACAGTGGCCACTCCAGTGTACAAGTGTGACCTGATATTAAAAACCACCACTACACCAAGAACGACAACTGTCAAACTGCAACCTGCAAGAAACCTGCTACCATGGCAACAAATTCCTTCATCTCCGTCACCAACGCATGCACTGTTATACCACCACAACTGAGGCAAAAACCCCACCATAAGCGATGATGAATAGTCTATGTCATCTTTCACTCTGTGCCTTTTGAGACACAGCGCCTGAGCTGGTTCTGTCAAAGAAGTTGCACAGCCACATATCCTCGCTTCCACAAACCAAATACCTTGAGTCTTGTCCTCCTCAACCATCTTTAAACCTCACACAATACACTCTCCAGTCCATACAACATCATTCATTCCTGACCAAAAACACGATTAAAGCTGTTAGTTACTTAAATTGTGGATTATTGAGATTCCCATAGTGACATCTGAATAACTGCGTTTACAGTATAATCGCAAAATGTATTCGGATGAATCGTCCAGCTACATTCCGTCTACAGCAAAAAGAAACAAAATTGTCATACTTAATCGAATAAAAGTCAAATACATTAACCTTTAGAAATCTTTGGATGTAATACTTCCTGATAGATTTAGAAAATGAGACTTTAGTTCGTTGTTCCAGAAATATTCACTAATTCTTTACTCATGAAATCCACTTATAGTTACTAGGTGAACCCCCTCCTCTTAAAAAAAGACTCACGGATTTTCATTGGTATTACAACAAAAGTATTTCTTGCCCTCATCCAAATTAGGCTTACTGCTTTGTCCCATTAAGTCAGTGACAGCGCGAATGCCGCACCCACAGTTTTATCTAGTTAGGTGTGCGACCGAAAGAAGTCATTGACAGAAGGTCACATAAACTCGAAAGCTGTCGGATTTACAATAAAGAAACCAAAGCTGACAATTATCTGAGGCTTTCAATGACCGCACACGAACAACAGGTCGGGATGGCAATGTGCCGCCACGAGTAGTCGGTTTCTCCTATCACCCTGGCCCAGGCCATCACCCACGAGTTGGTCTCCCTGCACTCGGTGGTTGTCCCCTCGTCCGACGAAGAAAACCCGTAGCAAGCCTGGTTCTCGTGTAGGCAGGTGGTGTGCCAAAACCACTGGATTTGACTGACTTCCACCTGGCAGTTAAGAAAACGTTGAACACTGAGAAAATGATATTTCCAGCAGGGTTGTTTGATTGAAGTCATTTCATTTAAACCATTTGACTTAAATCATCTGGTTGGCTACACTGTTATCAACTTTCCAGTGAGTGTTGTATGCAACATGTTGATTTATGCATGGATGCAAGGCACGTTACATGTTCCTAACTAGAGAGGGTTTAATGAAGTAGTATCCAGATAGTACACCAACAATTACAATGTATCAGCAAACATCGTTGTTAGAACAGAAGTAACACTTTAACAGATGACATGACAAACGTCCCTTTCATAGTGGGGCCTTCACTCATGTTCAGTGTTCCATAATTAAAAGTGCAGCCCGTGAGACGGTTCATATCTCTCTTCTTTTAAACAAATTTTTTAATTAAAGTTTTTAATTTTTTTTTTTAATGATTTTGTGACAACCCTGATTTGCAGACCTTGACAAGGCTGGACAAAATGTACTTGTTTAATCCCATCAGAAATCAAGATTTTTTTACCTAATTTGCTAACATTGGTCCAAAACAGTAAAATTTTATTGCTAAATATTGCCCTGGGCTGATCGTTTCACACAAATACCCATGCAGATTAACGTTTGGCTTTTATATGTATCCAAAACTATCCTTAAAACCACCGATCCACCATTATCCAACCTCATCATCATCGCATCTCTTGACCTTATTAAGGTCATTAGGCAACTCGGAACTGTTTACAATTGCTTTCCATTAAGTGTCTGTTACCCGAACGTATGATTATTTTGGTTTGATGCCTGTTTATTCTCGGATTGCAATAAACCGTAAACGTCTTGGTCTGCACTGTTTCTGTTGATACTCTCTGGAGAATAATTTGTGAGAGACATTTCAAGCGTGTGAGATGACCAATAAACCACCTGAGCTTCACTTGGTGGTCAGTTTAGATGACTTGTGAACCAATTAGCTGAGTCACAATCTACCTGACAGGAACGTCTGTTGTTTGGATGATTCAAAGTATTAAACAGCAGATTCTTTTTGCAACTGTTCATTTCTAATTAAAAGCGCGTTTGATTAATTTCAATCTCTGCATCGCTATTACCTCCAAAATGTTTGAGGTAGAGTCAGAAACCTACATGCTTTTCAGTACTCACTTCTTCGTTGTAAATATCTGTGGCTGTCTGTACGTGAATCCATTCATTCTTTACTGGGCACGCTCTTAAGGGTGGGCTGTGATCTCTCTGAAAAAGAGGCGGATGATTTCAATCAGTACCAACATGGCTTGTAATGTCATTCATTGTCAACTTGAGTGGGTACACTACAAGCATATTTGGACACAAATGTTTCTTCTTTTTGCTTTCGACCCTGCCTTTCAGTGGCGTAGCCAGGAATTTTTCAGTGGGGGGCGCTGGGGGGCTGGAACATTTCATGGGGGGGGGGGGGGGGCGTCATGTAGATCAATGATAATTTTTTTAGAAACTCAAAATCTCAGTGGGGGGGGGGGACTGGGGGGCGACAAGGTTTCATGGGGGGGGGGGCTGTCCCCCACGCCCCCCGTGGCTAAGCCAATGCTGCCTTTACAATGACAACTTGTCATTGGTTTCTGAAAAACGGTCTTGCTCACCTTGAAAATAGAAAGCGGCGGTTCCGACATGAACTCTGCAGGGTTTCCTTTCCACGCCGAACCGCTGGGTGGTAGGTCGGACATGTGGCTCGGTCTGTCTTGCGCGAAGGATATCCGTAGCACCGCAGCCTCCTCCAAAGACGGGATGGTGAGGAGATCGTAGATGGTCGGTCGCTCCGGAATGTTCCTTAATTCTGGTGGGATATCTAGAATATCAAAAAATGGCTATAAACGGGGGAAAAAACGAAACGAATGGGTTATTTTCCATCCTTCCTCGAATGGGCCAGCTATTATTGAGGCAGAATATTACTTATGTCATAATTGTTCAATCGAACATAAACTTTGCTCAATTTATGTCATAATTGAACATAAACTAACATGAGATCTTGGGGGGGGGCCGACCCCCAAGATCTCGGCCATCGAGTGACGAAACATTTTGAAACTCGGTACATGCATAGAGCAACTCATCATAAACATACCCAAGAAATTTCATGACTATAGATGAAAGGGTTTTGGAATTATGGTTAATTAATTATTCATATGTACGAATGGTAATTCTGCTCTGTGTACACGACGTACATGAGAATATTCAGTTTGCGCCGGATTTTTTAAGTTTAAGATACACTTTTGTGTGACTCATCGGGTCCATAACACATTTTACAGAATAGTTCTTTGTATTAACAGCCGGTGTTGAACTGAATTCTATAAAGCCACTTTTTATCAGAGAAACTAGAGGGGGTTTAACTGTGAGATTTTACAGCATGCAATTTACTGGAGTCATGATCAGTTTGGGAGTGCATGGCGCGTCAGAGAATTACTTTTAAGCCATTAACCTGACAGGAGCTCCGGGCAATTATTGTTTAAGCCACAAAGTTGTAACGTCTCGGTTACTGAAGAACAACCTATAAAATCCACCCGAGAAGTCGTAAACCCGTACCTCTTGTTGCTGATGTCTTTCCCTTGTATCCACGCCCGTCTTTCCTAAAATAACTGAAAAGGTAACGACCTAGTGAGGAAAATGTCACAATAATTCCAGGTTCGAGCTAATGACATCTTATTCGTCTTAAGTAGCATGTCATTAATATATTCAATAGAAATAAAGTGTAAAACCTTGCAAAGGACCAAATAGCTTATAACACCTGAAAGTGTGAGGAAAGTGTGAGAGGCCCGAGGGCCAATATCTTTTGAAATGTCAAAGGAAACCGTGGTCACTCTAAACGCAGAGTCATCTTAGGAGAGGAGAAGAGATGTGTTTTAGAGCTGTGACACTACCTGACGCTGATTATAAAATCTATTTTACTTGACGTTCCATGTTTCAAGGGGGAAAATGGAGACCGCCCCCCCCCCTCAAAAAAAATAAGTGTGGTTCAAAATGACAATGAATAAATCAACATCAATAAAAACATAAATTTGATGTTTCTTTAACGCGTCCATATTTGTTGGAACTAACATGAAGCAAACGTAAAATTGTTTCGTTTTCCCCAATAATTAATATGACAGTGATAATTATATGATAAAACATCGATTCTGCCGCATGAAGCACTTTTTGCCTGGCTAGGTCTAGCTCATTTTCCATAATTTTAATATAATAATTTTTATTAATGCCAATCTTTTACACTTCTGGTT
Source organism: Patiria miniata (assembly GCF_015706575.1). Taxonomy (NCBI): domain Eukaryota; kingdom Metazoa; phylum Echinodermata; class Asteroidea; order Valvatida; family Asterinidae; genus Patiria; species Patiria miniata. Next base: position 5,179,918 of record NW_024037054.1, read on the forward strand.
TCTCTTTATAATAGTTATAATGTGATATTGTGTTTATCTGATGTTAGTTCAATTTAAAGAAAGTAGATTTTAAAAAACCGCGTATATTTCACTTTGTACAGCGAGCTTAAAGAAGTTCTTTCTTTGGCTCGACAATGTCCATTATTCTGTTTACTGATGGCTCGGAATGAATGGCATGTCCAATCATTAGCTTATTTATTCAACCTCCTCAGGGGGCCTTGCTTTCTTCTTGTAATAACAATATTAAACAACGGAAGGAATTCAAACCCTTAGTTAATAATTTGGGGGATAAGAAGTAAATGTTACTTTGTGATGTGTAGTGTTTTGTTATCGAAGACATCAAGCTTGGTAATAAGAGTTACTCGATATCAACAACATAGGGTTTTGCTGGTGTTAATGGATAAAACATGAATCACTAATAAACATTTTTACAGCTCGATTTTCAGGACAATTATTGTGACCCCCGAAATTCGTTATCGCATGGTTCTCGTAAGAATAACACAAAAACCCCAGGTTTTAAGGGATGGTTGTGTGGACGTTTATGTTCTATTTTAAAGGCTCTTTCCATTTTATAATCATTTCGTAGTTTTTTAGCCCAATTGGGCGTATTACAGGCCGTAATATCCCGTGGCTGATGATCATAGCTATATATGTGCAGTTAACGCGTCTTGTTCTTGCTTGCTGGATCAGAACTGATTGGTTTAGTTGTTGGGAGGTTGGCTACTTGGAGCGTTTATTACAATCTGTGGATTGAAACAGTTGCTTGTGAATAATGCTTGATTCTCTCATTGTTTGCTCGCTAATTTTGTTGATACTAGTTCATGTATTTTCTATTGAAGTAAACTAAAAAGTCACAGTCGCAATTGTTTAATGTAATATGTACACCGCATCAATTGCATTACTGTTTCTACGACTGCCCCCCCCCCCAAAAAAAAACCCACAATTGAGATCCACTCGGCGATTTTATAATGCGAAGTCGTGGCAAGTATTATAAACAAAACCATTACAAATGTAACTTGAAAATGTTTACCGTAAGGAGTGTTGTGATCAGTACTTTAAGTGAACCGCTAGATAAATACAATTCTTGCAGTTAAATAACATCAATGCCCTATTGCACGGATGGCAAATTAATTTTAACTGCCTAAAAATGACAAAGAACAAGAACCCCAAAAACTTCTTTAAAATCGTGCCCACATTGTATTTTAATATTTCTTCATTAGAAAAACAATAATCGGCGCAGGAATGGTCGGAAATTTGAAAAGTTGTCGGATATGAATATTGACGCCAACTGGTCTCGGAACAGTCGACGGGTGTGCAGAAGCACATTATAATTCAATGTATCATAAAAGCCGACTCCTAAACATCGGCCCCACTTCCAGCTTTGGCGTCCTTTATGGTCCCGGGACCATTTAAAGTTCACAAAGAAAGACTTGAAAGCGTGGCTTACTGCTCTTTGATTCGATGTTTTGGTGGGGGTGAGAAATCTTTATCGAACCAAAATGACCAACATTAGTATGAGCTAAAAGGATTGAGCTAGAAGTGGAAGCCGCGGCCGGAGCGCAGCCGAGAAATTACGTCAATTTTAATAAATGGTACGAAGGCGTCATGATTCATAATGCCCAGATTTTAATATTAAAGTTGCAGCACGAATATTCACATCAGAGGTGCCCATATTCTCTTCACAAAAATCAACAGAGTGTAAAAGTCACTTTGTACCCTTTGGTCTTGTCAATTGGAAGCAAGATAGAATCAATTTTTTAAGGATGTTTGACACATTACCGTCTATAAAAGCGTGAACTATAATTCAGTGATTACAGAGTGATTGCTGTGATAAATGTTTTCAACCGTGCACTTTGAAATAGGATTTCATTGAACGTGATACGTAAGAGATACCAACATTTTCAAAACAAAACTCACAACAATGAAATAAACGAAGAAAAACCCTCACCTATTAGCAAAAGAAAATGACAGCCGTGATAATTCAGTGATTACAGAGTGATTGCTGTGATAAATGTTTTCAACCGTACACTTTTAAATAATTAATGTCAGTTGTTTTCAGAGGATTTCATTGAACGTGATACGTAGGAGATACCAACATTTTCAAAACAAAACTCACAACAATCAAATAAACAGAAAACCCCTTACCTGTTACTAAAAGAAATATGACAGCCGTGGCTCCTTTAGCACGAACATGCATCTTGAACTCCTCTAATGAGAATGACGGTATTCTATGAATCACGGTCCTTATACGCATACCGTGAACAGCCATAAGAAACTGTCCACCACGCACCGGCTATGGCTAACCACTCGCTCCTGGTCGATAATAAAGAGCGCTTAATTCGGTTTCAGTTAGACTGGCACGTGCTGGCAAGCTGGTACGGCGCGTCCATCTATTAATTGGCTGCCCAAGAAGATGCCGCCTATGGTACCGTAGATGCTCGTCATCATTCGGCACAATAGGTAGTAATGAAGAGGCCTTGTGGTTATATACCTCCTCAGCAGAAGCAGACAGAAGGTCATCTTCAAGACGGTCTAACTCGACGTGGGCGGAGAAAGACCTAGCACTCGTCAGAAGAGGGGCAATGCCCTGCTGACGAAATACATGCATCTTATTATTTTATTCGACTTCCAGCTGAACGACCGAAAGAGGCCTTAATTGGATTCTGCGAGCGAGAGCCACACATTGTGATGTTTTACACTTGTCAGTGAGACGGAGCAATTGGATGGAAGTCAGCAAAATAGATGTGGACATCGGTGTTTACTGTATGATCCTATCTATAAATAAATAGATTCGCATTTGTCAATCTGATTGTATAAGTGGATGGTTCTGAAACAGTTTACCATATCAATACGCATGCCTGCTGCTTTTACATAAGTATTGTTTTGTAACCTCTCTCTTATAGATAGAAAGTGTACGGAGCCGTTATCAGTAATTCACACAGGTTAACCACGAAGTTTTCAAGAAAGCATGCCAGGGTACAATAAAGTGAAATAAAATATAAGTCGATAGTTTGAGGGTAATGGACTCTAAGCATGCATTGAGGCTGATTGGTATCAACTTTCTGTTTTGATAGCGCATCCAGCTCACCTCGGGGCAATCTGAATATTATGATCCTCTTAATTACTGTATCCTCGGGGAGTAATCCGTCTAGTTGTATCCAGATAACATCGTTCTCGAAATATCAAGTCGTGCGCTTGTAGATTTGGGGGAACCGTTGACAGGCGTCACATTTCACTGATATTTACGCGAGAGGCTCTACCGAAATGCCTTCATTGCTGTCACCTGTCAATAATGCAAATTAAGGATTTGAGTTGGTGTTTTACCTCAAAAGTACATTGACTGAAAAGAAGCGTTTACAAAAACTTTGAAACTACTTACAGAACGTGCAGAACACTTCCCATCGACCCCACGCAGTTACAAACTTTACAGAAGTTTAATGTCGAAACAACCATGCCCGGTGCATTTCAAGGTTTTAGCTAAATAATTTGAAGATTTTTTTGGTTTAATTTTGTTTCCTTTTTTGGGTTACGTATTTTCATGAACTAGACGGTTTTTTCATACTCACTGTAATAAAAAGAAATAAATAAAAAAACCTTCTCCCGAAAAGACACCCAAACAAACAATATTTTGGTGTTGAAACTTTGCAGTATTAAGCCAACAAAATTATTAACCAAAGCGTTCAATGCCTAATCAATACTAATAATAATTGTAATGGTAATTATGTATTTATATACATGTACTTGTTTGTTTGTTTAAGTTGAAGTTTTAACCTTGTCCATTCAATGTACCCTTATTATAAACGTTGTGTGTGTGACACATAATGCACATATGTTGTTCTCGCACGTCCGCAGAATGCGATCTGTGCGGCAGGATTCACAACTAACAGCTCGATTTTTGAAAGTCCAAAAAGTTTGACACCCGAAATTCGTTTTCGCATGGTTCTCGCAAGAATAACCCCGAAACGCCCATTTTTCTTTTATCGATGTTTGTGTGGACGTTTATATCCTATCCTTTTCAGTGTCCAATTAACATCATTTCTTTTACAACGAGTGTAACCCAATTGTGCGCATTCAAGGACGTGATGTTTTTCTTTTAAGAACAAGTGACAGATCAATGTGGGAAATCAAATCACACAATAATGACAGCTTGTGTTTGAAGCAATATTTTTAAAAAATGCGACTTAAATCTCGATTAGCACATAAACGATTTAATTTTTAAGACCAAAGGTTTGCTACTTATTTACCCCGAAATTCCTTCGTGCGATATTTGCACGATAACCGCATATATTTCAGTGTATAGTTGTGGGGTGCCAAACTATAACAAGAGGAAACTATAATCAAAGGAATGCCAGGCTAATTCATTCCCGTTTTGGCGATCTTTCCATAGTATCATTTCATGATAAACGTATTTTAGAGCCCCGAATGGCATGGTCCATTATAACTTTACAGGTACTGACGCAAGGTAATCCTGAAATGGGGACCAATGGTCACATTGGAAGGAAAGCAACACTCCTCTTGTTGATTGATAAAATCTAATGATTTCTTGTACGTGAAATGAAGTAAACCAATTAATTAACAAGGTAAAAGGGGGTATGCTCACACCTGCTGATGCTGCTTTCTCACGCAAGTGTGCTTTGAGCCGCTGTAAAAAAACCGAGATTTTGATAATAAGCGGCAACATCGTTCCTTTAAAGCCAACTTACGTACTCTAGCCAGGTTTTGGGATGGCGAATAGCAAACTACAATTAACAATATCTTTATTGGTCAATGCATTCTGTTATTTTTTTTTTATTTACCTTTTAAGTTTCACCTTCAAAAACTCAAACAGGTCAAATATTACATAACATTTGCGTCAGTGGTATTCAGACGTAAGTGATCTTCGTATTTTTTTTGTCATCGGAGCGTAAAAATATTGTCATTGTCTCCGCAGTCCAGATGACGTGTTCTTTTCTCTGTAATGACCAGTAAGACTAAAAATAATAAGCCCACGCCTCATTTACCACTTTCCAGCGTCACATCCCCATCCTTGACCTATTGTTCAGTTACCGAGTATTTGATCTTGTCTGAATCCGCTTTTGATTTTCTCTGACGCATCTTGTTTGCGCGTTTTCAAAGTGATATTAATCTTGAATGAAATCCCCGCTTTATCAGGAAATCTTCAGTGACCGATTGAAGGCTAGGTTTCTGTTATACCGGTGAGGCTATAGTTTTGTTTTATCATCGCGGATGGTCGGTTTGCGGACGGTTTGTTGTATAACGTGATGATGTATTATGTTAATTTTATTTTTATACCTTTTTTCACCCCAGCCCTGAAAACGTGTAGAAAATAATTCCGAGAAATGTTGACAAAAAATTCCACTGAGATCTTTAGCAGAGTGTAACTTAATGATCTGTTTTGCTACATGTAACCCTATCAGTGTGTGATATAACAGCACTTTAATTTCCAAATTTGTGGCCGAATTTCCTAACATTATTTGGCCAGTAGTCTACAGTATGACGTCATTTGTTTGCGCTACGTTGCAAAAAGCGGGCGCTGTATATTTCTCGATTTTTTTTTGGGGGGGGGTCGTATTTCTACATTTTTCATTCAGACACTTTCGAGTTTACATACATTCTTATTGTCAAAATCCATCCATTCAAACAACCCTTGAAACAGTAAGTCACCGCTAGAGGGCGCTATACCCTTTTTCTTGGGGGATCATCCATTGTTATTATTTTGTCCAAGTAATAAAAAGGCAAGTACGTTTATAAATGCTTCGCATTTTGTAATGACCTGCCAAATGTTATCCTGAAACAAAGAAAATTGGCTTTTCGCACACTGACGGCCATACTGGGTTCCCTGCATGTTCTAGTTGGTCGCATGACCAAATATTTCAGTCGAAAGCTGATACTTGAATGCATATTTCCATGTTTGTATACAAATTGATCAAATTTTATGATAGTATTTTTCAATCGGTTGCCATGATTAAAGTTAAGAAAAATCACCATATTTCATGCCAACAGGCCAAAGCGTTCCGAGGCCATTACAAGAAGTTCCATAGGGGGTAGCGCCCCCCTCCGGGTCCTGAAAGAGTTAAACATAAGCGCACGTTTCAAACGCAATAATTCAAACAATTTACGAGCAAACGACGAGTACGAGTATGGGTCATTTCATTTCTCAGACCTTAGGTCTTCGATTTCCTGTTTGGATAAAAAATCAAGCGCTTTTTTCCGCACACTAAAGGAAAAGAACTCCCCTCTTTTGTATCTCAGGTGATTCCGAAAAAAAAAATTCTGCATGTTTTTCCTTCATTTTATAGATTTCTTTCCTTGTGGTATTTTTGCTCAAATTAATATATGTCGCGCTAACCATGCCTTCAGTTGGCCTCTGTCCTACATTTTGCAAGACTGGTATTCAATACACAAAAGAGGGCGTCCTTTTGGCACCTCGGCTCTGATATTCAGTGTGTACGATTTAGCCTCGGGTGAAGACAGACGGGTTTATAGCAAAAACAGCCAGGCTAATGGGACGCTCGAACGCCCTCATGATTCTCACACGAGTAAAAATTAATGTCAAAGCTCAGTCAGTCGTAGGATAAGTACTTCAGCTTTTGGCATTAACTCTCTACGGTAAAATTGTCTGCCTTTCAATTTCTGTCATTTGCGAAAAAAGTCGGTCAAAAACATTAGCCACTATAGTCGCAATCGGACCTGAAATAAAGTCTTTTTGTTGATTTGTGCACACCTACGCCTGCAGCTGTTGCTCGAAATGACCGCAACAGTGTAACGGCAAGTCAGGGTGTTAAACAGGCGCTGTTATTCATGTGTTGTGAAGTTTACGTCTTCGCAAAACAAATTTCCTAAAATATTTGAGCCAGTTGTGCAGGTCTCAGGTCTGTGGGTAATTCCTCTGTTTCGCCACTCAGAATTTCGGGATGTATATGAGCTTTTCATTGTTACAAACTCTCCAGAAAATAAGCCCCTTGTGCATACTACAAATAGGACTCCCATTACGCCACTTGCTACTTAGTATAGGTTTTTACGAATTTGCCATAATATCCTACTTTTAAATACTTCGAATTCTTTAGTCAATAAGCGACCCCCAAAATGAGTAATTTTAAAGGTTGCTTGATTTCAATATTTTGGTGGGCACCAATTTGGTGCTCCGGCAAGGAGGCCAATGCTTCCTTCCCGGTAGCTACCACCTCCAATTTCCTTTTGCTACGTGGTTGCAACATTTCATGATAAAAGGTATCTTTCACACCCGACGTCGTCGTATTTGTTCTCGTACCCATTCGGAAGACACCGTGGCTTTCCCAAAATGAAATGTTGCCAACATCCATATTCAAGGCTCTGGTAAGCTCTTGTTTGAACTCTCTTTGTGTTTTGTTTCCATTAGTAAGCCATGGATAGGAAACTTTCTTCCTGTATCCTGATTCGATACCGCAATTTGCTAGCAATGGATTTATATCGTGCAGTTGGTGTTGTTATTTCCAACGTGCATTACGTGTTTTCACCTTAATTGTAATTCTAACGTCCACGCCTTCTCACAAATACTCCTTTCTTTTCCAGTTTGCTCATATTAATATGAAATGTGATACTGCATATTGGCAGGCGAGATTGTAATATTTTAACTTCCCCCCAAAAATTGTGTTTTCATAACTCACGGCGCTACTATTACCCCAGACACCGCATACAAAAACAAACGCTAATGTAACGCACAGGCAGGCACCAGACTATTCCTCGTTTGCATACGTGTTCAAAAATCTTGCACATGCAAATGATCCAATACCAGGGTGAGAGAGCAGGTAGTGGTGGGCGCGTACTGCTCGACACCCTGGGGACGAGGTTGCAATTTCCCTTATCACAACCCCCACGAATTCTGGTATATTTACGTTTCGGACCATGAGTAATCGATCTAGCCTATTTGCGACATTACAATTTTGCCTTTAAATAGGAGTTGTGGCATTAGGGAAACATTCTGATGTCTCCTTAATGTCCGGTGTCTCCCTAAGGTATAAATTATGACGAAAAATGTCTCCTTAGGGGTACATTAACAGGATTTATACATAGCACTTTAAATCGAAGGTCTCAAAGCGCTTCACAATTATTACCCCTGTTCATCAGGTCATGACACCAGTTTTTGCAGCAGCTCGAGATCAGCGCATTCTGGTCTCCACGTTCACAGCTAGCCATTTATACTCCTGGTTGGAAAGAGGCAAATGTAGTAAAGTGTCTTGCCCAAGAACACAAACACAATGTTCCCCATCAGGGTTTGAACCCAAGTACCACGGCATACGAGTCGAACACCGTAACCGTTAGAACACAGCGCACAACCACTATTAGAAATGGCCAATGACATACCAACAATAATGGTGCCAACAACTTTACCGGTTTTCTTTGGCACTACTCCGCCATGCGAAGCTTCAAATCATATCTAGGCCTACCAATAATTGCTTCGCGCCATCTGAGTTTCCGTAATAACCTTTTGTGAAAATATTAAGGGTCACCGACGCCCTTGGGCCATGTGTTCGAGCGAACATCTTGGAGGGGAAGCGATTTGGAATTTGGAGTTGTTACAAGATCGTTACAGCGCCCTCAGACATTTATTGGTAATTTCTTTTGACTTCCTCCCCTTGGTTTTCGAAAGCCGACGATGCTAGCTCGTCTGATTTCGGAAAGCGCCCTAACTAAATAATTAAACTGTGAGTTGGCCGATATTTTATAAAATGGGGTAAATTACACAAGTCTCTGAGGGTAATGGCAGCTAAATCTCCCGTCAGCAATTACAATTCAATCGAATAGATGACAAATTATGAAGAGTTGAAGGACATGTATAAATAAATCTGTAAAGCATGGTACAATTAAAGTTTTTTGGAATTTTTGTATTCAATGATAACAAGATCTTTTCTAAAGTTGCATTGGTACTCTCTATGATTTTGCACTCATCCAGCGGAACGTTTACCCCCAAAGTTAAGTGCATATATCAGCATGCAGATCTGCATTCGATTGAGATGATTTCTTTAGAAAACTCAGCGACTGCATGTTTGGACTTCTCATCAACACACGCATTGGCTATTTTATAAAATACTCGGAGATTTTGCTATGTAAACGCTTTAGCTTTGTTTGAGAGATACATTAATCAGTTCTTAAACATTTTAGAATGTAAATTATTTCTAATTTGCTCCTCGTTATGTTTAGTACACAGAATGAGTAAACAGGAAAGTTGCCAAATTAGAAAAAAATATTCCGGGTGGGGGGGGGGGGGTGGGGAAGAGTCGCTTTGTTCCTCATATTCAATACACACAATCTGAGAGTAACAATAATGTTTCAGTCTTGACTCAAATAATTAAAACCTCATTTGTATTTGAATGTCCGTGTGTGATCTCTACTTCTCACTCAGCTCAATAGCTCCATGAACAGCTATACAAATTGCTTATTTTTTTTTTGAAGTAAAACATGCATTTCTTTTGATAGCATGGATCAATTTCAGTAAATCTGTTTTTCAGAAGAATGTGGAAGAATATTAAGACATACGTGTACTCCATTGGCGTATCAAATTTCGTTGCTTTTTAAGAAAAACAAAATCATTAATACAGATCCCTTTCTTTTGAACTCACCCTGTGTTCATATGACTCAAGTCCGCATAAAGGTGCAGACACCTTGCTTACAAACTTTGAAATGTACTTTTGTGAAAGGCATTCCCCCAGCAACAGTTGTTTGCTTAGGCATTTTAAAAGAGAGAGAGAGAGAGTAAGTGCCCAAAGGAAAACGAAGTTTTAACAAAGGTAATACAGGAAATGAGCCAAATCTCACAGGTAGATCCGAAGCATCCAATAATACATGTACTAAGTAATTGTATTCTGAAGACTGAAAGCAGCCACTCTTGATATTTGTACCTGGTTTAGTTGCTTGGCAATCCGGTACCTTTGGGTTTTTATCCGAGGCGTTATATGTAGTTTATGGTGGGCAACTCCATTCAGGATCCTCTATGAGCCAGAAAAATTGCAAAATAATACGTTGCATAATTTTACTCTTGTGTACTTTGAAGGTACTGCACATCGTGTGTTGTAAAAATGATATAAACATGCGAGCATTGTTTTATTTAGGGAATCTTAATTAAAATATATGTTGTTTGCGTGGGTCAAACCAAAATGTTCAATTTATTGTAACCAACATTTTCCACCGTTATACTTATCTATCACGGTGAAACCATCATCGTCGTCATTAATATCACTCACCTATCGTTCAAGAAACCCTTCACCGTGGCGGATATGTGATTATTTTTAAAGGTGGTAATCCGCTGCTGACGTCTAGGAAATTCCAATAAAGGGGCGGGGCGAAGCTTTTACAAGGAATGAACCGAGATATTCGTGATTTTGTTACGTTATTTTAAAGATTTATTTCCAGTAAATATGTAAATAATGAACATTGGTCAGACGGAGGAGTGATTAGCCGCCCCAACCACTGCCATCCATCCTTAAACATCAAAACGCCCACCATCACCAAAACGCAACCAACAATAGTCATTTACCGTAATTCGCATGCTTGAAACATATCACATGATTAAAATAATATAAACGTAATTTTCGATGTCTGGAAAAGTGTCGATTGATTTAGAGACAAGATTGAAGCCTCACCGTATTAAACCTTGTGGTTAATGCTGGTGTTTTTTTTTTTACATAAATGAATAAATGACGCCGCAGGTTCGAAACCCATCTACCTCATATTTGAAAAGTTGTTTTCTACAACGTGAATTATTTTCTTTACTGTTTCTAATTAAGCCCCACTTTTCATTTCAATACATTTTACCTTTCTGATTCCTGCCCTTTAAAGGGAAATAACATTATTCTGTGAGCACCCGATCGACGCATGCACATTATGGTCAGTGACCTGACTTGTTGCAGAAAAAGTACATGACTGTGTACAGGTTTGTAATTTCAAACCGTCGCTAACCACCGCCGCCACCTCCAGCGCCACGCCATCACCAACACAATCACCCATCCCCCTCCATCATCACCATCGACACCACACTCACCCACCCCATCATCGCTAAAAGCACCACTGTAACCCCCCCAGCAACCCAACCATCATTGTGCCTTCACCATCAGAAAACGAACTCCACTACCAACTACCATCTTCACATCCATTGCGCAGCGGTCGCCATTTCTTATAGTGGGGCAGATAGGGGACATATTTTTTTTTTTTTGGGGGGGGATGTTTACTTTGATGATAAAAGCATGGAATTTGGCACACATTCAGAGTATGTCTTAAGAAAGCTATTTGGCTATAGGGTCTTCGCAGACTTGTGCTTTAAACAAAATAAACGTAGAATAATAAGCAATTTTCAAAATGGTTGCCAATCCCTGTCATTGCTTTTTATTCTACCTAATTTTTTTCAAAAGAACAAATCTGCGATGGCCCTATAGCCAAATAATTATATTGCTCATGACGTACACTGGCTGTGTGCCAAATTCCATGCTTTTGTCATCAAACAAACAATCCCATCACCTATCTGCCGAACTATTACAGCTCCCAATTGCACCTTATCATTTCCACCATACCTGAATCACCTTCAATGACACAAGCCAGTAACAATCGTAATTGGATGTCACAGGGAATTGTCAAACTGCTCAATCGCGAACAAAAGATCGATCATTTGGTGCGTTCCATTAGCTTACACGTGTATACACGGGGTTTACACGGGGTTAAAACACTCGAGGAAGCCACGAAATGAGGCTAACCAAAGCTGCGGTGTATTGGCCTGGCATTCTGGGAAACTTAAGGTCGAAGGTTGTTTCGGGCGTGACTTTAAAATGTAAACACGCCATGCAATATATTTTCTGCTGCACAAGGTGTATCACTGAAACCAGATCAATAATAATTGTTGGAATCGGAAGATATGCTCTGAATTACCAAACATATTTTGATCAAAATTGATCACCGGTAATAACTGGGAATATTTGCGGCACAAATCCCCCAATTGTACTCAGTGCAAATTCCAGTTCCCGCCATCTTCAATCTAGCTGTCCAAAGCTGGGGCACTGCGTTGACACCGGGGCTACACGAGTATGCCGTGATGGCTAATCGAATGCTCTGGTGTAAGTTTTACTTACACCCCTTCCTGATTGATCAATCAACGCCCGTTATATGTTTGACCAATCAGGTGTTGCCGATGGGCTCAATGGGAGGAGCTAAGTGGATAGGTCTTTTTGTCTCCAGCGTTTGTGCAATAGAGCCTGAAAGTTCACCCCTGGTGGCGCGCTTCCGGAACCCTTGAATAGGAAAATTAACGTGCCAAAGTTAAAAAATGTGCAATATTTTTGATACATTGACTTCTTACGAAAACCACCTTCGAAAAAGACCTTTGTAAAATGTTTAACAAGTATCTCAATTTATTGAGACTGAAAAATTGCCTGACGTAAAAGAGAAGTATCTTGCCAAAAGTTTACCTCTCATTTCCGAAAATCTAAAATACATGTGGACTAGTGGTGTACTCGCACAAAGATCAAAATTTATGAAATAATTTTGTGGCGGTCATTGGGTGAAAGTTAAATAGGAGACTAAGATGTTGTTTAGGATATACAGAATTTGCCAGAAAAGTGCAACATTCAGAAAACAAATAATAAAAACTGTTGATTTTTTTCCCAATAAAATTATATACTACATTAAAGCCTGACTATTTTTTTTTTTTTTACAACCCACCCTTTTTCTTTTTACAGCATTCCATTTGGGTCCCTAGATCCAGCAATACAATCAAGTGAGTGAAAGGGTGTACATTTTACTTTCACCTGTGATGTCACCTATTCAACGCTTAACCCAGATTCAGCATGTCCTGGTGACAGTGGCCCAAGTAAGATTTACTCAATCTGGAACCCATCGGCTGTAGGTAGGTAAATATTCGTGTCATACATTTTCGTTCTCACGCGAGAACGCGATGTGAAAACAAACGTGAACGAACAAGGAGACCTAGGAACGAAAATGCCGGATATATGACATGTCCTAAGTAAAATTTTAACCAATCCCCAAGTGATTTCATAATGTTTTCTTAAGGAATACCAAGATTAAATTCCAACAGGAATGTTTCTTGGGGTGAATACTTTTAGAAATCACTCTGTCCAAATTTACAGTAAGAAAAAGGGCAACCATAGTGAAAAATGCCCATAGGAGGGCCGCGCAAAGCTCGTTCCTTCCCCTTTTACTTTAAGGCTCAATAGAGCCTAAAATTAAACGTTCACCATGGCAAACTAAAGGAACCCGATGACGCCGCGCCTATGCGACATTTTACATTATGGCTGCCTTTACTGTCTGCCATTTAAGACAGGATGATTTTCTAACAGCAATCCCCAATAAACACTCATTTCATATCGATTCATTTAAGTAACAGATTGAAATTTTACAAACGATTTCTTGGGGTGCTTCTCTAGAACTCGACCACTCGAAAATGATTTTTTCATTATAACTTACACACGTCCATTTTCGTATTCGAGGTTCCTGGAAGCGCTCCACCAGAGGCAAAATTTCAGCTGCATGACAGTGCTTATGGGCTAATCTATATAATAGACCACGGTGAATGATATGTGAGCAGATTCGCTGATTAATTAGGCAAGACAACCGCCTCTTGACCTGTAGATTTTGACCAATCAGCTGGCGATTTCTATATCGGGTCTTCGGTCATTTACCCGTTGCGCGTCATGGACAATGGATAAAAAACCCTGTGTCACGCGCTCTGTATCATGTTACGCGCATATATGCGCCCGGCTGTTGTATTACAAAACACTGCATTCGAATTGACCAATCAAACCATTTAGTCCTTATTTGGGAATGAAATGACGTCTTGATTTAGTAAAGTTGACTCCGATTGGCTTGCGCGTGGATTGCATATATCTGCATGTCTAGACATATCAGATGTTAAACAGGAGAATTGCTCCGTGGATAACGAGTGATACTCAGACTATGCTCAGACAAACGCGTTTGGTAAATTTGCTTACACAACGTGGTCGATGCCTCGTTACATTGCACGTCATTTAACACTGCAAAGTAGTCCAAGTCTAGTGCAGTCGATCAAAACAATTTTGCAGTATTGGATTTTTTTTACCTTCTATTTTGTTTCTGTTTTTTTTTTTACATTCCAACTTCTACCTTTTACCTTTATTGAAAAATCACACGAAAAGCAATCAAACAATACCAATTAACAAACACAGAACACACACAACCCCCCCCCCCAAATACCCCATTAATATTCAGCCAGTGTCCTGTAACTCAGATATTCTGAAATTGCTTCATTTAAACAGGAACATTTGCTTGAAAAAAGTTTAAAAGTCGAAAGCGATAAAATACCCGAACCGCAACGGATATAGATACATGAACTTGTATATTGTCAATTCTCTCCGGATCTCCGTTGTGAGGTTTGGTGCTGAATCAGTCTGTGAAGTCTGTCTATGTGTGGAATCTAAGCAGAAGTATTGTAACATCTTGCAGTTGGTCACTTTAATTCTTCCAGGCGACTTGTATCTGTAACAGTTTCAGGTGCGATTCTATTCTGTGGTAGAAACTGTGAAATTACTGGAGATTCGATGACGTCTTGATCACGGCGCACGAGCAGCATGTTTTCAGTGCAATAAAACGCCACGTGTAGTTCATGACGGACGCCGGCCGTGCCCACGCCACTACCCAGGAGAAGACGGGTCGACAGCTTGACGTCATGTGCGGCGTTTCCTTGAAACCGTAGCATTTAGCTTCCTCGTCCGAACAGGTCGTCTGCCAGAACCACTGCCGGGTTCCCAAGATAACATCTTCGTTTTCCAAAGCGGTCGCTCGTGTGATCTGCTCCCAGTCGCTCTGTGCTTCACAAGCTCTGACAGTCTCCTCAGAGTTAACCACTGATCTCTGTCGGGAAAAAAAATTCAGTAGTGAAAATTGCTTGGGATGCTCTTGCTTATCAGTTTGTTTTTGTAAGGTGTCTTTACCTTTTGCCATTATTTTTAGTTTAAGGTGAAATGAAAATATCTATCGATTAATTTCACGACCGTTCAAATCATGCATGGACTGACATGCATATGGGAGAGTTTAGGCCTATCAGCTGCCTTGCAGTGATACATGACTTGTATACTCCATGTCAAGACATAATAAACTACTATTATTCAAAGTTTAAGAAGTGTTTTTTATCCAATGCACTACACAAACTAGAGTTTTAATATAACGTTAGTGAAGTCACTTACATCTTAAGCTTTACTTTTATCCAATGTGCTACCAAAACTAGAGTTTTAATATAACATTAGTGAAGTCACCTACATCTTAAGCGATGTTGATACAACATTGTAGTTTTTACAGTAAATCTTGCACGGTATGAGAGAACAATGAAAGACCTACTGCTCAACTGTTCATGTGGTATGGAAAAAGGCTGCGTGTTCAGTGCCCATGACATGAATTTAACTTGGAAACATAATTGTGCAAATTTCTACTCCTCTTTATGTATGAAAACTCACTTCTTTAAACATTAAAAGTTTTCCACGCTTTTCTAATTGACAAATGAGGGTGTTGTTGCTATGATGTCATTTCAGGAAGACACTGTTCAGTTTAGGGGTTTTCTGTTTAAATTGTGAACCCACAATGTGCTCATTGCAAACAGTTGTCAGAAAACTTTCCTCAGTTGCCTACTTTCATCTACTGAAACAACAACAAATGACCAAAGAAAAGAAAATTTACGACAGCAACATATCCAAAATTCTTGCAGATTTTGGTGCTTAAATAGCTGTAGAAATGTCAGAACCATTCTCTTAGTTTGAGAAATTATCCCCATATGGTGTTTCCGCAAACCTTTAATTCATTAGTTTCTCCACCATGCAAAGCCTCAAATCTTACTTAAATAGCTGTAACATTGAGATTTCTGCCTGAAATGACATCACACTTTTGCTCGCTGAATATGGAAATTCTCAAAACCATAAAGGCACCAGCATACCCCTGAAAAAGTAATACTGGAAAATATGGTTAAATGGGCCACAAAGGTAAATGTTCAAGGATTGCATTAAAACAAATACACTACATGAGCCCTTTAACGTGATAAGATCTGGCATGATGTTGCCACATCAATTACCTTGTAAAAAGGGTAGGGAAGTGACCGTCTGTCCCGCGCCGTCAGCGGTATCTCTATGGCAGGTGTGTAGTCTGGTTTGCTCTCGGAAAACGCGACCCGTTGAGCATCCGCACCTTCCATTGAAGGCATCTCCATAAAGTCGTTCATTGTCGGGAAATCGTGCGAGAGGGGCCGCAGTTTCGATGGTATCCGTAGTATGTCCAGAAATTGCTGAACGGAATCCACATCCGTATTTGGTTGTGGCTATAAAAATGTGAAGCAAAACATTGTTTTCAATGAAGTAAAACAGGTTTTTAATTCTGATGTAAAACTCATAGAGCAATTTACATGCCTTCTTGCCCTACAGGCCAAGTAAGAATGATCTGGACCCAAATTATAGAAACTTTTAAAAATACCTAGCAATTATCAAAACAATTACAATTTGTGCCGGTGTAGTGTGAATTTAGGACTATGAAATACTGACTCAAGGGTAGTATTGCGCTTGCCTACGTTAGCATTGTAAACGTTCAACTAATAAAAAACACCGGATTTCATAGGAGTTAAAATTTAATGACACTGGAAAAGTGTTTTAGACCAGCCAGCAGGTCTTCATCAACCGTTTACAACCGGCCACGTGACGAGCTCTCGACCAATAGGAATGGGTAAACTGTCTTAGGTAGAACTATTTATGAATATTTTTGAAGGCCATTAATTCAGTTGTACCAATCATTTCCGATTTTGCTAAGCATTAAGATATAAACAGAAGATCTTACCATTTCGTTATATTCTGGCATCTCATTGTAAAACTTAGAAGGCGTATATCTGGCCCCAACCAAAACTGTTGGGAAAAACAATATGAGAGTCGAAATTACTTGTCAACGATCTGTGGAGGAGTAAAATATTCTTTGCGTGCGTCAAATGTTCAGAAAAACAACAATGGGTCTTATTTGTATGAACGTCTTAAGACGCAAACCCACGCCTCCTCAAGCCATATCAAGAGCCGGTTGTGAAATGCAGTGACAATAATTAAAGCTCTCGTAGCCATTACACTCAGGAAACAATAATATCTTTCCACTTCCTTTTTCTCTATCCAGCTTCGATAACAAGTGTGGTGAGGAATGCTAATCGACTGCCCATTCAAACGCTTGTAGCCAACGGCTCTCGACGGGAAACCCCCTCGACTGAATCTCCTCACGTATACAGGGCAGCCACGGAGTGCGATGTATTGACGAGAGCTAGCGGTGGAGGGTGCTTGGTGCGGAATCAGTGAGTACCCGTTACCTCTGTATGACAGGGAATATTGACTCGTGATGACTCGCACTGCCAAGATTTTTAAGAACGGGAAAACATGTTTTGGGTGTCTGCACGTGCATTTACCTGTTTTCGTTAGCAGAGCAGTATGCATATTTGTTAAAAACCAAAATTGGCATTTCCAAATTACTGGGGGGGGGGGGGGTGGGGGAGGGGGGGGCATCCGTTGGGGGGCACGTTCCCCCTATCCCTCGCCTCGTGCCCAGTGGCGTATCCAGAGGGGGCGGGGGGGGGGGGGGCCGCCCCCCGCGGCGGATTTTTGTGACAATTTTTTTGGTCAGCAATAAATTCAATAAATGGTTAGAGAGTTCTGACATCAATCCCAAATCCTAAAAAAGAAAACCTTCTCAAAAGCCATTACAATGCGCCGAGAAGATGGGCATATAATATTTGCAGTATACATGATAATGGTCAGTTTAGAAGAGCGCCCCCGTTTGGAAGATGGGTACAAGCCCCCCCCCCCCCCCTTGATTTTACGGAGGCCAATCGTCCAGAAAAAAAACCATGTCATCATTTCGGCGTGGATGTGCGGTTGCCCCCCCCCCCCCGACATCAAAAGCTGGATACGCTACTGTCCGTGCCCCGGTAATGCCACTGAAATTTGTTCGGCACTTGCTAGTATTAAATGAGCTGTTCCCATATCATTTTTCATTGATTCTACACAGAACAAACAACTTTCTTTAAGTTCAAAGGGATCGCAGTATTACACTGTTCTTTTTACGCAGGCGTCATTCAATCAGTATGAATCCGATCGCCATCTTTTCTTCTGAAAATTGAAAGCCTTTTACGACGGTGGCCTTTGGGGAAACTCGTTTAAGCTGTTTTCCCTTGACTCAAGTCGCGTACATGCGTTCTATGTAACTACAAAGGAGGGATATCCCTGTGTACAGTGTACGTAACCTGAAGCCGGGCCGAGTAGCGATACTTGAACTGAACGGGAAAATTTACTTTGCGGTATCGTATATTCAGCTTCTCCTCTGTACTTGTATGTGAACCTTTGTGTCGGTATATTTCTAGCCATTGCATCGGAAAAGGATCTTCAGTCTAATGAATATATCCGCTAATAAAAGGGCAGCCAGTCTCAAAGGAACACCACCCACATATTATATTTGGTTCATGTTTGTGTAATGAACCTAAAATTTGCTATCAACTTTGTATTCTCTGTATTCATTATCATTAAGAAGGTAAGGGATACGGGAGCGACAGGTGCTTCTGAATGGTCTCTCGGAAAAGGTAATTATAACGAGCCCGAAACAAACAAACGTGATGAAATATGTTTATCCTGTGGTAAATTAGTTTGCCTGAATGACTTAATCCAAGTTAAACTTAGAAAAACCTAAAGTCAACGCCGTCATGGCGGGCATTGAAAATAATATTAAATTCTTCTCCGTAATCACGTGTCCGAGTAAGCATCCCATTTCAGCCAAAATATAGACCCTTTTCTGATGAAAAGCGTCCACGGCACGAAGTACAACCTGAAAAAAGTATGCCTCATCAAATGAAAAGCGTCCACGGCACGAATTACAACCTGAAAAAGTATGCCTCATCAAAGAAACGTTAAACCAGACTAGGAAGGCCCATGCAGTAAAGCTGGTTCCAAACCAGTTAAAATCAGAGCGAAAAACTCTATTCATTTGTTTCAGAATGGCTATTCAATGGAGGTCTTTTCTTGCACCTGGTCTACACGATGGGCCAAATTATTGGTGTTACGGAGTAATCATAATTGTAATTGTAATCAAGGTTAGTCAGTCAGTCAGTTGGTCAGTCGGGCAGTCGGTCACAGCGGCGGTCAGTCGGGGAGGCGGTCAGTCTGTCCGTCAGTCGGTCAGTGAGTCAGTCAGTCGGGGAGGCAGTCGGGGAGTCGGGGAGTCAGTCAGGGAGACAAGTAAAAGAGGACACTAGATTGGTCCCGCGGGACCATACTGCCGAACGGGCAAAATCGTGCGTAGTATTTGACGTTGAAAACAGGAAAAGGTAAATGCACCCGAGGCACTTGTCTTAATATTATTTCAAACCTTTATACAACAAGTTAATGTTTTTGACATTTGTTCGTTTTTTTAACCGTGAGATATAGGTGGGTATAACGGGGGCGATTAATGTCGTATTATATGGAACACTTTTTGTAAAGGGACTCAAATTTCATTCATGCTGTTTTGTGTTTGGGAATATGGAAAGGTTAAAAATGATATCTTTTGCTTTAGGCTTTGCAATGCTATATACTGAACACAGGAAGAGAGTTATAAATGACAGAAAGAGCATGTTTGTCATGTAACTGAACATGTTTATACTCAAAAAGGAGAAGAGTTTATCTACCTTTTTTTCGATCACTGACTGATATTCTAACTCAAAAGCTATCATTTTTGGATAAAGCGAAATACATACTACTCGCAGATATCCAAGACAGTGGTCACGTGCCCGGATTCGCCTATGGCAAAGACATCTTTAAGATGTCTATGGTATATGGGCTCCATACACAAGTACCCCCTCAACGGTATATTAGAAAGGGCGAGTTGGGGTAGTCTGGTACCCCGTCCCCATTGTTATTTGGACTTCAAGTATGGGGACAGGTAGCTAGGGCTGAATCTTGCGTACATCAGGAGGCATCCCTCCTGATGCTTGCAAATGATATGCAAATGATATCGACAAACTCGTCGTACATTTTGCGTTCAAAAAAACAAGTTTCTAAATAATTTAAACTATATTTTATATGCTGAATGTGTCCTTTGTCACTACTTCTACCATAAAAAACGTATTTTGATGTTCCAAAACTTATACGAAATTAAATTTGTTGTTGATGCTTGTTGACGACCGTTGATGCTTGTTGACGCATTTTAGTAGGACCGTCCGGCTCGTTAGTGTGAGTGTGACGTAATCTCAACTGAATCATGCGTAGTTCACACGGTGTATAGCACAGCACCGTTGGAACCGGAAGTTATTGCAACTTGAGGTTTTAGCCAATGGGTGCTTGTAATTAGTGATGCGTGCGCGTGTATGACGAAGTAGCCAACTGGATACGTGTGCGATCAGTACGCGCACGCGCCCCGTCCCGTCCACTGGGCTCTCAAAGTGGTCAAAAAGCGCCCTCCCTGTTCGCGCATGGTGCTCACACGGATGAGATGAGGCAGCGAATTGTGAAGAACAGGTGGAAATGCAGGATTAGGGAACAAGAATTAAAGTCTTCGTACATTCTGTAGAACAACGTGAAGAGCAAGTGCTTCTCGCTGAGCTCAGTGCAGATAGCAGCCTTGTTGTTGAGAAGCTGTTCATGAAAATACAAGATATGCTTGTAACCCGTCCTGGATTTAGAAGAAATATCCAAACAGAACAATCAGACACCCTCAAGTGTTGCAAATGATAAACATCAGGCTTTGATAAAGATGGTAAATTTGATTCTTTAAAAGATACTAAGTGAGTTTTCCTACTTGTTGGGAGGCGATTGACCGTGGTTCAGTGAACTTACGGTTGGCGAACTTTTGGCGAAAATAAAGGGTCGGGGTGGGGTGGGGGGGGGGGGATGTCAACTAGACCTCATCCCGCCTCTGGAAATCGGAATCATCAGCGTGCATGGGGTGTCTTTTGAACCCTCGAACCCCCGGGGCCGCCCCTGCATATACGGGCATGTTTTTACCGCGTCGTTGTGCGGGTGCAATACAAGCCCACGGTGGGGCCTTCTATCAATGCCTTCGGCTGCGCCTCGTGCTCTGAGTAATGCAAGACAAGGAAAACAGGTGAGAGTTGTGGTGTTGAGATTGCCTTTGAAATGTTTGTAGACATTCAAACTAATGCCAACATATGCCATGGGGCAAAAAACAGAAGTTCCTTCTGATACATATCAAGATAGGCTTAAGTGACTCTTACCCCCCCCCTTTCACCTGGCAAAAGTTGTTTGTGCAAAGGTGAGGGGGAGTTGCTCAATTGCGGTTCCTTACAGGCTTTTCTAGTTGCCGCAAACCATTAAAACAGTATTAAATCAGTGAATAATATCCCCATGCTTAGTATGCATTTAGTGCTATACCCACTCACGAAAACACCCACACCCAAACCATCGTCTGCAAAAGTTGTGAACAAATCACAACAAAATTTCAGGAACACTGAACTGTTTGGTGGCGATTTTGGATTTTCCCCCAAACGTGCGTGTACCGGGTGAGTAAAAAAGAACGAAACCCAAATGTCGGGACCATTGTTGTAGTGAAATTCTGCATGTAGCACTTTCAAAATCTAGGATATGAAAGCCCAATTCATCAGCTTTCTTTTTAGTACAAGAATTATTCAAATAAGTCATGTCATTTTCAAGTTACGGAATTTTAAACACCACCACTGTCCACGGATCACAAAAAAGGTAAGTGTTCTTTCAGCAAAACGAAAACAAATTTACATAGGGATGTGTTTGAATCGTTTTTTGTGATCCGCGGACAGACTGTAAAACGGTGGTTGTGTTCCGTAAAAGCACATGAGTGATTTGACTGATTCTTGTACTAAAAAAGCTTATGAATTGGGCTTTCATATCCTGTATTTGGAAAGTGCTATATGCAGAACTTCACTAAAACAATAGTCCCGACATTTGGGGTTTTTTTTTTACTCACACTTGTACTTGTACGAATTGTGAAAATACAATGTAGTCTTCTACAGCATTAATTTCCGTCCGCGCACGGCGCTTGAAGCAATGCATTTAAAGATTCACTTCGTTTCGTGTCAACAGAATGTTGGTATAATCGCCGTATGTAGAGTTCATCTTTCTCTGAAGGGGTCAAGCTCCAGTTCAGTTTCAAGGTACTTGAGATTTCAATGAATAATGAAAGAAAAAAACATCTGCCGCATTTAGCCGACCCGAATATGGCTTCACATTGCGGCTTATCGAATGTAAATGGCGAAATCCCTCCCTAAGGGTAATGCATCCTTTGTACAGTTCGGCAAGCTTGAGTGGGAATTTCAAACCGTAAGTCGGGTATCCTGCAGGAGTTTTCAAAGCGACGTCTGGATCCCGAGGGGATCCAGCCGGGAAAGAGAACTTTGACTTGTAGATCATTTCCCCACTAGAAAGCATTTACCGATGTAGTATGTTGTTTCAAAAAATCTGTCCAATGAGTGTGCTTGATTCAGCTAAGCCTTTGTGTCAGATTGAATAAAAATCTTGACAAATCCATACACGGAGGTGGCCTGGGCCATGGGCGTCGCCAGGATTTTTCTAGAGGGGGCAAAACATTTGTTTGCCAAAAAATGCCTGTATTTCTCAACACATTCTCGATTTATCAGTTTTAGAGGGGGGAAGGGACATTTTGTCCCCCAACCAATTAAATTTACACCACTATGACTTTGCGCCTTTTTTTTTTCTTCTGTTTTCCCTTTTTTCCCCTTCCTTTGTGTGTGTGTGTGTGTGTGTGTGTGTGTGTGTGGCTTTTCCAGGGGGGGGGGGGGAGGGGGGGGGGAAGTGCCCCCTTGCCCCCCCCCGCGACGCCCATGGTCTGGGTGTCACGTAATACCATCAATAGATATATAGATCATTTTGAACCATTACGGGCCAAAACTACACCATTTCGTGCTTATCACCAACTTGTGCTCACAGCGCTAGCAAAACAATTCTGAGCTTACCCTGTAAACACAAAATCCTTAGTTATGGGATGTACGCGTGTGCGGAAGCCAACATTCTTCGGTAACCCGTGAAATACGCTTACCGTAAGCACGAAATTTCTTGTACAGCAAGCGGAGATTTTTTTCGTTAACGGTAATCAGAGCTATGAAATTGGGCCCTGAGCCCATGCCTATAATAACTCGGACCGTTAAACGTTGATGTGTACCAAAACTTTGTAGGATTGGGACTGCATGCAAATATTATGTTTCTGTTCCATTCGGGCAGGTTTTGTTGTTAATGTTTAAAAAAAGTCATGATTAATGATGAGAACATTCAATAACCGGAAGCGGAAACATGTTAACTCACCCGCAAAACTCAGGGCCAGAAATGCCGAAACTTGCAAGGACAAGGGTACTCTGGTGACTCGGAGTGAATGCATGATGGCATCCAGTGGCTCGCTTATTTTCACCTGTCGGCTGCACAACTGGATTTCAATACACGACGGCTTGAGATCTTCCCCTGGCCAATGGACACAGTCTACTCAGCTGTAGCGCACCGAGATGACAACCAATCACACTACCAGAAATTTCCGGAGTGTGCAGGCACAATCTGAAGTTGACGTAGCTTTTATACCTACGCTACCATTGCAGGCGCGCACAAGAGATCATGACACTCGTACTGTACAATTCGAAACAGTGAATTTAAAGGAGACAAATCACTGTGCTTGAATGGTGTGTGAGTAGGAGGAGGCGTTGGAAGGAAGTCACGTGTGTAATCCTTCATTCTGGGTTCAAGTGCGGGGGTTTGCGCATTTCAAGTACTCAACGAGTATGGGAAGTATTGAGTGTGTGCATAGATACCCCTTCCTTTTTTCCTTTTATGTACACACCGGCCGCCTAACATTGCATGACGTGGTTACTTGTGTTCTGAGTGTTTGTGCAGCGTGAGATTGTTTTCCTTTGCTTCTTTCTATTTGGAGATTACAATCAAACTCAGCGCCTTATCGCTTATAGTTACACTTCAGACGGGTGGAGAGCGCGTCTCCATGTGAGATGATTGGGCAGGTTTTAAAAACAATTATCTTTCCAGTGGTTGGAATTCTTGCGTGTCGTCCCTGCAAGTTCGTAAAAATAATAATAATAATAATAACCCTGGATTGGACATTTGGGAGACATCCCCATAGACTTGTGCACAAAATTTTTCAAACATAATGTGTCCTAGCCCAATATTCCCTTGTCCCTTTTCCCCCCACGAATTTTGGTATGTTTACTAATTAGACAACGAGCAACAAATATAACCTAATTGCGCCTCTAAAGGGGGGCTCTGACAGTAGGGAGACATGACCGATGTCTCCCACCGTTCGAAGAAATTACGATACCGTGTCTCCTTAATGGTACATTTAGTAGTATTCTTGTGCATGTATAGCGCAATATACACAAGAAGTGTACCTAAGCGCTTCTGAAAGCATTAAACAAGTGTGCCTTTTTAAAGTTGTGATTTGAAGTTTTCCAAGGATGGGCTGATCTTTATTTGGTGAGGTAATGTATTCCTTTCTTCTGGAGATGCATAATGAAACGTCCGTTGGCCATCACGGCTATTTGGTGTGAACTCAGTGTGCGTTAGATGATGTTGTGAGCTGGAGCGAAGATTTTGTGAGGGGCGGTATTCAGTTATTAATTCATGGAGATAATCTGGGGCCAGTCCATTGATGCAATTATAGGTGAGAACTAAAAGTTTGAAAATGATTCTGGAATCTGGACTACACTGGTAACCAATGCAATTGTTATAAACTTGGGTAATAGGTTCGTATTTTGGCGTTCTGGTTATGAGCCTGGCTGCAGAGCTGTATGCGTTGGAGTTCGTGTGGTTGTGATGCTGGTAATAGATACAAGAGGCTATTGGCTCGATACAACGGCGTGAATTAATGTTTCTGTTGAGTGTTGATTCAGGAAACGTCTTATCTATCCAATCTTATTAAGACCGAAAGAAGACGCACGGCAGATTTTGTTGATGTGATTTGTCATTGTGAGATTGTCGTCCATGTTTACTCCCAGGTTTCTTGCTGACTTTGTTGCTTGTAAAGATATGAAATCTAGCCTAAGCTGATGGGTTGGAGTAGACTTTTTTTCCTAAACCGTGATGATATGTGAAGAAGCTCTGTCTTTGCATCGTTACGTTTTAACCCATTTACCGTGGACCATGTTTTGATATCCTGTAAGCAGGCTTCAAGATTGGCTTTAACTGACTCCGCATTTTGATGAAGGATAGTGTATAATTATTTGCGTGTCGTCTGCATAGTTCGTGTAATCAAAACGTTTAGGGACAGATGCAAAGGAAACAGAAAGCGAAACCGATAGTAGTCGCTTGTGGATTACTTAACCATTCGTGATTTACGGAGGATTATGGCGCATTCTGTTTCGATGCAAAGAATCCTTTTGGGTAAATGTATATACATGTATCCAGGTTGATCTGTGTTATGCGGGGACTTATGATGAATATAGATAAGAGCAATGTATGAAAAGGTGACGTCAACCAACGAAGACCTTTGGCAGTCTATAACCTATGGTAAATCAGGAAATATATAATAAATGAAAATGGATAAAAAAAATACATAAAAACCATTAAGAAATTGGCTTGTATTCAATGAATAAGATATTTATCTTTGTAATGTCGGAATTTGATTCATAGCTTATATACCAAGTGGGTATTGTTATCCATCTCGACTATATTTAAAAAAAAATTTAAACAGTGGCATGAGAATGAAAGACCAAACCGAATGTAAGAAAAGGGTTCAAGTAGGAAATCTATCGTATTTTAGCCTTTGCCGGTGAGGTCACCGATCGAGGACTTTTGTTGGAAGGATTACCATTGTATAAATACTGAATTTAAATCCGACTATGCCGCGAATTCAGTTCAGTAGGCCTACAACCAAATTGACCAAAACAAAAAAGTGTAAAATAGAGCAAAAGCGATGGAGAATAGAACGGGGAGTTAATAAAGCTATTTTATGTGATCGAAACATTAAAAGAAAAATATGAAGCCTCTCAAACAAGACTCAGAGTCACACCTATCAAAATATTTTGAAGAGAAAAAATAGGGTAAATTTAGACATACCAAACTGTATTCAAATGAGAAAGGAAAATGAATATTCACGAATACAATAAAAGCAAGAGGCGGAAAGTAACTAATAATTCGTGAATTTCTTTCGAGACTTACGATTCCGACACTACATGAGAGATTCGTCTCCCTGCATGATGTCATAGCTCTTATAATTGCATCGCATCTTCGCAGTCGTACCAGAAAGGGACGTGTTTGCTATTAGGCACTAAATGGATTCTTGATGGCGAAAAAAGGGAACGAGTAATTGGAAAAGACGGTTTCCTACCACTTTGTCTACTTGAATTTCCTGTCGCTACGGTGACGGTTCCTGTTGATAGGCTAAATAGTAAGGACGAAACACACTTAGTCATCTCGGGGAGTGACTATGCATATCCGCAAACTAGAACAAGATCTTCTTTTCCGAGGTGCCAGGCACATCGATCTAAATCCAAACATCTCGTAGAAAGTATCATTTACCTTTCCAAGTTGCTCCCATTTCACTTTCAAAACAATTTTGACGAAATTGTTAGCTTTTCAGTGCTGCAAGAAAACATATTAGTAACATTGTACTAATTTACTAAAGAATGCTGGAAATATAATACATTTGAAAATAACCGCGTACATACAGCCAATATTCTCGTTAAAGGAATGAGAAAATAATTTGGGAGTTTTCTCGGTAAAAAATACAATTTCCGCTCGCGCGCCAATGCCGATGATTCTTTTGCGCATAAAATTTAACTGTAATGAAGTATATTAATTGCCTTCTGCCTTGTTATTGTGGCTTGATTAAGGCTAGCATATCATTACCATCGTAGAACTTGAAGGCGACTAAAGGTAATATACCTTTAGTTTGTATGTTTACATGAGACTTGAGATGTAATCTGCCACTATTGGCTGACCCGAGGAAAGAAAACGTAGACAAAAGAACTAGTCACTGCTTTATCAATGTCTTCTTTATCGCGTAGAGGTGAGTCAATTAATTAGTCGGTTGAACTGCAAAACAGGTCCTCTTTTTAGGCGGGGAATGGGTAAAACTGCTACTCAACCACGCTGCATATACCAGCGTGGAACATGATGTTCGACCGATATTAAGGCATACTGGAAATATTTTGAGAGTTTTTGGAGGTTGTCGCCTTAACTGCCTTTTGAGAAAGATTTCTCTCGCGTACAGCAACTTCATAACAATACTGGACTTCATACTCCTAACCGGCAGCAGGCTATCTCAACAAACCCATACCCCGGATTGAATTACAATTAAAAAAAATAGGAATTCCTGCAAAAATAGACCTGTACAAAGCGACTCAACAGAGACAATAAGGCGTTGCTATTAATATCCACAAAATCTGAGAACTCTATTCCGCAGAGTAAGGAGAGTGTTGACGCTACTTCGTGAAGCCCGAAAGTTTCATCTGAAGTCTAAATCGGGATCTTTATGTTGCATCATTTGGTAAAAATCGAGCAGTTGCGGTGAAAACTAAGAACGAGGGCAGAGAACGATACCCTCTGTCGGAGTGTTTGGTTGAAACTATACCTAACAAAATCACCCTTAAAAGAAAACAGGTCTTAAAATTGTACGTATGCCTACGCATTTGTTATTTTGGTATTGTCAAGTTATATATAATTGAGACCCCTAGGCTTAATACGCTGACGGAGGCTGGAAGTTTATATCGGCCTAATGGCTTGTAACAATATCTGAGTAATTCTTAAGAATAAAAGGAATCCGATGTTGTGGGAGTATTTACTTCATCCACCTGCGTTGCATTGTATCATCCGATAAGACGTTAAACCCACTCTTTCATCTCAACATGTGTGTTGGTAATATCATTAAAATATCGCCTTATTTTAAATTATTGTTGTATGGACGTTATTGACTCTAGGCCGATAATGTTGTTTTAAATTAATAGTTATGTATATCTTTTTAATATGATTAATTTTTATGATCGATCAACGTCTGAACTTGAGCTAAACAGTATCAGCTGGGACGGGTGTAATCTACGTGTCAGGCTGTAGCAACAACATCCGCGAATTAGCAATAACATTATACTGATGGGACTTTCATTCGCTTCGAAATCAAGCTGAATTTATTTGGACTGATAACAAATACATACCCAGGTTTTAGGCCTGTATAAGAATAAAACTTAAAATGCTGGTAAACAAACTTGAACGGCGCAAGAGTCTCGGATTATCTTCTTGAAGCACTTATGGTTTCTGTTGTGCTTGTCACTCGATACCCTGAAGGCATCTTCGCAGAAAGTTACACAGTCCTCGCGTCGTTCCTTCCCCTTCGCCGCTCTCCGCAGGCAAAATATCAACTGACCCACATCAGTCTTTTTAAACGGACGGTTTCCGCGGAAGTGAGCATGACATCTCCAGGGGCACGGTATCCCCAAGACAGAGAAAGGAAAGCATTACAGGGGATCCGGACAATTGTTTATATAAGATAGACGGCACGCTTATGAAAATTGTGCGCTAGTGTAAGGGGCAAAGTGACCTGGAGTACACTATTTCAAGTGCGTGTAATATATAGGCCCCTCGTACGTGGTTTGCAACACTTTTTTATGCATTACTCTTATATCATTACCACTGATCGACAATACATGTATGTCATGCTACCGACAAACCAAATGTTGCTTTTGTATACACATGTATTTATAGATAAATGATCAGTTATCGGATAGATAATGTATACAATTTGGAACAGTCTGGAAAGATGTCAGGAAAGCGTGCATGCGACTAAAATGAACATACTGTCTATAGGCAGTTGTCGTCAGTTCTTTGTGCTGATGCAATTTCAATTAATGCCGATGTATAATTTTTGATGTGCACATTTAATATGGCGCATTTCACAATAAACGGTAACTTGGCGCTGGGGTTGTGTCTTCTTCCCTCTTCACCGCTGCTTAAGCTAACGGAAATATGAGCTAGGAGGTTTATCTGTTTGGTTAGTAACTATAGTAAAAATTACCCGTCGACCGATGACAGATGAATATGTTTATTGGTAACAGGTTAACCGGTTACAGGTAAACTTTGACAGGTTAACTTTAACAGGTAAACTGTAACAATTGATTGGTATAAGGTTTGTAAGTAGTGATTGACAATTTTGGTACTTAGTTTACATGAAAATATGTTGGTATAAGTTTTTTTCGAAGCCCGACGATTACCGAATATGCCCATACTATATCCTAATACCAAGATAATACCGAATACATTTACAAAACAGACTTATTTTGCTCATGAAACAAATGACAAAGGTTTAGCAGGAGCCGTATCCTTTTCATGAGTTTGTTGACACTAACAGGCATACCAATGTACGAATATGTGCGCGACCTTTTAAACCAAATGCTTGCGGTTTTATGCACGAGACGCTTGATCAAGTCCTACAAGTAAAATGTTCAGCAAGCCTTTTTGTGGATCATACGGACTACATCTGCATCTATGGGGGCACGAACAAAAATCTCAAGTTACCCTTATCCTTGTTTACTTACGCCAGTGTATGTCTTATTTTTGCAAGTGCGATGAACTGTTCAGTTGTGTGATATTCTTTTCCAGACCTAAAACACGAGTGGTATTCATCAAACCGCAAGAACCTGCAAACTCATCATTTGCTTATTAAAGTGCTCGTTTCCTGTTGTAACGCAATCTTTCCAATTTCAAATAAATTTACTCATGGGATCTTATTCCACGATGATTTTGGATATATTGAGTGTTGAACTTAAGGAGCTTCGCATCGTGTTATATGTCTCGATTTTCAAGGAGCATAGCTCGTGAACGGATGGAAGGGGGGCGCTTCCAAGCTCAGTATAATTACGTTACTTAAAGAACCGTATACCTAACAGACGGGGCCCACGCATTTTCCGGTATATACAAAAACAAAGGTATGCTAACGATGGCCTTGTCATCGGACACTAATTAAGAATATACTTCTAATTGAATAAACCGACTGTCGCATAAAATATAGCTGTTATACAACAGTTCCTACTCTTCAAAATCCAAAGAGTGAAAATTCACTCCATTCGAGTGAAGATTCAATCCCACAGTCGGAAAGTAGGGACTAGACGTTTTGGAGGGAAAAAAATCGAGCTTTCACTCGAGCTTCGACTGGAGTGGTTCTTTTTTTCAGACTATTTCAATCGAAAATGAGATTGATTTTCACTCTAAAACGTCTAGTCCCTCATTTCACTCTTTGGAATTTAGAGAGTATAGGCCTACTTCTGGTATTTCGGGTTTGGTAACAATGATGCCCGGCATTGTGCTCGTTGAACACAAAAGCGAAAATGTGTTACTTTTGTTTTAGGGGAGCAACGAGGCAGCATCCCAAGTCTTGGTCGCCGAGATCAACCAAACTAGCCCCGTACCTTTACGAAGATGCTAACGTGCACTTTGTGGACAGTCTCACCTGTAGAGCTTACCGATCACGCTAAGGAACTGTTGCTATTTTTAGAAGGTAAAATAAATTCCGTATAGTAATTGACTGAACGTGTGCGTTGAAAACCAAGACAACAAACCTAAAAAAAACACCTGGGCCTTTCGGCTTTATAAAGTTGTCCTCTAACCAATGTGTGTTAAGAGGGCGGATACACGTGGAGAATTGTTATGGCTATCTGCTTTGGCTCGAGAGACAACAATGGAGACTGCATTTTTAGGAATTATGAGTCCACTGTTTTTTATTTACCTTGAAATTGTATCGCCGTCTCTTGTTTACCATGTACCGAACAGAATCGTTAAGCATCGGAAATTGAGATGCGTACTTTTTAGTATTGGACAGATACAGATCGTTACTTCGTTACATATTTACTGAACCGGCCGATCGCGGCTGTGCCAGTCGGACTGAGATCAACAACCTTCATCAGACCCAGAATCCGGACCCCTTTAAGCTCTCAATAAAGTTACATAATTCAGTGTATTTGGCCAGCAATCTCGTTGTATAAAGTAAATTAACAGCAAGAGAGCACACAGGTCCCTTCCTGGATGGAAATTGAAAGGAGCGAAGAAATAAAAATAGCTTGAGTTTCTAACAAATAGAATTGAAGTGCTTTATCAGTAGGCCACAATTTGTGTACCGACGAATCTTTAAGAAAAAATCATCGGCCAGCAGTTAACATGAAAAAACGTCATATCTTAAACATAGTTTTTTTTACTAATAAGTTTAATTCGGGGAATTTTGAAAAGGACCAAAACAACAAACCATGACCTTTAGTTAAATAAACATGATTTCGTGGTATTTGAGTGACTGATACCTATAATGCGTGGGTGCATGAATTAATTTAGATTAGGAGTGCTCCGTTAAGTGTTCTTGTGGTCAGCTAGGAAAACAAATGGTTAAAGTATAGATTGTTGTTCATTGTAAAATTTGATACATATTTTTGCCTCTTTTAGCTTAGCAAATAAGAAGTTCATGGCATGTATTACGTCATAGATAAACTGCACATGTGCTTGGTGAAAGTATCTTGAGATGAATATATATATATATATTTAAAAGTATTTCATATGTAATTGACCTACCTGTGCGTGCTTCATATTAGGTGATATTTGAGTATAGGGTTGTGCATGCTAAGGTACATCGAACATTAAAGGACACCTTGGAGGTCCGTTTAGTAGCTAATACGTGCTAAATTCAACAAATAGTAGGAACTCGCACTTTGAGTACGAAATTAAGAATAAAGAGGTTTATAGTGAAGGGAGACATTTAAGTTTTTTCTCCAGATGTTAACAGCGTAAACAGGTTTGTCTTGCTTTTTTAACGCTTTGAATTGTAGCCCAAAAGAGCGCCTATTGCGTTGAATTGGACAATAGTGCGAAGGCAGAATAACAGACGCACTCTGACGAGTGTGATCTGACCAGAAATAGCAACAAAAGCGAAGAATTACATCATTGACCAACTTTTATCGTAAGACGTGAGGAACTCCAGGTGCCAAACTGACACTACCTTTTGAATTTACAGTAATTGCGTGCCTTAAAAACACATACCCAAAGCACCTCAAAATATTATGTGCCGGCGCACTAACCTAAATCCGTTCAGTGGTAGCCCTCTACTACTTAAAATAACGAGTAAGCACATTTGCAGCAGGTGGGTGTATACACCAACTCCCAGTGGTACAATTCGCGGACGTCGGGACACCTGTTGTTACAGTCGGGGTCGGTGTTGAAGTTGCAGCCGCCGCACACCAACGCACGAACCCAGGTCCCCGTAGTTTGGCACGAAGTCACACCAAAGCTGTGGGAGAAACAGGTCAATATTATCGAAACCTTTTCATAACAGTAACAATTTTAGTAAATTTTAGTATTGTGAAATCGTTAGATCAAAAAAGATTTTTTTTAAAAATTATTTCTGAAATAATTTTCAGAATGTGAGCATTTTTGTCAGCGGATTACACTTTTCAATTTTGCAAAATACACTGAACACTATGAGGGACAAGTTTTCACTGGCCATCCCTATAAGCATTCTTGTCCCGTATCAAAAGAAGGTATTGGGTGAGTGACGGTGCGCATACACAGAAAAATAATAAGAATCTAGAGTAGTATCAAGAAAGATGAGATTAAACTCTGGGATTTTGAGGCTACTTTCCACTTTGCACAAGTCAGTATGAGTGCTACGCACTTTTACCAACCGAGCACAAGGAACGCGCGGATAATGCCAGTTCTCTGTATTGTATTTCAATCCACATAATTATTCGTGCTTTATTGTGTTCCCAAATGACAATCAGCTCACTTGATTATTCCGTTTATGTTCGATAGTTGCCTCAGTGACGTGGCCCAACAGGACCTAGCTTTTGAACGGGGAAAACCGAGGCCTACCAAATCAGTTTTAGGAATAGACGGGAAATCATAGGGGATTTTTGAGAGAAGAATACCGACAAACCTTGTTCACAGATTGTACCCGGCGGCAATCGGGCCAGGGACATCAAAGGTAAAACAAGAATCGTACCTGGATGACCGACCCGCAAACTATCAGTGTACACCATGACAATGGACCTAGCCTATACGTGTTCTTGTTTTCTTACCCAGGACTGATGCCAATGCAAGATGAATCCTCACTCTGCGAGGTGCACTGTCTCATGTGGAATCGGAGTCCAGGGAGAACCTTGACCAGCGTGTGGTTCCTCAGGTTGGCGGTGGGCAAGCGCTCCCATTCTTCCCCGCTCTCGCACACCTCGTGAATCTCACCCGGATAGGCTCGTTTTTCCTGCATATGTTAAAAAGAGAAAAGAAAAAGAAAACACATTGGCATTAAGCTAGCTTCAGCCATTGAATCATCAGCCTTGCAAGACCTCATGTAGTTTACATGTCGTGATTAAGTTCCCCCTTTTTGGCAGTCTCTCAAGGGGAGCCATGAAGTGTGTATCATGCATATAGGCCTGTCATCAGATCATTTCATTAATCCTTGATTGGATTCCTTACCCATTTGCAGGTCTTTTGTAAAAAAAATATTGTCCTTATAAAAACACTCCGCGATTTTTTTTCGCAAACCGGAGAGGATTTCGATATCTCAGACCCACAATTCGAATTACACGGTAATTTTCAAAACAGTGGCCATAACATTTTGATTCTGTTTTCTGTACCCTTTTGCCTAGTCGTTGGAATTTTCACGGACAGTTTGCCTTAAACAAACTTAAACAGCAACGTCACACCTTCAATTTGAATGGCTATGAGGAGGTTCGTGTTCATAGCGTAGATTGGCTGTTTCGAAATCAAGTTCAAATCAGCGTATTTTGCTTTTTTATGTCATATGCCTGCCTCTTCCACGATGTACGCAAAGAATAAGTATCACTTATAAGATTGGAAATCTTCGCACAAGAAATCTTGTATCGATCTTTATCGTGTGCAAGATTTGTTTTGAACACTTACTCTTCTTTCTTGCGCGCGGGTCCTGAGCACCGAGTCAGGGGTGTACTGGTGGTAGTCGGGTTTTTTTGGCGAGTAGGCGATCAGGTCGCTTTCCAGTGCCGGATGATCTTTGCTCCTCTCGTAGATGCTCTCGATTTTGTCATGGATGGTGTCCCTGTGTGTGCTGCTCAGGCTTAATCCTCCCTCCTCTAAAAGATGGACGAGCTCTTGGGCGATATCTTAAAAGAAAGGTACAGCATGACAAATTGCAGACATATTTAACCAGTATGGTGCTTTAAAATACGAATGTTTGATGCATTTGTAACAAGTTGCGTATAATGTATCTGAAGATGTCTAATGTTTCCGTCAGAAGGTTCAAAAAGACAATGTTACACGTGGGCAATCTTATAACTCCGTTATAGTTCTTTCTTGTGAGATAGAAGCACATATCAACAACGATGCATTCATTCTATGAGATGGGCAAGAATGGACATACGCACCTGTGATTTCATGACCTCTTTCGAACAACCCATTCAATCTTTTCCAGATTTCTTGAAGGATCTTTGAATGGCCAGCCATAATTGCTTACAGATTTTTTTCCCGCCTAACGAAGGCAAAAATTGCCCTGTGACTAGTGGACAACAGTAGCAGGAGAAAGACTCACCTTTAAGCACGAAGTGAAACATTCCATTATCTGGCACCATCTTGGGGAACCGTCTGAGTCCTATTTTTCTCTTTTGTTGGAGATTGCCTTGATCTGCAAATACATGTAATACTGTAATCTGTGAATAGTTGAACATTGGCAACATTTTGACCGATTGAGTACTATCTGAGGACAGGTGGCTAGGTCACATATGAGAACGGGTCTTTGTTTCGATATGGTATACGCATCGGTAGATAGTTTGTAGTTTCATTGTCATTGAATTGAAATAACAAAAAAACTTCCTCCACAAAGGACGCACCGCACAGAGGACGCACCGCACAAGGGGTCTATTTCGGAAAACACCTGGCGAAATATTTACTCGTACATTTCTCCCCCAGAATTTAAAATATATATTTCGTGATCCAGTAGTTAATTAGCCAAAAAAACCCAATTCTCTGTGTTCACAGAATCATGTTTAATTGGGAGACATTAATTACTGAAGATATTCGTCACTTCGTCAAAATGGAAATTGTGTACTTTGTCACAAAAATGTAGCATAAGTTGTTCAAGTATTAATAAATATTGATTTTGAGCCCATTTTCTGCATCTGAGAGGAACAATGCAAACTGCAAATCGCGGAGGGTAAAAAAAGGTAAAGGTAAAGATCCCATAGCCATTACTGGCCGTAGGGGCAGTGAGATGTTAGAGGTCCACTGTGTCTTGGGCGCGGCATATGAGTGGCGGGGCCCAGTCCTCTCCTCTCGCCGTCTTACCTTCCCTGAACGAATCAGGTACCCATTTTACTGTTGGGTCGTCAGAGAGAGTTTTCCGGTTTTTGGAACCTTCCACTCCGTAGCTCCACGCTCTAACCGCTCGGCTACGAGGCCCCTTATGTACCGTGGAGGGTACATAAGTCTTAATATAGCATACGTGTAAAATTAATGAGACTTCGTGACTTATAGAGACTCGTCACCTCGTCTAAACGAAAAACTGAGTGTGTTGCACTTTCAATACTTTGTGTAATTAGCGTATTACGAACGATGGAATTTCATGTCTCGAAAGTTGGTAATCACGTACAGGATATAATTAAATTTTAGAATATCCAAAAATCTCAGATTTCATAAACTCTCGGTTTTCGGCAGATTCGTCAAAAACGATGATGCCTACTTCAGTGACAGTGTGTTGAAGCCGTGGGTCTGCCCCTCTTGCACCAGTGCCCATGCAGATGACATTTTGTGTTTCATCACTTGATAGGATGTTGGAAATGTTGGAAATGTTGGAAATGACTATAGTAATCGACGCGCGCGGCGCCCATGTCGAGTGAACCCGGTATGCCACTCCTTTCGCAAGGCTCACTGCTACGCAGGCCTACCCTACTGGTTACCCTAATAAAAAAAAAAACCTCGTCCCCATGGTGCTCTAAGGTTGCGCACCTACCCTGTCTCTATATGGTGACAGGGTTAAAAAAAAATGAATCGGAACGCGTGCGCGTGGAACCTGGAGTCGAAATATTTTCACTAAAAAGTGAATTTCGATTTTCAATTATTTTCTTTGATCCACCAACCCACATTTCGATTCATTTTTCTTCTAAAGTTTAAAAATTAACAATTTTTAATGGTCCTTCAAGTATTTTAAAATTTGTTATATTCTGAAAATAATTTCTGTGGTATCTTTCTTCTTTGTGAGAGACACAAAATCAGTTCTGATCAAATAATTTCGGCACACTCTCCTGAAATTCTAGATTGTTTTTTTTAACTAGTTAAAGCCAGTATTGTTCAATTAATTTTAAGAAGTATCATTACTGTTGGGTAAAAATAGCGGAAAGGTAATGTAATTCATGAAAACAAAGATCTAGAATAATCTTTAGGTTGTTTTGGCTTACCCATCATTTCGAAGCGAAAGCCAGTTTCATCATCCAAAACGCCGGCATCACCTAAAAAGTACGGGGAAAACGTGGGAAGTTGTTACATCAGTTATGGTTTAACATGTGAAACTTAATTAAACAAATATGCCTATACAGCAAACACTTTAGAGATTACATAAAAGTAGAACAGATATTCCTTTGTAAAATCATAACGGGCCTTCCGGTATATATCGTGCCCTTGTCTATTAACAACAAAAACGAAACACAAATAGACATAAAATGTACAAAAGTTAATCAGTTTATGAAATATACAAGGATATCTCAACTTACTCATTTTAAAAATGTCCATGATCGTCCAGATGCTGAGAAGGCTGATTACAAACAAAGAAAAACGCGATAGGTTGCAGGCTGCCATTCTACACGTGCTATCTACAGTAGATAATTGATAAACTATCTGAGCTTGAGATAACCAACGTAGGTCTGTGTAGGCAAAACCAATAAACGCCTTTTCGAATATTGTTTCAAAACTCGCACTAGAGCTTGTGATCTGTAAGAGCCCTGCAGTCCCTTTTTATGGAACACCGGGGCTCTGTTCTCAACATTTGTGGTTTCAGTCCGAAGTTACGTAATAATTAGTCGGACGCGGTATCCCGCGGATGATTTTGCAGACATGGGCGAGACTCTCCAACGAGATTGTATCCTCGAGGAGTTTGTCCAATCCCATTTTAAATTTGAGGTCATGTTGCTGCAGCAGATGGGACCAGAAGGCGCAGCCCTCTTTTTGTCCTCGGGGATAGTACCCGGATTTTCTCATTCTCTTTTGGCTTACTGGTTTAATTCATATCCACTTGGCGCTTATTAGAAAAATCAGCTGGTCTGGGTGCGACATTTGAAAGCGTCAAAAGAGTGGAATTAGGGAAAAGATGATTTAGAGTAAAAAGTAAACTAATTTTAGACTGAAATACTAAACAAAAATTTATCCAGTGAAAACTCGAGTGAAAACTCGATCTATTCGATTGACTGAATTTCACTCTAAATGTGGTCCCTTGTCTGGTCCCTCATTTCAGCCGTTGGGAATATAGCCCTAAAAACGAAACCCAAATGGCAGGACCAATTGTGAGTAAAGTTTTGCCTGTAGCACTTTCAAAATCCAGGATATGAAAGCCCGATCAATGAGCTTTCTTTCAGTACAAAAATCATTCAAATCACTCATGTACTTTTTAAGTTATTTTTTTTTGAACACAAACACTGTTTTAAAGTTCTGTCCACGGATCACACAAGAAAGGTGTGCGTTCTCTCATCAAAACGAAAACAATTCACATACATCCCTTTGTGATTTGTTTTCGTTTTGCTGAAAGAACACTTACCTTTTTGTGACCCGGGGACAGCATTTTAAAACGGTGGTGGTGTTTAAAATTTGGTAACTTAAAAATGACCATCGTTGAATCTACTGCCCCCAATTTACTAAATTCAGTTTGAACTCATTTTGTTTGCAATTGGCCACACATCCGTGAACGGTTGCAAGCAAGCTAGTCTGCTTCACCGACCTGACAATTTCCCCGACGTTTATAAATTGCCCCGTTTCGTCTGAAGTAGGGTCAGGGAACGAGACTGCAAGAACACCATTGTTTCTTTCCTTTTCCTTTTTTTTCTCACACAGATCTTTAAACAAGTCAGTGTAACAATATTTGCTATAAGATGCTAACCCCCAAATCAATCCATTTCTGAAAATTACAGCAAAAGTAAATGATGCATATTACCTTTAAACCTCTTTCAGAAAGAAAGAATGAAATCATTCTTCCGGACACCTGATACTACCATTGCCAAATTTGATGTCCTTTTAATGGAGACTTAAAAAGGTTTCCGCTTACCTCTAAATCAGCGCGGAAGAAAAATGGAACGTGTAAGCCCACTGTGCGTTCACTAACGACTGTTCTATAAATTGTATGGCATTTGGATTATCCAATCTTGCAGCGGATTAGCAATAAACAATGTTTTTTTCATATATTTTGAATGAAAACCCGTACCAGTGTATTTTATTGTTATTGTCAATGATTTTAGTACATTTCAAGGTATCTAATATAAACAACATCAGCACTGCCTTATCTCTCAATGTGCCGTACTTCAATTGCAGATTACCTTTTTTGTAGTGGTTGAAGTTTTTTTCTTCTGATATTAATGTAGAGGAACTCATACATAGATTGAAGGATTTGTCATTACTGGTTAAAATGTGTATAATTTAAACCCTGGGGGCAATGTGCTGCTCAGTACATGCTATGCATTTGAATACCCAAAATGGCTGCCTTTAATAACAGGTATAAGCACTTTTGAGCGGCCATTTTGCTATTGGACATCGCCCATCAGATGTGGTGTGTGATCATTAGAGCAGTGTGTTGGTTTCAGAAGAGCCTGTTTGTTACAGAGTATAGGCCCGACAATAAAATCGGCAGATATATTAATCACTGCTTTCTCTCCTTTTTGTCTCATGGAACAGTCGTCTGCTAATTAACACCTGTCCTCGGTCGGCCTTCCGTGAAGACGATCCATTGAAGGAGTGGCGCCCACGTCTTTGCGTCCGCAGTGTCCTTGAAAATCCTAGACGAGTTGGAGAGCGAGCGAGAGTAGGGGAAACCGGCCGGAGAGTGCGTCTCGGAGAGATAAGAATACAGGAACTCCATCTGGTGTCATGCAGGTAAAATATTAATGGCATAACCTTAGGTGTAACTTTATACGAGCACGGTGATTTTGATCGGGGATGAAGGCGGCGGCGGAAACATTACATACACCTTCGAGTGGTGTACAAAATCAAAAGGTCGCTCTTTGTAAACTCCATTAAAAAAAACACGAACGCAGACTTGTTATAGAATATAGTTAAATATTTCTGATGAAGAGGCAGTAATTCGTGAAAAATCATAAAAGCTGCCAATTGCCCGATTCGGAGATCACAAATGTTTGACACGAATCCTGTGATTTTCTTATGGTCTCGACGGATAAACGGAACACCTTTGGGCCAGTTACCGGCGATGTTTTGTTTTTAAACTGAAGCAATATCTAGAACCATGAAAAACAAAACTAGGCAAGCCTAATAAAGTTCTTCGAAGAGCGTTACAAAGTGTATTCAATGAACCAGAGTGGCTAAAAAGTTTGTAGAATAAGTTGTAGCACGATTGAAATGAAACGTCTACTTTCGCTTGAAAACGATTTATCGCCTACACGTGGTTGTCACGGAAGTGTACATGTTTAATCCACAAGTGATAGGTAAGTAGTCTAAGTCACGAGTGATGGTCAGTGAGATGAGACTGGTGTTATTTAAAGGGTGGCAGTCACTTTAGGTACAACCAGTCACAGTGACAGTCAGTCAGAGACTTAAGCAAGTCTAATTGACAATCGACAGTCAGTGAGTGAAAGACTTGAGAGAGTCTAATTCACATGTGACGGTCATTCAGTGAGAGACTTAAGCAAGTCTAATTCATAGGTTACAGTCAGTGAGTGAGATAGGTTGCCAATCTTAAGATTGGTAACCAGAGACTTAAGCAATTCTAATTCACAAGTGACAGTCAGTGAGTGAAGGACTTCCGAAAGTCTAAATCACAAGTGACGGTCATTCAGTCAGAGACTTAACCAAGTCTTAATCACAGGTGGCAGTCAGTGAGTGACATAGGTTACCAGTTTAAAAGATAGGTAGCTAGAGACTTAAGCAAGTGTAATTCACAAGTGACAGTCAGTTAGAGAAAAAGATTTAAGAAAGTCTAATTCACAGGTGACGGTCATGGAGTGAGAGACTTAAGCAAGTCTAATTCACAAGTGACAGTCAGTTAGAGAAAAAGATTTAAGAAAGTCTAATTCACAGGTGGCGGTCATGGAGTGAGGGACTTAAGCAGTGGGGGGGGGGGGGGGATCAGATAATGTACACAGGTTTTTTTTCTCCGGACACTTGGCCTCCGCAAAGTCAAAAACTGGGGGGTGGGTGGGGTGGGGGGGGGGGGTAGGGACTGGTACCATATTTCAATAGGGGGCGATGTTCAAATTCGACGATTAGTAGCACTAGATTACAGAATGGTGTACCGTATTTTGAACAGGCAGACATTACACCAGTATAATTTTTTTTGGGGTGTCACAGCAGGGGGGGGGGGGGTTTCGACTTATATTTTAGGAATTTGTATGGAAAACAATTTTTTTTTGACAGAGCGGGGGAGGGGGGGGGGGGGTTGACCCCCCAAACCCCCCTCTGGATCCGCACCTGACCACGGCACATGAGTCAAACACCGTAACCATTGGACCACATCGGCCCACGAAAGTTAGGTAATGTCAGTCGGCATTTCTAGTTCTCACAGAAAGCGCGTGCGATTGCGGCTTGGATGCGACAGGACAGTTATAATATTAACGTATTCATAACGAGATGGTGAAGTGCTTAGTGGGGAATTACTTGTGATCGTGAAGTGCATCGTCACCATTACCCCTGCACTGTACATATCCGCATCGGATATGGGACAGATCATACTGTTCAGTGGCATTGTCGGTCATGTCAGCTCAAAGTAAATGAAGACATCGCATTATAGAACCTTATTGTTTATTTTTCAACTGCTGCCTTTGGAATCACCGATGTTGTAGTGATTTGCCGTTGTATCATATTTGTTAACGCACTGTCTTGGCAGAGCAGTATAGGAAGTGATTCTCACATTTATTTCCAAATGTTGTTGAGTTTCACGTAAGTGCTTTTGATTGCTAAACAAAACCGGGACACAGAAACATGACAATTTTTCAGCAATATCGAAAAAACTGAATCATGGAATCAATTGCGTCCCGAAATCGGTGTTGCATGCTTGTTTAACACGAGATCTGCTTTCGAATCAACAAATTCATGCCAAACTAAAATTGCCACCTCAGAATGTACGATTGCCTTCTTATATAAAACATCGCCTCCTTCAATATTTCAAATGACTCCTGGGCGCGGGAGAGGGGGGCGGGTAAGTTTGGTGCACGGGGAACATGTCCAAACTTCGTCGATATTTAGGCCGAGGACGCTAATGGCGAGAGACCTACCAATAATTTATTCTAGTGCGTGCAGATTTTCACCAAAACCACCTGGATATCTAGAATTAATGATAAACGTATAGATACTTGCATGTAGGCCTACATGCGTACGTCCGACTTTAAATAACACCCCAGAGTCTAATGGCGATCGTTTTGCTTTTGATTTTATCAAAGTACTGGTCCCCCAAGGAAATATCTTGACTAAAAATCTCCTAAAAATACTCGTTTTCGAACTGGAAACTGATAACTTAAAGAGCAAACATACAATCTTTGAGGCTTGAGAGTGTATGGATTTGTGGGTGTGTTTGCTGTCAAGCTATCAAGAGATCACTTTCAACCGGCTAAAACGATATTATATAATTCATACAAACACAAAAATTCGATCCGAACGAATTAGGCTTAAGGTCTCCGATGATGGCACGCATCCTTAGTACTGGTACAATTCACAAGGGATTTCTGGACTTCTTATTTTTGCACATAAAAGTGTCCTGTCGGTCGATTTGAGACACCACAAGAGCTGTAATTCGATCTCATAAGACTTAATGCATTTTTCAGTTTCATACGAAAAGATACCCTTGACATTTATCAAGTAGGACTTTGCAGACGCTTATATAGGGCGTTGCATGACCTGTGGGATCTGTAAGTGGAATCACAACTAATATTTAGTAATGTTCCCGTGGGTTCTTGAGCAAACGGTCAGAAAATAAATTAATGGAAGGTGTGTCATCATCTGCAATTGGAGAATGCATGATAATGCAGAAGGTGTTGCTAACATGCGTGCTCAGTGACGCAATGGTCGCCCTTTACCGCCTTTCTACGTTTGCAATTTCGGTCCATTTACGTTCGTATTGCATAAAGACCCCGTGTGTAGAAGGTATCCCAGAGGGCGTTCTTCGATATGTTATGTTAGTAACAAAGAATGCACAAGTGGTTTACTCGTGCCTATCCAAGATCCAAGCTACACAAAGCCACTGCCATCTAACTCCGCCTTAACGCTTAAGGTCTATCAGGCCCACAATTAGAGTGGGTTTAAAATAGGCAACGATCACAAAACGAACTGACTGAAAACCAAAGAGCTATATTAAATTAGTAGAGCATTGAATGATGTACAAAGGGATGCCTGCTGATGCGCGCATCCATATCTGTGCACAAACCTATGGAAAAATCAAAATTGTGTGCGGCTTTTGTTCTGCTATTTGTATATCTGCGTTTGTATTCTATACAGGTGCGTTACCGAAGTTGAAAAGGGCCAAAACCGAAACGCACGATCAGCAAATGAGCGTTTCATTTTGCTCTGCGCGAACAGCGCAACCTGTGTCCGAATCCGCTGCAGATGCTTTTTGCGTGACGTTTTTTTTAGCCGTAATGACGCGATTAAGTTCTTTGTGTATGTTCTACTTGCGGCTTGCATTTAGATTACTCTTCAATTCAATCCATCTAATTTCATCGTGTTCTACAAACACGCACATGAAATCAAAATGATTTTGCCAGAACGGCTTCAAAGCGTCTCTGCGCGCAAGAATGAGGAGTTAGCGCTCTTGTAATTTAATATAGCTCTATGCTGAAAACTCGCAATCTCGCATATCGAAAAAAAGGCTTAAAAGAAGCTACACATGTATTCAGTATAGCAATACATTCAAAGATTACCGAAATCCATACGAAGACAAGCTTAGACATGAAATAAACACAGACAACGAATTTTGCCGTGGGCTTTCAGAACGACAATGCTCCGTATTCCATACACGAGCTTTTGAATCGAAACTCAAGCTCTGCTTAATAAGTTTGATTTTTTTGGTTCAACAATATAAATTTCTTGTGTGTTTTAGATAGGGGTACTTTTTCAGCACTTAGGAAAATTCAGCTCTCCGATGTCACATGCAAATATGTATTTGGCGGATT
Source organism: Patiria miniata (assembly GCF_015706575.1). Taxonomy (NCBI): domain Eukaryota; kingdom Metazoa; phylum Echinodermata; class Asteroidea; order Valvatida; family Asterinidae; genus Patiria; species Patiria miniata. Next base: position 5,223,215 of record NW_024037054.1, read on the forward strand.
GCTACGTAAGATGACCAACTTGTTTATCACCCTTGACTAAACCGCAGTTTGTGGAGGAGGATATGAGAACGGCCTTCCGCTTGAGGCCCGTACCCGCTTGTGCCTCCGCGAGAAGGAGTTTTTTTTGAGTGAGAATCGCCAAGCACAAGGTCAGTGGCCACTCTGTGCAAGGTAGTTACTTCAGTCAAGAAATGAAAAGGAAAGATAGAGAGAATCAGTGGCACGTTATGAGAAGGGGAAAAGCAATATCTTGACAAGGAGTTTTAAAGTGAGGCAATGCATACGGAGGAAGAAACTTGAAGAGTACTTCACCGTACCTGTCCTTGGAACACAAATGGTTAAGGATGTGAGGACTAGGAGGCAGCAAGCCGAGAGGACTGGACGGAAGCACGCGCGATGATGTACTGATTTTGTATTATTTGGAGAAAAAAAATATAAAAAAGGAAACCGACTGAGTGCCCCTCCAGAACGCGAAGCCCGCAATAAGTGTTCCCTGATTTATTGGAACACAATTGCAGTGCTAGTGAATTGACCTAAGGATTATTCGAGATTGTTCCCCTTTTAATCTTGAATTGAACAAAAATAGGCATTACTTGCTGTCAAAATGTACCTGCGCACAGGGCTGAAGACAGTGGCGTTACTATAGGGAGGGGGGCGGGGGGGGGGACACCCTAGTGGACACGCGGACACCCTAGTGGACACCCTAGTGGACGTCCGTTACCCCCGGGTGCCCCCTTCCACATTTAAATCTTAACTTGAACACAAATATACATTACTTGCCGTCAGTGCCCCCTTGAAATATTGGTGCACGCCCAGGTGACCCTTAGAAGTTTAATCCTACTTATGCCACTGGTTGAATTGAACTATAACCTCCAAATAGCACTTTCAATATACGACTCTTATGGGCTCTCGGGTTTCCCAGCCCAACACACCTCCTTCTCTGTTCATTCATATAGCCCAAAGGGTCAAGCACCATACAGTGGAGGAAACGAGGTGGTACCATAAGCCTTGCTGCCGAGAACAGCAAACGAACCCCGCACCAAATACGAAACAATCAACACAACACTATAATGGCAAAGGAATCGCATGCTTAGGCGGGTGCACAGACAGTGGCGTAACTACGCTGTGCATTGCCCCGTTGAAAATCAGTTACGCGATTGGTATGGATGAAGACGTTTAAAATTGCGTCAGTCGGGCTGTATTATGACGTCTTTCTGCTGTATAGGTAAACTTCCTTTCTATCTTATATCTGGAGATCTGTTTGTAGGCAGTCGTGCTATCACCGTTGATCGAACGTTTTGAAAACCCATGTCGCTTGTACTTGACAACTGCTCGCCGAAAAATATTCAGTCTCAAATCTCCCGAGATTTCAAAAGATCAATTTCATATTGGCAACGACACGGAAGATCTTAGTGCTAATCTACATGGTAAAGAATAAGAAGGAGTAAGTCCCCAGTTTCACACCCTGGCCGCAAGCTGACAGCTGTGGCTTGAATGCAAATTTGATTCATAATTGATTCATAATCTTCTCTTGATTTATACTTTGATACTTCACTCAGTCACACATCTTTAATGAAATGCAGATATCACGGTACAAATTTTCGCTGTTCCTAACGACTTCCATTTTGCAGAATTTCTAAAAAGTTCAATCACTTAGAAGTTAATGTGGCGATATGTGACTCATTTTTGGGGGGCAAGATCACATTTTTAGTGTTGCTTGTTTTTTTTTTTGAATAAAAATTCTTCAAAAAAGTCCTCCTTTCAATGATATACGCCACTGATGGGAATAATATTGTGAGTGAAATGAATGAGCGAGAGAACAGGCTACGGACCATCACACAATCTGACAGGAAATTGCTAGCGAATCTAATGTAATCGGAGTATGATTTTCAGTAATCTGGCAATATTTTGACAAAAAGTCTACGTTCATGTTCAAAGTTCCCTTGGGAAGCAGTCATTATTCTACTACATTTGATCCTTTGACTCCGGGTGTTCTCATAAAGATTGTCCTACTTGCGTTTTTAAACCTTGATATCTGTAAAAAAAAAAAAACTCACATAGCCATAGCATCATTTCAGAACACGATCGGTTATTGTGGGATGGAAAGGGGTGAAGACATGCCATTGAGTGGTCAATTTTTACCGCACTTCAAATCACAACATGTACATACAGTTGGCAGACGGTTATGTCCCTGACGGGTTTATCCCCAAGTCACCAAACCGTATTTTTTTTTTAATATAATATTATTTCACTTAATATTATACGGTCGCAAGGGGATAACATGTTTACGGTGTAGCGATTGTATTTAGATACTGTTCGTAATGCATGCCTAGGGTTAGAGTGCATTTTTCTCGTTGAATTCCCTGCTTTTTTTTAATATAAAAAGTGAATCGACTCAGACGTGACGCATTTTCAGGCTGACCTAATCAACAGTTTAGAATGCCTAGGGTTAGATTTGTTATTGAGAGGGAAAAAAAGAAACTCATATGCCACTAATTGAAGCAATGCCTAGCCTCTGGTCTAATCAGACGCGAAATATAATATTGGGGAAAATACTATTCTGTTTTAATTTGTCTGCGGTGGGTTGTGGTTGTGGGGGATATCATTCAAGTCTAAATGTCGAGTGCGAATTTCTGAATAGCTCTTATTAACTGACTGCGTAAGAGTGAGGCTGTCCTTGGTTTTTTTTCTACAAATAACAGGTATTCAGGTCGAAAAGGGCGATGTGAACGTCGAAATTTACGTCAGTTGAATTCATTACCAGCCATTTCTACGTCGACGTTCGGGTATTCCTGATCAAGTATTCCTGACCAAGTATTCCTGATCATTTCGTGTCGGAAGGCCATGTGAAGACTAAACGAAATCATGAGGTATAGTAGAATGTTTATCAGGCGATGGAACAAATGCATAGCATTCAACGCTGAATTGATGCGAATATTGTTCAACAGGGAAACTGCACAGTCGAGTGTCCAGGCATCTTACTTTAAAATGACAATTAAGTTTAGTAGCTGGTTACCTGAGCACAGATATAATTCACATATATCAATCAAGAAAGAGTAACCTCCTTTCTATCCTGCAGAACAAATTGGTACAAAACAGCCCTGTACCCTAAGGCTATGGAACTCTAAGAACAAGTAAATACTTCTGTAATTTTAAGAATTTGCTATTATTATTCTGCTCGCCAATTCGTTTCCAGAACTGTTTGACAATATGAAAACCGATATCAACTTCAATTTGAATACATGAATGCACAACCAACTTATAAGATGTGCAAAAATACGTCATCATGTATCAACTTACAAGCAATTGAAGATTTCTATATTAAATACTTGAAAATCAATATAAAATCAACCGTGAGAGACCTGAACTTGACTTTTGCGGGAATTGATAGAATGATCCAGGATCACGTCAAGATGGCGTCATCAAGTAGCAGATCACAAGCAGCCAAAGATTTCTATGTTTAATGTTTGAAAATCAATGCCAAATCAACTGCGAGAGATGTGATTTTGCTTTTTACGGGTATTGATAGAATAATTCAGGGTCTTCATTCTCAAAATGAACATAGCCAAAACAACTTGCGTTTGGTCCTACAAACTCGTGTTTTTCATTATTTTTATTGACAGTTTTATGTCTAATGTTCTGCCTGACTCTCGAAACACTGGTGTACTTTCTAAACTTCGCTCTTTTGTTCCTTCTTGTGCAATGATTATGCTATACACTGCCATACTTGAACTACTGTAATATTGTCTGGGCGCGAACGAGTACAAGTAAACTTCACGCACTGCAAGTCACTCAAAACAGATCGAGCCATACGCACATGCACTTTCTCACTTCATCGACACTGCACACCTCATGCACCCCTTTTCACTCGTCTTCGCACTTTGAACATTACTGACCTCAACAAACTACAAACTGGCATATTCATGTTTAAATTTGTCAACAATCTTCTCCCTAGCATCTTTTCTGCATATTTCACACCAGTCCGACAAATACATAATCCCTCAACCAGATCACGCAATGACTTGTTCCTTCCATTTACTCGCACTCTATACGCTTGCCTCACCCTAACGATCTATGGTCCTCGTATGGAACTCCATTCCTAATGACATCAGAACAATGCCGTCCATTGATCGATTCATATCTTTATATAAAACATTTCTTCTTCCTCAATATGTAGCAAAGCCTTCCCTTGTTTTTGTTTAACATCAAATCCTTTACAATTTAATTAATTATTTTTTCTAATTTGCGTGTGCTGTATTCTTTTTGAAATTTCTACCCTAATCCCAGGAATTCGTGTTATCCCTCCCCGCCAACCCTCTCTTCCCTTAACTTCCCACGCAGCGCTTTTTGTCTATAAGTTTGAAGTTTTAAGACAGTTAATGTATTATCATGTCATTTTATGTTTGCGTTAACCCGTTATTTGTTTAAGCCTAGAAAAACCTTGCCCAAATACATTATTCCTACTCATCCCATTTAAATGTAAATCATTTAATTTTTTGGTCTTGAAATGATTTAATCTCATGTTTATGCATATTTTGTTGGTCTTAACCCCCCCCCTTTCATCCCCTCCCCTCCCCAATTACCTCCCATGCCATCTCCTTTTCATGTAATGATGCGATTGATGTATAGTTACAAATTTTTTTTACAACCTAATGGAATGGTACCTTAGGGGGACATTCCCATAGGGTTGTGCACAAAATTTGTCAACCTTTTATGACCCCTATAACCCCAATTTCTCTTATTCTGTCCAACCCCCACGAATTCTGGTATGTTTACGTCTTGGACCATGATAATTCGATCTAGCTTATTTGCGACTACAAATTTTGCCTCTAAATGGGAGCTGTGACATGAGGGAATGTGCGGTGTCTCTCTGAGGTATAACTTATCACGAAAAATGTCTCCTTAACGATACATTAACAGGAATGAAATTAAGTCATTTGCTGCACTTGTAAAGGTAGCTAAAATTACTATCATCAATTAAAGTTACTACGCTGCTGGCGGTGACAACTGAGACATGATTATAAACCAATTAATAATAAAAACGTAATAATAAAATATACGTCTGACCAAGTCGAAAAAGATCTTCTGACATGCTTCAACCACAAAAGTAAAAAAAAAGTAAAGGGGTTAAAGAAAAATTGACGATTTTGTGACATCTCAAACTAATATACTTTTCAGCGTGTATGTACGCTTGGCAACAAGATGGCGCCCTGCTATTCAATTGGTCGAGCGCTGTAAGAACAGCTCTTTTTTTTTACGTTTGGTAAATGCCCTCTTCTGAGTTGTATCGCCTCGTGTCATTGTGTATGATAGAGGCCGCTATAACGATTTAACAGAATCCCTGATAGAACTTAAAGGTGTCTTGCAAATCATTTTTTTGACCTACGGTATTCGGGTATAGTATATAATTAAGGTTGTCAAATTCTGAGAATAGTTTAGTCTGAAAGGCTAAGGCCCTGTCCAATACCGACATAGTTATGTTTTGACTAAAGTCATTAAGCCAGTGCAATGTTTAATGCATTTTTATAAATAAATACATCTCGGACGTACTACCGCTCTCGCGAGTAAATGGTTGCGTATAAGGGAATCTTTCCCGCATAATATATGAGTATTCGTGACATTTATTTATGACATTATTGATGACAATAATTACGAAACCTAATATCGGTCAATGTCACTCAAGATACTGGTATATCTGTCATTGGACGGCTGAGATCTGTTATGTTGGTTGTGAGATAGCATTAGACCGGCTCTGTTGGGTGGAAATTACCAAGCTTAATTGCAGAAGCATTTTCTAAATAAGTGTCCTTGACGGTAGATGCATTTAAATTTGATTGCAAAACACATTAAATTGCGTGGAGTACATGTTATATACCATTCGAATAATTTACTCACAAAAGAAAACGCCCTCTGTTGACGGCTGGCATAAGCCAACATACGATGCAGTCGCTAGAAAGATAAATTAGCCGAATACACACTGCACCGCGTCAAATAACACCTACAAGCAAATGTCCCGTCCTTGGTTACGAGAGTGAGCAAATATTGACTCATTCTGACGGGACCTTGTAATTTGTCATGTTTAACCTTCGATCTATAGTGCGCCAGCAGTGATGGCAACTTTTAAATGAATAGTCAGTATCATATATGCAACAACATACAAAGCGGTATGTTTTTGTTCTCCATAAATCACTGCGCAGATTGTGCGTGATCAGATAGAATGGGAGTTGCCTATTGACCTCACAAACCTCACAAAAAGTATCTTATGGAATAAAGACTTTAAAAAACTGACAAAGAGATTATGTCGTGATTTGTTATCCACGCGGAAAGTTTCCTTTTGGTTAAGGCAAGAGGAAACCACTGGATCCATCTGGAGGAAACCGGACAAAAGCAATCCAAAGTGTGATTCGTATTTCACCAATAGTTGCAATGATATTTGAATTTATTGACAGCGGGAGGATGTCCAAAGAGCTAGATTTTTTTTAGTAGAGAGTGAAAGGTGACCTCAAAATCCCGCGAGATATTACGGAAGTACGTGACTTTTGGTATTATATTGGTGTATAACGTGTACAACGTCCTTTTTTCTAAAACAATTGTTTCCTGACTCAGCATATTCGGTCAAGTCCAATAAATAATTTCTGTAAAAAGAGCATTACAATTCACATATTTTGAAAGTATTGCGAGTTAATAACCATATCAAGATGATTGACTTTAACTTTCAGTGTTTGATAATAAGATGTTCGTGAACTGATCAGCTGCAGCCTTAGCCAGACTACTGTCAAACCGAGTAAAAATTACCAGACCAATATTGATAAGATTATATACCAAAGGATATACTAATATCAAATCTGTTTCTAAGATCTCTAACAAGATTGTTTGATTGCGTGATTAAAAGCAAATTCGGCGCCATTCATAAAAAAAAATTGTAGGATTAATTCGACTGCCCCCCCCCCCCATGAAACCTTGTCGCCCCCCACTGAGATTTTGAGTTTCTAAAAAAAATATCATTGATCTACATGACGCCATGGACCCTATTATGTACTACAATGTATCTTTTGCTTAGAAAATATTGGTTAAAGTGGTCAGAAATTGCCTCAGATAGCACCACAGAGCATTTAGAATCCAAATTTTTTCGGAGCCCTTAAGCGGGCCCCGAACCCCACGCCTATAGCTCAGAATGCTGGTAGCTGATTCAATGACTCCAACCTCGAAATCAATGTTCACAAAATTTCCTTATGCCTTAAGCTGAGAAAACCTCGAAAATTATGTTTAAATTAGTATCTTTTGTGCTAAGATAATTATTGGTTAAAGTGGTAAGAAATTGCCTCAGATCACACCTCAGACCATCGAAAATCCAAATTTTTTCGAGGCCCTTAAGCGGGCCCCGAACCCCACGCCAATAGCTCAGAATACCGATAGCTGATTCAATGTCTCCAACCTCGAAAACGATGTTCAAATAATTATCTTTTGCCAAGAAAATATTAGTTAACGCATGGAGGAAAGTCGTAAGAAATTCCTTCAAATCACACCACAGAACATCTAGAATCCAATTTTTTTTCGGGGCCCTTAAGCGGGCCCCAAACCCCACGCCGTAAGGGCTTCGCGCTTCGCGCTTGCATCAGTTATGATCAAGGTATGTCCCCCCCCCCCCACTTTTGAGAAACGATTGACGCCCCTGCTTGACGCCCCCCCCCCCATGTGCCAGCCCCCCCGCCCCCCCACGCCCCCCACTGAAAAATTCCTGGCTACGCCACTGGTCGCATTTAACTTTATTTTTAATTTTGGTGTTGCCATTTCAAGGGTATTGTGGTGCCTTTTTTGGTGTTTATGCTAATGCGAATTTCTATATTCGTGAACAAAAGTGTGATGTCATTTCAGGCAGAAACCTCATCGTTGCAGCTATTTTACACCAACAGTTGAATTGCCAGAACTTTGGATATTTTGCCGAAGTAAGTTTCGTTACTTTGGTGATTTGTTGTTGTGTCAGTAAATGTACATGGCAGTAAGCCACTGAACAAAGTTTTACCACAAAATAATTTTTCAATTAACACATTTTTGGGTTCACAATTTGAACAGAAAATTTCTAAATAGCTACAGCGCCCTCCGTTGTCTGGAAAAGCATGGACAAATTTAAATGTTTAAAGAAGTGCACTGTTCATTAAAATAACCAAAAAGTAGGTCTGATGTTTTTCATACATTTTAAGAGGAGTAGAAAGTTGTACAAAATGTGTTCCTCAGAAACATTAATCTCATATGGACCCTTTAACTAATACCTAGCTATTGCCTATATTGCCAACAGTCGCTACAAATAACAATACTAGATCGGTGTTGCTTGCCAGTTGAAAATCTCAGTTGACTGCTGTCCACCGCGTGTTAAAGGCATTAAGCTACATCTATGGCGTCCTTGAGTGTGGTGAACGACCGCCAATGGCAAAATAATGTCTTGTTAATTAATCCTAGCTCCAAAGCCAAAATGTCTGTAGGGCACAGACAACGCACGACGGATACGACGGGCATGAAACAGTCGTGTGCCTTCGACGATGCTAATTATCTCTGGATCATATTGCTGCATGGCCACGGTCAACGCGCGCAGCAGTGTGACGGGCCGATGTTTTATATGTCGTGCGACCTGCAAAGAGCAGTCCCGTTTTCTTGGGCTCCTCTCCCGTCGATACGTATTAGCTGCTGGGATAGCGACAGACACACATCACTAAATGGGGTTCTTGTGCGCTCTACGAGCAATGTCATAAAACCCAAGCACCAATATGCTTAGTTATCTATGATCAGCACACTAGTAGCACGATGCTCATTTGACCCCTCGCCTCATGAATAATCATAACCGGACTGCATGCACATCGAGCATACCGCTCAGCCTGTGATGTTTGTGTACAGTATGTGCCACATGAGCGTGCGCTGATGATAGATGCAGCTTTACGTTGCGCTGTCTTCACACGCTGATGCTAGCGCAGCCATCTACTAGTGCTAGACTATACGCGGCGCTCCGTGACGGTAGGGGAAATCGGAGGACAAGTGGAGGACTGACTGCATCCTTAATGGTCACCTTGGTCACAACAGGAGAAATGACATCAACGATTGTATCGCAACAGCATAAGGTCAGTATAATTACGGTGAATATCATAGTGTAATTTATCGGTTTGGTGCTGTACGTATGTAAACGCGGGCGGGCAGCATATTGTGTGTTGTTGCATTGCTTGAAAAATGCCTGGATTATATGTTACTACAGCCCATTGCATCCATGATTAGATCACCATATTTCTGTACTATATGTTCCAATCTTTATTTAAATGCAAATGGGCGCCGAATTGATACATCTCTCCTTTGTTTACTTGGTAACTAAAATAAATTCAGTCTCCAAATTATACAGAATCTATCTGATCTGCCATCTAATATTTTGAGGTGTTGCCAGTATATCTGGATAGAATGTTCCATGGAACTTCAGGCTCAAAACAGAAAACCTGTACAAATCCGTATCTCAGCTAAAAAAAGAGGGGTTGGGGGAGCAAATTACCGCGGCCCTGTATATTTATTTTAACTTACACTTATGACCGCCCATAATGTTCTGATTACTTATAGGAATCGTAGTGCGTGTCCTCAGTATTAGAGCGAGCATGAAGACATAAGCACCTGCATAAAGGATAATTGGTACAGGAAGTTGTATGTGCATCATTCGTATATACAACATCGGAATTCATCTGACAGAGCTGTTCGGCCATAGAGCAAAGCCGGACTCGTATTGTTTCAGACTGGCTGAAGCACTGAGGGCTTTCCTCTGCATGCTCTATGGATTCAGCACCTGTTTCGTATTGCTAAAACATTATCAGCGGTTACAGTCTGGCCTTCGGATTGTCAGCACATTATGCATTCACAGTTTGACGGTTAAACTGAAATGATTCAAGCCTCGCCCATAAGTGCAACATATTCCTTGCAGGCAACTACAATTTTGTGGATTCGGTCTGAGCATGGTCTGAACTTTCGGAAAAGTAACAAAACTTGCAAAGGTGAGCCTGAGGCTGCATCCGAATCAACTGTCTAGAGCTAGGTCTAGGTCTGCGCCCATTGAAAATACGCGGGGACGCGCTGACAATAGACGTAGCCTGAGATAAAGCAAATACGGCTTGCAGTACGCTTGCATGACTTTGCTTGTGCGCACCAAATGGAATTAATATTTGCTTCCAAATGTTAAATGGTATAAAAAAACACCACATCATTTGACACCGTGTTTAACCGATGCAGTATATACGTACAGTGTTTGGATTTCCTGCAGGACAGCTTCTCTCTGTTAATTTAAAAGAAAACTCAAAAAGAAATGTGTGCCCACTGCAGGAGCTCGGGTGTCGGCTAAAAGAAACGCCGTAATGTCACGTACGTTACTGACCGTCTATCGCCCAGAAGGACTCCTCGGAAAATGCTAAAGGTTTCCCGGAGTCGGTCACAGTAATCAAATTCTGAAAAAACGAGGGTAGAATTCGCGGAGGGTGTAAGTTGAGCGAGTTGGCCAGTATTTCGCACCCTCGAGCTATCGGCACTGTGTAGCCAAGTAGTTCAGCTATGTGAGCCGCAATCGGAACGGAGCTGCATTTGAATATACCCACCGTTGGCACACTTTAAACGTAATGAGCGATGGAACATCAGACTTTGCATCATTTTATGCGTGTACAGCAGCTTTCTAAGACGCTTTGGTTATTAGGAGCAATAAAAATAACGCCAACTCAAAGTATGTCATGACACAAGATGACTGTTACAGTGGACTATTTGGAGATGAGATATTGAAAAGGTCAATGACATGAAGTTAACGCAGCAACATAATTTTGATGCAAATATCAATAATTCCTCTGAAATGTAACACTAGGAGCGCATGTTTTTGGTTTAGCTGCACCTTTTTCCACATTAAAAACGTCTCATGGTTTTCCTCACAACTGAGCTAAGCGCTCTTGACGTGAGAGAGTTAAGAGGTTTTCTGTTCAAACTGTGGTCCCAAAAACTTTGCTCATCGAACAAATGTGCTTAAGTTTCTGTCTTGAACAGTTTTGCTTATGAATGTGGAAATTCGCATTAGCATAAACCCCCCCCCCAAAGGGGTCACCAAAACACCACTGAAAATGGTCATATGCAGATTAAAAGATAAAGATATTTATGGGACACAATAGTGCATAATTTAAAAGATATATGGGACACAATAGTGCATTTAAAAGACAGCATTAACAATTATTACACGGGTCCCTGTTTAGAAAGACATCCCACAGAAGATTAGCAAGCTTCAGTGTCTTTTGAAACTTCCGACAGATTGGAAAACATGCACTGGAGGCTTGGTAAAAGCACTCAACGCATGTGACCAGGTGCCAACCTTGCCATCTTTGTGTGGACCTGGAAACAAAACAGGTCCACACGATGCAGGTTGTGTGAACCTTCTGTGGACTAAGCCAGGTTTCCCCCTCTCTGGGAAAACAGGTTTAGAGGCATTTTTGGGTAAGGGTTATCCGTAGTATAAAACGAAGAGGAACACTCCAGCAAATCATGATAAACAAAAAAATTGGGTTGAGAGAGTATTCACAGCGCGAGTAAAAGTAGTTGTTTTTTTCTCCGGTTTCTTTTTTACTACACAAAGACAAAGGAATTTCCACACTAGGTGTTTAAAAGGTAGGCGTGCGCGTGTGGTTACTGATGCGAATCCCTCTCTATTAACCCATCAATATAGTCCCGCCACTTATTACAGCCTGGTACATATAACGAAAGTAACAACACGAGGGATTTGATATTATATAGGGACTATTAGAAATGATGCGGGTACGTAATATAAATAGGAACTGCGGGAAATGATGCGGGTACAGGACACGTAAACTATATGGCTCGGGAAAAACATAACTGTTTATGTAAGCACTTTTGTGGTTATTTCTCCAAAAGCTATAATTAACATGAACATTTGAACATTTTTTATGTGAAATACGCTTTGACCATAGTTTTTCAAATGAAACAACCACGCAAAATGTTGCCTTAACAAGCAGCCCTTTCCGAGCCGCACATACATGGTTGTCCCACAAAAAAACCTAACTGTCGAAAAGCATTCAACAAAGGTATGTTGCATGTGGATTTTAGAATATTTTCAAATTACCTCTTAAAGTCAGATAACCAATCTACCATACAAACTTTATTTCATTCAAATCAATGCATTGAAACAAACGCTATGCTTCATCGAACTCAAGGGTTGAAAATCGTCTTGGGCCACTTTCCTTGAAAGTAAGAAAGCGCAGTAATAGAGAAACGCACAAAGGAATTATTTCCTTGGTTCAAGAGTAACATGTGACTTATTCTACCTACTTCGATTTGTAAATTTTATAAATATAAAAAGTGGCCCATATGGTTTTTCGAGTCCCGTATTGTGATTGCTGTATCTTCTAACATCCTATTGAAACCAACTAAAAAGGATTTGGAAGACCATTTATTCTACTTATTAATACATTAGACACGATTTTGAATATTGCACCACTTTTTTTTCAAAACATTCCCGATTCGACTGTTCGGTTTTCTTTTTGGGGACAACCTGAACGCATCCTGTATGCATATACCATTCCTAATGGTAACAAATAATTTCACACTTGCACGTAAGCACGGTGCGGTTTTACCATTTAAAAATGAGGAGATGATAATAGCTAAAGTGCGGTTTTTAATTTATCCCAGCCGACGTCGCTCTTTTCCACATTCGTTATTCAGACGGAAATAAATATGCTCATTAAATTTTGGTACGATGGTTGCATTAATTAAGATCAGCCTATTATAAAAGCTGCACATGTGGAATTTTAATGAAGTTATGCTTTTGAGATCGTCCGCACGACCAGACGTTGTATAAATTATACATTATATCATTATAGGCCTACGTGTACATTTTTTCGATCACTCATGCACCCTCACCATCAGCCTACGGCAAATTGATGTGCTACATTAAACATGCGCTCCTTCAGTCAATTAATAGAACAGTTTCTCATGATGCACTTAACAGGCTTGTTATGAGTGAAATTTTGCCTAAATTTACATGAACTTCGGAGGCCTTTTGATTTTGTTGACAAGTCTTTCTACAGGGTGAGTGAAAACAGACGAAACCCAAATGGCAGGACTAATTTTTGAATGCAGTAAATCCTGTAACACTTTCAAAATTTAGGATATAAAAGCTCAATTAATGAGCTTTCTTTTAAAACAAGAATCATTCAAATCTCTCATTTACTTTTCAAGTTACGGACGTTTGAAAACAAACACCGTTTTAAAGTTCTGTCCACGGATCACAAAAATAGGTAAGTGTTCTTTCAGCAATACGAAAGCAAATCACATGAATCCCTATGAGACTTTTTTTTTCGTTTTGCTGAAAGAACACTTACTTTGTTATGACCCGTGGACAGAACTTGAAAAGGACTGAGCGATTTGAATGATTCTTGTACCAAAAAAAAGGTTAATGCCTGGGCTTTCATTATCCTAAATTTTGAAAGTGCTACAGGCAAAACTTCCTTCAAAAATTGGTCCTGCCATTTGGGTTTCGTTTCTTTTTGACTCACACTGTACACTCAGCAGACATGATCGACACCTGACGATCCATCAAAATGCTCGATCATCCAGCCTATTAAACTTCTTAGATGTAGCTTTGCAATGTTCAATATTCAGTAGCCTCATCCTTGAGAAGTATACCCCGGAATGCACTCTCCCTCTGGAACAGGATAATTTGAATAATCGTTTAACCCTAAAGGAGCCGGGTTATTTCGACCATCTCTCAGCCGGGGGGGGGGGGGGGGGGGGTGGCGGATTCCGCACCCCCCCTAAGATCTCGGCCATCGAGTGACAAAAAATTTTGAAACTCGGCACATGCATAGAGCAACTCTTCCTAAACATACCGAAGAAATTTCATGACTATAGGTCAAAGGGTTTTGGAATTATGGCTCATTAATTAATCATATGTACGAACGGCAATTCTGCTCTGTGTACACGACGTATATGTGAAAATTCAGTTTTCACGGAAAATTTTTCGCTACGCGGCAACCCGTGGTCCAATTTTTATGTTTTTGGTATCAAAAGATGCACAAAGCTCGAGGCTAAAAAGTCATAACAGCTCGGGTCGCGAAAATTTTTTTTAAAAGGCTATCACGGAAAATGTTGAGGGGGGGGGGCGGATTCCGCCCCCGGCCCCTTTAGGGTTAAAAAAGAACTTGCATGCGATAATACTGAGTATTATACATATTATAATTACTGTAACGCAGATGCAAAACAAATCTGATAAGCTAAAACACGAGGTTGCGTAATCGCCATAGATTGTGATAAGGTAAAAGTCTGACCAACGTATGCACTAGGGCTTCAGGTATATTGTAGACGGATGGAGCTATATTTAGCAGTTAAACTAATATGTCAACATTCATTGCTGCTTCCAAACTCACTCAATGACATACTCGCGTGTATAGGCCTATAGGTAGGGTTGTAGTTTCATTAATATCTTTTCCTGTTAATTTATGTGGAATTTTTGTTCTACTTTTTTTTCCCATTGTGATACTGTATTAGGTTTGGTTAAAAGTTGCATTTTTACTTTACACTTGAATATCGCCGTTTATCGAAGTTGAGGATAATAAATGGAATGGTTTACCAGGTAGAACCACAAATGCATATTGATGGTAACTAGTTATCTAGTAATTATGTAAACTGTCAACTAATACTGGTTGATATAACTAGTTTCCAAACTAAATACATCATTGAAATACCTGTTGCCTTTGCGTAGCAAGGTCGGTGATATTTGGGGGGGGGGGGGGGGCGGGGTTAAGCAATTTTTTTTGGAAGAGCATTGGCACATCCGTGCTGAAGTGTAGACATTTTTGTTTTCTCCTGACACTTGGCCTCCGTAAAATCAATTAGACTGTGCTAGTTAAAAAAAAGGCACTCATTTGTTTTTGGTAAAAAGGGCACTTGTTTTAAAAAGGGGGCACTTGTTTAAAAAAGGGCACTCTTTAAAAATATTGGGGGGGGGGAGGTAAAACACTTGCAAAAAAGGGCACTTGAAAGGAAAAGGGCAGTCTTTACAAAATATGGGGGAAGGTAAATACCCCCCTCCCCTAAAGACAATTGTGCAAGAAAACGGCGTGTCTGTTTATGCAATTCAGAGATTTAATACCATATGCAACTCGTTGAACGTGAATGAGAAGGAATACTGCTTTTATTATCAACAATAAATCTGCGCACTCAGAATAGATTTGTAAATCAGTTAGGAGTAGGACTACTGTTGGTTCGTGCCACGAACCCGTCGTTCATGTCTGTGATGCTCATAAGGATTATCCAATTTAATTGCTCCCTTCCGCAATATACCTTACACAGCCGTGGAACTTCATCCCGCCACAGCACGTCTGATATCATGCTGTCGTTTAAAAAAAATCAAGTAAATTCAAGGCAGCAGTGTTCCATATTATGATGATTATTATTATTAGGTTTATTTCAGCAGTGTAGCCTTATCAGTTATTGTACTGCTATTCTTTATACATAGAAAACAAGTTAAGTTACTAAATAAAGGTAATTTACTAAGTAAAACACCAAATAAATAAATAAATATTAATATGACTGAATAAAAATAACAACCACAAATAGAAATAAAAATATGTATATATCAAAGTCAGTTAAATGAATAACACACATATTTAACTATTGGAAGTATGAGAACATTTTCAAAATTTAAATGAAATTAAGATTACAATTAAACGAATGAGAAACAAATATAACAAGGATTAAATTGAAATGATGGTGAACAAAATGGTGGTTAAAAAATTAGCCTTAATCAAATAAAACTAAATTAGACTGAACATTTAAGTTTCAACAATAATTAAGTACATATGAGATAAGAAAGACAACATTATTACAAATTCAACTAAGAGCACTAAAAAAGAAGTTCTTACAGTATTGATTGGGGTACAGAATGTTAATAACTGGGCAGTCTGTTTAATGCAGCCTTGATAAACTCATTAAGATATTTTACGTAACTAATGCAGGTGCATTTTTTGGGCAGGCCGCGGCAACACAAAGTTTCATAGTTCTTAAGATGTAAATGGATGAATGAAAGTAACTAATTAAAGGGGCATTAGGGCCTGAAATCCCCGCAAATAAGATGTTTTGGAATGTTTACTTACATTTCACGTCCGCAGAATGCGAACCACTGTGAGGCTGTTTTCACAACTAGCCCTCACAGCTCCATTTTTCCGGGGGACAAAATTGTGACCCCCAAAATTCGTTCTCACATGGTTCTCGCAAGAATAGGGAGGTTTCGCAAGCGAACGGATACGCTTACACTTACGTTTAGCTATCCGTATCCGTTTTTTACTTACGTGTAGCGAGCGAGATATGCGTGTCGTCTGCACGTATGACGTCATACGCCACTCACTATCCGCTAAACGTGCAGACGACACGCATATCTCGCTCGCTACACGTAAGTAAAAAACGGATACGGTTAGCTAAGCGTAAGTGTAAGCGTATCCGTTCGCTTGCGAAACCTCCCTACTACCTCAAAACACCCAGTTTTTTTAAATGATAGTTTTGTGGACGTTTATATTCTACTTTTGAATTCTCTTTCCAGTTACATCTTGACGTTTTGTAGCCAAATCTGGCGCATTCCAGGTCGTAATGTCGTTTTTATTTAAATTTTAATAAAAAGATAGAAAGCTGAAGAAAATATTTTCGAAAACTTGTTCTCCGCTCAGGCCTATCCAGAAAACAGTGTTATTTCAATTGTACCTAGCTCAGAGTTGATTGGTCAAGAACAGTGCGTGAAATATTGCGTGGTAGGGTGAAGTACAGTATTGTCTGCCTCGCGACACTCGTATTATAATGGAACTTCCGATGCACGTTAATAACACAATAAAGGACGATGTGTCCTGAACAATTGCATGTAGAGAAAGAAATAGGAAGCTTATATACCATGCTACGTGGTATCATAAAGATTGATCTTATCATCCACAGCACAAATAATGCATATTCCATCATTTTTTTAATCTCTCCTTCCATGATACGATATCATCCCATGCGTACTCAGCTGAGTTCTCAGCTGTCGTGTGAGTTGCATTATCGGCGTTACTGCCTGCCCTTTGGACCTTTCGGTTTGAAAAAAAAAACCCATAAAGTATAAAATCATTCTGACTAGATGGCCTCTCCATCCCGGCCCGAGGCTATAATGCACAATCAATGACAGACTATGCACCGTCATCCCATGCATGTTTCCAATAAATAAATTGCACATCGCCTCACTGCATATAGAAGTACGCTTTCATAATTTGCGTGATTGCATTATAACGCACTTTGCGTTTTAATTTAAAATCTCATAATCTTCAGTGGGGGGGGGGGGGGGGGGGGGTGTATTCCATGGGCAACATGTTGCCAATTTCGTATTGGGAAAAGACAGCTGAAATCAAGAAAAGGTAAAGTATTATTGGAAATAAAAGGTATTTCAAGCGTCCCTGTCAGCATTTGTATGCCTGGTAAAATGTTACTTTCTTTTATGTTACCTGCAAAGATTGCTTTTGTATTTGCTGAGACACCACTCGGATGGAAGAGCGTTTGTGCTTTTCGTTGTATATTCTCATAAGAAAATCGCTCTTAGGCCTACACCCTAACACCTATAACCAACGATGAATCGCATCGGCGTATTATTTGATAAAAAAAAAATAATCAATGAAAAAATTTGACTTCAGATCGGTTATAAATAAGTTTATAATGAGAGCCGTCAACATGTCGCAGACGAAGTTAATTTGAAACCTATACGGGGCGGCGTGTTAAATTAATGAAATTAGTTTTTCCAGCCGCTGTATACATGTGTATAAACTTACCTTGAAATGTAAACTGTCAAATGAGATATCGATCAGAAATAAAACCTGACCATGAATTATGCCCACAGGTTTTCATCAGTGTAATGAAATTTAACGGGGATGTCAAGCACTGTCAGAGCACTAGTCTTGAGTGCTGCTTACGGGGCCCCTGCGCCACCGACTTGTAAAAGGGATTGCCTTTTTAGTGAAATGCCTTTTTAGTGAAAGGCGCAGTGCTTCCCAAATCGTTAAAATCGAATTGAATTTAAGTGCCTATCCTGTGTGTTACAATATCCAATATTGTCACAAAGTAGCTTCCTAGCTAATGAACCGTCTGTGCATCCGTTCCCATCGATTACAATTTTACGGTGAGAAGGTTTGTTGAGGCTTGGTAACTCCATGACAGTTGAAGGAAACAGCATCGGAGGTTTTTCCAAGTTCGGCCAATTTTAGACTTCATTGATGTGATCAAGGCTTGACAAAATCGGACTGTAGAAGTCTACAGGCCTATTGTTACCTCCGCCAAGGAGGTTATGTTTTCATCGGCGTTGTTTGTTGGTTGGTTGGTTGGTTTGTCTGTGAACAGGATAACTCCAAAAGTAATGGACGCATTTGCATGAATTTTTTTAGGGGTGGTCCTTGGAACAAGTACAAATCGATTAGGTTGTGGAAGTGATCCGGATCTGGGTCTGGATGCAGGATTTTTAAAAAGGATTCTTCACCATTTTATGCGAGTATTTCTTTTGGGTGTACTGACAGTTTGGCGGAGAATTGTTTAGCATTGGCGGAGGTTTGTGCTCTCTGACTGCTTTCAAATTTTCATTGTAATCGTTCGCTTTTGTCTTTGCCGTGATTTTCCCGTCTTGTGTGTTTTTCTGTTTTCTCTTTGTCCGTTCGTTGTCGTTTATCGTAATAATTGTCTGTGTAGGCTGTTATCTTCAAGCCTCGACTTATGAGCAGCCCTATATTTTCATCCTCCCTGATAACCTATTAAGCCTTATATAATATCAGTTATTACTTTGTTTTTATTTGCTAACTGAATTTGATATATACCTCTGGAAAGTATGGAAACAAATGTTGCTATTGAATAGAAACACTTAGACTGCAGAATTGTTTTACCTAGTTGTAGAAAATTAAATATTTGTTGTCTAGGCTGTTGTCTAGGCACATGACTCGATCCGTGATCGTTTGATCGGTTGGTTGTTGGTAGTTGGTTGTTTGGGATTATTGACCGATGGATAATCGGATTGGTTTGCGAAGTGCAATGGTTTCCCACATTTAATCTTACGTGACCACGCCTTCACCCTGCAGTGGTAGACGTGCAGCACGTAAAATACACGGTCGAATGGATTTTATTTTCATCTCAGTATTAATTCTCTGAAGCATTCATCCTACACTTAAAAAAAAATCCCTCCCCGTCTTTCCTGAAAGGATTGACGGTCACTTTGTGTGGGAAATTTACTTCCGGGAGCCCTCGGCTTTGCAAGTAAGGAAATCGCTTTGCATTCACTGTCTGTATCAGCCATCCGAATATTCAATGGAAAGTTGCATTTTTTCTCTCTCTAAATTGCAACGTGTAAGGTGGCGCATTGATCAGCGAATCGTTCACCTCACCACATTTCCATTGTTGGCATCACGGATCTTGTAGCTGAGATTTGACGAATCCGTGATAAATGAGGTATAATATAAAGAAAAAGCCATAGTGGGCGGGGGAGAGCGGAAATACGAATAATAGTCGCTCAATTTTTAAACAATTCACAACATCAGTCATGTAACATACATGTAATTTTAATAATGGATTACATTTTGTGCTCTTGGCCGGTATTAAACACTCTGTTGGAGTCTGGATGCTGATAATTACCCGAGCCGAAATTCGTAAGTACCTTTCGGAAAAAGAATCCAACCTTTTCGGTCCAAAACTCAAAAAAAGCAAAAAATTATTTATTTCGAACGATCTTTTTCAACAATTTTACTTCATGTTTTTCGAAACACCTCTGTAGCAGTGGCTATAATGGAAGTGTCCATGTCGTAAACTACTCCTTATAATTATGGAGATTGGGGCGCGCGTCGCGCATAATGCGCGATGTCGCGCAGAACGCAGCTGTGCCGGTTAATTGTGAATTAAGGACTATGAAAAAGTGACCCACTGGTATAGTATCGCGCATGCCTACGTTTGCATTGTGAACGTTCAGCCAATAAAACGGTAACTAAAAGGCGCCGGATTTCAAAGGAGTCAAAATTTCATGTGACGCTGGAAAAGTGTTTAAGACCAGCCAGCTGGTCTTTATCAACTGTGTAATACCGGCCACGTGACGGGCTCTCGACCAGTAGGAATGGGTATAGATCCTTATGAATATACATTTCATACTATTTTGATTACTGATTTACCTGTTTTTAAACATGTGTATAACTCTGCAATTCGGCTTTCGTGCCGAGATGGATGTTATTCAAGCTAACTTTTTAAAGAATAAACCAGTTATGAATGAATGAATGAATGAATGATTGAATGAATGAATGAAAAAAATGTGTATAATTAAAATATGTACACCATTTCCTACTTCACTTCAGTTTTAATCAAGGGCAGTTTCGAAATCCATTGTTTGACAGGAAAGGTACTTCAGTTGAGGAAAAACATAAATTCCAAAAGAAAAAATTCCAGGATAACATTCTTCTGAAGCAATATGGAATTTCATTTCTTGCAGAAGGTCTGCCGGTTTTAAATGCACGGTTTATGTTTAGTTTAATATGAATACCGCCGGGGCTTTCGCTGTAAACATATCAAAAATGACATTGACTATACACACCGTGCAGCTTTGTTGATAATCACATGCCACAATACTTTAATTCCCGATCATCGACGTCAAGGACATAACAATCGTGCTCGGTTCTTTAGGGGTTGAAACGGTCGGGCAGAATGGCTCATCCCCGTCACTATCGGCATTAAACAAATTTCGGTGCATGAACAAAAACAAGCCCGATCGGAAATATCTCGGAAGCTGTGGGCGTACGAATTCGTGTTCATGCATGAGTCACGTTATTGTGCCATGTGCGTTCTGGAAGGAGTAGAAAAAAAAATTAAAAAGTCAGTTTTTTTTACCCCAGTGACCCATGATGACCTTTGACCCCAGTTTGGTCATGTGACATGTTAAGGCTGGGCTACTGATACTTTTGACAAAGTTTGGTCGAAATCGATCGAAATATAGAGGATCAATAGACAATGTCAACGTTTGTTACTAACTAACGGACTAACGAAGAGACACGATGATTGAATGAGCTGCTATCCCGTTGCTAAAATATATATCAAAATAAACTGTATTGACAAAGTCTCCAAATGAACCAGGGAGCAATTTGATACAATTTCACGGTGAATTGGGTAAATGGGGCAAACAGCATGAGCTATATGAAAGGAGTTGTGAGCAGAACAAGCAGGTCAGAATAAGCACCCTTTAAGAGAACGGAGATCTACTTGAGCCTGAGATTGTGTTGAATGCGAGTCGGGAGACATGTTTACACATGTCTGTGTGTGCCAGAAGAGACGAGACTTATTACATTTTATTTTTATAGAGATTGATGTCTTTTCTTGTACACTGGCTCCCTCGTGGACTTGAGAAGATGTGCGTGTCATGTAAAGTGTGTTTGTAACCACGGCGACGCCGTGGTCAAGGAAGGCGGCACTCGCAATTGGTCAAAATCGCATGGATCTACTTAAGGTTATATTCAATAATTTACATTTTTTTTTTACGACTAAATCGTGTTAAGAAGGCACTAACAGTTGCGGTATTACATTGTATGAACTGATTGGAAGTAGTATTATTTTCATCCAATCACACATTTTGTTTGGCAAGATTTGCATACATGTTTTCCTTCGCATCCTGCCGCCTGTTATCGGTTGGCAGACAGAACGTGTGTGCCTAAACACAACCGGCATAAATATACAAGAACATTGCCTCTCTGTAAAAAAAAAGACAATCAGTCAGCGCTGCGACAGGCAGTAACCACATGCGCCTTGCAGCGAGGACACAAAGTGTCCATGGAGCGCCGTAGGATTACAGATGACAGTCTCAGACGGACAAGCTCATTAATTGAATCAACTCGATCAGTTTATCTGGGTAACCCAGTTCCGACATTGGAACTCCCCCGGCCCCTTGTTCCTTAAAAAAAATACCAGCTGCTGGGCTTCCTCCGTACACAGCCAATCGGACTAATTGGGACGATCCATTCGAAACGGCCGAAGGAAGGTTCAAGTGGGGCGGTGCACGATAGATACGCCAACTGCACGGAATGGCACGGAAATGGCCTTTCTTCGAGTGAAAATTCCTCCTTCGTCAGATTAGCGTTGATCGTTTATGACCGCTGTTCAAATATGCCCTTAGCCAACTACTAGTCTTCAAATTGTCGACACTTCGCTTGAAATATAGTTAAACGGGGGTCATTTACTTGAACGTGGACTTTGACGATTTAGAATTAGGCTTCATTTGTTGATGTTAAACCATATAGAAGCCTCCAAAGCCATTAACCAGACTTCAAATTTAACCCCACGTGTAAATCTTGGTGTTTCACTTGACCATGCGCAGACAGTGGAAGATTGAATCCATGGCCGGGTTTGGCCGCTTTCGATCTTGAACTGCATAGACATATTTTGTTTTGGTAAATTTACAAACAAATTGAAGCTAATTGTTGAGGGAGAACTTTCAAGAAAAACAATAGCGAATGTTGGGCTCAAAACACGTTTACCACGATATGATAATGATCGAAAAGATCGTTAAAAGTATTAAAGGCACGTCCACACAACTGTACCTTGAACATTTTGCATGAGAGTTTCGGGGTCGTGACAACAGTTTGGTCCTCAAAACTTGAGCCGTTGCTTGGGAGCGCTTCTTGTCGTTCACAGGTCACATGTCACAGTCACAGGTTTCTTGCAAAACGTTCTTCAAACGCACATCCTTACATAGTGTGGACATTCCTTTGTCTGAAACACCTGAGAAAATGCAATGTGAATACTCTTTTCAACCCATGATTTCCTTGAGCGTTCCTCTTCGACGATAAACCCTAACCCAAAATGCCACTAGACCTGTTTCCAGGTTTAGAGGCGACCTTGTGTGCACCTGGCTTGGTCCACGGAAGGTTCACACAACCTGCATCGTGTGGACCTATTCTGTTTTCTCAGGTCCACAGAAAGATGGGAAGGTTAGCACACAGGTGCTAGTGTGTATAATTCCGAAGCTAGCGTGGGGCCTATCTTACAGTGAATCTCACAAGTGAATTTGTTTTATATACGGCGCGAAGTCTTGCCCCCAAACCGCTGTCGAGTCAGACGTAAACGAACGTCTTTTCTCAACGGTTTTTCCCTTTTAATGTAAGACCTTGTGAGGATATCCTGTGACCCATATACCTTTGAAATAAGTCGAGTAAATAAAATAAAACATGGATTTTTTTCTTCGAAATCTGGTCCAATGTGCACCTTTAATCTCTTCAATTTGGAAAACATACCGAGGGGGTATTTGCAATCAACTTAACGTGGATCCTTCCTCTCTGGATTTGTTTGTCATTATCAAAACACAGGCCTAACATTTGCATTGAGATCAGAGTCACGTGCATGTAATCTAACCAAATGTACCTGTGATTGGTAATGCAATAACATAATTTCAGGGTCGGCTTGTCTAGGCGCGGTTCTAGGGAGAGGTTTCAGCTAAATCGCAGTGTATATCCACTCCGCTGAGTCCTTTTTGAAATGATTTTTATTTGTTACGACATTGAAGAATTACAAAGCTTGTCATAAACAGTTTTAAAGGGTCCATGAAATGAATTTTCCTGAGGTACATATTTTGCGCAACTTTCTACTCCTCTTAAATGTATAAAAACTGTTCGACATCCCTCTCTGGTTTATTTCAATGAAAAGTGCACTTCTTAAAACATTTAAAATTTTCAATATATTGAAGGAAGACACTGTGCGGTTTAGGAGTTTTCTATTCAAATTGTGAACCCCAAATGTTGCTTATTGGAAATATTTGTGAGAAACGTTTGCTCGTTAGCTTACTGCCATGTACTGACACGACAACGAATCGCCAAAGAACAGAACATTAACGACAGCTAAATATCTAAAATACTGGCAACTTTGGTGCTGAAATAACTGTAGCATTGAGGTTTCTGCCTAAAATGACATCACAATTTTGCTCATGAATATGGAAATTCGCTGTATCATAAAAACTGAAAAGGCAACACAAATACCCTTGAAAAGGACAAAATAAAACTTGAAAGTAAGGTTAACAAATTCAAGGATTTCACTTAAAAAAAGGAGCCCTTTAATCCGAAGTGGTCCACATCCTCTGCAAAATCCTTACAAAAAGTCTGTCAACAGACAACAACGGGCAAACGGGGAGTGAGAATTGTATGCTCATTATCTCAGACAGATCATGTTGTATGCGAAAAAAACTCTAGCAGTATACAAGGTCTCACGAAGAGAATATTCCACCATACGGTTATTGTCGTAAAAAAAACCCAATGTTATGAATTATGTAGATGAAATTTGCCAACGAAAAAGGTTACCTTCCTACGTTAGATCTTTTGTCATAAGCGTCGTATTAGGCCTATGCATGATATATTTTAAAAGCCAATTAAATTTCGACAGATTGCATTTCCACGAGTTGATGAAATTCGCACTGAGCAAATTATTGTTGTATCACGGATGGTAAATATGCTCCGTAAGGTGCACTGCTCATCAAGTTAAAAAAAAAAGATCATTGGGCGTGATAAACGCTGGTATGATACTACAAATTGGGAAATGAAGTTTACATGTATGTATTTTCCTGCTATTGAACATAGTTTAAACATTGAATGCATGCTAGTGGATGTGAAAACTCCCCACTCACATTACAATTTCAGCTTGATCGTATCCTATATTCAGTTATTATACAAAATTGTTAAACGGATTTACTAAGGGTATTTTGCACTAAGTATAAGCAGATAGGCAAATAGAATATTGTGTGTGATGTAATATTAACTGTAATTCTGAAAGGGGGGGAGGGGCTTCGTTTTGATACTAATAATTTTTTTTTTAAAAGTAATCCTGGATATTTTTTTATGCTTAAGGGCTAGCTCATGAGTCATCAACAACGTCAAGCCTACAACGTAGAAGGGCAAGGTGGTTTTCTTCCTCGGCAGAGGATATTTGATTAGAAAAACGCCAAAGGCAAAACTCCATTCAGATATAGAAAGGCCATAGTTTTTTTTGTTGACATCCGCGACCGTCATGGGTTACATCAACCTGATTTAGTTGCATTTCCTCTGCCAGTGTTGGAAACGATGCAAAAGTAGAAAATTTTGCATTTATATTATCACCTGTGCTTTCAACAACAAGCAAAACGTGGTTATAGTTCCCATTTACTATTCATATTCGTATACCACATCTTAATAGAACCTGTGATATAAGGCCTGAAAATAGCATACCTCGAAACATATATATAGTGTAGCCACGTCATGATTGAAAGATTGCAAACTTGAAGGGGTTATCAACCTGGGACGTGTAATGTCATTGAGGTATTAATAAGTTCGTTCTTTTCCCCGAGCCTAAACCAATGATGTGGTCTTCGACTTTTTCCCCTGAGAGTTGCAAATTTCAAGTATTAAATAAGAATGAACATGCAATCACTAATCAATCATCTGTAAGCAATTACAACAGAGCGACCAATTTAAATTCGCTGCAGTCAGTTTACACAGCACACATCCGCCGCACGAAATACACTGGGGATCAGCGCACTTTTTTTCCCTTCCCGTTCCCTCGCGCATCGTGCGTGGTGAGCCTATCGTTTCAATGGCGCCAAAATACAACGTGGAGCTGGTTGCCAGGCAACGGTTGGCTGGGAAGGCCTCTCCATCCTGACCTCGATCTGCGCACGCACAGACGCACACTGCGTAGAGACGTGTGGGCTGGCGGACTAGAGAAGTGTGGTTAAAGAGTGACTTACTGTAGTTATTATGTATACAATTATTCTTATTGTCCTCCTGAATGTTTGTAATAACTGCATCGACATTGTTGGGATCCGGACACAATGCTCATTTTGACCAGCTGTCTGGGATTGTGAAGGGTATAGGCCTATTGTGGTTATTGAGGAAATTGGCTCTTGTAAGTCTAGGTTTTATTTTCAGCGTGCCCATCTATGCTGCACAGAAGTCACTTTATCCAGAGTATACATTTACAAGTCATTTAAAGGTAGAGTAGACATTTGCATCTATCCAAACAGTACGGTAACCGACCAAAGTATTGTTACAAATCTTACTTCGTTTAAAAGATAGTAATGACACTCCCTGTGAAATCGTTCCTTCTGGCATGCTGTCATCTTGAAAAAAAAAACCCCAATATATATATATATATTTTTAAAACAATAAACATTAGAAGGTATGTCAAGTGACATATTTTTGGAAACTTCCGTTGGCAGTTGGTTTGTAATTGGGCGAATCCCTGAACGGGTTTCAGCATGTTCACACGATGCACACGTACTCGATCAAGCGCGCGATTTATATTATTAGCGAGAATCGTCGGTGCAGCGTGTGACATCACGTATCAAAAAATAATCGCCTGAATGAGAATCATGCCCAAATGTTGATTTCAGGATTGTGTCATGACTCGGCATTTTAGAATTAAAATCAAGATCCAGAATATTGTGTTTTCTCGAAATATACAGCATTCACAAAGCAGAGGTGGCAGCAAGTCGTTTTTTGCAAGTTCAAGTCAAGTCACAAGTCATTGTTTGCAAGTCTAAGTCAAGTCACAAGTCATTAGGCCCAGTCACAAGTCAAGTCACAAGTCATTAGGTCCAGTCACAAGTCAAGTCACAAGTCATTTGGCATGTTTGGTCTAAACACAAGTCAAGTCACAAGTATCTTTGTTCAAGAACACGTCAAGTTGCACATTGTTTTGTTCAGCTTTAAAAAAGAACCTGGCGTTAACTTACGAGTTATTTTGAACATGCCTCCTTAATTCCCCTTTTTCAATGTGTTGCAATCACTATTCTTGTAGTTTATCACATATCCGTCGGATATTAGCCCTTTGTATACTTTAATAAATGTACTTTACATTGTAGAAATAAATGCTGAGATGACATGAAAAAAAAGACTTCACTCACTCGATTACATGTAGTATACTAACACTTTATTGTTCAATTTTCATGTATACTAAACGCCTATACCAATGGGTTAAGCTATCCGGTATTTTACATGCAATTGACAAAGGCATGCTTTCTTTTCATGAAAGGTTCCTTTCAAAGTTTGTTCAACCATTACATTAAGCAAGAGACTTGGTCTTTGAAAACTGTAGTTTGTTTGTGACAGTCTTATTGAAAACTTTTGAAACTAGTGGGAACTATTCATTTTACTGGATTCAGTTACTGAGGTCTATTTTCTGGCATAAAACTTTCTCGCTGCATCTATAAACTGCATTTATAAACACCTTGAGTGGCCTTTTGGGCCTTGTGATGGGCGACTTCAATTTAAAAAAAATTGAGTAGCGTCTGACTTGGGTTGGTAACAAGTCATGTTTTGCAAGTCCAAGTCAAGTCACAAGTCATTGTTTGCAAGTCCAAGTCAAGTCACAAGTCAAAGCTGGTATTTACAAGTCAAGTCACAAGTCACAAAAATAGCGACTCGAGTCCGACTCGAGTCCAAGTCACATGACTCGAGTCAGCAACTCTGTCACAAAGCCAACGCTTCAGTAGGTTAGTTGTTAAACAACCCTCTGTAGATTTTGAGCAGTTTTGTTGCTTCGAACGAAAATAAATTCACCAACGACGAATGGTCTATACTCTACCTTTAAGGAAGTTGTTGTCTATTATCTCGTTTGTGTGCTTGTTTGTCTGCGTTGTGGTTACTATCTGTAGGTTAGACTGTCACGTTCGCCGGTCAGTTTACCCACATAGTCGTTTTTATTTAAAGATCTAAGACATGATTATTGTGTTTAGAGAATAATTATTCCCATCTACTATTATTTACTTAACATAGGGATACACGCATTTCGGCAATAGAGACTTGTCTAATTGTTTTCTTGTGCATTGTTATATGGCGATATTGTATACCAGGTACGGGTTGGTATTACGGTCCCAATGTATTATTTTAAATAGAAAAACAGATATCTTTAAGACAACTCGGCTGTCTTCTGCATGACGTCTTAGAGAGTACAGACTGGACCTATATGCAACATCACAGGAGTAAAAGTGCATTAAGGTGATTCGTTCTGTCGCTTATAATTCTATAATAGAAAACAATTTCTACTCCGATATGACATTTTGTGGTAGGTGTTTTTATGGCGGGTACTTCGATCAACTTATTAGTAGCAGACTGAGAGCGTGTTTCGTGTTGAGTTTCCCCCGATGTATGGAGAATGTTTCTGGTTGGCCAACGTATATACAGCAAAATGTAAAGATTAACCCGATGGGCATGCCTTCCGAGTAACATGATGACGGCGTCGTGTCTTTAATGTCGTGCATCCTGATGCATGCATCCCCAAGAATCTTTTTGACTAAAAAAAATCGGTAATGCACCTGACATGTGTCCCATCGCGGTTATTAAATTGTTAATGTTCAGCCCTCGGTCGGAAGCTCCGACCTTGCTTTCCAATCCAACGTTAAGGCTTAGCACACATCGACCGTACAGTCTGGTTTACACAGCACAAAAGCCCGCCACGCATCCCTCCCTGAAAAGTAAAGTCTGTCAGGAGCCAATATGGCCCATCAGGCTGGCGTTTATCTCCGGTTTCCTTGGTATGAAACGATTTCGAATATTTTTATTCCCCCCTGGATGGG
The DNA here is from genome assembly GCF_015706575.1 of Patiria miniata. Taxonomy (NCBI): domain Eukaryota; kingdom Metazoa; phylum Echinodermata; class Asteroidea; order Valvatida; family Asterinidae; genus Patiria; species Patiria miniata. The sequence goes on from NW_024037054.1 coordinate 5,251,833, forward strand.
ATGCTTGTCTATCGCGGGTTACTCCCAGCAAATGCCGGTACCAATTTATACTTCTGTGTGGAGAGATGCCAATGAAGGTTAAGTGGCTTGCCCAAAAACACAAAATATGGCCAAGCAGCAGGTTGCGAACCCTTGACCCTCTGATCATGAATCCACCAGGCCACACTCCGCCACCACTCTACATTGAAGTTCATAATCGCATTAAATCTATTCCATCGAAGCATGCAGTATTCTTCGGGAATGACCTTCCATTTCCCATTTTATACTTCATTTTGTGTCCTTCCTGTGGCATTAACATTACTGTTTGTCCGTAGTACTTTCGTCCTAAATATCAAAAACATGTATCTGGATTTTTTTTCATGCAAGCAATTTGAATAGAAGATTTCCCTGCGTATCCAACAGATCGAAAGGATTATGAATAAATTGTATTTGGAGAACATTATTTAGTTTCGTGAACAACTATCAAATCATAAGCATTACGGAACGGGCTCTTATTTGAAGAGTAAGTCGCCTTTCATGTTCTGTTAAAAAGCCATTAACGTAATGCATGTTTCCGCTACTTTGGTTTTCTTTCATGCTAGACTACCCTCAGCGATGCTCGGTTCATTGCCTATTTTCTTTTTCTACCTTGTTACAGGCTTGACATCGGTGATCATCCACTCGTTCCGGCAAGCCTCGCATATTTGTAACTCAATAAAGTCGGGTAGTCTCTGCTAGGCCTGCTCCAGTAAAACGGTAAGTAGTCATTACTTCATGTGGTAGCTCATGCGCGATCTATAGAGTCCTCTTCGTTGGACGCTTTCGAATCCTGAAGCTTTTTTGCGGACACAAAGTGTGTTTCGGTCTGGACGACCAGCATTGCTGCCTTTCGATTCCCTGAGTAAATCGACCGTATAATTACCTCACGTAAATGGATTCGAATCTATACTGAGCATGATTTTCCTATGACCTCAGTCTGAGGGTCTGAGGGAATCCCAAAATTAACCTGTAAGAAAACTGTTGACATTGACATTAATATAAACATTTTTTCAACCACAATCTCTTATTTTGGGTGATTTCTTTGAACTTGTTCTAGTCCTTATATATGACTTGAAGCTTTCACCCTCCTGAGGACGGACAGAGCACACTCTCCGAAACGTCGAGTTCTACACTCAACCAACCGATTCGTTTTAGAACCACACTTCTTCCAAGAAGAGATTTCTTCCCACATGGGTGTTACCCGCAATTTTGTCTATTTTTGTTCTAGTCCCCCATGTTGGGCAATCCTTGGCCTAATTTTTAGCCCAATTTACGGACACCACTTTTTGCCCTTGGTGGTTTTCTGGGCTAAGTGTCATGAGGTTATCATGTTCACATGATTTTCAATATATAGTTTTGCTTGGGTAACTGTGCAAGTAAGCAACTTTGTGAATTTAGAGCTTATCAGTACTGAGGTTTGGTGAGACTATACTTGATAATATCTGAGAAAAATGGTAAATGCGCGCAACTTTAGTGTATAATGGTAGCCATTTTGGAACTTTCACATAAATATATGTCACTTATATGTTGTACAAAATGTTATTTAAGTAAGGATAATGTAAGTATAATCCCCAATATACTTTTCAAAAAAAAAAAAACAATTAAAAATATGCCAAAATATGTGAATAAATATTTTACATGGCGGCTATTAACAATTTATGCTAATTAGGCACCCTTCCCAAGAGAATTTCAGGTGTCACTCCTTCTTAATATCTTCTTTAGGGCTATAAGAATCTATCTGACAAGTTTGGTGCTTTGGACCAGTCGGTCACGAACCACCCACAAGCCACCTGACTAATAAAGAAAAACGAGTAGGCCTAATGAAGGAACCCAAAGCAATATCTCAGCACGTGAATGAACGCAGTTGTCCACTTCATCACTTACCAAAAGGTGCAAACAACTTGAAATCAGATACACGGAATCTGAGGAGGATGGGACGTTTTCGTGTGGGTTGGGAATCGATACAATGTCGGGGAACAGACCCGAGAAGAACGGAATACGAATAATCGAAACCCAGGTGAGAGCGTGATTTATAATTATCCGCAACTCGACCCCGGCACTGGTGTATCGCGTGGACTGATCGATTCCAATCCAGTGTCATTAGCTCCCGCCTGCACCTTTTTTTTTGGCAGGGAGTTAATGATAGGCAGATACGGGTTCCTATTTCACGAGGACACATTACCGAGAGGTAGGGAGCACTGTCCACGGACGAACCACCCAGGCCACCGCGGGGATCTGCCCCGTACCCCTGGTCGAAACATGAAGTATTGTCAACGGATACTTGCATTCATTATGCGACCCGTACCGGCGCCCATCGGTGTATACTTACTCGTTAAAATTGCCAGCAACTTGGTTTGCCGTAAGTAAACCCCGGCCAGCGGGCTTGAATTTAACCGTCAATCCCCGCAGTAGGTAACAAATAAAGTGCCAGATTGACAACTGTACATCCTTTTGCGTCATTGCTTACGACATTAGCAATGGCAACTGTGAAATCAACTGCTAAAAATAATTACATTTACGCGCAATTTTATGAAATTTACTGTCGCAGTGGAAATTATTCTTTCCTTTTTTTTTTTTATAATTGACGCCAACGGATACAAATTTGCCAAATTTGAAATGTTATGTTGGAGGTAAAATGCCGTGCCGTTTGTTATGTCAGCATCACCTATTCGTACAAGGACGCTTTCAAAAGAATGAGGGGCCACACTGTAAAATAATCTAATTTCGTCAGTGACTCTATGGGACAAAGTAGCGAAAAAAATGGGCCGAGAAAAATAAAAAAAAAATAAGTTCATCTTACCCTCTTTGGCAGATGTTATTGCGTGGGGGAAGTCCTCACCATTTCAACCGAAGAAAACAGAAAGAGAAATACAGCAAAAAATATAACCTTATCTGATAGCTTTTCACCTGCTAACAATTTGATCTTTTGCCTTGTTGTCACTGTTAAAAGATGAACCCCATGTCCAGCGATATATCATTATGATTTACTTATCAGCCGTCGAAAAAAAATACCAAGAACAGGATGCCAAAAAAAAAAGGTTTCCAAACATTATTTTTTCATTTGATATAGTTTCATTGCAGTATGGCCTTGTTATTTTAGCAAAGAGGGGAGTTTATGTGGTATAATCAATGTTTATAAATTATTCAAACGTGAACTAATTTTGGCATGTACAAGTTAAATATTTACGACATTCCTTGAAACTAAAAGCTAGTTCGGTTTGTCATGAAAAAAAACGTGGAAATTAAACGGGAACAATCAATCTCACGTGGATTGTACGCCTATTCAATAATCGTTTAATGGCATTTGATTTTTGTTCCTATATGGATGTTTTGTTCAGTTATCACTGTACGGTCGAAACGATGAATAAAATCAGGCATGTACTATCACTCACCCGCATGAAAACACGCTTTTCATTCGATAACGAACGCTTGGTATGATTGATCGGCTTGACGTGACCTGTTTGCTTCATGACGAACTTGTATCTGGGTACATGCGCATGCGTGAGCTGAACGATTTCCCCCATTTTCGCCTCTTCTGCGGTGTGCTTGCGCACCGTTGATCACGGCAATTAGAACCTCTTGCACATTACGACGGTCAATGCAAAAAAACAACAACACACCACCTTGTCAACAGACTAAAGTGGCGCACCAACGCATCCTTTATACGCGATTCGAGTCATTTGCGATTATTTGCTTTCGAGTCAAAACAGAACTTGGGCTTGGCTCGACAAGACGAATCGACAGCAAATAGCAAAGGTGACCCTATGTTAGACATGCCCATTAACCACTCAATCCCACAGTTTCTCGCTTCTACCCCAAACCAGGTTTTTTTCCCCAAATTATTTATACAAACCCCTTGATTTGTTTTGGTTCCCCGTGCTTATCATCTCACGGGAGCCCTACATAAAACTGAAAGCCCGAACATTACCGATAACGTGCACACATTGGGCTGTGTGTTTGTAATGTGCAAACCGGATTTTTGGTCCCGCCAAAAAATGTTCATTTTATGACAAATTGATTCCCGTCGCACAGAGTTACGATAACATGGTCTCGGGGCGGGGAGAGCGGGCCGTACATAGCTCGTCAAATATTTGCAGACTCTAAGTGACGACGCTGGTTGAATAATTAAGGAGAGCTACGGGGCAGAAAAGACCGTCTTAGTTTTAGGGAGATAAGAATCCAAAGGAAAAGAACATCAGATTGCATCAAGGAAGCATATGCGGATTCGCGAAGTGAAGATCTCACAACACTGCAATAAGATTCGCATATGCCTAATGATTCGTCCATTCTTCATAGATCTCAACATTTTTTGAAATCTTTGAAAAATTTATTGTACGCTATATAGCTGCAAAGGACGGTATTCAAATTAACACTGTAGGGCCACTGGTCCATTGAAGGGATCTACAATAGGCCTAACACCGCGTATTTGTGCAGGAATTACGTTCGGGCGGTGAACATAATGTGTACGAGCTGTGAACATATGGAAATGTAAAAGAAATCTGGTTGGCCTTTTAAGGGCCCATGCAATATAATTTCTTTATGCAATCCTTGAAAATGCGCCTTTTCGTCTCATATAACCTTATTGCTAATTTTCGTTTTGCCTTTTTTAAGGGTACTTTGGTGCCTTTTTTGTTTATGCTAATGCAAATTTCCATATTCATGAGCAAAAGTGTGTTGTTATATCTGGCACAAACCTCATTTCAGCACCACAAGTTGCCAGAATTTGGGATATTAAGCCGTTGTAAATTTCTTTTCTTCGGTAGGTCGGTGCTGTGTCAGTACATGGCAGTAAACCAATGGGCAAATGTTTTCAATGAGCACATAATTTGGGTTCACAAGTTAAACACAAAACCCCCAAACTGAACAGTGTCTTCCTAAAATGACATCACAGCATCAGCGCCCTCAGTTGTCAAGAAAAGCACGGAAAATGTTGCATGTTTAATGAAGTGCCCTTTGCAATCAAATTAACCGAAAAGGGATGTCATATAGTTTTCATACATTTAAGAGTAGAAAATTGCAAAGAATATGCCCCTCAGTATAAATTAATTGCATGGTCCCTTTTTAATTTGTTCCTTATTTTGAAGGGGAAAAAACAAGCTTTTTAATCTTTTATGAACCCTATATACATGCCTAATAGACATATTACATCTGACGTCACATCTGATTAGGACCCTACAACTCTCTGTTCCTCTTCGTTGTTTATAATTTCATTATTACAGAATTTTAGATGGAAAAAACTTCCTCTCAGTTAAGGCGCACCTTGCAAGGGGTCTATAAAAATATCAATTTGAATTTTTTTCGCAAGATGAGGTTGTGCCTTGTCCCAAATTGAAACTTGCTACAGAACATCCCGTCTGCTGATATAACCATACGGAAACAGCACGGAATATTGACAAAACAAAAACCGACGCCGGTAAAATCATCATATATATTTCCCCTTGTCCACCCATCTCATTACAGATACATTCGCCTTACGCTGCATATGAATTATTCCAAGCGCACATAATCCTGGACAAAAATTGCAATAAGAAATGTTATACTCGATTTCCAGATATGCCTTCCGCGTGCAGTTTCAGGCATGTTGTGGCTTGCATGCAGTTCAGTTATGTAAACCTTATCAGCCATGCTAGCCGGATACAGAATAACGGACTTGATTAAATTAGTTTTGATTTCATTAACGTTGAGGACATACTTTCAAGAACATGTTTGAATGTTTTGTTGATTCCTGAACTTAAAATCAGTGTGTTTTAACTTTCTGAAGGGAAAACCAATGAAACCTTGTAAATTTTTGACAAAACTGGAACAAAATGTTGAATTGAAAACAAATACAAGGATTCAAAAAATGACGTGCCCCAAATGCTTGATAAAAAAGGTCTAGACAGAGATTAAAGGCGGGGCCTCAAGCCCCAAATATTCCCCAAGAACCGCGCGAGGGCATGACATTATTTATAAAATCTGCCCATTGGGTGAAGATATTGTAATTGGAATGTTAATACCTCAATCACCTTACTCCTCAGGGTCAGGCTTCCTCAGTGTCAGGCTTCCTGACACTAAAAAAAAAACACGTCCACGTCTCTCCATTAATTCTACATCCGCGCAATATAGCACAAGATAATTCAGATTTTTTTGCACAAAGTAGAGCGAGACTGCGCAATCTCCATTCCCCCAAATGAAGGTTGATACAGGTGGATATAGGCCTATATTTTGTTTGCAAGGCGATCGAACGCTCCTGTTTCAGTGGAGATTTATCACTTCGGCCTAATAATTGTCGGCTTCATTTCGCTCTCATGCCGTAAATTTAGGGTAAATCTAGATACAGAGCTCTCAGCCTATGAGTTTTTTCCAGCCTTGCATACGGCCAAGCATTATGATGATGTTCCAGTGGCTGGCCACTGTCAATATTTACCCAGGGTAAAGATGTAAAGGCGTTTGCCTTTCGATGCCAGAAAAGTGTATAGTAGCTGTGAACTGATTAGTTTTCATAGAGCAACTTGGGAGGTTTTTTTTGCGTCGGTCCAACTATGAATTACACGAATATTGATACATCGGAGAGAACAGTAAGCAATGAAACTGCATGTATACAGGATGATGAAGTTATAACATCACAAAATACCACTCGTTGTTTAGCTACTGATTTGTATGCCAAATACAATGTTTTTTTCCTGGGTACGGCTTTTAGGCTCCATATGGTTGCAGAACAATTCAATGAAACGCAGCGCCTGTATTCTATGAAACCAAATCATGCATTTGGATGCGTGTCATGCTTTCCTGTCTCCCCCTCTTAAATAGACTCTTGTTTTCTAGAATCCATCCAACAAAATCAGGGTAAGTGGTTGTACAGCCCGGGGCCACGAGACACGCTGCAATGACCGCCCCCGCCCGACCCTGGAGATGTCCAGAAGCCCTCTACTCGATACGATGAGGGACCAGCACTTACAGACCATTTACAATATTTGTTTTCAGCTTTTAACTTTTTAAATGACTACGAACCGAAAAGCAAAATCTGAGATTATAAGTGCCTGTGCTTAGATTAATGAAGACTTGGGACTGTAGAGGTCGGGCGACGCCCCATTGAGCCAGCACGATCTCCACCGGTGTCACATTCTGTTCAATGTGGGTCAGTGTGACCAGAAGGGGTGTTACAGTTTTTATATGCGCCAAGGGAGGATAAAGTTGGCTTTTTGTACATTGTGTATGTAGGAATACACATAGGCCGAATAAGCAACGTACGGACAGGAGACTTACACATTTATGGAACAGCGGCTGAAGTAGGTCTCCGGTAGTGGGTCAGTCGACCTTGTTTAGATCCTTAATTCAGATAATAGTGCCGATGTGTTAGAAAGGCATTTTGTGATCAAACTTAATAAACGTGTCGCTCAAATAATTATTTACATAATTATGCCAAGTTTTAATTTTATGGGTAGGGCTTGGTGGATAGATTGAACCCGTGCACTAAAAAGCAACTGAAACATGGAGACGATTTAGATACATTAACTGCACATTAATGAGCCCGCTCAGTGCCTGAACCAGGTGAAGTGGGCTGGTTTCTGACTAGACAGGAGGTTTTAGCTTGATGTGAACAATTTGCAAACAAAAATCGTTTTCGTTGTGAATTGCTCTCACTATTACAGGAAAGGAAAAAAAAGATGACACTGGAGATTAGAAAAAGAAATAGTCAAACTGAAAGAAAAAAAAGTCTTAAAATCCCGGATCAGATTTGACCAAGATCCGGGTCAGAGTTCCCTGGCACTATTCCGGGTCAAAATGACACGTTTCCCGAGCCATTGGACCCGGAACACGCCAGTATGACACGAAAAATTGTTATTTTGACCCGACAAGTGTCACAATGACACGTAAAATTGTCATTTGGACCCGGAAGAATGTCGTCATACAAGTCGTCATACTAAACTTCTGAAGTACGTCAAGGCGGGAAGGAACCCCAACCAATGAAATTTCATCACATAGTGTAATAATTAACATGTCTTCTTGTTTACGTTGCACATTGCACATCCAAGGCAATATCCAATATAGCCGGTCCGTTGTTATGACGTGTAAGAGATACCGTCTGTTGTTTTGTCGTATACATCAGTGTTTACATGCCAACACCGACCCCAGCCCTACAGTCAGACTCCAAATCAGGGTGATGCAAATCCTGCAATGCATTACGTGTATACGTAGTGCTTAAAGGAAAACAGCTTCCGGTGGTGTAATCCTGATGCCTATAATATTTATTCGTGCGAGAGAATTCCAGCCGTTGCCTTTTTTGTCACGTACGACGTTTTCAGTACCGTCCAGGTCAGTTAGAGTTGAGCATCATTTTGAAGGATCAATAATAGGAAGAAACCCAGGCTTGTTTGCTTTTCTCTCAAAAGCATGTGCAAACATTTTCGAGTAAGATTTTTGTTTGCTTGCAAATTCACTATGAAGTTTGAGGAAGATTTCAAGCTGACATGACTTTGTGTTGCTGTGAAGTGCTGCAAATCAATTTCCCTCGGACCCATTTTGTCTGCGCATGCACAAAGTATCTGAATGCTTACCAGTCAATCGCTCATACGGGATTTTCGTAATACCCCGATTCTCCCGCTGAATTCTTTTAAAAACATTTCTGTAGCAGTAATCTTAGCCACGAAGGCACTGCGAATGCGCCTGTTGGTGCAGAACTCGGCTCATTTGCAAGTTGTGACGTCATTACTTCGATCAGAGAGCCCAAAATGCGCTTGCGTTTTGAGATGAGGTTGTCCAAACGAAGCTTTTCAATTTAACCACAGAAAAAAAATTCTGCAGCTTTGTGGTTGAGTGTATCCTTGATTGGTTTTGTGTGGGTATTAACGAGATCTAGAAGCAAGCAGCTTAGTACAGGAATCGCGGAGCTGATGGGATCACTATATTATGCTGCACTCCCGACGTGACTTAGCTGTAATATACAGCAATGTAAACTTTGTTTTCCTCGCGAGACACTTGTCTTCTTATCGGAAATCCCTGCATGCACTGAACATTTTTATGCAGTGAAGGAGCAGGTTTACTTGCTGACAGTATTTCGTCATTTTTGTCTCTTTAAATTATGTACTGCACGAGTGGACGTGTATTTATTACATCCAAGCTTTTCCTGGTGCCATCATGCAGATCACAGTTTGGTTTATCGAATGAGAATTAGGAATGTCCAGTATTATGATCAGCTGGATAAACGTACACTCTCGATGGCAGCACACTCCCTTTTTTCTTTGGTGTTCTTGTCTATGGACTCCGTGAACGAACACGTAGATGGCCCTTTGTGACCAGGGGCCAATTTCATAGAGCTGCTTAAGCACAAAATTTGCTTAAGCACAAAAACGTCTTGCTTAATAAAATCAGGTTACCGGCCAAAACTCCATGCGATTGTTATGCTAAGTAAACAACAGCTAAATACCAGTCACAAGCAATGTACATCACGTGGAGTTTTGGCCGGTAACATAATTTTTCTAAGCAATGTTTTTTCGTGCTTAAGCAAATGTTCTGCTTAAGCAGCTCTATGAAATTGGGCCCAGCCTGCAGTTGTCGAAAGTGAAGGGACACGCTGTGTGTACTGGTTTGCGCGCGTCTTGCGCTAAGTATGCGCAACTCTGAATGTGCACAAGCCCGTCTGTGGCGGATCCAGTTTACGGGAAAAGGGAAGGGGAGGGCGTCGAAAATGGACGTGAAACCCAAACATACAAGTCTTTTTTTAAGTGATTAAATAACCACTTGACAGTAGAAGAAACAGGGAAAAAGACAACACATTGGCCTACTTCCTATAAAACAAAGATAAAAAGGATGAAACATTGATCCGCTACTGCAAACCATACATATCTGTGGAACAAACCCGTAGCGTCTTCGCGTGAGCGCTTAGGCGCCGTCGGCACTGTGTTCGAATATTTCCCAGTGTTCTCCCCCAACTCTACCTGTGTTGCCGTTGAGGGGGTGCTTGTAAACGGAGCCCATAAGTCAGGTTTCTATGGAAGTTGCTATTATGCTTGTAATCTTTCACGTTCCAATCCCTCTATGGGTCTGGCACGTAATTTGGAAGGATCCCTATTATGTTAGAGTCTTTAAAAGGCTTTCTTTCCTCGTGTCCCGACGAAAGCTTCGTCTGACGTAAGCCTTCCTGGAGAGTTTTACAAGCTTAAGCTCAAGTACGTACATGCGGTGTTATTTCCGGCGTATCGATCTAACTCGCTTGTATTGGAATAATACAATCTGCAAAAAGCTTTACACAAGACTGTTTTCTGATAATAAACGTAAAGTACACTGGTTTCCTCTTGGGGCAGGTAATATTTTTACCAGAGTGCATTACCTCCCTGTGAAAATCGCAAAGAAAGATGTTCGATGCAGGAGGACAATGGGCATTCGTTTGACATCGGTGCCGAGAGAAAGTCTTAGCTTTGTCTGATCAGAACAGACCGGAACAAAGCTAAAAGTGCGTGTGCTCGAAAGACCCATCAGCTGCAGAGAAAAGTCTCAAAGATTGTCGTAAAATTAGTACATGTATATAGCCCTTATTAAACAATTAGCTTGTCAATGTGCTAAAAGCCGACAGAAAGGGGGAACCACTTTCGTGCTTACACCGCATCCGATCATCGCATAAGTACGCGTAAAGTATTGCGTTTAACTATAATAATAGTACCAAATGGTAGAGGCTACTCTGCCTCTTTCATGAACGTTTCTGTGAGGCTTTAAATTGTAATACCCTGTGTATTTTTTTGTCTACGTTAACTTTGTCGAAGTTCTTGTGTGTACTTTTTAATTAATGAGCCGGATTTTCGTATCAAAGTTTGTACCAATTTTACTGTTTTTACGTAAAAACCTTCGTTGTAGGCCTACTTATGATCATTTCAATTTCCGCTGACAAAATGTGCACGACTTTCCTCTGCACAATTTGAAAGCAGTAGAGTTTATAAAATCGTCCCAAAATTAGCAGAATGATGAATAGCAATGATTTAACTGGGCTTGAATATGTTGCGTAACAAGTATTTGGCAATACAGAAATGAATGCATGTCAAATGAACATGAAGGCACGGATAACTTCGATTCAAATCACAGTAAATGCATTTGCGAGTGTCAACGTTTTCGCATCGAGAAGGTCGCGGATGACTTCCCTTCCATTCTACACAAAATTGCACAAAAATATCTTCCTTATGCTGATGGTTCCTTATTGAATTAAACAAGCCACCCGTCCGTTTCCTTCAATAATTCCATGTGACCACCGGTCCAATCTGTTATCTGGAGGTCCTTCGAACACACATCCACAAAATTACCGACGATTGTGAAATTTGAAGAGAAAAACAAAACTTTTGCTTTCCTTTCAGAAAATTGCGCGCTGGAAATTGGCAGCTGGAAAATAATTTCTCCTCTCAATTGAGGATGACCGAACAATAGGGAGGAAAACATGGCAGGACGAGAGCTGACGTCCTCGCTGCAGGATCAATTTGATTATACCTACGACGCGGGCTCGAACGTGACCTCCGGGTTCCGATATAAAGAGATCGTATTTTGTTGCCCTGATCAGCATTTTTTCTTACTTCAGCGCCAAAATGATCAAGCACGGATGCATTCATTGTTGCTTGAGTAATCAGTGTTTGTAAAACAAAACAACACACTGGTTTTCACGGTTTAGGGCGAGAAACTTATGAACAAAGATATTGAAATGGCTTGGGCGGGGGTTGAACCTGCAGCCTCCGAAGCGCTGCACCGGCTGTCTCTATACACTGAGGTGCATCCGGCCGTAATTTGCCTTATTACTTAATTTGCCAGTATCTTTGATAATTAAATAAGAAAGCTTAATCTTATTATGGAGAGCCATGATTATGGGTTTCGTCCCCCTTTAAAATGAACCCGTGCATTGAATCTCAAAGACTGTTTGTTGGAATTTTAATTTACGGGCCGATTAGGTGTCAATGTTTTGCCTGTTTTGCGCTATTTTTTTAAATCTGTTTATTGTCTACGTTAAAAACATATACATTTGGTGCTTACTGATGACACATCTGATGATACACTTAAAACACACACTAATACACAGATACTATGCATTTCAAAATAATACAATACAGAAACTGATGCACCACACCTTCTAAAAAAATCAACAATAGCATATGTAAAATCTGTTTTTGCGCCCCACCCAATGCTTGATAGAGCCAATGCCTACATACATATGCAAGCTAGTAAACATTATGATCAACATGAACCTTCGCAACGAAATACAAATTTGTGAGATTTGCTGTTTCAAGATGATGAAACATAATGATAAGCTTGTTTTGAAACAAAGTCCCCATTCAATACCGGGATGTGTTAGACTTGTTTTCGTCTTATTTTTCGTTATGCATGTACAATTTTCTATTGATTCACATTTTTGAATTATGTTCCTAGGTTCCACAAAATTACAATCGCAATCCAGTTCTTCTCTGTGCTTTTTTACTAGCAAGCATGCATATCAAGCGTTCTACACCAGATATACTTGATACTGAATTATTCATTATGGCAATTTATTAATCATGAATACGATAGAAGTACAACTCAGAATAGAGCATCGCGCCTTCAACAGATGTTCTTTTCCCAATGCTAGATGCTAAGCCATAACAATTAACGAGACGTCAGCAACAGCAGCGGCAGGCAGTTCAAGATAATATTGTGGGGTGTTTTTGTATGTGTGTGCGATGAGTGGATGGAAAAAGGAACCTGTCGGTGACTGAATAATATTATTGATATAAGATGAGATGAAATCATTTATGCGGCTGGGGTCAGGCAGTCGTGTTACAAAGCGTTTGTTATAGGATCCCTGATAAAAGAACATCCGATGTCCGTACCTCGGTTTTGCTAACGTGGTGTTTCATCGTGCTAGGGAGATAGGGTTGGAGAATTTGTACCAGGATGAGCTTTATATTCAATAATCAGAAAGTCTGATACCACCTGTATTGGTTTAATTGCTTCTGCGAATCTCATGAAATGTTCATAAATACTCCTTTTTTTAGTTTCTTGATATTCCCTGGAGATGCCGGCCAGTTTTCTCTACCACCACAACTTCCTGCGACGGTTATTAACATGTCAATTTACGCTTCGTGGGAAGCGATACACTGTAAAAACTGTGTTTGGCAATTAAACACAATCTTGCTATCACTTTGTAAACATGTTAAGAAGCTAAACATTACGTGTCCAATTCCTAAACACCAATGTTCAATTGCCAAACACTATCCATCCTTACGCTAAACATGTTTAGTATTTAAACATGTTTACGAAGTGATAGCAAGAAAGTGTTTAGAAAAGTGTTTAATTGCTAAACACAGTTTTTGCAGTGTAGTGGTGATGTTACTTCTCTTTCCTTCCTACTTTTCTTCACAAAGCCTCTTTGGAAAAAGGTCCTATCAGTGACCTCACGGTTCTTGCCATGCAGAGATCTCTTCAACTAAAGACTACTTCTCCGCACAATCATAAGGTTTTAGCAGTTCAGCATTAATGGAAACGGTGAGGCGTAATGTAATGTGTAGCAACGTTGGATATGAGGCTATTGAACGTGCACTTTAGGGTTGTAATCGCCTTTGGACGTAGAATTCCGACGGTTGTTTTCATCGCAAGCTTCTATGCATTGACGATATGAAGTTGCAAACTTAAGATATATATTGTGTTTTAAAAGTTTTTAACAGAAAATTGGTCATTTATTAATAGCTTACAGCAGTATTAACTTCCTTACGTTTTACTTTAGAGATTCATTCTAAATTATGGCAGTTTGGATGATTCTTCTGATATTGTTTTTGTAGGCTAATGGTACTTTGTGACATCGTCGTCCTCTACAGCGTTGCATAATTAGCGATGGTGCTTGCTATGCTCACCGCATGAATGTCAACGTTTAAAACCGTCGGGTGAGTTATTGAAAATCAAGAAAATATCAAGAAAACGCTAAACCGCTGATACGAAATGGCCAAGACGTTAGTGCGAGTAGGCCCGCTGCTCTAGTTGTTGTGCCGATGGAGGGCGCACTATGCAATGTCCACTATCGATCACTAGCGTCTGGGGCCAAGACTAGTCACGATGATGCACGACGCTTTATGTTCGAGACCGACTTACTGTTCAACTAAACCCATAAGCAGGTGCAGACCTCAGATATCATACACATGCAAATATGAGGTCTGAGGTGACAGCAATCAATGGATCCACCTCCCACAATATTGTCTAATCAGTCTTCAAACCCTCACCCTCGGGCTCGGGTTAGTGCGAATTACAAGCCGGTCCTGTTCTCTGATTGCAAAACCACTAGTTCCCTCGCATTGGCCAAAGAGTGAGAAGGCCGAACGGAAATTACATGCTGGCCCTTCGCACCTGGGCAAAGCATTGCCCCATTATGCACTCACTCCCCCATCGCCAAAGACCTGGGGAGTTTTAAATTAAAGATGTATCTGTGAACGTAGTTGTTTATATTTTTGTTTTAATGGTCCAAAGTATACATGTAAACCGAATTCATCGAACCAATTTCATGCTATGACCGTCGACAGTGACGACGATCTTAATTAGCTGAGGTAGTTGAGGTTGTTTACCTTATATTAATGATTCATGTCATGAAGAAATGCGCGCTGCCGCTTTCCTTCAAAGTCAATATCCACACACCGACGTGTAATTTTTTCAGCCTTTTCTTGATTCTGTCTGATGCGCTTTCCTCGCAGCATCATCATATAGGCTTTTTTGTGTTTGTCTTTGTCGTTCTCTCTCTTCTGGGTTTTCAGGCATGCAAACTCTATCTTAAATGTCCCTTTGAAGCACAAAGAAGGTTTAATCGATTGTGAGCCTGAGTTACGCATTGGTTGATATTCAGGGCGAAAATTATTATTAAGGGAAGGTTTCCAGCTATAGGAAAAATGCCTCTGTTATTATGGCTGCTTCGCGTATGCTGACATACTCTAATATCACATCTTACGAGACTGCCAACGATTCCCAAGTTAATTAGCCTACAATTGCTACGGAAGAGAAAGGAACCTAACCAAACTAGTCTTGGTAAATAATAGCATCCAAACGTTTCCTGTCTGGTTTCCCCTTCAACGAAATTCCCTTTAAAAGAAAAACTCTGTCTTCCGACCAGAAAGGTTGGCCACTTAGAATAGAATAGTCGCCTCGCTGGTGAATTGATAAGGAAGCGGACACAGCTGCGCTCCGAGTCGCACTTCCGCCGCAGTACAACTGCATGATTGACAAATTATTCTTTCTCGTCCTTTATTCACCCTCGACAAAATGGCGCTGAGCATGCAGGTCTCGCTAATTTGAATCTTTGTACCAAACGCCGACTAGTCTAGTCGCAGACTAAGGTGTTGCTCCTATCCGTGTTGGTCCGGTAATATGCATGATCTTAAAGGGGGCCCTGCGATGTAATTTGTTTAATGCAATCCTTAAAACAAACCTTTGTGTCCTATTTAATCTTATTTTCAATTTTTATTTTTGCATATCAAAGTTACGTTGGTGCCTTTTTTGGTTTTCATGCTCATGCAAATTTACGTATTCAGGAGCAAAAGTGTGTCATTTCAGGCAGAAACCTCAATGCTGCAACTATTTCAGCACCAACAGTTGCAACAAATTTGGATATTTTTGCTGTGTCGGGACTTTGCTTTTCTTTGGTGATTCGTTGTTTCAATACATGGCAGTAAGACAATTAGCAAACTTTTTTTTCATAAATGTTTTCAATAAGCATATTGTTAGGTTCAAAAAGAAATTGATCACAACGTGGAATAAGCGTTGGATTTAAGGTGACGACATCGCGACAGCATATCGACATCTTTTCCATGTCGATTTAGTGGACAAATCTGCACATCGATCAAGCATCGTTGAAGGGACGTTTAATTAATATCGGATTTTGGTTGGTCGGTGTTTCAATTTAAAGTCAACGTTGAAACAACATTGCATACGTATCATTGAAACAACGTCTTGAAAAATACGTTGAATTTACGTTGATTTATAGTATTTCGACTTCGTGACGTGATTTCGACCAAAATGTAAACATTAAAACAACGTAGTGTGCCTGCGGGGAAGCATTATAAAAATAAGACTGAAACAGAATCACAATGTGTTTTCCATAGGGGCTCGATTTTCAATTTCTCAAGATCTGAGTAGGCCTATTGACCTTACATTTTGTCAAACCCCCCCCCCCCAAGATAATGTATTCTTGTTGGTTGCTCGCCTGTGGTAGACACCATAATTCCGAGTCTTATCATACATTATTAAGAATTTTGGACATTCTCTGGCGTTCCTACATCGATGGTAAGCCTGACTGGCCAGTGGCAGAGCGTACAGTTAATTAGAGCTAAGGTCGTCAGTAAATTACCTAGCGTGTAAGATACGGCTAGAAATGAATAATGGCATTGAGCAGGTTGATCAAGGTAATGGTCAGTTAAGCCCATCGCAATTTTTAATAATTTGGACACGCCACGGAAACTCACCGTGATTAAATGAAGCGGCAAATTTCAAAATTTCCTGTCACAGGATTCCACGGCTTCTTGTCAACTGTGCTTACAACGCCTGTGCTTACAACGCAAGCACGAACATTCTTTGCCAACGCACGTAGCACAGCATCCTAGGCATGCGCGTGAAGATGTTGTGTCATTGTGCTAACCACTGATTAGAAGGAAAACGCTGTTTATTACAGGAGATTCTTTGCTCACGAAAGGCAGAGCCGTATACCGTTTTACGAATACCGCCATCTTGTGGTCACGTGGTAATCTCAGGGGGACATTTTGATAGAATTGCTTCCCATCGTGACATTGTTACCTGAATATGATTGGACGTATTTCTATTGAAATGCCTCCTGAGAGTACCTCATGCCCACAAAGATGGCAATATCCGTAAAAGACGGACCCGCTATCCAATGTTGTTGGGCATGTCTTGCACGATCGCGAGGTCGAACGACCGAGAATCCAGATTTTATGCTCGAATTTCACTGATCGGCTGATCAACGCGGTTTGCAAGCGGTCACTCCCTACAGGTAGTGGTTGGAGCGTACTGCTCGACACCCTGGGAACGAGGTTGCATTTGCCAGTAAATGAAACAGGGCTATTGAATCATTGATTGTACTGCGCATGCGCCGTTGAACAGATTTACACTGAAAAGTCACGTTTGAGGGTAAAGGCCGGTACTCCACTCGAATTTAAGTGCGAATTCGTTAAGGTAAACGTCACTATGAAAGTTCAGTGTTGACGTCATGAAATTAGTCTGAGTATCACCCGTTGTCCAGCGGAGCCCTCTCCGTAACCAACGTCTGGTACATTATACACGTTATGCGTGCCAGTCAATCGAAGTCGACTTTAGAAATTGTGACGTCAGTTCCGTCAAAAATGTGAACTAAGCTGTGGATTGGTCTATTTGGCTGCTATTTGTAATACAACAACGGGCCTACCGAAGACCTGATATAAGCGCCCGCTGAATGGTCAAGACGCAGTCTTGTTTTGTATAATTAATCGCCGAATCTGCTCATATATCGTAGGCCCTTGCTGTGCAACGGGATGTAGAGCCTGACAGCTGACCCCCGGTGGCGCGCTTCTGGACCCCTCGTACAGGAAAAAAAACGTGTTAAGGCGGAAATTTTTAAACTTATTTTTGGTACATTGATTTCCGAAGATAATCTCCCTCGGAAAAGTTTTTACTAGAATCCCAATTTTTGGAAACTGAAAAAAATGGCATAACGTGAAAGAGAAATATCGTGCCAAAAATGACCTATCACTTCCGAAGATCTAAAATACCTGTGAACTAGTGGAATGTTGTGGCAGTCGTTGGGAAAAACTGAAACTTAAATAGGAGACTAAAATGTCTTTTGGGACACACAATTTTTTAAATAAACTTGAAGGACTAATTCTCATTTATAAACAAATCTAAAATTACCATTAATAAGAACTGTATTCAAGCAAACCCGACTAAATGTAGAATCCATCGGATGTAGGTAGGTAAATCTCCGCGTCCTTTTTATTTTCGTTTTCAAGGGAGTAGGCGATGTGAAAACAAACGTGATCCAACAAGGAGACGTATAGGAATACGAATGCCAAGATAAAATTCCAACATGAATGTTTCTCGGTGTGATTAGGGTTAGAAATCATTGTGTCAACAATAATTAAAGCAAGAGAAAGGGCAGCGCCGTGTAAAATGCCCATAGAAGGGTCGCTGAGGGGTCCGGAAGCTTAAAGACAAAACGGCGTACTTTCAGGCTCTCTTTCATAGACTATTCTAGCTGAGAATTCGCAAAAGTTGAATGCATTTCAACTCCGGCGAATTTGGCAGTGAATGTTTTGCGAGGTCAAATTCGCTTCGAATTTGCATTCGCGATTTTTTTCACGTTATTAATATGAAGCGGACTTTAAGGGGGATAGAACTCATAAGTTCAGTGTGACACCTGTGTCAAACGACTTTGTAAATCCTTTGTTATTTATCATTTGAAAAGTAATCGACTGTGGATTTTCAAATATTTCGCAATCCTCGGTGCTGACTGACATAAGCTTGAACGACAGCAGGAGTTATTGATCCGTGCGAGTGTCTCTTTGCCTTGCCGACAGCCACGATGACACTCGCCGATGAATATTGCATTAATGAAGACCTTACTCCGCACAATCAATGCCCTCGTATATACCGTTGTCAAGACAACTCCTAATTCAGTCTGTAGACTTTTATGATCATTTTGGCCCACATCACATTAGGCAGTCGGGTCAGAAAAATACAAAATGTGTGAGATTTGCCATTTACTGCGGGGCCTTAATGGATCTAAATACAGTTGCCTTGGCAACTAGTCAGTCTGTACACTTTTATGATCATTTTGGTCCGCATAAAGAAAAATACAAGACGTGTGAATTTTTGCCATTAGTGTTGGGCCTAAACTGATCTAAATACAGTTGCCATGGCAACTAGTCTGTGCACTTTAATGAACATTACGGTGCAAATTACATTAGTCATTCTGGTCATACAGATAAGGCAGTCGTGTAAATGTAACTTAAGATGAGTGAGATTTACCATTTACGTCACGATTAATGTGATCAGTTGCATGTAGCCACAACATATTCATTTTGCTGCACATGAATTAATACTGCATTTCCACTGTCAGATAAAATGTTCAAGTATGTCACTTTCATATCCTCGTTGGCATTACTTTTGGCTCACTGCTCCATGATTTGACATCGCAAATTTGTTTTGCAGTGTGTGTGACATTTGTTTACTCGTATTCCGATCGTCTGACAGTCTTATGGCTTCTTGCTGTCAAATCACCATTTGCCTATATTTCGTCCCACGATGAAAAGTGTACACGCAAATCACTATTTGTGTTCATTAGGTTGTTGAATTTAATTTTTTTTTTTTACAGCTCTTAGGCGAAGTTAAGGCAAAGAATAACTATTAGCCTTAAGTTATCAGGAGACTTTAATAACTACCCCCTTTCCATAAACAGGGGGTGGGCGCAGTGGTTTCTTTCCTAGCCTTCCATTTCTATGGCGCGGTTTTTTTTACGTGGCCAATGATCGAGCAAACCTTTCTCCCACAATGTTTTCAATGAGTACATTTTCGGGTTCCCAATTTGAATAGAAAACCCCTAAACTGAACAGTTTCTTCCCGAGATGACATCACAGCAAAAGAAGTGCACTTTTCAATAAACCTTACCAAAAAAGGATGTCAAATAGTTTTCATGCAGTTAAGAGGAGTAGAAAGTTGCACAAATGTGGGAAAAAAAAATCATCGCATGGACCCCTTTAATTCACTAGATGTCCCGGTGTAGCAAATGATTCCGTTATCTATCGTTTTACGACTTGACCAAAAAAAACCGCCTCGGAGGCAACCGCGTACGGGCTTAATAGATAATCCAAGATGTTCAAATCGTAGCTCGACTGGTTGATTATTTTTGATTATAGTTTGACGGATGCCAAAGCGGGCCCAAAAAAAATTGCCGACGATAGATTTTTGTTTGTCGTCAGGTATTCATGAAATTATTTATCTAAGATTGTAGCCTGTAGGAATGGGGGATTACAGGATCGGAGACGTTAGCGAATAGAGATTGACTTCGCGAGAAGAGCAGGGGCAAGGGGAAATCCCTTTCTTTTTTTCTTTCTTTCTTTCCTGATTTCGAACAACATTCAACAGCACACGCGCCAGAAACGGATGGGCAAAACAGCAATTTACACAAACATAAAAAACCTTTTACATACACACAGTAGAAATTTAAATTAAAAAAACCCAAAATTAAAATAAAAAACCGTTTAAGACATCAAAACATTAAAGGGCACAATGAAATGAATCAGGCTCACTCTGGGCCCGACTCTTCAATCCATGACAGTGGACCCACATTAAAGAGCAAAAGTGGTGTTCTTTAAAGTTTGCCTGACAAAAAAATTGAAACTAAAAAGGGACTGGCTAAAAATATGCGGAATACATTGAAGAATTCGACAAACAATGGACTTGTTTACTCTACGGCATTTCTGAAGCTTTTTGAAGGTTGTTGTCAAAAGAGTTATTTGATATTAAGAGACAAAGTTCCCCCAAACACCAACAATATGCACAGAGGTGAAATGTGCTTCAAATTGTAACCGAGCTGGAAAGGTTACGCAGAAATTTGAAAGTGACACTGGGTATATATTCCACTATAAATTGATCAAAATTTTATTACAAAAAAACGACAGTCATTCTTCAGCAGTCTGTAATAACAGAAAACAGAAGAATAGAAATTAATTTATTTACAAATATACAATGACTATGAATCCAATATTCAATTATTTAATTATTTGAAATAAACATCTCTCCTTATCCTTGGCTATCTTTTATCTCGAGAAATTGCTTTACTGGTTCTATAAACCTCAATTTCCATTGATTTGTTCCATAGAAATGTTTTTGCTGCGAATTTACAAGTACATTTCTTAGAGAGGCATAAAAATATTAAAGGCATAAAAATTTAATCAAGGAGAAATAATCTCCATAAGCACTTGCTATGCAATAATTTTACAACACATTAATCTCCAAATCTCCAAATCTCTAAATCTCCAATCTCCAATTCACATTTCAAGCAATAATGTTTTACACACGTACCCAAATATTATGGATGCTGGATAAGGGATACACTGGTCTACTCGAGAAGGCTTCTCTATTTGTGACCACTCAGGAACCACAGAACCACAAGCAGTAGCTGTAATAAAATTACTGTACATATTAAGTAATCTCATAAATACTAATAAATGTTTCGATGAAGGAATATTAAATAATCATCAGTGCCATCAAAAAGTTTCATCTCCACAGTACATGTGTACACATCCGTAGTTATTCTATATTGATGAATTTACAATGCATTTTATACCGTACATCTATATCTTAACATTTGTTTGTTTAAACAGTAAGGCTCATAAAAAGAGTATTCAATATTCTGTATTCGTACATCCATCTATATGTCTCATGTGTTTCATTTCAGGCTAAAACATTCTATTATTTCTCTTTCCATCCACGCTATCCAAATTTGAGTTCAATAAAGTGCATTGACCCTATAATTCAACATACAAGAAACATGTATTTAGGATCGAAGTATGTACAAGTATACAGTCAATATTACCAGGAGGTTCGGTATCGAAAATTCAAGTCATCTTATGCACAATTTTCATATAGACTTGGCTTTCAACCTGGGATATTTATTTCATGGCATAAAAATGTTTCATACAGACTTGGCTTCCAACCTCGAGTATTCATGGCATAAAAATGTGTCGTAAAGTGCTATTTAAGATAACATCAAAATTTACGAAGTTGAAACACTTACCGGAGCAGTTGCGGCCTGTGTACCTATGCCTCGGGATGTTTGGGCAACTACACGATATGCATGTACATGATATGTGTATGCACATGCGGCGTGCTAACCATGGCAAAACCACGTGAGAAACACAGCAAAATATAGACAAGCTGGCTCGCAATAAGGTGTGGCTGGCAGCAGCAACGACAAGCAGTCAAGTGACCTACCCATGCTTGCTTACTCTCCAAGAAAACTAGCGAAAAATTCACGGAATGTGCGTCCGAAGCCCTATGCTTTTGAGACACTGCACGGAATAAAAGGCTTTTTCGCACTGCATGTCATATGCAAATTGTTACGCAACTGTGTATGCTCTATTCAACGGAAAACACAAGAGGGCGCTCGCAATGCTTCGACAACTTTCGCATCGCTGTTTATGCTAAAAATATAAGACATCGACAAAGAAATATTTTACAGACGGGACCTGGCAGCATAATTACAGGAATTTAAGTCTGGCCGGTCACAATCATCCGGGATTAAAAATTGTGTAATGAAAAATATTCTCAAAAGACAAAAAAATTATCTTGGCAGCTCTAGACTGAGTGAGACAGTGGACAAGAGATGTTTACTTAAAAAAAATCCTTCACCAGTTCTTCAGAATGAAGTTGGACTATGATAATATGTACACATGGTCGAGAGCACGATAAAAGAATGTCCACCACTAGTATATGACTAGTGAAATGAGATGACCTCAATGGACCTTAAATCTAAAACTCCCAATTTGGCCAATGATCAGACATACGAAAGCCCTAACTAAATGAAAATCTGGCTATCTGTTTCTCAAAATAAAACATTCCCTAAAAAAACATCCATAATATCAGTATAAAATGGCAAGATAGTGTGGAATGGTGGGATAGAGAAAATGGTAAAAATATGGTCCATCTGTAGCATGTCGCTGGAGAAATAGAGATTACATTTATCTCAATTGGTCCAAGAAACCTAATTTCTCAAGATGATCATATACTACACTATCCTTCACTATAAAAAAATCCAAGCATCTGGCTAACACCTACATGTATTTTAAAAAGAAAATCCTCAACATATACTTACAGGGCCTCTTTCATCCCCAACCTAAACATGTTTATTTATCCACTTTGGGTTAGCTAATCCCAAAAATATAGTGGTTAAAACGAAATTAGGACATGAAGAGAATAAAATTTACCAAATACTGGCTACTATCAATACGGATAAAAGGACTGTACAGTTTAAGAATGACATACAGGGTCTGCATTAGATCTATCCTGGGTTTTAAATGTACAGGTGTCATTCCTCCAAAAGTCTCAAATCTAGAGCAAATACTCTACTTTCTGCGACTATGAATTCAATATGTTTCAACCAGAGACTACAACTAGTTATGTGAAAAAATCAATACACGGACAATACAAGTACAGGCAGCATGAGCAAGCAATTAGCATGCATCACCTTAACACGCATTCTACGCAGCGTCGGTAAAGAAACAGATACGATATGCTACAGCGGTTCGCGGATACGAGAGACTGAGCAACAAGCGGGTGGTAACTGCTGTGAA
Source organism: Patiria miniata (assembly GCF_015706575.1). NCBI lineage: Eukaryota > Metazoa > Echinodermata > Asteroidea > Valvatida > Asterinidae > Patiria > Patiria miniata. The sequence goes on from NW_024037054.1 coordinate 5,275,151, forward strand.
GACAGCAGGGCAGGGAGAGAGGCATGAGGTACAGAAGCCAGAACTGTCCCTGGAAAGCTTAAACCTGAAGATATAAAAAGAAATAAACTACCACGGTGTTACTAAAATGTTCACACAATATATGAGTATATACTCAAATGTGAAATATCTAAAGCGTCATCTCCATGGCAAACTTGATTTTACCAAAATAGCTGATCTTCAATCGGACCAATCAAACAATCAATCAATCTGTTCTATGTATGTGATAAAGCTGTGTCTAACATGCAAAATTTACGATTGTCAAAACGACATGCTCAGTGGCTACAAGTTAAAATACAAATGAATGTGCAATATTAAAATGTTAAAAATCTTGACTGCAAGACACTGTTCCCAGTGAATATGTTTACAGTTCACCATATGTGAAAGAGTTCTGTAGCTGAATACTAGCAGCACACTCCACGGCCGGTCGACTGAAAAACAGGTAATGGTGAAGAATGTCTCTCCAAGCTGTCTCAACGACTGGGTGCCGAACTGTGGGGAAGATGTGTGAAGCTAAGAAGGCTCTCCGAGAAGATGTGTGTAGCTACATGGAAAATACTCTCACTTCAGACGAACATCTGGGCAGCTGTCTGTCCGGAGACTAGATGATGTAAACGCACTGCTGCAGCAAACCACCCTTCAGATCAAAGATGCTTCTCTCCAGAAGGTTGTCATCGAAGATAATAATGATGATGATGATGATGATAATAATAATAATGACTGTCGTTTGTATTTGATCAAAGTGTCACAAATTAAGATGTCTTTTATGACATCCTGCCGACTACGCCATTTTTGTAACCGAGCTGGAAAGGTTACGCAGAAATTTGAAAGTGACACTGGGTATATATTCCACTATAAATTGATCAAAATTTTATTACAAAAAAACGACAGTCATTCTTCAGCAGTCTGTAATAACAGAAAACAGAAGAATAGAAATTAATTTATTTACAAATATACAATGACTATGAATCCAATATTCAATTATTTAATTATTTGAAATAAACATCTCTCCTTATCCTTGGCTATCTTTTATCTCGAGAAATTGCTTTACTGGTTCTATAAACCTCAATTTCCATTGATTTGTTCCATAGAAATGTTTTTGCTGCGAATCTACAAGTACATTTCTTAGAGAGGCATAAAAATATTAAAGGCATAAAAATTTAATCAAGGAGAAATAATCTCCATAAGCACTTGCTATGCAATAATTTTACAACACATTAATCTCCAAATCTCCAAATCTCTAAATCTCCAATCTCCAATCTCCAATTCACATTTCAAGCAATAATGTTTTACACACGTACCCAAATATTATGGATGCTGGATAAGGGATACACTGGTCTACTCGAGAAGGCTTCTCTATTTGTGACCACTCAGGAACCACAGAACCACAAGCAGTAGCTGTAATAAAATTACTGTACATATTAAGTAATCTCATAAATACTAATAAATGTTTCGATGAAGGAATATTAAATAATCATCAGTGCCATCAAAAAGTTTCATCTCCACAGTACATGTGTACACATCCGTAGTTATTCTATATTGATGAATTTACAATGCATTTTATACCGTACATCTATATCTTAACATTTGTTTGTTTAAACAGTAAGGCTCATAAAAAGAGTATTCAATATTCTGTATTCGTACATCCATCTATATGTCTCATGTGTTTCATTTCAGGCTAAAACATTCTATTATTTCTCTTTCCATCCACGCTATCCAAATTTGAGTTCAATAAAGTGCATTGACCCTATAATTCAACATACAAGAAACATGTATTTAGGATCGAAGTATGTACAAGTATACAGTCAATATTACCAGGAGGTTCGGTATCGAAAATTCAAGTCATCTTATGCACAATTTTCATATAGACTTGGCTTTCAACCTGGGATATTTATTTCATGGCATAAAAATGTTTCATACAGACTTGGCTTCCAACCTCGAGTATTCATGGCATAAAAATGTGTCGTAAAGTGCTATTTAAGATAACATCAAAATTTACGAAGTTGAAACACTTACCGGAGCAGTTGCGGCCTGTGTACCTATGCCTCGGGATGTTTGGGCAACTACACGATATGCATGTACATGATATGTGTATGCACATGCGGCGTGCTAACCATGGCAAAACCACGTGAGAAACACAGCAAAATATAGACAAGCTGGCTCGCAATAAGGTGTGGCTGGCAGCAGCAACGACAAGCAGTCAAGTGACCTACCCATGCTTGCTTACTCTCCAAGAAAACTAGCGAAAAATTCACGGAATGTGCGTCCGAAGCCCTATGCTTTTGAGACACTGCACGGAATAAAAGGCTTTTTCGCACTGCATGTCATATGCAAATTGTTACGCAACTGTGTATGCTCTATTCAACGGAAAACACAAGAGGGCGCTCGCAATGCTTCGACAACTTTCGCATCGCTGTTTATGCTAAAAATATAAGACATCGACAAAGAAATATTTTACAGACGGGACCTGGCAGCATAATTACAGGAATTTAAGTCTGGCCGGTCACAATATGTATACTCTTGAGGTAATTAAATTTGATATCGTTCACGCAGCTGCTGCATAACTCAGCTGTTATCTTTTCTTAGCGATTGAATAGTTCCATAATGATACACCTGTACTGTACATTATTATCAATAATAATAACCTATATCAACCGTAAGGGAATTGTAACAAGTTTACAAAGCAATGTGTATGTAGGGAACAAGGAGATAAGGACATATCTGGCCAGAGTGTTTCTATAACAGTCGTATACGAACCAGATAATAACGACGAAGGATTTTAATATAGATTGGCAGATCTAGAGCATCGAGCCGGACTTCGACCTTTCCGTAATGTTCCCCTCCCCTTACTCTTAAGTGTCCAGCGCTATTGCGGCATGATTTCAAGTAATTGGCCGCAATTCCTTGTCCCACGACATATACCATTGGCGGCAGACCGCAAGATGTCTTAAAATGGATGAGAAATATGACACGTGTCCCTCAGTTTTCCCTCCTTGAATTGCTCACCTTTCCATCTCACATCTCTCTGCGGAATTTGTCCCTTTTTTAAACTGTTTGCACTTAAAGCACTGTGAGGGACGAGTTTATACTCAATGCAAAAATGCGAGGTTGGATCTACGAAGGGGCTTCGCGTTAATACACGTGCAAACTGTATAGAATTCACCATGATTAACCCTCCTTGTTTATGCATGCACTAGGTGGAGATGCTACAGAGTTGGGCAACACTGGGACATGCAGGGTAGTGATGCGCCGATGACGGTTTGGGCACTCGGCCGGCAATATGAGCGATTGGGATGGAGAATCTGTCGCCGAGTCCGCCCGTTGAACCGCCGTCCCCTTGGGCCGAGAGACGCTTATCGCAAATCGCGTGCGAAGGTAAGACTAGATAAGGGCCCCGCGAAGACCGCGGCGGGATTTGATGAGGGGACGGGGGAACTGGCAAAGATTTTTTTGGTCAGCTATAGACTAATGTACATAATTTTACGATCATTATGGATGGGAAAATAAGAGGTGCTGAATGACGACCAATGTAACATAATCCACGGTATTTGCCCCCAAAAAGTACGATTACTTCGCTGCCACATGATTGCATTCGTGCATATAATTCTTTTCATAGATTATATAGTATGTTCCCGAGAAATTCTGTTCCCGTGAAAAACCAGCGTGTATGTCAGTCAAAGGTTGTATTTAACACAATTTGCACTTTAAAAGAATAATAAATCTGAGTTGATGTTTAAAGGTAATGTACAACATTTGCAAACATAAAACAATTACCTTACCATTTTTTCCCTCAAAATACTTGAGTGTAAGTGAATATAGGCCTAATAGTCTCAAGCATCTTGTGAGATCATGTGGTCACTCCAACGATGTTCGGCCGACCATCGTTCAAACAAACTGACTTTTGCCCCCAATTTGCCAAATCTAGTCTGGTTCTCTGCCGTGACAATGTATAACTGCTCCGTTTCGTCTGAAGTAGTGTCAGGGAACCAGACTACAACAACAGCATTTTTTGTCTTTTTTCCCCCAGCGTCTAACACAAAACTTTAAACTAGTCAGTGTATCAACACGTGCTATACTGACCCCAAATCCATCCATTTCTCGAAATCACAGCAAATGCAAATGTTGTATGTTACCTTTAAGTTACGATTATTTTGATTGAGAAATGGCGGTAACACCATACATGGTGTCGGGGTCGCTCTTACTATGAATACAGTTGACCATTCATAAAGTTAGTTTATATGCAAGACAATTTCACGGTGTGATGGACTGAGCGTTCAAAGTGTCAATTCTAAATCAGTTTCGCGGGTCGACAGCACTGCTCCCTTAATTGCTGACAGTGGGTTGGCTGTGCTTTATCTCAGCATTGTAATCATGTCAACCCAGGGGCGTAGCACGGTCATTTTTATTGGGGGGGTAAAATTTTTTAAATCCGTTGTGAAATGTAGACAGGTTTTTTCCTCCGGACACTTGGCCTCTGTAAAATAAAAAGGGGGGGGGGGGGGGGGCTGGTACCACGACAATTTTGCACACAAAGGGCCAATATATGGTGCTTTTCAGGGCGATACATGTGCGAAATTCAGAAAAAAGCATCCAAAACGGCAGATGCCACAAAAAAGGCCACTTGTTCAGAAAAAAGGGTACTTCGTAAACAAAAAGGGCACTCTTTACAAATTATTGGGGGGTAAGCCCGTTGAAAAAAGGGCATTTGAATGGAAAAAGGCAGTCTTTACAAAATATTGGGGGGGGGGGGTTGGTTGGTTTTTTTACCCCCCCCCCCCCCCGTTGGCTACGCCTATGCAACCACAAGTTAGACTTGACTCAAGTTGAATTTTTCATAAGTTGATATCCACCTCAACCGCTGCCACCATAACCAGCCCTAACGAACAGAAGCGCGACAGGTGTCACATTAACACACGTGATGCGAGCCATATTAGTACGCGTACAAAATAATGTACATGTATGTGTAGAATAACATGTTCCTGCATGCATTTTCTTCATCTGGGATGCATGCAATGTCGGAAGTCAAAAAGTTCGACTTGATTACTCTGCATTCTGCTCTGCAACAGCTTAACGGCTGTGCTCTGCTTCACTCGCTGAATCACATTTCATTTTATTTTTTCTCCAAAGCGGGATCCAAAAAGCAGTCGCCTTCAGAAGCTGGCCCTCGGCCCTCCCGCGGGACGATTGCACGGGTAGACAGCGTTGATTCTTTTCATGTGACCCTCGATTATGCTGAGCCCACTTTGTATGCCAGAGCAAGTCCGGCAAATCAGTTTGCCAAAGACAGTACTGAACATCGATACCAACAACATCGTCACAGCGCCACCAATGCAAACGCCCCCATGGCCAATGGGGTCAAGCCAATCAAGCGACTCAAGCATCCAGCCGACCAGAGTCTGTTACTTCCTCTGATTGGCACGCTGGTGTTCGTCTTTCTTGCCTTAGCAACATGCATTCCAGTGTTAGTGTTTGCCTTCATTGTCGTTCCTGTGGCGTACGCTGTCCGGAGACTGGTTTCCTGCCGGCGATGCGCGTGCGTCGGTTGCCCGAATCTGCTGTCTGCTGTGGACCGCTACTGGTTGTACGAGACCGAATTGAACCAAGCTGTGAACCAGAGCTTGCTTCAACTGGACGGCATTCTGGAGGTCACACGCTTACGGGACCTGCTCCTAGCTCGACTGGTATCCGCCGAGAACAAACGAGGCAGTAAGTTATACTCTCGATTTACACAGCGCGTCATTCCAGCAGGATGCGGCTACCAGTGGAGCAACGATGACGAGTTTAACATCGATAATCACATAATCAAAGTTACCGAGTCTTTCAGAACTAAGGCAGATGTTGTTGGCTACATTTCCAAACTTTCCTCCCTGGCCCTTCGGCGCGACCGGCCCCTGTGGGAGACACACGTTCTCCAACTGGGGCAAGAACAGCCGGACACGCTCTTACTATTCCGCATCCACGCGTGCGTGTCGGACGGGGTGAACCTAAACGAGTTACTGCACAAGGCCTTAGCGGATACCCACACGAAATCCCCCGTTAACGTGCCACGGAAAACCCGCTTCGGTAGGCGTGCGCTGGCTTTCAATGCGATACGAGCCCTGATAGTGGGACCGCTCGTCGTCATCCGGCAGATCTTGTGCGGCAACGAGGATTTCAGCCTGTTCCGCGAGAGACGAATGACGGGACAGAAAGAAGTCACGTGGTCCGATCCCATCCCCCTTCCGCCCGTCTACCGTGTTAAACTTGTAACCAGGAGCACCATGAATGATGTGGCCATGTCAGCGGTGACCGGCAGCCTCAGACTGTACCTCCAGGAGTCGGGCGTGGAGAATCCAAAGAACATCCACTCCAACATGGCCGTGGACTTCCGAGGGTCCGACTCACCGCGCGACATCGGGCCCCTGGGTAACCGCTTCACACTCGCCAACATCAAGCTGCCGACGAGCACCGAGGGCGCTATCCCTCGATTATGGGACACCAAACGCCGCCTGGATGAGCTCAAACTCTCGGCAGAGCATGTGGTGCTTTACGGCATGACCAAAGCGGTTATGACCACATTCCCCGAGTCGGTAGCTCAGGGGATCCTGACTTCCTTTTTCGGTGAGAGTAGCTGTACCGTATCCAACTTGGCCCTGGGTGAAGATATCTTGTCGATAGGCGGCAAGCAACTGAAGATGATCCTATTTTGGATGTCACCAGGTGACGAGGTTCCCATTAGTGTGTCCATACTGACATATGCTGGTCAGATGAGGGTAGCCATACTAGCTGATAGAGGGATCGTACCCAACCCACAACTTATTGCAGACGAGTTCAAAAGACAGGTAAAATAGCAATTAAAGTGCCCCCTACTCCAGTCAATTAGCCATAAGATTCCACCTTTGAAATCACTCTCACGATTACCCTTTCTCCTCAAAAGCCTATTCATGTCGGTTTGTTCTTTCAAGTTGAACGCCAAAATGTCACTGGCAACGTATAGTTTTTTTTTGCTAATTGAATGTCGAGTATCTAGTGGGTGGAATCTGGTTGGAAACTGTTTTTAACCACAGTATGATTCCAGTTGAATACCGTACTAGCTATCAGGCTTAAAGACAGTTGCACACTGAGCTCTGGCCTCGTAATTTTGACAGCAGTTTATTATTTAACATTCCCAACAGATAGAGACACTAGTCGGCTTACTAGCGCACCGACGAATACCAGGAGAGTACAGACGTCGTGCAATGGACGAAGACGAAGATGAGGTAACATGCAGTCTCACTCGCTCACTTTAATACTCCATTAAATCTGATTACTTTTTGAAGCAGGTCCTTGACTTTAACGATTTATAATTCAACTAAAATGTATTGCAGGATGAAGACATTGATCCTCTGGAAGAGGAAATACGCACTCCATCCTCGGCCTCAAGCAGGAAAATCCGCCCTCTGTCAGCCAACTGTCTCCAACGACCGAGCTCGCGGTCGTCTTCCGTCATGCGGCCGCTGTCCACGTCGACGGACGCCAACGAGGCTAACGGCACTCTTGAGGGCGCCATAGGGTCAAACCGCGAAATATCTGACCTGGTGGTCGGCGGCAGGGCTCCCGAAAAGAGGGCTGACAGCAGTTGCAGCATGGAATGCGTGAGCTTCTCGGCTGAGGTGAGCCATTCCGAGGGCGAGTTGGCTTTCGACATTTCGCCCTGCGTTGAAAGGCGCACCTCGGCCGGCCATCTTGTTTAGAAAAGCACAATGCACAAAAACCAACCGAATTATTTCAATATTATTTATTCACATTATAATGCAATGAAAATTGTGCAATTTGTAGCTATGATAATTTTAATGTCTAGGGTAACCTTTTTTTTGTTCTCTATAGTACTACATTTTCGGTTTACACGTTAACTAATTTTCGACTTAAACTTTGTACTGAGTTAATTGTATCCAGCTGCTCCTTTATGTCCCATCTCTTTGTTACTCTTAGTAAGCGCTACACACATTTGTAACACAGGTCACCTTATTGAGTATGTATTATACTTTTCTTCATTTGGAGCAGTCTGAATTTTATAGAGATATCACTAAACAAGGAACATCAGGAGATTTTAAATCTGCCATAACATTCGTTTTGTTTAGGTGTATTAGAAATGATTATTACAAATGATCATTGTGATTCCCAAACCCCATTCCATCAAATTGCATTGTCTTTAAGGTGTATTGTTGTTTCCGTGAAACTTTAAATGTAGCGGTACTGTGCCAAAATGGAGGATACATCGATTGTAAGGTTGCCAAATGATAACGACCATTTTTTCACTAATGCCACTAATGTTGTGCTTTCAAGCCATATTTTACAGGTTTTTGGATTTGATAACTTTCGTGTAGCGTTGCATGTTCGATCGATTCAACCCCCGGAGCGAAACTGATTTTACAATTTTTTGTATGACGGATGAGAAAAAAAATGTATTCCGTGGATTGTGTAACACAATGGCAAAGGTGACCCCAAAAAATGCAAAGCTGAAACCTTTGCCTTTTTTTTTCTTCAAAAACGTAATCTGTGAATTTTTGTTGCTTAATATTTAATTTGACCAAATATTTAAAACAACATGACACATTGTATGACAAGAGTACAAATGAGTTTGATAGAAATACATTTGATTTTCTACACAGTGGCGCGCCCAAGGGGCGGGGGCCGGGGGGGGGGGGGGGTGGCTGAGCCCACCCCCTTGAGGTTGCGATTTTTTTTTTAGTCCCACGAATTGACCTTGATGATATGCATGTGGCCTATTTCGAGTAGTATAATAAGGGGGGGGGGAGTGGTGCCACTAACGTCAAAATACCCCCCCCCCCCAAAAAAAAATAAATAAATAAAACATAAAAAATAAATAAATAAATAAATAAAAGAATAGAAAAAAGAAAGAAAAGAAGAATTCTTCAACCAAACATTTTGGGCAATATTGTTTGACAATTTAAAAAAAATGAGCCGCCCCAAAGCCAAATCCTGGGTGCACCACTTTTTCTACCTGAACAGGTATCTTACTTATCCTTTTAGTTCTGTTTTATCCCTAAAAGGCCCGAGTTATTATGACCACCTGACTGGGGGGGGGGGGGCAAATTTCGCAAATCAGGAGATTATAAATCGGCCATAACATTCGTTTTGTTCACGTTTTTGAAAAAAAAAGAGGAGATCTTTCAGGCCTAGGTTGCATATTTTTGGGGCCACTCTATCTATAAACAATGACAGTGTTTCATAACAGAGTCTTTTTTTCCGGAATAGTTACGAGGTAGCATTATTAAAGAGTGTATATACATGACGGCGAGGTGACTCTATTCCAGTAACCTTTCCCGAAGTGTTTCGCTACACCGTGTTGTCATTATCAAGGCAGCTGATGAGTGGAAATACTGGAAATTACTTCGATGTGCATTGGTTCTTGTTGTTTCAGGCGTGCATAACATATTTTATATTCTTTTGTTGTTCACTTTTCGGTTTCAAATAGATATATCAAACTATATATATATAAATATATATATGTATACAAGGAACTATTACTAGAAAAGAATGAAATTGTATTGTGAATTAAAATCGTATTCATTTCATGAAGCGTTTTCCCCCCTTGCTTTTACTGTTATCGTCTCGTACAATGTGATAGGAGAAGGCACTGGCCTTATTTGCTGGCTGTGGCGTTACGACAAGGGAAGAGGGCGTTGGTGGGGTTGATGCCATACTAATTCCCTTTCCTCTATTTTGTTCGTGTGAAATAGAGAAAAGAAAGAAAATAGAAGAAATAAGAGTGCGCCTACTGTCAAATACGCCCATCCCGCTTTTCGGATTTGCAAAAACTGGCTATATAGCCAAATCTCCAAACCAAGTTTTCAACCCAAGACTTTTTGATAAAATGCAAGATGTAATCAAGGGCGGATCCAGAACTCAATTTTAGGGGGGGGGGGGGGCCAAAAAACTTTGGTCCCCCAAAAAAGTGGGTCCCAAAAATTACGGCGTGGGGTTCGGGGCCCGCTTATAAGGGCCCCGAATTTTTTTTGGATTCTAGATGCTCTGTGGTGCGATCTGAGGCAATTTCTTACCACTTTAACCAATGTTTTTTAGGAAAAGATGGTGGTGTACTCATTGCCTGCCTTTATTGCGATGTTACATAAAAAAAATATGGTTTCGGTGTTTTTTTTTGGGGGGGGGGGGGCATGGCCCCCTTTGGCCCCCCTGGATCCGCCCTTGGATGTAATAACTGCGTCCCGGTAGTTTCGTTTTATGCAGTAAATTCTATAGCGAGGCCTGTCAGCGCCATGCAGGATTGCCTCTATATATGCCGGCCAAAAGGAACATTAAAATGGGAAATTTTGGACAAACTTCAAGTCGTTCGAAAGCTGCTTAGCAGAGCAACAACATGCAAAGACAACCAAATGTTCAAACAAAAGACTTTTGGAGAAAATGCAAGATGTATTAACTAAGTCCCGCTGGGTTCGTTTTGTTCAGTAGCTCCGGAAGTACGGCCTGTTAGCGCTGTGCTGTATTGGCTCTCTATATGTCGGTCCAAAGGTATCTTTAAATACGAAATTGTACAAAAACTATATTTCGTTCGAAAGCTACTAAGCAGGGCAACAATATGCAAAAACAACCAAGTCTTCATACTGAAGACTTTTGGAGAAAGTGCAAGATGTATTAATACAGTCCTGCTAGTTGCGTTTTGTGCAGCAACTCCCCTAGCAAATCCTGTCTGCGCCATCCTGTATTGGCGGTCAAAAGATAATGTAACACAATTTCTATTGACCAAATTGCACCTTTAAACCATAGAGCGAGCGCATTGGCAAGAGTAATCCATAGTAGTCATATATTGCACCTGTTCTCAAGTCAGATTAATGCCACAAAACTATTTCAGAGCTTATACTTTGTGCAACTTAACCTACTTTAAACCATAATAGATAGTATTTGGTTTGCACTCAAACCACAGATGGACCTCTCGTGGTAGTCTCTATTGTTTACTCTCACAGTGCTAGGGATAAGTTACTTGCGCTCATACCTCTGTACTTATTTATGCAGGTATCTCCAAATAAGAAAGACACACTGCATTAGTATTCCTAATCTTGAAATCATTGTGCATATTTTAACCCAGCGCTACAAAGACCCTTTGAAAGCCCAATAGTACGCGGTCTTGCGACTGGGGCATGGCGGTGGATGGCAGTGTGTATTGTGGTTCCTTATTTTCTAAGTTCCTGTACATGTATGGCTGAAAGTGGAAGCCTAGTTTAGTTTGGCCTTGTTTATGTACAAGACGTTATAGATGTACTTTGACTTTGCACCATCACCTACACCATTAATTCACGCCAAGAGGTCCTGTGGTCTGCAAAGTCTTGTGAGTATGTTCCTACTTTAACCCCCTTGCACCCAATAGTTGTGACATTGCTACGGTGTTGCATCGTAGTGGTCTCCAGTCTAAATTCTTAGCTCTGTCAAAAATTATTCATAAAAATGGTATGTTGTGATCAACATCCATGTATTTTTCATAAATTTTTGGGCCACCGTTACAATACCTGAAAATATTGTAGCACGGCTACAATATGCCAAAACAAGTCTCCAAACTCAAGACTCTTGGAGAAAATACTAGAGAAAAAATGTATTAACTAAGTCACGCTGGTTTCGTTTTGTGCAGCAACTCCCATGACACGGCCTGTCAACACCGTGCTGTATTGGCTCTCTATATGTTGGTCGAAAGATATCTTTAAAAACCAAATTTTTAAAAAGCTATATATCGATCGAAAGCTGCTGAGCAGTGCTACAACATGCGATAAAATATGAGTCTTCACACTCAAGACTTTTTGAGAAAATGCAAAATGTATTAACTAAGTCCCGCTGGTTTCGTTTTGTGCACCAACTCCCGTAGCACGGCTTGTCAGTGCCGTGCCTGATTGGCGCTCTATATGTCGGTCGGAAGGTACCGTTAAGAACGAAATTTCAGACAAACTATATATCATTTGAGTAGGGCTACAACATGAAGGAACAACTAAGTCTTCACACTCAAGACTTTTGTAGAAAATGTAAGATGTATTAACCAAGTCCCGCTGGTTTCGTTTTGTGCATAAATTCCCGTAGCACTGCCTGTCAAAGCCGTGCTGTATCGGCCCTCTATATGTCGATCGGAAGGTACCTTTAAGAACGAAATCTCAGACAAACTATATATCTTTCAAAAGCTGCTGAGTAGGGCTACAACATTCAACAACAACTAAGTCTTCACACATAAACCATGTACAAAACCATCTCAAACGCCACAGGTCCATTTTTCCTGATGAATCTTAGGTCCGGTAGCCTCCGGTAATACAATGTATTACAATTTACGTCACGTGACTAAAACAGGAGGAATTCCTCCTTTTTCCGAAAATTTCCGAAGTTTGCCGAAGTCGTTTCGTCGACAATTGGATAGCGCCCGAGTATTTCCGAGTATATAATATAGGTTTAATTAACTGCTAATTGCTTATTAAATTTATTTTAAATGAGTTGATAATTAATATTCATTGTTTTCATTTAGAAAACTTGAAATTCAACGACGATTTTGTGCATCAAATATACTCGGATCGTACGAGCGAACTTTTTGATGCGTCATGTACAATTTTGAATTTGACGACCGTTACTGAGATTTTCCAAAACTCGGTCTCCATTCGGCTCCGACTGCTAAAAGTGCTATTTGGTTCCGTAATTTTGAAGATTCCAGATCATCATTACTCAATGTTATCTTACAAAAACATCACACTGTATTATCATAACTGTATAATATTACGAGGCAAGTGATTTATTTAAAGATTTGATCAGAACATTGAAAGCTACAAGCGATAAAGCGATATCGGAAACGAAGCCGCGCTTTGAAAAAGAGCCATTAATGTCGTCATGTTTATTTTTAGCCACGGAGGCTGCCTGACCTACAATTTAAGACGTGAGCGTCGGGAATAATTGTCAGGTCTGGGAACCAGACTAAAACCAGCCTCGCACGGCGCCATCGTGTGGTACGAAACCCATTTTCCTTCGGATCTTTCTGCTGATGCAGCGTTCGACCTGTTGCGTTTGAGAAATAACATCGACCGGTACGGTCTTTACAAAAAACTCTTGAATGCCGGTAGACTCTTGGGGGCGCTCTATCCGCGTGAGGCGCCCCAAGTTATTTAAGTTTTCTAAGGCGCTTTTGACAGGACCAGCGGGCCGCGGTTCATACGTTTTGTTGTGTGTATCCACTTTTACAAAACATTACAATGTGGACCACATTTCCATCTTTGTGCGTGTGGAATGTACAAATATCCAATTCATGTCAATTTGCAATGGCCATATGATTATTTTATGCCAATTGCAAGGAATGGTGGTGCAGCCCTGCTGATGCGACGGTCGGCTCGTTTACATCTTTTCCAGAAGCACGTGGCAGGCGCTCTCACATTTCTTACCCGCCGCTTCGGTGTAAATACAACACCTTTGGCTGTATCTGCATCGGAAGGAAATCGTGAAGATGTCAGAAATGTTGAGAGACAAGATGGAGACGCAGGCTTCCGATCTTCAGTTTCCTCAAGCTTCACTTCACAACTCCGAAATTTCCAAAATCATGGTCTTCATGCAGTTGGGTAAATATCAACATTTTTTTTATGGCAATGCTCTCTGACGACCGGGAAAAAAAGTACTAGTACTAAGCCTATAGTTGCAACAACCGTCACTGCGCGCCCTTTCCTATGTGCTCTAGTGGGGCGGACTCTATATGTATTTTTGGGTACACTCTCTCCCAACACATATAGCCTAGGCGGTACTTCAACAAGTTCAAAACCATTTAATGCCATTTTGTCTGACCCTTTTAGGGGCGCGTCATGACGCTAAAAAGTCGGGGGCTGCGCCGGCAAAGGAACGATTCCGATAAGTTCACCTTTTCTTTTCTTTTCTGCATTTGGCCAGCTCACCCATAGAGCTGCTCACCCAAGTGAAAATAAAATAATTCAAGAATTTCGTCATTGCTGGGAGTTGGCCATATTTTTAAACAGTAAATGGCGTAAACAAACAAAAAAAATCGGCTGCAACAGGCAATAATTTTTCTGAATCCAATAGGCCTATAGTTGGGCAACTTCCAAAGGTTGGCATTATACACTTCAGTCACTGTTCTGCATCCCACTTTTACGGAGATTGTACATTATGAGGCCGTTGAAGGAAACCGCGTTGATGCGAAATCAAATCCCTTTTGCTATAATGGCCTGGAATTGCAACATTCAAAGCATTTTGCGTCTGTTAGGGGATTTCAAAATCCTGCTCTTAATAGTGGCCGTTTCTGCGTTATCCTCTTGGTCGGAAATCCTCTCAAATATTTCCTTGTTCGTATTTTACCCATATAATCCGAGAGCCCATTGAGGTCTCTTACAAAAGGTTTAATGGCGGCAGCGAGTAGGTGGGGTGTCCAACCTTCAAAACCGCAATTCTTAAGTGTCATACCCGTGCGTCTGGGAGGGGACACCGCCTAATTTTTTTTTTTAAGTCTAAGTTCATTAGAACGATCATTCCAACACCAAACAGTTATGAATGAGTCTGCTTTTGCAGAATTTCAACTTACGAATAAAAAATCCCGTGCAAAATTCACTTAAGAACGGCAAGTTAGTTGCCGATTTCTGCACGGCTTAAAAAGTATTACGCAATGCACACCAAAGCATCGCTACCCACTTACTGCATTGCAAAACAACTGCAATGTAACATAGTGTAATATACGATATTATGCATTAATATTATGCCGGCCCAAATATTCGAGATAGTCATGATTTTGCGAATTACGCAATAATGCAACCTATCACGTTATTATTATGTCCGCGTTAATATGGCCCAGTTAGTCAATTCTCATGGTATCTAGATTTTTTGACGATGTATCAAAGCCTACCTGATACATGAATGGACTGTAAAGCAGACTCACTCATGGCGGAGCCTGAATTATTAAAGAGAGATACATTACGAAGAAGGCCTGAAAGCAAGCAAAAGATTTAGGATGTATGATATGGCGAACACTTTAGTATGCCGGGGATCCTAAGGGCCATTTGGATTTTCTCCCCAGTTTGATGCGAGTCCTTTTCGGCATAAAAAAGGATGATACAAAATGGCCGGGATCGATGATTTTCCCCTTTAAAAACTGCTATTGAATTGGACACACCAAAGAAGCGCTGGTCTAAACGGGCATGTTTTTCCACTCATCCGGAAAACATAGATCCCAACTATTAAGTCATACGCATGTTTAATTAAAGTAACATAATTTTTACAGCTTTCCATGGAGTGTTAAACTTTTCCAACCAAAGGCGCACAGTTTCTTAAAAAAGAAAGTAAAAAAAAAAAAAAAACACAGCAATATTTCATATATTATCAGATCAATACATTCATGTGTATAATGGTTCATATAGGGCATATAGAGTGATTCTTGATTCAAGACATTCTTTTATTTTGATCGAAATAGACCATGAGACTGTTATGAATGTGTACTTTTAAGTGGAGGAAGGGGAAAACCTATATATGGATAATTATTTGTTTATGAATTAAATGATTGATACCAAAAAAGTACTAATGAGGCCTATACATAATTATGCATAAATCGGAACCTCTACAATACCGTGAGATCAGGAAGTGGGAGTGTTTCTGGGGGTTTAGAAGTTTTTGAAAAAGAATGAATAATTCACAAATAATGCGTTGTAATTCCAAAACTGTGTAACACTCTGTTATTTTACAGTACATGTGTACGGTACGTGTTTATTTTTAAAATTACTGTCATGGTATTTCGCGATTCTTGGGGGCTGTTTTGCAAACTGATACGTATGCCTCAATGCTTTTACGTCATTTCACAAAAAAAAGAGTTAAGCCCGGTTCATACTCTGCGCGAAAGCGAAAGCGAACGCGACTTGTGACGTCGTGGCAAGTATTCGCGCTGCGAATTCGTAAAAGTTGAACATATTTCAACTCGGGCGAATTTCGCAGCGAATGTTTTATGACGTGAAATTCGCTTCGCATTCGCTTTCGCATGAAGTATGAACCGGGCTTTACGGTTTTGCGTTATTTCGCGGTAAATAAAGCCGTTCGCAGAACTGACATTCTGCAAACGCTGACTCGTACACTACCGTTTGGTGTTGGAATGATCGTTGTGCTCAATGTTAAACACATAAAACAAAAAGCACCTTAAAAGGCGGCTAATTATTGAACTTTAACTCGTTCTTAAGCACAAAATGCACGGGAAAATCTATTCTTAAGTTGTGGATCTTGCATTATAGTCACAAGCAGCTCATAGTGAAGGTTTCACTCTTGTGCTCAAAAGTTTAATTAACAGTAAATAATTAGTGCTAATTAGGCCGTTCTTAAACATGGATGCACACGGGATTTCTCATCCTTAAGTTATTGGTTATTGATACATTTTTCGAAAACTATCTTTTCGCATTGGAACCGTGCTTGTGCGCGATATTCTAATTAAAAGTCATTTTTTTTTTGGGGGGGGGGGTCTTTAGGTGGTGCCCCCTCCGAAACGCACGGGGTGTGTCACTTAAGAGTGACGGTTTTGACGGTTTGACACCCCCACCTACTCGCTGCCACCATCAAACCTTTTGGGCGCGATATTCTAATTTAACCTCAATGGGCTCTTGGACTTCTGCCACATCAAGTGTTCCGCAAGTAGCAGTGCTCGGACCACTATACTGCTGACTTTACCTGCCGAGCAAGTTGACTTCACAAGTGAGACTATTCGCTGACGATTGCCTAGTATACCAACAAATATCACCTGACAAGGACACCTCAACTCTACAAAACAATTTCAAGTTGCTCGAATCATGGCAGAATGAAGTGCTTACCAGAATCCTCCAAAGAGATCCTACACCTTTTGAGGGGAGCAACTCACATCGAACACAGCTTGCTGCAGCCAAAACCCAGAAATTTTTCGGAGTCATCAAGCGGAATATGTGGAGCTGCCCAGAAGAAGTGAAATCCATGGCATACCCTATCTTTGGAGTAAAAAGTGACTGTGTGGGACACACACTGAGTGTAATATACCGTAACACTAGACGAGTCCAAAAATATGCAACAAAATTCTGCACAAAAAAATTACAGTATAGGAAGAGGGAACAGTCACTGGAATCCCGGAGCACATCAATTGGGGAGACATGGAAAAGCAAAGGAAGATACAAAGGCTATCAGTGCTCTACAAAATCAATCATGAGCTGGTTTACATCTCACGAGCAGATCACCTCAACTGAAACACAAGAAATACCAGGGGGCACCAACAAAAATCCTACAAACGACATGCAACCAAGGAAACCTACTGGAACTCTTTCTTCCCGAGAACAATTACAGGATGGAAGAAGTTGCCAGCAAACGTCGGCAACTCTAGGACACAATTTGCATTCAAGGATAGGGCATCCAAGCACTACATGGACAATTACATGTAAGGCTATTTACTAAGGTCATCTACACATATATAATATATAATATAAATATAAATGGAGCATTTATAAAGTGCTTTTAACAAAGATCAAAGCGCTGTACAAAACTACAAAACTACAATCTACAAATAAACAAGGCAAAAACAAAACAACAAAAAACTTAATTTAAGAATAACTCAAGGGAACCAGGAGATAATGAGAGGTAAAGACGAAGGTGAATTGATTAAAGAAACAGAGGTCAGAAGTTAGTGTGATATTCCTGAGTGAATTTTACTGACTCAACCAGAACCAGAAACATGCACATTTCGTGGTTTTCAGGACGCAGTGCCCCTTTAATTTCGCCTTAGGAACTATTTTATCATCTTCCAAAACTTGTTGGAGCTAATATCGACTGTCCACCCTCAAATTAAACACGTTAATTGTTATATTTGTATACTGGCGTCTTTCAACTTTCCGATGTTTTTTTTAGACATGATAATGCTCACTTTCGTCCTTGTAAACAACATGCTAATTGTGAAAAGAAATGGCCTCAAGGTGTTAACTTTCTGTATGGCCCTTTATTGGAGAAGTGATATCGGATAGTGGCCTTGAATAAGGAAGCAATGAACATTGTTAAAAATTGTTTAAACAACACCTTTTAAAAAGACCGTTTGATCGTTTTGCCTTTGCTAGCTATAGGGTCTTCACGGGCATCCGTTTATCAATTTTCCTGTAACCCTCGGACGCTCTCTCATGCATGGCAGGCTGATAAAACTGATGTGGTTCAACGTCGCAGCTACTCAGGGAATTCTTCAACACTGCTGAGTCTGGTAAGTGTTTGCACTTCTTATGTTACTGAGTTATTGTTTTTAATAATGTTACAGGGTGAGTAAAAAAAATGCGGAACCAAACCCCAAAACATTATATTTCATATTTAAACAAATATGCAGCACCCAAAATAATAATGACTAAAAAGCCAATTTCACAAGGTACTGTTTGATGAAAAAAAATACTGAAATTAGTCAATCCGTTTAGAAAATATCATCATTTACACACAATAACCCTAAAACCTGTCTCGTCCCCCCCAATGCGTTTTCAAGAATCGTCGTCGCATCTTTCTTCAAACATCGCCAGCGATTAAATCTCAGTATTAACGATAGAACATATTCAACAGAATTCCTTCGAAGGCCCGTCCTTTAAAAAAGTATATTTTATTAATTAAATTGTTTGCCAGGTTTGTTAATAAAGATATGCTACAGTTGGTAGTAGTTGTTAATATATGTATTCTGTGTCATTTTCTTTGTTGTTCCAAACAGTCAAAACACACAATGAATGGCTTTTTTGGACGAGACGGGTTTTAGGGTCATTGTGTTTAAATGGTGATGTTCTTTGAACGGATTGAGCAATTTGTATATTTTTTTAAAATAAAAAAGTAGCTTATCAAATTGGCTTTTCAGTCATCATTGTTGTCGGTGCTAAATATTCTTTTAAATATGAAATATATTTTATGGGATTTGGGTTCCGCTTTTTCTGACTCGCCCTGTATAACGGCTCTTACCTCAATGTATATTCCAAGCCATACGACAATAAAGGCAATAGGATGATTTGCTTTTGTTGAAATAATTTGACATATCCATATGCGTTTAGTTTGAGACATTCTGTGCACTATTTGACTGCCTGTCAGCGAACCCTGGGCCAGCTATGATATGACTTATGCTAAATCTCGAGTATGAGTCCCTTTTTAGAAAGAAATTCTCGGATTTTTGACATGGATAGGGAGCTGGATATTGTGGCTACAGTTCCCAACAAATTTAAAGTCCGCAGATCAAATACAAAGTTGAAGATAATTTGACATGCGCATCCATGTTGTGGCCAAGGTTATATATGTACAATATATTCCATTTGACTGCCTATCAGTTGGTGCTCTGCCAGCTAAGATGTGACTAGCAATATCTCATTTTTTAGTGCCCTTGCCATCAGTAATTCTGGAATATTTTGACATGGATAGGGACCTTGCTAGTGTGACTACATTATACAACACGTTTGAATTCAGCAGATACCTGTAGACAATTAGAGATACGTATCGATGTTTCGGCCGACTATATTTCTGTGCAGTATTCTCCATTTTCCTGCCGATCAGTCTGTTGGCCCTCTGCCAGCTATGACATGAATATGGCAGTGGCGTTGTCATCAGAAATCTCCAAATATTTTGACATGGATGTGGAGCTTGGTAATGTGGCTACATTCTCCCACAAGTATGGAGTTGGCTGACCAAATATAACTGGAGAAAAATAGGGATATGCAACTATGTTTTGGCTGAGGTTATTTCTGTGCGGTTTTGCATTTTGACTGCCTAGTAGTTGGCGCTCCATCAGCTATGACATGACTTGCTATATCTCGACATTTAGTGCCCTTCTTCAGAAATCTCAGAATATTTTGAAATTTGAATATGGAGCTAGTAAGAGTGGCTACATTCTCCCACAAGTTTTGAGTTGACGAAACTATGTTTTGGCCAAGTTAATTTCTTTGCGGTTTTCCATTTGACTGCCTAACTTTGGCGCTCAATCAGCTATGACGTGACCTATTCTCGACTTTAAGTGCCCTCTTAAAATCAAAAACTTCATCATCCAACTATTCTGACACGGATGTGGAGCTAGTTAGCGTGGCTAAATTCTCTTATAAGTTTGGAGTCAGCAGTGGTCAGTTTCGTTTTCGTACAGTAAGTCCCATAGCGAGGCCTGTCAGCGCCAGCCGACATGGCTCTCATGTATCGCGGTCTAAAGGTACCTTGACATAGATGGATTTGAACAAACTATAGCTTGTTGGATAGCGGATGAATAGGCCAACAAGCTGACAAATCGGCAAGGCTTCAGACTTGAAACTTTTGGAGTGAGCGTCAGATGTAGGTACATTATGCCCCCAGTTTCGTTTTTGTGCAGTGAGTCCCATAGCGAGGCCTGTCAGCGCCAGCCGACATGGCTCTCATGTGTCGCGGTCTAAAGGTACCTTAACATGGATGGATTTTGACAAACTATAACTTGTTGAAAAGCAAATGAATAGGCCAACAGGCTGACAAATCTGCAAGGCTTCAAACTCGAAACTTTTGGAGTGAGCCCCAGACGTAGGTAAATGATGCCCCCAGTTTCGTTTTTGTGCAGTAAGTCCCACAGCAAGGGGTGTCAGCGCCAGCCGACATGGCTCTCATGTGTCGCGGTGTAAAGGTAACTTAACATGGATGGATTTTGACAAACTATAGCTTGTTAGATAGCGGATGAATAGGCCAGCAAGCTGACAAATCGGCAAAGCTTCAGACTTGAAACTTTTGGAGTGAGCCCCAGACGTAGGTACACGATGCCCCCAGTTTCGTTTTTGTGCAGTAAGTCCCATAGCAAGGGCTGTCCGCGCCAGCCGACATGGCTCTCATGTGTCGCGGTCTAAAGGTACCTTAACATGAATGGATTTTGACAAACTATAGCTTGTTGGATAGCGGATGATTGGGCCAACAAGCTGACAAATCGGCAAGTCTTCAGACTTGAAACTTTTGGAGTGAGCCCCAGACGTAGGTACATGATGTCCCCAGTTTCGTTTTTGTGCAGTAAGTCCCATAGCAAGGGCTGTCAGCGCCAGCCGACATGGCTCTCATGTGTCGCGGTCTAAAGGTACCTTAACATGGATGGATTTTGACAAACTATAGCTTGTTAAATAGCGGATGAATGGGCCAACAAGCTGACAAACCAGCAAGGCTTCAGACTTGAAACTTTTGGAGTGAGCCCCAGACGTAGGTACATGATGTCCCCAGTTTCGTTTTTGTGCAGTAAGTCTCATAGCAAGGGCTGTCAGAGCCAGCAGACTGGCTCTCATGTGTCGCGGTCTAAAGGTACCTTAACATGGATGGATTTTGACAAACTATAGCTTGTTGGATAGCGAATGAATAGGCCAACAAGCTGACAAATCAGCAAGGCTTCAGACTTGAAACTTTTGGAGTGAGCCCCAGACGTAGGTACATGATGTCCCCACTTTCGTTTTTGTGCAGTAAGTCCCATAGCAAGGGCTGTCAGCGCCAGCCGACATTGCTCTCATGTGTCGCGGTCTAAAGGTACCTTAACATAGATGGATTTTGACAAACTATTGCTTGTTGGATAAGGGATGAATGGGCCAACAAGCTGACAAACCGGCAAGGCTTCAGACTTGAAACTTTTGGAGTGAGACCCAGACGTAGGTACATGATGTCCCCAGTTTCGTTTTTGTGCAGTAAGTCCCATAGCAAGGGCTGTCAGCGCCAGCCGACATGGCTCTCATGTGTCGCGGTCTTAAGGTACCTTAACATGAATGGATTTTGACAAACTATAACTTGGTGGATTGCGGATGAATAGGCCAACAAGCTGACAAATCGGGAAGACTTCATACTTGAAACTTTTGGAGTGAGCCCGAGACGTAGGTACATGATGTCCCCAGTTTCGTTTTTGTGCACTAAGTCCAATAGCAAGGGCTGTCAGCGCCAGCCGACATGGCTCTCATGAGTCGCGGTCTAAAGATACCTTAACATGGATGGATTTTGACAAACTATAGCTTGTTGGATAGGGAATGAATAGGCCAACAAGCTGACAAATCGGCAAGGCTTCAGACTTGAAACTTTTGGAGTGAGCCAAATACGTAGGTACATGATGTCCCCAGTTTCGTTTTTGTGCAGTAAGTCCCATAGCAAGGGCTGTCAGCGCCAGCCGACATGGCTCTCATGTGTCGCGGTCTAAAGGTACCTTAACATGGATGGATTTTGACAAACTATAGCTTGTTGAAAAGCAAATGAATAGGCCAACAGCTGACAAATCTGCAAGCCTTCAAACTTGAAACTTTTAGAGTGAGCCCCAGACGTAGGTACATGATGTCCCCAGTTTCGTTTTTGTGCAGTAAGTCTCATAGCAAGGGCTGTCAGCGCCAGCCGACATGGCTCTCATGTGTCGCGGTCTAAAGGTACCTTAACATGGATGGATTTTGACAAACTATAGTTTGGTGGATAGCGGATGAATAGGCCAACAAGCTGACAAACCGGCAAGGCTTCAGACTTGAAACTTTTGGAGTGAGCACCAGACGTAGGTACATGATGTCCCCAGTTTCGTTTTTGTGCAGTAAGTCCCATAGCAAGGGCTGTCAGCGCCAGCCGACATTGCTCTCATGTGTCGCGGTCTAAAGGTACCTTAACATGGATGGATTTTGACAAACTATAGCTTGTTAGATTGCAAATGAATAGGCCAACAAGCTGACAAATCGGCAAGGCTTCAGACTTGAAACTGTTGGAGTGAGCCCCAGACGTAGGTACATGATGCCCCCAGTTTCGTTTTTGTGCAGTAAGTCCCATAGCAAGGGCTGTCAGCGCCAGGCGACATGGCTCTCATGTGTCGCGGTCTAAAGGTACCTTAACATCGATGGATTTTGACAAACTGTAGCTTTTGGATAGCGGATGAATAGGCCAACAAGCTGACAAATCGGCAAGGCTTCAGACTTGAAACTTTTGGAGTGAGCCCCAGACGTAGGTACATGATGTCCCCAGTTTCGTTTTTGTGCAGTAAGTCCCATAGCAAGGGCTGTCAGCGCCAGCCGAGGTGGCTCTCATGTGTCGCGGTCTTAAGGTACCTTAACATGAATGGATTTTAACAAACTATAGCTTGTTTGATAGGGGATGAATGGGCCAACAAGCTGACAAATCGGCAAGGCTTCAGACTTGAAACTTTTGGATTGAGCCCCAGACGTAGGTACATGATGTCCCCAGTTTCGTTTTTGTGCAGTGAGTCCCATAAAAAGAGCTGTCAGCGCCAGCCGACATGGCTCTCATGTGTCGCGGTCTAAAGGTACCTTAACATCGATGGATTTTGACAAACTATAGCTTGTTGGATAGGGGATGAATGGGCCAACAAGCTGACAAATCGGCAAGGCTTCAGACTTGAAACTTTTGGAGTGAGCCAAAGACGTAGGTACATGATGTCCCCAGTTTCGTTTTTGTGCAGTAAGTCCCATAGCAAGGGCTGTCAGCGCCAGCCGACATGGCTCTCATGTGTCGCGGTCTAAAGGTACCTTAACATGAATGGATTTTAACAAACTATAGCTTGTTGATAGGGGATGAATGGGCCAACAAGCTGACAAATCGGCAAGGCTTCAGACTTGAAACTTTTGGAGTGAGCCCCAGACGTAGGTACATGATGTCCCCAGTTTCGTTTTTGTGCAGTAAGTCCCATAAAAGGCTGTCAGCGCCAGCCGACATGGCTCTCAAGTGTCGCGGTCTAAAGGTACCTTAACATCGATGGATTTTGACAAACTATAGCTTGTTGGATAGGGGATGAATGGGCCAACAAGCTGACAAATCGGCAAGGCTTCAGACTTGAAACTTTTGGAGTGAGCCCCAGACGTAGGTACATGATGTCCCCAGTTTCGTTTTTGTGCAGTAAGTCCCATAGCAAGGGCTGTCAGCGCCAGCCGACATGGCTCTCATAAGTCGCCGGTCTAAAGGTACCTTAACATAAATGGATTTTGACAAACTATAGCTTGTTGGATAGGGGATGAATGGGCCAACAAGCTGACAAATCGGCAAGGCTTCAGACTTGAAACTTTTGGAGTGAGCCAAAGACGTAGGTACATGATGTCCCCAGTTTCGTTTTTGTGCAGTAAGTCCCATAGCAAGGGCTGTCAGCGCCAGCCGACATGGCTCTCATGTGTTGCGGTCTAAAGGTACCTTAACATCAATGGATTTTGACAAACTATAGCTTGTTTGATAGGGGATAAATGGGCCAACAAGCTGACAAATCGGCAAGGCTTCAGACTTGAAACTTTTGGAGTGAGCCCAAGACGTAGGTACATGATGTCCCCAGTTTCGTTTTTGTGCAGTAAGTCCCATAGCAAGGGCTGTCAGCGCCAGCCGACATGGCTCTCATGAGTCGCGGTCTAAAGGTACCTTAACATGGATGGATTTTCACAAACTATAGCTTGTTGGATAGGGGATGAATGGGCCAACAAGCTGACAAATCGGCAAGGCTTCAGACTTGAAACTTTTGGAGTGAGCCCAGACGTAGGTACATGATGTCCCCAGTTTCGTTTTTGTGCAGTAAGTCCCATAGCAAGGGCTGTCAGCGCCAGCCGACATGGCTCTCATAAGTCGCCGTCTAAAGGTACCTTAACATAAATGGATTTTGACAAACTATAGCTTGTTGGATAGGGGATGAATGGGCCAACAAGCTGACAAATCGGCAAGGCTTCAGACTTGAAACTTTTGGAGTGAGCCCCAGACGTAGGTACATGATGTCCCCAGTTTCGTTTTTGTGCAGTAAGTCCCATAGCAAGGGCTGTCAGCGCCAGCCGACATGGCTCTCATGAGTCGCGGTCTAAAGGTACCTTAACATGGATGGATTTTGACAAACTATAGCTTGTTGGATAGGGGATGAATGGGCCAACAAGCTGACAAATCGGCAAGGCTTCAGACTTGAAACTTTTGGAGTGAGCCCCAGACGTAGGTACATGATGTCCCCAGTTTCGTTTTTGTGCAGTAAGTCCCATAGCAAGGGCTGTCAGCGCCAGCCGACATGGCTCTCATGTGTCGCGGTCTAAAGGTACCTTAACATCGATGGATTTTGACAAACTATAGCTTGTTGGATAGGGGATGAATGGGCCAACAAGCTGACAAATCGGCAAGGCTTCAGACTTGAAACTTTTGGAGTGAGCCCAAGACGTAGGTACATGATGTCCCCAGTTTCGTTTTTGTGCAGTAAGTCCCATAGCAAGGGCTGTCAGCGCCAGCCGACATGGCTCTCATGTGTCGCGGTCTAAAGGTACCTTAACATCAATGGATTTTGACAAACTATAGCTTGTTGGATAGGGAATGAATGGGCCAACAAGCTGACAAATCGGCAAGGCTTCAGACTTGAAACTTTTGGAGTGAGCCCCAGACGTAGGTACATGATGTCCCCAGTTTCGTTTTTGTGCAGTAAGTCCCATAGCAAGGGCTGTCAGCGCCAGCCGACATGGCTCTCATGAGTCGCCGTCTAAAGGTACCTTAACATGGATGGATTTTGACAAACTTAGCTTGTTGGATAGGGGATGAATGGGCCAACAAGCTGACAAATCGGCAAGGCTTCAGACTTGAAACTTTTGGAGTGAGCCCCAGACGTAGGTACATGATGTCCCCAGTTTCGTTTTTGTGCAGTAAGTCCCATAGCAAGGGCTGTCAGCGCCAGCCGACATGGCTCTCATGAGTCGCGGTCTAAAGGTACCTTAACATGGATGGATTTTGACAAACTATAGCTTGTTGGATAGGGGATGAATGGGCCAACAAGCTGACAAATCGGCAAGGCTTCAGACTTGAAACTTTTGGAGTGAGCCCCAGACGTAGGTACATGATGTCCCCAGTTTCGTTTTTGTGCAGTAAGTCCCATAGCAAGGGCTGTCAGCGCCAGCCGACATGGCTCTCATGTGTCGCCGTCTAAAGGTACCTTAACATGGATGGATTTTGACAAACTATAGCTTCTTGGATAGGGGATGAATGGGCCAACAAGCTGACAAATCGGCAAGGCTTCAGACTTGAAACTTTTGGAGTGAGCCCAAGACGTAGGTACATGATATCCCCAGTTTCGTTTTTGTGCAGTAAGTCCCATAGCAAGGGCTGTCAGCGCCAGCCGACATGGCTCTCATGTGTCGCGGTCTAAAGGTACCTTAACATCAATGGATTTTGACAAACTATAGCTTGTTGGATAGGGGATAAATGGGCCAACAAGCTGACAAATCGGCAAGGCTTCAGACTTGAAACTTTTGGAGTGAGCCCAGACGTAGGTACATGATGTCCCCAGTTTCGTTTTTGTGCAGTAAGTCCCATAGCAAGGGCTGTCAGCGCCAGCCGACATGGCTCTCATGAGTCGCCGTCTAAAGGTACCTTAACATAAATGGATTTTGACAAACTTAGCTTGTTGGATAGGGGATGAATGGGCCAACAAGCTGACAAATCGGCAAGGCTTCAGACTTGAAACTTTTGGAGTGAGCCCCAGACGTAGGTACATGATGTCCCCAGTTTCGTTTTTGTGCAGTAAGTCCCATAGCAAGGGCTGTCAGCGCCAGCCGACATGGCTCTCATGAGTCGCGGTCTAAAGGTACCTTAACATGGATGGATTTTGACAAACTATAGCTTGTTGGATAGGGGATGAATGGGCCAACAAGCTGACAAATCGGCAAGGCTTCAGACTTGAAACTTTTGGAGTGAGCCCCAGACGTAGGTACATGATGTCCCCAGTTTCGTTTTTGTGCAGTAAGTCCCATAGCAAGGGCTGTCAGCGCCAGCCGACATGGCTAAAATGTGTCGCGGTCTAAAGGTACCTTAACATGGATGGATTTTGACAAACTATAGCTTGTTGGATAGGGGATGAATGGGCCAACAAGCTGACAAATCGGCAAGGCTTCAGACTTGAAACTTTTGGAGTGAGCCCAAGACGTAGGTACATGATGTCCCCAGTTTCGTTTTTGTGCAGTAAGTCCCATAGCAAGGGCTGTCAGCGCCAGCCGACATGGCTCTCATGTGTCGCGGTCTAAAGGTACCTTAACATGGATGGATTTTGACAAACTATAGCTTGTTGGATAGGGGATGAATGGGCCAACAAGCTGACAAATCGGCAAGGCTTCAGACTTGAAACTTTTGGAGTGAGCCCAAGACGTAGGTACATGATATCCCCAGTTTCGTTTTTGTGCAGTAAGTGTCATAGCAAGGGCTGTCAGCGCCAGCCGACATGGCTCTCATGTGTCGCGGTCTAAAGGTACCTTAACATGGATGGATTTTGACAAACTATAGCTTGTTGGATAGGGGATGAATGGGCCAACAAGCTGACAAATCGGCAAGGCTTCAGACTTGAAACTTTTGGAGTGAGCCCCAGACGTAGGTACATGATGTCCCCAGTTTCGTTTTTGTGCAGTAAGTCCCATAGCAAGGGCTGTCAGCGCCAGCCGACATGGCTCTCATGTGTCGCGGTCTAAAGGTACCTTAACATAAATGGATTTTGACAAACTATAGCTTGTTGGATAGGGGATGAATGGGCCAACAAGCTGACAAATCGGCAAGGCTTCAGACTTGAAACTTTTGGAGTGAGCCCCAGACGTAGGTACATGATGTCCCCAGTTTCGTTTTTGTGCAGTAAGTCCCATAGCAAGGGCTGTCAGCGCCAGCCGACATGGCTCTCATGAGTCGCGGTCTAAAGGTACCTTAACATGGATGGATTTTGACAAACTTAGCTTGTTGGATAGGGGATGAATGGGCCAACAAGCTGACAAATCGGCAAGGCTTCAGACTTGAAACTTTTGGAGTGAGCCCCACGTAGGTACATGATGTCCCCAGTTTCGTTTTTGTGCAGTAAGTCCCATAGCAAGGGCTGTCAGCGCCAGCCGACATGGCTCTCATGAGTCGCGGTCTAAAGGTACTTTAACATGGATGGATTTTGACAAACTATAGCTTGTTGGATAGGGGATGAATGGGCCAACAAGCTGACAAATCGGCAAGGCTTCAGACTTGAAACTTTTGGAGTGAGCCCCAGACGTAGGTACATGATGTCCCCAGTTTCGTTTTTGTGCAGTAAGTCCCATAGCAAGGGCTGTCAGCGCCAGCCGACATGGCTCTCATGTGTCGCGGTCTAAAGGTACCTTAACATGGATGGATTTTGACAAACTATAGCTTGTTGGATAGGGGATGAATGGGCCAACAAGCTGACAAATCGGCAAGGCTTCAGACTTGAAACTTTTGGAGTGAGCCTAAGACGTAGGTACATGATATCCCCAGTTTCGTTTTTGTGCAGTAAGTCCCATAGCAAGGGCTGTCAGCGCCAGCCGACATGGCTCTCATGTGTCGCGGACTAAAGGTACCTTAACATCAATGGATTTTGACAAACTATAGCTTGTTGGATAGGGGATAAATGGGCCAACAAGCTGACAAATCGGCAAGGCTTCAGACTTGAAACTTTTGGAGTGAGCCCAAGACGTAGGTACATGATATCCCCAGTTTCGTTTTTGTGCAGTAAGTCCCATAGCAAGGGCTGTCAGCGCCAGCCGACATGGCTCTCATGTGTCGCGGTCTAAAGGTACCTTAACATAAATGGATTTTGACAAACTATAGCTTGTTGGATAGGAGATAAATGGGCCAACAAGCTGACAAATGGGCAAGGCTTCAGACTTGAAACTTTTGGAGTGAGCCCCAGACGTAGGTACATGATGTCCCCAGTTTCGTTTTTGTGCAGTAAGTCCCATAGCAAGGGCTGTCAGCGCCAGCCGACATGGCTCTCATGAGTCGCGGTCTAAAGGTACCTTAACATGGATGGATTTTGACAAACTATAGCTTGTTGGATAGGGGATGAATGGGCCAACAAGCTGACAAATCGGCAAGGCTTCAGACTTGAAACTTTTGGAGTGAGCCCCAGACGTAGGTACATGATGTCCCCAGTTTCGTTTTTGTGCAGTAAGTCCCATAGCAAGGGCTGTCAGCGCCAGCCGACATGGCTCTCATGTGTCGCGGTCTAAAGGTACCTTAACATGGATGGATTTTGACAAACTATAGCTTGTTTGATAGGGGATGAATAGGCCAACAAGCTGACAAATCGGCAAGGCTTCAGACTTGAAACTTTTGGAGTGAGCCCAAGACGTAGGTACATGATATCCCCAGTTTCGTTTTTGTGCAGTAAGTCCCATAGCAAGGGCTGTCAGCGCCAGCCGACATGGCTCTCATGTGTCGCGGTCTAAAGGTACCTTAACATGGATGGATTTTGACAAACTATAGCTTGTTGGATAGGGGATGAATGGGCCAACAAGCTGACAAATCGGCAAGGCTTCAGACTTGAAACTTTTGGAGTGAGCCCGTGACGTAGGTACATGATGCCCCAGTTTCGTTTTTGTGCAGTAAGTCCCATAGCAAGGGCTGTCAGCGCCAGCCGACATGGCTCTCATGAGTCGCGGTCTAAAGGTACCTTAACATGGATGGATTTTGACAAACTATAGCTTGTTGGATAGGGGATGAATAGGCCAACAAGCTGACAAATCGGCAAGGCTTCAGACTTGAAACTTTTGGAGTGAGCCCAGACGTAGGTTCATGATGTCCCCAGTTTCGTTTTTGTGCAGTAAGTCCCATAGCAAGGGCTGTCAGCGCCAGCCGACATGGCTCTCATGAGTCGCGGTCTAAAGGTACCTTAACATGGATGGATTTTGACAAACTATAGCTTGTTGGATAGGGGATGAATGGGCCAACAAGCTGACAAATCGGCAAGGCTTCAGACTTGAAACTTTTGGAGTGAGCCCCAGACGTAGGTACATGATGTCCCCAGTTTCGTTTTTGTGCAGTAAGTCCCATAGCAAGGGCTGTCAGCGCCAGCCGACATGGCTCTCATGAGTCGCGGTCTAAAGGTACCTTAACATGGATGGATTTTGACAAACTATAGCTTGTTGATAGGGGATGAATGGGCCAACAAGCTGACAAATCGGCAAGGCTTCAGACTTGAAACTTTTGGAGTGAGCCCAAGACGTAGGTACATGATATCCCCAGTTTCGTTTTTGTGCAGTAAGTCCCATAGCAAGGGCTGTCAGCGCCAGCCGACATGGCTCTCATGTGTCGCGGTCTAAAGGTACCTTAACATGGATGGATTTTGACAAACTATAGCTTTGTTGATAGGGGATGAATGGGCCAACAAGCTGACAAATCGGCAAGGCTTCAGACTTGAAACTTTTGGAGTGAGCCCAAGACGTAGGTACATGATATCCCCAGTTTCGTTTTTGTGCAGTAAGTCCCATAGCAAGGGCTGTCAGCGCCAGCCGACATGGCTCTCATGTGTCGCGGACTAAAGGTACCTTAAAGGGAAAATATAACATTTGCAAACATCAAAAAATAAAACTACCAAATCATTTTGAAATACCTTGCTGGCTGTTAGTGAATGACAGTGTAAAGCATCCTGTAAAATCATGGCACCTGGTATACTGTCATTTTCAAGAAAAGTGGATTTTTGTACCAATTTCCAACGTGATCGGCCGATCAGCGTTGGAAAAAACTGGCTTTTTTTCAAATACTGGCCCAGTTGACCATCGCACTTGTTTGCAATCGATTACACACCTATGAACGGGTACAAGCAGCTAGACTGGTTCCCTGACCTTACATTCCCCAATATGTAAACTGCTCTGTTTCTGCTTGAAACTTTAAATGGAGTCAGGGAACCAGACTAGGTAAATGATGTTTTCTTGGTTTTTATAGCATTTTCGCACAAAAACCTCAAAAAGTCAAGTGATATTTGTCATATTTCCAACCCCCAATTCCTCCATTTCTGTCGCAAAAGCAAAGGTATATTCCTTAACATGGATGGATTTTGACAAACTATAGCTTGTTGGATAGGGCATGAATGGGCCAACAAGCTGACAAATCGGCAAGGCTTCAGACTTGAAACTTTTGGAGTGAGCCCCAGACGTAGGTACATGATATCCCCAGTTTCGTTTTTGTGCAGTAAGTCCCATAGCAAGGGCTGTCAGCGCCAGCCGACATGGCTCTCATGTGTCGCGGTCTAAAGGTACCTTAACATGGATGGATTTTGACAAACTATAGCTTGTTGGATAGGGGATGAATGGGCCAACAAGCTGACAAATCGGCAAGGCTTCAGACTTGAAACTTTGGAGTGAGCCCCAGACGTAGGTACATGATGTCCCCAGTTTCGTTTTTGTGCAGTAAGTCCCATAGCAAGGGCTGTCAGCGCCAGCCGACATGGCTCTCATGTGTCGCGGTCTAAAGGTACCTTAACATCAATGGATTTTGACAAACTATAGCTTGTTGGATAGGGATGAATGGGCCAACAAGCTGACAAATCGGCAAGGCTTCAGACTTGAAACTTTTGGAGTGAGCCAAAGACGTAGGTACATGATGTCCCCAGTTTCGTTTTTGTGCAGTAAGTCCCATAGCAAGGGCTGTCAGCGCCAGCCGACATGGCTCTCATGAGTCGCCGTCTAAAGGTACCTTAACATGGATGGATTTTGACAAACTTAGCTTGTTGGATAGGGGATGAATGGGCCAACAAGCTGACAAATCGGCAAGGCTTCAGACTTGAAACTTTTGGAGTGAGCCCCAGACGTAGGTACATGATGTCCCCAGTTTCGTTTTTGTGCAGTAAGTCCCATAGCAAGGGCTGTCAGCGCCAGCCGACATGGCTCTCATGTGTCGCGGTCTAAAGGTACCTTAACATGGATGGATTTTGACAAACTATAGCTTGTTGGATAGGGGATGAATGGGCCAACAAGCTGACAAATCGGCAAGGCTTCAGACTTGAAACTTTTGGAGTGAGCCCCAGACGTAGGTACATGATGTCCCCAGTTTCGTTTTTGTGCAGTAAGTCCCATAGCAAGGGCTGTCAGCGCCAGCCGACATGGCTCTCATGAGTCGCGTCTAAAGGTACCTTAACATAGATGGATTTTGACAAACTATACCTGTTGGATAGGGGATGAATGGGCCAACAAGCTGACAAATCGGCAAGGCTTCAGACTTGAAACTTTTGGAGTGAGCCCAGACGTAGGTACATGATGTCCCCAGTTTCGTTTTTGTGCAGTAAGTCCCATAGCAAGGGCTGTCAGCGCCAGCCGACATGGCTCTCATGAGTCGCGGTCTAAAGGTACCTTAACATGGATGGATTTTGACAAACTATAGCTTGTTGGATAGGGGATGAATGGGCCAACAAGCTGACAAATCGGCAAGGCTTCAGACTTGAAACTTTTGGAGTGAGCCCCAGACGTAGGTACATGATGTCCCCAGTTTCGTTTTTGTGCAGTAAGTCCCATAGCAAGGGCTGTCAGCGCCAGCCGACATGGCTCTCATGAGTCGCGGTCTAAAGGTACCTTAACATGGATGGATTTTGACAAACTATAGCTTGTTGGATAGGGGATGAATAGGCCAACAAGCTGACAAATCGGCAAGGCTTCAGACTTGAAACTTTTGGAGTGAGCCCAGACGTAGGTACATGATGTCCCCAGTTTCGTTTTTGTGCAGTAAGTCCCATAGCAAGGGCTGTCAGCGCCAGCCGACATGGCTCTCATGAGTCGCGGTCTAAAGGTACCTTAACATGGATGGATTTTGACAAACTATACCTTGTTGGATAGGGGATGAATGGGCCAACAAGCTGACAAATCGGCAAGGCTTCAGACTTGAAACTTTTGGAGTGAGTCCCAGACGTAGGTACATGATGTCCCCAGTTTCGTTTTTGTGCAGTAAGTCCCATAGCAAGGGCTGTCAGCGCCAGCCGACATGGCTCTCATGAGTCGCGTCTAAAGGTACCTTAACATAAATGGATTTTGACAAACTATAGCTTGTTGGATAGGGATGAATGGGCCAACAAGCTGACAAATCGGCAAGGCTTCAGACTTGAAACTTTTGGAGTGAGCCCAGACGTAGGTACATGATGTCCCCAGTTTCGTTTTTGTGCAGTAAGTCCCATAGCAAGGGCTGTCAGCGCCAGCCGACATGGCTCTCATGAGTCGCGGTCTAAAGGTACCTTAACATGGATGGATTTTGACAAACTATAGCTTGTTGGATAGGGATGAATAGGCCAACAAGCTGACAAATCGGCAAGGCTTCAGACTTGAAACTTTTGGAGTGAGCCCCAGACGTAGGTACATGATGTCCCCAGTTTCGTTTTTGTGCAGTAAGTCCCATAGCAAGGGCTGTCAGCGCCAGCCGACATGGCTCTCATGAGTCGCCGTCTAAAGGTACCTTAACATGGATGGATTTTGACAAACTATAGCTTGTTGGATAGGGGATGAAAGGCCAACAAGCTGACAAATCGGCAAGGCTTCAGACTTGAAACTTTTGGAGTGAGCCCAGACGTAGGTACATGATGTCCCCAGTTTCGTTTTTGTGCAGTAAGTCCCATAGCAAGGGCTGTCAGCGCCAGCCGACATGGCTCTCATGAGTCGCCGTCTAAAGGTACCTTAACATGGATGGATTTTGACAAACTATAGCTTGTTGGATAGGGGATGAATTGGCCAACAACTGACAAATCGGCAAGGCTTCAGACTTGAAACTTTTGGAGTGAGCCCCAGACGTAGGTACATGATGTCCCAGTTTCGTTTTTGTGCAGTAAGTCCCATAGCAAGGGCTGTCAGCGCCAGCCGACATGGCTCTCATGAGTCGCCGTCTAAAGGTACCTTAACATAGATGGATTTTGACAAACTATAGCTTGTTGGATGGGGATGAATGGGCCAACAAGCTGACAAATCGGCAAGGCTTCAGACTTGAAACTTTTGGAGTGAGTCCCAGACGTAGGTACATGATGTCCCCAGTTTCGTTTTTGTGCAGTAAGTCCCATAGCAAGGGCTGTCAGCGCCAGCCGACATGGCTCTCATGAGTCGCCGTCTAAAGGTACCTTAACATGGATGGATTTTGACAAACTATAGCTTGTTGGATAGGGGATGAATTGGCCAACAACTGACAAATCGGCAAGGCTTCAGACTTGAAACTTTTGGAGTGAGCCCCAGACGTAGGTACATGATGTCCCCAGTTTCGTTTTTGTGCAGTAAGTCCCATAGCAAGGGCTGTCAGCGCCAGCCGACATGGCTCTCATGAGTCGCGGTCTAAAGGTACCTTAACATGGATGGATTTTGACAAACTATAGCTTGTTGGATAGGGGATAAATGGGCCAACAAGCTGACAAATCGGCAAGGCTTCAGACTTGAAACTTTTGGAGTGAGTCCCAGACGTAGGTACATGATGTCCGAAGTTTCGTTTTTGTGCAGTAAGTCCCATAGCAAGGGCTGTCAGCGCAAGCCGACATGGCTCTCATGAGTCGCCGTCTAAAGGTACCTTAACATAGATGGATTTTGACAAACTATAGCTTGTTGGATAGGGGATGAATGGGCCAACAAGCTGACAAATCGGCAAGGCTTCAGACTTGAAACTTTTGGAGTGACCCCAGACGTAGGTAC
The DNA here is from genome assembly GCF_015706575.1 of Patiria miniata. NCBI lineage: Eukaryota > Metazoa > Echinodermata > Asteroidea > Valvatida > Asterinidae > Patiria > Patiria miniata. The sequence continues at coordinate 5,309,479 of NW_024037054.1, forward strand.
ATGATGTCCCCAGTTCGTTTTTGTGCAGTAAGTCCCATAGCAAGGGCTGTCAGCGCCAGCCGACATGGCTCTCATGAGTCGCCGTCTAAAGGTACCTTAACATGGATGGATTTTGACAAACTATAGCTTGTTGGATAGGGGATGAATTGGCCAACAACTGCCAAATCGGCAAGGCTTCAGACTTGAAACTTTTGGAGTGAGCCCCAGACGTAGGTACATGATGTCCCCAGTTTCGTTTTTCGTGCAGTAAGTCCCATAGCAAGGGCTGTCAGCGCCAGCCGACATGGCTCTCATGAGTCGCGTCTAAAGGTACCTTAACATGGATGGATTTTGACAAACTATAGCTTGTTGGATAGGAGATGAATGGGCCAACAAGCTGACAAATCGGCAAGGCTTCAGACTTGAAACTTTTGGAGTGAGTCCCAGACGTAGGTACATGATGTCCCCAGTTTCGTTTTTGTGCAGTAAGTCCCATAGCAAGGGCTGTCAGCGCCAGCCGACATGGCTCTCATGAGTCGCGGTCTAAAGGTACCTTAACATAGATGGATTTTGACAAACTATAGCTTGTTGGATTGGGGATGAATGGGCCAACAAGCTGACAAATCGGCAAGGCTTCAGACTTGAAACTTTTGGAGTGAGCCCCAGACGTAGGTACATGATGTCCCCAGTTTCGTTTTTGTGCAGTAAGTCCCATAGCAAGGGCTGTCAGCGCCAGCCGACATGGCTCTCATGTGTTGCGGTCTAAAGGTACCTTAACATGGATGGATTTTGACAAACTATACCTTGTTGGATAGGGGATGAATGGGCCAACAAGCTGACAAATGGCAAGGCTTCAGACTTGAAACTTTTGGAGTGAGCCCAGACGTAGGTACATGATGTCCCCAGTTTCGTTTTTGTGCAGTAAGTCCCATAGCAAGGGCTGTCGCGCCAGCCGACATGGCTCTCATGGTCGCGGTCTAAAGGTACCTTAACATGGATGGATTTTGACAAACTATACCTTGTTGGATAGGGATAAATGGGCCAACAAGCTGACAAATCGGCAAGGCTTCAGACTTGAAACTTTTGGAGTGAGCCCCAGACGTAGGTACATGATGTCCCCAGTTTCGTTTTTGTGCAGTAAGTCCCATAGCAAGGGCTGTCAGCGCCAGCCGACATGGCTCTCATGAGTCGCGGTCTAAAGGTACCTTAACATGGATGGATTTTGACAAACTATAGCTTGTTGGATAGGGAATATATGGGCCAACAAGCTGACAAATCGGCAAGGCTTCAGACTTGAAACTTTTGGAGTGAGCCCCAGACGTAGGTACATGATGTCCCCAGTTTCGTTTTTGTGCAGTAAGTCCCATAGCAAGGGCTGTCAGCGCCAGCCGACATGGCTCTCATGAGTCGCCGTCTAAAGGTACCTTAACATAGATGGATTTTGACAAACTATAGCTTGTTGGATAGGGGATGAATGGGCCAACAAGCTGACAAATCGGCAAGGCTTCTGAGACTTGAAACTTTTGGAGTGAGCCCCAGACGTAGGTACATGATGTCCCCAGTTTCGTTTTTGTGCAGTAAGTCCCATAGCAAGGGCTGTCAGCGCCAGCCGACATGGCTCTCATGAGTCGCCTTCTAAAGGTACCTTAACATGGATGGATTTTGACAAACTATACCTTGTTGGATTGGGGATGAATGGGCCAACAAGCTGCCAAATCGGCAAGGCTTCAGACTTGAAACTTTTGGAGTGAGCTCGTGACGTAGGTACATGATGTCCCCAGTTTCGTTTTTGTGCAGTAAGTCGCATAGCAATGGCTGTCAGCGCCAGCCGACATGGCTCTCATGAGTCGCCGTCTAAAGGTACCTTAACATAGATGGATTTTGACAAACTATACCTTGTTGGATAGGGGATGAATGGGCCAAAAAGCTGTCCAATCGGCAAGGTTTCAGACTTGAAACTTTTGGAGTGAGCCCCAGACGTAGGTACATGATGCCCCCAGTTTCGTTTTTGTGCAGTAAGTCCCATAGCAAGGGCTGTCAGCGCCAGCCGACATGGCTCTCATGTGTCGCGGTCTAAAGGTACCTTAACATGGATGGATTTTGACAAACTATAGCTTGTTGGACAGGGGATAAATGGGCCAACAAGCTGACAAATCGGCAAGGCTTCAGACTTGAAACTTTTGGAGTGAGCCCCAGACGTAGGTACATGATGTCCCCAGTTTCGTTTTTGTGCAGTAAGTCCCATAGCAAGGGCTGTCAGCGCCAGCCGACATGGCTCTCATGAGTCGCCGTCTAAAGGTACCTTAACATGGATGGATTTTGACAAACTATACCTTGTTGGATGGGGATGAATGGGCCAACAAGCTGCCAAATCGGCAAGGCTTCAGACTTGAAACTTTTGGAGTGAGCTCCAGACGTATGTACATGATGTCCCCAGTTTCGTTTTTGTGCAGTAAGTCCCATAGCAAGGGCTGTCAGCGCCAGCCGACATGGCTCTCATGAGTCGCCGTCTAAAGGTACCTTAACATAGATGGATTTTGACAAAGTATACCTTGTTGGATAGGGAATGAATGGGCCAAAAAGCTGCCTAATCGGCAAGGCTTCAGACTTGAAACTTTTGGAGTGAGTCCCAGACGTAGGTACATGATGCCCCAGTTTCGTTTTTGTGCAGTAAGTCCCATAGCAAGGGCTGTCAGCGAAAGCCGACATGGCTCTCATGAGTCGCGGTCTAAAGGTACCTTCACATGGATGGATTTTGACAAACTATAGCTTGTTGGACAGGAGATAAATGGGCCAACAAGCTGACAAATCGGCAAGGCTTCAGACTTGAAAGTTTTGGAGTGAGCCCCAGACGTAGGTACATGATGTCCCCAGTTTCGTTTTTGTGCAGTAAGTCCCATAGCAAGGGCTGTCAGCGCCAGCCGACATGGCTCTCATGAGTCGCCGTCTAAAGGTACCTTAACATGGATGGATTTTGACAAACTATACCTTGTTGGATGGGGGATGAATGGGCCAACAAGCTGACAAATCGGCAAGGCTTCAGACTTGAAACTTTTGGAGTGAGCTCCAGACGTAGGTACATGATGTCCCCAGTTTCGTTTTTGTGCAGTAAGTCCCATAGCAAGGGCTGTCAGCGCCAGCCGACATGGCTCTCATGAGTCGCCGTCTAAAGGTACCTTAACATGGATGGATTTTGACAAACTATACCTTGTTGGATTGGGGATGAATGGGCCAACAAGCTGACAAATCGGCAAGGCTTCAGACTCTAAACTTTTGAGTGAGCTCGTGACGTAGGTACATGATGTCCCCAGTTTCGTTTTGTGCAGTAAGTCCATAGCAAGGGCTGTCAGCGCCAGCCGACATGGCTCTCATGAGTCGCCGTCTAAAGGTACCTGAACATAGATGGATTTTGACAAACTTTACCTTTTGGATAGAGGATGAATGGGCCAAAAAGCTGACAAATCGGCAAGGCTTCAGACTTGAAACTTTTGGAGTGAGCCCCAGACGTAGGTACATGATGTCCCCAGTTTCGTTTTTTGGCAGTAAGTCCCATAGCAAGGGCTGTCAGCGAAAGCCGACATGGCTCTCATGAGTTCGCGGTCTAAAGGTACCTTAACATGGATGGATTTTGACAAACTAGCTTGTTGGACAGGGGATAAATGGGCCAACAAGCTGACAAATCGGCAAGGCTTCAGACTTGAAACTTTTGGAGTGAGCCCCAGACGTAGGTATATGATGTCCCCAGTTTCGTTTTTGTGCAGTAGTCCCATAGCAAGGGCTGTCAGCGCCAGCCACATGGCTCTCATGAGTCGCGTCTAAAGGTACCTTAACATGGATGGATTTTGACAAACTATACCTTGTTGGATTGGGGATGAATGGGCCAACAAG